>NC_072003.2:63587620-64888454 GCF_028885655.2 Pongo abelii | reverse complement strand
CATTTTAGTTCCTGACATGAGCAAGGCCCCCATATGAGAATCTATGGACTGTATGGGTATGAGACCTGTGCTCTGTGTTTTCCACCAGTCCCCTGGTGGTTTTCATGCATGGCAGAGTTTGAGCATCACAACCCTCCTGTGTGCATGATCCTAGGCAAGGGGGAACAGCCTCTGCTCTCCATCAGACACTTCTTCTAGAGAACCTATTGTCCTCTGCAGAGTAGGTTTTGGTGTTCTCTCTGTGTACTCCCCGTCTGCTGCACCCCTTCGACTATGGGCTGAGAGTACATTTGTCTACACATTTCCTTCAGTGTACTGTGAGCTCCCTGGGGAAATTTCCTGTGCCTCCCATTACATCCCTGCCCTGCATTCTTCTTTGTGCTCAGCATCTCAGCCCAAGCTTGGCATTGCAGTATGAATGTGAGAGACATTTGAAGAATAATGAATGAATCAACTAACTGATAAGTGATCAATAACCAAATAAAGTAGTATAAATGTAAAGAGGAAGGAAGAAAGAAATGTCATATATAATGGGGAGGGAGGGCAATGACTGAGCAGAGGTGGTTAAGAAATTGGGCAGAGAATAAGAAAGGAGGCAGAGAGAGCCAATATTGCAAACTTGGCCATTGGAAGTCGAGTTCATCATCTTATCACTTGACTGAAGATTTTCCCGGTTCTGGAATAGAGCCAATGCCAAGGGCTCTCCTTAAATTATCCCCCAGTGAACAGCTCATCACAGTGGGTGGAAGAAAGAGCTCAGGATGAGGACAGTCTGATTCTGAATCCTGGTTGCCTTGCTGAGTAGCTGAATGATCTAGACAAGTTTTTGGCATCTGAGTCCATTTGCTCATCTCGTCTGTAAAATGAGGGTAGTGATGACACCTACTCCACAGGGCTGAGTGAGAAATCAATGAGATGATGCACATAAAATGCACACCACAGACCCAGTTTGCATTCACCCTGCAAGAACTGTTAGTCACTATTGCTATTATGATGGTGTCTATTCAGAGCCCTATGAGGAATTCAACACCCTTGGATTCTGCCTCTGTGGTACCTCCCATGTTTTTTTCCAACTTTTATTTTAATAGCAAGAAGTTCTCTATGTATTTCTTTTTATTTGCTGCCACGAGAGATTTGCTGATAGTCATCCATTTGTATTTATCCCTAAGGCTTACTGCTTTAATTTGGTCTTTACCTCATTTTCAAGTTCATTGTAATTATGTTCTCAGCTCCAGAATTGTTTTTTTCTTTTTATTCCCCAAAGCCCCTTGTGAAGAGTACATGGAGTGAAAGAATGAATCACTTGCTCCTCTTTTCCTGCAAATAATAGTAACAAGGACATAGGAGTATCTCCTGTTTATTTCCAATAGCAGCTCAAGCTCTTTTGTCTTTTTGAGACTTGTGTCCAGGAAGGTTTGCTTTCGTCACTAATTTTTTAAACCAGGTGATCTCACACTTGAAAGAACCCAGTTGGACAGCATACCAGGTGGTGGCTTTGTGTGCATCCTCCAAGTTTGCATGCAATGGAGAAGAGTGCTAGACCAGGAATTAAGATGCGATGGAGACAGACCAGCCCAATGACCTGTCAGAAAGGAGAGAGGATCCATTCAAAGGTCACAGGATGACTTAGTAGCCAAATCAGGTTTCAAACCTCTTAGTTCAATATTCTTGGTACTGTGAGAAGCTTGGTGATTTCTAGTCTAGTTCATAGAAAATACCAAGGAAGAACAAAAAGAGCTGGAAAGATGTGTGTTCCAATGACAGCTCTGTCCATTCTTGACTCTTAACTTAATCAAGCCATTAAACTTTCTGACCTTGGGTATTTTTATCTATAAAGAGAAAGTAATAGTTCCTATTTGGTAGAGTTGTGATGAGAATTAAATGACTTACTGTGATATTTAAATAAGACTATGGGCTGGGCGCGGTGACTCACACCATAATCCCAGCACTTTGGGAGGCTGAGGTGAGTAGATTGCTTGAGCCCAGGGGTTTAAGACCAGTCTGGGAAACATGGTAAAACCCCGTCTCTACTAAAAATATGAAAGTTAGCTGGAAGTGGTGGCACATGCTTGTGGTCCCAGCTACTCAGGAGGCTGAGGTGAGAGGACTGCTTGAGCCTGGAAGGCAGAGGTTGCAGTGAGCTGAGATCATGCCACTGCACTCCATCTTGTGTGATAGAGTGAGACCCTGTCTCAGAAAAACAAAAAACAAATAAAAAATAGAAAAATAAATAACATAGTGTATGTAATGCACTTGCAGTGTTGTCATTTACCTAATATTTGTTAAGTGAAAATAATAACAATAGTAAGCTATTACTATTATTATTATTATTAGTGCCCATAGAGGCTTCTTAAGTATATTGTATGTTATGAATTGTGTTCTGCTTGGTGTTAATCCCAGCTCTGCCACTCAATAACTAAGGGATTATAGGCAAGTTGCGTGGCCCCTCTTCTCTCAAATGGAAACAAGAACTCTCTGGCTTTGTTCTTAGAATTATAATTATAAAAAAACTGTTGTTATTAAATTACACCCTGCTCCTCCAAACATTCTTTTAAAACAAATGCTAGCTAGGTAAATACTGCTATTTAACTCTCAGCGATGACTGTGCAGACTCAGCCTTCTCTGATACTGATATTGGATGAGATTGTTTTATTGTGGGTTGCAAAAGAGCAAGGGCCAGTTCGGCTGTGCATGTTATGCTAACAAAATATTATCCACAAGTTTATTGCCATTGTCAGAAACAATGGAGAGGAAGAAATATGTTAACATCACCCCCCCATAATAACTCTCCCCCAAAGAGTTGACAAAGGGGACTTACTGTTAACATTGGTGTTATTGCTTCTGCTGGCAGAGGGCTTTCCTGTCTCTCTGTGTCTCCTCCAGGGCATGCTATGGGCTGAAGTTCATCCCAGCTCATGGCCTTCCATTATTACTAATGGTGAGAACTGACTGGAGTAGGTGAACAACCATTTGATTATTCCATTTTTTAAGAAAGTGTCTCCCACAATCAGATCAAGTGCCACGTTTTCCCATGGGGGCCCCTTCCATTTGTTTTCTAATTAAACACTTGGGTTGAGAAATTGCTTCTCTGTACAGTCCTTTTTCCTTCTCCAACATGGTGAACTAAATAGTTTAGGGTCTGGAGGCATAATTTACTGACTTCATTTAAATTGGACTGGAGGTGATTCTATTTGCACAGCTGTTTTTTTGTGCTGTGCCTACTTGCCTACTCCTTGCCACATCACATAAGGTAAACTCCGAGTCACCAAGTCCCAGGTTCTTTATTAGGAACAGCATGTCTCTTCTAACCTTGTTGGTTTAAACAGGTGTGAATGGAGTGAAAGCAGATATGGTCAGTTAGATTGAGCTGGAAAAAATCAATGACCCTGGACTCAGAACACTGGAGTTCAAGTCCTGAATACGATGTACAGGACTTAAGATTAATCACTGGACTTTTGGAGTTCATTCATTTTCCTTCATTCATTTATTCAAGCCATATTTATTGAACCAGATCCTGGTCAGATCCTGGGGACATAGAATAGAAAGAGCGAGGCATCTGTTCTCTGGATCCTCCATTAAAGTGGAGCAAGATCAGAAACACACAAGTCAATAAATACAAAATCATGGCTGTCAAACATGCTTCCAAAGAGATAAACCAAGGTGGTAAGTGAGAATGACATTGAGCATGACTTTAGATGAAGCGGCCAACATAGTGCTTTTAGAATAGGAGGCATTTGGACTGAGACCTGAAGGATGCTAAAGAGTCAGCCACAGGAAAAGCTGCTGGCTCTAGCATCCTGGTAAGAGAAACAGCAGAGGCAAAGGCCTTGGGGATGAGGAGGCTGCTGAGGTGCAGTTGAGAAACAGAAATAGGCCAGGATCTTGAGCTCTGGGAGAAGTTTTGAGCAGGTATGCAGGGGCTGGAGCATGTAGGCATTTATAGACCACGCTAAGCAGACTGAAGTGTCTGGATCAGTGATTCTCAAACATGGCTGTGTATGGAACAATCCAGGATCTTTGCAAAATACTACATTATTTCTTCAGGGATTTGGATTTAATTGATCTGGGTTAAAGTGTAGGCATTAGAATTTTAATGTGTACTAATGTGCAACCAAGTTTAAGAATCAGTGTTTTAGACACAGAAATTAACTGAAAGTTTGAAGCAGGAGAGTGACTGTGGTCATATTCACATCAGAGACATCATTGAATTTTCCTCCTTTTGTAATCGTGCATAGTAGATGCTCATCAAAAGATGAGCAGATGCTCATTGATGAGTAGATGCTCATCAATTCTGAAAAAATTTTATGGCACTTTACAATTTTAAAAACACTTGGTGGCACAGCCTGTAATCCCAGCACTTCGGGAGGCCAAGGCGGGTGGATCACAAGGTCAGGAGATCCAGACCATCCTGGCCAAGAGGGTGAAACCCCGTCTCTACTAAAAATACAAAAAATTAGCTGGACGTGGTGGCAGGTGGCTGTAGTCCCAGCTACTCGGGAGGCTGAGGCAGGAGAATCGCTTGAACTCAGGAGGCATAGGTTGCAGTGAGCAGAGATGGCGCCACCGCACTCCAGCCTGGGTGACAAAGCGAGACTCCATCTCAAAAACAACAACAACAACAACAACAAAAACAACATTTGGCTATTTCACCAGTTTGAATTTTTTTTTTCCCCCTGAGGGGAGTCTCGCTCTGTCCCCCAGGCTGGAGTACAGTGGCGCGATATCAGCTCACTGCAAGCTCCGCCTCCCGGGTTCACGCCATTCTCCTGCCTCAGCCTCCGGAGTATCTGGGACTACAGGCTCCCGCCACCACGCCTGTCCAATTTTTTTTTTTTTTTTTGTATTTTTTAGTAGAGACTGGGTTTCACCGTGTTAGCCAGGATGGTCTCCATCTCCTGACCTCGTGATTCACCCGCCTCGGCCTCCCAAAGTGCTGGGACTACAGGCGTGAGCCACCGCGCCTGGCCTGAAGATTTTTTTCTTTTTTTGATGGGGGCAACATGTATCTCTAATGGATCAAAAGTCTACTTGGACACCCAAATTATTTTCCTAGCCGAAGTCAAGTGGATTGGTCTGAATATATCTTCCCCCATCAGTTAGGTCGTACATGGCATCAGTACATGTCCGTTGGCTTGTCTCACTGTGGAGGTGGAAAGCTCTTTTGATCCTCCTGGTTGAGGCTCTCACAGGGACAAAGGGTGAGAATAGGGTAGGAGATTCTCCATACTCAAAGAAAGTGGGTTGGCCATAAAGCTAGTCCATCTGAATTTATGTCAGATAATCACATCCCCTTTAAGCCTCAGTATCCTCAAAGATGCAGTGGGGAAAAAACAAGACAGATTCAAGGTTTCCAAAAGAAACACTGAGAAAATAGATCTGTGAGGGCTTTGCACATTCTGAGATCAGTGGTTCTCAGACTCAGATGTGCATTTGAATCCCCTGGAGGACATGTTAAAATGAATTGTAGGGCTCCACCCCCAGAGTTTCTGATTCAGTGGGGCTGGTGTGGACCGTGAATTTGCAGTTCTAACAGGTTCCCAGGTGATGCTGATGCTGCTGATCCTCTGAACAGACTTTGAGAACCACAGCTTTAAAATACAGATAATGATAAAGAACACTTGTTAAATCAAAGGAGGCCACAGGTGAGAGAGTGGATGAATTTATTTCTCTCTTCTCAGGATTCTAATCAGTATCATATTTTTCAAATGAAGTTGTCAAGGCAAGCTCTGGTCCCAGTGACCATGGCTTCCAAGCACCCTCGGTTTTATGAGCCAACAAGGCAGAGGAGCACACAATGGAACCCTGCCAGTCATCCTCCGCCTGCAGCTTACCCTGTTTTGGCCTCAGGAAGTCACACACAAGTCTTTTGGAAATATCTTCACTTGATTTCTCTGGTCCAGGAGCTATTAGAATAGAGATCATGATCTTGCAATTCTTAAAACTAGGTTGACATCATGTATCTGATATGGGCAGGCTGCGTGTCCTTAAAGGGCCATCACTTTTCCAAACCTCAGTTTTATTATCTCTAAAATGGGAACAAAAGTAGCTGTAGACCTCATGATGTTGTGGTGAGGAGAAGTCCAAATATAGTTCTGAAATGTGGAGAATGTTAAAAAATTCTTATTCTCTTTTTTTCCTCTCTCTCCCTCTCTGTCTCTTACTCTTAGTAAAGATATCTAGGAGATAAAAGCTATGAAATCCCCAGAAACAAGCAGAAATATACCAATATCATGCAGAATTGAGGAGGTTTTCCTGTCTCCTGGCATTCTTTCATGAATTCCAGAATAGAAACAGCTGCCTCCCTGGATCATCTCTCCTTCTTGCTTTCTACCTTTTGTCTCTCTTTCTCATTTCCTCCAGCACTGGGCTTTGTTCAGTTATTCTAAACTGTGATGCGCTGGGAATGAACATGTGATAAAGGCCTTGATGAACAGAATTTTGCTAAGTGGACCTGAGCAGGGGAGAGTCTTTCATTTAGATCAAGCAGCATGTGTAAAGAAACAAAGCTGAGTGAGGACCTGCATGGTTAGAAAATGGGAAGACATCAAGTGTCTCTTAGAGGAAATGAGGGTGCCTGAGACAGAGAGGTGAAAGCTGAAGCCAGACGTACATAATGGAATGAGACTGTCAAGAGCCCTAAATCATCCTACCCTAGTCTAAAGCCTAAGGGTCGGGAGTTAAAAACTCAAATGCCTTCAGAGGCAGGGTACAGAAGGTGAGAAAAAAAAAAGGACTAAAATAAAACAGAAGGAATTGGGCTAGTAAATGCAGTATAAAAATACTCATTTGGAACGCATGGACAAATTGGGGGGAACAATATGCACTGGGGCTTGTCGGGGGTGGCAGGGGAGGAAGAGCATCAGGAAGACTAGCTAATGAATGCTGGGCTGAATACCTAGGTGATGGGTTGATCTGTGTAGCAAACCACCGTGGCACACATTTGCCTATGTAAAAAACCTGCACATCCTGCACATGTCACCCAGAACTTAAAATAAATTTGAAGGAAAAAAAGAAGACAATTTAATGGGGCTAAAAGCTGTTTGAAGCTGGCTTCATGGCTCTATGAAAATATAATCAAACTGTCTAAACTCTAGGAAATTTTCCAAATAATGACCACCAGAAATTGTTTGAATTTTAAAATTAAAATGGCTACAGACTTTAACTTCCTTCAAAGATACAATTTATTATTAGGCACCATTCTCCTTAAAACTAAAAGTGCAAAAAACTGCTTGGACTTACAAAAATTAAAGAAAAATTTATAAAAGTAAAAAAAATACTCATTTGACCATTTATTGAAACAATTTGGTCAGGGGTAGTGGGATGCTTTAGATCAGTTCCCTAGAAGTTGATCCTGAGAGGGGGATTCACATACAAGTGGCTTATTAAGAAGATGCTCCCAGGAGATGCCAGCGTAAGAATGGGGAAAGCAGGAAATAGATGGGGAAGAACCCAAGCCGGGGTGTGATTTCAGGCCAAGGCCCATGGACGGAAGGTTCAGGCTGTCACTGTGCTGCAAGGGAGTTCTGGAGTGGGAGTGATGCTTAGAGTTTTCTCCCTTTATTCATGGGTTAAAAACCTCTCAGCACTTTGTGCTCCTTGTACCAGCAGATGAAGAGGTGGCAGGTAGCAAAAGCCAAGAGAAGTTCAAGCAGAAATTATGAAAAAATATGCAAAAAAAATCTGCAAGAAGTCCCATCAACATCCTCTATGTGCACTCTGCTTACAACCTGTCCTTCAGATACTGGAAACTGTTGAAGATGTTTAAACCAGACATGACAGGCCAAGACTCAATTTTAGCACTTTGATTCTGGACAATGTAGAGAATCATCTGGAAATGAACAAGGAAGGAGACTCAGAGGAAGGCTGCCCAGCATTTCCAGGGTAGAGATAAAGAGGTGACAACCAAAGCAGCCAGGTTGTGTGGGCACAAGGGCACACACTGAGGCAGAGTCAGCAGCACATTGTCAGGAAAAGCTGTGGGGAAGAGGAGGAAAGTCACACCATAGTTCCTCCTCTCTTTATTAAAGTATTTATTTTGGGGAAGTAGAAGGGAGATGCAAAATGTGAATCAATAAAGAAAACACAAACAAGTAAACACGCCAGTTGAGAGCATCCCAATGAAGGGATGAGTCAAGGAGCATCCCAATTGAGTCATCCCGAGTTCAGGAAGAGAGGAGAAGACACCAACTCGGTGGACAGAGCATTTCTCAACTGCTAAACCCTCCCAGGGCCCCTGCCTGCTGTACAGCCTTGAGTTCCAACTTTCACACTTGACTGTGAAAATAATGTGGTCCTAACCCTGCCAGGCTATGAAGAAATCTTCTCTTGGTTTTTGGTCACCCTTGCAAATAGGCAGGAAATACTTAGCAGCCTGGATGTAGTTCACAGTAGTATAACAGAAGTCACTGTCCTGAAATTAACAGTGAAATTATCACGAGACCCAGATGTGGACACCAGGGCTGTATTGAACTTGACATAACATATTCTTGGTCGTGTTGCCACTCTTTATCAGCATCATTTTGTATAGAACTTATATAATTCTTACAGGTCTAGGGTTCTTTTTTTTTTACATTTAAAGTAATATTTGTTGAGCATTGCCTCCATGCTAAGCACTCTATGAGACCATTTCAAAAACCTCTTATTTCCTTTCTTCCTGACAACCATCATTAGCTGAGACAACCCTGCTCCTTAAGAGTTAGATAAATTGGGATCTAACTCCAATCCATGACTTGAGGACACCCAATAGACTCTTCATGATTTTTATAGATTCCTTGAAGGCTCATTCTTGTCGGCAACTTTGACTTGGAGCAATGACATTATACCTCTTCTCTCTTCTGAGCATAAATTCCTTGCTACATAAAATGTCATCACTTATCTTGGTTTTTTACAAAACAAAACTTGAAGAAAATAATTATTTGTCTCTATAGAAGATTTTGATGAGGAGTAACATACGAAATCAACCAAAGCCAACAGTTTGTAATTGAATATTATAGATCTCTGTTACTAAAGTCTCTTAGCCTGCTTCTTATAGATTTTTCACTGGCTACAGCATCCTAGTAGTTTTAAGGCCTTTCCTTACATTATTGACTTGTTTTTCAACCACTACTATCCATCTAGCAGTGGTAGTCGATTGAATTGCTAGCCATGTACTTCTGACTCTGCCTTCTGAGCACATGGAAGGATTACTCTTCCTGCCTCCCTCCTTATGTTGGGTGGGGCTGGGAGCAAGATCAATGGGTTATAAGAGCAAATCTCTTATGACACTTCTAGACTTGAAAATTTAATTGCCTGTGCAAGAGCCTCCTGAACTCTCTTTCTGAGTGGTATCTGCTCCATCAGCCTGGCTATAAGGAAAGCCTTTCTGTTAACTCACAATGATTATGTAGAATGAGCAAGAAATAAACTCTTGTTTTAAACCATTGAGATTATAGGATCGTTAATCACCACAACATAACCTAGCCTGCCCAGATAGACCCCCTCATTCTTGACCTACCAGACTGCACTTTCCCTACTTTGGACATAAATGAAATCATGCAGTATGTACTCATCTATGTCTAGTTTATTTTGTTCAGCATAATGTTTCAAAAAATCATCTATCTCGTTGAGTATATCAGTAGTGTGTTCTTTGTGATGGTTGAATAAGAAATAGAACACTGTCTTAATAATTGTAGTTTTATAGGTCATCTTCACATTCAAAAGAATAATTTTTCTAATTTGTTCTTTTTAAATATGACATTAGCTATTCCAGGTACTTCGCATTTCCGTATAAAACTTTAGAAATGTATTGTTGTTTCTAGAAAATGTCTGCCAGATTTTGAATGAAATTAAATTAAATATTTAGCAATTTGGGGAGAAATTATATTTTTAATATCAGGTTGTCCTATGCTTGAATATGGTATCTCTTTTCATTTACCTATGACTCAAATTTTTTCAGTTAATTTGGAGTGTTTAATTTTCAAATTTTTGCCTCCACATATTTAGAAATTGTTTGTGTTTATCTTTTGACCTTGTACCCTGTGACTTTTTCTAAATTCACTTATTTAACTCTAGTAGTTTATTTGTTGAGATCTTTGGTTTTCCTCAAATTGTATGTCTTTTATTTATTTTTCTTGTTTTATTTTCTTTGGCTGGAGCCTCCTGAACCATGTTGACTAGATAAGGCATGAGTGGATAGATGTATGTTTTTTTCTACATGTAGAGGGTAAAACATTCAATATTTTACTATCAAATATTATGTTAGTTGTGGTTTGTTTAATGCCCTCTATCAAGTTGAGGAGTTTACCTGTATTCCTAATTTTTGGGGCTTTTTAAGTTTCTCTCCCTTATTGTTAATGGATATTGACTTTAACAGAAACTTTTTCAGCATTAATTGAAATGTTCATATTTTTGTCCCTCTGTTGTTCTGTTTAAGTGGTGAATGTCGTTTGTTGAACACATGGTAACTGACCAATTTATTATAAATGTTTCTTATAATACCCCTAAATTATAGGATAGAGAAAATTACAGAAACCAGAAATCAGATATTCCTATGCCTATTACGAGATTATTAAACTCTTAATATTCTGTCACGTTTCTTTTTTTTTGAAAAGAAGTAAAATATACAGATACAGCTAAAGACCTACCCACCCTCATTTCATCCTCTTTTCTTGGTACTAAAATTGATGAGAATCCTTCATCAGATTTTATACTTTCTACCTAAAGTGTCCCTGCAACTGAACATAGGATTGTTTCTCATGTTTTTAATGTCAGCATACGTGGTATCTAATTGTCTTTGACATTTTGCACTTTTAGAAGTTACTTTTGTGAATCTAATGTGAGACAAGTATCTAAATGCATTTGATTTTGTATATGAATGACAATCTTCACCACTCCACCGCCCTCACCTCCACTCAATACCATCAATTCAATTGCCTATCCATTACTCACTCATTAGAAAGCCAATTCTGAAATATAGCAAGTTCTCATTTACGTGCTTACATGTTTTGGGATTCTAATGATAATACTGTATAATATTGATGCATAAAATATTGCCTTATTTTCCCATCTCTGTACCAATACCATTCTGAAATAATTATTAAAGTTCACCTTAAATATTGTTAATGTTAGTATGACCGTCACCTTTTTTTCCTCTGTTCTTTACTTATTCATATTAACTTTAGAGTAAGGTTATCTAGTTTCCAAAAGAAACACTTTGGAATTTTAATAATATTCAATGGAGTAAAGGGTGTATTTTACTATAAGTAAAGACTTACATGAGATTAATTTAAGGAAAATCTGTATATTTTACATAGTAAATCTTCCCACCCTTAAAATGTCATACAAATATAAATATATAATTATATATATATATATATATATATTTAGGTCTTACTTTCTTCAATATTTTCTTTTATAATTATCTCATTGTGTTTTATATTTTAGTTTCTGTTGTGAATATTTAAAAATCATATTTCCTAATCTGTTTCTATTAGACACCATTGACTTTTTAAAAAATTTTGTATTTTGACACTGAACTATTACCTAACAATACTGATAAACACTCTCATTTGTTCCAATAAATTTTCTGTAGATATTTTAATATTTTCAACAAAGACCATATTATTTGTGAACACTTTTGATTACTTTCTTTTATTTGCTACATTTTCCTTTCTTTCTCCTTCCCTCTCTCTCTTCCTCTCTCCTTGACTCTGTTTTTCTTTCCTTCTTTTATTCTTTCTTTTCCTCCCTCCTTAATTTACTGGCTAAGACCTCCAGAAAAGCGTTGAATAAAAGATGTAATAGTGGGAATTCACATCTTGAACCCCAGTTTAATGGAAATGTTTTTAAAACATCACTATTTATGAGGTAACTTTTGTCAGGTTATGGGAATTCCCTTCCATTCCTCATTTCCTTAAAGTTTATTTATTAAAAGGTCCTAAATTTTATTATTTTTTTCTGTGTCTTCTGAAAAGTCATCTAATTTTTATTGTTGAATCATTGAAATTTCTAGTATTTAACCATTGTTTCATTCTTCAATAAGTCCTAGGTGGTCATAACAGTCTTGGGTTCCTTTTGTTAATGTGATAGGTAGAATTTTTACATCTATATTTTTAAGTAAGATTGTTTTATGATTTCCTATTCAATTAAATCATTAGAAATGGAAATGTCTTTTAAATCATTACAATCATGAAACAACATATATGTTGCATAGTGAGGTGTCCTGTGTTGACTTAGCTACAACATCTCTAAAATTTTGGTGGTGAAGATGGAGTCAGATTTGAATATAAAAATCAGTACTAGTATTTTTAATGAGTTCCTTTGTTACTGTTCAGAGGTTGGTCTGACACTGGAATTTCTTTTTCCAAGGGCTTCAGGGAAATGTGGGTATAGATTCTGAGGGGGGTGCGGGTCTGGGGGGTATGAGGGCAACTGGAATTTGCATCCACTTGGGATTTCTACTCAGAGGCTGAAAAGAAAGATGGCAAGGAGGTATCCACCTGCAGAAGCCTGGGAACTGAAGAGTCCAGGGTCCACAGTCTAGCTTTGAGACTTAGTATGCCTTTATTATAGTATCTGCTTTAATTTTTTAGGTGCTAGGCTCATTTTCAAACATCATGGGTTCAGCTGTGCTTTAGCGGATTAAGAAAGAGTCTAATGTCTACTCTATGGGCTCAGGGGAATCAGCAGATTAGCAGCAGCACACAGAAGCAGTGAGAAGAGGCAACAGGTGATCTGTGAGGGCAGCAGCAGCTGTGTAGAGGGTAGCCAGGCAAAGAGCAAGACCAGGGGCTGCAACGTGGCCATTGACCCACATCTGAGCAGAAAACAGTGTGTCCATTAGGCCTCTGACAGGAAATCTCATTCAAAGACTCTTAAGCAAAAAAAGGAGTTTATTATCTCACATACTTGAAAACTCCATGTATAACATGCAGGGCCAGTGTCATAATTGCTAGGGCCCAGTGAAAAACAAAGAGGTGGGACCTTTTGGAGGATGGGAAATCAATCTCTCTTTTCCATGGGGCTCACTGCTGCAATTCAAGGTATTACAGCCTCCACTCCAGGACACACTTGGGTCCTACCTAGTGGACCAACTGCTGAACACACCTTGGTGCTCCCAGCCTGGGACAAAGATGGTCACCATCTAGCTCTTCCCTAAGTTGCTGCATGACACAGGTCTTCCCCTGTTGATATTAGCCAGCCACCAAGCCTGGCAAAGGGAAGCACCTATTGCAGATCAGCTATAAGGGTGCAGGGAGCAGGAGGCCAGGTGGAGTCCACAGCCCTCGGGAGCAGAGACCAAGCTGTGGAGAACTTGTCCCAGGGAGGGAGGAAAGTAGCGGGAGGCAGAACCATTCATGAGTCATAGCTCCAAGCTCCTGGTTCACACTCCATTGTCCCATTGAATTTCACTTACTAAATACAATTCTGAAGATACATTTATTAGTAATTTTAAGACAATGGCTGTAGAGCATTAAACCCCAACCATAGGGTCACGTGTGATTGCAGTCACTACATGTCCATAAAGCTATCCCTGGTAATATGATGCAGAGGCAATATTTCCAAGAGCTCATTATCACCAAGGCCAGCCATGCTTCATCTCTCAATTCTGCTCTCCTTTGAGCTGGATTAATCCTCACAGGATACATGATAGCAGGGTGGCTGTCAGCACCTGGAGGCTCACATCTTTTCATGTTCCAGTTCAAAAGGAAAGAGCGCACCTCACCTACTAAAATATGAAAACATTCCTGGGCTTGTATAGGATTACATGCCCATTCTTGAACCAATCACTGGGGTTGTATAGGATTACATGCCCATTCTTGAACCAATCACTGTGGCCAAGTATATTGACTAGGCTGATCCTCTAAACTTGAGTTCCTGCCTGACCTGGAGCTGAGATGGAGACAATTTCAACAAAACACACACACTTTGGCTTTTAACATGAAGGGATAGGTGGATGGTATCAAAGGGGAATTCACCCTTTAAAGCTGGGCATGTAGACATTTGGATATTAAAGTAGTTTCATTGTGAAAAATGTAAAATAAAGTCAAATTATGCAAGTTTAGACTACCAATTGTAAAGAGGTGGGGGTATCAAATGGTTTAAAGAAAAAGCCTAAAATAACGAAAATCCTACAACAATTGAAGGCTGAGAAAAAAAAATTGCGTTTGCGAGTGACAGAGAAAAATTGCGTTTGCGAGTTTGCGAGTGTCTTGTGATTCTTGAGATGAAGAATTTAAAGATCACTGAGGGAAGACGTACCAGATTGAAAAGGTTGTTGAGTGATAACAAACTATCACTGCTCCACGTTTGGTTGAATTCCTGGGGGCCATTCCAGTATGAAAATAATTCCATCAATGGCATGGGTTTCATCCACCAAGGTCAGTGGTGTCTATAGGTCTATTCATAGACACAAACTGAAAATGACATTTCACCACTGGGACTGTGAGGAGAAAAATAAGGTCAAGCCAAGCCAGCATAAATTACAGGCTGTAGAAATAAGACTGTTCCTTTGAGAATAAAGTTCTTAAAAACATGTAAAGCGATCGTGTTCTTCGTGTGTACAAATGTATTGCCTCTAGACAGAAGTTTAGCTTTTTTTCAGAATATTTTATTCAAGGTCTTAAGATTCTAATGTGTTTCAAAAGTGGGTTATTAGGAAGAAAAAAACATTTAAAAAGGTCAAGTGATTTTTTTAGTAAGCAACTCAATTATTTGTGTTTCCTTTTTAAATTTTATTTTTCCATATGTTATTGGGGTACAGGTGGTATTTGGTTATATGAGCCAGCTCTTCAGTGGTGATTTGTGAGATTTTGGTGCACCCATCACCCAAGAAGCATACACTGCACCGTATTTGTAGTCTTTTATCCCTCGCCCCCCTCATACTCTTCCCTGCAAGTCCCCAAAGTCCATTGTATCATTTCTATGCCTTTGTGTCCTCATAGCTTAGCTCCCACATGTCAGTGAGAACATAGGATATTTGGTTTTCCATTCCTGAGTTGCATCACTTAGAATAATAGTCTCCAATCTGATTCAGTGATTGACTATCATTGTTTCTTAACAAACTTTGTTTACCTTTCTTTTTAAATTTCTCTCTCTCTTTCTGTCTCTTTTTCTCTCTTCCTGCCTCTCTCTCTGTGTATAGTATGCATTTTCTTCCTTCTGCAAGGATAAAATCAAGGTTCCACACTTGGGATCTGGAGAAAGCCTGTTGAATTTTAGCTAGCTACTTGGTATCTCTGTTACTTTGCACAATTGGCTTAATGGCCACTAAAATCTTGGTTTCCTCACCTGTAAAGTGGAGAGCATAAGCTCCCTGCCTTTATTGGTTGTTTTGAACATTCCACTAGATTTTATTTATATAGTTCTGAGCACACTGCCTCTCACATAAGAACTGAATTCATATATATTATTGTGCATGTACTCACTCTCAGTCTGTTTTTCAAAAATTGTTTTGACCACCATCTTTCTGAATAAACATTGTCTTTTGCTGTCGGCTTTGAATTATTGAAGTATCTCACTTTATGGCTGAGGGAGGGATCTGTGTGGGGCCCGAGTTAGGTCAACACTTCTAAAGTGAAACTCCATGGAGTAAAAGAAGCCATCTCTATTGTTGATGGGGAATGGTAGCACAAATGGCTCTAGAGATAACACTGTTTTGCGTGAGATAAAATAATTCAGACATGCTTTGATTCATCTGTTTGTAGTGTCATTTTTCTTCTTTGGAAAACTCTTCAAAAGTTGCTGAACTGGCTTCGAGATCAGGAAAATAGATGTGGAGACAGTCATTTATGAGGAACCTACTATGTGCTAGAAAATACCCAGGACATTTTTTTCTTTTCTTCCTTTCCTTTTATTTGTTTCATAATACATTTCCCCCACAACTTTATGAATAGTTTATAACCCTATGAATTGTGTATAATTAACTTCCTTCTCTATGCATGAAATTGTCACTTAAAGGGAGTCATACCAAAGGTTACTGAATCAGAAGGAGATGCCAGGAATTTGAGTCTTGGGCTACCTGACCATGGAATCTCTGCTTTCTCTACCTCAATTTTTGTAGTTGGTATTGTTGCTGTCATTGTTGCTAGTACTAGTATTATCATTATTATAATATTTTGTCATTGTTATTGTTGCAGGCAGTGAATATTCATGCTGGTACAATGTATATGACTTCTTTTTTTTCACAACTATGTTGATAGACATCTCTTAAAGAAATTAAATGTTGCCATACCCACCAGTTCAATTGACAAGAAAAATATGCTCTCATGTCAATGTAAATAGTATTTCAAAAATCCACAAAGTAGAGGTGGAAGAAGAAGCAGTTTTTAGTTTATCAAGTTATTATGTAAAAGACGTAATAATGTTATGTCTTTTATCATAAAAATATAAAAAGAATGAAGCATATTTGCAAAATATTTATCCTCCAAAAAAGCAGATAAATGGTCCCAATATCCCTTCAGTGTCATTTAATTTTCTCATCGATATTTTTTTTGAGAAATATGTATATGGTCTTTCCCTGCTGGCTCTCAGCTATGCCAACCTTGTGCTTTGAAACCTGACCAACCCACCTACATCCTGGTTCAGCAGCTAATGCCATGGAACTTTGGACCTTCAAGGACTCATTTGTTCATAGGCAGGACAGATGCATTTGATTCACTTCCTTCCCCAACTCTCTTTGCCCTCACTCATTCGTACAGCCCAGAGATTCCCAGCTCCTTCTTTTGTTTCCTTTCTTCATCACTTGCTGTATAACTGCCATGCCCCAGAACCAAAGTCTATATTGGATTATCTGGTTGGATACCAGTTTTTAAATCCTTCTGGCCATGCCAAGTTTACAAAAATTAATCCAGTCCTGGACCCTAGAACAGCACCTTGTCATGCTGTGTGTATGGGTAGTGGATGACCTCGTCAGGGTTAGGCTTGACTCCCCAGTCTGCCCTCAACCCCCAGACTCCTAAGTGAGAAACTGATAGCCATCTCCATTGAGGAAATGTGTGTGAACAGCCTAAGATTAAGTGCCAATATCTCTAATAGTGTTTTCATATTAATTAATCACAGCAGGTAGCTGGGTTGTAGTGAAGCACTGTGAGCACTGTGTGTGTGTGTGTGCACATGTGTGTGTGTTCCGCCTCAGACAATTTTTATTCCTTGAAAAACCAAAGAGTGAATGAGCCTCTTTAAAACATCATTATAGTTTCTTGACTCTTTTGTACAATCTCATATCAATTATAAGGTTTTTTTTTTGGTTGCAAACATCCACTCCTCTTTATCTTTGTTCAGCACACAAGGTCTGAAAAAATGCCGACTTTCTGTAAATGAAAGAGGACTCACGTTTTCTTTCCATTTTTCATTTACTGTCTTTCATATTTCTCAGTCTCTAAAGTCTGTGTCTGTTGAAATATAGTTTGTCTTACTCAACAGGTAGAAGCCAGATAAATCACAGGTAGAAGACAAGAGTCTTCTGATTAGAAATAAAGTTATCCTGCACCCACTTAGAAAAACCGGGTTTTTGCTCCTTTTCTATGTACAGCTATTTCAAAACGAAGTTTTGGACATTGACTCTGCAGCTGATGATCTTAAAATAGGGATTCTTAAATGGACGATCAAAATTTGCAGGATAATTATCAAATTTGTTGTTTTCTCATATCTCAGGAAGGGGGCTTGAACCATTTTTATTTGAGAAACTAATAGAAAAGTTGACCCTTGAGCCTTGAGAATGTGATGACCTCTGTAAGCTGTATAGTGAAATTGTAAATAAACGGTGAAATGAGAAGATTCCTTAAGACATAGAAGCTCAGGCAGTACAGAGCTTCAATGGGGAGACTAATGAGTGAGTGATATCTAAGAGTTCAGCAAGTTACAGGAAAAATGATGCTTAAGAAGAGACCATTTGTTTTGGTGAGCCAAGGGTCATTTGTGATATTTGAAAAAGGAATTTCAAGGTTGTGGTGGGGACAGATAAGCAATTGCAAGTGGTTGCAGAATGAGTGCATGTCATTCTTACTTACAGCTTTGCTGAACTCTTGGTAGGATATTACAGTACAAGAAATAATGGCATTTATAGGGATACTTTGAATGCCAAGGCCAGTGGTATAGACAGATTTATTTACAAACCTAAACAGAAAACATCCCATAGAGATGGAAAGGGCATCATGGTCAACCATGCCATCATCATTTTGCAATTAAGAATCTTGTTTTGAACCTAAAAGCTCTAAACAACATTAATATGGAGTCTTATAGGTTGTACACACACACATACACGGCTTGTTCTTGAGCAGAAGTACAGCCTTTTCTCAGGGATATTTTATTCAAGTGCTTAACATTTCAAGGTGCTTTGAATAGGTATTGAAAACAATGAGCCTTAAAGTCAGGGCAAGAATGATTAGTATTTAAACTGTTCAAGAAATAATGTTCCTCTCCTGCTTTTCTGCATCTGCCTTTTCCCTCACCTCATTTATTGCTGTATCTCTCTCTATGTGTCTGTTAGCAGAGTATGGTGCTGAGGCTTCAAGGCTCTGGTGAAAGCCTGTGTAGCTCTGAACACCAAATTCACTGTTTCCTAGCTAGGTGACCTTGGGCCAGGTTCTTAACATCTAAGCCTCCGTTTTTCTGCACCTGTAAAATGAAATAGCCATTGTCCTTACCTAATAGAGTGTTGTGAGTTCTTAAATGAGATAATCTATGTAAAATGCAAAATGCGTATCAGGGTGACTGATATATATTTAGCACCCAGCAAAACAGTCCCTTGAATTGCACAAAAATCCAAAGTGAATTCACATGTGAATGACAAATGTAGCTGGTCAAGTAGGAACCCCTATAACATTAGGCTATTTTGTAATTTTCAGAATTGTGTTCAGTCATTTAGGAAGGTGAGGACAGACCTGGAATCCTAGAATTTTGTGTTGCATTTATTTTTATTCCCTAATATATCCATATATAGATGATGAATCAGGGAAATGTACACACACACACACACATACTGTGCCTCTGTGACAAGCATTAAGTAAACTTAGTACACAGAGTCCCTTCATGAGCTCACTGCCAAGCTGAGTGACACATAAATGACTTTTTGGTCCCTCAATTTCTTCTGTAAACTAAGGATAATAATAGTAACTTCTTAGAACTGTTGTGAGGGTTAAATGTTTAATACACGTGAAGTGCTTGGCAAAGTAGTCACTGTATTTGTTCAATAAGATCTATTTATTATATACACACACACACACCACATTTTCTTTATCCACTCATCAGTTGATTCCGTATCTTTGCAATTGTGAATTGTGTTGTGATAAACATATGCATGCAGTTGTCTTTTTGTTATAATGACTTCTTGTCCTTGGTCTATATATAGATATACATACATACATATATATACCATGGAATACTATTCAGCCATAAAAAAGAATAAAATAATGTCTTGTGCAACAACTTGGATGGAACTGGAGGCTATAATCCTAAGTGAAATAACTCAGGAATGGAAAACCAATATTGCATGTTCTCACTAAGTGGGAGATAAACTATGGGTATGAAAAGGCATACAGAGTGGTATAATGGAAATGGGAGACTCAAAGAAGAGAGGGAGGGTGAGGGTAGTTAAGGGAAGAAAAATTATCTATTGGGTACAATGGAGGCTACTCCGGTGATGGGTACATTAAAATCTCAGACTTCACCACTATACAATTCATCCATGTAACCAAAAACCACTTGTACCCCTAAAGCTACTGAAATAAAAAAATTAAAATTAAAAAAAAAAAAAAAAAAAAAAAAAAAAAAAAGATCTATTTATTGTTGTGGCCATAAAACATAGAAAGAGCTAATGAGTACATATGCATAAAGTATTAAGCAAATAAGTAGAAACAATTAATTCAGGCTCAGACACTTGAGAAATATCTCAAGTGATGGTACCTTTGAACTGGGATTTTCACAATGGGAAGGAATTTTTCTAGTATTGAAGAGTATTCCAGGATTAGTAGTAGCAAGGGCAAAAGCATGAAGGATGGAAGAGCATGGCAGATCTGGAAGATGAGAGATATTTGATGATTAGACATAATTCTATCATGTTATAAATCACGGTGCCTAGTGCAATGTCTGACATATGACTTTTGGATGGATGGATGAAGGGCAGGAGTGGGAGGGAGAGGAAGGCTGAAATCAATGAATAGATGGATAGATAAAGGGATGTAGGGAAGAAGGGAGGGAAGAAGGGAGGGAATAAATGGATGAATTATACCATGACCCCAACCGTCTTTCAATTGTGGCTATTGGGCGCAAGTTTGAGATGATGATTTTGTACCTGATATTGGCTTAAACATCCCCCTCGAACATCGCACACCGGGGCCTGTTGTGGGGTGGGGGGAGGGGGGAGGGATAGCATTAGGAGATATACCTAATGTTAAATGATGAGTTAATGGGTGCAGCACACCAATATGGCACATGTATACATATGTAACTAACCTGCAGGTTGTGCACGTGTACCCTAAAAGTATAATAAAAATAAAAAGAAGAAAAATGCACATTAAAACAACAATAAGATACTATTAGGTTAGTGCAAACATAATTGCAGTTTTTGCATTGTTGAAATTTGCTGTTCATATTGGAATACATTCTTAAATAAATGTAGGTATGTTATACACCAAAAAAAAAAAAAATCCCCCTCAACATTTCCTGCACTCTGCTCAGACAGGCTAAATCTAATCGATGAGCAAACTTGATCCTGCAACCTCAAAAGGCAACTGTGTGAACAGCGCCTTTGAATTTGTGGTAATATTGCAGACCTCAAGATTCCCATAATGAATCCGGCTGTCGAATTTTAGAGGTTGCCAGAACTAATAGCAGAAGAGAATCCTTACTTGCCAAGGAATCTCACCTAAGTTTGTTTTCTGCTTTCCGCAAGTCAGCCAAGCACTGGCCTGGCAGTATAAAACAATGAACTTGCGTTCCTCTTTCTGCTGTTGCTTATGGCCTTAAGCTGTCGCCTTCATTTTAAAAGACCATCAAGGAAAGAGCCCTGGTTTTGTTACATCTTGAAGCGTATGTACTTGGAAATGCCTGCCACAGTGGACATTGCTAAATGCTGCAGTAGACTGCATATTTTTCCCTTCTTGTTTCTTTCCCCTTTTGATTTTTTTAAACTGCCTTTTGGATGTTTGGTGTCAACTTTTTTTTTTTTAATTTATTATTATTATACTTTAGGTTTTAGGGTACATGTGCACAATGTGCAGGTTAGTTACATATGTATACAACTTTTTTTAAAACATCAATAAGCCCAAACATTACGGCAGCAAGTTTAATATAGCTCACCTTCCCGGAACAGGCCTCAGGGAAAGCGAGAAGCCTCACATCACAACGGTGCTGAGCTCATATCTCGAAAGATGTTTAGGGTGGAAGGCACTTGCTCAGCAAGATTTTGATACCTTCAGATGTAAATGAGATGGTCCCTGCAGGACCAGGCTTGGCATGGGACCATATTGAGATATTTGTAGGGAAATGATGCTCCAATAAGCTCTGACGACTATACTGGGAGCACAAAGGCAGCTCAGAATGCTGGAAGACCACAACTGCACAATCATTGGAGTTCTGTCAGAAGGCTGAAGGTAGAACCTGAGGCCAGGGTCCTGTGGGGACTTGCTCTGCTGTGGGGAACAAACTGCCACAATTTTTAACACGCAATGGTTCACTTCATAAGCAACAAACCATGATCTGAGTTCTGGTTTTCTTTTCATCTTTTGAAGAACACAGGTTTGGAGGGCCAACTATGTTAGGCAATTTTGGTAACAAATAAGGCTAGTGTCTTCATTCATCCATTCGTTGGTTAAGCACATATTCACTGGAGGCCAAGGCTGCAATCATCCTAGTGTGTTCTGGGATACCAGGTGAGCAAAGCTAGATTCGCTCACCACAGTATCCCAGTCCTGCCTTCGTGGAGCTTCTGATCTGGTCAGGAAAGAAAGACAGATCATCACCCAAATCAATGGGAAATTTGAATTGTGATGAATGCCACATAGGAGACGGAGCTTGGCCAACATGTATTGAGTGTTTACTCCACTGGGTCTTTCACATGAAATATCTTCTTTAAATCTCACAACAGTACTTCCATTTTATATGTTAAATCAAACTATAAATCAGTACATGCAGTATTCATTGTAGCCAACATTAGAAGATAGGGAATTTTGAATGTAAACTGAGATGGTTTGATTTCATGGATTCTACCACCTTCTCAGCTCTGTGCTCCTTACAGTAACTGTCTTCATCTCTGTAACAGGTAATCATTCACTAGTTGCCGACCATGTGCAAAGAGCTGAAGGTGCAGCAGTGAAGAAGACAGGCATGGTCCCTGCCCTCTTGCCTCTTCTAATCTAATGGAAGTGGTGCTTAGAGTTCAGCGAAGGAAGTTGAGAAAATCGAGCAAACTCTTTTTCTTTGTTATTCTATCTGACTCTCTGAGTCTCTGTTAAATAAAAATAAAATTACTGTGAATACAATGCCAGCACTAGAATATTAAAATAATCCAATTACTTTAGTCTATAATTGATTATTAATTTTTATGAAAAAGATATGTAGACATCTTATTTACTCTGCAAGAAGATATTTACTCAGCTCAAAAGAAGAGACATTTTGTAAATAAGAGGCTTCATCACTACATGATTAGTTGTCCCAGCACCCTGTGCGATCGGCATTTAATAAATCATATTATAAATCATCTTCTGAAATGTTAATTAAGTGGTAAAACATTTGCTGAAAGTTAAAAGTTACCAAGGATTTAATTATAACCTTGAGGACACCATTTCCAGTTAATTATATACTCTTTTTATATACTTGATAAACCACAAAATGCACCTCATTAATGATCAATTGGTATTAAATTAGCTGGAATTAGTTTGTATTAAATCTAAATTAGATTTTTATTTGCGATACAATAAAATAGTGCACCCAGCTCTTGCCACTATGATTTGGGATATTTCTGTAGTGAGTGATTACCAGATGTCTAATTGGGCAATTAATAGATACAGTTTCTGAATTAACATAATTGGGGAACCTAAAAAAGAAAACAGAATGATTATGCAGCCAGCAGACCATCTTTTTTTTTAAATCCTACCATTCAGTCAGTGTTGTCAACCAACCCTTCATTCTTCTGGAAAACAGTGCTTCTCTGGGCTGGATTCCTACCAGAACAGGCCATTGTGAACATAAAGCAAATGGTAGTGATGTGCTCCATTGTGGAGATAGTAACTTTCAAGGCCACCTATGAGGACAGCTCTCTTCCAGGCTATGCTGGGCCAGTGGGCAGGTACAGTGAGCCTTCATGGTGTTTAGAGAACCTCGATGATAACCTGCTAGATAATAGTGTGTTTACACAGCTGACAAGAGTCCAAATGCACAAACCCATCTCTTTCCAAAAACAATTTGCCAGATGAGTTTAGTTTGATGTTCCAAAGCTTTTTTATTTTGCCATGTAATATACCACAGAAGGGATTGAGACTTAACCTCTCCGTTTCTGCCGCGGTCTTAAATCCCTTTATAATTACTTTCCCCACATCTTGGGTGCATAGTCCTGCAGTGTCTCCTCTGCCATCTGTGTTCTCTTAAGGGATAATCTGCCCCCGACATGTAAACAGGGTCTGTTTAGACCAATCTGGAAAGGTAGGTGTTGCCTGCTTAATTGATTGTGGGCACCAGCCTCACTGATCCTTTTTGGTCCAATAGTCTTCTTAAGTTTCAGAATATTGTGCCTACAAACAGACAAAAATTGGTGAGAATTACTGAAAATTGAAAGTATAAGCTTATATATATATTTAACATAGAGAGAATTCACACTAATGAATTACATAACGTTTGTAAAACGGTTTGGCGTACATCATCTTCCATTTGCACTTGAAGTCCTTATAATGATGCTCTGCTCTTCATGCCTTCCATGTGAGTTGATGAAACAGTCTGGTCAGATGGGCTGTTACAGTTTAGTGCTACTTTTATTATTGCTTTCTCATTAAAAAAAAAAGAAAAAACTGCCTTCTAACTCCATGCTGGTCCATACCATCCATTACTCATTCAATAAACCTGTGTTGTCCATCACTTCTCTCTGTAGGAGCTCATTCGTTCATATAGCAAATGGATGTGAACTGCCTGTTCTTAATGCAGAGCTTATAAGAGCTCATTCATTCATATAGCAAATGGACATGAACAGCTCTGCACCTAACACATTGGGATGCAACAGTAGACAATACCGATAATAGTCCCTGTTCTCATGAGGTGTCAGTTAGGTGGGAGAAACAGACTGATAGATAAATATGTAACCAATAACAAATTATCATAAGTGCTGTACAGAGCAAAAATAGAAGTGAACTCTATGGAAGATAACAAGGAAGTCTTCTTTAACTATTTGGACAAGAAAGGTGTCTTTGAAGACAGATTATTTAAGCTGAAACCTGAGTGGAAGAAAGTGCATTCTGGGCAGAGGGAATATTTAAATGGGGTTGAGGTGGGAAGGAGCTTAGATATTGAGTAAACTGGGGGAACTGGAAACAGAAGAATGTGATCGCAGCATGATGATGAATACGCAAGTGGCACGAGTTGAGAGTTCAGAGGAAATAGGAAGTTGCAGTTAAAGCTGTGATTTAGGACCACGATCAGGAGTGGGAACAGTTGGAAACTTTGAGGCCAAGTGGCAGAGTGACCTGATTTGATCGGGCTTTGAGATCAAATCTGGCTGGTTGGTGGAGAATGCCTAGGAAGAGGACTAGAGAAAGAAAAGCTGAGGGGAGGCTGTTAAAAGTTTTCCAGAAAAGAGAGAGCATGACCTGGAGTGAGGAATGGGCAGTGGAAGGGGCCGAAGGGGACAATTGGGGATACATTTTAAGAAGGAACCAAAGGACGGATTGGCCATGGGGTCAAGGCTATAGAAAACTGAAGAAGTCTCCTAGGTTTCTGGCTTAAGCAACTGAGTTTATTTATTCATTCACCACATCTCTGTCTCTCCCTCTCTCATTATCTCTCTCTCCCTCTCTCATTATCTCTCTCTCCCTCCCTCCCTCCCTCCCATATCTCCCTCCCTTCCCGTCCTTCCTTCCTTCCTTCTTTCTTTCCTTCCTCCCTCCCTCCCTCCCTTCCTTCCATCCTCCCTCCCTTATTTCCTTCCTTCTTTCCATCCTCCCTCCTTCCTTCCCTCCCTTCCCTCCCTTTTTTTCTCTCTCTTTCTTCCTTTCTTTCTGTCTGCCTGTCTTTCACAAGGTCTAGCTCTGTCACTGAGACTGGAGTGCAGTGGCACAGTCAAACTCCTGGACTCAAGCAATCTTCTGTCTCAGCTTCCTGAGTAGCTGGGACTACAGGTGCAGGCCACCATGCCTGGCTAATTTTTGTATTTATTTTTGTAGAGATAGGGTCTTGCTATGTTGCCCAGGTTGGTTTTAAACTCCTGGGCTCAAGTGATCCTCCCAGCTTTGTCTCCCAAAGTGCTGATGATAGGCACGATCCACCTCACCCAGCCCACCACATATTTCTTGAGCCCTTTGTACGTGCCAGAGATCAGATATTACAAATGTCATCCAGACAGGAAAGGTCTGTGCTCTCACAGAGTTAACATACCTTGAGAGGAGTTGATAGGCTAATTGCAGAAAATTCCTTCTATCTTCATTTGTTCAAAATTTGGTTTGAGGAGTATTGGATTTTCATCACCTGTAATTCTGACACAGTTTGCTTTGGCAATGATTGTAACCTACTCTCATCCAATCTGAACTTATTCTCCTCTAAAACGACTTTGCTTCCCTCCTGTTGGGACAGGAGGGATTTCAGAGACCTCCTTAGTGCTGTCAGATTATAAATGCCTAACGGGTCTAGGGTTACGTCTTTGGGTGGGAGTCAAGTGGCACAACTAAATGTCCTTAAATTTCAGACCAACTACTCAAGCCATAGGTTATTTTTTTTGTTGTTCATTTGTTTGTTTGTTTGTTTTCAGGGGGTGGTGGGGGGTGAGGGTGCTCTTTAGTGATTTTTCATATAGGGACTTCAGAATTAATTTCAAGTTTTTGCTTTAAATAAAATTTCCTCCTGATTATTACAGTACAATAGACCCCCTTTGTAAAATTTCAAAAATAAAAAAGTAAAAAAGAAGCATAATCACTCATAATTCCGCTTGTTTTATAAAGTAGTTGTATAATTCTCATACTTTCTTTATATGCATATTTCAATGAAGTTTTTTATTATAAAATTATATCTTGAATTTGACAATGACAAAAATTGTCATAGATACGACTTGAATTATTTGGATGTAGAAGTTATTTTCAATGTGTCACAATCATAAATATAATTTTAATGAAGTACTTTTTACATGAACTTTCTGTGTTATTCAGGATTATTTCATTTTTGGTTGTATCCTGGAAGTAGAATTAACAGGTCAAAAGGTAGGAATGTCTTAAAGACCCATGACACATATTGCTAAATTGTTCCTAAAAGGGCTGTGTTAATTAACACTTCCCAGAGCAATGCAAGAGAGTAAGTTAAGCCAAACTCTCTCAAACATCATTTTCTCCTCTCTCCTGCCTTTTAAATTTTTAATGTGTGTTAATTAAATGGGTGAAAAATTGCCTCTCGTTTTTTTCAGTTGCCTTCTTTTTTATTTTTGTTAGATAGTTTGAAAATCTTCCCTACCCCACGTATGTGTTAGTCATTTCTAACTCCTCTTTCATGGATTATTTTTTTCATGTCCATTACTTGCCTATTTGGGTGCTAGTTTTTGTTTTGTTTTCTTTATTTGTTTGTATGAAATCTTTATATATGTGGCACCCAGGGTTATCTTCTGTTTTACTGGCTTTGTTCCTTCCTACCCTCACTCCTGGTAAAGAGGAGTGTCTTAAATGTCCTGACACATAGGCTTTTATAAAAATGACCAATGTGAGCAAGAGAAAGTGTTTTAAATTAATTATTCCATTCTGGAAAAAAAAAAGAAGAAACAAAAGTCAGAAGTCTGTACCACAGAGGACTGTAGAAAAACACATGCAGTAAGATGCCCCATTATTATGGATTCACTCTGCCTTCCTAGGATGGGATCCAACAGGACACAGTACTGCTTCAGGGGTCAATGCTTTCCAGCATTGATCATGGGAGGACACCAGTGGAGTTTAAGTTGGGGCTCAGGATAGAACTCAAAGTAGAAAAGGAGGAAAAACTGTGGCCTTGGGAGGTACAACTCTCCAAAACCAATGATAAAAAATGAGAGAACAAGCAAACACCATCAACAAAATACATGCACAGATAAGCTAAGAGCACTTTGCACTGTCTTCTAATCTCTGTCATTTCATGATTGGCTACTGGCAATTGGTGGTGTTCAAGCAATGAATGAGGACAGAATGTCCTTCCAACCATGGTGCCTATAGCCATTCCTTTTTGTGCAAAATCAAGCAAAGTGCAGCAATTCTTGATTGCTGTTATTTTCTTTCTTACTCCAAGAATTTTACCTTTGTTCAGTTTGGAAAATGGGTGATCTTAATTGAAAGGATGCCTCTGATTATCTCTATCTGTTTATCCGTCTATCTATGATGGTTAATTTTATGTGTTAACTTGACTGGGCCATGTGTGCCCAGATATTTGGTTAAACATCATTCTGGGTGAGTCCATGAGTGTATTTCTGAAGGAGATTGATATTAGAATTGGTAGACTGAGTAAAGTAGATGGCCCTCCCCAGTGTGGGTGACACTCATCCAATCCATTTAATGCTGAGTAAGGGAGAAATGTGCTTTCCTTGTTTGACTGTCTTTAAGCTGGGACATTGGTCTTTCTACGCCCTGGAACTCTAACTTGCACCATTGGCCCTTTTGGGTTTTCAGCTTGCCTACTGGACTTCATGGGATGTGTTAGCTTCCATAATTGTGTGAACCAATTCCATATTTTCTATCTATCTATCTATCTATCTATCTATCTATCTATCTATTGATATATCTACCTACCTACCTATCATTTATTGTTGCCACTATTCGATATCTGCAACCACTTTTAATCAGCTCTTGAGATTTTTTTTTTTTTTTAGATGGAGTCTAGTCACCCAGGCTAGAGTGCAATGGCAAGATCTCGGCTCACTGCAAACTCTGCCTCCTGGGTTCAAGGGATTCACCTGCCTCAGCCTCTTGAGTAGCTGGGATTACAGGGGCCTGCCACTGTGCCTGGCTAAGTTTTGTATTTTATTTTTTAGTAGAGACGGTGTTTCACCGTGTTGGCTAGGCTGGTCTCAAACTCCTGACCTCATGATCCACCCGCCTCAGCCTCCCAAAGTGTTGGGATTAAAGGAGTGAGCCACCGCGCCCGGCCTCAGCTGTTGCTATCTTGGTGCAACCTTCTCAACCCTGCTTATTGGCAGGTTATTCTGTTTTGGTGATGATGTGTTTATGAAGGTATGTGCCTGAGTGCTTATGCTCCAGATGTGGTATCGCTCAGGTGAAAGCAGATGCCATCTGTACAGCAGCTCCAAGGAGTAAACTGACTCCTATGAGAATAAGTGGCTGCTGCAGTGTGGCAGGGCCGGGGTCACTGCTTCACTGGACACACTCACCTAAATTTAGGTCCCAACTGCCTGGCTGTCTTGAGTCAGATGATTCCTGCTGAGCCCTACTACACAACTTCAAATGTAGGCTTCTTCCTATAAGATGTATTAGTTTTCTGTTGCTGCTATAACAAATTGCCACAAACCTGATGACTTAAAACAACACAAATTTATTGTCTTACCATTTTGAAGGTTAGAGGTCCCAAACAGGATGAACTGGGCTAAAAGCAAGTTGTTGGCAAGGTTGCATTCCTTCTGGAGGCATTTGGGGAGAATCTATGTCCTTGTTTTTTCCTGTTTCTAGAGGCTGCTAACATTTTTTGGCTCACAGTTCGTTTTTTTCCCCATCTTCAAAGTCAGCAACATTGTATCCCTCTGACCCTTCTTCCATGGTCACTTTTCCTTCTGACCACAACCAGGAAACATCTTCCACTTTTAAGAACCCATGTAACCAGATTGGGTCCAACAGGATAATTTATTCATGTCAAGGCCCTTAATTGTATATGCAAAGTTCCTTTTTCTGTGCAAGGGGACAAATTCAGTTTTTTGAATTAAGATGGTGGGCATCTTGGAGAAAGGGGTGGTGTGTTCTGTGCATTATCCTGCCTTCAAGAAGTAAGCCCCATTTTTAAAAAATTGCTTTCTGTGTTTAGGGTAAATTCTTGTTAGAAACTCACCAGTTTCTGATCCTGAAAATAACTTTTGGTCTCCTAAGAGCTCATGTACTAAAGTCTTAAATAAGATACAGAAGAAGTATCAACTGATTTAAATGCTCAGCCTGGAATGTGTGCCTTAGGGGGGAATGTCACCACTTCCATGAGCTTCCAGTCTTCTCTTTGGTGTGGGAAAACAAGCCTGGTTACCTAAGTTCCCTAGTGCAGTGAGAGTCTTGAAAATATGAAGCAGCTCACCTATGCCCCCACAAGCTTCCATTCTCCTTGGAGCTCCTCTAGACTCTATGCTGAGATGCTCTGCCTTTACTACATGGATGTGTATGTCCTTCCTAATTTCCTAGACAAGAGAGAGCCTTGAGGACTTGGGTTATCCTAAGTTAATGACTAAAATTTATATGTACTCCAAAATTCAGATCTATTTATGATTCTGCTTATCAAATCTCTCAAATCCACCTCAAAATTGCCATGTCCAAAATCAAATTTGTTGTCTTCCCCACACTAAATTTCAAAATCTGGTCTCTTTTTTGGGTTTTCTGTTAGAGCGAATGGTACTAGTAATCACTTTTAACTTTCATGAGCCATCAATCTCCTAAGGAATTGTGGAATTCTTTCACTTCAACAACTGTCTGGTCTGAGCAGCAACCATCGCCTCTTTAGTGGCCACCTAACTGATGTCTCCATACAACCTCTTGCTGTTTACAATCAATTTTCTAGAAAAAAAATCCAGAATGAACAATCCAAATAACCATCTGGTAGTGTCCTTCTCTCTGTTTGAAACAATTCAATACCTCTTCACCATGGTTGGCCATGCTTGATCTGGCCTGGCTCTGTTGCTATCTTCAGCAAGCATTCCTCCACTCAATGCTTTCAGCCACCCGGAACTTGGTATGGCATTCACAAAATGTTCTGTGTTCCCCACTAAGAAGGCTTTTCTTCAGGCTCCCCACTGTGCCTGGTATCCTCCTCCACTACCCTCATCCTCTGCAAACCCTCTTCATCAAATAAGCACAAGTCTGATCATCAGGCCTCGAGTCACACATTCAGCTCTTATTGAAACCTTTTTAGCAACCTCCTATGCTGGATCAGACCTCATTGCTCTCATTGCAGCTTGTAATTGCATTCTCATGCAGATAAGGTATCTGTCTGTCTGCTTAGGATTGTATTTTCAGCACATAGTCCAGGCACCTGCCATATTTTAGTTTCACATATAGCATCACAACACCTCGATGATCAGCTTCCCTCTCCCCAGGTTTCCCTTTCCCTCTCTCTGCCTACACTGCCACTAGAATGAGTTCTCAAAAGTGTAAATCTGAGGATGCCAGTCCTCTGCTTCTGATTTATTTTTAGAATGGGGATGCTTTCATATTGCCTACTGAAAGTAGTCTAACATCCCTTAGCTTTATTGATAGTACTGCAGAACTTAGGCACCTGCTCCCTGATTCCCCTTTTTTCTCCTCCCTATACCCAATGGTTACCCCCACTCAGAGCTGCTCAGTGTTGCTGGGACTCACTGCTCTACTTTCATTTTTGACTTTCTCTCTGTTGCCTGAACCACCCTTCCCCTAACTTCTGCATGCTCCAGGCTTTCCCACAGCCCATGCCCACAAGCCGGCTCCTCTAGCAGCCTATTTTCATCCTTTCCAGCTGGCCATCCTCTCTTCATCCCCCACATGCTCACATGTTTATCACATGTTGAAAACACAAAGCAGCAAGACCAGAGCTGTGCGTGCACAGATGTCTCCTTTCAACCACATAATAAGTGAACTATTTGTTGAGCTTCCATTATATGCCAGGCAATATGGACACAAGAATTAGTAACACACAATTCCTGCCTTCAAGGAGCTTACACTCTAGTGAGAGCAATAGACAAGCAAGTGGATGACGGAATACAGTCATCTAAGTATATGCTCACCTTAAATAGTCCATAAACTCCTGAAGAAAAGAGCCATATCCTTATATCCCTTTTACTCACATATGCTTTAATAAAGAAATATTGTCCAAACATTAATCAAACCCTCAGAGTTTTATGGTAGAAATTGTGACTCCTTGTGTCTAACTGCAAGAAGATATAACAAAGACCACTGCATTTTTAAAGTCCTGTATATTAAAAGTATTTCTAGATCAGGAATGGAGCCATATCTGGTCCCTGCAGACACATTCCATGTCTGTCATTAAAAGCCAAATGACTACATCTTTACTCAGAATAATGAGCAGCAAAGCCAATTGCCGTTTTAACATACAACAGCCAAAACCATTCAGAGAGGCACAGTGAGAATACAATTCTAATGCAATGTTGTCTTAATCAAATACTTCTTTATCAGTAACTTATGGTTAAAATTTTTTTATTTGCTTGCCTTACTGTCCCTAAGGAGAGGTGTTAGCTGTGGCAGTTTTATTACACTTTTGTTCAAGTCAACCATGATGACCCAGACCCTGTTTGAATGACTTTTAAAGAAATGAAAACAACCCAAAAGTCTAGTCCACAAATTTGATTACATACATGCATTGAAAAATTATTAAATAAATAGTTTTCAAAGTAAAAAAGATGAGAAATGCCACTTGCTGCACATGTCAGAAATTAAGACAGTAAGTGTCTTAATTTCTTATATTTTCTAAGCATATGCCTCTCTGTCTTTGATTCTCCTTTTCCATCAACCTGGAATGCCCTCTCCATGCTGTTCTCCAGACAGGCACATGGCATCCTTAGCTGGTGCTTCCCTGATGTCAACACTACTACTCTTGGGCTTGTTAAAGCTTGTACTCCACTAGCTTGTGAACTTGAAGAAAGCAAAAGTCAAGTCTCATCCTCTGTAGCTCTGCAACATACTATGAGTATCTATCTAATGAAAGAGAGTTCATTCCAATTCAGTTAGGAAACTGGTAACTAATTAGTAAAAAATAGATGATATAAACATCCCCCACAATAGAAAACACAATTTTGCAGTAAATGCTGGAAATAAAATATTTAAAAATCACAAGAACACATGGACACAGGGAGGAAAACATCACACAACAGGGCCTGTCGGGGGATCAGGGGCAAGGGGAGGGAGAGCATTAGGACAAGTACTAATGCATGCGGGGCTTAAAATCTAGATGACAGGTTGATAGGTGCAGCAAGCTACCATGGTGTATGTATACCTATATAACAAAACTGCATGTTCTGCACATGTATCCCAGAACTTAAAGTAAAATTAAAAAATAAAAAATAAAACAAAGGCATCACCACTAAATAAGACGATCTTAAAATGATAATGCCAAATGCTGTAGAACTTACAGTAAAATAGGGATAGATAATCAGCAGTAGTGCAATAATTTGCATGTTTTATTTATGGCAAGAAAACAATATGGAAATGAAGTAGTTAATAATGGCATGTCAATCTGCTATGGTTTGAATATATACCCAAAGTTTGAATATATACCCAAAGTTCATGAGTTGGAAACTTAATCCCCAGTGCAACAGTGTTGAGAAGTGTGACCTTTAAGACAGGATTAGGTCATATGGACTTTGTTCCTATGAATGAATCGATGCTGTGGTTCCTCATGATGGGAGTGGGTCCCTGATGAAAGGATGAGTTCATCCTCTGACCCTTTTTACTCTCTCTTGCCTTCTCTTTGCCTTTCCACCATAGGATAATACAGTAAGAAGGCCCTAGCCAGATATGGCCCCACAATCTTGGAATTCCCAGCCTCCAGAAATATGAGAAATAAGTCTCTGTTCTTTATAAATTACTCAGTCTCAGATATTCTGTTATAGCAGCACAAAATGAACTAAGCTACAATGCAATAAAACATTCCATGACAATTAAAAATGATAGTTACAAATACTCTGACATTATGCCGTATGAAACTGTGTATTTCATAATACACAAGAGCTGCAAATAAAACACATGGTTTGACTTCAGATGGCACACTCTGGGTGAACCTTTAATATGTTTTATTTTTACTAGTGTGCTCTACAATTCAACAGCATAGAAATCATAAACTTCTTTTTTGGACTATATTCTAAAGTTTCATATTAAAAAATGATGTGATTTCTGGTAACTTCATATTTGTACCACACCATGACTCAACAAAATTTCTAAATATTTTGAAAATATTCCTTTTCCCTCTCTACACATACACTGCATATATGTATTTGGGGATGTGTGAGTGTGACTATTTTATTGTATTTATGTAAAAAAACAGTTACAGGTAAATTCCAGGTAAATACGTTAGATTGAATATACAAATACTACATATTTTCTCTTCCTATCAAAATCCCATTAAAATGACAATATTGGGCTTCTGTAAAGGGCATCAGCTGGGTACAGTGGCTCATGCCTTTAACAGCCCAGTGATTTGGGAGACAGAGGTGGGAGGGTCACTTGAACCTGAGACTTTGAGATCAAGCCTGAGCATATGTGCCAGACCCCATCTCTAAGAAAAAAAAAAAAAAAAAAAAAAAAAGAATTAGCTGGATGTGGTTCACAGGCTTGTAGCCTGGGACAGTGAGGTGGGTGGATTGCTTGAGCCCAGGAGTTTGAGGCTGCAGTGAACTATGATTGCATCACTGCACTCCAGCCCAGGCAATAGAGCAAAACTTTAAAGAACTAGGAGTAGAACTACCATTTGATGCAGCAATCCCATTACTGAGTATCGACCCAGAGGAAAAGAAGTCATTATACGCAAAAGATACTTGCACATGCATGTTTATAGCAGCACAATTCACAATTGCAAAAATATGGAACCAGCCCAAATGCCCATCAATCAACAAGTGGATAAAGAAAATAATGGCATTCGCAGCAACCAGGTTGGAATTGGAGACCATTATTGTAAGTGAAGTAACTCAGCAATGTAAAACCAAACATTGTATGTTCTCACTCATAAGTGGGAGAAAAGCTATGAGGATGCAAAGGTGTAAGAATGATACAATAGAATTTAGGGACTTGGGGAAAAGGTAGGAAGTGGATGAGGGATAAAAGACTACACATGGGTGCAGTGTACACTGTTCAGGTGATGAGTACACCAAAATCTCAGAAATCATCACTAAAGAACTTATTCATGTAACCAAGCACCACCTGTTACCCAAAAACCTATTGAAATAATAAGAAAAAGGCATAAATAAGAAGAGAGAAGAAAAAAGGGCACAAGCACATGCACAAAATTTTGGAAGCTGGAAAGCAAAATGATGAAGAGTAGTGACTTAGTAGTACTGAGAAAAATGAATCATAAGCTGGTCATGAGGAAAGTTGAGAGGCAATCCATTTTAGACACCAGAATCCCCCAGATGGCTCAGGATAACACTGCGTACCTCTGAAAGTGAGGGTAAAGATGGTGCTTTTCAGAAGCAGGCTCCCTGTTGAATGCGCGTCTGAGAAGTAGTTTGATTTCCAGATTACTTCCCCGCTCTGCTGAGCAACTTTCTCTCTCCCATTCCAGCATGAGAATGAAGTTTTCTTCTCCGTAGATGATAAAGCAAAAGTTCTGCTTTGTAAAATAAGAAATGTCATAAAAGAAATGTGTGTATTTGCCTTTTAGAACTATCACTCACGTGTCTGGAGTGAAGAGTTTGAAAGGTGAGATGGAGTCAGAAGGTGGGGAAACCAGTTAGCAGACAGTGAAAGCTGGGAAGAGATCATCTGGAGTGGGAATCCCTGGAGAAATATTTTCTAGAAAGTAGAAATCACAGCCCTTAGTAAGTGACTGGATGTAAAGAAGGGGCCAGAGAGGGATAAATTAAGGATGATTCCCAGATTTCTGTTTCGGGTGACCAGATAGTCACTTTCTCTTTCTGTCTTTTTCTCTCTCTTCCACCCTCAGTATTTTAATTGTTCTGATATTTCCGTGATAAATCTCGGTATCTCAAATATTTTTGGAAAGGAAGGAAAAACACACTTTAGTCATAATTTCTCCACCATCTATCTACTTCAAGCTTCATGGCAGCAGTAGGTTTCAAGAAGGAGTCTGGGGAGAGAGAGTAGACATACCATTTAGGTGAGATGCTTATAAACCAGGTGGTAGGAACTTGAGATTTCATATATCGAATATATAAAGTTGAGTGATGCCCTTTTCTATGCAAATTAGCCATCCCTACTATGTGCCATCTGGAGAAATGATTCCATTTGTCTTTGTTTTTGCATCATTTGTGGAGTTACAATTCACCCTGGTGTCAAGTCTGTCCCCAGTACAATTTTTCAACCGAATTGTTGATACTGGTTTTTTTTTTTTTTTTTGATACTGTTACTATAAAGTGAGACATGGGGAGATGGAAAGATCAAATGAATGTTTGCTTTGCTTTGTCTGGGCAACACTTCTTCTAAGTGGTATTTACTGGTATTTGTCAGTAGAATAAAGCACATTTTAATGTCATGCAACCTTTCTAAAAACAATATCTTCTATTTACGTATCTCTCTGTAATTGTAGAAGGAATCACAAAATAAAAAGTGACCTTGACAATGCCTGAATATGGCATCTTGACACAGCTTATCCATTACAAAGTTAACATGTCTCCTTACTGGTCATTGTTAGTAACAGCTTGGTATCTGTGGCCACTTCCTGGAAGACATATGCAGTTGAGTCTTAAAAAATTTTTTTCATTATGGCCAGGGAACAACTGCAGAATATCTGCGTGGCTAATGCTGCCATATCTTTTTTAGGCAAACAGCTGGTAGCTCAATGACTTTCTTTCTAAAAAAAAAAAAAAAAAAAAAAACTGCTTCTTGCTCTGAAGTTTCAGCAGGGAGCTGCTGCTTCATCATCAAGTCATGTCACATATTTTATAGTGCTAAACTTTGCCGCAGGAGTTGAGAAACAAAAATGAAAGAAAAATGATGCACTCTATGAATTGGTGGCAGTGAACAGAAAGTAATAGGTGGGCATAAAACTCAGCATCTAGTGAGGGTGAGGGTAGCACAGTCCCCATTGACACTGGGAACTTGAACGTTAGAGCCATTTCAGATGCTTGGAGGAACAATAGTGCTCAGCAGAGGGTTTACAGTGGTGGTGTGATCTGTTCATGGGTTCTTAGTGCAATTTCAGGGGGATGGAGTGTGTAAGAGAATGAACTCAGATGAAAAGACTAACTCAGAAAGGAGATCAGAAATGATAGGCAGATTGCTTAAAAATGAGAAACAAGAGTCAGGTATGATATTTTCCACATGAGCAAAGGCATGAATGCAACAAAATGCACCTGCCCTTAACACATAAGAGGAGAAATAATTCTGCTCCCTGGTTTTAAAGGGGAAACAGTACATGAGAGTAATTAATAAAAAAGGATGAATGACATTTATATATAAAGAGTGTATAAATAAAGAATTTTATAATGATACATAAAATACAAATATTGAATATTACAAGAGAAGAAATGCATCCCATGAATAAACATTTACAAGGTTAAGTCTGAGTAACGAAGAGTGCTAAGTAGAACAGCCATGAAGTACCATCTTGCATCTCTTATTTCAATGGAAAATGATAACATAAAAGTTGCAGTGGTTTTTTTGTCCTTGCAGTAGTTTGCTGAGAATGACGGTTTCCAGCTTCATCCATGTCCCTACAAAGGAAAACTTAAAGTATAATAATAATAATAATAATAATAATAATAATAAAAGAATTTCTGCCCCATCTAAAAAAAAAGTTGCAGTGGAATGGTTGCACGTTTACATTGCTGATGGCAGTAAGTTTTTATAAATCTTTTCTAGGAAGCAAGTTGTCAAATGGTGTAAATATATTCCTATTTAGTAATAGACATTCTGGGAGTCTTTCCTGGGTTTGACAATTCTAAATATAGAAAAAGATGCATAAATTGAGAGATTAATTTGTGGTGTGTGTGTGTGTAATTAGAGCTTAATATCAGAAAAAGCCAGCACAGGATAAGCAGGATAAGTTAAATAAATGATGACGTACCCATTGCCTAGATGAATTAACTAAACATTTTAATTATGACAGCTATGTAGCAATTTGAAAAGCATGTATAATATCCAACTAGGTGTAAAAAAAAATCTATACATATTTGCAATGTCCAAGCCAGGTTCACATGATAGATTCCATACTGATCTGGAATTGAAAAGCTACAAAGTAATCTTCTTAAATCTTTGAGAATTAAGTTTCTCCATGCAAGTTATTGAAGCACATAGAGCCAGATAAGTTATTTAAAGCATCATTTGAGTTTTCTACCACTTGTAAGGCATTTATAAGACAAAGTACATAGAAAAGGCAGAATTGTATCACTCCCCAGTGACAATTTTGCATTTGCACCATAAAAATATAGTGATTTACAATTTATACATTATTTTCATGTCTTTTAAAACATTAACATTTAAACACCTGGAAACTGACTTTTGGTGATTAACCTTTAAAAAATGAATAGTCTATTTATCCCTGTGTTTCAAAGGTCTTGACATATCACAATAGCTCCAAAAATGTTTAAAGTTAGAGCGTAAAGGGGAAAAAAGAGAAGAATGGAAGAAAGAATAAATCAATGGAAAGTGGACGGGAACTGAGGAGTCAGACAAATTTTCTCATGTAACATGACATTTTCCACCAAGATGCCTTTAGCAAAAAATTTTATTTTCTAACTCTGAATTCTTTCCCTAAGAGAACAGCATCAAAAGGAGTCCATTTTCAGGACATCCCTAAGAAGACACGATATATAAAAGTAAATGATATTTATTTTATGCCTGTAGTGCCCAGAAGTGCAGTACATAGAGAAGAATTACTGCTTTTTCCACTAGAGTGGATATGGATTTGAGATTGGGCACAGCCAGCTCTGTTAGAGGAAGTTTGACTTCCTTTGTATGTCAAGGACTCTAGCAGTGGTTTAATTATGGGAAGGACCTTGCCAAACTTGGGAAGGTGGAAAAGAGGACAACCAATGAATCACGGAAGCATTGCTCATGTGAGTTATGGGAGAACATTATGCAAGTTGAACGGTTATAAGTGGAGGGAAATAGGTGGATTTTAAAGGGCAACACATTTGAAAGAGATAGACTTAACAAATTCTGTTTTAAGTAGAAATCTGCAAACACACACATAAATGTTTGTATGTCTAGAGCTATATCTATACCTATATCTATATGAATAAATACATAGTATGTAGATAAATACAGAGATATGGTGTTTCTCTTTAAAATCCAGCAGAAAGTTACAATATTAAACCCAAAAGCTAGAGAGAGTAATAAATAATATTTATTGGATGCTACCATATGTTAAATATTTTACATACCTGGTCTTATTTCAGTCTCTCCAATGATCCTATTAGGATTACCCTGTTTCACAGCTGAGGAAACAAAGTCTCCGTGCAGTTAAATAATTTTCCAAAGTTTACTCACAAGAAGTTAGGAGGCTAGAACCCAAGGCTGAGTTGGCAGCCTTTTATTTTCTTCCACTATACCTGCTGACTTTAAAATATATTGATGACTTCCCACACTGCTACCATGGATTTGTGTCTCAAATCCGTTTGTTCTCAACAAAAAGCCAGACAGAAGACACAGAGAAGCTGGACCAAGTTTTATTTTTCATCAAGTGGAGTTATGAGAATAAACAAAAAATATTGCTAACATAAAATACAATGCCCCTTTCTGCTCAGGAATGAGTTAGAAATCCAAGGAAAAACCAAACCAAGCCACAACTAATAACTAGATTTTTTTTGGCTGAAGTAAAGATACAAGGATTACTTACTATTGACGCTCTAGTCATTGGGTCAAGGAAAAGCTTGGCAAACTCTTGGATCTTTTATTGGAACAGTAATTATCCAATACCAGAGACAGAAAGATCTCATTTGTTTGTAAGACAAACTACTTGGGTTACTTTATCATGAGCCTATAAGGATCTTTGAAGTATAATCTTAATATAATTGTGAAATGAAGATGTAATTTGAGGATCTCCATTATGTTGTAGAGTTTCCTTCTACATTACTTAAAGTATTTTATGAACAGTAAGCAAGTTATTTAATAAAATTAACGAAATCCAGTCGCTATTTCTTCTTTGACAAATTACCTTATCAAATTAAAAAAATCTTTGGACTTAGATTAAACTGATAAAAAGTATTTTGAACAGGAAAACTGAGAACTCCCTTTGTAAATATCAGAAATGAGGTATAATTTTTGGATGGGATGAGGATAATTTTGGATGGGATATATTTTAGGTCTAATTCTGGACTTTACAAGGTTTTTACTTAACCTCTTCAATCTAATGTCTTCATTTTCTTTCTTTCATTCTAAAATTCCTGCTTTCCAACATTACTGACATTGTCCCTCATTAATTTTTCCATAATACTTACATCTTCATGAGGGTCTCAACTGCATCTGTATTATATCTGATTTTATAAAAGCCACTGGCACAATTCTGATCTTCAAAAATAAGAAAAGCATTCCCAGATGTTTGCGGATAAGGATAATGTTTGGGGTTTGGACCCAGGATATCTATGTGGGAGTCCCAGGTCTACCACTAACTCACTGACTGAGTAGCTTGGACAAGTCACTTCACTTTCCTGAACATCAGTGCCTTCACGTGCAAAGTCATACCAACTGCACACATTAGTGTGGGTTAAATAAAATCTCTGAGGTAATACAATCAGTTCCACTAATGTGGATGCTTAGTAACTGTTGGTGAGAAGACGCGTTTGCCCAGAAATCTTTCTGCAAACTATTTTTTTTTTTGAAAAATAAATGACTTAACTCTAAGCTTTACATAAGTAACTTGGTTTAAAGCTTCATGAAAGTGTTCACTGTTTCTTTATGTTCACCCTGGAAATTGCAGGCTGTACCACACTAGTTGGTGTAAACTAGGATCTTGAAGTCATAGCTGTTGAATACAAATAAATATTAATGATTCAGCCAATCATTAAATCAATCAGCAGGTATCCATTGAATGCTTACAATGCATGTGTGTGAAGCAGATGGGAAATCTATGGCTGCTTTATTACTCTTTTGTAAGCTCTATGAAAACAGCGACTTGATCCAAATGGCTCAGCTGTATCGCTCTAGTTCTATAGTAGCTGAAATAGTTGCTGGTCTAATATAAATGGTTGACAAATGTGAGCAGAGTGAATGATTGTTTCTATCAAGTGTATATAGTAGTAGTGGGGAGAGAGTGGATGCACACTAAACTTTGAAAACCACTAATTTCTTATCTGTGAGAAGAATGGAGATTCAGACATGGGCAAAGCTTTCAGAGGAGAAGGGCTTCATAGAGGAGGTGAGAACCAGCTACGATGATAGCATGGGTAGGCTTTTTGGAAGTGGAAAAGAATCATAATGGCCTCTTAGAGAGGGACAGCAGGTGCACACAGAGACATGGATGCAAGATGGTGGGGAAGGAGAGAGGTGTACAGAGACAGGGCCACTCTACAGCATTCCTTGGAGGGGGCTTTTTTGTCACCGATGAGGATCTTACTCTGTTCTGTCATGGATTGATAGATGGGATGAGCCATTTAGATTCTCTCAATCTCAGAAGTTCTGTGATGTCCTAGCAGTGGCACTCATCACAGAGGGCCCTGGATATGACAGTGTCTCTAAGATTTTTGAAACATGACAATTGCCATTTCAAACCTTTAAATTGTTTTCTGTCTCACAGACTTAAATTTACATTTATCATTGTAGCAATGTCTCTTTTTCTAGGGAGATCAGTTCACGGGGCTTAGATACCAGAACTTTAAGCCTCACCCAAGTTCCTGGAGAAAATGAAAATCTTGACCTACTTGCATGTAGGTGATTTAGGCAGATAGCAGGTTCTACAAAGATGTGTAGCTGGTCATTCTGTAACTTTGGGGGAAAATTATGTTTTCATTATGTATATGTCAATTTCTGTTAGAGTTATGAGCATTCTTCTTTGGACATGTATTGGCAGCCACGTGGAATATTGTAGCAGAGCATGCAGGCACAGGCCTAACTGATTATATTGAAATAGTGGGAGAAAAACTTAAATACTGGGTTTGGCATGGTTCAACATAGATATAGCCTTTTGAGATGCAAAATGTGACATTATTTAATACCAAATAAAGTACTGAGGCTGTATAATGTTTATTATTATTATTATACTTCAAGTTTTAGGGTACATGTGCACAACGTGCAGGTTTGTTACATATGTATACATGTGCCATGTTGATGTGCTGTCTCAGGGATCTAGAACTAGAAATACCATTTGACCCAGCCATCCCATTACTGGGTATATACCCAAAGGATTATAAATCATGCTGCTATAAAGACACATGCACACGTATGTTTATTGTGGCACTGTTCACAATAGCAAAGATTGGAACCAACCAAAATGTCCAACAATGATAGACTGGATTAAGAAAATGTGGCACATATACACCATGGAATACTATGCAGCCATAAAAAATGATGAGTTCATGTCCTTTGTAGGGACATGGATGAAGCTGGAAACTATCATTCTCAGCAAACTATTGCAAGGACAAAAAACCAAACACCGCATGTTCTCACTCATAGGTGAGAATTGAACAATGAGAACACATGGACACAGGAAGGGGAACATCACACACCAGGGACTGTTGTGGGGTGGGGGGAGTGGGGAGGGATAGCATTAGGAGATATACCTAATGCTAAATGACGAGATTGTATAATGTTTTAATTGCTGGGAGGAATTGGCTTTCCCTGGAAGACGTGGACATTACTATTGTCTTCTCCCTGAAAGGAGGCTGAATGTATGACAAGAACCAGTGAGAATTCTGAAGGTGACCCTAAGCTCCATGAGGAAAGGCATTTGGCTGGAGTGAAGGAAAAAATGTCTTTCCAGTCCTTACTAGACATGCTCAGGTCCCTGTCTGTGAAGGGAGGTGAGCTGTCCTGTTCCATCCCCTCCTGGTAGCCTGAAACTGAGCAGGACTGGACACAAGCTGGGCTGGGCAGGTGCTCCATCTTGACTAGTGCAATTAGTTGTCACCATGTACTGTAATTAACACCATGGTCTCTGAAATCAGAAGGCATGAATTCAATCTGATCTGATCCTTTGATCAGATAGTTGGGCAAGTTACTTTACCTCTCTGTGCTTCTATTTCTGCATGTATAAAATCGAGGTAATAATAAAAGCATCTGTCTATACAATAATGGCCATTGAGGTAATACCTGTAAGTCTTCCTTTCTGTGATCTATTCATTTTTCTTTGTTACAGCACATGTCATCTTACAATATCAAATGTATTATGCTTATTTTTTATTGCATCTTTCTCTCCAGGAGAATGCAAATTTCACAAGTGCAGGAATTTTTGTCTAGTGCTTAATAGAGGGGGTTTTAAAAGTAGATATTTAATAGATGTTTTTTGACTGAATAAAGCACTTAGAAGGATGCTCAAAGAATGTAAGCATCCTTACATGAGGATGTATAAGAGGACAGCTTTATTCCTTCTTCTTTTTTATTACCCACAGTGTCCAGCAGAATCTTGTTGTACATTCTAACCTGGCCTCTGGTGTGCGCAGGGCAATTTGGAGCAGCCCATTTCATGGCCGAGACACAATGTCCCTGGTGCTGCCACTGTGGCGCTGTCCTGCCTGCACCATGGGAGAATCATCAGAAGTCACAGGAGCCCCATTAATAGAATTTGGTTCTGGTTTACAAGCCAGCAGAGTCCAGTCATTGGTCTCCTATAAGGTAAGAGAGGAAAATGAAAGAAAGAAAAAAGCAAATTCTTTATTTTCTGCGTCCTGGATGTAGACCTTATCCCAATAGCATTATGAAGAGATAAAATCTACAATGATTTATTGTCTGTTGGTGGCAGGCATTTTTGTTTCACTTTTGGGATAACGAGATAATAAAATAATGATCATATTACTAACAATAAAAGCGTAGTTGGTATTTATTGAGTACTCTTCTAAGCCCATTGCATGCATTATTTCATTTAATCAAAAAAGTTGAAATTAGGGAGGGTTGCTGTGGCTGTTTTCAGATGAAGATACTGAGGCTCAGGGAGGTGCATTGATATGGTCAGTGCTGTTCAGAGGCACCTGCAGGGCAAGGAACCACACCACGTGTGTCTGCAGGTCATAAACTATAATTTATACTAAGGAAAGTATTATTCTAACTAAATCTATGTGTGGTTCCAGCTTTTGAAGGTGGGTGACTGATGGGGCAAAGGCATTGTATTAGTTTGTTCTTATGCTGCTAATAAAGACATACCTGAGACTAGGTAATTTATAAAGGCAAGAGGTTTAATGGGCTCACAGTTCCACATGGCTGGGGAGGCCTCACAATCATGGTGGATGGCAAAGGAGGAACAAAGGCACATCTTGCATGGTGGCAGGCAAGAGATCTTGTGCAGGGGAGCTGCCCTTTATGAAACCATCAGATCTTGTGAGACTTGTTCACTATCACAAGAACAGTACGGGAAAGACCTGCCCCCATGATTCAATTACTTCCCACTGGATCCCTCTCACAACATGTGGGATTATGGGAGCTACAATTCAAGGTGAGATTTGGGTGAGAACACAGTCAAACCATATCAGGCAGGTAGATTAATATTCACAGAACACTGCTTCACCAGGTAGTTAAGGTGCTGCAAATAGTGATAACTGAACATGTCTAGGAAACCAAGGGGTTTTGTGGGAGCAGTGACATTTCCGAGACAGCAGGAGGGAAGTGGCAGGATATTATGGGCCCAGTGTGTGTGGCACACAGGCAAGGCAAGGAGGGCCCACAGGGAACAATAGCCTGTGCAGGGAGAGAGACGTGAAGGATGCTGCTGCTTCCAGGGGACCTAGACAAATTGTCTGGCTCAGATTTTAATATTGAAATCAACAACTTGCCTTTATTTAAGTCTGAGGTGCCTATGGTTGTGTGCATAGAAATCATCTTTGAAGCCACTGGAGAGAAAAAGCAGCTTACTGGTGTTCATTAGGTTTCAGACAGAGCTCAGGAGTTTGCATGTTAGCATGCAGTCCAAGAGCTTCTGATGATGTCCTGGGGATCACACTTGGAGGAAAGTGGCTATTTATGATGGAAACCCATTGACAGCTTTATAGAAGTGATACACTAAAGAATGTGGGTACATCCATGCTTTACAAAAGCCCTCTCATGAGGCTTTAAGGCTGACCTAAAAGGGAAGAACTAAGGCAGGGAAGCTCTTAGAAGGCTGACCCAATAATACAGCTCAGCCAGAACTGGGCTAGGGTGGCACAGGCTTTCATGGAAGCAGGTTCCAAGCCATGGGCAGCTTCCATTGTCTGGGATTCTTCATTCACTAGAGTCATGACCCACTGGCTGGAGCAGTGGTAGCATGATCAGCACCTGCTGGGAGAAAAACTCTCTATCAACAACAGGAAAGAAACCTACCTTGGTACAAAACAAGCCTGACATACAAGCAGATCATTGGTTTGAAATATTTTGAGAAATGGAGTTGTTCAGCTTCTATGACGTTTTGGCTTTTACATTACAGTTTGGAGTATCTTGTAGCCATAGGTATCCTTGATGAATTGAGCAGTTGCATCACCATTTAAAGGGATGAAGTGGGTTGTATTCTTTTACTCATCACTTATAAGCAACCTACTATGGTAGTAGGAACAGTAGCAAGGGCACAAATGACCTGGCCACAGGATGCTCTTTGAGGTGAGAGTGACAGAATACAGTAACACAGTGAGTGATGCAACCAGGTTCCAGGTGAGTTCTAGGGAAAAGCCTACAAGCATTCAGAGGTAGAACCAACAACTTCAAGCTGGGATAATCCAAGAGGCAGTAGGATTTGGAAGAGCAAGAGGATTGTGCATACAGAGAGTACATGGGGAAGAGATTTCAGGCTTTGGAAATAGCCTGTGGTAATGACTAGAGACAGCCAATTGGGGGTTGAGAACAGAGGACATAGGAGCTCATATAAACTAAAGTTTAGAGTTCATACATGGATATAAGGATTGGAAACAACAACCAATAAAGCAAACTACATTTACTGAGCATTTGTCATGTACTAGGAATACCCTAAGTGCCTTGAATATTTTGACTCTAAACGTTGCAGCAACCCTATAGGGTGGCTCCCTGTCCTGCCAGACAGAACGGCCTTGACTATCAGGCTAATGAGCTGAAATTTATTCCTCTGGCCATAAGTGATCAAACTGTGATCTCACAGTGCTCTGTACTGCCCCAGAGTTCTGTGAAGATGCCCCAGAGGGGCGCTGCGGGGTGAGATAGGGAATGCAGAGGGCAAAAACCCCTCAACGAAAGTCTAAACTAAAGATAATCTGCTCTCATCTGTTTTATTATCTAGGCTTTTAATTATTACTTTCTTAATTTTTCTTAAGTCTAGAAATTATTTGGAGTAGTGAAGTATCATGATAAAATAGAATGTGCAAACAAACATAAGACTAATCTGGGAGTTTGTGTAGGATTACATAAAGAGGAAAGCTTATATTGGTTAAATAGTCCAGACAAGAGATAATGGAGCCAAGTGCAGGGGCAGTGACAGCAGCTATGGTGGGGACAATGAAAAGGTATGGATGGATCCTAGAGCTAAGGAATAGGTGGGCTTCAGCTGACTTGGGAAGTGGGCAGGGAGTGCACAGGAGCAGAGAGGTGGACAGGATGGCTCTAATGTGAGCAGAGCAAGCTGGCCTATGAGATGAGGGGGCGGAGCTCAGGTCTGGCTGTAACCAGGTTTTATCTTGTCATACTTGCCCTCTTCTCTGTGCAGAGAAGCCGGCTTTCCCACTGGGAAGGACTCTGAAGTCACTCTACACCCAGCACAGCATCTCCAATGAAGTAAGACCTTGATGCATCTGTACTGATCTAATTGGACTATCCCCATGACATCATCTCAAGTTCAAGTTTTAGACAAGGTGGAGACAGAATGTGCTTTTGCTTTGACTTTAAATAGATGAAGGGAATGAGACAAGCTTTCAGGCAGCTCTTGGGGCATAAATTCATCAGGCAGAGTGATGCAGCAGAGGAAGCAATGGTTTTTGTAGCGAGAATGACCCAGGTTCTAATCTTGCCTTGTCCATTTCTACACTTGCCTCTTTGGAAAATGTTAACTGTTTGGCGTCTGTTTTTGCATTTGTACAACGAGGGAAATAATATCTGTCTTTCTGAAATGCTGTGATCATACATTGTCATAATTTATGTAATGCTCCAGCGTGCTGTTTGGGTATTTAGTAAGTGTTATGCAAATATTAGCACCTCTAACCCCTAGACCATGTAAAAGAAATAATTCTCTCTTAAACCCCTATCTGTATCTGATGTCCTACAGCTTAATATCTTTAAGGTGTTTTGTGCATATCAAAGGCTACTAGGTAAATTAATGATAACATCCATGATATTGTCTAATGTGGATGTGAAAGTGATTAAATCAACTAGGCTAGGCTGCGAGTGAGGGTTGAATTCAGCATAGTGGTGGGAAAAGGTAAAACCATTCCATTAGAAATGAGAGACCTCCACCAAGGACATGACATTTTTTTGTAGGTGTCACGGGGGAGGTCAGAAAGCAACAGAGAGCTGAAGTCACTTCACAAAGCATTTTGTCTTTTACTTCATATGTGTTTAGAATCATTAATACCTTTCAGATGTGATTATTTTCCTTTGATTTTGTTTTTCTGGAAGGGAAATATATACATATATAGCTTGATTTTCTAAAAAAAAAAAAAAATCCAGGTTCTTGATTTGAAAACAGTAATTGTGGAGCACTTGGAGGTGAAGTCAAATACCAAGGATTTAATACCAATGCCATTTGTAATTTGCATAGTCTACAAAAATAATCAATCTTGCATTGTTTTAACTTCAGTGAGTACACAGCAGTTGATGACTTTGCCTGGGATAATCCTTTTTAAATGTTATTTTCAATTCAAAAGTGCCTGCTGAATAATACTGAATTTCCCTAGTAAAACAATGGCATGCTGCCCACGGAGGGCGGAGGGTAGCTCTGCTGTGGAACTGAAAGGAATAATGCGGAGCAGGGAGCACCTGGGATAGCACCAGGTGTTCCTCGTGAATGGCCGAGGGGGCAGGTATCTACTGAGAGGCTTACATTTTGGGTTTCTCCTGGCATGGTCAAGGATTGGCACCAACCCAGAGGCAAGACCAACATGTTTCTGTTGTGGTTTGATGAAGCTGGCTTTCGTTGGCTTCCAAGATCCGATTGTTACATATTCAGAATTTTGGGGAGCTAATTTTTGATGTGTTGGTTGTTTGAAACAGGCCGTGTTGGGAGTATTTACACCATGAAAGACGCAAACACACTATACCACCCCTACTGGAGCTGGTTTGCTGGCATACCATTGCCAGTGGCACTTGGAATGGTTTTATCTTTCCTACCACTAAGTTGTAGTCAAAGGTGCCTTATGCCATTACTTTGTCTAAAGTCCAAATCTAAGATTCTATCATGGCTTAATCCAGTTTATTTGGTAAACATTTTGAGTCCCTAATCAGTTCCAGGCATTATATATCAAGCTATACAATCTTTATCTTTTTGAAGCCCCGAAATAGCCCTATGCAGTAGACTTTGTTATTCAAAATTTACAGGTGAGGAAACTGGGTCTGCAACAGCTTAAGAAACTTGCCCATGGCTTCATGGCCCACACGTGGCTGAGGAAGAACTGAAACCCAGTTCTGCTTAAGCGCATACCCTCCAGGACCAGAGATAACCCTGAGGAATGTTTGTTTTCGGTGAGATGTCTCTGAATGAGCAAAGGAGTCCAGGAGCACTCTGAACTTGCACATTCCTGAACTTTAAATTTCTCATGACACTTGAAAACAGAAAAGAAACAGCCCTTCTTCCTTCAGCATCTCACTTAGGGGCAATGAAACCCGCAGCATCAGAGTCTGCTTCCTTAAGACGTGCAGCTAGATTCTGCAATGGCCATTTTGATGAGTTATTTCTACATTTTGACAGATTTTCTCAGAATATCATCTACCTCTGAAGAGCAATAACACCCCAGATGGCATCTTCAATGAGGTATTTGAATGGCCGTTAATTCCGAATCAATATGATTACTCAAAGTGAGTTGTGTGTTTGTAGAGTGCATCTGTGGGTGTTCCCAACATCAAGCTTGCACAATTTAGAGAGGGGAGATTCAGGGATTCTTTGAGAAAGCAGCTGCAGGGTGGAAAAACAGCAGGATGGAAAGGGTAGATTGGCAAACGTGGCTTATTTTGTCCTGCCTGGTACCCACTTAATCCCAAGGGAGAAACTGAGGAACCATTATTTATTCATTCATTTGCTTATTCTATTTTTTAATTTTTTTATCCAACACATATTTTTGAGTGTGAATGGCACCATGCCACGTGCTGAAGATAGTTCTGAAAAAAAAAAATATGGGTGGTCCTTGCCCTTAGGGAGTTGCCAGATGGGGAAGACAGTTCTCAAACTCATTATTACACACATAGTTATTTAATTTCAATTGTAATGCATTCTTCTATAGAGAAACATGGGTTGCAACAAGAGCAAATAAGGGGATCCCACCTAGACCCAGGTGATCAGGTAGGTCTTCCTTGAGAAAATGATATTTAGCTGTGATTTGAAAGAGGAGGAGTTGAGCAGATGAAGAGAGAAAAGTAAACAGCTCCAGTAACAGGAGAGCATGGCTGGGGTCATGACTGTAACCCTAGCACTTTGGGAGGTGGAGGCGGGAGGATTGCTTGAGTCCAGGAGTTTGAGACCAGCCTGGGCAACATAGTGAGACCCCATTTCTACAAAAAATTTTTTTAAAAATAGTGGGGCATGCTGGCACACACCTCTAGTCCCAGCTACTTGGGAGGCTGTGGTGGGAGGATCGCTTGAGCCTGGAGGTCCGGAGGCTGAGGCTGCAGTAGGCCATGATCACACCATTGCATTCCACCCTGAGCGACAGAGTGAGATCCTGTCTCAATGAATGAATAAATAAAGTAAATGGGATGTGCCAGAAAGACCTAGGAATATTCAGGAAGAAGGGAGAGCTGATGTGGCTGGTGTGTAACAAGGGAAGAAGATTAAGTAGGGAGAAGAAGCCAGAATAATAGGCAGGGGTCAGTCCTGCAGTACATGGCAGATATTGTCTGATGGGATGTCTATCCAAAGTTCAAACAATTAGGAGCTACATGCTAAGGGTTTTTCTTTTAAAATATATTTTGGGCTACTGGGTACTTTAAAGAGAAAGAGGAAAGAAATATATGAAGACCCTGGATTCTTGAACTCACATCAGCCACCAAGTCCTAACCATTCCTTAATGTCTCTACAGCATGTTCCCACTTTGCCATGCCAAAACATTCTAGAAGACAGTGATGTCCCAAAATGTAGGCACTGCCCAACAATAGGAGGATATAACATTTTGGGAATAGAACTTTCAATGGTTTGTCAATACCTGATTTCTTTTTTTCTCTAAGCTACATGACATGTAGAAGCTCATGTTAATTGCCTTCTGCGAACTGCCACCTACCTAGTTTCTATTATGTGTTTTGGGGGATTAGTTATGGAACTTTTTAGTAAAGAGACCTAGAACTTCCTTCTTCCTTATGTAGCCTCCACTTAAAAGATTTCAACTACAGCTATTATTTTAGGCGATAAAGAGACTGATCATGGAGGGAGACATCGTGAATCTTCACAGTCCACACAATGACAATGCATGCATTTATTCAACAGTCCTGTATTAGCACCGCATATGCCCCAGGATCTGTGCCAGCCTTGAGGATCTAAAGATGAAAAGAGTATTCCTTGTTCTCAGTGAGATGCAATGACATAAATGCAATGATAATGGGAAATACTGAGGTCCTGGGGAGCAGTGAGGAGGAAGTCAGTAATTCAGCCTAGGAGACTTTCTGGATGAACTGATAACTGAGCTGAAGCTAAATTCATGAGCAGGAGTTGAACATGGAAAAAGTGGCCAGAGATTGGGGAAGGAGACCACATCAACCATACACAAAAGAGTGGAAGCAATAGACCTCTGGTGTCCAGATTTCTACTGAAGCAGCCAATCAAATGCTATGAATCTTTATATTTATCTTTCTCCCAAAAGTGTCAGTTTCAGAAGAGCATAACATTTCATCATGGTTGTACCTCAAGGCAGTGTGTCATGGCAGAAAGAAGGCAATTTGTAGATCATACAAAATTTGATTTGATTCCCACCGCCTTCCCTAGCTGTGTGACCTTGGACAAAGCACTTAATCTTTAACTTCTAGAGCTTGATTTTCCTCATCTGTGAAATTGAGCAATAGGGTTTGTGAGTGTTTTGTTATTTGAGCTACTCTAGGCAAGGTACATACCACCAGAAGACACTCAATGGATGTTGAGGTCATTTGCTGATTCACTATTTAGCTGATATTTATGTTATCCTATTTTTCTTTCATGTTTTTCATTATGTAACCACTAGTCTTAGGTTGAAGACAACTTTTAAGTGATTTCAGCATCAGAACCAACCTTCAGGCAGTTGCTTCACCTGTAAAGGGAAAAGCTCTGGGTGTCTTTCCACCTTTGAAACTCAAAGACTCTGATTCATTTTTTTAAATTGTTTATTATTATTATTATTTTTTGAGACAAAGTTTTGCTCTTGTCACCCAGGCTGGAGTGCAATGGCATGATCTTGGCTCACTGCAACCTCTGTCTCCTGGGTTCAAGTGATTCTCCTACCTCAGCCTCCCAAGTAGCTGGGATTACAGGCACATGGCAACACGCCTGGCTACTTTTTGTATTTTTAGTAGAGACAGGGTTTCACCATGTTGGTCAGTTTGGTCTTGAACTCCTGATCTCAGGCGATCCCCCTGCCTTGGCCTCCCAAAGTATTGGGATTACAGGCATGAGCCACTGCACCTGGCCAAAGATTCTGATTCGAAGGCAATTCTAGTTAGTGAAACCACTGATTTCTTCTTCCAGTAGAGGCGTGAATGTGGTCAGAGGAACAATAGAGATGCATCCATCAAATTATTATTAACTTTTCATTGGAGTTTTCTATGAAACATGGGTTATCTCCACTTTTGCCCTATACCATTTAAATTTCTATTTTCAAAAGAAATGGAAATTTTTAAAATTATCTTTCTAATTAGACAGTAATTGTCTGCAGAAAACATTTGTAAGTCACTCCTTTTAACTGATTTTACATAACTGATTGGGGATGTGTTTTATAAACTTGAATTCTAGCCCTTGAACCCATAACACAACTTATTTCATTGTATCTTATAAATTTTAAGGTGTGACATTATTATATGTGCAACTAAAAAAGAAAATTGTTGCCAATTAAACTATGACATAATGATTTCTTATCATTTTGAGTTTTTAAAACTCACTAGACTTATTTAGACATCAATTTGACTTTAGACTTATTCAGACATCAATTTTGTCATCTATAATTCATGCATTAGTTTTAAAAATGAAATAAATTGGCTAAAGTATTAATGCAACTTCTTCATCTTCAGAGTTGAAACTTTCGGTGTCACTTTTCAACTCAGAGCTGTTGATAACTGGTTTTTCCCATACCAAGACCACTAGTTATATAGCATTTCTTAAGACAGTGTCCCATTATTGTAATGGGGATTTTCCGCCCCCGCCCAAGCAACTAATCATTCTGCAACTCTCACGCATATATACAGGTGATGACAACTATATTAAGGTTTCTGTCTGCCAAGCCAATAGCATTCTGATTTCAAAAATGCTAAAATGTGAAAGGAAAAATAAATGATGTCAGATATGTCTGAGTATTGATAAAACACATTAAAAATATGGTTTAGAATGCACCCAAGATTCATCAACTGTTCTGGGGCTTCTTTTGACCACTAGAAACCTGGATAATTGTACAGTGATGATCTTGGAGCCACATTTTCAACTTCAGGATCAATATTTCACTTTCTGAAGTTAGAAAAGCTCCATGGCTGCTATTTTATTATTCCTGTTAAAATTCCATTCTGGACCCCAAATGCAACAGCATCACTTAATGCTGATCAAACTGCACCTCTGTGACATTCCAGTACCATATGACTCTTCCAAAAAAATGGGAACATTCACTTGGCAATAACAGTAACTGCAAGAGTCCATACAATATGAAGGAAAACTTTTTTCCTCTATGATTTTATATTTTATCTCATCCATTTTCCCTTCTATTTCACTTTGAAAATTGCTGCACAAATCTCTGGTGGAACTCTGCAAAGGCTTTTTACTTACTTTCAGCTCCTACCATTTGTACTTCCCGTTATGCACCTGACAGGCCAGGTAACTGAAATGACCTGCAGAGGTGGGCCTCTGGGAACAGCATGAGCCTCATGTGGTGACCCCTAAAACTATAACAGCTGTATCTTATGTCTCTCTGGTGAGCTATCCATAGGTTTCTTACTAACAAGCTACCTATATGTGTTATAGCTTACTCTTCTATTCTTCCATATATTCCGCAAATAGTCATGGACCAAACTCTACACAGTTACCTGAAATACAATGACATCAAGGAAATATCCCTGACTTCTAAAAGTTCAGAATCTAGCAATAGGACATTGGAGATAATCAAAGATGTCAAAACAGTGTTTTAAGTACCAAAATCAAGGTGCCTATGATATTTTGAGATTGGTGAAGGGGACTGGGCCAGTCAAATCAAAATGGGGTTGGGGGCAGGGAAGCAGATCAGTCTTCAGAGGGTAAAAGTAACTTCAAAGTCACAGACTACTCGGTAAGTTCAAATACGAGATTGACGAATTTTGGTGAAGTTGAACACAGCTTTAATTTTGCTTGACTGGTAAACTAGGACTTTGGACCAAGTCAGGATTCTCAACATTGCTATTCTCTGTTCTGAAGGCTTCCCAGGGTTCCTTAAGCCTCATAAAGATGACTAAATATATTTATGCCTGTTAATTTGACTCTATGTTCCATGTATCAGAAAGTCCGACATTGAATGATTGAAAATATAGGAGAATTTTTAGAGCAAATAACTGGAAAGTTCAGAGGTTTATGAGCTTCAGGTTAAGTTTGATCCAGCAGTTTAAACAATTCACCAAACACATTTTTTACTCCCATGTCTCTGCTCTGTCTTCGTGGTTTTAGTTTGAGATTAATGTTGGCTCATCCTGATTGCAAAATATTTTCTGAGTTCTTGAAGCCACACATTTCTTCTCTCCACAAACAAAAGACTAAATTTCCTCTCTACCAAGAAACAGAATTTCAAGTCTCATGTGAATTATCCCAGGTCATAAGTTTGCCAGGAAAACAATTATTGTTGTTTATCATTTACCACTGTCTGGTAAATGGGCTGTGCTTGTGTACTGTACTGGTAGGGACCAACCCCTGGAGCTCAGAGTGAGTGAGCCTGTGGGCTTCCAGGAATTGGTGAATGCTTGATGAAAAAATGGGGCACTGTTAGGAAGACAAAGAGGGATATGTCTGCTGATTGAGAACTATAGATGTCCACAACAGTGGTCTTGACTAAGCAGTCTCTTCAAGTCAAGCAAGCTGCTTTGTTTATGTAGGGCGTGTCAACAAAGAAAATTGTTAATAGACTTAGGCGGTTTTTTGAGTGAATTGGGGTTTTACTTCAAGTCATCTTTTCTGGAGCATTCCAGATAAACTCATTCTCAATCTCTGTGATGCTCCTGAGAGTACCGAGTAGTCATAGTACCAACTCTAGGAGAATCCTGTGCCTGAAATGTCCCCTTCTCACACTATAAAAATCTTTCCCAATTTCAGAGACAGTTGCAGGCCAGATCTTCCCAAGCCACCTTCCCTGAGCACCTATGTCCACTGGGGTCACTTTTCTCCTGTGAGTTCCTTCTGTGCACATCACTATCTTGGATCATCATAGCCCAGACCACTTGGGGCTGTCACTCTGGCATGTGTAGGTAAAGAACCACAGATCGGAGCTGGCAGGAAACTCAGGGACTTTGCAAATGAGAGAACAGCCTCTCAGTGAGGTTTAGCAAACAGGGTCAAGGTCTTATAGATAGTCAGAAGTGGAGCACAGGCTAGAATCGAAATCTTTGAGTTACGTTCTTACTTTTCTTCCACTTTATCACATGATGCACTTTTCAGAATATTCTGTTGTCTTCCACATTTAGTTACATTAAATGCTAAGAAATAGCCTTATACCTCATTTTGCCTTCCAGGATGCATGTCATAATTTCAACACATAGTATGTACTCATCAAATATTCATTGAAACTAGCTTGAGATTGTGGAAAGCACGCTGGATTCCTCTCCAAGGAGCCATAGTTGGACATTTATTGATTGTACGATCTCCATCCACGATGTCTCTGTTTATATATTGCTCTGACAATGCTGTCCTCACAGAATTATCCTGGAGATTAAATAAAATAACAGGGGGTAGCTGCCCACTGGGATGTCTGGCACACATTGGTAACTCAATATATGTAAAGGGGGAAGAAAACAAATCGTGCCACATGTGTGCGATCTTCTGGAGGTGAGGGGCGCCCTACTTCATTGGGTGAAGTGACTTCACTGAAGACATCTGTCAAGACTTTTATGTTGAATGCATTATAGACTCACAAGAAGTTGCAAAAATAGTACAGAGAGATCCCATGTATACATCACCTAGTTTCCCTCTTTGGTGGCATCTTACATAACTGTTGTGGATGATACAAACCAGGAAATTGATATTGGTCCAATATAATTACCAGTCTACAGATTGTCTTTGACATCACCAGTTATTGCAAGTACTCATTTTTGTGTCTGTTCGTAATGATTGCGTTTTAAATCTGAGAGTTTTAAGTGTAGCCATTTGTAGAGCATGTGAGAAGGAAAAAAGTTCAGAATTCAAGCTAAAATTTCCTTACAGGGCCAATGTCCTTGTTGGTTTTCTTCTTGTGTCCATTGCAGTGGAGGTGACCTTACTTCAAAGGGTGGCATTTGGACAGGAGATGGACAAATAAAGAACATCGAACCCAGCCTCCATGCAATCTGAGCAGTGTGCCATAGTTGGGAAATGAGCCAGCTGTTGAGAGTTGCTGATGACATTCAGCATCATTTGTTTCATCATATGTCACTGGTGTCAGCTGACATTGGATTTGTATTTGAATTGTGATGAAAATATTAGTGTGGTACAGCAGAAAAATGCTTGGGCCTTGAGGTCAGACAAACTAGGATCTGAATCCTAACTCTCTCCTTTACTAGCTCTGTAACTATTGAGTGAATCACCTTCTCTGAGTTTCAGTATGCTCATCCGTGAAATGGGTATGCAAATGGCACCCTCCTGGGAGGAGGGGAGGCTTTTGGCCCAATACCAGGCAAATATAGGTGCTCAATGATTGGGTAGTGTGATTCTATTTATCATTAACATTCTACAGTGACTTTCACATTCTGCATGCCAATATTTACTTAAAAAAATTATGGACAGCCTGACAGGTTGCAAAAATGCTTACACATATATTTCTGATTTGCTCCTCTCCATAACCTTGTGAGACTCCCAGGTTGAATCGCCTGAAGTAACACAGGTAGCAAGTGGCTGGCCAGATCTAATCTCTGTCTAATGATTTCAAATTCCATGTTCTCCATACATACCCAGCTGTCTTCCAGGTGCCGAGGGAGTTGTCAAGATTGCTCTCAGGAAGAGAGATGAAATAGCTCTGGATAATTTAGGGGTAAAGGAAAGAAAGCTTTCAAGTATATAACACAGCCAAACCTGGAGTGTGAGTTTGTCTCCTTCAGGGAGGCACCCAGGAGTGTTTGACAGTGATACTGAGTTTTGTTTTTATGTGTTTCCTGTGGCATAGAGAGGATCTTTCTGTCCCTTTCCCTGTTCTGTGCCAAGTCATCTGTTTGGTTGCCCATTAACTGAGGATATGTGTTGTGTTTCTGGTTTCTACTCTAAGCCAGAGTGTTAGGATGAAATGGTACCTAGATAGCAGATAACTTTTTAGTTTCTTTTGAGAACCTGTTGTTCTGGGGTAAGTAGCAAACTGCTTGGCAAATGTTGCTGGGCAGAGGAAAAACAGGGAACACACATAATTATTTCTCCTAGTTAGAGACCAGAAACTACTTATGTCCCTTTGGGAAGGGACTATAAAACATCTACAGCAAATACATCTTGTTGAGTAGCTGTTTTTACTAAGGAAAACGTCTCCATATCTCCTGACACAGAGACTCTGAGAAATAATAGCTGATCTATCTTCATTATTAGCCTCCAACTTGCCCTGTCTTCACTCATAAAAGTGTGGTCTGTGCCCCAAGGAGCTGATTTGAATTGGACCCTGGTATGGAATGCACTCTGTTGTTAGGGACAGCCTCCAATGTGGGCTTGGAACAGGTGGGTTGAAGAGGAATCCTGAATCTTCTAGTGTGTCCATGTGAACATGGGCAGGCTTTTGTTATCCTTGAGGCTTCTTTGTACTTTTATTTATGAAATATGAGTTCTAATATATTTTTAAAAAGTGTTCATGTGAGGATTCAATAAGACAATGGATGTTAAATGCCTAAAATAATTGTCATATATACACACGTGTATAAATATATACACACACGTGTGTGTATATATATATATATAGTCTTTAAGAGCCGATGCAATCTTGCCTGATTATACCCACTTCTCCCATTTGGATGCTTCTGCCCTGGCCGCCTTGGCCATAGGGCTCAGACTGCCTACTGAGACCACAGACACCATGTTGGGAGGGCCCTTGAAGCCTCTGTCTGGTTCCTGTGCCCTAAGCACTTGCCCCCACCTACCACAGGACGGATGGGAGCAATTCTCCATCTAATTTGCCAGTTACATGGAAGATTGCTTCCCAAATCACAAGGCTGTTGAGATTAAACTGGTAATTACCTCATGCAGATTTCCCAAAGTGTTCACTTGTCTGCATCCAACACTGAGTGGCTGAGATTTTGAGTGGCCTCTGAGCCAGGTTTAAATTGTGGCTGATGTGGATAAACACCAGACTGGAGAGACATTATGGGACTCAGCGTCCGGGTGTGGGAAAAGCAGTCAGGGATGCAGATCCTCTCTTTCTCTGGCTGAAACCCATCACCTTTTCATACCCAGCCTGATCGCCTCCCTGGCAAAGCCTTCCTGAATTCCCTTTCCTCAACCCAAGCTGGATGAATTGCTGTAGATCTGCACATGGACAGCATCCACAGGAGCATCCATATCCTGTGACAGTTCTTGATGTATGTTTGAGTTGTCTGCCTCCACCCACTGGGGATTGATTTGAGATCAAGATTCATTATCCTCAGTGCCTGTCTCACTAACTGTCACATAGCAGATGGTAAAGATATTTGGGAAGGAAGGAAAGGGGAAAGAAAAGGACCTCTATTAAATCCCCTATAGTTTCTCTCTTAAAAGCAGGTCATATTTTTCCTGCTTTTAAGAAGAAGATGGTACAAGAAACTACCATCTTTGAATCCTGCCTGCCTATGTGCCCTACACAGACTGCTCCCTATGACCCTGTATGAGGAAAGCTGCCTGACTCTTCCAGAGGGAGAGTGGAGCAGGAGCTTCACTTCCAATCCCCTTCTTCTCCTTGGGACCTCTCTCATGTATCTCAGAATTCGACTTGGCTGCGTGCAAAAGGGAAACATGACAACAACGGCTTAACCCAAGGTAAAACCTTATCTGGCTTCTTAGTAAAAGAAGTGTTAACATTGGCAGTGTAAGGTGGTCCTGGAGGCTCCTTTCCTTGGGTCTACAGAGACCCAGGGTCCTATCTTTTTGTTCCATCACATCTTCAAGGTCACTTTATGATCTATTATTGTGACTGGCACTGTAGTCCACAAGGACGCATTTCAGGCTGAGAGAACGAGCAAAGGCAAGAGAGCAAGATGGGGGCATCCCTCAGCCAAGGTGGCTCCCTCTAAGCAGGAATTGATCTGTGTCATTTCCATGTACACCTCTTTGGACAGAATGTAAGCACACAGCAATGCTTGGCTAAAAGGGAGGTTGAAAACTCTAGTGTTTTTTGTTTGTTTGTTTTTTGTTTTGTTTTTTATAAGGGAGTGCAATGTTTTGAATGTCTGCTCCCTTCCAAAATTTGTTGTATTGAAGTCCTAAACCCCAAGGTAAATGTATTAGGAAGTGAGACTTTTGAGAGCTTAGATCATAAAGGGCAGAGCCCACTTGAATGAGATTAGTGCCCTTATTAAAAAAAAAAAAAAAAAGAGGCCCTAGAGAGCTCATTTGCCCCTTCCACTTTGTGGAGACATTGTGAGAAGGCTATCTCTGTGAGGAAGCAGACGCTCACCAGACATGGAATCTGCTGGAGCCTTGATCTTGGACTTCTCAGCTTTCAGAAATGTGAGATAAGTTTCTGTTGTTTATAAGCTACCCAGTCTATGGTCTTTTGTTGTGGCATCCAGAAGGGACTAAGACAGAAGGCAATGATTCCCTCCGACCCCAAATCAGAGTTCTGATATTAAAGAGTTCAGAGAGAACGGGCATTGAGATGACAACTAACAGACACTGCTTTCTGGAAAATCAATAGGAAAAAAATGAAAGTGAAAGGCGTTGGACTTCTCTCTTCTATAAAGACTCTAGCCCCAAGTGCCATTTTTCCTGGTAACTACCTTTCAGATATCTATCTCAGAAAGATAGAAAGGAGGGAAAGATGCTTCCCTCTCTGTTTCATGGAAGCAGCCTAAAGAAATGAAACAGCAGGAAAGAAGCAAATATGTATTAATTTCCTATTTGCCCCAGGCAGAGGCACGCATTTTATCTTATTTAATTCCCACAACATCCCCAGGAGGAAACTGTTACTACTTCCATTTGGTATTCAGTGACTTGAGTTCAGAGAGGTTAAGTGACTTGCCCAAGATTGCAGAGTTAGTAAGGGATGAGCTGGAAATCCAAACTAAATACCATCAAAAACTAGCTGCTGCTCTTTAATGCTAACTCTAGACACAACAGTAGAAGAGGGAGGAAGATGCATGACAGCATCTCTGATTCAAAGGACAAAATGCCCTTGAATTTTGGTTTCAGCATTTGGTGTAGAATATTAAATGTTCATAGTTCCTTTAATGTGCAAGCATTTGTCTGACAGACAACATTTTCTGCATACATGAATTTTGAAAATATTCTAAATCTCAACCAAGAGTTCTATATTGGTGGTGGAGGGGAGAGAGGAGAGTTGAATGCAAAACCTCAAAGGCTGAATGAGAGTAATCCTCCGGCCATCTAATTCACTTAGATTTCTCCTGTGCTAGAGAAATGCTAATGTTTACTTGTGTGAAAGCTGGTCTGTGCTGGGCTTCTAGAAGACACAGGCCATTAAAGAACACAGCACTGGACCTGCAGAAAGGAGTTGTCGATGCAATTCCTTAGGGACCAAAAGGAACTCAGAGGTCCCTATGGATACCCTCCTAATTCCCTGAAGAACAACCATCCAGCTTTTGGAAGAAAACTTTAAGATAGGGACTTGCTATTTTCCAAGGCAAGCATTCCACTGATGGACGTCTGCTTTTAAAATAAAGCAAAACCCCGAACCCCTGAGACTCTGACTTTAACAGTGAGTAAATATTGAGGGTCTCCCATACAATATTCTTTTACGCAAGTTATCTTCAATAATTCTAATATTGCACCTAGGCCTATGAAGATAGTAGATATTATCTGTTTTCTTTTGCAATTGTGTAAAGAGACTGGGAGCTTAGGACTTTCCAGAAATCACAGGGCTCAAGAGATGATTAACCTTGTAATCTGACTTCAGAGTGGGTATTTTCTCCTTACATAGTCACTGAATCTTTGTACTGGATCTTGGCTCTTATTCTTACACTTTGGACCACACTTGCCTGGTTCTGGCTGGCTGGATGTTAGTGGTACCATTATCTCTTCTATGTAGGACACAATGTGTAGACCATCATCATTTGATTGACCTTCCTGGAATACAGGTCAACTTTTTCAAAGTTTTTTTTTTTTTTTTTTTTGATGGTGGCTCCCAGAACCAAGAAAATAATATGCTGGCTATGATGAGGATGAGATGGGATTTGCAAACCTTGCATTTGAAGATCCACATGCACCTTCTGCTGAGCTTCTTCTTCAGTTGACCTGTGGACTCAACTGAAAGATACAAGTTGAATGCCCAGACTGTGTTCTCCTAGAGCTCAACCTCATGCAGTTGATACTGAACACTTTCACATGTACTCCTACCAATGTGAACCATATTCTCTGCTCATGCCTCAAAAGGGTTGCCACTCCTTTCCAGGAGACAATATACAGACATGGAAGTAGTGTAAATATAGAGCTACCTACGCTGCATAGCTAACCATACCAAAACTTAGTGGCTTAAAATAGCAACGGTTATTCATTCTACTCTTGTATCTACCATTTGGGCAGGGCTCAAGAACAATAGTTTATCTCTGTTTCATTTGTCTTCAGCAGGACAGATTCGCCTAGGGAGTGGGAGATCCACTTTCAAAATAGCTCATTCACATGGCTGGCCAGTTGGTTCTGTTAGCTGAGAGCGTGGATGGGACTGTGGGTCAGGGCCATGGGCTCTGGTTTCTCTCAACATGAGTCTCTCCATGGGCTTTTGTGGCTTCTTCACAGCACTATGTCTGGGTACCAAGGGCAAGTGCCCCAGAGGAACTAGAGAGAAGCTATGTGACCTTCCCTAACTTCACCTGAGAAGTTACACAGTGTCACTTCTACCACACTTCATTGATCCACCTGTCACTAAGCTCAACCCACACTCAAGGGACAGGGACATACACTCCACGTAATAATATGACATGTATCAAAGAATTTATGACCATATTTAAAAATTACCCCACAGGCCAGGTGTCATGGCTCATGCTTGTAATTCCAGCAATTTGGGAGGTGGACATGAGAGGATTGCTTGAACCCAGGAGTTCAAGACCAGCCTGGACAACATAGTAAGGTCCTATCTCTAAAAATAAATAAATACAAAATAAAATAAAAAAGAAGAAATAAAATTGCCCCACAGACATACGTGAGAAGGTGGCCAGCTTTAATATGTACTTCAGTGCCACCTGGAGCAAACTACTTAACTACCCTAAACCCACCTTTCCCCTTTCTGTAGCAAGAAACTAGAATTTGTGGAAAGGTGTACCGTACTGCCTGCCACCATTCCTACTCAGAAATATAAGTTGGCTTCCTCCTGTCTGCTCAGTTTCTTGTTATTATTCAATTCATGTTATCTGAATAAATTAGTCCATCTGAAAGAATCACTTCATCTTCTCCAGCTCCTTCCAAGTTTTTAATAAAACTTTCAAGCAGGTCACAGTGCTGGGGCACACCAAGTGGGGCTGCTCTTCAGCCTCACCCACCAGTCTCCATCAGGTGAAGTGACTCATTCCACCAGGAATCCTTGTTAACCTCCTGGAGTTCATGTGGTTTCCTTAATCTTTCTCTTCCAAATGTGCGGTACTCAAAAAAGTAATGATGAATGAATGAACAAATAAATGGAACCTACATAGAAAACTAAATCCCATACTAATTTTATGACAATGCGTTCAAATCATAATTTCCAGATGTGGGCTAAGAATTTATTTTCTTATTAGGGAACAAACTCGGGAACAAACATGACCTAGTAGATACTTACTCTAAGAATGGAAAGTTACTCCATCGTATTTAGGATCATTTGATATATATACGTTTTATTACCAAACTGATTCTTTCTGTGTGTATGTTATTGTAATTAGGTGAGTTAAGGTAGGATAATTTTCCAGAGAAAAAGCTTCAAAAGAAAACTTTTCTTGAAAAATTGTGTTAGATTTTTTTTTTCAGCAGACTTTGGTGCCAAGTCAACTTCACAACAGGCCACCTGTCTTACTCCAGTGAAAGCGATCACCAAGAACTCTCTCGATAAAACAATTGTAAAAAAAAAAAATCACTTTCTTTTGTCTGTTGATATCTAGACATCATATCATTTGATTCCTGCAGTACTTAAAGTGGTTAGAAATCTTCAAGGAATTATTTTATATATTTGAATAAAACTGTTAATTATTGCTTTCTGTTGTGAAGGCATGAACCAGGGAAAAGATAAAAGCATCTTTCAAATTTAATGTCCCAATTAATTAATTTTTACTTGTAAAATTGGAGGCTTTGCCAAGGCTTCTGGAAGCATTATAAAAGATTGATGTCATAAAGATAAGAATTTAACTGGGTCAAGCCCGACCATCAGATTATTCTTAATTAGGACTGAATCTCTCTATAATTTCTATAAAATTGGCTGAATAACGGATGACACACTGCATTACTAATGTAATTCAAGGGAGTGTGTGATTTAAAAGTGGGCTGCTCCTGTTCTTGCCTGTTTCATCGATGGTGCTCTCTGCCCTGATTCAGTCTGCAGGTTGTTGTTTATTTTCCATGTTCAGAAAAATGTCATCTTTAATTATAGATGGTGGCCAGGACACGCCTCCCCCCTCATGCCTACTCTCAGTATTGAATGTAAAATATTGGCCTGGATAGAAAAACATGTGCTTGTGTCAGAGGAGGCATCATTTCCCAAAGGTCACATTTGAAACTTGCCGGGTGAGTCAGCCTGGAACTTGTGGGCTGTGTGCTGTGGTTTTCAAGAATCAGAAAGGTCAGTCCCTCTAGGCAACTCTAGATACTGCAGAGGAAGGTAGCTTTCATCAGGGAAAAGACAGAAAGCATGTTTGAGAGATTTAATGTATATTATGTCAAAACATCATAAATGACACTCACAAATATAATGTTGAGAACACCTGCGTACCTGGGAATACATACCGCTTTATTCCATTTGTATTGAGTTCAATAACAGGAAAAACTAGGCTATGCTGATACATGTTAAAAACAGTGGTTAATTAGGGGGGTTGATATTAACTGGGAAGAGGCATAAGGAAACTTTCTGGAGCCATGGAAATGATTTATGCCTTGATTTGACATGTACATAATTTGATATGTATATCTAAACATTAAGTTTCTGTAGCTTGATCTATGTGAATTTCACATCACTACAATGACATACACACAGAAAGAATCAGTCTGGTAATAAAAAGTATATATGTCAAATGATCCTAAATATGATGGCGTAACTTTCCAATCTTAGAGCAACTATCTACTAGGTCATGTTTGTTCCCTAGACTTCTGCATCAGACTCAGCTGGAGAATTTGTTAAAAATACAGAATGCTGGACTAACTCTAGCCTAACTGACACAAAAGGGCTTTGAGAAATCTCCCTTTTCAGTAAACTTCCTATGTAATTCTCCTATCTCCTTATTAAAATGTATTTTGAAGGGGTGATCCATGAACCTAGCAACTCAGCATTTTCTGTTAGCACAGATGGGTTCATCAGAATTATTAAGGGGATACCAGGAAACCAAAATTCGGAACCAATATGCAAAGCAGTTATGGTATTTGCCATGAGTCTTTGTATTATCTTTTTTGATTTGCACAATTCTAATGTGAGACTTCATATTATCCCATATCCAAGAGGTGTTGGGGTTAAGCTGGATAAGTCAGGCACCCCCAAGTCACACCCTGTAATGGAGGAGTCACCAAGATATAGATGACTCCATAGCCTAGACTTTTAGCTACTGTGCCTCTTTAAACAATCTTATGGTGTCCTAGTCAAAAAACTAAATATGAGCTATATTGAGAGAGTATGCTGAAGTGGACTCTGCCTGTGCAGTGGAATCAGACAGAACAAGGTCGCCAACTCTATAAGACTGGACAAGACTATGCTCACTCTGCGCCTCATTTTTAATCTCTGAGAGGTGAACCTCCTAGCTCACAGGGATTGAACACCTTTATCTGAGTAAATAGCTGTCTTAACACACAACCCCTGCCTACAGAGCTCACAGCTCATCTTCAGCAGAATATGTATTAGTAATTGGCATTTCAACTGGTATTTGTTGAGTACTATTGTGCCTGGTGCTCTGTGACTCACACCCATAGTGTTACAAAGATGAGGTGCTGCAGTTAGGGTTTCCCACCAGGCTATGGAAGCAGCATCAAGGATGATGTGGGCTGGGAAGGACCAGGGCAAGAAAGGTTTCAGATTACAGAGGACCCATTCTGAGTCTTGCAGGAAGGATAGGGTTAAGTTAGTTAAAGAGGATCCAAGATAGATACCGAGGTGGGAAAGGCAATGGAATAGACACTCATCAAGGAATTCCACAAGAGACAAGCTTCAGGCATGACTGGGTAAGTGCTGGATTTTAACCATAAGGAATGAATAGTAAATGTAAACGGGGAGGCTGAGACAGACTGGCGAGGGTCTTGAATGCCAAGTTACCAGGTTGGTCTTTCCCAACCTGAAAACTGTATGTTATAGGGAAATAATGAAGGTTACTGAGTAGGAGACTGAAAAGATGTCAACAGATACTTAGGGATATCAGTCTGAGGCCTACACTAAGAATGAATTATTGACCAGGCACGGTGGCTCATGCCTGTAATCCCAGCACTTTGGGAGGCCAAGGTGGGTGGATCACCTGAGGTCAGGAGTTTGTGACTAGCCTGACCCACATGGAGAAACCCCATCTCTACTAAAAATACAAAATTAGCCAGGTGTGGTGGTTCATGCCTGTAATCCCAGCTACTTAGGAGGCTGAGGCAGGAGAATCACTTGAACCCAGGAGGCGGAGGTTGTGATGAGCTGAGATTGCGCCACTGCACTCCAGCCTGGGTGACAAGTGCAAAACTCCATATCAAAAAAAAGAAAAAAAAGGATTATTGAGTCATTGCTCATGGACATTCTTACCTTTTCTTTGAATATACTGGCTGATCATCTAGTGGGATCTTCTCTCCCTTTATCCCTTCCTACCTTCCTACCTTCCTACCTTCCTACCTTCCTTCCCTCCCTCCTTCCCTCCCTCCCTCCCTCCTTCCTTCATTTGTCTCCTTTCTATTTTCCTTTCTTTCTTTTTTCTTCTTAAGGAAGGGGTCTTGTTCTGTTGCCCAGTCTGGAGTGCAGTGGCATGGCACACGGTAGCTCACTGCAGCCTCAAACTCAGTCCCCCTTTTTCTTAATCTCTCTCTTTTCTTCTAAACTTCTGGGCTAGGCCATCTTTCAATAATATGGTTAGCCTAATCTTTTGAGAGCATAAGTTTGTACTGCTTGAATAAATCCGACTTTACAGAAAGCACATTCAGCCATTCAACTACGGATTGAATTGATGTATGCGTATCACATACAATTTGATTCCATGCATTTCTATTTATATCACTTACTTTTTTGTTGCCTACTGTTAAAGCTATCTATTATTATGTTTGGATATGTAGGCGGGTGAGGTTAGCCAATTTTGAGATACACAAATTAGTTTAGTTATTCATATGTTCATTTCCCCATAAAATCACAAATATCTGAAAGGAGCAATGGAAAACTTACTTTGATTTTTAGTTAGCTAGGGCACATTTAATTTTGTCAAGGCTTAGGTCAAATTTAGAATCTCTTATATTGCTGAATTGTAATGTTGCACCCAAAGAGTGTGACAGGCCACAGAGAGCTAGGGTAAAAGAGAGAGCATGTCTCGGAAAGAATTATCCCCCATGAGAAAGAAGTGACCTATGCAAAAATTTGTAATTGTAAAATTTGACCTTATGAGTCTCATAGCATAATGGCCACTGGGAACATGAACTCTTGCTTATGCCTGTCTCTGTCCAGATATCTTTCTTTTTTTCATTTTTTTCTAAGTCTTTCTCAGTGAAATACACTTCAGCTTTGTCTGTACTAATTTTCTGTTCTTAAGTGCAATGGGCTTTTCTTCTGAGTGCAGTTTGACTTCAGCAGGTACACATTTCTACTTTTCTCTGTTTTCACAGGAATCTCTTCATTACTGAAAATCACCTTTATAAACAACACATAAAAAAATTACACAACGAAGCATGACCCAAATGTTTATTTCCCATCGCCGCATTTCTCTAGGCTGAAGTAAGGATATCTGCAGCTCTTGTCCAAGCAGAACAGGCTTTGGAGCCCACTATGAGTCACAAGGTTTGTAGCGAGAGAGTAAATAAGCATCTCTTGAATACCCAGTGGGTACGCTACACACACTTTTAATGTAATCGCCCTGTATCTTTTGGTTATTTCTATTTTAAAATGGAAGAAACTGGGGCTCAGACACTTGAAGTGCCTGGGGGAACGACATACGGATGGTCCAAGTAAGGTGAAGAACAGGAAAGGAGAATCAGGTGCTGGCTAAGAACTGAGATGAAAATGAGTGAAAACCACAAAGGCAGCTGCAAGGTCCAACAGATGAATGCAAACACCCAAGAAGGTAGAGTGGAATGAAGCTACCATGACAGAAAAAAATATTAGTTCATTATAGAAAACTGAATATGGAAAATAGTAACAACTTTATTAATAACCTTAACCATTACCTCTAGGACACACCTGCCGGATGCCAACCAAGGAATCAAAGTCTGGGGCATGACAAGGGACAAAGCAGATAAACTCTCTACCCTGGTAGAGTTCACAGCCTAGGGGGAACCAATGCTGAGACATGTCTGTCAGTGAATTTTAAATTCTTAATGGTGACTTTATGACAGCCCCAAAGGAAACCAGAGCTAGTGGCAACAAGCCTGATTGCAAAAACTCTGTGAGTGGGTCCAGGGCAGGGTCCACTCCCTTTCTTTTCCTTGTTTTGCCTCAACCCAACTTTGACTTGTCTAGATCTCATATTAGTTCTCCATTCTTACACAGAAAATTTTACTTCTGGGTGGCTGTTAGGCATCTATCCCTGTATATGCACTACCTTTGATGTTTGTTTTCTGCGCCTTTAAAACTAACTCTTGCCAGTCTCTGGGTTCAATCTGAAGATGCTCAGTTTCACAGCTGGTGCGTAGCTAAGCTGGGATTCCTATTCATCCATGTTCATTCTGTTGCCTTCCCCAGGGCATGGAGCAGGAAGTAAATTTACACCTACACTTCTGTCTCAGTTCCAGATACTTTACTAAAGATGTGGCTTTTTCCCATCCAAGTGTCCACCTCACTAGTTTTGTACTTGTATTTGTTTTAATAAATAAATGAATACATAAATAAACAAAACTGAAAAGATCGCATTCATGGAAACATTTTTGCATCTTACAAAAGTAACTGGCTTGGGTGAACTTGGCCCCAAGTGTTGGAAATGAGTAGATTCTCAACTACAATTTAGCCTTCCTGGAAGGGAAGTTTGGCTTTTGAGTCAGGAGAGTAATTCAGCTTTGGGAGTTTCCCAAAGTGCTTTATACCAACATTACAGCATTAGTCATTTCCATAAGATCTTCACATAGTACCTGCAAATCTTGCTGTGATATTTGAAATTGAAGGCTCAAGAGGTTTTAAGTGGAAATAGGTGTTTATACGATCATGCATGCTCCTAGAGCTTCGATTAGTTGTTGCATTATATCAATATGGACTTTAGGAATAAAAGGAGCCACTTGTACAGCTGGATGGGAAGTTGGCAGATTTGTGAGGACAGGTTTGGGCTACAGTTCTTTGGGTAGAAATAATTACTTCAAGTATCAAAAAGATCATGATAGACTTCGATTGCAAAATGACCTTGGTTCAAATCTCTTCAGTGAACATTACTAGCTCTGTGGTATTAGACAAACAACTGGATGTCTCCAAGTCTCATATGATATAAAATGCAGATAATAATGCAGACACTGATATTATGTGTGTTAATTTATTAGAGTTAGAATACAGAAACAAGTGTTAAGGAAGTAATTACATATCCCGACTTTTTCAGGATTAATTCTGATGTCAGTACTAATCCCTCCTATCCTCAAATTCCTGTATCCCTAAACCTAGTACACTGGCTGGTTTACAGCAGACATATTGAGTGGGTGAGATCTTTTTCTTAAAAAAATTTTTTCAGAAACTTTTAGCATTTTCTCAATAAGTATTTTAGGTGAGCATGCAAAAAACACGTCAAAAGTGAACACTTGGTAAGGAATTAAGAGATTTAATTTCAAAGCCCAGCTCAGGCATTTTGTGCATAATTTAGGCAAGACACTGGACCACATGGGTCTCAGTTTCATGAAAACAAAAATGACAGTGGTGGGAGGTGTAGGGTGTGAACAAGAGAAACATTCAAGTTTTTTTGGGTTTTACCTTTCAATAATTAAAAGAACACAGCCCTCATCTATTTATTTCTTCAAGAGGCTGATTCTTAGGAAATATATGGATCCAACAAAAAATATATTTTATATTTATATATATTTATATATATATAAAATCCCCAACAGATGCACAGTATGCTATTTTTCTTAAATAATAAATTGGTATATTGGCATAGCAGGGTGTTTTCTGTTCCTTTTATGAAAGAATGGTTTTAAGGAGCATAAGTATATGGTCTTTGTCAAACATTTATGTCTGCATTTTCATTTAAATGTAAATGCTGCTGCTTTGAGTCTCAGGAAACACACTGGATTCACAGCCTTTGCAGAAAAATACCAGAAATAGTGAGCTTTGGAAATTGAAATTCCTTCTTAAATTAATTTTTATGTGTCTCAAGATCATCTTGATAATTAATTTTTAAATATATTTTAAACATCTTTTTCTTTCCTTGCAAAGAGGAAGAAATAAACAACATTGGTGAAAGAACTCCGATTGTCAAGACAATACAATGCGTTGCTAGCTGGGGAGACATTTGTGCAACTTACAGAGATATATAAATATATTAGTTTGGGGATTGTTACTTTCAGAGCAAATATTGCATTGTCACAAATATCATACCCTCAAGCCAAGGTATGTATTAATGGCTTCATTATTAAAATTTGGTTACTGTTTCAGAACTGTAAATCCATCAGTTATGATAATTTTATAAAATGAAACCACAAATATTAATAAAAGTTTTCAGTTCAGTAGAGCATCAACAATAACCAGATATGATAATTCTGGGAAAGTTAGCGAATGGTATTTTTAAAGTATCAGAAAATATTCTCTCATTCAAAATTTTGACTGGAGTTTTCAAGTACCAGCCATGACAATAAATTTCTCCTACTGCTCTCTCTACCAAAATGTATCATTTCTCACGGTCTGGAGGAGAGAGCCCATGTTTTCCTAGCTTGGCATGCAAGAGCCTTACCATCTTCATTTATATAAGCTTTCCACACTGCATCCTTAAATGCAGGTACATCCTCAATGCCTGCCTCTATTATGACATTACATTGCCTTCTGCTCTGTGCCCTGGTTACTTATCTCCTTGCCCCATGTGCCCACATTGCAAATTTCTATATGTCTTCAGGGTCAATACATAGGTGACTCGGAATAGATGGCATTGAATATCTGCTGAACAAACACTATCTCTTCTTTGCTTAAAGCAGCCCTCAATGGGCATGCTTCCCTTTAAACTATTTTTGTAAAATTGCCAAATAAAATTTTGGTTGGATTTTAAGCTCTTTAGTTTCTTGTACAGAATAGATTCTTAATAGTATATCAATGACAAAAGAATGAATAAAACACATTTGTTTCTGGTTTCTATTCAAGAGCCATAGAGTTTATATCTCTAAGGTAGGCAAAAAGGGTTTTAAAAAGAAAAGAATATTAAAGCTCATTAGGAAAATTTCGCCAAAAGAAAATCTGGAGAAAAAGCAGGATGGCTTTATGCCAATTAATTATGTTTCTTTTTAATCAAGTGTACAGCTATTTATGCAGTTACTAAATAACCAGATTTTTTAGAAGGATTTGGCTGATACCCTTTAGGTTAAAGGCCCTTGCTTGTAATACATGCATCACAGATTGAGCAAGATTGAACTAGACATACAGAAGGAAACGGCAACCTATTTTCTTTTCTAAATTGCAGAGGAGTCAGTCTTTCCACATGTTATCTCCATTCTCTCTCCAGTCATTCTCTTCTTAGTCTCATTTGCCAAAATTACACACAGAACTGCAGCAGTACTGTGCACCAAATATGCCCTGGCTTCATCATAAGTATTTCAAAGTACACTATTAAGGCAAAAAGAAAATCGAATCTTATTAACAGGATTAAGTTCTGAACAAGTCTCAAAATCCATTAGAAATAGAAGTGACGGTGTCAGCAATAAGGATCTGAGAAATCATTTAATTAAAACTCTTTTATTTTAAAAAGCAGATTACTTATGTGTTCTGGTGGCTCTAAGCATTAAAACCTGGCAGAATCGATATTCCATGTTGGACCACAATCCCTTATGGTTTGTTTGTTGAGGATTATTTCTTAAAGTCACATACACAACACTCGTCTATCTCACCCTAGCAAGTTGATTTATCTTCTGAAGAGAACACACATAAGGGCCATGCACATATCAGGAGGAAATTAATACTATAAACCTATCATGAAACATTTCAAGTCAAAATAAGATCTGGTGAGACTTGAGTCCTTTATGGTGTGTGAAGGAAACTGTATAGCCCACAGTTACAAAACCAAGTCATCCAGCTTTGGCTTCTGCAAAATAAAAGGCCTACATCTTTCTGAGAAAGGGACGCTTTCTTTCTTTTTTGTTTCCCATGAATTCCACCCTTCCTACTGACTTTAAGGTAATTCATTGGTTTATTCATTTATTTTTTGCTTAACAAATGTCTGACACATGGAAGGACCGGGAGGAGGTACCCATGAACAAGGCAAAGCCCCAGGAATAGAAGGCTTCTTTACAGACAGCTGAGTCCAATTTTACAGGCATTTGTCAGAACAAGGACCTCTGGTTGGTGTCTGGTGTGGGCATGGGAAGGCTGGTGACATGAAGTTTTGCAATTATTGAGGAACTGACAACCTTACTGCTGTAAATGTGTTAATAAGGTCAGAGAGCCCAATAGTTCTGGTTTCTTTTTTTATTTTTTATTATACTTTAAGTTTTAGGGTACATGTGCACAATGTGCAGGTTAGTTACATATGTATACATGTGCCATGCTGGTGTGCTGCACCCATTAACTCGTCATTTAGCATTAGGTATATCTCCTAATGCTATCCCTCCCCCCTCCCCCCACCCCACAACAGTCCCCAGAGTGTGATGTTCCCCTTCCTGTGTCCATGTGTTCTCATTGTTCAATTCCCATCGGTGAGTGAGAACATGCGGTGTTTGGTTTTTTGTCCTTGCGATAGTTTACTGAGAATGATGATTTCCAATTTCATCCATGTCCCTACAAAGGACATGAACTCATCATTTTTTATGGCTGCATAGCATTCCATGGTGTATATGTGCCACATTTTTTGGGTACCATTCCTTCTGAAACTATTCCAATCAATAGAAAAAGAGGGAATCCTCCCTAATTCATTTTATGAGGCCAGCATCATCCTGATACCAAAGCCTGGCAGAGACACAACCAAAAAACAGAATTTGAGACCAATATCCTTGATGAACATTGATGCAAAAATCCTCAATAAAATACTGGCAAACAGAATCCAGCAGCACATCAAAAAGCTTATTCACCATGATCAAGTGGGCTTCATCCCTGAAATGCAAGGCTGGTTCAATATATGCAAATCAATAAATGTAATCCAGCATATAAACAGAACCAAAGACAAAAACCATATGATTATCTCAATAGATGCAGAAAAGGCCTTTGACAAAATTCAACAACCTTCATGCTAAAAACTCTCAATAAATTAGGTATTGATGGGACGTATCTCAAAATAATAAGAGCTATCTATGACAAACCCACAGCCAATATCATACTGAATGGGCAAAAACTGGAAGCATTCCCTTTGAAAACTGGCACAAGACAGGGATGCCCTCTCTCACCACTCCTATTCGACATAGTGTTGGAAGTTCTGGCCAGGGCAATTAGGCAGGAGAAGGAAATAAAGGGTATTCAATTAGGAAAAGAGGAAGTCAAACTGTCCCTGTTTGCAGACGACATGATTGTATATCTAGAAAACCCCATTGTCTCAGCCCCAAATCTCCTTAAGCTGATAAGCAACTTCAGCAAAGTCTCAGGATACAAAATCAATGTACAAAAATCACAAGCATTCTTATACACCAATAACAGACAAACAGAGAGCCAAATCATGAGTGAACTCCCATTCACAATTGCTTCAAAGAGAATAAAATACTTAGGAATCCAACTTAGAAGGGACATGAAGGATCTCTTCAAGGAGAACTACAAACCACTGCTCAATGAAATAAAAGAAGATACAAACAAATGGAAGAACATTCCATGCTCATGGGTGGGAGGAATCAATATCATGAAAATGGCCATACTGCCCAAGGTAATTTATAGATTCAATGCTGTCCCCATCAAGCTACCAATGACTTCCTTCACAGAATTGGAAAAAACTACTTTAAAATTCTGGTTTCTTACAATTGGGATTCCCAGAGTTTCACTTTGTGAGGTGCCAATTTTGTGAAAAATGTTGGTTATCTGGTGCATAGGCTCAAGTTCAGAGAGAAACCAGTGAAGTGTTTCCAAACCAATTCTAGTGCTTTGGTGGTTTTGCATCAGGGATGTTCTGATCATCTTAGAGAGGCGCTGAAACGCAGCCCACCACCTCTTTAGCAAAGGCTGGGGTTTTGAACTCAATGGCAAACATAGGGTAAGTTCAACACAGTCATGGGCTTCTTCTGTCATAAACAAGATGAGCTTCTGGGTATGAGGTATTGGGACATAGCTTACTTCCTCTTCTGTTGATTTCTAGACCTTATTTGAAGAAGAAAATAGTTCCAACTAGCTTAAGACCTAGTATAATTTTCAAGTCTTCTGTATTACAATTCTCAATAACCCATTCCTGAATTCTGTGAGAATAAACTTAAAAAAATTCTCCAAGTATCTATATGGCTTTTCATATTATATTGGCATCTGACCTTCAATTGTGGGCTATTTGCATGTTCATTTGGTGACACTATGTATATTGTAACAGATTTTACCTACATATTTTTTTCTGATCCTACAGTTAGAAGGTCTCTTATTTAGAGCATAATTCCACAACCTTTGATAGTATCTTTTAAATATAATATACAAAGAAATCTATTTAATGATGAACTGTGTTTCAGATGTGTTTCAATAAATTTTTAATTTTTTGTGCTTGTGAAAAAATATTTCCAATTTAGCTTTAAAGTAGTATATGAGAGGAATATTTATCTATATATGTAATCTCTCTCTCATCCATTAATAAGTATCCATCAAGTACCACCTATATTTAAGAAAAGTTATTTGCATAGAGGTTATAGTTGAATCCTAACATCAATAGGCAAATTCTTATTACCTGATTGGGTGGCACTTGTTCAAGGGTATGGCTGCCTGTGTTAAGAATGTGTATCTCTCTGATGTCCATAGTGTTCTTTCTTTTAAACTCATGAGGTGAGAGCAGCAAGTTGATCCAGGGTCTTTTTCTCTCATTCTCCTGTCTTCTCAGGGGTCTGAATGCAGGATGAGAAGGTTCGAAAGCTGGGTTGGGACTTGGTGGAATAGGCAGCTTTTTGGCGTTCATTATTGACCCTGAACTGCAACCCAACTCACCAGAACATTTTGTACTGAGATGTGGGACTCAAGCCCAGCTGACAATGAGGACACTTCCACTTTTGTTTGCTCCTATTTCCCATTTGTTTGTCTTCCTTGGAGAGGTTGGGGGAAAATGAGAGGGTCTAGGGAATAAGCCCTCAAATCCTGGGTCCAAATGCCATCTTAACGCCATCAGAAAGACTCTGAATCTTCATGTTGTCTTTCACAGCTGCTGCTTCTCTGTCTAAACCAATGCCTGCAGGTTCTCCTGAATGAGAAGTAACCCTCAAATTGGGCATCGAGCTGGGATCACAGCATGGCTGGTATCAATTCCAGTGTGAGGTTTTCTCTGGATGCTGTTCATAGCAGCACCTGTGTTCTTAGCAGGCCCAATGGAGTCAGCTTTGGAAAGTAAGAAGTCAGAGTGCAAGAGGTGAAATGGCTTTGGGCCATGAGTAGAAATTAGCTTCATGTAGAAAAGTGATTCTGACCTCATAAAATGGTTTGGGTGCCAACCATTGCTCTCTTTTGAGCATTTCCCTTGAATTTGATCTTGCTTATTGGGTTTTGTGATGAAAGGCTTTTATTGATTACTACTAAGCACTTGAAAGTTAAGTGGCTCTGTGGAAAATAGGGAATTAGATGATCATTATTTTTTATCTTTTCTGAAAAGTGCAATTTCTAGTTAGACATTTGACTAAATAAAACCCAGGGCGCCTTTATACCAGAAAGGGAGTGAAGAAGTAAAAAGTGGAATCTCAAACGCAGCATTTCAGTATGATTGGATTTAATTAAATACTTCAGATGAGGCTGTGGGGAGGAGGCCAGTTCTCACCAGAAGTTAGGTGGCATTTCCTTTTATGAACCAGTGTAGGAGGGAATAGGCAGGCACTGTTAGCCATCAAGGTTCCCTTCCCTCATGCCCTAGCAAATCCCAGCAGGGCCTTGGACTAATGCCTAGTGTCGGTCTGTTTTTGCTCCAAGTCACTCTGTAGAGGTATTAAGGAACTAAAGAAAGCCTGGCCTCACCTAGTCTCCAAGTCAATCTTAAGAAAAGCCTACTGAGAACTACAAGCAGGTGAATTGGTACACTCCAGGATGGGAGTCCTGATCCTGCCATGCTTGGTTAACTTCCTTTATCTTTATCCCAGTCACTGGATGATATTCTTATGCCTGCTCACCAAATGCCTTTGCTGCTAACAATGGCCATGACAATGTCATTTTTAGAGTTGTGAAGATTGCATACAGCAGAGGCATTTCACCTGAACTCCAGGATGGGTAAATGGGCCAATGTTGTGGATGAAATTATCTTTTTGTGTTTCCATGCACAAGATAGGCAAGTCCTTGACTACCTGGAGCTTACACTTAAATTGGAAGAAGCAAACCATGAACTAAAGAGATTAATATATTAGATAAGTTCAGGTTGTGATAAATTCTACAACAAAAAACCTACAGGGCCTTTTGACAGAATTTTACATGAGGTTTTCAAGGCAGGTGAGCAACATGAGGATTCCTCAAAATTCTTCACGCCTTTTGGAGAGTAAATGAAAAGTCTTAGCCTGGGAAATCTGGCAGAACAGCCCCAAATGGTCCACTGAAATGACCAAATTTCTTTAACACTTCTTGTTTTAAAATGATGTTTCATGCAAATTCTGTTACTGCTTCTTTCTATATTCCTGTTGGTTTTAATATGGAATATATTTTACAAGCGGTCAAGAAAAGTCAGGAACAAAAGGATATTTGCTGTACTGTCCCCGTCATTTTATGTCTCTAGGCATATAATCTGCTCTAACTGGAGAAGCAATTTGGGACTAGTACTGTGCCACCTTCTTCCACAAAGGATTTTTGGACATCAGCAATAATTGATTCCCACTCCAGGTTGTCCCATTCCCATGGACACTGTGACCTGGGTTGCTGGACTCCTCTTACTGATGTTATTGCCTGGCTAGTCTTCCCATCCTGCCTTCTCCACTGGATCCCTTATCTTGACCTATATAGTAGCTCCACTGAGGTTCCCACTGTGCTACGGCTGGACTCAAGCAGGTTATAATCCTCAGAGTCCTGGGTCGTTCTCTTTTAACCTCACTTAGAAAAGTCATTAATGACATGGACTTATAGGGGATTTGGGGAATATAAGTGCCATTCAGTTCCTCTCTAATTTTATAGGCTCCACCTGAGTGGTAGAGTGTCTGGCTCCATAGGCCGCTAGATATACATGAGGCCTTGCTTTTGTTGGAATTCTTGCAGCATGGAGAAAAGATTAGTGCTGAGCTTTCTCTGCTTGGAACTAGCAATAAGTCCAGGGCATGAATAAGAACTCAACAGGAACTGACAGGAGCTGGTACTTAGTGCTCTGAGGATCTCAGGGAGAAGAGCTGACATCAACCCAATTGAATGCAACTGGTAACCCCGAAGTCCTTGAGTGCTATGAGCTAAATAAGTGGCTTAAGTCTTCCCTGCCTCCAAGGTTGGATATAATTGAGAGTCAGAAAGGAGGTGATTTCCCACACATGCTTTGAGAATGAAACCAAAAATAGATCAATAGATAACAAATACACTACAGACGGATATAAATAAATGTAAAGTAGGTAGATAAATAGATTAGATAGATAGATAGATAGATAAACATCACTCTGAAAATAGAGAATATACATTGCTCTTCATCACAGGGATTTTTTTTTTTTTTTGACAGAGTTTCACTCTTCTTGTCCAGGCTGGAGTGCAGTGGTGAGATCTCTGCTCACACAACCTCCACTTCCTGGGTTCAAATGATTCTCCTGCCTCAGGCTCACAAAGTAGCTGGGATTACAGGCATGCACCACCATGAATGGCTAATTTTGTATTTTTAGTAAAGATGGTGTTTCTCCATGTTGGTTAGGCTGGTCTCGAACTCCCGACCTCAGGTGATCCACCCACCTTGGCCTCCCAAAGTGCTGGGATTACAGGCATGAGCCACCATGCTTGGCCCATCATAGGAATATTTATAAGCAGCATTTCTTAAAGTTAAAAAAAGGTCATATTCTCTGTTTCTTATCCTAAGATGAAGAAATCAAGCAATATTCAAAATGTTAGCTTCTTGGAAATTAAATGACACCTTCCTTGATGATACTAAAATCAGAGAAGATATAAAAGTGAAAACGCAGATTATCTGGATAACAATGAAAAAAATACTTTATAATGAAAATTATAGGACACAGTAAAGGCTTTCTCACCAACCTTAATTAATTATTAGTGGAAAAAAACACCAAAGTAGACTAAGTAATAACTGTTAAACAAAAATTATGGGAGGACTTTTTTTTTTTTTGAGACAGATTGGAGTGCAGTGGCATGATCTCTGCTCACTGCAACTTCTGCCTCCTGGGTTCAAGCAAATCTCGTGCAAGCTTTCCGAGAAGCTAGGACTACAAGCATGTGCCACCATGCCTGGCTAATTTTTGTATTTTTAATAACGACAGGGTTTCACCATGTTGCCTAGGCTGGTCTTTAACTCTTGGCCTCACATGATCCTCCTGCCTCAGCCTCCCAGAGTGCTGGGATTACAGGTGTGAGCCACTGCGCCTGGCCAGGAGGCCATTGTTTTGAAAGGAGGTCTTGCATTTGACCCCTACAGACCAGACCAAACCAGTCACTCATGCTAAATGTCACATAATAAAACTGAAACTTGAAAGAAAACATAGATCCCCAAACAGATCAGTGTTCCCTGAAAACAATAGATTTTAATCTGCCTGAGGCACTATAATAAGAAAGTGTCCTCAGCTTTATCTCTTACCTAAAAGTAACCTAAAGTAACTTGATGCTAACCAATCAGCTTTTTTTTCCTATTGTTTTGTGTCCTTGCTCCCACTTTATAAAATCCACTGTTTTGCCATTTCCCAGGGGGTGTTCTCATTCTACTTTGTAGAATAGAGGCTGCCCTGATTTGTGAATCACAAATAGAAGCCAATTAAATCTATGACTAAATATCTTGTAATTTTGTCTTTTGACATAACCTCAATAACTAATAAAAGAAGAAAAAAATTAAAAGGTAGAAATGAGAAAGTTAACATACATATACACACAGTCACACACACAAGATAGTCATCCCAGGAACACATAGAAGAAATAGGGAAGGTGAATATAATTCAAAAATGTACCAAGATTAGAGGGCTTTGAAGAACAGACAATTTTTATGTTATTTAAATAAACTCAGGCTATGAAAGAAGATGGAAAGTTTGTCAGTTTGCTTTATGGAGCAAGCATAACTTTAACTTTAAAACTAACAAGGATAGTTCAAACAATTAAAAAGATAGATAGAAATATGATATTAGATATAATATATTATTAATAGTCTGTTGTCATAATCAAATATATTAGTAAGTTTAGCAAGATCTATTATATCATATCCCCACATTTTGAAAATATATTTTCTAAATTCAGTGGAATAAGAAAAATAAATCAGCTACATGTGATAAATAATGTTTACTAAAAATGGTAGCAAATACATCCCAAAGAGAAAAATATTCAGACAACTTCAAAATCAAATCATGAACTTCTCGGCAATATTTGTCATCACCATTATTACCTTTTCTCTCTTGAATGTTTTAACATATGCAATATGACAAGAAAATTAAGTGCTATTATAAATATTGAAGAATGAGAGGTATAACATAACTTTCATAGAAAAGTAGTTTAAAATACAAGAGAATAAAAAACAGAATTATTGAACAGGTTTTATAATGTGAAAAATGAAAGGAAAGAATAGCTTCTGCTGTTATAGAAAACAGTATATATAAATTAAAATGGGAAAAATAATTCATTTTTAATATTGTAAACAAATGTAGGAATACCTTGTACAAGATATCAGAGAAACTGTCAAGAAAGTGCTTATATCTTATTGAAAGAGAAAATACAATTGCAACTAATGGAAATAAATAACTTGCTCTTTAATTTAAAAATGTAAGCATTACAATTAATTTTTCCAAGATGTATAAAATAAAATTATTGGTCAAGTTAGATATATTTCAGGAATTCAAAGATGGTATAATATTACCAATCTATTATCATAATCATTTGTATCACAAATTAAGAGAAAAAATGATATGTATTATCCAGTTGTGCTGAAAATATATTTGTAAAATTCAGTAGGTATATTTAGTCTAGTTTCTATGATTAATTTCTAAATCTTAAATTTTATCCCAAAGAATACATGTCTGAAATTATCCAAAAAATATGACAAAGAAGGACCGTGTAAGAAGATTTGACTAAAGAGTTATATTTAAAACAACAAAAATCAATAAGAATTTTGCCAGAAAGTACAGGAAACTACATTTACGATCTAGAAGGTAGCACATTCTTAATCAATAATGAAAATACAGAAGTTAAAAGGTAAATTCTACATATGTCAATAAAAACCAAAAAACAGAAACAAAGCCAATAAACATTAATAGAGATGGAAAAATCAAATTGCATCATTGATAATAAATCGTAATGTCTGTAGTATACGAATACTTCTATATGTTGCCAAGAAAAAAACCAAGAGTACAACAGAAAGATTGGACAAAAAATATGATTTACAGAAGTGCAAATCAAAATGGCTAACAAATATATTTTAAAAGTGCTCCATTCACTAGTCATGATGGAATGAAAATTCAAGTAACAAGGAAATACTACTTGACCTTCATCAGACTGAAATAGCCATTTCGGCTGCTTGATATGGAGAAAGTTTACTTCAAGTATTGCTGGTGGAAATTCAAAGAACTTCTGCCTTTGGAAAACAATCTAGCAGTAGCAATTTAACTTTAAAAACATTTATTCTTTGAGGTAATAGTCTCATTTCTGGGAATCAAGAGCCTGGAAATCAAAGCACCTATATATAATGCTCATGATGGGAGTAGGGGATGGGAAAGAGAATACCCACTGATCAGTGAACAGGTGTATAAATTGTGGCATATTCACAACATGAAAATAATAATTATTCAAATGAATGAGTATAGTGAAGTTTAACAACGTGTGTATAATAGCCATTATTGTAAAGCAAATTACAACTAAGGAAAAGCACACCATCAGGTTAGCCTATACAGCACTTTAAGAGCACGGAGAAAAATATGGAAAGATATAGATTGATGCATACGTTATCTTGTTGGTGGTGGCAGGTCTTACATACTGATTTATGTAAAACCAATTGTGGGGATGTATATAGAAAAGATTGAGGAAGAGAATAACAAGTGTGTTGAGGCATTTACATTTCCAAAGGTAGGATGCTCACCAAGTGTTAATATGAATCACAAGGGACCTAATATTCCCACTGACTTGGATGGGACTTAGATAGAAAAAAAAAAAAAAAAAACTTCAGAATTAATCCTCTGCTAGGGATGGAGAACCATCTCCTCAGTCACAACATCCGTGAATAACCAAGTATTTACATATATCTTTTTTCCCATTATTCCCTTTCATTCTGGGTAATCGCTTTTGAAAACCTCCTCCAAAGACTGAAAGCTCCTTTCCTTGGGATCAGATATATTCCATAGGAATGTAAGGTTCAGAAAAGGTGAGTAGTGTAATCTGTGTTTCTTACTGTGGTTCATATAATAGAATGACAAGATTTTTGAAGAATTGCATGGGGCATAGAAGAGTCCAGCGTGGCTTACTGGTCGATGTTGTGAATGAGTAGCTACAGGAAGGGACACTAGTCCTAGGCAAGGTGACTGTCAGAATCTCTGTGAACCATCAGAGTGATGGAAGGGTAAAACTGGGAGGAGACTAGATGAAATATTGGGAATTAACTTTTTTTTTTTTTTTTTTTTTTTCCCGAGACAGAGTCTTACTCTGTCCGCCAGGCTGTAGGGCAGTGGTGCAATCTCGGCTCACTGTAACCTCCGCCTCCTGGGTTCAAGCGATTTTTCTGCCTCAGCCTCCCCAGTCGCTGGGATTACACGTGGGCCGTAATTACAAAATGCCCGGCTAATTTTTGTATTTTTAGTAGAGTCAGGGTTTCACCATGTTTGTCAGGCTGGTCTCGAACTCCTGACCTCGTGATCCGATACACTCGCCTCGGCCTCCCAAAGTGCTGGGATTACAGGAGTGAGCCACTGTGCCTGGCTGGGAATTAACTTTTAAATCTTCCCATTCTGATGAAGACATGAACTAGGGCATAGCTTGATTCCCTGAATGGGAGGAAGACAAAACACCCAACATGGTATCTTGCATTTTAGCAAAAACAAAAATAAGTAAAAATACAGTCATGGCATTTAGGGGAAGAGATCTGGGTTCAGATCTTAGCCCTTCCATGAACTTGTGCTAATTGCTTGGTTTCTTTGACCCTCACTCTCTCATCTGTACATAAATGGGCACAGAAACCCTTGTCCTGTGGAGCTTTTTTGAACAGTAAATGGGATCTTGGCACTTGGCACTCAGGGATCAATGTCTGGCACTCAGGGATCAGTGTCTGGTATTATGTTTTTGCATGAAATAAAATATCTGGGGGAGAAAATGTGCTGGCCCCATATGCCAAGAGTGAATGAGAAAGCTTCAGTGCACAATCAAGTCTTCCAGGAGTATGTTTGAAAAGGTTCCAATGGAAGCGGACACTAAGTGGCAGACAAAATGCTTTGTCAGCCTTAACCGGGAAGATGCTGGTAAGGAAGTTATTAATTAATCACCAACCAGCCATAAGGTGTTATGGAGCCTGCTAAGTTTAAATATGCTTTATTATCCGACATCCAACATATGGCACATGGTTATGAGGTGGATGACACTAGTTTTAAAGGTCATCGTTACCCAAATGAGCGGATCTGAAATGGAGAAATTAGTTAATGCTTTCATCTGCTGATTTAGTATGAACACATCCAAGAGAGCCGAGGCGCTCCAGATGGCAGGCAGCAAAAATAGCTAAGAAAGATGATGTGTGTTAACTGTTTCTTAATGACACCAGTGGTTCACCAGGGGAGGACGGGTGAGGAAGAAAGAAGGAATCCTTCGCCAAGTACTGATTGACCTTATGGGTGAAATGAAGATCTCTTTACCTGGTTCTCAGGAGATTAAATTCCACCTGTAACAAATGGAAAAACTGCCCTTCCATCCATATTATTGGTATTGCTACTGAGGATGATAATGATTTGTTGTTTCAGCTACATTTAATAAGCACGTCCATGTGCGGGGCACTGTTTTGTGTTTAATGTTCATCTTTTTAGTTATTTCTCTCAACAACGTACTGAGGCAGTTATGGTTAAGAATGGTGGCTGACAGGCTCAGTGGCTCACGCCTGTGATCCCAGCACTTTGGGAGGCTGAGGCGGGTGGATCACAAGGTTAAGAGATCGAGACCATCCTGGCCAAGATGGTGAAACCCCGTCTTTACTAAAAATACAAAAAATTAGCTGGGCATGGTGGCGTGTGCCTGTAGTCCCAGCTACTCGGGAGGCTGAGGCAGGAGAATGGCGTGAACCTGGGAGTTGGAGCTTGCAGTGAGCCAAGATCTCGCCACTGCACTCCAGCCTGGGCGACAGAGCGAGACTCCATCTCCAAAAACAAAACAAAACAAAACAAAAAAAAAAAAAGGAGAAGAATGGTGGCCAAGGAGCCAGATTTCCTGGATTCCAATCTTATTTGTGTGGCTTTCAACAAGTTACTTCTCTGTGGCAGTTTGTCTGTGAAGTCCAGATGATGTTACTGTCTATCTCACAGGTAACTGTAGGCTCACATGAGATAACACATATAAAGCATTGAGAAGAAGAAATGTTTGGGACATAGTAAATGCTCAGTAAATATTAGTGCTACCTCCTCCACCCCGCACCCTGGTGATTTTCTCCTTTTTTGCATAAAAGGAGAAGGAAAGTTTCAGATGTTAAAGAGCATGCCCCAGCTCACCTGACTCAAATGTGCAGACAGATTCAAGTCTGCCTTCTAAACTTGTGTTGCACTGTCCCAGGCAGCAAACCTTTCACCCAAATGCACGCAAGTCACATTTTCAGGATGGCAGCAGAGAAACAAGAAAGGTACTTGCCAGTTTTCAGAACACCACCGTATCACAAGCAGGAAAATTCAGGAGCCTTATCAAGGCCAGACCCAAGTTACTTTCCTTCTATTAAAAAACAAGCAAACAAAACTGTTCAGACTTTGGGTGGGATGGTGAGGAAATACACTGGAAAAGTAATCTAAAATCATTAAATCATAATAATGACAAGTAGCATTTAGCAAGTCCTTATACTGCGTGCCAGGTGTTGGATTAAATGTCTTATATGCATTTATATTTTTCATCCTTCTGGCAACTCAACGTCTGTCCTCTCATTATCAACATTTTACACATAAGAGGATTATGACAGAGGAAGGATAAATAGCATTCCCAGAGTTGTATAGTTAAAACGTGAAAGATCTGGGATTTCAACTCAGGGATTCAAGAGGCAGGACACATGGACTCTACGATTGCACTCTCCTGGCCTGGCTTGATGGATTAGGGGCAGGGATCCGCTCTCAAACCTGAGCGTGCGTTAGAGTCACCTGGAGGGCTGAAATCCGCTGCCAGAGTTTCTGATTCAGTAGATCTGAGCTAGTGCCCAAGAATGTGCATTTCTCACTTCCACTTCCCATGTGATGCTGCTGCTGCCTGTGTGAGGGCCACACTTTAAGAGCCAGTGGATAATCAGACTTTAGAGCCTGGATTAGAGTCACAGAAATCTTCCCAGGGCCACCACTTGGTAGTTGTGCAACACTGAGCAAGTCCTGTAACTCCTCGGAGCTTCAGTTTCCTTATCTGCTCAGTAGGAGTATAAGTCATTACAGTCTTATTGACTATATAAATAGTCATTAAAAGGATGCAGTTAATAAAACCTATCTCCTAGAGCTGTTATGGAGATTAAATAAAATAGCATGTATAAAGTACCTAGTAAGTATCCCGGAACACAATAATAGCTCTCACATGGTGGTAAATAAATAAACTTGTCACAAAATTATTAAGTCCTCTCTGTGTACAGAGCACATGGAGAGAGAGAGATGAAGTCACATTTCCTATCTGGAACAAGTAGATTTAACAACTGAAAAGATCCAAGAAGAAACATAGATGCACACCCAGACCCCAGGACACACACACACGTGCACACCCAAACACCAAGAAGCAAAAATACAAAGCAAAATGTGACTGTGCCTGTCTGGGGGCCTGCAAAGCACTAAGAAAACTTGAGAATGAGCACAGACATTCAAGTGGAGAAATTACCAGAGGTTTATGGAGAGAGGACCATCTGAGCTGACTCTGAAAGTAGCTAGGCAGACATATAATTATTGTTCTTATTTTCTATTTTGAAAGATTGAGTGCTGACTACACGTGAGACACCGTGTTTGGCATTTTGTGCTTAATTTTTGTAGCCCCCAGCTGGCTAGACGCTGGGCATTGCTATTCTCATTTGACAGAGGAACAAACAGGTCTGAAAATATTAAGCAATTTGCCTTAAGTCACACTGTGTGCATGTGGCGCGTGGGCCTTGGGAGTGGGAGTGGCGCAGGCAGGAAGCCTTGTTTCTTTGTACTTAAGCCCCAAGCAGTGATCTTGTCATTCTGCCCCGTGATTTCCTCTACTGGAGTATTGGCAAGCTGAGCTCTGTAACTTCACATTCTCATCCTCTTTACTTAAAGCTGGTCCCCCCGAGGAAGGCAGCGGAAATGTAACTGCATATACAAAACTGAGCTTGGAACATCTGAGGCAAAGCTGGGGGAGTTCCAGGGGATCCTGATGAGAAGCTGTTTGGAGCCCCAGGGCAGCTGTGCCATTTGATGACTCCCATTCCAGTTGGGCATAAACCTATCTCTGCAACTACCTGCCATACCCCCACTTCCTTCTTCTGAATGCGGGAAGCTCATCTGAGCAATAATGTGTAGGAAAGGTTGTGGTTCTCTCCAAATCCATAACAAACACACCCTCGGAAAGAGAAACTTCAGGTCTTTGTCTCTCTTTCGCACGTAGTATGTTGTTTGGGAGCAGGGTGATGATGTTTCTCACTGGAACATGGGGACAATTCATTTGAGTTCCCAATCTGTTCACAAAACACGTCCACCAGTCATTGTAGAGATGCAGAGCCTGGGATTCATAGGATACTTGGTGTCTTTTTATGAACAATGATGCCCCACTTACCTAGAGGCCAGACTTCTAGCAAGTTTACCAAAATGTATTCCTGAAATTAGAAATAAGAGAGAAGGGCTTGCAATAGGCAGAGATGGTTTTCAAAAAGCCCTTTAAACACATGCACACATGCACACACACACGCACACACACGCATGCACACACATACACACAATGGGAGGAGCTTTTAGAACTTCAGTCAGTACACACAGGCTGTAACTCTATACATATTTCTAATAAATCTTTTTACCTGGTTTCCAACTCATAGAAGACAATTAGGGAGGTGCCTTCTACTGCTTGGGGCACTGACAGTAGGAAGGTTAGATAAAGCAGGTTACTTGCCAGCTTAGAGAAAGATCCAGATACAGAGACCTAGGAATCTCTGTCCTCCAAAATAGTCACACAGATGAGCAATAATAACGAAATAAGCAAGTGGCAGTGTGGAGTCGGAGAACTATACAATTAGTGTCAGTATTGGCAAAAGAGAGTAATCGCAGTCAAGGGGTGAGGATATAAGTTGGCGGGGCCAGTAGCCCTAAGACTTGGAATGCATCTCTGACTCAGAGTCAGATCCATTTCCTAGGAGGCTGTGGTTTGGCATGGAATTATCACGAGAGTAGGTGAGTCCCGAAGGAGCGGAAGTGCAGATTGTCCTCCATGCACAATAAAGCTTTTAGCCTTTGACTAGGTGGGCTTCCCAAAGGGCCAATTAATGCTTTCCTTGGCAAAAGAATGCAGATCAATCCAAACCTCCATGACCATGATCCTTGGAGAGTATCCTTTGTGCTTGGACTGATATGAGTTGTTTAGTTTTGTCTGAAAACAACAGCCTGAGTGCGGCCAGGGCTTCCTTGGGGTTACTCAGGTCTCCGAATTCCTGGGGCCTCTTGTGTGTTGGAGCACTGCTTGGAGTGTCTCCTTCTGTGCAAATTCCTGAGTCCAGGATGTGGACCTCTGTTCCCTGCTGTGGGCAAAGGACACAAGTCGTTTCGTTTGTTTATTTTTGCTGTGGTTTGCAACAAGGATAGATCTGAATCCTGGCAAAAGCAGGCTGCCAAGACCCCACTGAGATCAAGTAGAGGACTGAGAGGTGAGGAGAAACAATTGTATGTCAATGCTCAGCATAAAGAATGCAATTCTAAGCCATGTTTGGGGCCAGAGCTAATTAGAATACCACATTCTGACTTCACTCACGTATTCCATGGTTCCCTAACTCAGGAACCACCAGGTGAGAGAGATCTCTGGTATCAATGCAAGGAAAAGCTGAGCTTCCCTTGAAATACCAGCTCTTTTCTACTCTCCCCCAAGCCCCTCTTTCCTGTTGTGTTACAGAAATCAAGACTCATGTAAACAATTGTATTTCCTGTATTTTTTGGACACTGGGAAGCTTAAATGAAAATCTGGGCCAATATTTAGGCTTCCATAAGGCCATGTAGAATGCTTATATAGTGGCTGTTGCTTTTCTCTGAGTGTCATTCCTTTCCCTGATCAGGAAACAGGTTCACTCATTTACTCAGCTACAGGGATGACATTGGAATGAGACTGGCTCCATCATAATAAACACCCTCCTAGCCAGAGTGAATTGTCCAGAGATGTCCATGGGACCCAAGCTGTGCCAACTGGGGTCCTACTCTAAGAACTGGTAGAGAAATGCAGATGTTCCAGTAAGTCAGACCATCTCCTTGCCTTTAAGTAATGGAAAAGTGAGGACTCGGTGCACAGAGTAACAGAGATGAGAAACCTATGAGGAGAGTCCTGACAGTGTTCAGAAGCTATTTCTGGTCAACCTCAAGGCCATTTCTGCCATTGTTTACTACTGCAGTATTTTATATGCAGCAATTAATTCTTCGTTGGTCCTCAGGCAATTTCAGGCTGGATTTCCATCACTTGCAGCCAGAGAGCTAAGTCAGGATCCTGGCTCACTAATATTTTTCCTGGCTTTTGTATTTTCTTTCCTGTATTTTCTCCTCATCTTGATTCCTTCAATTATGTGTCATTTTTCTTCCGTATTACATATAATTTTATAAGCTGCCCTCAAATTCTTTGTGAAGACAAGCAGAGTGTAAACATGCATGTAGTATCAAGTAACTTCAAATCCAGCACTTTTTCTCTCTACCACAGCTATTGATAATGGCAGACTGTGACATCAAGAAAAAGTTAGCTTGGTTTCTGTATTTTCTGTTTCAAAAAGCCAAGAGGTATGTGATACATTAAATTACAGTTTCTTTTAAAAATAGTTAATATAAGCAATTACCACTGGGATCAATACTAAGTCTTAGTTATCTGGAAAATTCATTCATGTGAAAAAGTATACTCACTAATTTGGCCAAACCCACACAATATCACCGTTTAGTAGTCGCCCCTTATCTGTAGGGCATATGTTCCAGGATCCCTATAGTCTGCCTGAAACTGCAGATAGTACTAAACCCTATATACACTTTTTATTCCTATACATACATATCTAGAATAATGTTTAATTTATAAATTAGGCACAGTAAGAGATTAACAACAATAACTAGTAATAAAAAAGAATAATTATAAAAATATAGTGTCATAAAAGTTATATGAGTGTGCTCTCTCTCTCTCTCTCTCTCTCAAAATATCTCGTTCTGTATTCACCTATTTTTGGACTGTGGTTAATTGTAGGTAACTGAAACTGTGGAAAGTGAAACCACCACAGAAAATGAATGACTATTGTATTTAATATATATATATATATATATATATATATATATATATATATATATATATAAAATGAAGTCAATTTACAAGACAACCAAAAGCGACTTAGTGGCTGTTATTTTAGTTTTGGTATATTTTTCAGAAACAGTTCTCTAGGCTACAGAGACTTCCTAAAGCATATTTTAGCCCAGGCCCTAATTTCTTGGAGAATATTGTACATGATGATTTTGTGTACATGTCTCTGTATAGGTTGTCTAGTCAAATAAATACTTCTGGCCCGGCATGGTGGCTCATGCCTATAATCCTAGCACTTTGGGAGGCTGAAGCTAGCAGATCACTTGAGGCCAAGAGTTTGAGACCAGCCTGGCTAGCATGGTGAAACCCCATCTCTCCTAAAACTACAAAAAAATTGGCTGGGTGAGGTGGCACATGCCTGTAATCCCAGCTACCTGAGAGGCTGAGGCACAAGAATCACTTGAACCATGGAGGCAGAGGTTGCAGTGAGTTGAGATTGGACCACTGCAATCCAGGCTGGGTAACAGAGTGAAACTCTGCCTCAAAAAACAAAAACAAAAGCAAATAAATACTTCTGTACAATGATGTCTAATTTGATAGAGCAAATCAAATGATAATAGGACCAGTTTCTTTGGTGATCCATGGCTTTAAACACAGAAACCTTCTGGATTTTTATTTTAAATTACATTCTTTTATAAATAAGTCATCTTGGAGTGGTACTTATTCCGAATGTGAATGATACGTCTGACCCAACCCACTAATGGGAATACAGAGATTATGTTGTCACACCCCGAGGTAGTGCTGAGCCTGTTGACAGGTGATACTTAATGGGGCTGAAGAGGGTTATTGAGGACTGTCTTTATCTAATGGATAATCTATTTTTGCCATAAACCCCCAGTTGGAATTAACTCTTTCCTCGCAAAAGCATGTAAAACACTTGTCCATAAACCACAGTGGTCAAATGACTCCTACCCCTAAATACAGACACCACCAACTCTACCACCGTTGCAGAGAAAGCAGGGACAGAATTCAGCATGCAGGTTGGCAAAACAGAGAGCTCCTTTGAATACTCAAATAAGCACGGATATCAATAGGAAGCATGTTGGAAGGAAGCAGAAATAAATGGAGTTATACCCTTACTGATGTATACACTTAACTGAGAGATAGGGGATCCGGACTGGTTCAGGATTCATGGCAGAAAGTGGGGTCACACACACATAGAAACCCACAATATGGCATTTTCTAGTTGTGTGTCCATCAGACACAGTTGTCAAGCATTTCTACCAGCAGTTCTGGGAAAAGGAATGAGAGGTCAACATCAGAATTTGATTGAAGTTGATAAGCAACTTCAGCAAAGTCTCAGGATACAAAATCAATGTACAAAAATCACAAGCATTCTTATACATCAATAACAGACAAACAGAGAGCCAAATCATGAGTGAACTCCCATTCACAATTGCTTCAAAGAGAATAAAATACCTAGGAATCCAACTTACAAGGGATGTGAAGGACCTCTTCAAGGAGAACTACAAACCACTGCTCAAGGAAATAAAAGAGGATACAAACAAATGGAAGAACATTCCATGCTCATGGGTAGGAAGAATCAATATCATGAAAATGGCCATCCTTCCCAAGGTAATTTACAGATTCAATGCCATCCCCATCAAGTTACCAATGACTTTCTTCACAGAATTGGAAAAAACTACTTTAAAGTTCATATGGAACCAAAAAAGAGCCCGCATCGCCAAGTCAATCCTAAGCCAAAAGAACAAAGCTGGAGGCATCACGCTACCTGACTTCAAACTATACTACAAGGCTACAGTAACCAAAACAGCATGGTACTGGTACCAAAACAGAGACATAGATCAATGGAACAGAACAGAGCCCTCAGAAATAATGCCGCATATCTACAACTATCTGATCTTTGACAAACCTGAGAAAAACAAGAAATGGGGAAAGGATTCCCTATTTAATAAATGGTGCTGGGAAAACTGGCTAGCCATATGTAGAAAGCTGAAACTGGATCCCTTCCTTACACCTTATACAAAAATCAATTCAAGATGGATTAAAGACTTAAATGTTAGACCTAAAACCATAAAAACCCTAGAAGAAAACCTAGGCAATACCATTCAGGACATAGGCATGGGCAAGGACTTCATGTCTAAAACACCAAAAGCAATGGCAACAAAAGCCAAAATTGACAAATGGGATCTAATTAAACTAAAGAGCTTCTGCACAGCAAAGGAAACTACCATCAGAGTGAACAGGCAATCTACAAAATGGGAGAAAATTTTCGCAACCTGCTCATCTGACAAAGGGCTAATATCCAGAATCTACAATGAACTCCAACAAATTTACAAGAAAAAAACAAACAACCCCATCAAAAAGTGGGCGAAGGACATGAACAGACACTTCTCAAAAGAAGACATTTATGCAGCCAAAAAACACATGAAAAAATGCTCACCATCACTGGCCATCAGAGAAATGCAAATCAAAACCACAATGAGATACCATCTCACACCAGTTAGAATGGCAATCATTAAAAAGTCAGGAAACAACAGGTGCTGGAGAGGATGTGGAGAAATAGGAACACTTTTACACTGTTGGTGGGACTGTAAACTAGTTCAACCCTTGTGGAAGTCAGTGTGGCGATTCCTCAGGGATCTAGAACTAGAAATTCCATTAGACCCAGCCATCCCATTACTGGGTATATACCCAAAGGACTATAAATCATATAAAGACACATGCACACGTATGTTTATTGCAGCATTATTCACAATAGCAAAGACTTGGAACCAACCCAAATGTCCAACAATGATAGACTGGATTAAGAAAATGTGGCACATATACACCATGGAATACTACGCAGCCATAAAAAATGATGAGTTCATGTCCTTTGTAGGGACATGGATGAAACTGGAAATCATCATTCTCAGTAAACTATCGCAAGAACAAAAAACCAAACACCGCATATTCTCACTCATAGGTGGGAATTGAACAATGAGAACACATGGACACAGGAAGGGGAACATCACACTTCGGGGACTGTTGTGGGGTGGGGGGAGGGGGGAGGGATAGCATTGGGAGATATACCTAATGCTAGATGACGAGTTAATGGGTGCAGCGCACCAGCATGGCACATGTATACATATGTAACTTACCTGCACATTGTGCACATGTAACATAGAGCCTAAAGTACAATAATAATAATAATAATAATAAAAAGAAAAAAAAATTAAAAAAAAAAAAGAATTTGATTGAATAGCCCTTTCTATAATTGCACTTATCTTATTTCAGATGATAGTTAAAAATGCCTTTCTCTGCATGGCACGTTTCACAAAGTTTTCAATACAGAATATAGGCTCACCCATGCTTCACAATACAAGGTATCCAACAAAGCATGGTGAGGCATACATGACCTTTGCATTTGGGCCACCCAGTTCTGTCTTATGCCACCTCTGTGACCTTGACAAGTGCCTTAGCCTTTACAGGTTTCAAGCTCTTCATGTTTAAATAGCGATATTAATAATACCAATTAGAGTTGTGAGGATTTATAAGATTATATGTGTGTAAGGAGCTTGGTTCCATGCCTAGTGCATTTACATGTTTAATAAATGTTAGCTATGATAATTTTATTATCATCATAATTAGTATTATTACCAGGATTATCGTGTTCATAAATCCTTTAAGGGACTTCATCTTTCTTTTAGTTATTAAAGTAGAAAGGATGGAAAAAGAAAGATGGTAGAGAAGGACCAAAGAGTAAAGAAGGTAGAGAGGGATGGTAGAGAAGGAAAAAGAAAGAAAACAGGACAGAAAGAAAGAGGAAGGAAGGAAGGAAGGAACAAACGGAGGGAGGGAGGAAGGAAGGAAGGGAGGAAGGGAAAAATAAGGAAGAAACCATGATCTTATTAGGATTGGGAAATACTGTGTATTTATTTCAATTAAGATTCAGATGACCAGAACAGGACAAAGCATAAAACATGTCTGTTTTGTAGATGTCTGCCTTGAGTTATTTCTGCTTGGGGATATTAAGCATTAGAATAGCTCTTGTAGATTCAGCTTTCAGAAGGCATGCCAGGATCTGAGTGGCTGGTTACAATAGGAAGAGGATGAAGACCTGTCTAGAGTCCCGAGCGGATATGCAACAGTAGCTCGACCCTCAGTCTGCCAAGAGGCAACATATTGAATTCAGACTTAGCTGGGATAACTGAGCATGTGGAAGTGATGGGAGAGTAATGGAGAAGAGATATCTAGATAGCCATCACTACCACCACCAGAGGAAAAAGGGATAGCCAAGTAGCAGCCCAAACAGTAAATAGAAACCCTGTGGTGAGGATGGAGTTTTGACTCCAGAGAAGAAGTGCAGAAGCCCCCTTATGGGAAAGTTTCCTACAAAACAATGTTTGGAGGGAAGTCCCAATCCTGAGTGTTGAGCAAGAGTCTATATAAATAAGATCAAGTTTCATCTCCACTTGCAGCCCTTCAAAAACTTTCCACTTCCTGTAAAATTCTGATTTCTTGTTAGGGTTGGCAGGTGTCTAAATGATATGGTTTAGCTGCGCACCACAACCCCCCCACCAAATCTCATCTAGAATTGTAGCTCCCATAATTCCCATGTTTCATGGTAGAGACTCAGTGGGAGGTAATTGAATCACAGGGGCGAGTCTTTCCCATGCTGTTCTCATGATAGTGAGTAAGTCTCACGAGATCTGATGGTTTTATGAAGAGGAGTTTCCCTGCACAAGTTCTCTCTCTTCTCTGCCACCATGTAAGATGTGGCTTGGTCCTGCTTGCCTTCCACCATGATTGTGAGGCCTTCCCAGCCATGTGGAACTGTGAGTCAATCAAATCTGTTTTTTTTTTATAAATGACTCTGTCTTGGGTATGTCTTTATCAGCAGCATGAAAACGGACTAATACACTAAGTGATCTGGATCCTGCCCAGTCTCCTGGACTCCTCTTTTGCTACCATTTTTTGCTACCTCTTTTGCTACCATTTCCGTGAACATACCAAGCTCTTCTCATTGTGGGTCCTCTGCACTTCCTTTTTCTTTTTATTGTAATGTATTTCTGCCCATCTCCACATGATGAGCTTGTCTCATCACTCCGGTCTCAACTCCAATGCCATCACCTTATAGAAGTCCTCCTCTGCAGAGTAGACTTATTGTATATGGTACCACCATGTTTATTCCCATTAGAGCATGTATCACAATCAATAATCACTTTGTTTCTTTTTTTTACTCTTATTATCTCTCTCCCACTGTCTCCAAGGGCCATGCTCATCTCGTTGCATTCCACACTGCTATATCCTCAGCACCAAGCACAAGATCTGACAGTGGACAGATGCTCCAGAAATACTTGTTGATTAGATGGGTGAAAACTCTTAGGGCTGAAAACAATGCTCCACAGCTCATGTGCTATTAACTGTGCAAGGTTAACATGGTAACCTGGTCAGGAGTTCCTGCCTCAATAGGGCTCACTAGAATCAGCCAGGTAAGCTATGAAATCTGGTTGGGTCACAGTATGTGTATTTCCAATTTGGCTACATGTTGTAACTTAAGAACAGATACTTCGTGGAAAAAAGAAGCAGAGGATCACATTAGTGTTTCTCAAGGACAATAGGTATGAGCAGTAACGGTATTAGTGGAGGGTGTATTATGCAGGGCACAGGAGAAAGAATGCAGTTTCTCTTCCATCTCTAGCAAAGAAAAGGAAGAACCACTTTTCCCATGTCACTACTGAGGGCTGCTTTGTAGAATTCTAAGAGTGGAAGGAAGAACTCCACTACCTCCTAACTTACAGATCATGTCAAAAGAGAATTAGAGATTTTTCTTCTATGAAGACTGCATCGTTTGACATAAAATAGAACATTTTTTAAAAAAATTTAGAAATATTTTGATGCTGTTTGATATTGCCATCCTGAACTTTTTGGATATCCCATAATATTCACAAAAGAAACTTTTAAAACCCAATTTTAATGCTTTAGTGCCAGTTTGCAAACCAGGTACAATTCTCATCTGATTCAAAATTTAAATGAAAAGACAAAGAAACAAAAAGCCTTTTATGAGAATTCAGTATTTGAGAAATATGGTTTCCAGTCACTCAGAAGAGCCGTAGAGATGGAAAACATGTAGTGTGAATAATATATGCCATAGACAAGGCAAAATATGTGAAAAACTTATATTTGTACTTTTGTTTTTGCTATGCAGTTTACACAAATCACTGCCTAGGCATTAATATTTATACTCCTAAGCGTTTTTTTCTACCATGCGCATCAAACTGTTGCATAATCAGGGTAGTCAGTATATCACATCACACAGGGGAGAACAACTTGCTGGCCTCAGTTCCTGTAAATATTTTTCTTTTGTGCTGAATTAAGGTTATCCTCATGGTAGGGGTCCTTGTGGAAGTAAAGTATGCCAACATATTTTATGATTTAAAAAAATATGGACACTTCATGACTCTACAAAAAGTTGGTGTTTATGTTCTGCATGGAAGATATGTTTCTGACCTAGCCCCTGAAGTTTTTGAGGTTTATTCATCCTGAATTTATTTTTAAGCTAAAGAGAGGGCCCTTTTCTGCAGAGAGATATTTTGCTTGGCAGAAAACACAAATACCAAATTCATTCTTGGGTTATGGCATGTTTGAATGTGTTCCTGCTACCCCTATGCTGCCTAAAGAAGGTAAGCACTTTTGTACTACCTTTGCTAAAATAATTGTAGGACTGCTTACTGTCTTCAAAACATAAGCAGGTACAGCTCTTTGCCCTGGTGTCCAAAAGCATGTAGATTTGACCTCAATCTTCCTTTATCATGGTATTGATTTTTCAGTGCTTCCCTTTTGTGTGAGAGAGGATAGGATGGCACAACAAGTGTGTGAGTTTAGGGTAAGGCAGACCTGACTTTGCATCTTGTTTCTGCTTCTTAATATGTGCCCAATTTTACTTATTCCAAATATAACTGCAACATTTGGATCATATGGATAGGCAGTATCAGCAAGTGGTTAAGCCTTCTGGCTCTAGAAAAAGGACAATCTGAATTAAAATACTAGCCACACGTGACCTAGTACAAGTGACTTCGCTTCTCTAAAGCTTTAGTTACTTCACCTTTAAAATGGGGATGTGTAACAGTACCTATTTCACAGTTGGTTGTGAGCAGTATATGTATATCAGCTAGCTGTTGCTGCATAACAAACTAACAACGCTCAATGGCTTAAAACAATAACTGTTTATTATGGCTCATGAGTCTACCGGTGATTTGGGCAGCTCTTCTGTTTTACCTGGGCTCATTTTTGCTGGTATGTTCAGCTACAAGATGGGTAGGTGGCTTTGCTGATCCCGTCTGAGTTCTTTCACGTGTTTGGGAGTTGGCTAGCTCAAGATTCTAGAATGGTCTTTGCTGGAAAAACTGAGTTTTCTCTCTCCGGTAGGCTACCCTGGACTTGTTCTCATGGTGGTTGGACAAAGTTCTGGGGGAGAGAGAGGGTGGGGAGAGAGAGAGAGAGATTGAAAGAGACAAAAGGAGAGAGAGAGAGAGTGAGTGAGAGAAGGAGATGGAGACAGAGAGAGAGATTCAAAACCTATTGAGGCTTGGGCTCAGATCTAGTATAACAACATCTTTGCCACAAAACAAGTCCAAAATCAGAAAGGCAGTTACAAAGTTGCAGCAGTGTCCACAGCTACAGAGAAGTCAATTATTTTGGCCAAAAATACCACAAAATTCAAAATGCTTAGCATAAAGGTAATCATATTGTAACTGCTTAATAAAAAGTTTTCTGTCATGACAGATTGGATATTGAATAATAGAATTATGCTGAGGATTAAAAGCTCATAGAGACAAACCTAACTAAAGTTAACAGCATCTACGATGAAATAGGTTATCACAAAATAGTGTCAATGATGCCTCCTGTGGCCTAGACCAAAAACACTGTATCTCCTCTTCTTTTTAGATGTCTTTGCTATGGATGTTTACCCACCCTAGGATGCTGTGATAGTTAATTTTATGTTTCAACTTGACTGGGCTGAAAGCTGGTAAAACTTGGGGCTATGTCTGTGAGAATGTTTTTAGAGGAAATTAGTATTTGACTTGGTAGACTGAGTAGAGTAGATTTCTCTTCCCCATGTATTTTATATTTATAAATTGTATTTTCCTTTTTAGCTTAAGAAATATTGGCCAATCTGATAATATGTGAGTAGAAGCCAACCAATCCTTTGAAGACCTGAACAGAACAAAAACGTGGAAGGGTGAATTTGCTCTTTCTGCTTTAGCTGGAATATCCACTTTTGTTGCCTTCGGATGTCAGTGCTCCTGGTTCTCAGGCCTTCAGACTGGGGAGTGGGACTTACATCATTGACTCCTTTGGTTGTCAGGCATTTGGGTTTGGACTGGAACCAGCTTTCCTGGGCCTCCAGCTAATGTATGGTAAGTTTTGGGTCTTCTCAGCCTTCATAATTATGTAAGCCAATTCCTCATAATAAATCTTTGTATATCCTGTTGGTTCTGTTTCTCTGGATGCCCTTTCTCTATCTCCATAGGTCTTACTTCTGATGTTACTTCTCCAGTAACTACTCTTAAAATCTTCTCCAAGGTCTTACTTCTGATTGTTACTATCCCTCATGAGGTCATCCTCCCACTAATCCTACAGAGACTTTATCTGCACATTGTGTCATCCAGCTACTTCCTTCCTAGATTTTGGTTATGTTGACGTTTTTATCTCCTTGTTGATTCTACTCACTTTAAACAGAGACTGTTTAAAAATCATGTTTTATTTCCTTCTGCACATGATAACTATGTAACAAATATAGGTATTTGGGAATTAGTGTGTAAAAGAGAGAATCAGGGAGAAAAATAAATTGTATTTTCCTTCTTAGCTTAAGAAATATTGGCCAATCTGATAATATTATTCTTTCACTGTATACTGCATGGTTAACTTGAAGAAATAGAAAGACCTATAATTAGGTTCAATATCTTATTTTCTCTCTGTTTACTTTTATGTTTAAAATTTTACCATTAGAAATGTGTTTCTTATGTCTAAGACATTGTTACACCTTAGAATGGCTCCTCTATAAATTACTTTTATGGTAATTAATGCAGTGTTTCTGTATTAGTCTGTTCTCATGCTGTTAATAAAGACACACCCAAGACTGGGTAATTTATAAAGGAAAGAGGTTTAAAGGACTCACAGTTCCACATGGCTGGGAAGCTTCAGAATCATGGTGGAAAGCAAAGGAGAAGTAAAGTCATGTTTTATATGGCAGCAGGCAAGGGAACTTGGAGGAGTTCAGGAGCTCCCATTTATAAAACCATCAGATCCCATGATACTTATTCACTACCAAGAGAACAGTATAGGTAAAACTGCCCCCATGATAACGTTATCTCAACCTGGCCCTGCCCTTGACATATGGGGATTATTACCATTCAAGGTAAGATTTGGGTGGGGACACAGCCAAACCATTTCAGTTTCAAATGAGGTGTTTACCTATATTAATTTATACCTAATAACTCACTTACGCAGATGCCAGCCTGTTCTCTTGACCCTGTTGGTCCCTTAGTCTTGACCTGGAGTCCACTGATATGTATTCGAATTGGCAACTGTTTACATTCCCCAGAAATAATCACTTTGTGTCCAAAGACTTAGAAAATAATTTTGATTTTGCTTTATATCCCTGACAAGTGAGGGATGTGAACTTGCCCATGTTTTTTTTACATTATACTGCTCTACTTTTCTCCAGAGTCAAAATTAAACCAACGCCCACCCTGAGGGTAGGAGTTACAACTAGTCACAGGTGACATATGACTTTCTTGTCATCCTACAGGCCAAATTTTTTATGCTTTGCAAAACCATTCATTTCCAGCTTGTCAGAGAGCCTTATATTGTGCTTTCTGACTTTTTGTTTTGAAGGGGCATGTCAAACTGGTATTAATTTAGGGGTTTATTTTTTAATATCAATGTTAGATTTACTTTACTCTGCCAACATTTCCAGAAGAAAGGCAGTAGATAAATACAAAACCTCATTATTAAGTATTATTACATTGATGTATAAAACACCACTATTATTACTGTCAGTTTGGTCTGCTGGAATTATATGACACTTAAATATTTTAGGCCAGCTATCAATACCTGTGATTTTTGCCCATGTGTTTGATGTTTTCATCCTTTAGAACCATAGTTCACTAAGCAGGCAAACTATTTTACCGAGGCAGAGCACAGTGGGATGGAAACTGCATGGGCTTATGGAGATCAAGTTTTAAATTCTACTCTCTAAGCACCGGATGGAGAAGCCCTATATAAATGGCAGTCCCTGCAGAAAAATGGGCTGCATTTGTTGACCTCATGCTCACCATGACCAGCAGCATAAAATAGCTGCTGGAAAAAGCAATCATGAACTTAGTCTAATAAAAATCAATGACAAAGAGAAGAGATAAGTAAACCATCTTCTTTTATAAAGACTGCAGCTATGGTCACATGCTGCATTGGGGAACTGCATTTGAACAGGGTGTTGAGAAAGCGTGACATCTCCCCCACCTGCAGGAGAGTTGAGGCTGTTAAGATATTTAGGCTGGAGAAGAGATCTAAGCGGAATGATGATAATAGAAAAATGACTGGGTTCAATCATGTGATTGGTAGATACATAAGAAAGATGTTAGAATTGTTCTTCTTTTCCAAAAGGCAGAGCAAGGCCAAAGAAAGTGTTGTCTCAGAGAAGTTAATTTTGGCTCTATGAAAAATTCCTAGAGATAAGGGTAATTCAATAGGAAGTACAGCTACCTAAAAATGTAGAGATCATTTTGTCACTGAACATAGAGTGGGGATAGTATTATTCATTACCTTGGAGGTGGGCAATAAAATTACTCAACTGGGATGAGTGTGCCCATAGATGATCTAGCTATCTTTAAGATTCCATGGCCTAGTTGGGGAAGATTAGGAGAGAGTTGAGTTCAGAGCTGGGGCTTATCTGAAGCTTAGAAATTCACAGGTAGAGGTCACGTGAGATGGGAGAAACAGCAAAAGCAAAGGTTATGAGTAAGTATGAGTTTTCCTGTGAACATGAGGAGAATGATGAAAAGCGCTTATGTGGAGTGCAAGATTCATGGAGAGGGAGGAAGATAAGTCTTGATGTACATAACATGAGCCTAGAACATCGAGGATACCCTAAGGATTTAGTCTTAATTATATAGGTAACTTGACAAGTTAGTAGGTTAAAAGAGGTTGGAGAAAACATATTTGGATCAGTATTTAAGGAAGATGACCCAAGTTCCAGAATGAACTGAAGTGTGAAGTGTGGCAGAGAAGGAGAGAAAATACTAAATTAAGTGAAATAAGCCACCTCTAAATTCACGTCTCCATCCCATCAGGAGAGAAGGTCACTATTCTTTGCATTATATTGTATTAACCAATTTTTCATGTCTTTTTCTCACACCATGAGCTTGAGGTTAGCAGAGTCTCTGTCCCAATTACCACTTTATCTGACTTTTAATAAGCGCTTAATTTGTAATTATTGAATAAGCATTTCAGTTGTAGTGAAAAATGAGGAGAGCTTGGGCATGTGACAAAGACAAAAGCAAACAAGAAAATCAAATAATTTTTGGAATTATGGAAATAGATCATTTGAAGAGTCTATGATGGTGGGTGGTTTGGGTCTGGAAGTGGAACCTACCCTGAATCTTTGATCCATATTTATTTATTTCTAAATATTTTGAGGCCTTCTCCTTTTGTTGTTGTTTTATTTTTTGTTTTGTTTTGTTTTTACAATAAAAAAGATATATATTCCTAAAATGGAATAGAAATAGAATATAACAACTAATGAGGATGCCAAAATGCCCCCCATCCCATATTTTAAAGATTAATCTCCCCAGTTGTGTTGCAAAGGTAGGTTGTGGTCATAGTTGTTTGTTTAGGTGAAGTTATAAATTTTCCCTCGCAGGAAATCATAGCCAGAAAAATGGAACTGTAGTCAAATAGGAAATGGAAAATTTGTGTAGCAGGTGTATCGCTAACAAGTCAAATTCTCAAGGCAGGTGGAGTGGTTGGTGATGAAATATTCTGTTCTACTCCTGAGAATGGAAACAGATCTGTACATGAGTCTAATGATTGCCGGTCCTTCTCTCCCTGATCACCTTCAAGTTCAGGGGAACTTTGGTCAACTGAGACCTCTGTCCAATTGACTGACCATGTACACCCATGAGCTTGGTTCTCCTGTGGTCCAGAGAAGCACCTCTGGACCTAGACAGACACCCTGTTAGAAGATTGGATCATACACTGAGCTTCCTTTGGACTCAACTTCATGTTCAAAGTTGAATATATTTGATTTATAGTAAAATATTTCAGATGACCCTAGGTAAAGGAATATTGTAGAAGGAACATGAATTAGGAACCAGACACTACTGAGTTTGATTTGCAACTTCATCACTGTATGAGTATGGAAGCTCTTCACATCTCTGGGACCCTTAACATCTCATCTGTTTAAGAGGAATAATTTTAATACTTAAAGTATGTAAGAGCCCTAGTACAGAAGCCAATTTTAGTAGAATTCTTCAAATTATTGAGTATTTATAATTTAACATATTTATATTGTGTGTGTGTGTGCGTGTGTGTGTGTGTGTTTAAATAGTGCACCCATTCTTTACTTATCTTAGAAATGACATCTTATGACTTGGGGGGACTGTCAAAGGTCATGCAACCAGTCAAAGGCAGAATGAAAACAAATACCTCAAGTTTCTTGATTTGCAGGCTTGTACTATTTCTACCCCACTACTCTTCTCCATAAGATGTTAAATGACAGCCAGGCCCATAAGAATTTAGATGTTGGCTCTTCATATTTTCTTCACTGAAAGAATTATCTTCACAGAAATTGTCCTTGAAGGGTCTAAAGTGGATAAAAGCAAGCTTCATCCTAAATGAGGAGACATCTAACAAATTGTCGAACTTTCTGGAACTGTGTCTCTTATAGCATTATTAAGAGAACTGATATATTTCATCATTTGTAAAGTAAATGACTTCATTGTCACAAAGGTGGCACAAACCACTGGAGAGCAGATGTTTGGGTTAATATGGATATTTTATAATAGGTGGAATCATAGTACAGTATGAAGAGTCAAATCAGTGTGGGTTTGAATCTATACTTTGGAGACTAAATGAATTGTATGAATTTGCCAAAATTACTTAACTCACCTGAGTCTCAGTTTCCTAGTCAGCAAAATGGGTATATTATCCCTAATTTAAAATTAATGCAATATGAAATAATGAGCATTATATATCAGACAACAAATAACTAGTACATAAAAATAAAAACATTTTATTATCCTTCTGCCTTTGAAAGATGTTGCTTTAACCTCTATTGCTGACAACCTTTTCTGCAAAAGAAACTCAGCAGCTGTGAAGTCTTCCTAAGCCTTTATTAGGAAATCAAATCCAGTTGCCGATTTCACATAGACGTTGAAAGTAAAGCCCCAATGACAAAGCCAGGCAACTCAATATCTTTGGCATTTCTGGTGTCAAGACCTAGCCAGAGCTGTTACGGATGATGTGGGTGAAAAGTCTCCCACTGTATTTTTTATTTTTCAAATCAAGGTCACAAGGGACAAACGCATAAATTAATAAAAGAATGCCCTGGAAGCCCTAAGAAGCCCACGAGGTTGGGACTACCCCAAGCCCTAAGGCCAGGGATGCAGAAGGACAGTACCACTCATGAGCTGACATTTGGGCTGGCTCAATGAATGCAGCACTGTTTTTCTGCATCGCTGAGATCACAGCAGGTTTTGACAAATCCCTTTATATCCCCCACTGAAAGTGAATTCATAAACATTGCCCCTTTTGAAGGGAATTTAAAGATCGTTCTATTTTGTGATCACACGTCAAAGTAGGGATGACATTTCTCTTGTTCTTAAGTGAACTGTTATTAGCCTACAAACTAAATCTGTGGAGGGTCTTAAGGGGGGAATTAACATTTCATTTTCAGAAGGAAAAAAAAAAATGACAGCTTTGGCGGTCATATAGGTTTACTGCCTGGAAGGTAAATGCACTTTGGATCTCTTTTATTGCTGTGCCTGCCAGGGCTGCACAAAACTAATTTTAAGTTGATATTGGAGGAATCTAGAAGACTTTGCCCTTCTTCTAAGGAGTCGAGCACTAAAATTACAGTAGCTGTTCTTCTGCTTGAGATTCTGACTGCCTCATAAAGAGAACATGAAACGTCTAGACATGATGGGATAAAATATGGGTATTAGCATAGCGTCATGCTATGACCAGGATAGTCCTGTTCTCTTAGCTATTTGACCTGAGGCAAGTAGCTTCACCCCGTTGAGTCTTACTTTTCCTCTCTATAAAATGGGAATGTAAGCACAATGTGATGCCACCATACTCCCACAAGAATGTCAATAATAAAAAAATAATAGATGTAGGCATGGATATGGTGAAAAGGGAACACTTTGACACTGCTGGTGGGAATGTAAACTATATACGTACAATGGAATGCCACTCAGCCATAAAAAGGAATGAATTAATGGCATTCGCAGCAACCTGGATGAGATTAGACACTATTTTTCTAAGTGAAGTAATGCAGGGATGGAAAACTAAACATCGTATGTTCTCACTTATAAGTGGGAGCTAAGCCATGAGGGTGCAAAGGCATAAGAATAATACAATGGACTTTGGGGACTTGGGGAGAAAGGGTGGGAAGGGAGTGAGGGATAAAAGGCTACAAATTGGGTTCAGGGTATACTGCTCAGGTGATGGGTATACCAAAATCTCACAAAACACCACCAAAGAACTTACTTATGTAACCAAATACCACCCGTTCCCAAAAAACCTATGGAATTGTTTTTAAAGGGAATGTTGATGCCATCTTTATAATACCTTGGAGGATATATATAGCATTCTGATAAGGTCCAATTTCTCATGCTAGTAGTGAGAAGGTGTTATGGATCAATTTGTGCCCCCCACCCCAAATTCCATATGTTGATGTCCTAAGCGCCATACCTCAGAATGTGACCTTATTGGGGCATAGGGTCTTTTCAGAGGTAATCAAGTTAGAATGATGTCATTAGGGTGATCCCTAATCCAATGTGACTGGTGTCCTTATGAAAAGGGAAGATTTGAGCTGGGCATGGTGGCTCATGCCTGTAATCCCACTACTTTGGGAGGCTGAAGTGGGCGGATTGCCTGAGCTCAAGAGTTCAAAACCAGCCTGGGTAACACGGTGAAACCCTGTATCCAGTAAAAATACAAAAAATTAGCTGGGTGTAGTGGTGGGCGCCTGTAATCTCAGCTACTCTGGAGGTTGAGGCACAAGAATCGCTTGAACCTGGGAGGTGGAAGTTGCAGTGAGCCAAGATCATGCCACTGCACTCCAGCCTGGGTGACAGCAAGACTCTGTCTCACAAAAAAAAAAAAAAAAGTAAGATTTGGACAGAGATACCCATAGAGGAAAGGTGTATGAGGTTACAGAGAGAACACCATGTGAAATGAGAAGACGGCCGTCCACAAACCAAGGAGAGAGGCCTGGAACAGATTCCCCTTCACAGCCCTCAGAGGCACCCAACCCTGCTGACACTTGATTTTGGACTTCAAGGCTCCAGTACTGTGACACAATAAATTTCTGTTGAAATCACTTAGTTTGTGGTGCTTTGTTACAGTAGGGCTAGCAAACTAATATAGAAGGGGTGATGGATTTGGGACCTCCTTCTGAGAGGAGTGACTATAAAATGCAGGGCCCAGAGTTGAATAGGACTCTCCTTCTCCAACCAAAGCCCTCTCCAGAAATGACTGGCCCTTCGGAATACTCAGATTGGGATTTAATTGTCTCAGAAACACAGTTGTCATGACAACTGGATATAAAGTTTTGTTCCAGAACTTAAACCTAAATATATTAAAATCTCCACAAGACATTTTCTTTGACTGAGAGTAAATTAAGAAAAGCATGTGCATGCACACACAGACACAGTCTCTTAAAAACATTAAAAAAGGACTATGTCCTCTGACTCACTCATCAGTGTTCTAGAATAGGAGACATTCATTACCATCACCCTTCTATTCACTCAACTGACATTTATTCATTTAATTGGCATTTACTGAGCAACTACAATGTGCCAAGCACAGAAGGAAAGTTCTTGGCAGATTAACTGCTTACATCAGAAAGCTTGAGATTGTTTGAATATCTGGATTGAAAAGTGGCATATTTACTTGTGACAGGTTAGGGAGCACCATGAGCTTCACAAGAAAGGGGGGCTATGGCTTGCTGATTCATTTCTTCTTCCCCAGGGATGTAATGCAGTTCCAAGGACCTTATAGCTGCCTAGCAGATATTTACTGAACAAATGAATGAATGGTTGAACAAAAGAAAATTCAAAGACAGCACTGAAACCAGTCTGGGATTCTTGAAGCATTAAAATGTCTGGTTGTGGATGTAATATTAATGTTAGCCAATATTTATTGAGCACTGACTATGTTCCTGGCTCTAAGCACTCCACAGATGATGGTACAGGTTTTACGTAATATTTGCAAAGCTCTTTGCTGAAGTGAGGCATAGCCTCATTTTATACATGAAGTGAATGAGGCTTTTAGAGCTATCATGAATTGCCTTTGGCTGTACAGAAACGCACAGACCTGCATTTGAGCCCAGGTCTGTCCAAATTCAATGCTTGTGCTCCCTAATGTAGCTGCTCACCTCCCTCTTTCTTTAGACTCTGTTGCCTCTTCTCTCTGGAGAAAAGGAAGAGTGAGTGAGAGTCGATTTCTAAATCTATTAGTTGCTCATTTACACCCTCTTAAATGGTTTTCATTAATTTTCATAAATGACAGCACTAAGAAGAAATCTGAAGAATCTCGATGTGTGTTTTGTCTTCTTCACTGTCTCAGGAAACCATCCAGTGATTCTTTTCTTCAATTTTACAAACAAAAACCCCCCAAAACTAAAATATGATCCACCTACAATACTTTCCTACAGGATCATAATGTAGCTCCCAACGATGCCCTGCTTGGCAGGATTTTAACACCAATTCCAAAAAATGTCAAGGAATGTCATTGGTTTGAATTTACATAATTGATAGAGTAGGGTATTGATTCAGGTTAGTAAACCCAAAGCCTTGAACCTGAGATGTGAGTTAATTGGGGTTAAATGGTGTCATCTCTTGACAGAGAAAAATGTTTTAGCCTGGTTCTGTTGGATTCTGCAAATTATTGCTGCCTTCCCAGTCTCCATTCAAATAAGAGAGACTTCTCTTCTGGAATTGCTGAGTGTGGAGTCAAACTGAATGTAACATAACAGGCTCTTTAATTAAAAAAATGAGAGTAAAGCAACTTGACCTTCCACTTTAAAGGTGAGTTTTCCGGAATAAAGTACGAATACTAGATAAAGTTGCTTTGAAGTTAAAGGTGTGCCTGTAGGGAGGGGAAGAGGAAAGAGTGACAAGTGTATGATAAAGGCTGACTTATTTTTAATGCACAGTATAAACATTCCAGTGAGTGACTCTCCATGTGTCATGAACTTGACTTGCCACCATGATATATGGATGCTTGAATTGTGTTCAACATTGCCTATCTGCTGAGCCTGACACTGTGCTGGGCAACTGGCACAGAAGCTGATAATGCTGAGCTAGACCTCTATGATTACTTGAAGGGTTCCAAGACTAATAAAATATGGAGATGTAAAGGAAGCAATCACAGTAGGGCAGCATGCTATGGGGCACAACAGCAGGTATGGCCTACTCTGCTTGGGCAGGTGGAGTTAGACTGCTCGCAAGGGAAGGAGCCCAATCCGGGGATCTTTGAGTGTGGACGACTGGAGTTACCCAGAATTTGAGGAGCCTAGGACACCATGTCAGAGGTGTTTGCATGGGTGAGCACAGCTAGTGTTGGAACTCACAAGAGATTCAGCATGACTGGAATAGACAGAAATGCGATCTCACAGCACCTTGTCCTTTTACTTCCTAGCCTTTGTCAAAGTTGCAACTCATTCATTCATCATGATTTTTTGTTTGTTTGTTTGTTTGTTTGTTAGATGGAGTTTCACTCTTATTGCCCAGGCTGGAGTGCAATGGCGCGATCTCGGCTCACTGCAACCTCTGCCTCCCGAGTTCAAGTGATTCTTCTACCTCAGCCTCCCGAGTAGCTGCGATTACAGGCATGTGCCACTACGCCCAGCTAATTTTGTATTTTTAGTAGAGATGGAGTTTCTCCACGTTGGTTAGGCTGGTCTCAAACTCCTGACCTCAGGTAATATACCTGCCTCAGCCTCCCGAAGTGCCAGGATTACAGTCATGAGCCACCACGCCTGGCCCATTGTGATTGTCTTTAACAACACCCTCATTAGGCTGAAAGCTCCATGAGGACTGGAATTCTAATAGGCTTGTCCACTACTTATTCTCAGTAGCTCAGTGACTGGCAGATTTTAAACAGCCAGTATCTGTGGATTGAATAAGTGAATGAATGTGTATACAGGCATGTCACCACACGAGATCAGAATCAGGCCATTATCATATCATAGAGAGCCTTGAATGCCACTATACAGGTGCTCAAGAGATAGTTATTGAATAAATGAACAAATGAATGAATGAAAATCCAAAAGAACACTAAAACTGCTCTGGGAACCATGAAATCTACAGTGAGAGGGAGATTTTGAAGGATCCTAAAGAGGTCATTGACATGGTTTATTCTAGCAAAGAATCACTTATTAGGTGCTTGTGATGTCGGTTATTTGAGGACAAATGAAATATAGCCCTATTTGATGAAGATTATAATCCAGGAAGTAAAGGGATTTACTTTATACCTTTAAATATTTTGGACACTTCTCTACATGGAAATATCTAGATATTTTTTCATTCAATGCAATGAAAAACAGGATGCGTACTGAAAATAATTATTTTTACCATCATATGTATATTTTCTAATGGTACAAACCATAGTGAGAAACAGCTACAATTCCTCTATATTAGGGACCAGAAACTATGGCAGGAGGGGCAAATCCAGCCCACTGCTCATTCATGTATAACTGAGCTAAAAATATTTTTCATATTTAAAAATTATTTTTCAAAATCAAAAAAAGAATAAAATTTTATGTCATGTGAAAAGCATGTAAAATTCAAATTTCAGTGTCCATAAATAAAGTTTTATTGGAACACAGCTATGCCTGTTCCTTTTTGTATTATCTGTGGCTGCTTTCTTGTTACAGAGCAGAGTTGCTAGTAACTACAATTTGGCCCACAAAGCCTACAGTAATTACCATCTGGCCCTTTACAGAAAAAGTTTGCCGACCGCTGCTCTAGATTCACAATAATTTTTAGTGGCACGGTTTGTGCCAGTATACATTTTGGTGACCTTCCCTTAAAGGGGTTCCTTTTCCCGAATCAGTGGTTACCTGCAAATTAGAATGTAACCACTTTTGGGGAATTTCATTTCCTACTTCTCAAAATGAATGCCTTGCAAATGATGATTGATTACACCTTTGATTAGGAAGTAAGGGGACATACTGCTTAGTATAAAATGCAAAGCTATTTAGGTCAGGGCAGCATAGTTGAAATAACAGCAGCTTAGGATCAGGAAGCCCATAGTTCACCCTGCAAGCTTGGGCAGCTCACATCCGTATCAGGACCAAAGCCCCCTTATTTATCCAACTACAGGGCCTAGAAAGCAGTCTTTAAGATTTTTTTTTTCCCTGGGGCTAAAAGTCTGTAATTCAGAAAAGTCACTGTGCTCAGAGCTCTACCTACTCCTAGTAGATATACATTTTACAAAGAAAACACTCATTGACCACCAGATACCTTTGATCATTTACCCATGTGTGGAGTTAACAAGAACTGCACGGGAATGAAGCACAGGCTGGAATTTCAAATCTTCAGGAAACACGGGAACAATTAGAATTCTGTAGTTCATCTCGTAGCTTTGGGAGGCATTTTGTCTTTTTATCTGGAGGTGGCTGGGGAAAGAAATATACTTACAACATTGCGGAAGGAAATAGTCAATTTTAAAAGAGAAAGTATGGTTGCAACCTGTAGTTACAACATCTTCACCCCATGCCAATTTCTCTATGCTTTAAAAATTGCAATCTCTTTCCTGCTTAGTCTCATGATTATTCTACCTTAGAGTTTCCTGGCAGAATACTGGCAGCTGATAACCAGGGCAGGATTCAAACAGCAAAAGTGACCAGTGAGCACTCCTATGTGGTTTATCTGGGCCCCTAAGTGATCGCTTATTGTTCTCCCTTTTTAGGCCAGATTGTGGGTGGGAACATTAGAAAGGAGCTTGCAAAATATCAATGCTTAAGTGACTGTTCCAGTTGTTAAATCATAATACAGCGTGATTTCACTGAAATGAAGTAATTACAGGAGGAAAGAAGAAAAGTCAAATGATATAAGAACAGGTCTTTTTGGATTGTCTAAGTACTAATGCGCTCTCTGATGCATATGCATTTCTCATTTCTGAAACACTCACCGCACAAAAGGTTCCACCCTGTTAAGAGTGGAGGTTCATGTTATTTTGGCTCAAGCTCTTATCCCCAAATTTGGGCAAAGATAGCTGCACTTACAAGCCCTCAAACATTTCTCAAAGAGGCTGTAATTATTCTAAATCAACACATCTCATGTTTTAATATTTTCATCTGAAATATACAATTCAATCTCCCTGCCCTCCAGCCTTTACATTTAGCAAACAGCATCCTTGTTCAAATCTTGGCCCTCCTCTGTCCCAACTGTGTGATCTTGAACAAATTGCTTCAAGTTTTCAATCCTCAGTTTCTGCATCTTTTTAAAGAAGGATAATAATAGAATACACTTCATATGGCTTTTGTTACCTTAAATATAGATGAAAAGCACTTCCTAGTGCCTGGCACACAGTAAGCACTTACCAGATATGAGCTATTATTCTCTGCCCTTTGGGTTCAGATGTTACTAGTCTGGGAATCTGTCCTTGCTTCCTGAGGGATGGTAAGGAGGCTTACCCTATTACCCTCTCTAGGCTTTTCTTTCTCCTACCATTATTTTCACTGTTGCATCATTATCTAGCTACTTCCCTCTTTTCTAAACACTGGGTTTCTCGAGGGTTGTAAACCTGTCCGATTTAGTTCTCTATCTCTGGCTTCCTTCTCAGACAGATACATAGCGCTGGCCAAGAAGTGTGGTTTTGAAGAGGTAGGTATATAAAAGCAGTATGCATTTTGAAGCAACACAATCATGGAAATTACTTGTCTATGGAAACCTGCTGCTCTAAGAATAATAAAGAGAAAAATCCAAAACCTTAGCAAGGAAACTGTATAGCTCCTCCCTTGACTTTCAGCCTCTTCTCAGAACATGCCTACTCTCTGTATTCCCAGCCACAATAGAAATTTTTCAGGACCCCTGGCCACAGGATCTTTGCAAGTGCTGCTCCTGCTGTTTGGGTCTACCACACTTACCTTTCAGTTCACAGCTCAAGTCTTACTTCCTTGGAGAGCCTTATGTCACTTCTCAGTCTAAGTCATGTCTGCTTGCTACATGCTCTCATAGAAATGTGTTTCTTCCTATTTGAGCTCTAATTTCAGTTTTAATTAATTATTTAGTTTTGTGATTATTTTATTAATGTCTATCATTCCTCAAGAGATTGAAAATTCCATGGAAGCAGGAATTATGTCTGTTTTTTGCTGTTTCACATCCTCAGGGTTATGAATAATGCCTAACACATAGTATGCACTCAATAAATATTTGTTAAAAATTAATGAATAAAGAGCCAGCATCTTGTATTTCAGAAATGGATATGAAACAATTTTAGTTGCTTGACAAGGCATTAAAATTTTTTATTCAGTTAGTCTAACCAATGGCAGGCTTTCTACATGTTTACCAAGAGACAGGGCTTCACCTGCCTCACCATGCCAGTCTTATTTAAGAAGCTGTATTGCACCGTTCCTGCCAATACTGGATGAGACATAAACTGACAATGATCAAAGATGGATTAAACTCCCCTAGGTGAGAAGTATAGGCTAATGGAGGACTGGTTCTTAAGCTGCCCACATGGCCTTTGCTTACTTTATCATTTTTTAAAAGCCTTTGACCACTTTTTTGCAGACTCCCCTGACATGTCTGGGGTATCAGTTTAACTCCATTTGTGTCTTTCTGGTCATAGCCATGATTCCTCCTCAGATTATTCTGTTCTGTTTTTCCTCCCATACCCACTCTGCTCTTTAGCCCAAACTGTATCTGTTACCTGATTTCAAAGAATATTCCACCTAGGAGAGACTCAAGTCCTGCAGACTTCCTCTGGACACTTTCGGCAGTCATTGTTCCCTGCTGATTCTGCAAGAGATGAAGGACGGAGGATAGAATCATGAATAACAACATATTAGTTGCTGATTGGGTAAGGAACTCAAGGTTTCAGGTGACGGTGGGAGAGGAGAAGCAAGATGTGCTCTCATGCCTTCTTCACCAGTTTACCTGATGTGGTTGAAACACACTTACACCAGTAATCCTTAAAGATCACTCTTCTAAGCTCAGGTATATGATCTGGAAGCTAATTACAGGTATGAGTCCTGTTGTGATTCATTGGATGATCTGAATATTGGTGTCCCCTCAAAAGTCATACATTGAAAGCCTAACCCCTAAGGTGATGATATTAGGATGTGGGACATTTGGATGGTGATTATATCATCAGGTTGGTGCCTGAATGAATTGATTAGTGTCTTTATAAAAGAGGCCGAAGAGAGTCCCCATTTCCCCTTCTACCGTGTGAGAATGCAGCTAGGAGTCTCTGTCTATGCACCAGGCAGTGGGCCCTCACCAGATACTAAATCTGCCAGTGCCTTAATCTTGAACTCTCCAGTCTCCACAACTGTAAGAAATAAATCTCTGTTGTTTATAAGCTACTCAGTTTATGGTATTTTGTTATCTAGCAGCCAAAACAGTCTAGACTTGCAGCCCAGGTCATCTTCCCTCATCCCCTCACTCACAACATACAGTGTCTCAATTTGCAATAGTCTTTTTATATTTGGTTTCAACATATCCATTTTAAATGAACTGGTCTATGTTCTTAGCTTTTTTGAAATTATGTAACTTTTAACTCATTTCATAAAAAAAATTCCTTCCATCCCTACTCAGCCATTCTTGATTCCTCCACACTCTTACTTTCATGTTCAATTTATATGCATTTTATTTATCCCCAGAAAGCTTTTGATACCTTCAATGACCTGATCTACTTTTCTTCATTCCATTCCACAGTCTTGGTTCAAACTGTCATCATTTTATTCACTGCAAAAAAATAATTAGTAGGCATTTTTTCCCATTCTACCACCCAAGAGGCTGACAGTGTCATCTTAAAACAACAAAACAAAAACTATACTTATTAAATTGTCATTTCAAGCAATGGGCATCTTCCAATTTCTCTCTCTTCACCTGCCTCATCCCATGCCCTGAATTAGGTACCCCACCAACATAAAACTTTCCACCAATACCTTCTACAACTCCAGACCTTTGAAAGTACTACTAACTCCTGATGAGATCCAGCGGCCTTTGGTCTAGTGGAAAATATCCTTTTACCTGCCCTTCAAGAATCAGATTGGCCAAGTGCAGCGGCTCACGCTTATAATCCCAGCAGTTTGGGAGGCTGAGGCAGGTGGATCGCTTGAGCCCAGGAGTTCAAGACAAGCCTAGGCCACATGGCAAAACCTCATCTCTACTAAAAATACAAAAATTAGCCATGAATGATGGCACATGCCTATAGTTCCAGCTCCTCAGGGGGCTGAGGTGGGGGAGTCACCTGAGCCTAAAAAGTTGAGGCTGCAGTGAGCCATGATTATGCCACTGCACTCCAGCCTGGGTGACTGGAGTGAGACCCTGTCTAAAAATAATAATAATAAGATTTAAAAAATCATATTTTCTCTGAAGCCATTTCTAATTTTCCAGAAAGAATCAGTTGTCACACCTTCTGCAAAACCATAACTGTATAAATAAAGCAGAAATAAATACTTTAAAACACAATGGGATTTCAAAAAGTTCATGGAAAAATGGAATTAAAAGTTACAAAATAAAGACATAAACTTTATTTCTCAACATAAGCTCCACTAGGTGTAAGACACTTTTGTAAGCCACAATAATAGCCATTCGGACCATCCCTAAAAAAATTGAGAGCCCTGGGAATTTAACCACCTCAATGCAATCTTTTTTATATTATTAACTGAAGAAAAATTGATACCCTTTACAGATTTTCTTAGGAAAGAAAAAAAATGAAGTCAGAAAAAGTCAGATCAGGACTGTAAAGTGGATGCCCAGCGATTTTCTACAGAAACTATTGATAAATTTCCCTGGTTTCATGAGAGAATGAGCAAGAGCATTGCCATGGTTGTGAAGGATGCTTCGGTGAAGATTTCCTGGGCATTTTTTTGCTAAAGCTTTGGCTAATTTTCTCAAAACACACTCATAAGAAACCCTTTGGCCCTCTGGAAAGTCACCAAGCAAAATGTCTTGAGCATCCCCAAAACTGTTGCCACAATCTTTGTTCTTGGCTGGTCCATTTTTGCTTTGACTGGACCACTTCCACCTCTTGGTAGCTGTATTATTCCATTTTCATACTGCTATGAAGAAATACCGAGAAATAGAAAAAGAAGTTTAATGGACTCACAGTTCCACATGGCTGGGGAGGCCACATAATCATCGTGGAAGGTGAAAGAGGAGCAAAGGCATGTCTTACATGGTCGCAGGCAAGAGAGCGTGTGCAGGGGAACTGCACTTTATAAAACCATCAGATCTCATGAGACTTATTCACGATTACGAGAACAAGATGGGAAAAACCCACCCCTATGATTCAGTTACCTCCCACTGGGTCTCCCCCATGACACATGTGAATTATGGGAGCTACAATTCAAGGTGAGATTTGAGTGGGGACACTGCCAAACCATATCAGTAGCCTTTGCTTTAATTGTGCCTTGTCTTCAGTATTGTACTGGTAAAGCCATGCTTCATCTTCTATTACAATTATTTGAAGAAATGCTTCAGGCTCTTAATCCCACTTGTTAAAAATTTCTACTGAAGCTGAGCTCTTTTCTGTAGCTGATCTGGGTATAACACTTTTGCCACCTATTGATAGAGTGAAAAGTTTGTTTAACTTTGATTTTTCATTCAGAATTGTGTAAGCTGAACTAATTGAGATGTCTAGGTATTGGCTATTGTTTATACTGTAATTGCCAGTCCTCTTCAATTAGAGCATAAACAAGATGAAGTTTTTCCTCCAAAATTGATGTGGCTGGTCTGCCACTGTGGGCTTCATCTTCAACATCATCTTGTCCTCTTGTACCCATTTGCAAACTGCTTATTTATCTAGGGCACTGTGTCCCATAATTTTTTTTTTTTTTTTTTTTTGAGACAGAATCTTACTCTGTCACCCAGGCTGGAGTGCAGTGGTGTGATCTCCGCTTACTGCAAGCTCCACCTCCTGGGTTCATGCCATTCTCCTGCCTCAGCCTCCTGAGTAGCTGGGACCACAGGCGCCTGCCACCAGGCCCGGCTAATTTTTTGTATTTTTCATAGAGACAGGGTTTCACCGTAGTAGCCAAGATAGTCTTGACCTCCTGACCTCCTGACCTCGTGATCCACCTACCTCGGCCTCCCAAAGTGCTAGGATTACAGGCATGAGCCCCGCATGCAGCCTTTTTTTAAACATAAACTTTTTTTAAACATCAATGATTTGACCATTGTTCCACTCAAACTTTACCATAAATTTGATGTTCATTCTTGCTTCAATTTTAGCAGAATTCATGTTGCTGAGAGAGGTGCTCCTTTCAAACTGATGTCTTGTCCTTCTTAGTGCCTCAAACTAGATGCCCTTCAGACATGTTATAACAAGTTAGTATGAGTTTTTTTTGGTGCACCCATTTTTTAAATCAATGCATTTTTTTTTGTAATATGCATTTTCTATGAAATTTTTGAGGTCCCCTCATAATTATCTCATGGCATCTTTCTATCTTAATGAACTAGGAGGTTTGTGAGTGTGAGACCTATGACTTACAGTCCAAATGTTCCCTTTGTGGTCAGTATAACACCTGGCACATTATAAGCATTATAATATTTTCAGTGAATAAAGAGTTTAGCTTAAAAATATATCTTTTTTCCTTTGATAACAAGCATTTACTCCAAAAAAGAAATGTGTTTTGTTGAAGCAGCAGCCAGTTGAGAAATACAAAAAGTGGGTAACATCTGCATTTTGATGTGTATATGTCTGTAGTAAATTGTCATTTATGATGATCAAAAAGAAAGGGAGGATAAGGATATTTTAAGACAGACTACAAAAATAACCTAGATTGTGATTCTGCCATTTTAATTTTATCTCAGTTCTGATAAATATTTCTCTTTAACATGCTTGCCCTCCTAAAGAGTACTGATAAGCCCTCCAAACAGATCCCCCCACTCCTTGCATTTCTAAGCCTTTGATTCAGGTTCTTAGTAAATGCTAAATGATAAGAATAATCCTCAATGATGTTTGTGAGTTTTTGGAAATACTCTTTTCATCTAATTTTCTTTTCATAGGCTTAATCTATATTAGCATTCCAATGCTTCTCTTTAAGTATGATCTTTATTTATTTCAAGAATTCAAGTCATTCCAATTTTCTATGAACATTTTTTGAGTGCCTACTGTACCCCAGGCTTTAAATTGAGTGCTGGTTATTCTGTAATACATAAGACAATGTGTCTAAGCTTAAGAGGTTCCAAGTCTGAGCCAAAGATTTAAAGGAATAAGGTCTTAGTAACAATTGTATTGAAGGAAATATGTTTAACCTAAGGGAACGATTAGACTGACTGTTGGGAAAGTGGATGGCAGAGCTGACTTCAAAAAGTGATGGCTTTTGAGCTGGGTTTTGAGGGCTGAATAGGAGTTTGCCATTACACAGAATAAGAAGCAAATAAAAATATTTAATAATGTGTTTATAAACTAATATCACAATTGATTTTAATCAAGTCCAGAGAATGGATATTACAGAGTAGGGAGGAGATATAGGGGGATGATGTGATTTGAAACAACTTTCCCCTTTTGACATTTTTGCTGTGATTTCATTGTCTTTGAGGCTGCAGGAAAAAATACTTTGTGAGGGCTGCTTTGATGTGTATGAATTATTCATCATTAAGAAGTCAGGCAGCTGACACTACTCTTTATTAATGCTATTGAGTGTATTATGGCCCCCCTGGAAAAGCAGCATGTTTTTTTATCCTCTCTGCCCTGTGTGAGGGTCATCTGCAGGTGTAGGAAGGTCTTGGTCAGCTTCTCTCTGATTGGTGCAAATGAGAGGACATTTTGAGCCTTCCTGTCCTTTTGTTTTTTTTCTCCAGCCTTTTTTTAGGATGAAAACTGTTTATCATTGGAGACACAGGCACACATACACACACCCAAGCTGCCTGAGTGTGTGGGTTGCTTGCTTTATGAAAAATCCAGAGTCTAGTCAGACGGAAAGACACGAACACCTAGTCCATTAGCGTTCTTGCTCTGACACAGGCAGCTTGACCTGGGAGCAGCCAGAGCTAACGGGATGTCTCATTAAAACAGCTTTTGCCAGAGTGTTTTCCCCACCATTTAACGTTCTCCTGTGCATTGTGCAGGATGTAGTGTGCAGCTGCCTCTTCTCAGGACAGAACAATGTAGGCAATAGAAAGACTTCACTGAGTGCTGAGGACCTACTGTGTGCCAGAATTACCCAGCTCTCTCAATATCTCCACTAAAGCCACCATAAATTGTCATTTTGCATACATGCTAATAGTATGAGTCAAAGCTAACATTCGTACTTGTTGACTGGGTCTCATTGTTCTATAAATGCTTATATAGGTAGATTATATCATTTACCCTAAAAATTCTATGATATATGCATTATTACTGTTCTCATATTACAAATGAAAAAAGCAAGACTAAAACAGATTATGTTACTTGCTCAAAGTTAAAAACAAGTTTATTTGATAAAACCATACTCAGTGTGTTTGTTCTTTGTACAATATCATTACACTTCGAATCTGGTGTTTTATCTCCACAGTAGGCTAAGCAGCAGAGAATAAACTCAACAACAGGAAAAATGCTTGGGTTGGTGGTTGTGATTGTCATTGTTATGATTAAAACCAGCAATTGCTGAGGTCTTGCTATATGCCATGCCTTGAACTAATTACTTTATTTACATATGTCATTTAATTCTGTTTTCAGCCCCATGAAGTAGGTTCTCTATCCGTTCCTGTTTCACAGATGTAGAAATAGAGGCTTAAACTAGTTAAATACGAATGTCAGCCTGCTTTGATTCCAAATCTGTATGACTTTAAATCAGAAGGAAGAAATGATGGTGGCTTGGGCTAGGGTAATACACTGAGAGAAGTGAACAATTTTGAAAGATGTCTGTGATTTATGATTGATAAAACTTGGCTATTTATTGTTGAAAGGTAATTCAATTTAATAGCTTTTTATTGGGTAAACCTACTGGTATGAGATATTATGCTAAGCCCTAAGTATATCCAGGTAACTATCACACAGTCTCTATCTTATGATTCTAATTAACGAGAAGATCAATGAACATGTGAATTTTATGATACATGTGTCTACCTATATGTGAATATGATACATGGACAAAAACAGTGATCCACTGATTTATTTTTATTCATGAAATATGCAAATAATAATAAGAACAAACACTTGGCATTTGCTTGTGTGATACCTATGCATTTGTTTTTAAAATCTTCTTAGAAGTTTGATGTGATAGGTGTTACTATCATTCCCATATTACAGATGATGGAAACAGAGACACAGGGAAGATGAGTAACTTCTGTGAGTTCCTAGAGCTAGCCATAGTCTCTGAAAACAAAATGAGGAAACAATTACTTCCACCTGGCTGGGGAAGTGTGAGTTATGGTCTGGAATAAATTCTACAGAGAAATAAAATTTGAAACGGGGGAAAGTAGAAACAATCTCCAAGGAAAAATCAGATAAGTACTGAAAACAATTGATAATTTACACAATAAAAATGCAAGTTGTCTCTCAGCTTATGGCAAACTCTTGGACTCATGCAAGTTAACATTGTCTTGTTTTGAATTCTAATCGCACAACTTACTGAGCCTTCATTTCATGTGAAAAAGTGTGTTTGAATACCTATCTGATAGGGTTGTGATGAGAGTTAGAAGTGATAAAGCAGGTAGCAGCCCCAGCATAGTCTGTTTGGGACATAGTAAATGCTCAATAAGTGTGCAATCAGTTAATCAATCAATCAATCAATCAATGTGGAAGATACTGTAATGGGCCACCTTTTTGTGAAGTTGTGGTGGTCTCAGCAACTAGGAGTGCCATCTGCAAATGACTTTCAACTCTTGCCCCTGCAGGGATTCTCTCATGTTGTGGGTCTCAAGATCGTGATCCTTACTGGGGCAACCCACAGTCAAGAATTGATCACTGTAGGGGTGTGAAGTCTTGGCCATTGACTCTGGTTCAGAACAACTCTGATGTACCATTCTAACTCCGTGATTTTCTTTGGGGTCAGCCAAGTCTGTCTTGCCTGCATCACATCTTGAATTTTTTGAAATCTTACTTACTTTCTCTTACTTCCACAGGTATTGATTCTAAGGATACCCCCGATAAACATCTTTCGTGCTAAAGCCCATTCTAGAATTTACTTCCCAGCTATCTTTGATGTTCATATTGTCAGAGGTGGTGGCCGCTGAAATAGGCAAAGATATGGAGCATATCTTGGGTCCAGGTTAGTGTTTTAGGGCGTGTGACAAGTGCCAGCTTGCTGAGAGACAGCTTTAATATGATGTTGTTTTAAAAGGGGCTTGCATTTTTCCTATGCCAGCCAACAGGACCCTTCACTTAAAATGTTAATTGTTAATAAAATCACTACTCATCCATTTTATAGGTAAAGGAGGTGGGTGCACACAAGTGAAAAGATGTTGCTGAAGTCACATGGCTTCAAGCAGTAGAGCTGACTGACTGTCCTCTAGTCCAGTTGTCCCTACAGGATGAAAGCTTCTCTCCATTACAGAGCATGTGTATATTTTTTTCTTTGTCTGAAGTTATCTAGGGCTGCATCAGATTTGCCACCTCTTCACACAAAAACGATGTTGTCTACCTTACAGGACCTTGGGAGTCCAGAGGAAGGTCTTTTTACCATCAGCATTCTCTCTTGTGTTCAAGGACTGTCAGCCAAAGATGACCAGGTAAGTGATGGAGCTTTAAAAGGTTAATTACCATTAATCATTATGAAAAGGTGGCTTATTATCCATTCATAAATTCAGAATAAATTTATTTTGCTGATGAGCAAAATGTCCCATTTGCCCTGTGGACTTGGTTCCCATTTTGAAATTTTTTTTTTTTTTTTTTTTTTTTTTTTTAGATTATGGCCTTTCTATGAACTGCTGTCTTTTCCAACACACCATGTGGGGAAAAGCTTAATTAAATTCATAAAGTTGGTTAAGTTGTTCCACATTTATCAAAAACCTTTAGGATTACACATATATGAGTATCTGTGCAGACTCAGATGTACAGTTACATATCTATGAATAGAGATACACAGAGGTTGTTAACCAGCACCTTTAAAGTGTGTTCTACAGGTGACTCACAGATGAATCTTACTTTAAAACTTCTATAAAACGTTTCGTGTATTATATTTTAATAAACACAAAGCTTACGCATTCAAGGTTGCAACCTGCAAAACTCAATCTAGCCCAACTCTAGGTTGCAGTTCAGGTATTATTAAAACTATCTCTATCCTTCATTATCCTTTAGAATGTATTTATTAATTGCTTGCATTTTCATGAATGAAACTATGAAGCAAAATAAGGCGATCTAAAATATTAAAAGTAATAAGAATAAATAATATCTGCCATTTTACCATTCTATTTATGTGTCAAGTTCTCTACTGTAATGGTGAATTTTATGTGTCAATTTGACTGGACCATGGGATGCCCAGGTACTTGGTAAAACATTTCTCTGAGGATGTCTCTGGATGAGATTAACACTTAAATTGGTAGACTGAGTAAAGCATATTGCCCTCCCTAATGTGAGTGGACTTCATCCAATCTATTTGAGGCCTGAAAAGAGCAGCTGATTCCTTATAATAAATCTATTTTTATATATGTATACGTTCCAATGATTTGGTCTGTTTGGTGAATCCTGACTACTACTATTTATAGTACTCAATAGTATACTGGTATGATATAATGAGATTTATAGCTACCTTCTTTCACTACGCATTCCATATTTCCTTTGCCTTCAGCAAGTACCTTAGTTGATTGTGGTTCTTTGCCTGGTGGGGTGACCCAAACCTTCATTCCCGATGAGTGTGAGCCATTAGTAGGATTGGATTGTTGTAGTTTTTCATTGACCTTAATCACAGGGCATGACCTTAATCACCCTAAAGGATTTCTTGTATTCCAGACATATTCTTCCTACTTCCATTGGGCAGAAGTGCTTCCATTTCTCCTTGGTGGTCATAAGCAGTCACCCCAGTCAGCACAGTGACTCCCTTTTTGCCTGTTGATTTAGAGGCAGAAGAGCCCAAAGTGACCTGGTGGCTGCCTTAACTTCCTGTTTAACGGAATCATTGTTGGGTCCTGGTGTAAGCACTCCTCCCTTTGAAACTAAGACCTTTAGGCCAGTAGAACATAAGGTCAGAGGGAACAGAAAGCAAGGTTTGGGGTGGAAAGATAAAGAGTATCCCTTAGTTGCACTCATCTACTTGAAAGTATCAGCATACCGTCTACCCTGTGTCTAGCTTCCTGCCCTGGTAATTAAAGGGCAGGTAAACAGGTCAACTAAGGCTTCAATATGGAGACATTTTTGGTGGTCTGCCCAGTATGTATGGACAATTTTCTTGGCCCCACTCCATCTTCTTTTCTGTGGCCCAAGGAGAAAACCCTCTCCCTTCCTCCACAAAAAGGGATAGAATAACATCTTTCTGAGAACACTGAACTTCCCCCAAACCTGAATTCTATCTTCTTGTTTAATCAAGGAGGACAGGGTTGGTATTAGGGTAAGTTCCCCAAATTGCTTCCTTTCAGTAATCCCTGCAGAAAAATGACCACAAAAACTAGCATTCTTCTGCACATATAATTGACATATTTATTAGGATTGTCAGCATTTAAGAATGTATTCTTTTTCACTTATTTCCCCCATCTATTTCTCTTTTGTTATTTGCTTTTTCTAAACTATCCTTCTCTCTTTCTCTAACTTTACCCCATTCTGTCTCTTTCTTGGTTACTCAGAAATTAACTTTAATAAAAAAGCAAAATTTTTGCTCTGATGTTCCTTCTACTTGTACCATCTAGGAATGAAAAATCTTAGTCTTCGCCTGTCCCAAACAACTGGGCAAAATGAGTTCTCCCCACCCCTGCTCAAGTTCGACCCTCTGCTATATCTTCCCTGGTTCCATAGCACCAATAGGATGGAATGCTTTCCCTCCAACTGCTTACCTAATTTTAAGGATGCAGTGGAAACACACACACACACACACACACACATATGGCAAAGGTTATAAGATTGCTAAGTATGTTCCTTTCTTGAACATTATAATAAGGGAACTTTGGTAGGGAGCATGTGAGATTTGTGGGGAGAGAGTGTCCCAGAACATGATATCACTGGCAGTCTTTCTTACGTTGGCATCTGAAATTTTTGAAGCCCATTCTTCCAGGTGTTCTCAGAACATTACCCTGATTTGGTTTGGCAGAAGACCTTGTTTAAACCTGAAATAACAACAGGTGTTCTTTCCTATATTGGCTCACCATCTAGTCCTATCTTTATTTCCTGTGGGGACACAGGTGCTGATTTCATAAGCAATCCCTCTCAAAGAGTGGACCAGAACATCATCCTTCTGGAAGGAAAATGCTTTCCAGAGGAAGGATAAGGAGCTGGGAAGATCACTGGGGTCTCAGTTCCAGTCCTCCCTTCATTGTTCATTGACATTGTAACCCTAGAAAAAATCTTTTTTCTCTCAGAGAGTATTTACATATCTCTAAATGAGACAAGGTGGCTGAACATGAGCTTCTAAATTACTTTTAGTTTTAACATTCTATAATGTCATATACTCTTCTTCCAAATTAAATTCCAACTCACTTTGCTTACACCTTTCCTTCAGAAAGAAATGCATTCAAAGAACCTACATTCACAACATAAAGAAATAAAGGTAACTATATAATAAAATTGACTTGCTATTTAAAATGTTTATTAATATTTTTATCAATGTGGAAGATGAGTATCAGTGAGTATGAACAAGAACAGGACAATGTAAGTGCCATGGGTAGTATGATACCCAATAGGTGAAAAAATATGATAAACTCAAGAAAGAAAGACAGAATTTATGAAACTATGAACAGCTACTTCTGAGGGGTGAGATTATGTGTGCTTTATGTTTTCTTTACTTTTTGCAGCCATTCCCAAATTTCTCAAAGTGATTGTGTATTCTCATCAGGAGAAAAAAAAAACATGCATTTTTCAAATAAGTTATTTTTCATGTGAATTGGATGTGATTTTGAATCAAGAAGCTTACCATTTTAGCTTTTCTATGTCATTCTTTTGAGATCAAGTTCATGTAAAAAATGTATTTCAACTTTTAAAAAAAGCAGTGTGTGCCCATCATATGCATGTATCTGTATGTATTTAGGTATCTATTTTAAAGTTGGCAATGGAGTTGAATTCCAGATGTTCGGTGAGCCTATGTGTGAAATTTCATGGAGCTAATAAGATGATCTAGCATAAGGCTATAATTTTAATTAGATTGTTTTTATTCTCTCTAATGGAAGAGAAATGCAAAAACATCAATGACCACAATTTTAAAAATTCATTCCTCAAAACATATTTCTGCATGTAATTATATTAAAAATCACCTTCTCCCCAAATTCTTCTATTCTTTGAAAACTATTGGTAACTGGTGGTCTGACACCCAAAATTCCTCATAGTCATCATTCATTTGCTCATTATATACTATGAAAATGCCCACACCTCTATTCCTGCCTTTGACCATGACTCCAGTCTCAGCCTGTTTCCAGAGAAGGTGAATCACGTTTGATAAGGGTGTATGTGTGCAGGAGGGAATCTAAGGGAGATATTAGGGTCAAAGCAGAATCTTGCTTTGCAAGCCCATTTTTTAGAAATTTAATATATTCCTTTAAATTCATTCCTTGTGCCGGGAAAAAAAGATTTATTCGGAAGAAGCTGCTAAGGTAATAAGAAAATATAAATCTTTTGGCTGATTGTGGAGATTTTTAAACGACTCAGGGAGAGAAGCTGAGCTTGTGTTGCCAGGTAAGCTAGGAAAGAAGATGCACTATAAACTCCCACCCCCTACTTCCTCTGCAGAAGCATCACGTTTTTCTAAGCCTCATTTTGCCCATCTGTAAAGGAAGCAAGATGCTTCTCTATTACAAGGTATAAGAAAGCTTAATGAAATCATGGTCTTAAAGAGCTTCTGACAAAAGCCCTATCCTGATATAATGTGGTTTCAGGACTAAGATCAATTATCCTGCCTTAAGCCTAGAAACAATGTCCTTCTTAGGCAGGTGTAGACAGAATGATGCAGTGAGTCTTATTCATCTTTGCATACCTAGACTGAATCATTTTCAAAGTGGTTTTCAGTAGACTTGAGCTCTCTCATACATGAAATATCTACCTCCAGGAGAACAATGGCAGATTATAGGCTCATCTCTGTGGCTCCCTTTTCTCTCTGAGGGTCTAAGTTTCACCTTTCAGGTAAATCTCATGCATACCTAAGTACAGGCACCCTCTGAAATGGGCAGATGGGCTTATTTCCCCATCCCCTTCAGGAGGCAAACACATCTGGCATTGAGTTCCCTAGAACCCACCTATTGTGGCCCAATTCTAATACCAGGGAGGTGATTTTCACCAACCTGCACCTACTTATTAAAATCATTAAATTCTCATTGTCTACCATTTTTCACTTTGCTCAGGATGGCTGAAAATGAAGTCAAGAAAGAAAAGGCCTTTCCACTTAAATGTAGTCACTCAGATGCAAACCTCCCTGAAGCTCATTCTCTTTCCCATCAATTTCGACACCCATTGAACAATCCACAAATGTTGACTCATTGACTAAACACCTATAAGATTAATGAGCTATAAGGGAATGTGTTCAGAAATGAAACACACTGTAGATTTGGTCTTGATGGGCAGGGGAGATTTGAACAGTCAGAGAAGTGTGAGAGAGAGGAAGAAGACATGAAAATGACCAGATGTACGTTGGGAATAGAGAAGCTTCCATCTGTCTTTCTAGAACAAGCCTTCCACTCACGCATTCATTCACTTTGTATTCCTTAATTCAATAAACATTCACTGTCTCCATCCAGCAGGTCAAATACTCTTCTAAGCTTGGGGGAAGTGATGCTCCAGCCAGTCTTTGCCCTTAAAATTCTCCCAAACACATAGACTCAGCCACACCCAAACACAAATCTGCAAGTTGAGTTGATGGTAGGGTGAGCTCAGGGTATAAAAGAGCAAAAACATGTCTCTGTTGCACTGGGTTTAGAAAATCTCAACATACGAGGTGATTGTTGCAGTGCTCTTTAGGTGTGCACTCATGGTTGTACACAGGGGCCAATAGAACATACAAGGAAAGTGGAGAAATGATGTTGGTAGATTTGATAATGCACCGTGAAAGCCAGGGTAAGCATCATTGGTTTTCAAGCAAAGCAGTGATATAGTGGAGGTGGGAGGGTTAGGAATGGAGATGCATTTGCAGAAATAAAATATTCCCCAAAGGATACTGGATTTTCAAGGGTGGAAATTTCAGGTGAGTCCCCAGTTTTGAAGGAAGTCTTGACTCTCGCTCTCCCCAAGATCAGTGTTGCTCTGGGCAAGATAATAAAAGACAGGGGACACTGAAGTTTCCTAAGAGAGAATATGCATTCTTTGAGCCTTGCTGGGCATAGGATACCTTGGTATAATACAGGCAGTATGACAGGAAGGTCACCTCACTGTGTAACCCCCTGTTTTAAAATATTATTTAGAAGCATCCCTAAGGATCTGAGTGTAATTTTGTTCAACCTTTATTTAAAAATCCACCTCTATGACGACCAATTTTTACTGGCCCCTTAGGTGATAACTTAAGACAGATTTCTCTTTAATAGTTTTATAACAATTTAAGTCTCAGGCTCATTCATCTCATTTTATTTCCCACATCCATAAAAAGAACCTGGGTTCTCACTAGGGAAGAAAGAGGAAATCAGGTACCTGGAAGGAAGGGGCAAGTCTCAAGCCTCCCTGATTGGTTGTGGCTTTGCCTAGAGTTCTACTTCTCCCAGGCCTCTGAGCTTCACTCAGCATCCTGGACATGTGGCTAGTCAATCCCAGGTGCAGAACCTAATTCTCCAATTTAAAGACTGTGTGACTTGAGAAGTCATTAAAACTCTTCAACAATCAGTTTGCTAATCTGAAAAATGGAGGTAAATGTCACCCATATGTTATGTAACTCAAATGAAGCAACCTGCAAATGTGCCCAAGGTAGGTGGGTAACTCAAAAACATAAACCATCGTCATGGTTATCTAACCAGAAGGACCATGGTCATTTGCATTTCCTATTGTACTCCCCTTTCTAGTTCACTGTTTCTCCTTCTTCTACTTTTTACAGTCATAAGAAAAAACTAGTTACTATATGTTCCAATCCCAAAATTTTCCAAAGCAACTAGATTCAAGGGAGACCAGCTTACACAGAGTTGAGGGCACAGGCAATTTCCAGTCCAGGACTGCCCCGTAAATACACTAACTTTAGTGTTTATTTATAGAAATTAATCTATGTGTTCTGTAAATGTATGTCAATAAACTCTGAATTCATTACCATCATGAGGTCTCTAAGGAAACATACCCCCATATGCAAGAAAGCCAAAGGACCAAGAAAAAGAAAAAAAGAAAAAAAAATTCTACATCTTTGTGTGATTTTCCATTAGCAGAAAAAATGCTTCTTTTTGTCGTCGATCAAGACAGAGTCATTGTTCTGAGTTGCACACAAATGAGTGTCCTTGTATCGTCAACTGGGGACACATCATCAGTTAAAAAAAACAAAACAAAACCCAACAGACTAGAGCCAAATTCTGAGAATTTTAGAACTAGAAAGGTAGAAAGTAAATGCAAGACACTGATTCTTCAGCCAGTAAATGTAGCTCAAGGCTGAATTTTCAAACTCTTTCGATCCTAGCTAAATATAACTCAGAGGTTTGAATTACTATAAATTCAAATTATATTTATCCACAGGATGAGGGTCACATACTAAGTGCTTTTCCAAACATAAAAAAGGTCCCAGACCATGAATTCATTCTCTTTTCAGCATATTTTGCCAATGTTTCTTTAGTTGTAAATAGCAGTGATATTTCTATTAAATTCATTTTCTCCCTTGGTGGCATATCTACTCCAAATACGATCTCATTATCTGCAAGGAGGCAGATTCCCGCTGGACCCTTCCAAATTAGGCCATCAGACTCCCTTGTTTATGCCTTTTAAACTCATTCATACACGGGCAATGCTGTCTCATCCTTCAGAGAGCAGAAACTCACCAGTCCGCTCTGCAGAAGATAAAGAAAAATGAAGCTAATATTTCTCTTTGCTATGCCCATATTTACTGCTTCAACACGACGTAGCTCTTTGCTACCCTCTCTGATGGACACTAATGCAGAGCCAATGCATTTTGTTCCAAGTGCTGCTTAATGTGCCCACAGATAAATCTTCTGCCCTGCTCTGTATCAAAAACATCTTGCAAATCTAGGTAAATTATACACCACTGCTCCGGTCTGTCTACTAATTTTTTAATGTACATGAAATATTCAAGGTGATTTGTGAGGCATGAAATACCTCTCATGAATCCATCCTGACACCTCCCTTGCTGAGAATACATTTCTAAAGGCTGCCCACATCCATCTGGGGCTGAAGTTTTCAAACTAGATTAAAGATCCACTGGCTGAACTGATAAAAAGACAGAGCCTAAGCATCCCCTCAGGCATGCTACTAGTTCTTTGCTTCCCTCCTTTGCTGCCAGTGGCTTTTGGAGTCTGTAATTTCTCCTTGCGTCTCCTGCTCCATGGCATATTTACTGGGATGGAGGGCTGGAGAAACGAGCTGGAGTAATTTTTGAACTTCATGAACTCCTAAGACATCCCATGTCTTGAGGGTCTTTTCTCTACCCTATGGATTGGAGGTGAAAACAAAACTGTAAAAGCAAATTCTTTGAATATGGTAGAGAACCCAAGACTCTAAATGGTAAGAATAAGGTCATAGCTTTCAGGCATCTGAACTGGGCAAATTAAGATGGCCCACGTATTTTAATCGACTGGTGTAATGCAAAAACTGGGCTTTGATTTCCAGATTTATCAATCATTAGTTTCAAGACCCAAGACATTTAATTTAAGCCTTCTGTACCTCCATTTGGGGGAAATTAGTGTCACTCTCATAGGGTTGTTGTGAGGATTGAAAGAATTAATGTGTATATGTGCCCAGAACACTGCCAGGGTTCAGTCAAGGTTAATTTCCTTCCCTCCCTCCTAGTTCATTTCTCTAATAGCTCTTTCCATGATGCCACCCTACTTTGAAATTGGAATAGCTTCCATGTAGGGAGCTGTTTGGCAGGTCATTTACACACATTTTTTATATCTGATGCTCATAACAGTACCGTACAGTTGGTATTCGTATTTCCACACAACAAAGAAAATAGGATATAAAGGTTAGAAAAATTGGCAAAGGGCACACTTTCTTTGTATCATAATTTTTATATCCTAATGCCCAATGGTATGATCCCAAAATTCATCTATGCTCTTTTAACTATGCCTGCTCACTCTTCTTCCCATCATTTGCCCTTCATCCTGTAAGAAGAAAAAAAAATCCCTGGAATCTGGAATATAACATCTCTCTTCTTCTTTTTCTACTATATGATGGCAATATCTCAGGTTGCTTTAAATGTCTGTCTCATCCCTGCCTTTGGGGCTACCCTATTGTCACTCTAATTTCATGAGGGTTTTATGAGCTACATGCTTTTCACCAATTAGAAATTTCTTACAAGGTTTTGAAACATTACTTATCCTCATTTTTGCCAGATGCATTTCATTCTTGCCTTTTTATTTTTTATACATCCATTCCTGCATTTTTATATCTTTGATGACAGTTTAGGATTTTAGTGTCTTGCATTGCTGGCCATTTATTCTTTGCTTTATTTATTCATTTATTCTCTTCTACTTCGATTTATCATTGAACTGCGCTCCCACTTTTCCAGATGCATTAAGTTATTAACTCCATCCATTTCTTTCCTGTCCTCACCTACAATAATATTACTCCACATATTCATTCCTCTTCAACTTTGTCTACCAGAGATCCAATATCTGTGGCTTATGTTTTCCCTTAGCTGCCATATTCTCTTATTTTTAGCCTAATTATGAGCATAATAAAGTTTTGATTGTGATTTTTCCAGGTTTCCTACTCAATGACTTGAGTCATAACCTCTCTAGTTGCCAACTGTAGTACTTTCACCTATTAGAAGTATAAATAAAATATTAAATTAGAAAACTATCCTGCCCTATATCACAAATAGTCAGCCACTGTCACCCCCTGCTTTATTCTGTGCAATCTTAGCTACATTGGGTAATTAGAAATGACCCAGTTTGAGGACCCTTGTCTTTTTGTTCAGCTGTGGAAAGGGACTGACACTGTGGTTAGGTTTCTAAGTGTGCAGGCTATGTTCAGTGTCAAGCCCAGTGTGGTAAAATTAGAGAACATGAACCCTGGAAGGGCCTTTAAGTGTCATTTTTAAAAAGTGACATAAAATTGTGAAGTTAAAAAAAAAAAAGAAGGACTTGGAAAGGATCACTTACAAGGATGTGGGAAGGATCACTTACCAGCTATGCCATTTTAAATAAGTCCCTTAACTTTGCTAAGCCTCACTTTCCTCCCCTGAAAGACGGGATTACAAAAGCATGTATTTACCTTAAGAAGCTGTGCTGTGGCATATATGAGTCAGCATTTGTGAAATAGTCCAGCACAATTCTAGGCACATAGTGTCTTTTTAAATAATTGCCAATTAAATATGAAGCTAGTACCAGCACGAGGCTGATCCCTGATGGTTCTTGAATATCAGCACCTTGCGGCCAGCCAGTCTATATTTGAGCAATTCCAGTGGCAGAAACCTCACAATCTTCCAGGTTTGTCTATTCCACTCCCACAAAATAGTGGCTTCTAGAATGTTCTTTCAGTATGGGGCAAGGCCTATCTCACAGTTCAGGACATTTAGTCAAAACCATTCTCCAAACAGAAAGCCATCATTTGTCTCCATCCAAAATCCACCCATGGGCCCTTGTCTCTTTCTTCTAGGCCATATGGACACTCTCATTATAAGCATGAGAGTTATTCATATTTTTGAATAGAGTTCTCAGGTACTGCTCCAGCTCCTTCAACAATGCCTCATAGTTTTCATGATTTTCAGTCCCCTTTGGCATCTGCTTCTCTCACTTCTGGACTGTTCAAATATATAAGTTTCCAGAATCCCAAACGTGAATGAAGTATTTCAGGAGCAGCCTACACAGTGCAGAGTAGAACAGAAGTGCCACATTTCTTGTTCTGAATAGTCTACTTCTCTTTACAAAGCCCAAGATTAAAATCACTTTTTAGGCAATGATAACCAGCAGTATTTCATTTTAATTAAGCTTATAGTCAAGCAAGAATTCTCTGTTTATATATATATATATGTGTGTGTGTGTGTGTGTGTGTGTGCATATATATATATATGTATTTTTTTTTCCTCCATGTATTCTCAGAAAATTGATCTTTGGGATTCAGACTCAGAACTTTATATTTACTTTGGCCTATCTGATTCATCAGGACAATCCATTGTGATTATAAGAAATCAAAGATCACCCATGAAAATCGTTTATTCATTTTATATGTGCCTTTTGATTAATCAGTTTCAGATGCCTTTTCAGGCTCTGAGGATACATTGGTTATCAGAATACATGAATACATCTTTTCCTTTTCATTTCTTTCTTTCTTTTTTTTTTTTTTTGACACAGAGTCTCACTCTGTCACCCAGGCTGGAGTACAGTGGCATGATCTCGGCTCACCACAACCTCTGTTTCCTGGGCCCAAGCGATTCTCCTGCCTCAGCCTCCCTGTGGCTAGGAATACAGGTGTGTGCCACCACACCCAACTAATTTTGTATTTTTTTGTAGAGACAGGGTTTCACCGTGTTGGTCAGGTTGGTCTTGAACTCCTGACCTCAAGTGATCTGCCTGCCTCGGCCTCCCAAAGTGCTAGGATTATAGGCGTGAGCCACGGCACCTGGCCAGCATACATCTTTTCTTAAATTAATGGAACTTACAGTTCTAGCAGAATAGTTAGTTATTAAACAACTAATTTCAACAATCATGATAAAAACGGTATAAGGAAAGCATAATAGGAACCTGACTTAGTCTAGGAGGTGTGGGAAAGCTTCTTTTGTAGACTTTTATTTCTAGGTAACGGGAAAATCGATTTGCGTTTTAAGGAACAAATAAGGGAAAGGCATGTAGGAAGGAAAGGCTTGAAGTCAGAAAAAGCATGGCAAATCCAGGGATCTACAAGAAAAACAAATACTAATGTCGTGAGAAGAAAAAATATTGTTCTAGTATTATTAGACAAATTTACAGTGATAAATCAGGGTCTTATTATAAGGGAATATGTAGTTTCATTAAGGATTTTTTAAGAACAATGAGAAACTGCTAAGCAATGGGGCAGGATGGAGGGCATGATTAGATTTACATTTTTAAAAGGATAATGTGGGCAGCTGTAGGTGAAACAGTGAATTCAACTGGGAACAAAAGGGACATGTACTAACCCAAGACTGAGGCAACCATTCAGAGCAATAGTACCTTGGACATGGATGGCGGTGGTGGAGAGAGGGAAAAGTCATAGATTTTAAGGACAATTCAGGAACTGCACTATATAGAATATAGATATAAATTGGAAAAGAAGGGAGAGGGAAAATAGGTGTAAAGGATGACACCCATGTTTTTGATTTGCAGGTGTAGATGAATGTTAGTACTATTTACCAAATTTGGGAAAACAAGAAATGGAGAGAGTGGCCATAGAGAGCATGAGTTAAGTTTAAGAGGTATTGAGTTTGAAGTGCTCACTACCTAGCTAAGTGAGGACTTAGGATTGGATATTCATTACTTTTTCTTGTTTCCTTGTCTCTGCAAATATACGACTACTTTGTGTCTCTTCCTAGATCTTGATGTTCAATGACTAGTTATGCTAGCAAAGATAAAATAGCTCTGTTGATGGTGTGTACTCACATGTGTGTGTAGCAAGAGAGCAAAAGTGAGTGGGAGAGAGAGAAAAAAAAGGAAAGGGGGAGGAGAGAGAGAGAGAATTTAAGTTAATTTGCTTCCATCTTGTTTTTATCTTGTTCCATAGCATAACAGAAGAAACTGTTTTTCCTGAATTAGCTCTGCCCTAAAAAATTCTTATTTAATAAGTTTATGCTCAAAACTATCTCCCAGACTCTCCCCTGCCCAGCTGATTTCACGTCAAGTGTCCTGATAAAGTAGCTGCCCAATTACCAGATTTTTATAATTGCTACATCGAGGCATTAAGCCTGAAAAATATGCATGTTCACGACCTCTGTGCCGCCTATATTTTTCATCCCTCCATTTTGAGTTTGAAAAATTGACATGAAAATTGTTTTCTGACACTTCTTTTGAACCCTTAAATTATGTATCTATGACTAATAGCAATGTCTCAGGATGTTCTCTCAGAGAGGAAATCTAGTTTGAAAATCTGTCTTTTGTTTTTCATTCTCCAATTTCCTAAAAAGATCAGTGCAGGGATGTTCTTTGCCCCCCATCCCCCAACAAACGTCCTCCCTACAGCACACAAAGCCTACTCCCCCCCACTGCTAAAAGGCACTTTCTTCATATTATCCAGCAGCTTGTTTTTGTCCAGCATTTTCATGTGTTTAAAATTAAAGCAGCAGCAGGAAAATGGAGAAGGGCTTACACATTGAAAGAATTCACAACGGGGTTTAAATTCAAACCAGGGTGCATGAAGCCAAATCTCAGCCATGGGTGCTATGGATAGACAAGGTACACTATACACTCCCTGCAGGTAAAGATGAGTCTCTCCTGTCCATTCTTGTGGCAGTCACATCTACCATATGACCTTGGATAAGTAGCTACTCACCAAATTTTGAATTCAGAGGAGTCCCAAATACTCTTTCCAGTCTTTGATTCATCTGGGCTCTGTCTAGGTTCATCTACATTTTTTTTTTTTTTTTTTTTGAAACAGGGTGTGGTTCTATTAGGCTGGAGTGCAGTGGTGTGATCACAGCTCACAGCAGCCTCGACATCCTGGACTCAAATGACCTCCCACCTCAGCCACCCTAGTAGCTGGGACTACAAGAATGCACTACCATGCCTGGCTAATTTATTTTTTTATTATTTTTTTTTAGATACAGGGTCTCGCTGTGGTGCTCAGGTTGGTCTCAAACCCTTGGGCTCAAGCAGTCCTCCTTCCTCAGCCTCCCAAAGTGTTGGAATTAAAGGTGTTAGCCGCCATGCCTGGCCTCATCTACTTCTTTTAAATTCTCCACCTTATCTCTCTAGACATGACTCATAAAACCAGCTCCAAAGACTTTCACACTTTATGGTCTTTCTCCTGAGCCTTTCCATTTACCAGCCCTGGACTTGTAATCTCAACCTGTGATCAATCTGAAATCATAGACCCTAACCTCCACCTGTGGCTTTGGGTGGAGGTTGATTCAACCAGCCCCTAAATCGTAACACTTAGCCCTACTACTTCACTACTTCACTTTCCAGCATTTGCATATGAATCCCAGTGATGTGGATGCTGACTTCTGCTCAGAATGACACTCCTGCTATGCGTACACAACCCTTCCCCATAAACTGAGATTTCCACAAGTTTCCCCAGCTCCAGGTGGTCTCTGGGTCACCCGGGCACAACCCCTGCACTCACCCAGCATGTACCCTGCCTTCTCCAGGTCTGACTCCTGCTACCTGCAAGAACTGAATTCCTGCTTGTTCACTACACTGTCTCAATCCATCCTGTTCCCCTGTCCCCACTGGCCTGATTAGTACTTTTATTTGGGCAAACAATGTATTCCCTGTTGGTCTACATTATCAGACAGAGACTGGGCAAAGTGTGACAGGAATCTCATAGAAGTGATTCAAGCATTAACAGAAGGGTCAAATGAAATTATTTTTGATGCTCTTTCAATCCTAAACTTCTGACTCTATGAAATATACCACATAAAATATGTAGAAGTCAAAGTTTGCCTCGGCCATGCTATTTTATGCAATATGACTCAAAACTCTACTAAGGGATCTGAGATTTCATGCAAAGGTTGTGTAGGAGGATTTTATCCTTTACTGAAGGGAGGGACTAAATCATACCGTCTAGAGTGCAGATTTCAGTAGGGATGGCTGCATGTTAGAAAGATGCCCAAGGGGCCCTGTCTGACTATTCCACAATGTTTCTATATCTCATAAGATGCTTTACCTAACTGCCGAGTCTCTTCCATGGAGATGCTGGGGTTGTCTTTTACGTAATGTGCATTCATCTTTGTCTTGCTGAAGTCCTTCTGTGTCTTTCTGTTCCCCATGGGAAGTCATAGACATGACCTTTGAAGCCCACAAGGACCGGGAGCCTTCTTGCCCAGTAGTTTCAGTTCACACAATGTCCTCTTGGAGGCATGGACTTTAGCACACCAGGCTAGCCGCACTCTGAAGTATGCATAGCTACCTCACACCTGCTTACCTTGCCTTCTTGACGTTGCCCTAAAAGTTTCCTCTGTTTGAGGGTTTTCTCTGTTTGGGATTCTCCTTGCCCACCATCTCCCAGTCAAAGTCTTAGCCTTCTTCAACATGTAACTTGAACACCACCTCCTGTGGACATCCTCTTTTAATTCTTCCTCTATTAAGATGACTCATTTCACTGGCTATTCTCCCAACACAGTCTTCTCCTGGAACCCATTTCACTAAGCTAGTATGACTTTTGCATCTCTTTCCCTCAGCTAGCTCCATGCAGCAGATGTCCAGGGCTCATTCATCTTTGTATCTTCTTTGTTCATCCCAATTCCAGGTATTAGGAAATCCATGATAGATATAAATTGAATGACTATATGTTAATTTATTAAATAAATTAGATGAACATAGTTCTATTGACATAAACCAACTTTCTAAATGATTTTCTAACCATTATAATTATGGATAAAGATGTTCAAAAGTACAGATTTCTTGACTGTTTAAGATGACTCCATTCTAAATATTCAAAGATAACTCTTTCATCACTTTTCGAAATTATTTGAACGCAGGGTCCTCAGAGGCTTTTCTTAATCCACTCAAAATCATCTTCAATTCCAAACTTATGTCATTAAAACATCATATTCTCATCACCACTCTTCTATTCCTTCAAAGTTAATTAAACTCTTGTAATCTCTCTCACCTTTACTGATAGTGTTTTGCAAAAGTCTAAGTTATAGCCCACAAACTCCTAGAGAAATAATACTACCATTTGAGGCCATTGAGTTGGGAGTATAGAGAAATTTCTACCATTTTGTACATATACCTGATGGACAAAATCCTGGCACGTGAAATAATATTTTAATCTGTATTAATCACTCTGAGCTTTACTGGCTAATGTGACATGTCATTTGCCAAGTTCTGACAGATTCCCAATATTTTGCAGACTTCTGCCAAACAGAGCCGCAGCAGCATCCTCTGAGGCCCCATTTGGTTGTCACACATGATCCAGCTGCCCCACGTCTCATTCACGTTCTTGCTCTGTGACTTTCTTCTTTTAATTTTCTTTCTACCTTTCTTTTTTTCCTCTTCTTTCTCTTCAAGTGCCTTATGACTGGTCATTTATTCCAGACTGGAAGGATTAAGAACAAGTTCTTAATGATAAGTAACAACCCAGTGGTTGCTAAGAACAGGTTCTTCTCAAGGAGATAATTCTGGGTTTATTTTCTACTTTTCCACTTCTGGCTGTGTGATCTCAGACATGTCACGTATTTCTAGTAAACGTAGTTGTCTCATAGGAAATGCCCACTTCATGGCATTGCTGTGATGCTTAAATGAGGCACTGCAAACTTTACATGGGGCATATGGTAAGTGCTCATTTACAGTGAGATCTCCTTTATCGGCTTCCCAAAATGTCTGTCCAGAGGACTATCTAAAACAGAGACCGGGCTTTCATTTGAAAAAATATGTAAGATTCTGCAAAGCAGGAAGCATCTTATTCATGATTATATTTCCAGTCTTTTAGAGATTTCATAGAATAGAATGGAGCGAAGAAAGGAGCTACGGTGAATTTTTTTTTTTTTTGAGATGGAATCTCGCTCTGTCACCCAGGCTGGAGCGCAGTGGCGCGATCTTGGCTTACTGCAAGCTCCGCCTCCCGGGTTCACGCCATTCTCCTGCCTCAGCCTCTGGAGCAGCTGGAACTACAGGTGCAAACCACCACGCCCGGCTAATTTTTTTATTTTTAGTAGAGATGGGGTTTCTCCGTGTTAGCCAGGATGGTCTCCATCTCCTGGCCTAGTGATCCACCCGCCTCGGCCTCCCAAAGTTCTGGGATTACAGGCGTGAGCCACCGCGCCCGGCCGCTAAGGTGAATTTAAACCTACTACGTGCCAGGTGCTTTCCTAATCATTTGGCATACATATTCTCACTTGAACCTTACAGTAATACTGCAAGGTAGCTATTATTATCTTTATTTTTCCAAAAGGTGAAAGTAAGGCTCTGAGAGCTGAAGTAGCTTATGATGTGAGATTGCAATGCGTGTAAGTTCCAGACAGAAGCCCAGACATGTCTGTCTGCAAACTTATGTTTTATTTTTCCAGTGAAAATCTGATATTAGGTATAGGCTAAGGCTGTCTTTCCTGAAGTATGTTCTACAAGATGTTGAAAGAGCTTACAAGGTGAAGATAGTTTCTGTAATTAAGTTGGTTTGGGAAACATTAGACTACACAAACAAGCAAAATACATCCCTTTGCAGGACTTCTTCAGAACCTTGAATGAGTGAGTACAGTTAACTTGAAATCTCCTAGACTGTAGGGAGCTACATTTGCTCATCTTTCATAGAACATTCAGGAAAACCCTGATCTAGGGAAATGATCTGTAAGTAGGTGTCCACCTGTTCTACCGAAGGATCCAGTATTTCAATATATTCTGCTTTATTTAACGAAATAACCAAGATCAAATTTGTTCTTTGGATGCCTATAAAATGCTCATTATTAAATCTTGTGAGACACCTGGGGGTTCTTAGCAAATATCACTGTGGTGTTTAATGAGGGCAGATCTACACAAAACACGCATTTTCCAGTAGCATTTTCTACTATTCATTGTGCCGTGAGGGCTCCTAGGTACCAGAACCCCTGACACCCAGCTGCTGTAAATCTCCCAAGAAAGGTGATCATTAAATAGATTAAAATGCATAGAAATTACCTAAATGTGGACCGTTAGATTAAATGAAGCAGCTACAGTATAATGCCCTGATGTTTCCAGCAACTCTATTCAGATTATAACTGTACCAGTGTTGTGCGACTCACATGATTAAAAAGAATATTACAAATCTTAAACCCCATCCCCCCCACTGAAGGTTTGCAAATGAAATTTCTCCAAGGCTTAGTAAACAGTTACCTCCAAGAAGGCACTTTGAAACTGACTTTCTGGACCAATCTGCATTTCGATGTGGTTCAGAGCAAAACCTTATCTCTGTGTGGCATGTTTGCAGGAATAACAATGTTTAAATAATGTCTGAAATGGAGCATAAAAATCCTTTGTAACTCAAATGGACATATTGAGAAATCTTAAGCTTCAGCTCACATTACCTTTTTGATATTTCTTTCAAAGACTGACAGTAAGACATCATCACTTCCAGAAAGTATCTCTCCAAAAGCCCTGTGCATATTTTTGATGTAGTTTTCTCTTGCAACCTCTCCTCATAACTCTAATAAATGCCAATTTGGGGAGCAGGAGTGGTTAGAGTTCTAAATTTTTCATCAAATTCTATGCGAAATTGAAGTAGTTTCTCTCTTTCTGTCTAAACTGATCACTGCAAAAAGAGGGGGAAAAAACCCTGTACGTGTGTGTCTTCAAAAAATACCTCTTAATTGGAGTCATTTAAGAAGCTCTGGATAAGATCTTTTTGGCAGAGGAAATATCAGCCAAGGTGGTTTTTTTCTCTGTCATGTCAAGAGGATTTTTGTTCCCTTATTAGATCATTTTATTTTATGAGGCTGAAAGCATGGAAGGCAAGGAGAGAAGGGAGTTCATATTAGTGGTGTCTGTTCAGTGCCAAGTACTGTGCTTGGTGTTTTCCATCTTGGCACAGTTCACAGTGTCTGATCCTCATAACAACCTTCCTAGGCAGACATTATTGACTCATTTATTGATTAATAAAACTGAAGCTTGAAAGGATTAGTTCATAATCCACCATGGAAGAAACATATTTTGGACCTATTTCTATCTTGAACAAGTCCATGCTCTTCTCAGTATATTCCGCTGCTCGGTTAAGTGTTATCATGTGTGAACACCAAGCATCAACAATAAACAAAGTCATTAAACATGGTGACTGCTATTCAGGTGGGAGCCGTGTTTGCAGGTGTTAGGAAGTGGCAGACATGACTAAGCCTGGATCCCTTTTGCAAAATGGAAGAATGAAAAAAAAGGCAACAATTAACAAGGTACTTAGGTGTACCAGGCTCTCTGCTAAGCATTTTACATACGCTGTTTAATCCTCATGGCAATCCCAGGACATGGGCACTGTTATTTCTACTTTAAGATGGAAAAAGCTGAGGCTCAGAAGGTATGCTACCAAAAGTCGTAGAGGTAGCGAGTGGGAGAACTGTGATTAGAAGTAATTTGCATGAATCTAGATCCCACTCCGGGAGTATAGTGTACTGTTTAAATGCTACATAGTAAAAGAACATGGGTTTTCTACTTGTTTGTTTGTTTGACTGTTTACCTGTATTTTTAAAGCAGCTTAATTGAGGTAATCCACTTGCCATACACAAATCATTTCAAGTTCAATATGTAATATTTTCAGTAAGTACACTGGGTTGTGCAACCGTAACCATAACCTAATTCTAGAATATTTGTATCTCTCTGAAAAGAAGTCCCACATCCATAACAGTCACTCCCCATCCCCAGTCCTATGCAACCACTAAATCCACTTTTTGTTTCTGTTGATTTGCCTCTTCTGGACATTTCAGGTAAATGGGATCATAGGATACGTGGTCTTCTGTGACTGGTTCTTATACTTATGATAATGTCTTAGGATTTATCTCCATGTTTTAGCATGTATCAGAACCTCACTTGTATTGCTGAATAATAGTCTATTGTATGGTTATATCACATTGTATTTATCTTAACATCAGTTGATGGATATATGAGTTGTTTCCACCTTTTGACTATTATGAATAATTCTGCTATGCATTGTTTATATACCAGTTTTTGTGCAGGTGTACATTCTCAGTTATCATAGGTATATATCTAAGGTTGCAATTGCTGGGTCACAGGATAAATCTATGTTTAACATTTTGAGGAACTTTCAAACTGTTTTCCAAAGTGATGTTCCATTTTACATTTCCACCAGCATTGTAGGAAACTTCCAATTTTCCCACATTCTCACCCACACTTGTTGTCTATCCATTTGATTTTAGCCATCCTAATGAGTATAAAGTGATACTTTTTTTGATTTGCATTTTTTTTTTAATTTGAGACAGAGTCTTGCTCTGCCACCCAGGCTGGAGTGCAGTGGCATGATCTCAGCTCACTGCAACATTCGCCTCCTGGGTTCAAGCGATTCTTCTGCCTCAGCCTCCTGAGTAGCTAGGATTACAGGTACCTGCAACCACGCCTGGTTAGTTTTTGTATTTTTAGTAGAGACAGGGTTTCACCATATTGGTCAGGCTGGTCTCGACCTCTTGACCTCATGATCCATCTGCCTCGGCCTCCCAAAGTGCTGGGATTACAGGCGTGAGCCACCACACCTGGCCTGCATTTGTTTAATGACTGAGAATATTGAGCATCTTTTTACGTATGTATTAACCATTGTACACCTTTTGGGAGAAACATCAATTTTTTTCCTATGTTTTCATTGGGTTGTCTCTATATTATTGAATAGTAAGCTGTCTTTTCATTTATAATATATTTTGCAGCACAAGAGTATTTAATTTTGATGTTATTCAATTTGTCTATTTTTTTTCCTGTTTTCACTTGTGCTTTTAGTGTCTTATCCAGGAAACCATTGTTTATCCATTAGAGAGGGGCATCTCTTGTTTTGTTCTCTACATAATTTCTGTTTCTTTGATCAGAATCTGTCATATATTGGACATCTAATAAATGGATAATTGAATTACTGGCCAGCTGACTATGTCAGGCAATATAACCTTCAGTATACAGCTATTTACTGGTGAACTTGGAAAGCAATCACAGCTCCTATTATCTCTAAGACCATTGTTCTTACTACTGAGAAATTAGTTTTTATTTATCCACACATTAAAATACTGAGAATTTTTTTAACTTTTAAATTAAGGGGTTCATATGTAGGTTTGTTACATAGGTAAACTTGTGTCACGGCAGTTTGAGTTTTAGCTGTTACATTTAATTCTAAGATCCAATTTTCATGTATGGTGTGGAGCTAGGATCCAAATTCATTCTTTTGCATATGGATATCCAGTTGTCCCTGAATCTTTGTTGAAAAGAGCATTATTTTTGATGAGGCAGTCGTTTTTATTGATTTTTATTCTTCCACTTAGTAGCAATGGAATCTTGAGTTACTCAACCTCAGTTTCCTCATCTGTGAGGCTACTGCTAAACCTACATCTCAATGCCGATGTCAAGAAGAGATAAGTATCTCTGTATTGAGACCTTACCACTTTTTTTAGAATGCCATTATTCAATAGACATCCAACATTCCACACCTCTGAAACATCTTGCTGAAATTAAATGATTAATTCCAACACTATGAGTTTAACTAAATAGGAAATAATTTCATGAATTCGATCTCCCCAGCCCCCCACAGGGAGACCATTAGTCATTGTACATTCTTCAGCTGTTCCTCCTAGGGCATAAATATGGAGAAGTTACTGTATGTCAGATATTTGAGAAGGAAGACATTTTCAGTAAGTAGCTCCCCATGTGATACCATGTGATAGGCAGCATGGTTACTCCTTTTTGCACATGAAGCAGTCCATCTTTCCACCATATATGTACCCGTCAGACTCTCTGTCTATTCAGAAAGGAGAGATTGGGAAGAATTCCATTTCCATTTCTTTTTCCTTTCTTTTTTTTTTTCCAGTTATGGGGTCTCTCTTTGTTGCCCAGGCTGGAAGGCAGTGACTATTCACAGGCATGATCATGGTGCACAACAGCCTTGGACTCCTGGGCTCAAGTGCTCCTCCTGCCTCAGCCTACCAAGTAGCTGTGACTACAGGGAGTACATCACTGTGCTTCGCTTAGAGAATTCCATTTATTTAGCAGCATTTAGATTCTAGTCTCTATATTGTATTTCCTCTCCAGAATCTAATGATTCTGAGTATATGGTTTGGTGTTATGTTTCTTTTTTTTCTGGAAGGGTTTTTAAGTTTCGCTTCTAAAAAATAAGTTGTATATTTTCACTTTGCTTCCAAAGTGGCTGATTCCCTTGGTTATCAACATTAATAAAACCATTCCATTCTTAGACAAGGTTCTCAGGTCAGTATTATTTAGCACCAAAAGCAGAGAATAGCAAGCTTGTTGATTCTTCCAGACCTTGGTATGGTGTTGGATGCAGCCTCATGTCTTTTCCTGGGGCCAGGAGACTTCTTGTTCAAATTGAAAAAGCATGCTTTGGACTGATTTATATGTGAGGAAAAAAATATCCTTTCTTAGTAACTGTCTCATAACCCTGGGCCCTTTCTCAGATTCGAACAGGTATTTCATGCATACCACCATTCCCCGTCCCCCATGATGAGGTTTACTATTATAGCCCACTTGGTTTTCCTTCTCTATAGCTGCCTTAACCTACTCTGATGCCCTGGGAAAGTGTGCACCCCTGCCTGTGTAGTCGTTTCCCAGTTCCTCTTTGTTTTGCTTCTCTTGAAGAAAAATGCCCAAAGACCCATATTCCTTTTAAAGTTTCACTGATAACTATTCTGACAGAACGAGAAGAGATTAACATGTATGGGAAAGTATCAGAAGTTCTGGTGTTTGACACTTCGCTATCTTTATCCTTTGTTAATTTCACAGATGGAACTAGAAGCTGCATTGAACTCCTGTCCTGCCTGCTAGCTAACGATGGAGTTCACCAAACTCCATTGTTTCTTCTTTCTTTGGAGAAATCCTGCTGGCTGATGGCTTTCTGCAGAGCTGCACTTCGTTACTTGATGATACAAAACTGCATTTTATCGATACCAAAGTACTTGGATTATTTTATAACACACCAGACATTTCTCACTTCCGTGCCTTGCAAATGTGGCTCCTGCTTCCTGGAGTTCCATACCTTCCCCCTTGTTTAAAATGCAAACCCATTTCATTCTCTTCTTCAAAATTGACTCAAATCTTAAGCATTTAAAAAAGACTTTCCTGAGCAATCTCATCACCATATACAACTAGTTTATCTTGTTTCTGTGCCTATCCATTTCTTAGAATGATACTCATCACTTTGCATGATGATGTCTTTGTTGTCTGTCTTTCATCCTTGACTATGTTTCCTAAGAGCACATCCTACCTCATTTACTTCCTTTTTAGCAGCAACTGCTACCTGTCACAGAGTAGTAACTAATTAATATTTAGTAAATTGATTTAAATTGAAAGAAATCAGGAGTTTGTAACTCCATTTTCCCTGCTTTAGAAGGTTACTTACACGATGTACATCTTTTCAGCTCACCAACTCACCAACAGCTTACAAACACCATTCACTGGGAAGGCCTTCAATAAATTAACATTCCCACCTGTACTGACTCCACTGGCAAGAACAACAAGTTCACAAGTTAATAGGAATAAAGAAGAGGAGAGGAGGAATATAGGAAGAGAGGAGGAGAGAGGAAGACATTTCATAATTTAACATCATGTGAGCCCTGGCACCTCATTTATTTTACAAAAAGGACTGCTGATGCTCATATTTTTATGGGTTGGAACTCAAAACAGGCTTTCTGCTTTTCCTTCTCCAGACACCAGCCTTGCAGCGTGTAGACTTGTTGTTTATTCACCAGTTGGTTCTCTGGGATCATCTTTTTTTCCTTTCTTAAGCCATCAGCTGGGGCTTCTTCATTCCCAATGGCTGCTGTGATGGTGCTAAATGTATCTTTCCTCACAGAGCATTAAGTCCCATCCTCCTTAATCAATACTGAGCACAAAATCAATGAAATGGCAATGTGCATCTGCACACTTCCATTGAAGCTGATCAACCCATTTAGAATGAATTAACATCTAATTGGCAAGCAATCATGCCTAATAATTTTTAGATTTGTTTATTCTTCAACGTCACATCTCTCAAAACACTGTCAATAGAACAATTATATAGAATCTTCTCGCTGGAAATCAGTAGAGAAGCATCTTGTTATGTTCTTCTAATTATTACTCAAGGCAAGTTCTTCTAGCTCATCTTCCTGCAATAATAATAATAGTGACAATAAATAAGATAAAATTATATTGGATATCTCAGCAAAATTGTAGAAATAAGATTTTTCAGCCAAGTCTATAGAATGTGCCTATCTTCCAGGAGTTTGTGTTTTTTTTTTCCCCTGCCAAATTCTAATCAGTTTTATATCACCTTTCCACCTCTTTCCTCCCAGTTTTTGTGCTCAAGGACAAGAGCAGGAGAAGTTTCAAAACAATCCTTGGACCTCTACGTCCTTTCCAGAAACCCCGTCAGGTCTTTCCTTATGATGTCAGCCATCCGTTTCATTTTTTGAATAATATTTTTTTTATTGAGTCTGGAGCCAAAAAAGACAGAACAGAGGAAAATGTCACATGGAAAAAGATTAGGCCAGATCAACCTAGGCTTGGAAAAATAAACTGGAGGTTTTGAGAATTTTTTTTTAGTACTGTTCTTGTTCGAAATACTTTTACATGCTATAAGGCATTCTGTTTTAGTTATTCTGTGCAGGGAACGGTGATACAGAGTTGATCCTTTTTTCCCTCAGAAAACAGCAACGTCAAGGATATGCCTATATTTTATAGCAGGGCTACAAATGGCAGTTTATACCATCTCTGCACAAAGACAAATCAGAGGAGGTTCAAGGGTCTTATGCTCTGTCTGTTGTTCTAGAAGAAGCTTGAGAACCTGAAACATTTTATTTGGCTGAATTTAAATACATCCTATATCTGCCACCCATTCCACTCTTGTTCTGCCTGCCTAGAGTGGTGCCAGCCACCTGATAACATGAATGGAAGTTGCCATACCAGGGGCTTCTGATGCCTGCCTTGTGCAGCCAGGGTTTCTAATGCCTTCTTTGGCTGTCTTTGCAGAGTCTCTTTCCTCCTTACTCTTGGAGGAATAAGAAAGTCTCACCAATAAGTGAGGGTGTTCCTTCAGATGTCTTGCTCACTACTCCTAAAATATTTACATAGATTACTCTGGGTCTTCACTGAAAGTCAATTGAGTCCCAAGTCACTGACACAGAGCCAGGGACCTTGACAAGATTTCACTCTGTGCTGCAGAGTGACTCTCAGGATCTCAGAATACTTTTACCAATCTGAATCTCTTCTGCCTTTTTATTATCTGAAGCCCTAAAGTTTTAGATTCCAAATATTAGGTTGAAAAGCTCCTTCAACATTACCTCAAGAAGACCTAAGTAGTTCCTCATGAAATGTGGACTTCTTTTGGACCACTCTGGTATGTTACAGTCTCCAATGTGGGTATGGAAATCAAAGCCCACCCCTTGAATCCTCACTAGGGTGTGTGTGTATGTGCATGTGTGTGTGTTTGAAAGTGATGCATGAAGAAGGAAAAGGAAGAGGAGGAAAAATACGTACCACATTTTCTTTATCCAGTCTACCACCAATGGGCATTTAGGTTGATTCCATGTCTTTGCTATTGTGAAGAGTACCACAATGATAATATGCATGCATGTGTCTTTATATTAGAATGATTTATATTCCTTTCAGTATAAGCCCAGTAATGGGATTGCTGGGTTGAATGATATTTCTCTTTTTAGGTCTTTGAGGAATCGCTACACTATCTTCCACAGTGGTTGAACTGATTTACACTCTTACCAAGAGTGAATAAGCTTTCCTTTTTCTCTACAACCTTGCCAGTATCTGTTATTTTTTGACTTTTTATTAATAACCATTCTGACTGGTGTGAGATGGTGTCTAATTGCATTTTTGATTATGTCAAGCTTTCTTTCATATGATTATTGGCTGCAAGAATGTCTTTTTTTGAAAAGTGTCTGTTCATGACCTTTGCCCACTTTTTTAATACACCGTAGAATACTACATAGCCATAAAAAAGAACAAGATCATATTCTTTGCAGGAACATGGATGGAGCTGAAGGACATTATCCTTAGCAAACTAATGCAGGAACAGAAAACCAAATACCACATGTTCTCCCTTATAAGTGAGAGCTAAATGATGAGAACACATGGACACATAGGGGAACAACACCACTGGGATCTATTGGAGGGTGGAGGGTCAGAGGAGGGAGAGGATCAGGAGAAATAACTAATGGGTACTTGGCTTAATACCTGAGTGACAAAATAATCTGTACAACAAACCCCCACATTACAAGTTTACCTATGTAGCAAACCTGCACTTGTACCCCTGAACTCAAAATAAAAGTTAAAAAAGAAGATGAAAAATGAAAGACAGAAGAAGAGAAATAAATGAAGAAGCAAGAGGAGGAAAAGAATGAGGAGGAGGATGTAGAGGAAAAGGAGAAACCATACTCTGCCAAAGTATTTGTGAGTTTAGCCTAAAATCCATTGTCTCATTTTTCTTTTTCTGGCTGCATAATATCAACAAACAGTTTGTCTAATTTTTCTTGGCACTGAAATGAGTGCTACATCTTTTAGGATTGAATTTTCCAGCAGTTTTGTCCTTGTGTAAAAATGAAGACACTGTTCCCCACCCCTACCCATTTAAACATCACTTCAGCAAAATTCTCCAAGGAAGCAAAAATATTTCATGGGCTCCTTTCTATAGTTCCTTGCAAGCATGCACCACGTCTTTGTGATTCTGACCACTGCCCGGGCGGTGGATGTCTGGATGTCCTAGCCCTCAAGCGAGTTGCTTCAGAGAGCATTGCTTTCTCCTAAAATACTCATCTTGTGAAGATCACCATATTCTTCTTACCTCTAAGGAAAAGCATATGGTACTGAGTCAGTGTTAAGATTCCTGCTAACCTCCTCCACTCAACAAAGATTTCTGTTTCTTCCTCCTCCCTTCCTCTTTTCCTCCCTCCCTCCCTCCCTCCTTTCTTCCTTCCTTCCCACTTGCTTGAGAGTTATTAATACTTTGCTCAAGTAATTCAATCTTCCTGGCCTTCATTTTCCTGGGGTAAAAATGCTATGTGTGAGGCTTTAAGGTGCCAAAATATTTAGTTTTTTACAACCGTAACTTTCTGTCTTTAGTTCACATTCCTCACTCTGTGACCAACCTCTTTATCTCTTTAAGGTAGTATTTAATTGAGTATTTTAGTAACTATTTGGTTCAACCCCTTCCTTTTATCTTGGTTTTCATGAGTTTCAGTGTGATGTGTCTGGGCAGTGTTTTATTGAGTTTATTCTGTTTAGAGTTTCCTGAACTTCTTGAACCTGTAAATATATGTCTTTCACCAAATTTGGGATAAAATAATTATTACTTCAAATTTTTTTCTAACCCAATCTATTTCTTACTTCCTCTCAGACTCCAGTGACAAGAATAGTGGACCTTTTGTATTGTCTCAAGTTTCTGAAGCACTGTTCTTTCTCCTTCACCCCTACTCATTTTTTTCTTTATGTTCTTCAGTTTGAATAATTTAATTGATGTATCTGTAAGCTTACTTTTTCTTCTCTTATCTCCATTCTGTTATTGATTCTATCTAGTAAATATCTTTGCTTAAGACACTGCATTTTTCAATTCTAAAATTTCGATTTGGTTCTGTTTTTAGAGTTGTTTTTTGAGAACCTCTATCTTTCTATACACTAATCCTTATCTCATTGAATGTGACTATAATATCTACATTAAAGTCTTTGTCTGGTAATTCCAACATCTAGGTCATCTCAAGCATGGATATTTGTTGGGATTCTATTTTTCTGTGGTGAGGATCGGCACACTTTTTCTGTCAAGGGTCAGATAGTAATTGTTTTTAGCTGCGTGGGACATATCGTCTCTGCGGCAACTTCTCAACTCTGACATTGCAGCATGAAAGCTGCAGCAGACAACACGTGAATGAATGAGTGTAGTTGTATTCCGGTAAAACATTAGACATAGATACTGAAATTTGAATGACATAAAATATTCACATTTTACAAATAGTTTTCTGATTTTTTCAATCATTAAGAAATGTACAAATTATTCTTATCTTCAGAGCCATACTAATCCTGGTGCTAGCACAAATTTGCTGCATGGACTATAGTACACCAAGGCCTATTCTTCACAATTTTCTGGTTCCTTTTATGTCAATTCATCCTGGACTATATTACGGATGGTTACATATTATATTGTGAGACTCTAACTCCTGTTAAAATCATCTGGAGGACATTGATGTGTTTTGTTTTGACAGTTTTGGTTAGGTACAGATCACAAGCTCTGCCTTGCCTTTGGAGGGTCCAACCTAAGTTCTGTTTCCAGTCTTGGCAATGACCCTGTCCTGCATCCCTCAGGAGTTCGCTTGACTGTGTAAACTGTCACCAACCTCGGGTGATGGTTGATATTCTAACTCAGTTCTTGGAACCTTTGCTGTGCTTCTTAGATCTGTTCTGTGCATGTGCACCTCAGGCATGAACTTGAGATTTCTGGTGGTTAATACACACAAATTTTCCAGCTCTCAACAATCTTTTCCCCTGTTTTGTTTTTCTAACCAGAAAGCAATGTTCTTCAGAGGGTTTATCTGCTGCTGGCCATTCCCACATATCTGAGGCTGACCTTGGGGCAATACAATCAGAGAAAAATAGAGAAAAAAACAATATGGCTTCTGGCCTCCCCCACTAACAAACACGCTCTTCGAAGCACAGACTACCTGACCTCAGAGATGGCTTGTTCTTCTGGGGCTTTACTTTTCAACTCTCTGCATTGCTGCCACCATCACACAGCAATTCAAGCTGGCCTCTGGGCATAACCGGGAGAGAAAAAAAAATGTGCGTCTCTTGTTCATAGGGATCCCATGCTCTTTGGTTTACAGGAACCCCTTTTCTGGCTAGAGTTTCTCTCAAAGGTTTTGCTATCCACATCTACTGTGCAGTTTTGTTCTTGGATCAAAACTGGGAGACAAAGGAGAAAAAAAGAATACCTCCGTGATATTGGTCATTCTTAAAATTCTGACTTCTTTTCCCGATCAACCTGTATCCTTCTCAGAGATTGTAGGTATTCGCTTTTTGTATTCTATCCATAGGTTTTAGTTATAGTCAGTAGGAGAGACAGGATATTGTGAGCCTACTCCATCTTGGCTAGAACTGGAAGTCCCCACCAGAAACTAATGTTCCAAGAAGAAAAGTGACTTGTACAAAGTCACAAAAAAAGGTAGTGAAACAGGTAGAACCAGAACCTGTGACACATGGTTCTTTTTAGTTGCCCTCTTTTGAGAGTCAATATGGCATATTTTTATGGAGGAGAGTGAAAGGACAAGTGGAGTCCAATGAATATTGGACTCCCTTCCCCCAAGGTGCTCTGTGATGCTCACCACCCGGACACCTATATCTCAGTACTCACTGGGGGCTCTGACAGTACCACATCAGCTTGTCTTACCCATGGGTGAGGCCTGCTAAAATTATGTGAGAAAGTTATATAAAACTCCTGCAGTCACTCAATAATGGCAATGATGGTGATGATGGAAATGTCTGTATTTGTGAAGGAGGGTGTGTGTTTTTATATGTGTACCTGGGTGAATGCTTATGCATGGTTATTCATGCATATGTGTCAGTGTTTCTTTATAAGTGTGTATGTGCCATATGTGTATGTTAAGAGCCTGAGTCTAATTTAAGAAATTAAGTTGCCTAATACAAATTTGGCAGATGAAAAAGCACTATGACTCTGACAATTTAAATAATTACTTTCTAGTGGGTCAAAATTTGAATACCATTTTTCTTAATATGTCGTGAGACATAACCAATTACATTCAATCTGTCTATTTGAAGACACTAATACATAATAGAATGATAGAGAAAAAACATTAGAGGTAAGTTAGTGATGAGCCTCAGTCTTAAATGCTAGTACAAAACCATAACTAAACCCAGACTCTTTCTGCATAACTTTCCTCTCACCAGAAAGAACAAGAGTGTTGAGTCTCTGTCCCTATCTCCCAGTCACATGTACTCTTCTGCAATGCTGGATTTTCTCATGCTATGCCTATGTATCTTTGTTTTCAAGACACATATTTTCTCACATAAAATCTACACATTAAAGCACAACCTTGCCTTCAGAATTATTTCTAGGAGATGGGAAATGAGGAGGAGAGGCTGAGTTTGGCTTCAGATATCTGGAATAAAATGCTTTGGTGGTTCCAATTAGAAATGGCACTAGAAGGCCTGTCAAAATGCCCCAGATAGCAATCAGGTGGCACACCTCTGGGGTCACATTTTTTGTGGATGAGACAGTGGTTCATATTCCATTCCTGCTGCATTGAACAAGCTTAATTTGCAATCTTCTTTATTGCAATTGGACTCTGATTTATCTAACAGCATGTTTGGGAAAGGAAGGAACATTTTAGTGATTGTGTTTTAGGAAACGGCTTAGGATAAGGTCTGAGCCACTTCAGCATTCCAGCTCTGGGTGGGACACTTGATAAGCATGATTTCATTGGCATGGTGGCTTACGCCTGTAATCCCAGCACTCTAGGAGCCAAGGCAGGTGGATGACTTGAGGTTAGGAGTTCGAGACCAGCCTGACCCACACGGAGAAACCCTGTCTTTACTAAAAATACAAAAAAATTTAGCCAGGCATGGTGGCACATGCCTGTAATCCCAGCTACTTGGGAGGCTGAGGCTGGAGAATTGCTTGAACCTGGGAGGCAGAGATTACAGTGAACCGAGATGGTGCCATTGCACTCCATCCTGGTCAATAAGAGCGAAACTCCATCTCAAGAAAAAAAAAAAAAGAGTAGGTAATTATTATTATTCCTATGCAATAGATGGACAACTGAAGTTCAGGAAGCTAAAGTAATAAACTGAAATTACAAAAACTAGTATTCCTTATCCACATAGCTTTGAAGTCCACTTCTGGAACTAGGTCTTATGTCTGTTAACCTTTTCAATATAACAAACTAAAAAAAATATATTGAATTATAAGCAACAACTTATTTGCACACTCATTTTGGGCTGGGCTCAGCTAAGTAGCTCTTCTGCTAAATTCTCCTTGGGTCAAATATGTGTGCATAGTTATTAGATGGTGAGTGAGGCTATTTATTGCAAGATGGCTGCATTTGCGTGTCTAATGAACTGGGATTTCAGCTGAGATGTTTGTCTTTTTTCTCATGTCCTCTCCAGCAGGATAGCACTAGTGTTCTTACAGAGTGGTAACAGAATTCCAAGATTTCAAGTTTCTGTGCAAGTGCTTATCAAGCCTCTCTGTGTCAAGTTAGCTTACATCTCGTTAGCCAAAGAAATTTACATTATCAAGCCTACAGTCAATCTGCTGGTCAGGGGGTGTGGGGGAGAGTGATTTTCATAACATATTTTAGGAAGCATAATTTATTGAGGGCTATTACTGTAATAATCTCCCATAGTGGTTTTCAAATCTAGGTCTGTTAGATTTCAATGAAAGCTACTTTACCCATCAAATAAAGTTGATATCATATTGCTTCAAGGTTTCTTATATGATTTCTCTGTCTATCCCATTATCAACATCAGTAAGATGATAAATTAAAACCCATACACATCCACAGGCAAAATTTCCACACACATTTCAAAAATGAACTGACAGGTATGCACAAAAAACAGCCCAATTTAAAAAGCAAGAGGCCCAATGTCAAAAGGACACAAGAGCCAATTAGAAGAGTTTCCAATGGCCAAATCTGGAACAACCTATGCAACTAAGTAAAGGAGTATTAGACTGCAGCCCAAAGTACACAATAAATATCCATAAATTCATACTGCTATAGATAAAAAATTAAGAAAGAAAGAAAAGATAAATCTCCAATGCAGAAAAATCCCCCAAAAAAGGTATATAGATCCTCCATCCTTTAGAAGGTTGCACATAACCTCCAACATCTTAGTGTGGTCTGTGCATAGTGACTTTCTCCCAAAGATCACAGTATGGAAAGGAATAGAGGGATTGTAACTTTGCAGGAGAGAGATTTGAAAAGCATTACTTCAGCCAGGTGATCAAGTCAACATTGACAGTGATAAGTTGAGTCGTGTTAATGGTCTGTATCCTTGATATGATATAATGAAAATAGCACTTTACCTCTGTGTTCTTCCTCTCCAAAATCCCAGTCAGACCCACTGAGCAATGTATTAAAAATTGTCTGGGTGGGGCATGGTGGCTCATGCCTGTAATCCCAGCACTTTGGGAGGCCGAGGTGGGAGGATCATGAGGTCAGGAGTTGGAGACCAGCCTGGCCAACATAGTGAAACTCTGTCTCTACTAAAAATATCAAAATTAGCTGGGCGTGGTGGCGTTCGCCTGTAATCTCAGCTACTCAGGAGGCTGAGGCAGGAGAATCGCTTGAACCCAGGAGGAGGAGGTTGCAGTGAGCCGAGATCATGCCATTGCACTACAGCCTGGGCAACAGAGCAAGACTCTGTCTCAAAAAAAAAAAAAAAAATTGTCTGACCAATACTCCTCAGAACTCTTAAGGTCATCAGAATCAAGGAAAATCTGAGAAAACTGTCACAGCCAAAGGAGCGTAAGACAACATTACAAATAGATGTAATGTTTTATCCTGGATGGGATTCCAGAAGAGAAAAAGGATATTAGGTAACAAATACAGGGCTCTGAATAAAGTATGGACTTTAATTAGTAGTAATATATCAATATTGATTCATTAATTGTAAAAAATGTGCCATCTTACTGTAAGATATTAACTGGTTGAGGGCTATTTGGGAACTCTGCACCATGTTTGCCATTTTTCTGTAAACCCAAAACTGCTGTGAGAAATAAGGGTAATTAAAAATAAAAGCAAAAAATCAGACTAGAAATATATTCTCAATGTAGATAGTAGACAAAGAGCTGATTTTTTTAGCATACAAAAGTATTAACTAAGCTAATAAAAAACCATAGCACCTCAGTACACAATGAACAAGGGACACACACCAATTATTTATAGTTAAAAATAAGCATAAATAGGCACATGGAAAGCAAAGTTCGATAACTAGTAATGGAAAATAATCAATGAAATATGAATTACTTTAACTGTTTTAAACCTAGAACCATTTAAAAAATAATAATATTCTGTTTTGATTAAGAAGCTGGCCAGGCACGGTGGCTCACGCCTATAATCCCAGCACTTTGGGAGGCTGAGGTGGGCAGATCTTTTGATGACGGGAGTTCCAGAGCAGCTTGGCTAATATAGTGAAACCCTGTCTCTACTAAAAATACAAAAAAATAGCGGGGTGTGGTGGTACACACGTGTAATCCCAGCTACTCGATTATAGGGAGGCTGAGGTGGGAGAATCACATGAACCTGAAAGTTGGAGACTGCAGTGAGCTAATGTTGTACCACTGCACTCCAGCCTGGGGGATAGAGTGAGACTCTCTCTCAAAAAAAACCAAAAAAACAGAAAAACCGTGCAAGAGATGATAAACCAGTAAACCACAGTTGCAAATTAATTTAAAAATCAGTCAATGTGTTAATTATTTTCTTCATAGTAATGCCATTTCTATTATTTTTTTGGAAAGTAATATATATGTAGCATATTTTCCATAGAAATATAATAATCATAGAACTATTTATAAATATGTAAACTTAGAAACAACTTACATCCTCAGCAATAGAGGAGTAAATTATCCTTTGTTCACTCACTTGATAAAACCATATTAAATAACTAAAATGATATACTTTTTCTTTTTTAAAAATTTTATTTCCACAGGTTTTTTAGGAAACAGGTGGTATTTGGTTACATGAGTAAGTTCTTTAGTGGTGATTTGTGAAATTTTAGTGCACACATCACCCAAGCAGTATACACTGAATCCAATTTGTAGTCTTTTATCCCTCACCCGCCTCCTATCCTTCTGTCCAAGTCCCTAAAGTTCATTGTATCATTCTTATGCCTTTGCATCCTTATAGCTTAACTCCCACTTATGAGTGAGAACAGATGATGTTTGTTTTTCCATTCCTGAGTTACTGCACTTAGAACACTAGTCTCCAGTTCCATCTAGGTTGCTGTGAATGCCATTAATTTGTTCCTTTTTATGGCTGAGTAGTATTCTATTGTGTGTGTGTGTGTGTGTGTGTGTGTGTGTGTATATTATTGTGTATATATACTATATATATATACACTATATATAAATATATACAATGTATATATAATGTACTATATATTTATATATAAATACAATATATAATATATATGATAATATATACACACTATATACATAATATATATAATATATACAATATATAATATATAAACAATATATAGTATATATGTATATATTATATATAGTATATATACACAATATGTATAGCATATATACAATATATATTATTGTATACACATTATATATGGTATATATAGAATTATATATAATATATATACTATATGTACACAATAATATATATAGTGTGTGTGTGTATATATACATATATATATATATCACAATTTATCCACTCATTGATTGATGGACATTTGGGCTGGTTCCATTTTTTTTTTGCAATCGTGAATTGTGCTAGTATAAACATGTGTGTGCAAGTATCTTTTTCATATAATGACTTCTTTTCCTCTGGGTAGATGCCCAGTAGTGAGATTGCTGGATCAAATGGTAGTTCTACTTTTAGTTCTTTAAGGAATCTCCACATTGTTTTCCATAGTGGCTGTACTAGTTTTACATTCCCACTAGCAGTGTAGAAGTGTTCCCTTTTCACTGCATCCACACCAACATCTATTATTTTTTTATTTTTTTTATTATGGCCATTCTTGCAGGAGTAATATGGTATCACACTGTGGTTTTGATTTGCAGTTCCCTAATCATTTGTGATGTTGAGCATTTTTTCATATGTTTGTTGGCAATTTCATATCTTCTTTTGAGAATTGTCCTTAGCCCATTTTATGATGAGATTGTTTTTTTCTTGCTAATTAGTTTGAGTTTACCTCACTTCAAACTATACTATAAGGCCATAGTTACCAAAACAGCATAGTACTGGTATAAAAATAGGCACATATACCAATGGGACAGAATAGAGAACCCAGAAATAAACTCAAATACTTACAGCCAACTGATCCTCAACAAAGCAAACAAAAACGTAAAGTGGGGAAAGGACATCTATTTAATAAATCATGCTGAAATAATTAGCAAGCCACATGTAGGCGATTGAAACTGGATTCTCATCTCCCACCTTATACAGAAATCAACTCCAGATGGACCAAGGACTTAAATATAAGACCTGAAACTATAAAAATTCTAGAAAATAACATCAGAAAAATCCTTCTAGACATTGGCTTAGGCAAAGACTTCTTGACCAAGAATCCAAAAGCAAATGCAACAAAAAAACAAAGATAAATAGGTGGGACTTAATTAAACTAAAGAGCTTCTGTACAGCAAAAGGAACAATCAGCAGAGTAAACAGACAACCCACAGAGTGGGAGAAAATTTTCATAATCTGTACATCTGACAAAGGACTAATATCTAAAAAGATATTTTTAATAATATTGTAACAACATAGAAAAGTGTCAATGTAATAAAAGTTGATAAGTGGCCAAATGTAAAAGTTATCTATATACCATTTTAATGCTTACATTAACAAATGCATAGATTTAAGAGACTGCAAAAAATATATATTACCTCTGAAAATAGCTTTATTTGCATTTTGATCTAGTTGCACCTTTTGTTCTTAAACTCTTTTCCGAATTTTGGTTTATGAACAAGCATTCTATTGGAACAACAATCAATAAAAGTTCAAAAAGTATGATGAAGAAAAAAATTGCAATTTTCCAGAATAGCAAAATCTGTTGTATTTGTCAGGTAGGGCTTTAAAATTTTTGTTTCAACTTATCCCAGACTATTTTTGCACTATAATTGAATATATGTAAATGTTATTAATAAAAGTAAACACCCAAATAACTGATATGTTTTATGTGTCCCCCTAGACTTAATTTATACAAAAAGAAAAAGTTTATAGAATTGAGGAGATGACCATCTACATAAATCAGTTTGAGATCCCGTGGGCTTATCTGCATATCTGTGTCTGTACGCACAACAAATACAGAGATCTTGTGGAAAACACTGAAAAAAACCAGTTATTTCTTTAAAATTATCTTTTTAGAATTGCTTAGGTTGTTTTGTAATTTACTGTTTGCAGTTCATATTTTTTCTAATTATTGTTAAGTGGAACAGTATAAATTGATTTCATTTTCCCTTGCAAGAATGTTTGCCTTGCTATACAGGAAATGATATTTTTCTGTTGAACCTAAGTATTACCTTACAACTGGATCCTGAACATCTTAACAGGTACCCATACGTTGATGGATAGGTTGATTGATTAGGTCTGCTCCAGTCTGAAGGCAAAGGGCTGGACCGGATCCTCCTGGGAGGGCCCTGTAGCTCAAAGGTTGAGATTACTGCCAGTCTTGCTGCTGTCAGTGAGTATCCCCAACCAACGTTATCCATTTGTAAGACATCAGCTGTCACTGGAGCCCAAGCAGCAGTAGACAAAAGCAGCTGATAACCATCCCCCAATCCTGATAAGGTTTTCTAGACACCCAGAAACTTCTCCTCACATACTGATGTACTTTCTCTAGACAGATGAGAAAGCTGTTTTAAAGGTCCACAGTCTGACCTGTAGCTCAAATTATTTGAGCCCAGATTTAAACCATTTTAGGAATGTGTGAGACATTTGGACCCACAGGCTTCCTGGGACAATAGCCTGAAGCAAAATTAGCAGTAGCACAGAGTCCAGGCAAAGGGATTCCGCTTTATTGTGGGGATAGAGTGAGTCTGTTAAGACACTCGTTTGTCAAATAAGAATAATCACATTTCCTGCGTAGTGTTGCTATAAGAATTTCATTTTAAAAAATTAAAAGAGAAACATCTATACAAATTTCTTTTATATATATATATATTTTTTTTATTATACTTTAAGTTCTAGGGTACATGTGCACAATAAAACATGTAGCAAATAATAAGTGTTCCAGAAATATAAGCCATTATTTAGGCAGAAGCACAACTTTGGCCTTGCTGAGAATAGATCTACCTTTTCAGAACTTCAGAAAATTTCCATGGAATAATGACTAAACTCAGAGAGATAACACCCACATTCTAGTTTTTTTTTTTTAAATAGGTATTTATTTTCTTATCTTGCTTATAGAATGGTAATGAACAAGAAATAAGTGAAGAATGTATTGGATAAAAATTCTCCATAGTTAGAATTATTTTAAAAATAAATAAATTGAGAAATGTCACTTTTCTGCAGAAAATTCTTCAAACACCAAAAATCCTTAACAGAGAGCATATAGGGCCTTCACCCCTGCCTACCTCTCTAACTGCTGGAGAAACTCCAGTCACATTAAACAGACTTTCTGACCTTCCATTGAGCTCTACTCTTTCCTGCCTCCAGGCCTTTATTCAGGCTCTTCACACCCTGGAGAGCCCTTTCTTGTGGATTTGACTGCTTGATTCTTACTCATTCTACAGATTTCCTTTAAATATCACTGGGTCAACAGGCCATCCTGACCCTGCAGTCTAAGTTATGTCTTGTTCTGTTATTCTCTCTTATAAGACGTTGTGATTTCCCTCCTTTACCCTTAGCACTTATAAGGAGTTTTAATTATGTAATTATCTGTGTGTCTATGTGTTAAAAGTCCAACTCCAGCACTAGGTTGTCAGCATGGCATGAGGCAGGACCATGTCTGCTGTGCTCATTATCTCAAGCCAGCACGTGGGGAAATGCCTGGCACACCGCAGGCTTTGCATAAATTGTGGCAAATAAACCACCAAATGAGTAAATGAATGAATGATATGAACAGCAATATTATTATGACTGCAATTTTAATAACAAAGCTGAGGGCACTCATGAAAGGTTCCTTCTTGGCAGGGTGAGTTTTCTGGGTTTTTTGTTTGTTTGTTTGTTTTTCCTCTACTCTGCATTCTCTTGGGCTCCTCCTTTTGGAGTTTCTAAGTTCAGATCTTTCCTGTAGCTCCTTCACCATCCCCTGCTGGGCTTCCAGAGGAGAAGTATCTGGAGCTCTCGCTTCACTTTCGTCCTAGTGACACACAAATCACGCTCCGTTCTGGGTCCTTTCTCTCTCCTGCCAGAAACCTCCTCTCCAGCTGCCTGCTGAGTAGGATCCCATCAGCTACACTGGCTATGATTTCAATTACTGATTAGGGCCTCATGTCGACCTCTCCTGCGTGCATCTGCCTGCTAATCCGTGCATCAACACACATGCGGACTCGCTAATGGAATTCCTGGCATCAGGAGAAGATCGGGGAAGGGATATTCCAAGGATGAGGGCAGGGAGTGCCTACAAAGCCTTTCTTGTCCTCCACAAATCACCTTTCAAAGACTCAAAGAACCATACCAGTAAGGTGAGACATATGGTCAAATGGGTTTAGAAACAAATCAACAAATTAAAAAAAAAAAAGACTGCTTAATAATATGAACAGTGTGATCTTATTATAGTAACAAAGAAAGTATATGTAAGCATAGTTAATGCCTGTCAGGATATATCCCTGGGAATTGAATCAGGCTTATCTGTTTGTGGTAGAATTAGGGTTTTGATATGTATTATGTATCTATATAATTACATTTTAGTATGTATTCTACTGTCAAAAAAAACTCACTGTACTTTTGCAAAAGAAAAAAACTAATAATTTAAAAGCAAATTGAAGGCAGGGCATGGTGGCTCATGCCTGTAATCCCAGCACTTTGGGAGGCCGAGGTGGACAGATCACCTGAGGTCAGGAGTTCAAGAACAGCCTAGCCAGCATGGTGAAACCCCGTCTCTACTAAAAATACAAAAAATTAGCTGGGCATGGTGGTGGGCACCTGTAATGCCAGCTACTTGGGAGGCTGAGGCAGGAGAATCGCTTGAACCTGGGAGGTGGAGGGTGCAGTGAGCCAAGATCACGCCATTGCACTCTAGCCTGGATGACAGAGACGTCTAAAAATAAAAATAAAAAAAGAAACAATCAAAAACAAAAAAAAAGTGAACTGAAAGAATGAAGGAAAGCAGGTTAGTCTTGTAGATTCTTCTTCAGTGGGAAGTTTGGTTCTTTCCCTCCCTGCAGAAATGCCCTCAAAGTACCGACAGCACCATCTTGCAAGATTCCTGTACTCCATTGCTCTTACGCATCCTTTTGATGACCACGCTCAAATGGAGACATTAAAAAGACTGAGGGAAGAATGGACAGGAATTTAGAAAACTTGGTTATTGCCCTGGGTCTGTTGTTTATTCATGTTGAGCTGGGCCTCTCCTCTCATCTGTTAGCTGAGCATTCTGGCTTTGATTGTCTCATAAGCACCTTTTAAAAGCTCCAAACTTTTATGTCTCCTGTGGGCCAGCAAAGTGTTTATTCCAGAAACTTTTAAAGAATCTGTTGGACTGAAACTTTTGGCTGTTTTCCTGCCCTTGTTTCACTTGGGTCTCCTAAAAAATAGTGTAGCTCTAAGTCCTAGAAGAAACCCTGTGAATCTTGGGGAGGGTAGGCATATAACTGATCATCCAAACCAGCACACTAGCCAGTAGTAATTATGCTTGAAGATCAGGCATCAACGGAGACTGGCCTCACTACAACAGGGCACTGGGAGGAGTCCAGACTTCCTGGTCCAGCTGTTCACATGTGATCTCAGCCAGTAGACTAGCAGCTCTGTAAAGGAAGGAAAGGGATTGTTTTATTCCTTAATGGCGGCTTCCCTGAATAAGTGCCACTAAAATATGTCTCAAAATAATGAGTAAATGAAGGAGCTATGGTGTTTGTCAAGTGGAAAATTGGGCTAATGACATATTGTCTTGAGTTTCGTGTGGCATCTGGCACACAGTCACGGAAGTACTAATTTTGGTTGTGCTTCTTCCTTTTCACCCAGTCTTATAGATGAAAATTCCAAGTCTTAAACTAGCCAAGTGACTCATCTAAGAAATAATATAAGCTCCACAAGGGCTGTGATTTTTGTCTAGTTCTTCTTTTCTTTTCTTTTTTGTAAATTCCATTCTTAAATTTTAACTTAATTTTGCTTAATGTTGTGAGCATATCTTCATATTTAATTTATAACAAAATGCTACCCATTATTAGTTAGATTTAAACTAGAAACCTTGGCTGTTGATGTCCATGCCAGGAGTTTCACAATTATACTTCCTGCCCTATTTCTTTCCTATCCCAAAGACCCTTCCTGCACTTTTAACCTTGATGGGACAGAAAATACCTCATCATTTTTCCCCAGGAAATATGGCTCGAGTAACTCCTTCTTGCCTATCACCACACGAGTGCAAGCATACCTTGACTGTGCTGTGCAAACTATCTTTAATGAATATTACTTTTGGCTCTAAAATTAGGTCAATCTTCCTGTGGCGGGGGCAGGGTGGAGAACTGAGGCTGGAGCAGTGGCTCATGCCTGTAATACCTGCACTTTGAGAGGTCAAGGTGGGCAGATCATCTGAGATCAGGAGTTTGAGACCAGCCTGACCAACGTGGTGAAACCCTGTCTCTACTAAAAATACAAAAATTAGCCAGGTGTGGTGGTGGTCACCTGTAATCCCAGCTATTCGGGAGGCTGAGGCAGGAGAATCGCTTGAACTGGGAGGTGGAGGTTGCAGTGAGCCGAGATCACGCCACTGAACTCTAGCCTGGGCGACAGAGTGAGACTGTGTCCCAAAACAAACAACAACAACAAACTGAATAATATCTCCTGCAAAATTAATGTTAGCGTTTTGCTAAATGACATTTCCATTGTCTGAGACATGTGGCTTTAATGGAAGTATTATATCAGAAAAATGTAGAGAGGAAAGCATAAGGTAACTCAAATTTCTTTCTGGCTGGAAAAACTCTCGAGTCACTGAAGACAGTTTTGCCAAAAAGGATTGGCAAGAAGCAGTGATATTTGCAAATTGTTCAGTGAAACTGCTTTTATTTAGTCAATTTCATCCGGGTGTCCAATGGGTTCTCTGCACAGGGATATGTTTCTTAGACAATGACAAGTTTTAAACCAAATTATGAGCTATAGCTGAAAATATAGTCACAGAATGTCATTCCTGATTTGTTTTTGAAGCTGAAGCTACGTGGCTAGAAATATCAAAGGGGTGATCCATGAGAGTCTAAATGCTCAGTTTGAGGAGTGGGAAGACTTGAAATGACTGTGGAAATGGGCATCAAAGCAGAGAAGCATGGCAAGACATAACACTGCTTGCTCCAGGAAAGGGAGAAGAGATGGAACCCTGAGCCAGCTGGCGTCAGACCAGTGGACTCTCCACCAATCCCCAGCAGCATCATTCCCTCATACATGGATCCAACTTTGCAACCAAACTCTGCATCAGAGATCCAAGAGAGAATACCTCCCAGAGGGCTAAACTAAGCTCTTCAGAGTTTATGTTCAACTTGTGGGGGGAGAGCCATTCTTCGCTGGCTTAACACCAAGAAGATCTGAATGCTAAAAGGAACCAGTCAGGAAGGAACAGTGTTAGAATAAGACTGGCTTTGGAGTCCAGAGAGGCAGGTTTAGAATTTCAGATTTAGCTTTGAACCATGGGGAAACCATAATCTTCTTTAATCCTCAATTTGCTCATCTGTAAAATGGGGAGAATTTTTGCCTTATTAAGTTGCTGTGGGATGTGTTTAACACATGCATAAGGAGATAATAAATTCCAGCATTCTCCTCCCTCTGGTTTGGAGAGTAGAAATATTTTCTTAACGATGTCTGTCACTGGAACGCAAAGTCTGCCTACTCAGAGGGACCTAGAGGCTGCCTGGAGCTGGAACACACTTGGGGATAAAAGGACATCATACTATTTAATCAGAATCATAAGATCATCATGTGGGTCACTTGGGTGACACAAAGAATCAGAGCTTCGGTCTGTGTCTTATTGACCTATCTTCTAAAATGGTTTCAGGTTCTCTAGGACCTCACTGTCTATAGAGACTCACTGAAGAAAACACCTTCATTTAACCAAGTCTCTTGGTTTTGTATGTGCTACAACTTGGTTTGACTCTAAGGTTGTGTCTGACTGAACATATGACTGATATTGGATCACATTGCCTCAGGATGGTGACCTTCCTTTCATGTGGGCTAGCACTAGATAGATATGTGTTCTTCAGTGTGGGCTGGAGAGGCAGTCTGGTCAGTTAAAAAGGGAATAGTTTGGCAGCAGATACATATGGGCTTATGAAAAGGTTGACCTTGAGCAAGCTATTCAACCTCACTAAATCTCAGTTTGCTCATCTGTAAAGTAGAGATATTATTCTATCACATATGTTTATTAGAAGTAATGTACACAAAATGTTTAACACACATAATAAGCCCTCAGTACACCACTATTGCAAATATTTCAATGTTAAATATTCCAACTTGAGAACTCACCAACATTCCTTGCCATGTACTCAATTTAACTCCACACATGGGCATGCACACACACACCATTTTAAAACTGATTTCATATTTGAAAGTGGTGTTGGGGAAATAAATATTTTTATTATTATTTTATGAAAATGTCAACATTTATTTTAGATATAGGGGGTACAGGTGCGGATTTGTTGCATTGGAATATTGCTTGATGCTGAGGTTTGGAGTATGGATCCCATCACCCTGGTAGTGAGCATAGTAAATTTTATTTTAAAGATATAAAACAATGTCCTAGCAATCTGCAAGTTTCAAAGACCTCCTTTAATCACATACATATTGTTTTCAGAGGAAAAAAGGAGGTGAAAGGAAGAAAAGTATCCTGTCTATGTCAAGGAGAAAACTAGTGACTATTTCCAGAAATACTCAATGACTCTTGTTGCTAAATGAAACAACTTTACAAGGATTATACTATTGCTCTGTGTCTAATGTGGGTGTGCTCCCATTAGTCTACTTTGCAACTGTCCCAGAAGTACAGTCCAGTTAGTCAGTATAGTGTTGCCTGAGCCATTTGTGTGTTGATTGAAATCTCACCATTTTATTGCATGAAGATGGAAAATTGCCCCAATTGGCCAAACTTGTGCTATTCTCACTCAAGTTTTACAAGAAAAGTCTCCCTTTAAGACCATTATATATGATGAGATATTGTCTGGGTTATAGTTAGTAGGTCATTAAAGGGATTGTCTGAAAGATCTGGCCACACAATGGAAGACCGGTTCAGCTTCCTCCATCTGTGTGATCTTCATAGGCATGGACTCTTCTGTTCTTATTCCTGCTTTGCTCATTGCCTGTTTTGTAGGAACCCTAGGAACATTAACCTTTCTGCACCTTATCATCCTCCCTGATAAAGCTTGAGAGAGTAATCCCTCCCTGAAAGAGTTGCCATGATAGTCAAATAAGGCAACATGTACAAAGAGCTTAAGAAAGTGCCTGGAGCATAAAGGGATTCCGCAAATGACAGCCATGATTATTAGCATTATGAATTCCTCAAGATGTGTTCAGTTCCTTCGTGATTCTTAAGCGCTTTCAAGAATAAATGACAGAATAAAGTGAAATCATTTAGTAAATTCTGCATCTAGGAAACCACTTAATGGCAGGCAAATTGGCCTATAGTTGGTGACTGTTTAAAACATGATTCATTTTCAAAACTGAACTATTTTGAGAAGTTAACTATATCATGCCTTTTTAAAACAATTATGGTAACATGGCTTTTGCCAAAGAATGACATAATTTGACCTTCCTTGGGTAAAGGATGAGGACATAAAGATAATGAATAAGAGAGGAATAGAAGAGCTTTATACCAAAGGGACCAAACAAAAAAAATGTTCGATTTTTTAGAAGTTCAAATTCTTTTAAGAATTTGGTAAATTTCATAATTCTCAGCTTTTATAATTTTTTTCTACTTCATCTCTATTTCCCCAAGCATGTGAGTAATCATGTCTAAAAAAGCTTAACTTCTTACTGGCTGTGTAATATTAAATAAGTCATTTAATCTTCTGATACCTCAGTTTATTTATCCATAACTTGGAGATAAAATAATATTTACATATAGTGTTGTTAGGAACATTCAATAAAATAATTCAGAAAAAGGACTTGGCAATGAATCTGTTTTAAAGTCACATTTGAAAAAAAATTAAGACCAATTAATAATAGTTAACTTTCTTCTTCCTCCAGACTTCTAGTTTTAAAAACAAACAAATGAAGCGTTCAATGAGCTTAACTAGGAGAATCAGAAAAATTTAAAAATGGCAGCAGATTCAGCCACGAGAAACCGGGAAATGTGGGAGGTGGCAGTTTCAAAGTGGAAATGACTCAGGGCTGGTTCTCTGGATCTGCAAGAAGGAAGCAGGGAGAATGAGAAAGCTTCCTTCAGACAGAGATGAGATCCTTAAGTGTGACCCTCAACTCTGTTGCAAGATAACACAAGGCCTTAAATGTCCCCCTCACAGTGATACAAGTTCTTCAGATAAAGGCACTAGGTCACTGTCTCCTCAGAATGACCATCATCAAAACCACCAAAGGAGGCTGGGCACGGTGTCTCATGCCTGTAATCCTAGCACTTTGGGAGGGCGAGGTGGGCAGATCACCTGAGGTCGGGAGTTCGAGACCAGCCTGACAACATAGAGAAACCCCATCTCTACTAAAAATACAAAATTAGTGGGGAGTGGTGGTGCATGCCAGCTACTCAGGAGGCTGAGGCAGGAGAATCACTTGAACCCGGGAGGTGGAGGTCACGGTGAGCTGAGATTGCGCCGTTGCACTCCAGCCTGGGTGACAAGAGTGTAACTCTGTCTCAAAAACAAACAAACAAAACAAACAAACAAACACCAAAGGATATTTTAAACAAAGTCCTTATGAACTTCATTGTCTGCATTAAATATTCAACACATCTTTCTAACAGGACATTCCACCTGTTAAGGGTAAACATATGATGGAAGTATTGCCTCCTGAGAAAGCACAGTGTTCTGATGGGCAGATTAAGTAGAGGCATGTCTTAGAAACATGCCCCAGATGGAACAGTAATGGCCTGTGAATCTGTGCTTCCACAGCCTGCACCTACAGATCTACACACATGCCCACGCACATGCAGGAAATGTTCATCTAAGACCGGACCTTTTAGAAGAAAGCTGGCATGCATTCATGAAGGCATGGGCTTCCAGGCATGTCATCTTCCTCCATAGATAAGAAATGTTCTCAGCCATCATAACCTAGCTACAACCAAATTATAAGCTTTAAAATCTTCTGCCTTAGATTAACGTATCACAAAGGGTGATATCCCTCCTATCATGTTGTTGAAGATGTCAACATTTTAAGTAATATCCACGCTTTGCATGTCCCTCGCCTCCTGACTATTCCTAGGATAAATCCTAACATCCCCCATATAGGTAATGGGCTTCATGAGTAAAGAGTAATTCATTTTGGTAGCTCTTATAATGCTGAGATCAAGTCCACAAAAAGTGAATGTTTGAAAGTAGGAGGGAGAGAAGGATGAAAGAAGGAGAGAACAATTAGGGGAGGTAGTAGCCTGAATGCGTTGATCCTAATAGTTGCAAATGTACAACCAGGCACATCTTCCCAATAAACTCACTTCTATTAATACCTGCTACAAAGCCAAGCCTAGTGTTGGCTACTGACATTCAACTCTTCAAGGTAAACAGAAATCATCCTTTACTGGGGCCATCTCAAAAAGTAATAAACTCTTTACCATGATAACAAATTCTCAGATCACTGAAAAATTAAAAACAAAAACCAAAAAACAGAATCCTAGAATCTGGTCAGGGCGGAACCAGCAGTAGACTTCAAAGTTCTAAAATAGAGGGACAGTGCTGTATTCCACTTCATACATGTCCCTGCACAAAGATATCACTAGGCATTTGGTGGTTGCCCTATAAATAGCAGATGAATGAGTCACAAAAATAAAATTAACTCAGCCTGGCCAACATGGTGAAACCCCGTCTCTACTAAAAACACACACACAAAAAAAATTAGCTTGGCATGGTGGCAGGCACCTGTAATCCCAGCTACTGGCGAGCTGAGGCAAGAGAATTGCTTGAACCAGAGAGGCAGAGGTTGCAGTGAGCCAAGAACATACCATTGCACTACAGCCTGGGCGACAAGAGTGAAACTCCATCTCAAAAAAAAAAATTAACTTTTAGATTGGGGGAAACTATTGTTATTAAATGTTTTACTTGTGAAAAAAAAGTTTAAAGAGTTTAGGTATATTCTGCATGATTACAGTAAGAATGCAACTAGCTTGTCTCCAAGTGCAGTGTTATGTCTACAGCATTAGTCTGTCCCAATGTAAATGAATGAAAGGTGAATCACACCTGCAATTGATGTTGCAAAAATCAGAGAGTAAGTAAAGAAAAATTAGTGTCGAATGGGAGAACAGTGTGTCCTTGCTTACACTTCCAAGATCAGATATACTTTGCACCTTCATAAAATCAGATCTTGGACCAGCTCTAATAAATATGAGTGCATGCATGGTGTCGAACCCAAAGCTCTTATCCTTTCTCTAGCCTCTAATTTCCAATGCAACCTTTGGCACAACCCTTCACCACTTCCCACCTGTAAGATAGGAAGAGTGGGGATCAACAATCTCTTCAATCTCTAATCCCTCCAGTCACTTTAAAAAGTTGTTAATTCTACAGCATAACTCCATGTTTTTGTGTTCTGAAATCACCACTGACTGAGCTGCTGCAGAGACAACCAATCTTTACTCAGGACAAATATTTTGTCACATTGCACAGAAAAGACAGTAGGTAGTGATGTACCGTGAGTCTCTAAACTTTATCGTAAAGCAACCAGAAAGAAGGGGCTATTTTGCAAATCTTGTCAGTGTAGTGTCTATGCCAGCAAGAGCTTCTAAACAGAAGTGCTGTGAATTCAAGGCAAAAGATTTATGATGTTGATGGAGTGGGAGGTGGGAGAGATCCTTCTAGTAATCCAAGCAAGACAACATGGACTATAATTGGCATCTGAAGTTTTTTGTTCTTTTTTCCCTTGGAGCTCTCTGCTCGGGCTTGATGCTGTTGTTTTCCCCGAGAGAGAATGCAGCTGTCGCTGTATGTCTGGGGGGTAGATATCCATCACCCGGAACGTATCACAAACTATTAATAATGCATCACTGCAAATCTACCTTGTCTCCATAAACACCCTGTCTCCAAGTACAGATAAAAGGTCCAACAAGCAGATGTTGAGATTTATTATCCCCACATTCCCCATTTCTCTAAGGATGGTGCCCAGTATCTGAGTTCTCCTGTGGGTAGTGTAGGAACGGGAAACTAATATTTACTGAGTGACTTCTGTGTGTCAGTTACTTATGTGAAATCATATTAGCAGCCCTGAGAAATAGGTTTTATTAACCCCATTTTGCAGATGAGGAAGCTGAGTCTTAGAGAGAAGTGACTTGCCTAACAATACTCAGCTTGCAAGTATCAGTGACACGATGAACCCGTCTCCCAGAGTCTTACTCTAGAGATCTTTCTTAATCCTCTGTAGCAGATGACCATTAGATGGTTTGGGACTTTGCATTTTTATCTTTCCTACTGTACCTGCCATACCCTTGTATACAGTAGGTACTAAGATAAGCTTCACCAAATTCAATTTTTAAAAGGTGGACCCCAGAAAAAGGCCTACAGAGCTGCTATCTGGAAATAAATTCCGACACATGAAGCAGGAGTAAGAGCCTACAGGGCACAGAGCAATTTTCCTAAGAGCTGGTTGCTTCCTAAGACAACTCCGCCCTTGTTCTTCCTGATTGTTTGTCATATACATAGTGTCTGTGACTGGGTTGATAAAGAGTCAGCCCTTTTCTAACCCTTGATTACACAATATAGCCAGTTGCACTCATACTTGTCTGTTTTGATCTATATACATCTCCCCTGCTTGGTCAGGGTGGGGCTGTATCATGTAGTCCCTTGACCTTGTATGTTAGCTTTGTATATGGGCAGTGGGAAAAAAAACAAACCAACACTGTTAACCCTCTGTGCTCTGTGCTTCTGCCCCTCCTCACCTACCACATGATTAACTCCTTTTCAGGAGGAAACAGTGGAGCTGCCTAAAATTCAATGGGCCACAATTCCCTAATGGATGGCACACACTGTGCTAAAAATTAATGAGCTTCCAGTTATCAGTGCACTCTCCAGACCAGCCTGCCTCATCCATGCAGGTGATCTGGGAAGAGGACCTTTCAGGCCCAACTACTGGAGATTTAAAGAAGAGAGATGAGGAAGACAGCCACAGCTCCACCACAGTCTCTGTAGTGCTATAAAGGAAGTTATGGAGTAATGCCTGCACTAAGAATATAATTGATACTATGTTTCCCCATAATTATGGCTTCAGTGTGCCTGTAGCCCCTTAAGTCCACACATCCACAATGGAGGAGGGGATTTAGGCACCAAAATCCCACACAAATTTCTAACTGCTCTCACTAAATTGTGCTTTTTGTGAAGGCCAGGAAACTGTCAACATTTGTACCATAGCTATGTAGAGTGAGCTGGTAGTTATCATTCTCAAATCATCCCAATTAGGTCACATTTTAATCTTTATTATATCAATGAGGAAACTGAGGCTTGCAAATAATTCAGGTAGCTTACCCAAGCTGTACAGCTGGTCAAAGGCAAAATTGAGATTTAACAATGGCCTAGAGAAAAATGCACTTTTTGGCATTGAGCTTCAACTCTGGCTGTTTAGGAGAAAGCAACATATATCCTTAGCCCTCAAGGAAATAAAAAAAAATGGAAACTTAAATTCCCCAGGTACCCAGGTGCCCTTGAAGGAAATCATTCATCCATTTCCCTTTGAAACAGTTTTCAGAGATAGCCCGAATGTTGTGCAGGGGAGTTCTCGTAAAAATAGGCATTGCTCACCGGGGTCCATTTCTGCAGCCACAGGAGGATGAAAAACCCCAAGTAGTCATAAGAAAAAACGAACAATTTTACGACAAATTAAAGGTTTGAGAGGCAGCAGGAGAAACTGGTCAGCTGCAACTTCAGAGAAAGCTGCACTGAACATTTCAAAGCTTCCACTTTAATTATGAAGGGAGAAGCTGCGGTCTGGGAAGTGGTCCCCGATGGGTGTGCACCCAGCATTAAATATGCCCTCTTGTACTCAGCAGGGTTTGAAGCTTTTTAAAGAGGGACTGAATAGCAGGAGAGAGAGGGGTGGAAAAGAAAGAGAGAGAGAGAGAGAGCACGAGAGAGAGAGAGAGAGCAAGAGAGAGAGAGGAGGGAGATGTTTGATCTGCCAGCAGTCTGGCCCTGTTCATCAAATTGTACACCCTAAGAATGGGATTTTAGAGATTGTCAATTGCAAAGCGAAGACCAGAGTTGGTGAGTACCTGGCCCAGGCTCCTCATCTTGGCAATAAAGGCTGGCATTCATTGAATAAATGAATAAGAAATTTTCATGAAGCACCTTAATATAAGTATAATATGTACTGTAATGTCTATAATCATCATAGTCCATATTCTGTTATCCACATTGTATAGAAAAACAAGACTGAAGCTCAGAAAGTTAAGCACGCTATTCTACATTTTATAAATGGGAGAGCAATTGCTATCTTTTCCTATGTCCTCTGAACTCTTCAGAAGCCTCTAAGATATATATGCCTCCAGGAAGTCTTCCTCATTGCCTTGGGTCAGAGTTAAGTGCCACCACCTCTGAGTTTCTAAGCCATCCTAGTACTTGAGACTTGTAATGGCCCATTTACATTCCTCTATCCCTGACTAGACCTTGAGCTCCCTAATCCAGGCACCTTGCTAGCTTTGTTTGTGGTCTCACCCCAGCCCTGAACATAGTTCAGTTGATTGTATGAAAGTGAGATCTTGAACACTCTTGAATCTTCTTTTCCATCCTCCAGGAGAGTAGTCGCTACACAGATCTCCTTTCTCACAAAAAGTCCAAGTTCTCAATCTTGATCTCCATCCTCTTTCTTCCTCTTCATCATCCTCCCTCTCTCATTCCTCATAAAACTCTGCTGTCAGCTCCACTCAAGAGGAAAATTACTCAATACATGACATTACTCCAAGGTATAAGTAATAGAAAAGTACCATTCATTTTTTATCCCAGAGACGTCTGTAGTTTCAACAACAGAATGTCATCTATTGAGATGCAAATGATAACAGCAGTGATGACAATAATAGCTGATATCCACTAAGAATTTACTATGTGCCCTCCTTTTGCAAGGATTTCCTCATTTAATTCTCACAACAATCATGAAATGCATGAAGTATCCTCATCCCTGTGTTATAAATTAAGGAACTAAGGCTCATAGATGCCAAGTCCTCACTCAAGAACACACAGTCATAATTGGAACGTAGTTATGTTATGTCTAATTTCAAAGGCAATCAAGTTTCTTACATCAGTAGACTTTTAAAAAATGTTAAATATAAGGAACAGCAGAAATGTTCATATATTGACTGACTGTTATGCACAGGCACTATTATACACTCCATGTATGTTAAGTCATTTACTGAATTAATGCACCCAGAAATAAAGTTAGTACCTTTTTGTGGATTGATATAAATGGGACTTATGGAGCTAAATTGATTTAGAGAGGTTATGACAAGCAGCTGGACCAAATGACCTCTTAAGTTTCATTCCACGATTCACAGACACTATTCCAAAGATATATGAGGCCACATGACAAACCAGCAAGGAAAATATACAGGTCTTTATGCGTCATTTTATCACATAGTGAAGGCAGGGACTCCTCTATCTTTGCCTTGGGGTTGTTCCCATAGGCCTCCATGGTGTGACAAATTGGGTATGTGGCATCTCCTGTAGGAAGGCCCTGCTCCCAGTGGCTGCTGGTCCACGTCTTAACACAATCTCTGGCTTCAGGGTGGAATGGCAATTATTTAAAATTGGCTCAGGTCTGCATACTCCACTGGATTCTTTTTTATCCCACTTTAAGTCTTTCCCTTGGGACAGCTTAAACAGCTCTATCTTTTTAATGACAAAATGTCCATCCATAGGACTGGAAATGAAATTAAGCTTTTGCTTAGCAACCAGTCCGTTTATTTATTTACCAAGTTCATGAGTTTATATGCGTGCTGCTCTTAATGGGCAGTGCATAAAAATGCCTCTTTTTATTTTCTTTTCATTTACATTGTTGCCGATAATGGCTATTATCAAGCCATTAGAAGCAAGAAAGTACCGCGTTTGCCTTCCAAGATGGGCTGCAATTGTGTATGCGCTCTCTATGCAGATTGGCCAATATGTTAAACTTTCTGTTTCCATCTTCATCTGATACAGATAGCTTTATGTCAGCAATATAATTTTCCTCTTGATGTATAGAATTACATAAATATGTATAGACATAAAAGTATATGTGAACATACACTTACACATATAAACACAAAGTAAATACCAACATCATATATTTATATACACAGACGCATAGACACAGACACACACACACACACACACAGAAAGAAATCTCCCTTTTCAATTAAAATGAAATTCTATGGCAGAAATGTAAAATAAATTCTACTGCACATCAGATTCTAAGACATTGTTATATAAATCTATGACACCATGGTCTGTTTTAAACAAAAGAAAGGATGGACTGAGTCCACACATAGCCCATTGAAGCTTTCACAGTTAACTAAAGTCATTTTTAGGTTGTGTCTGAGAGGCACAGCCATATGGATTAAAAACTAAGGAATGTTATCCTTTATTCAGATGTTCCCAAATGTCTACTTAAAGTATACTGGCAAAATCATCAAATTCAGGAATTGACATTTTAAAAAAGTGCATCCGTTCTTTCAGAGTGTCTGTGGGTGATTAGGTTATTTCACTAGGGGAGAAGAGGCGGCTCAGTTTTGTTTACTGTAGCATTTTAGGTGAGATGGGCAAAGTAAAGATAAACAGCATTTGTTATCATTATATTCTTGGTCTTTTAGTAAATATTATTTGACATTGTCATCTATAAGGAAGGTCGTGCTTTAAAATTCACATTACTTCTGCAAAGTATTATCTACATTTTATTGTTGATCGAGCTGGGACAGAGATCATTGGCAGCTAGAAAAGGTCAGATTGACAAAAACACAGTGAAGGAAGGCCTAGGTATTTGGTAGTTACAGAAACATTTAAGCCTGGTTCTGTGAGTGATATCAAGACCTGGAGTGATGGCATGTAGTAAAGCAATGGTTCTCCACTGGGGGGATTTTGCCCCCCAGGGGACAATCATTATGTCTGGAGACATTTTTGGTTGTCACATTAAAGGTGGAGGTGCTATTGGCATACAGTAGGCAGAAGTGGGGCTGCTGCAAAACATTCTAAATGTACAGGACTGCTTCCCACAATAAAGAAATATGAGGTCTGAAAAGTCAGTATTGCAGAGGTGGAGGAAGCCCCCCTCTTCCATCTAGGACTCCAAGTGTTCTGTATTTTATAGTCCTGGCCACTTTTATGTATCAGCATTCTAACCAAGATCTGGAAAATAAATGTGACATTAGCATGTGTCTTGGGATGAAGCGTAAGGTAGAGGAACTAAATGCCAACCCTGACTCTACTACCTATAACTTGTGCATCTGGGGGGAGTGACTGACCATCTTGGTGACTCAGTTTCTTTATCTGCAAGCTTAAGAAAATGCTAGTACACACCTCATCAGGTTGATGTAAGAATTAGATGAGATAATGCATAGAAACAGTTAATGAGACAGGATGCAGAGTAAATGTTTAACCACTTAGTTGTTATTTTTATTTTAATTGCTGTTATTTTAAATTTTTGGTATTTGCTATGTCCATTTTCTGGAGAGCACTCAGTTTTTAATACTAAATTTTCCTTTTTGAATTAGCAAATGTTATTTTTACAGACCAGTTTTAGGTTCACAGCAAAATTGAGTGAAAAGTATATGAAGTTCCTATACTACTCTTGTCCTCCACAAATGCGCAACCTCACCCACTATTGACATCCTGCACCACAATGGCACATTTTTTTTTTTTTTTACAATTGATGAACTTATATTAACACATTATTATCACCCAAACTCCATAGCACACTCTTGGTGGGGTACATTCTATGGCTTTGAACAGATCTACAGTGACATGTATTATCATGTAGTATTATATATAATAGTATCATACAGAATAGTTTCATTGCACTACAAATCCTCTGTGCTCTATTCCACCCAAATCTCACCTTGAACTGTAGCTGCCATAATCCCCACCTGTCATGAGGGGAACCCAGTGGGAGGTAATTGAACCATAGGGGCAGGTTTTTCCTGTGCTGTTCGTGTGATAGTGAGTATGTTGCATGAGATCTGATGGTATTATAAAGGACAGTTCTCCTGCACATGCTCTCTTGCTTGCCACCATGTAAGATGTGACTTTGCTCCTCCTTCGCCTTCCACCATGATTGTGAGGCCTCCTCAGCCATGTGGAATTGTGAGTCCTTTAAACCTCTTTTTCCTTACAAATTACCCAGTCTCAGGTATTTCTTCATAGCAGTGTGAAAATGGACTAATACACCCTTCCTTCCCTGCTAACCCCTGGCAACCACTGAATTTTTACTGTCTCCACAGTTTTGCCTTTTATAGAATGTCATATACTTGGAATCACATGGTATGTAGCCTTTTCAGATTAGCTTCTTTCATTTAGTAATATGCATTTAAGTTTCCTCCCTGTTTTCTTATGACTTGATAGCTCATTTCTCTTTAGTGCAAATATTTAATTGTTTGCGTATACCTCAGTTTATTTATCTATTCATCCACTGAAGGATATCTTGGTTGCTTCTATGTTTTGGGTGTTGTCGATATGCCATAAGGTTTCACAGGTAGGGATTCAGCCAACCTTGGACTGAAACCTGCAGATACAGAGAGCCAACTGTACTATACCATTTTATATAAGGAATATGAGCATCTTTGGATTTTGGTATCTGTGGACGGCCCTGAAACTAATCCTTTATGCATATCTATTTTGTTGGATTGATATCTAAATATATAATTTTGAGGGACACTAATATAAATGGCAATGTGTTTTTAATTTCAAATTTCACTTGTTTGTTGCAGAAGTATGGGAAAGCAATTGAATTTCTCTATTAATCTTGTATTCTGCAAATTTTCTGTAATTGTTTATTAGTTCCAAGAGGTTTTTTTTGTTGATTCTTTTGGATTTTCTATTTAGACAATCATGTCATCTGTGAACAAAGGCAGTTTTATTTCTTCCTTCCTGATATTGATAACCTTTTATTTCCTTTTCTTTTCTCATTGGATTTGCTAGCACTTCCAGTACAATGTTGAAAAGGAGTGGTAAGAGGAAACATCCTTTCCTGATTTTAGCAGGAAAGCTTGAAGTTTCTTAATGTTAAGTATAATGTTAGTGTAATGTTTTACTAATGTTCTTTATTAAGTTTAAAAAGTTTCCTTCTATCCTTCTTTAGCATATATATAAAATATATATTTTTATATATTATGTATTTTATATTATATATAGATATCATGACTGGGTGTTGAATTCTGTCAAATGCTTTTTCTGCATCTATTGATATGATTATGTGATTTTTCTTCTTTATCTTGTTTATACGATAGATTACATTTATTAATTTTCAAATGTAAAACCAGCCTTGCATATCTGGAATAAATCCCCTTGGTTATGATGTATAATTCTCTTTTTAAAAACCGTTGTTGGGTTTGATTTGTTACTATTTTAATGAGAATTTTTTTCTATGTTGATGATAAACACTGGTCTGTAGTTTTCTTTTCTTGTAGTGTCTGGTGCTGACCCCATTAAATAAGTTAAGAAGTATTACCTCTGCTTTAATCTTCTGAAAGAGATTGTAGAGAATTTGTATAATTTCTTCCTTCCATGTTTGGCAGAATTCACCAGTGAACCCATCTATAGCTGGTGCTTTCTGTTTTGGAAAGTTATTAATTGTTGATTCAATTTCTTTAGTAGATATAAGCCTATTTATATATTTATTCTTTTTATGTGAGTTTTGGCAGATTGTGTATTTTAAGAAACTGGTCCATTCATCCAGGTTATAAAATTTGTGGGCACAAAATTGTTTATAATATTCTTTTATTATCCTTTTCAATTTCATGGGCTTTACAGTATGTATCTTCTCTCCTTTCTAATATTAGTGATTTGTTTCTTGTCCCTTTTTTTCGTAGCCTGATTAGAGGCTTCCCAATTTTATTAAATGTTTTTTGAAAAGGTCTTTTTCAGTTTTGTTGATTTACTCTATTAATTTCCCATTTTCAGTTAAGTTAGTTTCTTTTGTACTTCTGATTCTTTCTTTTCTTCTGTTTACTTTGGATATAATTTCCTCTTCTTCTAGTTTTTTAAGATGGATGCTTAGATTATTGATTTTGAATCTTCCTTATTTTCTAATATATACGTTCAGCACTATAAATTTCACTCTAAGTACTATTTTTGCTGAATCTACAAATTTTGATAAGTTGTATTTTCACTTATATTTAATTCAAAATATTCTAACATTTCTCTTGAAATTTTTTTTCTTTGACCCATTTGTTATCTAGAAGTGTGTTGTTTAATCTCCAAGTACTTTGGTATTTTCCAGCTGTCTTTTCATTATTGATTTCTAGTTTAATTCCATTGTGGCTTGAGAGCAGATATTGCATGGTAATTATTCTTTTACATTTATTAAGACATGTTTTATGGGACAGAATTCAGTCTATGTTGGTGAATGCTCTATATAAGCATGAAAAGAACGTGTAACATGCTCTTGTTGGATGAAGTAGTCTGTGGATGTCAATTATAGTCGGTTGATTGATACTGCTGTTGAAAATACTTACTGATTTTCTACCAGCTGGATCTGTCCGTTTCTAATAGAGGAGTGTTAAAGTCTCTTGCTATAATAGTGGATTCATCTATTTCTCCTTGAGTCCTATCAGTTTTTGCCTCACATATTTTGATATTGGTTGTTAGGCACATATATAATAAGGATTACTATATCTTCTTGGAATATTGGCCACTTTATTATTGTGTAATATTAATTTTTATCCCTGATAACTGTTCATGCTCTGAAGTTTTCTCTGTCTGAAATTGGCATAGCTATTTCCATTTTCTTTAGGTTAGTGTTATTAACAGCATGGCATACCTTTGTTCCATCTTTAACTTTTAACCTGTATGTCTTTTGTATTTAAAGTAGATTCTTTTAGACAAATATAGGTTGGGTTTTTATTTTTTAACCACTCTGGCAATATCTATCTTGTAACTGATGCATTTAAAGCATTGATGTTTAACTTGATTATTGATATAGTTGGATTAATATCTACCATATATGTTACTGTTTTATATTTGTTGCCCTGTTCTTTGTTGTTGTTTTTCTTGTTTGTTTGTTTGTTTGTTTTTAGTCTCCCACACTTTAACATCTATTTATGGTTTCAACTGAGCATTTTATAATTCAATTTTTCTCCTTTTTAGCATATCAATTGTGCTACTCTTCTCACTTTTTAAAGTGATTTCCCTAGAGTTTGAAACATACATTTAGAACTAATTCATGTGCACTTTCAAATAACACTATACTACTTCACAGATCGTGCAAGTACCTTGTAATTACAAAATGTCCCTAATATTTCCCTTCTGTTCCTTGTATCATCGCTGTCACTCACTTTACTTATATGTAAGTGTAAATATATGTTTATATATTTAATATGTATTTGAATACATTGTTCTGATTATTATTTTGAAGAACTGTTATCTGTCACATCAATTAAGGATGTGCTTTTTTTCCTTGAAATTTATTTAGTTATTTAATTTTTAAACTTTTATTTTAGGTTCAAGGATACATGTGCAGATTTGTTATATAGATAAACTCATGTCATGGGAGTTTGTTGTGCAGATTATTTTGCTACCCGGATACCAAGCCTAGTACCCAATATTTACTTTTTCTGATTCTCTCCCTCCTCCCACCATCTACCGTCAGGTAGGCCCATGTGTCTGTTGTTCTCCTCTATGTTTCCATGTGTCCTCATCGTATAGCTCCCAATTATACATGAGAATGTGGGGTATTTGGTTTTCTATTCATGCATTAGTTTACTGAGGATAATGGCTTCCAGTTCTATCCATGTTCCCACAAAAGATATGATCTCATTATTGTTTGTGTCTGCATAGTATTCCATAGTGTGTGTGTACCACACTTTCTTTACCCAATTTGTCATTGATGGGTATTTAGCTTGATTCTATGTATTTATTATGGTGAATAGTGCTGCAATGACCATTCACATGCATGTGTCTTTATGGTAGAATGATTTATATTCTTTTGGTATATACACAGTAATAGGATTGCTAGGTCAAATGGTAGTTCTGCCTTTAACTCTTTGACGAATCACCACACTGCTTTCCACAATCATTGAACTAATTTACACTCCCACCAACTGTGTGTAAGCATTCCCTTTTCTCTGCAACCTCACTAGCATCTGTTTTTTTTTGGCTTTTTAATAATAGCCATTCTGACTGGTGTGAGATGATATCTCATTGTGGTTTTGATTTGCATTTCTCTAATGGTCAGGGATATTGAGGTTTTTTTTCATATGCTTGTTGACAGGATGTATGTCTTTTTTTGAAAAAAGTCTTCTCATTTCTTTTGCCCACTTTTTAAGGGGTTGTTTTTATCTTGTAAGTTTAAGTTCTTTATAGATGCTGTATGTTAGACCTTGGTTAGATGCATAGTTTGCAAATATTTTCTCCCGTGGAATAAGAATGGTTTTTATCTTACCTTCACTTAATCATTCTCTGATGCTCTTTTTTTCTTTATGTAAATGTGAGTTTCTGACCCAAATCATTTTTCTTCTCTCTGAAAAACTTTTAATATTTCCTGCAAGGCATGACTACTGGCAACAAATCTCCTCCATTCTTGTTTATCTGAGAAAGTCCTTATTGCTTCCTCACTTTTGAAGAATAATTTCATAGGGTGGAGAATTCTTACTTGCTTTTTATTTCCTCTTAATGCTTCAGGTATTCCACTCTATTTTTGTTTACATAATTTCTGAGGAGAAATGTAATATAATTCTTATCTTTTCTTCTCTACATAGGTTTTTTCCTCAATTTTTTCAAGATTTTTTTAATCTTTGATTTTCTGATGCTTAAATATGATGTACCCAAGTGTAGTTTTTTTGGTATTTATCCTGATTGATGTTCTCTGAGCTTTCATCTGTGGTTTGATTTCTGATATTAATTTGAGAAAATTCTTAGTAATTATTGGTTCAAATATTGCTTTTGTTCCTTACTCTTTTTCTTCTCCTTTTGGAATTGTTATTATGTGTGTGTTGCTCTTTTAGAGTTGTCCCACAGATTTTAGAATATTGTTCTGTTTTTTTCAGGCTTTTTTTCTTTTTTCTTCTCAGTTTGGAAATTTCCATTGTAATCTCCTCAAGCTCAGATTCTTTCCTCATCCATGGCCAGTCTACTAATGAGCCCTCCAAAGTCATTCTGAGTGTGTGTGTGTGTGTGTGTGTGTGTGTGTGTGTATGTCTAGCAAGTCTGTTAAATTTTTTCTTAGAGTTTCCATCTCTATGTTTTCATGTTCTTGTTTGGGATCTACTTTTCCACTAGATCCCTAAGAGAATTATTTTAAACCCCTGGTCTGATAATTCTAACATCTCTGCCATATCTGACTCTACTCCTATGCTTGTTCAGTCTCTTTGAACTGTGTTTTTTGTATGCTTTAAAATTTTTTGTTCATAGCTGTATTTGATGTACTGGGTAAAAAGAAGCTGCTGTAATTAGGCCCTTTTAATGTTGTGGTATGATATGGAGGGAGAGACAACATTCCATAGTCTTATTATTAGGTCTCAGCATTTTAGCAAGCCTGGACCTCTGGGCTGTGAACCTTAAAATGTTTCTAGCTGTTTTTCTCTCCCTGGGACAGGATGACTAGAGTGAACTGGAGTTGGGTATTTTCCTTCCCCCATGGAAGTAGGATCTGATAAAACTACAGCAGATTAGGCTCTGGTTAAGTAGTTTTTCCTGAGGACGGACCTTGTTAAGTAGAACAGAATGTTCTGGCACATTTTAAGATGTCTTCCTTGCCTTTCTGGCAGCATGGAGGGATTTTTTTTTTTTTTTTTTTTTCTATCTTCACTCTGAGGACTTGGTAGAGCTCTTGGAAGTAAAACTGAAAAGTGTGAAGACCTTTCTATGACTTGGTAACCCTGGAGTTTTTGACCTTTGGACTTGGGCACACTGAGCCTTCAGCAATTCATCAATTACACTGTAGGTTTTCCTACACTGGCACTGGCTACTCCAGAGATTTCTGCTCATAAGCTTCTGTTCCTGTAAGTTGTGATTCCCTGTATCCACCTGCATCTTCAATTATGGGGGCAGCAGTTTGCCCTGTGACCTCACTTCTTTGATGGGTATAAGAGAAGTTGTTGATTTTTTAGTTTCTTCAGCTTTTTACCTGTTGTGAGGACAGAGCAGAAACTTCTAAGCTCCTTGCATGCCATCCTGGAAACCAGCTATCCTTTCTTTTTTAAGAAAGCTTTTATCTCAAGGCTAGGTAGACTTGCTTTCACTCACATTTGATTATAGACTGCAGCAGAATCAGAATGAGGGGGAGAGGGCAGATTTGCAGAATGGAGCTGTGGGCTATTTTTAAGCAACATGCTTTTCTAGGAACACTTCCACAACTTCCTGCAGTATGATATCCTCTGTTTTACCTACATCTCTAGAGCGCCTTGAAAGTTCCAGTTCCCTCTACACAGAAGAGCAGCATCTCCACAGCTAGGACTCATCGAGCATGTGGGATCAGAGCTTTGCCTTTCTCCTAGACCTGTTCTTACTTAGCTACAGAGAGCATCAGGCAGCCCAGGGAGCTCACTGCAAAAGTCTTGGGTGTCTTGAAATCACTCTCAACATGAGAAAGACTGGAGCAGAGAGGAAAGGAGTGAGAATGGAGGAAGGGAGACAAAAAGCAAGAAATGGGTATTATTAAACTTAGCTGGTTCCAGAAAACTGCCTAAGGCCACACTGCCAATCTGTGAGGAAGCCAACATTCAAACTCCAGAAATCTCTTTCTCTCAAGCACCCTGCTTTTCTTCCTCAGAGTAAAAGGAATCCCCTGACCAGAGAAGCTATAAACAGGACCCTGAACCCAGGTACTTAAAAGAAAGGCAGAGAGAGGCAATCTTGTTATTGATAAGACATTGTAAAGAATGAAATGGAATGTGCTTTTAACTGCTTCCCAGAGAAAATGAGGAAATAAGAAATCTCCACCAAACTCATCCCCTAGAAAACAAACTTTCTGCTGAAAGACGAGAGAAATTTCTTGTGTTGGAAATCCTTCTGATAGCTGTCTGCCTTCTGCCTATAATTGGCTGGCAACACCTCTGAGTAGGCATGGTCCATAGCCTCCTTTTTCATTTGGGAGATGCCACTCTGTCTTTTGGGCCCTCATGAGTCACTGAACAATTCCTTAGGCAAATTGTCATTCTAATCAGTGTACATCAGTCCTACAAAAAGTAAGTATTATCAACCCTGAGGCCAGGTGCGGTGGCTCATGCCTGTAATCCCAGTACTTTGGGAGGCAGAGCCGAGCGGATCACGAGGTCAGGAGTTCGAGACCAGCCTGACCAACATGGTGAAACACCGTCTCTACTAAAAATACAAAAATTAACTGGGCGTGGTGGCAGGAGCCTGTAATCCCAGCTACTCGGGAGGCCAAGGCAGGAGAATTGCTTGAACCTGGGAGGTGGAGGTTGCAGTGAGCTGAGATCGCACCACTACACTCCAGCCTGAGTGATAGTGCGAGACTCCGTCTTTAAAAAATACCCTGAAGGATGATCGAAGGTTATGGATGATAGCCATAGAAGTGGTACAATTCTTCATCATCATTGTCTCATCAGCATCATGACCATTGCAATCATTATCCTTATGCTCTTCATCACAACCAACATCGCTACCAACATCACCACCACCACCATTATCACCACCACCATCACCATTTTCGTTGCCACCATCACCACCATTACTACCATTATCATCTCTATTACCATCACCAACATCATTATCATTACCACCACCACCACCATCATCACCACCACCATCATCATCATCACCACCACCATCACCATTTTCATTACCACCACCCACGATTATCATCACTACTACCACCACCGTCATTATCACTATGCATTAGAGCCAGGTTTTATGTTAAATATTTCATTTAGTGTCTACTGCATGAGGCAGATCGGTGTTATTAAATAATATTCCTTTCTTCATTGTTGAGAAAATTAAGGCTCAACTGGGTGAAATAGCTTATACAGGATCACACTTGGCAGGACTTTCTTCAGTACACAACCATTGTTGATAACTTGCCCATTCCTTTAGGCCTAATGCAAATGTTCAGTTTTTCACTAAGCACCCTAAATCCTCACTATTGGTGCATCTCTTGTGACAGCTTATTCTAAATTGCATTGTGCCTGTTGGTATAAGTTAATTGGACACCACATCTAACCAAGAAATGAGAGAGTAGTAGAGACTCTTATTTTTCAGCACACAGTCAGCACTTAATATATATCCTTGGCCTTGGGATAAGTTTTACAAGATTGTCTATCTTTTTCTGGATCCAAATTAAAGCAGTAAAATATACATTTATCTATCTAATAAGGTTGTAATTGAAATACTCTCAGCTTGGAAAACACAAGATAAGGAGAAAAAAAATATGTTTAACGCCAAGGCTGACCAAATTAGATGTTTTCTGGAAAGAAAAAAAAAAAAAAAAAAAAACTTCCCAGTAGAGATAGAACTTTTGATTTAGCCTTCATAGGAGCCTTGGGCATAGGGCCAGACCACTCTGACCTACCCCTCACCATGAGCTATCAGTCCCTTGCAAGGTTAGAGCTCTCACAAGGTTATGGCTAATTCACTTGTTTACCAGGCAGTCAGTGAGCTCTTCAATAGCAGAGACGTTTACTCATTTACATCTCTGATTCCCTATCCAAGCACAAAGCCTAGCATACAATCAGCACTTTGTACAAATTTTTGGGTGAATGAATGAATTTATTTTCTTTGTTTATCAGTTTTACAAACTGTAACATTTGAGGAGGCATGCTAGGTGAGCCCTCAGGGAACACTAGTTCTCAGGTGGTAAAAGGTTATGGTAATATTAAGTCTGGTTTAGTGCAGTGATGGCTGAGGTGGGCTTTTTTCCTTTGCAGTTTCAGAGAAGATAAAAAAGACTTAATCAGGTAGACAGAGCCAATAATTTGGCATTATCTCTGCAAGTGAAATGCATGACTACTACAAGTGACATGCTTGACTACTGGTTAGGAAAAAGCCCAGAGGATGCTCCACTCTTCTTTTCCATTTTCTGAACTTCTGAGGTTACAGATCAAGGTTAATGGCACTAATCACCACTTCAAAACCCACCCACCTGCCCTCCTTCCCCCATTGCATTCCTGCAGCAGAGAAGGAGGAGGAAGAGAAAGAGGAGAAGGAAAGCTTCCATGGGCATTAGGTCTGAGTGTGAGAGCAGTCAAGACAAAGCAGGAGAAGATTGGAGATGAAGACACCCTTGCCCTCTACTGAAGGCACAGACAAGACAGAGAATTAGGTCAACATGGGCCTCCAGAGAGTAACTAATTCAACCAGACCCTCAGGCTAGTCAAAAATGTGAGCCTCACAAGATCAGGTCATCACCGGCTTCACGAGGAAAGGCTCAGCCACAAACAATGGGATATTAGATTGGTGAAGAAAGATCTTGCAGCATCCTAAAGACCATTGATCTGAACAAATGTAGATCAGAAAATACCAGCACACCTTTTCTCCACACTGAGTGCCTTTGAACGACACTTGAGAGAATTGTGTAGAACAAAATTACAGCAGTATTCTTTGGGGGAAATTTCTCAGTATTTTATGGCCCAAATCAGAGGACTGAATTTTCTCTTTTTTTATGTAGAGAAGCCAAGATAGAAGGCCCAGGAGTTTATAGAATATTCAGATACACTGTTATGGTCTCTCACCTGACTACTTAATCACTTCATAACTGGACTTCCAGCTTATTCTTATCTCCTTCCAACTTATTCTCCTCACATCCAACAGAGAGGCTTTAGAAAGTCAAGACTGACTATATTATTCTTCAGCTAAAACCCTTCAGTGCCTTTGTAGTGCTTTTAGAGTAAGTAACAAAATATCAATACTTTTAGCTGGATCCTGCGCGACCTGACCATTGCCCAGGTCTACATGCTGTCGTGCGACTCCGTCTCCATCTGTGTGTCCTAGCAATGTCAGCCTCCCTTTAACTGCTCACAAATTCCATGGAAACCTATCCCTTTATCTACCTGCTCTTGACATATATCTCATCTCTCCCTTAGCTCTCAGATCTGCCTTCATATCTCCGGGAACCCTTCCTCTGAGGAACCAGCCTAGATCAAGGCTCTAATAGATTCTCAAAGCACTGTGCCGTTTTCCTTCATATCACTGGAACTCAGATTAGTAAATAGAATATTTTGTGTGTATGTATATATACACACCTATATATATGTACATACACACATATATGGAGATACAAAGTAAATATATATAGGTTGCATATACAAATATATGCAAGGAAAACCCAAACCTATCTGTAGTTTGGGTTCTCCTTGGGCATATCTAATTGCCTGCAACACAATAAGTACACAATGAATATTTTTTGAATGAAAGTTGTGTAATGTTATCTCAAAAGCAAAAACAAAAAAATACCTGTCATGGTAGCTCATGCCTATAATCCCAGTACTTTGGGAGGCCAAGGTAGGAGGCTCCCGTGAGGCCAGGAGTTTGAGACCAGCATGGACAACATAGCAAGACCCAATATTTACATGTTTTTTTTTAATTAGCTGGGCATAGTGGTGCTGTAATCCCAACTACTTTGGAGACTGAGGCAGAAGGATCCCTTGAGCCCAGGAGTTCAAGGCTGCAGTGAGCTATGATCTTGCCACTGTACTCCAGCCTAGGTGAGAGTGAAGTGGCAAGAGTGAGACTCTGTCTCTAAAAACAAAACAAAACAAAATAGGAATTAAGGTAAACAGTGAGGCTAATTCAAGAATTAGCATGTTAATGGCCGAAGTTAGTCAACTAAGAAAAAAATTTTGATTTCTATTTCTATATGTGTGTATGTGCATGTGTATACACACATACCCTTCTGATTCTGTCTTGGTAGTCAAGTATAATATATCCAAAACAACTATGAAAATTGTATTAATCCCAACTTAAATAAATGGGAAGAGCCCTATATTTGAAATCAAGAGACAGGGATTTGGATTCTGGCTCCAAAGTAATTACTTGTGTTACCTAAGTTTATTATCTCAACTCTCTGAATTCCCTTTTTTCATGTATGATTAATGATATATTTATTCATTCAGTAACATTAGGAAGTCCTACTGTGTGCAAAGCTGGCCTAGATATTTAGTGAACACAGAAAGCAAGAGCTCCATCTCAGCACTTAGGAATCTTCCAGTTTAACAGGAGATAGGTGTAGAAATAAATCTTTACAGTAACAAGGTAAATGCCATTTTCAAGACTTGGACAAAGATTACAGGAGCAAGGGAAGGAAACAACTTCAGGATGCTGTTTAGAGGTGTCACAGATAGCTCTCCTGAGAAGACTGTTGTGAGAATTAAGTTAAAGAATGAACTCACCTACCACATAAAGAACAGTAATGGGCACCAGCCCTGGGACCAGAAAGTACTTAGTGGAAATCCTATTCCACCACTCATGCACTGAGTGCCGGATTTCTACCCAACCCCTCTAGGGCCATTTTCTTCATCCACAAAATAGAAGTAATAACCTCTCCCTTGCCATTTTGGGATGGAATTAGAGATATATGCAAAGTGCTTCTTACCAGAAGATTCAACTCACAGTAGGCACTCAGAAATTGGTAGCTGGAAGGATTATTTTTCCAATGTTTCTTACTATTTCTTTTTTTTCTTTTTTTTCTTTTTTAGACAGAATTTCGCTCTTGTTGCCCAAGTTGGAGTTCAGTGGTGTGATCTTGGCTCACTGCAACCTCTGCCTCCCAGGTTCAAGCGATTCTCTTGCCTCAGCCTCCTGAGTTGCTGGGATTACAGATGTCTGCTACCACACCCAGCTAATTTTTGTACTTTTAGTAGAGATGGGGTTTCTCCATGTTGGTCAGGCTGGTCTCGAACTCCTGACCTCAAGTGATCCGCCAACCTCAGCCTCCCAAAGTGCTGGGATTACAGGTGTGAGCCACTGTGCCTGGTCTGTTTCTTACTATTTCTAAGTGACCTCATGAGGTGTGGATTTGGTCTGGCAGATACTCCTATGTTAAAAACTTCAACAATCTATCAATTTTCACTCCTTGTTCAAGGCTCCCCTCAGACATCTGCCCCTTTAAGACACTTTCTCTCGTCCCTCACGTCAGATTAGACCCTTTCAATTCCGTAATATTTCTGTGTCATTTGTAACCATCACATCAAATGAGAAAAACTCATAGGATGGACTACCTTCATCTCTCATGTCTCCAAAGCTGGCCCTGTAGTGCAAGGTCTTTCCCTGCTACTGGACAAATATGGCAAGTACCTGAACCCTATGCCTCACTCTCAGTGCCTGTGAACAGTTCTCAGGTCAATTCACAAAAAGTAATCTCTCTTCAGAAAGTATAATATCCAATCCCATGGAAAGGCCAAACTTCAATATTCTCTTTAGTTTGAGATTTCTCTCCCTCCCCAGCTGTGCCCCAGTACAGACATGAAAACTCAGTTTCAGGAAGAGAGCCTGTGTGTGGACAGCTTCTTCTCTTCCTTCTCCCCCAGTGCTTTGACATCTTTTTATTTCATTTACTGAGGTTCTGAGTCTCATCAGCATGGGATTATGAGAAGAAGCACAGGGAAGTTGTTACGTGGCTGGTAGTCACGTAGCAGTGTGACATAGGTGATGTGCTATTTAGAACTGACTTTCTCCAAAGCATTTGTTTGGTTCTTTAAAGACCCACCAGCCTACTCTTACCCACTCTTCTTTTGCCAGGAAGAAGGTATCTCTGTTTTCATTGGACAAGGAATGGTTCTTCAGTCAGCAGATACCTAGATTCTCTGCTGGGACCTGTTCAACCCTGCAGGTAGCCCTGTTTGGAAGCAGTCCAATAAGATGCCATGCCGGATCTCTTTTCCTCTTCTTGTGTGTGTGTGGTGGTACAGAGGAGCAGTATCACTCTTCTCAATCATGGTAAGCACTCATACACCATTTGCAGGGTCAACTTTAGGAGTGTAGGCCACCCAACATGCCATTCTCACCTTTGCTCCACTATAAAAGCTTCTAGAACGTATTTTTCTTGTTGTTATGTTTGTTGTTGAGGCAGGTGTCAGACACCAGGCTTCTGTGCCACCAAAATTTCAAGAGACATACATTGAGTTTTCACAGTAGTACTGCCAAGGCCACCTGTGGAAGTTTGAAAGAAGGAATTACCTTCTTCCCCTCTCCATTGTGGAGAGTCAGGGACATTCAGTCTACCAACATCTCCCTAAAATCCGCCCCCTTTAATTCCCATTTTTTTTCATGTGATGCAGTCATTTAATAACTAACATCTTAAGTTTCCAACTCTAGAATGTCTCTTGTCTTGATCAAAGCTTCCCCTTTTACCATTCCACTTTCCCATTATTATTGGTTATTAGGAATTGCTCCACAGCCATAGGGATCTATTAGAAGGAACCATGGCATATGACTTTGCACTTGGTAAACTGTTTCCTTATTTATCACACTGGAGAATACACAGTGATTTAACTCCTTTGGGGGGAAATGATATTAAAGAAGAAAAAAGAAGAAACCCATGAAAGTGGGATTTGAAATAAATGAAACTATGCAAAGGAGTTTAAAAAATAGTCCTAGAAACTTGTTAAATATATTTTACAAAATGTTCTAATTATGCTATAGCTCTTAGACCCTAATTGGCCAGTATGGTAGTCAACTGTGTTTCATATAATCGAAGTGACATAGATGTTTGGCAGATGGATGAGGCACACTCTTTAATCCTCTTAATAAGCATATTAGCAGCAAAGCAAAATAAATTTAAAAGCATCTCAGTAACATTGTATGGAAAGAATTGTAAGTGAAAAAATAAATGTCCAGTTAAATTGTTGAAATGAGACTATAGTATTAATACCACCTTTATTGAGTTCTCTATCTTAAATATGAGCTTCCACAAATGAAACACTGTTAATTAAATGATTGTCATGTTCCTCAAGCATGAACAATGGGGATTTCAGAAACGTGACATTCATTCTTGGGAACAGAATTCTAGCCTTCTCTGTTTTTTTTCTCACTAAACTGGCTACTAACATTTCTGGAGCCCCAGGGCCTGAAACAAAATACGTTCTTAATAAAAAGTTACCAAATAAATGATAAATTAAAGAATGAAAGAGTGAATGGATCTCTATGCTGAGCACAGAATGATACTTGTCTTAGCCAGTTCAAGCTGCTATTACAGAACACCATAAACTGGGTGGCTTAAGCAACAAACATTTATTTCGCATAGTCTGGAGGCTGAAAGTTGAGATCAGGATGCCACCAAGGTCAGGTTATTGGCAAGGCCCACCCTCCTGGCATATAGACAGCTGGCTTCTCACTGCATCTTCACATGGTAGAGAGAGAGTTCTGGTCTAGTCATCCCGTTACATAACGGTACTAATCCCATCAGGGAGACCCACGCTTATGATCTCACCTAAACCTAATTACCTCCCAAAGGCTCCACCTTCAAATATCACCATATTGAGACTTAGGGATTCCACAAATGAATTTGGAGAGAGACAAACATTCCATCCATAGTACCTACAGATACTGCATTCAAGAAACTGAAGTCTAAAAGAGAAGAGAAGTAAATGTTTTGATGCAAAGACAAGACACACAAAGTTGGGGCCTCACAAATGGAGCTTGCAGACTTGTAAAGCAATCTTTCCCCTTTCAGCTAGAGTTGGTTCTTGAGATTAAATTCTGGGCCTCAAACCAGGGCTTCAGTGTAGAAGGAGCGGATGAAGAGCGCTACAGTACTTAGCTGTGGAAGAACTGACTCGGTACCTCCTGCAGGGCCTAGCTTGAGAATGGTGAAGGGATGCTGAAAGAATGGTCTGAAATCCAGCTGTCAGCATATCCAAGGGAAAAACACATGGACAGTAAGGCAAGCAGCTCAAACATGAGGACAGATAAAAATTCATCATCCACCCATTCATCCAACAAACATTAATTGATCATTTACTATCTGCCAAACTCAGTTCTAAACGCGAGGGGTACAGAGTGAATGAAAATAGTCATGGCTTTGCATTTAGGCACTTTTGGGTCTAACAGAGGAGAAAGGCACTCCATAAATAAGTGCAAAAGGAAATGTAAAATTGCAACTGAGATAAATGCCCTAAAACAAATTTTCAGAGTGCTCAGAGAATGTCTAACTGGGTGACTTTGAATTAGCTAGGGATGTCAAGCAGTGGAGGGAGATCAATTTTCTGACCCCCAAGTCTCAACTATTTCTAAGGCTCAATTTAGCAAAAGTGATGCAGTTGGTTGCATAGCCCCTATTTGATTTCCTTCTTTTTTAGAATATATATTCTTCCATCCACATTCACATACCTGTCTTCTGTTTCTGTGTAAACATTTTTTTTTGTGACTTGTGCCAACTGTTGTGATGGTTGATCTTATTTCACAGAAAAGCCATAAGGGATTAAAAAGAATGGAAGAATCAAGACAGGCTTTCATTTGAATCCTAGCTCTGTCTCTTACCTCCTGTGTGCCTTTGACGAAGTTGCTAAAAGTTTCTGAATCCATTTCCTTATTGAGAATCACTTTTTATAAAATAATTTTACTGCATAAGCCATAGAAGATGAACTTCAGATAGAATTTTGGAAAACAGAAAGGAAATCTACAATCTCATTGCTTTAATGTGTGAATTTTTATCCTTACCTTTTTGCTTTCCATCTTTGCAGGTGTGGAATGCAACTGTATATAACTGGTGTGTAATCTCAATGTGCTTGGCATTTTGAATTCAATATCCAATGTTTCTGTATAATTTGCCCAATTAACATGGACCTTAGCCCCTGTGACTTTTGAATCTTGCTAAAATTTACATATTGGTTAGAGGAGAAACAATTTCAAAATCTGAAAAGCAGGTGCCTGGAATACTGAGACAGTGACCAGGGATTTGCCTGCATTGTTGGAGGGTATGAGAGGTGAGGTCAGCGGAGGGGCCTCTGGGTGAGGTTTTAATTCTCCAAGAAGGACAGGGACAGGGAGGGTCAGCTATTTCAGTTCCTAATCGACTTGGGATTCTTCCCTGATTATGTCCCTGCCTTCTCAACAGGAAAAGGGAGGGGTAAAGGTGAAGGGCGGGATACACAGGGCTGGTCTAATTCCCTGGGATAACTGGGACCTCATTTGTCTAATTCAGGTCTTTCCCCAATTGAGAATCGTGTTATGCAATAGAAAGCAATTGCTTATTTAACATTTCAGACTTAGCAATAATATAACTAGTACATTTATTAACATGTAATATGAAAAATTAGAAATTAGAGTTTGAAATAACTTTGAAAAATAGTTATTCTCTATTTCAAAAGTAATTTATTATTATTATGAATAACATGGAAATGACTAGGAAAGGTGTGGGGGAAGTGAGTGAAGAGAGGTTGGTTAATGGGTATAAACAAACAGTCAGATAGAATGAATACATTCTAATGTTCCATAGTAGAGTATGGTGACCATAGTTAACAACAATGTGTTGTATATTTCAAAATAGCTAGAAGAGAGGGCTTGAAATGTTCCCAACACAGAATTAATAAATACTTAAAGTGATGGATACTTCTGATATGCTGACTTGATCACTACACATACTATACATGTAACGAAATATCACATGTGCCCACAAATATGTACAATTATTACATATCAACAAAAATTTAAAGAAAGAACAACAAAAAATGACAAAAAAAGCATTGATAGAAAAATGAATTACATATACATACATATATGTAAAATTTGCAAATATGTAGTACCTGTCATATGTTATGGGGGACCGGTAATTTTACTTCTATGTTTGTACACTTGAAATGGTTATTGTATATAAATGTGCTTTTATTTGAAAACTTAGAAAATGCCATCTATATAGCTTTTTCCTTTTTTCTTTTTTTTTTTGTTTTCATAATTATTTTTATTGTCTTTTATCTTCAGTTATTTCAATGACCCTGAATAATTTTCAGTTTATATTTGAGACACAGTTTTGTTTGAGTAGCTTCCAAAGTCAACTTGTGACGTGAAAAAAATGCATGGTGAAAAAATTCTTAACGTAGCATACTTGGCCCCAAAACATGGTCTATATGGTTTTGTGTTACATATATGCGTACTTTTACTCCATATCTCACGTACACAGCAATTCTTTTGCTAAGAGGAAAGTCACTTAGCTAGACTAAAAGAAGGAATAATGCCTAGTACATGGTTAAATATTAGATAAATGTTAGCTATGATCATATAATACCTTTATTCTTATTATAAAAATATATTAAACTTATAGTAGTTTATGAAAAAGAGTAAATGTTAGAACTGTTTAGAATTTTCTACTCCATAATCCAATCATCATAGCTAGTATTTATCTAATATTTAACCATATACCAGGCATTATTCTTTTCTTTATTTTTTTTATTTTATTTTTTTCTTTTATTATTATTATACTTTAGGCTCTATGGTACATGTGCGCAACGTGCAGGTAAGTTACATTTGTATACATGTGCCATGCTGGTGCGCTGCACCCACCAACTCGTCATCTAGCATTAGGTATATCTCCCAATGCTATCCCTCCCCCCTCCCCCCACCCCACAACAGTCCCCGAAGTGTGATGTTCCCCTTCCTGTGTCCATGTGTTCTCATTGTTCAATTCCCACCTATGAGTGAGAATATGCGGTGTTTGGTTTTTTGTTCTTGCGATAGTTTACTGAGAATGATGATTTCCAGTTTCATCCATGTCCCTACAAAGGACATGAACTCATCATTTTTTATGGCTGCATAGTATTCCATGGTGTATATGTGCCACATTTTCTTAATCCAGTCTATCATTGTTGGACATTTGGGTTGGTTCCAAGTCTTTGCTATTGTGAATAATGCCGCAATAAACATACGTGTGCATGTGTCTTTATAGTAGCATGATTTATAGTCCTTTGGGTATATACCCAGTAATGGGATGGCTGGGTCAAATGGAATTTCTAGTTCTAGATCCCTGAGGAATTGCCACACTGACTTCCACAAGGGTTGAACTAGTTTACAGTCCCACCAACAGTGTAAAAGTGTTCCTATTTCTCCACATCCTCTCCAGCACCTGTTGTTTCCTGACTTTTTAATGATTGCCATTCTAACTGGTGTGAGATGGTATCTCATTGTGGTTTTGATTTGCATTTCTCTGATGGCCAGTGATGGTGAGCATTTTTTCATGTGTCTTTTGGCTGCATAAATGTCTTCTTTTGAGAAGTGTCTGTTCATGTCCTTCGCCCACTTTTTGATGGGGTTGTTTGTTTTTTTCTTGTAAATTTGTTGGAGTTCATTGTAGATTCTGGATATTAGCCCTTTGTCAGATGAGTAGGTTGCGAAAATTTTCTCCCATTTTGTAGGTTGCCTGTTCACTCTGATGGTAGTTTCTTTTGCTGTGCAGAAGCTCTTGAGTTTAATTAGATCCCATTTGTCAATTTTGGCTTTTGTTGCCATTGCTTTTGGTGTTTTAGACATGAAGTCCTTGCCCATGCCTATGTCCTGAATGGTAATGCCTAGGTTTTCTTCTAGGGTTTTTATGGTTTTAGGTCTAACATTTAAGTCTTTAATCCATCTTGAATTGATTTTTGTATAAGGTGTAAGGAAGGGATCCAGTTTCAGCTTTCTACATATGGCTAGCCAGTTTTCCCAGCACCATTTATTAAATAGGGAATCCTTTCCCCATTTCTTGTTTTTGTCAGGTTTGTCAAAGATCAGATACTTGTAGATATGTGGCATTATTTCTGACGGCTCTGTTCTGTTCCATTGATCTATATCTCTGTTTTGGTACCAGTACCATGCTGTTTTGGTTACTGTAGCCTTGTAGTATAGTTTGAAGTCAGGTAGTGTGATGCCTCCACCTTTGTTCTTTTGGCTTAGGATTGACTTGGTGATGCGGGCTCTTTTTTGGTTCCATATGAACTTTAAAGTAGTTTTTTCCAATTCTGTGAAGAAAGTCATTGGTAGCTTGATGGGGATGGCATTGAATCTGTAAATTACCTTGGGAAGGATGGCCATTTTCACGATATTGATTCTTCCTACCCATGAGCATGGAATGTTCTTCCATTTGTTTGTATCCTCTTTTATTTCCTTGAGCAGTGGTTTGTAGTTCTCCTTGAAGAGGTCTTTCACATCCCTTGTAAGTTGGATTCCTAGGTATTTTATTCTCTTTGGAGCAATTGTGAATGGGAGTTCACTCATGATTTGGCTCTCTGTTTGTCTGTTATTGATGTATAAGAATGCTTGTGATTTTTGTACATTGATTTTGTATCCTGAGACTTTGCTGAAGTTGCTTATCAGCTTAAGGAGATTTTGGGCTGAGACAGTGGGGTTTTCTAAATATACTATCATGTCATCTGCAAACAGGGACAATTTGACTTCCTCTTTTCCTAATTGAATCCCCTTGATTTCCTTCTCCTGCCTAATTGCCCTGGCCAGAACTTCCAACACTATGTTGAATAGAAGTGGTGAGAGAGGGTATCCCTGTCTTGTGCCAGTTTTCAAAGGGAATGCTTCCAGTTTTTGCCTATTCAGTATGATATTGGCTGTGGGTTTGTCATAAATAGCTCTTATTATTTTGAGATAAATCCCATCAATTCCTAATTTATTGAGAGCTTTTAGCATGAAGTTGAATTTTGTCAAAGGCCTTTTCTGCATCTATTGAGATAATCATATGGTTTTTGTCTTTGGTTCTGTTTATATGCTGGATTACATTTATTGATTTGCGTATATTGAACCAGCCTTGCATCCCAGGGATGAAGCCCACTTGATCATGGTGGATAAGCTTTTTGATGTGCTGCTGGATTCTGTTTGCCAGTATTTTATTGAGGATTTTTGCATCAATGTTCATCAAGGATATTGGTCTAAAATTCTCTTTTTTTGTTGTGTCTCTGCCAGGCTTTGGTATCAGGATGATGCTGGCCTCATAAAATGAGTTAGGGAGGATTCCCTCTTTTTCTATTGATTGGAATAGTTTCAGAAGGAATGGTACCAGCTCCTCCTTGTACCTCTGGTAGAATTCGGCTGTGAACCCATCTGGTCCTGGACTTTTTTTGGTTGGTAAGCTATTGATTATTGCCACAATTTCAGCTCCTGTTATTGGTCTATTCAGAGATTCAACTTCTTCCTGGTTTAGTCGTGGGAGGGTGTATGTGTTGAGGAATTTATCCATTTCTTCTAGATTTTCTAGTTTATTTGCATAGAGGTGTTTGTAGTATTCTCTGATGGTAGTTTGTATTTCTGTGGGATCGGTGGTGATATCCCCTTTATCATTTTTTATTGCGTCTATTTGATTCTTCTCTCTTTTTTTCTTTATTAATCTTGCTAGCGGTCTATCAATTTTGTTGATCCTTTCAAAAAACCAGCTCCTGGATTCATTTATTTTTTGAAGGGTTTTTTGTGTCTCTATTTCCTTCAGTTCTGCTCTGATTTTAGTTATTTCTTGCCTTCTGCTAGCTTTTGAATGTGTTTGCTCTTGCTTTTCTAGTTCTTTTAATTGTGATGTTAGGGTGTCAATTTTGGATCTTACCTGCTTTCTCTTGTGGGCATTTAGTGCTATAAATTTCCCTCTACACACTGCTTTGAATGCATCCCAGAGATTCTGGTATGTTGTGTCTTGGTTCTCGTTGGTTTCAAAGAACATCTTTTATTTCTGCCTTCATTTCATTATGTACCCAGTAGTCATTCAGGAGCAGGTTGTTCAGTTTCCACGTAGTTGAGCGGTTTTGAGTGAGATTCTTAATCCTGAGTTCTAGCTTGATTGCACTGTGATCTGAGAGACGGTTTGTTACAATTTCTGTTCTTTTACATTTATTGAGGAGAGCTTTACTTCCAAGTATATGGTCAATTTTGGAATAGGTGTGGTGTGGTGCTGAAAAAAAATGTATATTCTGTTGATTTGGGGTGGAGAGTTCTGTAGATGTCTATTAGGTCCGCTTGGTGCAGAGCTGAGTTCAATTCCTGGGTATCCTTGTTGACTTTCTGTCTCGTTGATCTGTCTAATGTTGACAGTGGGGTGTTAAAGTCTCCCATTATTAATGTGTGGGAGTCTAAGTCTCTTTGTAGGTCACTCAGGACTTGCTTTATGAATCTGGGTGCTCCTGTATTGGGTGCATATATATTTAGAATAGTTAGCTCTTCTTGTTGAATTAATCCCTTTACCATTATGTAATGGCCTTCTTTGTCTCTTTTGATCTTTGTTGGTTTAAAGTCTGTTTTATCAGAGACTAAGATTGCAACCCCTGCCTTTTTTTGTTTTCCATTTGCTTGGTAGATCTTCCTCCATCCTTTTATTTTGAGCCTATATGTGTCTCTGCACGTGAGATGGGTTTCCTGAATACAGCACAATGATGGGTCTTGAGTCTTTATCCAATTTGCCAGTCTGTGTCTTTTAATTGGAGCATTTAGTCCATTTACATTTAAAGTTAATATTGTTATGTGTGCATTTGATCCTGTCATTATGATGTTAGCTGGATATTTTGCTCGTTAGTTGATGCAGTCTCTTCCTAGTCTCGATGGTCTTTACAATTCGGTATAATTTTGCAGTGGCTGGTACCGGTTGTGCCTTTCCATGTTTAGCGCTTCCTTCAGGAGCTCTTTTAGGGCAGGCCTGGTGGTGACAAAATCTCTCAGCATTTGCTTATCTGTAAAGTATTTTATTTCTCCTTCACTTATGAAGCTTAGTTTGGCAGGATATGAAATTCTGGGTTGAAAATTCTTTTCTTTAAGAATGTTGAATATTGGCCCCCACTCTCTTCTGGCTTGTAGGGTTTCTGCCGAGAGATGCGCTGTTAGTCTGATGGGCTTCCCTTTGATGGTAACCCGACCTTTCTCTCTGGCTGCCCTTAACATTTTTTCCTTCATTTCAACTTTGGTGAATCTGACAATTATGTGTCTTGGAGTTGCTCTTCTCGAGGAGTATCTTTGTGGCGTTCTCTGTATTTCCTGAATCTGAATGTTGGCCTGCCTTGCTAGATTGGGGAAGTTCTCCCGGATAATATCCTGCAGAGTGTTTTCCAACTTGTTTCCATTCTCCCCGTCACTTTCAGGTACACCAATCAGACGTAGATTTGGTCTTTTCATATAGTCCCACATTTCTTGGAGGCTTTGCTCGTTTTCTTTTATTCTTTTTTCTCTAAACTTCCCTTCTCGCTTCATTTCATTCATTTCATCTTCTAGGGCTGATACCCTTTCTTCCATTTGATCGCATCGGCTCCTGAGGCTTCTGCATTCTTCACATAGTTCTCGAGCCTTGGTTTTCAGCTCCATCAGCTCCTTTAAGCACTTCTCTGTATTGGTTATTCTAGTTATACATTCTTCTAAATTTTTTTCAAAGTTTTCAACTTCTTTGCCTTTGGTTTGAATATCCTCCCATAGCTCGGAGTAATTTGATCGTCTGAAGCCTTCTTCTCTCAGCTCGTCAAAATCATTCTCCGTCCAGCTTTGTTCCGTTGCTGGTGAGGAACTGCGTTCCTTTGGAGGAGGAGAGGTACTCTGGTTTTTAGAGTTTCCAGTTTTTCTGCTCTGTTTTTTCCCCATCTTTGTGGTTTTATCTACTTTTGGTCTTTGATGATGGTGATGTACAGATGGGTTTTTGGTGTGGATGTCCTTTCTGTTAGTTTTCCTTCTAACAGACAGAACCCTCAGCTGCAGGTCTGTTGGAGTACCTGGCCGGCCGTGTGAGGTGTCAGTCTGCCCCTGCTGGGGGGTGCCTCCCAGTTAGGCTGCTCGGGGGTCAGGGGTCAGGGACCCACTTGAGGAGGCAGTCAGCCCGTTCTCAGATCTCCAGCTGCGTGCTGGGAGAACCACTGCTCTCCTCACAGCTGTCAGACAGGGACATTTAAGTCTGCAGAGGTTACTGCTGTCTTTTTGTTTGTCTGTGCCCTGCCCCCAGAGGTGGAGCCTACAGAGGCAGGCAGGCCTCCTTGAGCTGTGGTGGGCTCCACCCAGTTCAAGCTTCCAGGCTGCTTTGTTTACCTAAGCGAGCCTGGGGAATGGCGGGCGCCCCTCCCCCAGCCTCGCTGCCGACTTGCTGTTTGATCTCAGACTGCTGTGCTAGCGATCAGCGAGACTCCGTGGGCATAGGACCCTCTGAGCCAGGTGCGGGCTATACTCTCCTGGGGCACCGTTTCCTAAGCCCGTCGGAAAAGCACAGTATTCGGGTGGGAGTGGCCCGATTTTCCAGGTGCCGTCTGTCACCCCTGGAAGGGGAACTCCCTGACCCCTTGCACTTCCCGAGTGAGGCAATGCCTCGCCCCTGCTTGGGCTGGCGCATGGTGCGCTCACCCACTGACCTGCGCCCACTGTCTGGCACTCCCTAGTGAGATGAACACGGTACCTCAGATGGAAATGCAGAAATCACCCGTCTTCTGCGTCGCTCGCGCTGGGAGCTGTAGACCGGAGCTGTTCGTATTCGGCCATCTTGGCTCCTCCTCTCCGCTTTTTCCTTTTTTCATTTGAAATTACATTGACAGCATTTTCCCCTGACATTAAATCCTCTTAGAGCATAATATCTGTGATTGATGAATTTCAATGCATTATTCTTTATGGAAATGTTTTTAGAATTTTCCTCTGTTGTCAGGGATTTGGTTATTACCAACAGTTCTCTACTATAAGCAACGACATCATGTTGAACTATCTTATACATGCAACTCTACCTGCAATTCATTCTTTGGATAGATTCCAAATAGATTAGTCAATTTTTAAAAATCGATATTTTAAGGCTCTTGATGCTTGATGCTAAATTGTTTTTTGTAAGAATTTCTATTTTCACCAGGAACGTATGAGTGTCATCTCATGGGACCCTTGCCCACTCTGAGAGTGTGAGAGTGTGTGTGTGTGTATGTATAATCATCACCAATTTGACTTCTAAAGTCACCTCTCCATCTAAAGTCACCTCTCCATCTAAAGTCACCTCTCTCATCAATGGGCTGATTCTCAATTGTTCTTAGAAGTGTTTTTACCATTTGTACATTTTTTTTACTTTTGTGAGAACTTCATTTTAATGCTACATGCTCATTTGTGAAATATTCTTATCTACTTTCTTTTTCTGTCTGAATCACTTATATTCTACGTACTTTCAAAAGGATTTTGAGTCCCCGACAAAAAAAAATGCAATCAAAACACTAAAATCAGGCTAAACAAACCATGCCTCACACATGGAATATTGTACCTTAATAGACACTTTCACATGAATCCTTCCATTTCATCTTCACAAGATGTCTGGCAGGTCTGGGTAATTACAACTCTCCTTATATAGATGTAGAAACTGAGGCTCCTAGAAGGGAGGTGTTGGCACTGGAGCAGATAGCTGTTCTCTGTCAGCACCAGAACTGCCACTGCCATCTGTTTCATCTCAAACCCACACTGTCACCAGGTCCAGTCCATTCATTCAATAAATATTTATTCAGGGCCTGATTGCTATATGTCAGGCACCGTTCCTGGCATTAAAGATCCAGCAGAGAACAAAAAAGATAAAGTACTGCCTTAAATGTTAGACTGGAGGGAGGACGGGTGAGGATATATATTGTGCTAAGGAAAGGAGAGGTAGGAAGAGAAATAAAAGGGAGTGGGGGGGATAGAGGGTGAGGGGGCCAGGTTGGGGAGTGCAGGCATTACTGTTTATTTTGTGTTCTTTTCTTTCTCTCTAATACACACAAGACCGCCAAGCATTAAGATTCTCCTGTGGAGCTAGGCTACAATCCTTTAAATGAAGACAGACAGAGAGCTAGGTGGCTGCAGCCCAGTGCTACACCTCACCCCTCCCTCAGTGTCATGCAGACAAAATGTATTCAGAAGTCAGAAGTGAAGTTGTGCAAATCCATCATTGACGCTAGCTTCAAGGTTACCTCGGGGGAGCCAAATGTACCCCTGCCAGAGAGCTGGATGGATGATGATGGGGACAGAAATTCTGGGGGAGTTGTAAATGGCAGCCACTGCCTCTATAGGAAACCCAAAGGGAAAACAGCAGAGGAGGAGGTGGTGGAGGAGCCACTGCCCTCTTGAAGGGTTCAATGTCATTCTGCGGACACAGCCAAATAACTTTTTCTTCCCTGCTGCTCCTCCATTTGAAATGACAGCCCCGAGCTCGCTTTTTCCTTGATTGTGTAACTCTGATTACAGACAGGGCCAAGGCAATCCCAGGGCATTACTACAAAGCTAAGGGGTCCCCAAAGAACTAAGAGTCAGCTCCACAAAAATCCCGATTCCTAGCATGAAACTGAAATATGAAACCAAATGGGCATAGAAAAGGTATGTGCATTCACATCACATAGCAGTGACTGGAGTCCTGAGCTGTGTCTGAAGACTGTGAGATCACGTTTGGAGCTGCTGATTGGTTTTCAATGATGGCCCTGTTGTGCAGTGCCATGAGACTTAGCTCCATGGCCAAAGACGATGGTATCCCCCAGGAGTCCTGTGAGGTTGCTGCTGTTCTCTTAAGACACCAGGTAGCCATCTGATCCTCCCTGAGCAAACTAAATGGGCAGACAGGTTTATTAAACCTCTCTTGGTCCGACTTACATGAAACAAGAGACTTATTTTGTTGTTGTTGTTTTGTTTTGTTTTAAATTAAACCTGTCTTTGGAGCCTCCTGCTCTTAGTTTACAAGTCTTCTTTGCACACTCGAATATTTTAAGAAGCAGCAAACATTAACTGAGGGTCTATTGCATGCCATACATTGTACACTGAGATCAGAAATGCGCACGACTGGCTATAGAGGAAAACAGCTTCAGTGAGAGCATCATAATAGCTACCCCCAAGGTCATGATTACTAAGCTCAAAAGTCCCTAAGCTCATACAGACACACACAGACAAAGCATAAACAAAGTTGGGGCCCTGAGTTTCCATGCTTCTTAGCAAGCCAGAAAGAATAAGTGAGCCATGGACCATTGGAATCCCTCAGCCAGTCTTGTCCCATCCAATGGCATCACCTTCCCTGCCTCTCTACAGGCAGGAACTCTCAAGACTGTGATTAGTCAGGGCTCCTAAATTCAGTTAGAGCTTTTCTACTGCTATATTCACTCATTTTATTCACTTGGGTACCAAACTATCTATCTTGCCAGACTGTATTGCACTGGTGATACAATGTCAAACATATCAGATACAATTCCCACCTTTGTGAAATGTTCACCAAATTGAGAAAACCAAGATTATATGAGTCCTTGAAAAATGATATCCATTGTGCACTAGAGAAGTATGTGTGGTTCTGCAGGAATACAAATGGATAACAGAAATTCTTGGGAAGCATTTAGGGCCCCAAAAAGGATCTTGGAATGTGTGTGTGTGTGTGTGTGTGTGTGTATGTGTGTGTGTGTGAGAGAGAGAGAGAGAAAGGGAGAGAGAGAGAGAGACAGAAAGCAGGGACAGAGTTGGCAGAAGAAACCCACAGTCTTCCACTTAATGGCTTCTTGAGTGAAGTCAGAACACAGACCCTATTTCCAATGCAAACCCCGGGCCATGGGCTGGCTCAGTGTTGTACTTAGCATAGGAAAGAACCAGGCGCCTTCACCAGGTGCTGCTGACCTCAATCTGGTCTCCTCCACATGGCTAAGAATGTTGTCCGACACGGGCAGGGGCCTGGAGTCTAAATCTCACCAAGTTAAAACATTTGGCTGCTCCAGGCAGATTTTTATCTACATCAAAGAGAAGGAAAAGCTGAAAATGGAACCTGGAGAGGGTGAAAAGGGTGAATGTGGGTGTTGAATGAACACAGATGGTCAGTGTGGAGTTTCACTCCAGAAGGGTTTTGTTTGTGGAAAGAGGTAGGGGCTGGGCCACTGCTGCCAGGCACCCCCGCTCAGCACCAGACAGGCCTGGCCCCAACTGCATCCTCTGTCAGTGAAGTTCCACTCTCCTGGTCTCTGTTGGGCTTTTGCTCCTCCCATTCCAACTTATTTTTTTAACCAGGAAAACATAATGAACTATAATATCATGTGCCAAGCTAAACATGTTACATGCATTTTCTGTTTTAATCCTCACAACATTCCTAGTTTGGTGACATTATCACTATACTTATTTCACATAGGAGGAAAATCAGGGTTAGTAAGGTAATCATCTTACCCCAAATCCCAAACCCTGTGAAGATCAGAACCAGGATTCAACCCCAAGGTTAAGGCCATACACTACACAACTTAGAAATGCCAAGGTTTATAAAGAAACAATAATCCCGAGATTTGCCTTTCAGCACAGTGATCCATTTATTTCCAGATTTTTTCTTTTTGCATGATTTTCTTTTATACATAGTTGATATCTGTTTGTTTATGAATGAGTATAACTTTATATCTTGCTTTTTTAAAAATACACTCTTATGGACATATGATCATCAGAAACTCTTGGTAACCATAGTTATGAATGATGTAATAGTCCACATAGTATTGGTACAAAGTATGAATGTGTATATCATAATTTATTCACACCAGTAAACTCTGAGTGTACGTTTCAGCTATTTCCTTTATTGCTTTAATTGCCCTGGGACTATAAATGATGCTGCAATAAGTATCTTTCTATATGCAACATAGTGCACTTATCAGTGTTCAAGAGTAGTAATATGTTAAGAGTTCTTGAGGTAGCTTCCAAGGAAGGCTTGAGTCCCTTCTTAATAATAATCATATCTTAGCAATTATTCCCTCAAGTTAAAATAATGGTACCTGGCTTATATGCTTTATAAGTGTTGGTGTTCCAGTGTGCCTGTGCGCACACATACGTGCATACATGTGTGGAAAAGATAGACATTTACAATGAGTAAGCAGCTTTATGCACAGACTCTATTAGATACTCAAGCCAGCTTCTTGAGTCCTCCCCAGTACCTTGCAAGGAAGAGTTTTGCAAGGAAATGAAGCTAAAAATGAAGTAACTACTCCAAGATTTTTTATAGCCAGGGCGTACTGGGCATCTTGAGGATTCAGAACATTTCAGAAGCACAGCCTCCTTCTACCACATCATACCACCCTCCTGAGGGGTGCCTCATAACCTTTAATGTCTGAGTTGCATGTATGAACCCAAAGTGTATGCAATATAAATACATTTTTCACTCTCTTTGTGACAAGTCTGACATAATTTTTTTCTGCATAGATTTTCCCAAATATCTTCATCATGTGTCAAAGATGTTTCCTCTTCGCTACCTGCATTTTTGGCTTGCAGAGACTTGGGATGGCCCCACCTCCACTTCACACTTCACTTTTCCTTTGTAGAGAGAGATGTAGGAAGGGGGTCTGCAGCCTGCTGTGCTTGGCTGCAGTTTATGGGGAGGGAAGTTAAGCAGAGAGGCGCCAGGCACTGCTTCAATTACACTTTGCTTGTTCTGAGGGCTTTAATCACGCCCTCTTTCTCAATAGATCCTTTCAGAAAGGCCAGGGGGAGAATAGGCAATTGGAAACCCTGCTAGTAATCAGGGTCCCAGACCTCCAATTCCTTGAGAAACAAGGCTGGGACATAAGACTCATTAAAGGGGGTGGGGGAGCTAAGGGAGACTAGCCATTCCTGAAGGAATCCATGTGTTTTGGGGGTGAGGTGGAAGTACACAGAAATCATAAACAATAAGTGGAAAGAGTAGGTGATAATAATTAGTTGGTGGTTTTAATTAGGAGATCTCTTAGGCCAGATGTTCATTGAAAAAGAATGACGACCCCTCCTGAGATGTAATGAAACTTCAACACCCACAGCTGGGGAAGGGGGTGGAGATGCAGAGTATGGATGCATGAGAGGCATATAGGCCTTTAGCCTGAAGCTTCCTGTGCTGGGGGAAAGGAAGGGGAGGGTGTATGTGTGTTTTTGGTGGAGCCCACCTTCTATCCCTGAGACCTAGGCATTTGTATTCTCTTTTGAGCAGCCAGTTCAGCAGAGCGTGCCTGCTTCTGATTAACCTAAAGAGGACGGCTGGGAGACCTGACTCCTTGCCTGGACTGGGCTGTCTCAGGAATCTGGGCCTCTGTGCACTGTCTGGGACTCCTTGTTCTGGGGAGAGAATGGGCAGAGGCATCCTGTGAGTCCTCCCTGGCACTTGCAGACAGCAGGCTTTTGTACCTATTCCTGCTCTAAAGGGGGTGTAACACGTGGTTGGCTGGAAATCTGGTGTGAATAAATTATGATGTACACATTCATACTTTGTACTGATACTATGCAGACTATTAAGTCATTTACAGTTATGGTTACCAAGAGTTTTTGATGATAGTACATCCATAATAGTGTATTTTTAAAAAGCAAGATATAAGGTTATACTCATTCATAAACAAACAGATATCAACTATGTATAAAAGAAAATCATGCAAAAAGAAAGAAAAAACTGGAAATAAATGGATCACTGTGCTGAAAGGTAAATCTCTGGATTATTGTTTCCTTATGAACTTTGGCATTTCTAGGCGGTGTAGAGGACGGCCTTAACCTTGGGGTTGAATCCTGGTTCTGATCTTCACAGGGTTTGGGATTTGGGGTAAGAAACTTACCTTCCTAACTCTGATTTTCCTCCTGTGTGAAATAAATATAGTGATATTGTCACCAAAGTAGGAATGTTGTGAGGATTAAAATAGACATCTCTTTTTCCTATAATGTGTTTACTGTGGGCCAGACCATGTATTAACCATGAACTACCAGGTATTAAGTGTCAAACTCCTTAGTTAAGAAACATGGAGATGGAAACTTGCCCAGAGTGATAATTAAGAAAATAAAATCAATATTTGATAGCAGAGTAGGGTGCCTATAGTTAAGACAAATGCACTGTACACTGGTGATGAACACCCTAAGTTCCCTGACTTGTTACTATGCATTATATACATATAAGAAAATTTCACATTACTCCATTAATTTGTGCAAATAAAAATAACTTTTTTCAAAAAAGAAGAGAACAGTCATTGTAATAGTAGCTAACATCCCCTGGACACTTTCTAAGCAGCTTCCATGGAATATACCTTTGAAGTCTCAGAAAAACACGACGGCATACATCTGTCTAATGTTATTTTCTAGAGATCACTAAAGCTTAGGAAATTAATGGGACTTTCCGAGGCTCACACCATTTGTGAGTGGCAGAGCTGGGATTTGATCCCAGGGAGAATATGTTCAAAGATTGGTCTCTACATTTGCATAAAAGGAAGGGGAACAATACTGAGGAAAGGCAAGAACTGGGCAAAACAGCATGGGAGCTGAAGGCAGAAATAAATGACTTCCCTTTGGGCCAAGAGTCAGCCAATTTTTTCTGTAAAGAGTCAGATAGTGAATATTTTATCCTTTCCAGGTCATGCACTTTCTGTTGCAACTCCTCAACTCTACCATCGTAGTGCAAAAGCAGCCATGTATGCAAATGAATGAGTGTGGGTGTGTTCAAATAAACCTTTATTTACAAAAATGGGTGGACTCGACTGATGGGATATAGTTTGCCAATTCCTGCATAAGCCCCTCATCAGAATTTGAGATTTGGAGTGGCTTTGAAAGAGGATATTGCTGAAAATTCTCATTTCAGATTAACTGAGGTTCCTAAAATCCAGGGATTAGATTCCCAGAACTAGTATTTTGTTTATCCATTGATTAACTTGCCTAGTATCACACAATTGACAAAAGGCAGATTCTGGACCTGAATCTACATCAGTTTAACTATGGAACCCAGCTAAATTCTGCAACTCTGTTAATACAACTGATCGAAATGAATGCCTGGATGGGCTCTTCTCCAGCATGTTCCAATGTTGGACAGAGAGTTAACAATGGTGAACAACACTCTCTTGCATTTCCCACTGACCTGTGACCTTGAACAAGAGATCAGCTTCTCTGAGAGTCAGCCTTATGCTGCCTTTACCAGATATGTCAGCAAGATCAGGGACTTCACATCCAGATAGATTTTGTTCTGACCATAGGCTTTGGGATCTATAGTTGTGAGATCTTAGGCAATTGTAAGACTCTCTCAGAAATAAGGACTGTTGCTTCCTACTCATATCTTTCTAAGAAAACGCCACCACTATCCCTGCCACCACAACCTGCACATGTTGCAAACCAAGGCATCCACGTGAATCACTTTGCAAGCTCATACCCTCATCGTAGTTTATTGGACCTGACCCAAGGCAATCTGGTCCACTGGCTGAACTAAACCAATAAGATTCTTCTGAAAAATAATTTGCAGAAGGAGGCATCTCAAGAGTTGTGGTAGGTGAGTCTTACTGATGGGGAATAGACATGTAAACATCCAGCAACTCTTGATGCTGAAGTCTCTGAAGCCTCACTGGCTCTTGTCCGTGGGAAGGACTTCTGTAGTTCAGCTACTCTCCAGCTTTTGAGTCTTTTGAATTTTGGATCAGTTTGGTCATTGTCCTACATTTTAGGAGCAAATGTGTCTTAAGACACCCATCTGCAATACAAAAATAATGGATAGGTGTTTCATAAAGTTTGTCCTGAGAATAGAGCTAATGTAAAGGAGCCAAAAGGATAGATCTGGCAAGCAATAGGCATGAAAAACATGTTTGTTCCATTCTTGCCATTTACTTTCTGAAATGATGATTCAGGAAAGGAAGTATTATAGCTATACTGGAACCAGAGACCCATGCACACTTATGAGTAGAAAGACACTGTAAAAGCTATCCTGAGCAAACACTGACTCCACCAGAAAGCCCCCTGGCAGCCTTACTGACAGACACCCTCTCCATTCATGCTTGAACAACCCCAAAAGGAAAGAGCTCATCTCCAGCATAGTGTCTGACTCCAGTGTTACATGGCTCTGATTATGCAGACCCTCTTATTTGTAATGCACTAAACATGTGGACCTTCTTATTTGTAATGCAATACACATGGCCTCTTTGGAATTTTCATCACTGGTCCTTGGATTGCATTTTTGAAGCCATAGAGAATGAAGTACTGGAAGTTCTAAGAGGCAATATGCAAAATATAGAAGTAGGCCATGTGTTGGGATAGTGAAACCATGAGGAATTATGTGTTACCTATTTACAGATACTATCAAACATGGCCAGAGTTTCTCTTAACATTTTTAATGATGGGCATAACTTAAGATTGAAGCATTTGAAGAGAAGGGATTTTGCTCCTCATTTTTCTTATGTTATTTGTTATCCAGTCAAAACATCTCCAAGTCCTTCCATTGCCTCTCATGAGGTATAATTTCCTTCTCTGTATTTCATCCAGCTTATCAACATCTCGTGAAAACATGGAACTCAGAATAAACACAATAGGCAACCCTGGTCTGGGAGCTGACCAGGGTTATCACATGCATTTATTTTTCTACCTGCTATGCACCAACCCCAGAGCATATGGGGGAATGTAGTTCCTCCATCCCGACCCCTTCATCCTGTTATTCCAGTGGGTCCTATCAGTAGATAAAGAATGACTTATAAAAATAGTCAACATCTTTTATTTTAACAATCACCCCAGGAAGCCTGTGCCTATTGAACAACCCTAACTCAATCTCCTGGGATTATACCCACAGGGCCAATGGCCCTTATGGTATATCTTCCTTAAATCATCTCCCTGAATCTTAGCCTGTGCAATGACTCCGTAACTTTCATTTCCTCACAGGATTTGGTACTGACCATTGTTTGGATACCAGCTAGTACCCATGGAATGCTTGAGATATTTTAACTCAAATTTCTACTTTCCTAATTCAATGGCTTTTTTGCAACACTCTGGAAGAGATTTTAGCCTTTTTAACATTCAATTTGCCATGTCTGGTTATAAAAACTGCCAACTCCCATGTTCTAGAGTTGGCATTTTAATGAAGGCCTGAAACAACTGTAGGAAAATAAACGAACAATGTGAACACCACCTGGCCTAAGCAGGGCCTGTCATAGTGATAGGAATGACCCAGACCATTGGTCAATTAGTGTTAATTCATTAATTATAGTACGGGAGGAAGAGCATGCCTTTGGATTATGAAAGATTATTGGATGGTTTATTTCTTTGTGATCCAAGCCCCAGGACCATTCACCATTATATCTGCTGAGAAGCCAGCATGCACATTGTACCAAGTGTGTCAGGAACTAAGGAAGTCAGGATAGAATTTTGGTTGCCTCAAAGCAATTTGCCGTGTTCCATCCCCTTGCTTCTTTGCATCTCACCACCTGCAGCCACTGAACCAGAGTAAGCTGGCCTGAGCCATGTGCAAAGTTATTCCACTGTGATTTGCTGTCATTGAAGACAGCCAAATCTCACAGTGTCCTACCCAGAACTCTTGAAGAGCTGTTTCTCTGTTCCTGAAAACTAGAGCCTTAATCCAAAGGGACTAGAAGAGACTAGAAACATACAGAGACTAGTGTTAGGGGCTGCTTCAGAGGGCAATAGCACGGTGGAAGACTGTGGTTCCCAAATGTTAGTGCAAATCCAAATCACTTGGAGGGTTTGTTAAAATGCACATCTCTGAGTGTTTAGCAAGTCTAGGGTGAGGCTTGGGAATTTGCATTTGTCATGAATTTTTAGGTGATGCTGATTCAGCTGGTCCAAGGACTGTACTGAGGAGCACAGATGTAAAGGGGGAAGGTTCAGAGTTAAGAACACAAGAACACACAGGCTCAAGTTCCACCTTTGAGTCTTATAACCAGGTGGCTTTGGCCCAGTCACTGTACCCCTTAGCTCTAGGGTATTATTGCTGTCATTGTTGTTGCTGCTGCTGTTTATAAAATGTTAAAATAATCCCCAGGTCAAAATGTTGTCCTGAGTCACAATGTCCCTGAGCCTACAGCAGGAATTAACATATCTAAGCCTCAGCTTCTCCAGTTCGGAGATTTCTGAAAGAAATAAAAATAGAATCACCACTCTATTGTGTGTTAAAATACAGTTATTCACACAGTGGAGCTTCAATCAGTGTCAGGTCCCTTCCATTGCTTGGGGTCCCTCTCTACCTGCACAGGTGAGCCTCTAGGAAATGATGCTATCATTTTCTTTTGCAACTACTTCCTGTGACTTTTTAACTTGACAGACCTTCCTAACGTGCCCTCCATCTTATGCTGGAAAAAGCCCACATTGTCCACCACACCAAAGAGTACTCAAACCCACTGACCAGGCCAATGGAGACAGGATGTCCCTGTTGTCTCCACATCTGGCCTCTCCAGCACAAGCCTCTAATTTTCTGTGGCTCTCGCTTGGCCTCCCTTCAATGTGGGAGGGTAGTGTGGATAATGAGCCCCATCTGTGGGGCAGCTGGGTTCTGAGGCCCCCCTTCTCCATGCCTTTGAAGAGTACATCCATATTCTGCCTGGAGGTCTCCTGTTGTGACCAGCATTTCTGTTTCCCATTAGCGGTGGGGAGAGCATCGAAATGGTAAAAGGAGGAAGCAAATTAATGCCCTATTCTGGGATGTGCTGAAATTTACCAGTATGGGGGATGTTGCTGCAGATAAGAGTGTCTTAGACACAGATATTACTGAGGTTACAGCCAAAATGGCAATGATTTCCCTTCCATAATGGCAAAGTATCTTGGTGTGGTGGCTGAAAAACTATGTGATTTAGAGTCAATATATTAAGGTTTGAGTTCAAGCTATTCCATGTGAAAGTCACAGTGACCCTAAGTTTAGGGCAGGTGAAGTTACAGAGAGATCTACAGGGGACTTTGAGTAAGATCCCTGCTCCAAATTACCTTAATATTTTTTTCTAAAGCAGAAAGTAATAATTAAGAAAACTTGAGTGTACTTCAAGATATTAAAACCAACTGACCATTCTAGACATATGGACTCAAGCTTTTCAAATATAAAGTCTGCAAGTTAATTTCTTTTCCTAAACTTTACATTCATCTGTGAAATGACTGCCTCCAAAATCCCAAATAAGGTGAGCCTGAAATCCTCTCTGAGCCTGTATCTATGGGATCTTTAGTTATCCTAGTTGTTTCTCTCTGAATGGTTCTGGATGGATTTTGTGTGAACTCAAGGATGTTTGGTTTTATTCTACACCTTTGACATTTGCTAAATGGAGCAAAAACATAAATGGTGCTGAGCTTTCAGACTGTCACTGAGCAGCAGCCTTTTGTCACTTACCAGTTCTGTGAGTCTGGCCAATGTGCTTAATCTTGCAGAACCTCAGTTTCCTCATATGTAAAATGAAAGCTAAAACCTATCTTTTAAAGCTGTAGTGAGGATTGCTTAAGAAAACATATTCCTGGTACATAGAAAATGCTCAAAACTGGTTATAAACTCTTCCCCTGCCTATACTCACCCTTTCTTTCAATATAAGTCCCCCCCACCCCACCAAGTACTGGACGTAGGTGAGCTCTTTAAAGTTGGATAATCTAACCTTGTGTTTTTTAAAAAATGTATTTTTCTCATAGTTATTTTAACTTAGAGAGGGTTAGTTATGCCAAGACTCTATTCAGAAAGTGTTCACAGCAATGGTGTGCTGGTAAATGTTTGACAATGGGCTGTCTGGAAAAGGTGGGGAGGGCAAGCTGCAGTTTGTCACCTTTGCTGAATTCCATACTGGCTGATTTCAAGCTACCAAAGAGACATCGCTGGTCACAAAGTTTGGAAGAAATGAGCATACTTGGCTTATCTAAGCTGGTAAGAGCTGGCTTCAGTGTAGCTAGGGGTCACAGGATGAGGAATTGACCATTTCAGTATAGGTACAGAATACGGCAAGAAGGAGAGAGAAGGGCAGAGATGGAGCACAAACCAACAAACAAAAATGAAATAAAATAAAAAATGAAGGGAAAAACAAAAAGGAAATAAAAAAAGAAACAGAGACCTTAGATATCATCTCTTCCAATCATTCTATTTTGCAGGCAAAACAACGATGGACCAGAGAGAAGAAAAAAGCTTCCTATGGCCATCCCTCACATCAGTGGTGGACTTGGCATACCAAGCCGAGGGCTTAAATGTGTGTGATTAGAGACCAAGCATTCTCAAGAGAAGCTAGAATTAATGAGTGAAACTGAGCAAATAACACAATAGTTTGAACCAAATAAAGCATTGCCCCACAGTTAAATCTACAATGAAGTAATAACTTCTCTGGACAACCCCCAACACTCAAACTCAACTAGCCAAAAAGATTTAAGACTAGTCTTGAGGAATGGTCTGTATGGGTGGAAAATGGAAGGGATGCCTTGGTATCAGGGGCATCTCCAGCCCCGAATGTCAGTAATTCTGTGATTGAAGGGCCTGCCATTTGGCACTTAGCTGCCACATAGGAACTGGCAGTATTAACCTGCAGCTACAAGCAATTAACACGCACGGTCTTGTGAGACTTGTTGCAAAATTTGGTGGAATTACTCTATGATTTCTCCCTCTAGCATTTGTTTTGCAAAGGGAATAATTTCTGTTGTGTTTCAGGTTTTATGCCTTGTGATGTCAATATGTATTTAGACCAGATGGTCCAACCATCTTAGGAAATTCAGAGCTGCAGATCCTTCTCCCCCAAATTGAAAAGCTCAGCATCCCAGTTAATGACACAGACTCCTGTCTGTCAGGATGGTGTGTAATTATTTTGAGAGTGAAAGAAAAACTTAGTTTTAGGGATTCCCCAAGAGTCAGACACACTGGTTAGCCTTGGCCATCCCAGTCCAATTCAAGAGAGACACTCACTAGCTAATCCTTTAAACCTAATTCTTCAAACATCCCCATCAATTTGCAAAATGATGATATTGAATTAATTGCATCAGAGTTTAAAGAATTACAGAGCAAGCATATGAAAATTTGCATTATTGCACTGCCACGTAATAGCACAGTAACCATACATAATCTCTAACCTTAACGTCTCTAAGTCTCACCTTCTCCAGTTTAGAGATTTCTCAAAGAACTAAAAATAGAACTACCATTTGACCCAACAATCCCATTGCTGGGTATATACCCAAAGGAAAATAAATTATTCTACCAAGAAAGACACCAGCACTCATATGTTTATTACAGCACTATTCACAATAGCAAAGACATAGAATCAAACCAGGTCCTCCACAATGGTCGATTGGATAAAGAAAATGTGATATATACCATGGAATGCAATGCAGCCATAAAAAGAACAAAACCATGTCCAGTGCAGCAACATGGATGCAGCTAGAGACCATTATCATAAGTGAATTAACACAGGAACAGCAAAGCAAATACTGCATGTTCTCGCTTATAAGTGGGAGATAAAATCTGGTACATGTGGACATAAAGATGGGACCAATGGACACTGGAGACTGCTGGAGGGAAGAGTGAGGGAGGGGATAAGGGTTGAAAACTACCTATTGGGTACTATATCCAGTATTTGAGTGACAGGATCAACAGAAGCTCAAACCTCAGCATCATACCATATACTCATGTAACAAACCTGCATGTGCACCCCCTGAATCTAAAATAGATAAAATAAAACAAATCTGAGCTTTTCATGTAAAAAAGGATAAAGGCAATATAAAAGAGGTTTTTGTGAAGACTAAATGAGAGTACATGTTATGTACTTGGTGTTGTGCCTGGCACAAACACTTGTAAATGTTAGCTTTAAAATTGTATCAATATTTTAATAACAAAATTAAGAATTTGTGACCCCATTAAATACATAAGGTTACTGATACTCAAAAGGAAGTTGCTTTTTTCAAAGACAGATAGCTAAGATTCAAGCCAAGGTCTATATGACTCTGAATGCTATTGATATATTGTTCGTGATAACATGATTTACAAGATTTCCCTTATAGGTAATAGGGGAGCAAGTACTCTTAATAATTATTGGAATTGCTATTTTTTCCCATATGCTTATGATTGGGAGTCTCCGAACAAGGTGGAAAGTCCAGTAGCTGGGCAAAAGCAACCTTGCAAGTTCTGGGACAAGTCTCTTAAACATTCTCCAGACGGTAGAATTGCAGGAAGCTGGGGGCCAGTCTTATCATTGTTATTTCTGCCTCTCTGAAAGGGATGGGTAATAGACATGGAATGGGGAGAATTCTCAAGCATAAACGAGTTCACAGTCTTCAAATGACCAGCCACATGTTGTGGACAGCTATAGAAAATGGCAACAATCACTTTGGGAACCACACTATGCTAGGTCTTCCACGGTTTATGATCATTCTTGAACTGGTCTAAGCCATTTATTTATAGGGGAGAAAAATTTTTCTGACGATAATCATTTTCTAGTTTGACAATTTTATTTTAGTGTTACTTGATCTACTTTGAAGCCTCCTGGGAAATCTATGTTACATTTGACTTCTCTCCACATCAGCCTGTTAGCTATTAGATGGCTAATTCGCTTCACAAGATATGCCGATATGAGAGGCACTCGGCTCATATTAGGAGTAGAATTTCACCACTCAATGGTCAGGTCGTTTATGATTAAGACAGAAGAGCAATCCAAACACAGCAGCCAATGAGAATGCTCTCCAATCACCTGTAATCACTGCTCTTGGGTTTCTAATGGAAGTGGTTTCTCTTGGTGCCTATCAAACAGCTAGGATTTCTCCTAAAAATAATAATATGCTTTGGTTTGGAAGTAGAGATTATAGGAAGCTTCTCTCTCTCTCTCCTTGAGTGTGTGTGTGTTTACCTTTTCCCTGTATTTTTTTTCCTATATTTTCTTTATGGAGCAAAATGAAGAAAAAAATTAATATAAACTATGAAAATAGCAATACATGAAAACTAAAATAACTTTTTCTAAGGCAGTTCAGTGAAACACTTCAGCTTTGGGATAAGATAATCCTAGATTCTAAAGTCATCATTTGTTATTTATAAGCCACACAGCTCTGAAGTAGTTAATAAATTTTCCCAAGCCTTTTTGTCCTTATGTGTCAAATGTAGATAATCCGGTAGTTTTTTTCAAGGAACAATTGGAAACTGAATGAATAGCACTACAAACATGATGGCAACTGTTAGATAATTCTTGAGGAAATATATTGTTATCACTCTTCTGTAGTTAAGTAGAATGAATTGGCACCAGGACAAGATGAATCTTAACTAAAATAAAGTTTATTTCCAGATAGTGAGATCTATGGAAGTTGAACATGTGCTGTAGAACTTCTTATGCTTTTATTTAAGAATCTGCATTGTCAAGGGTAGGACGAACCTCAAGTTCACAATCATAAAACACTCTTGTAGTGTCGGAAATAGCGGAGAATTTCCATGTGTGTATGCCTTGAGTCTACAGGGGACAAAGTGCTTGGACAGCTGACACCGCACTCTATACTTGCCCCAGAACATAGGCTGCCTATGAAGAAGATAAAAAAGAAATAAAAAAAGATAATCCTAGTGTTCTGAAATTACACATTTTTTATGGGACCTGAGATGAATTGTCTAACTTTAGTTGTCCTCAGGTAGTCATCTCATAAAATAAGAACACCGTTGTGTCCTTCCCAAGTGTCCAACCATCTACTTTAGTTATCCAGAAATAAAGTGAGAAGAAAGTACAGAAGGTGTTATGAATCTTGAATAGTGTTCAAAGCAAATTTCACGAAGTCCCTGGTAGACAATCCAAGAAGGCAAATAGAATGTTCTATACCATTCACACGTGTCTTTTTTTTTTTTTTTTTAAACAGTGTCTTTGTCACCCAGGCTGCGGTGCAGTGACATTATCTCGGCTCACTGCAACCTCTGCCTCCGGGTTCAAATGGTTCTCCTGCCTCAGCTTCCCTAATAGTTGGGACTAGAGGTGCCCACCACCATGCCTGGCTAATTTTTGTATTTTTAGTAAAGATGGGGTTTCACCATGTTGACCAGGCTGGCCTCAAACTCCTGACCTCAGATGATCCACCCTCCTCGCCCTTCCCAAAATGCTGGCATTACAGGTCGGCCCACTCATGTCTTTACCATTACTCCCCCAAGATTTGTGTGGAGATGCTCTTTGGGGAGGAAGAATAAAATGGCAGAGACTTTGTTAGGATAAAAACAATGGAAATTAATTATAAGAGTCCATTTCCATGAAAAGGAGAAAGGTGAGTTTGTCTTGCAGCTATTCTTGTCTGGGGTTTCTGAAAGACTTACACCTTAAGGATAAGTCAGTATCCTGGGATACAAACAGAGGCATAGGATAAGGCTTAGAGCAATAATGGCAGAGGAAAAGAGGGAAAAGTAAGATAAAGACAAAGAATTTGGACTATTTATCTGAGCTGGATCTGTACGGACTGAGAAGACAACTTATGAAAAATGTGAAAGAGCATATTTTGTAGACATTATTTAGATTCTTTGTGGATGAAAAATGCATTTTAGTTACTAATAAGACTTTTTTTGTTCTTCTAATTAAATATATGTGCAATGTCCATGCAAATGTATGGGCATCATGAAATGATTCTTCAGGATTTATCACCATAGCTTTGGGCTTGGCCAGCAGGCAGGTGGGCAGCCAGGGGAATACAGAGGCCAGATGGAGTGATCAGTTGAATAAAATTAAAATATTTGCAGTGAGGAAAGGCCCTGTACTCTGACTGGAGAACCCCCTGCAAAGTTGTACTTGTATTCATAAGTTAAAATACTTCACCAGCCATCATTTGTAGAGAATCTGGGTAGGATGGCATTCAGGCAATCATCCATGAAATCACTTACTCAGCTTTTGAATGAATGAAAGAAAGTGTCTACAATTACCCAGATGTGAGATGGATAGAAAAGATGGTCTTTAGTACCCAACAAGTCAGGACTTGGTAAATGCTGAGAAGTTAGAATGCCAACCAAGTGGACCTTTGTTCATGGAGAAGAGATAAGATGAGATTGGAAGATGCAGAAAAGAAACCAGCTGTTTGTGAAAGAACGAATATTAATGAGTTGGGACTGTGCCCTATATACACACTCTAGGGTAGCAAGACTAATTCCAGACTCCGCTGAATGTGATGATCAGTCTTGTGAGCTATTCTTAAGCTTGAGTGGCACTGGTCCCCAAAGTGGGCAAAGTAAGCCCCTGTGGTGAAAGTCTTTAGCTGCTGAAACTAGGCTAGGCTAGATTAGGTTAAGAAGTCACTGGCAAAATGATATACGTTGAAGCACAAGCTCAATAGATATGTCTTCATGCCTCAAATAACTACCAGAGAAGAGAAAGACAAACAAACAAACAAACAAAAGAGCAATGTGTTTACAAGGAGAAGCTGTGCAATTAACCATGCTTGCACTTCATTTGTATGGCCTTCTGCTTTGGAGAAAAAACGGCTGTGAGTCTAGAGATGGCTAGGGGTAGAAGTGTCTGTGACTAATTGAGGAGAAGTTCCAAAGAAGCTGTGAGGCAGTGTAGTGACAGCGTCCACCCCACTCTGAGTAGCGAAGCTCTCAGGTGGAGAATAAATACATTAGTGTCATTTTAGAGGTGTTCATTCTCTCCATTCAGCTGCATAATGCAATTATTTAGTAGTTCAGGATTCTTTGAATTCTGTTTGAAGAACTTAAGAGGTTAAGGGCTTGAAATGACAAATGCATTATTAATATTGCCTCACAGAAACATCCAAGTTTATAATTTTTGAGGCAGAGAAAAGAAAAAAAAAGACTAATAGGTTTTTACTCATTTGTTCCCCCTAGTAAATTAACCTACCCAACCTGTGAGAAATGTATAAATTAGACATTATTAGAGAAAGTAATAATGGACCAAAAGCCATCATCTGAAGGTTTATTCATTAGCAAGACTCATGTGTACAACTTTAGTTTTTGGGTTTATTCTTGTCCTAAATTCTGCACAGCTGGAAAGAAAGGGGTTAATAGCAAGGGAAGCAGAAATTGTGGCTGGGTTCATACTAGTTAGGGTACATTCTTCTATATGGTCTGATGTGATCCCAATCAGTCTATGTAACAGTCACAGAAGGCAAAGTGTATGGTGATAAAGAGCATGGGCTTTGGAATCCAATAGATCTGGGTTCAAATACTAGTTCCACCAACCATGAATTATGTCACCTAGGCAAAACTATGTTTTGTTTTTCTCGCCTACAAAAAGAGGTGTAATAATTTCTATAGCATTTTATGAGAATTAACAGAGATCATACATTTAAATTAAGCATGTGCCCAGAAATTGTAAGCATTTAATAAATTGAAGCTATTAGTGTTAACTATTAGCATTATAATTAAAATTGGTATTAAAATTACTATTAGTATAGTATTAGTATTATTATTTTAGAATATGTCCTACAATACCCATTTGACAGCTGAAATTTAGATGACTGAAGTGACTTACCTAAGATCATAGAGTTAGTTTGAGCCATAACCAGAAACATCTTACTTACATTTTTAAACAAATTTATCTTCTGTAGAGTTCAGCTACTTCAATCTGCAAACTCAAATTTCTTCTCAAGTTCTTATTCTAACTCTTCTTTTGGACAATAGTCACATACTGCTCACAGGGATTTTCACAGATGTTATTCAAGTATTTCAGAGAAATTAGCAAATCTCGCACAATTACTATTTTTGTTAATGGATACAGTCTTTCTCTGGCCATAATAGTGTATCAGGTGCTAGGTTTGTCATCCCATGGTAAACAACCATAAAACTAGATAAAATAATGGAGGAAATATCTTCAAGTGTTAGGAAATAGATAAGAGTAGGACTGTGATCCTTCAGAGAAGATAGACATGTGAGGTTAGCCCATGTTAACCTTGGATTGTTTCCTTGGGATTTACCAAACTATGTCAGGGAGAAGTAGAAGCTAAGCAGAAAGGTTAGTTTTGCTGAACAAAGAAAAGAGAATCAGAGTTTAGGGACCTGAAGTAACTAGAATTTTTGCTACAGGTTGTCAGAGGACAGAGCTGTGCTGTAGACAAGGGTTCACCACTGATCCTTGTCCATGAACTGGCTACACTCATCCTGGGTGAAATTCCAAGGCCCAGTAGATAATAGCTGCTCCAGAACTGGCTGAATGAAGACCTCAGAGGCTGCACTGACTTTGTCGATGCTCAGGCTTTTAGTTCAGAGCCCATAAATGCCATTCTTTAGGCTGAGGCCCTTGCCTTAAGTAAGAGCCATACTGTATGACTAAAGAGAAACCACAATATATCTATCCTCCCTAATAAAGAATAAAATCAACCTGTTGTATCAGAAGGATCCACCAAAAATTTAACTCTGTACAAGAATAAAATTAAGCATCCTTTAAGCTTTAATCAAGATAGATAACATAATCCAGAAACCTAGTTTCATCTGCAACATCCAGCGTATTATAACAAATTACTAGACATAGGAAGCAAAAAAGCGACCATCAAGCAAATATGTACGTGTTAAAAATTGTACTTCAGATGATCTAGATAATGAAATTAAAAATATTATGCATGTGTTCAATGACGTGAGGGAAAGATTATTGTAAAGAGTGCACAAATAGGAAGTAGTAGCAGAAAAGAACAAAAAAAAGTATAGAAAATAACTAAATGGAAATTCTAGAACTTAAAATACAGTACCTGAAATTTTAAAAAATGTACTGTATAGGCTAAGAGTAGATTGGAGATTACAAAAGAAAGGGTTAGTAAACTTGAAGGCAAAGCAATAGAATTCACTTGTAGACCCTTAGAAATCATTTAAAATTAATAAATAGGTACAAAATAATTAAATAGGGAAAGAATTTTTTTTTCAATAAATGGTGCTAGGACAAGTGGATATCCACACTCAAAAGAATCAATCGCTACCTCACACCATATATAAAAATTTACTCAAAATGTATAATTGAACTTAACTGTAAGAACTAAAATTAAAGATTACTTAGGAGGAAACATAATAAGAATAAGACTTCTTCTTCTTATTATTTTTTGATATAGGGTCTCACTCTGTTGTCCAGGCAGGAGTACGGTGGCATGATCCAGGCAAATTGCAGCCTCAACCTCCTGGGCTTAAGTGATCCTCTCACCTCAGCTTCCAAAGTAGCTGGGACTACAGGTGTGTGCTACCATGCCTGGCTAAATTTTAATTTTTTTTTTTTTTTTTTTTTTTTTTTTAGAAATAGTGGTTCACTAGGTTGCTGAGGCTGGTCTCAAGCTCCTGGGTTCAAGTGATTATCTTGTCTCAGCCTCCCAATATACTAGGGTTACAAGTGTGAGCCACCACACCTGGCATCTCAGAGTAAATCTTTATAAATTTGGATTGAGTGATGGTTTCCGAAGTCAATACCAAAAGTAAAATCAATAAAAGAAAAAAATTGATAAATTGAACTATATCGAAATTTAAAACTTCTGTGCTTCAAAGAACACCATAAATTGAAAAGCCAACAAAAAGAATAAGATAAATAGTGTACAAAGTATTTAATAAGAGAATTGTGTCTAGAATATACACAATCTCTACTACTCAACAATAAAAGATAACACAAATTTTAAAGTGGGTCATGAATTAGAAAAGATATTTCTCCAAAGAAGATGTTCAAATGACTAGTAAACACATGAAAAGATACTCAACATATTTAGTTATTAGAAAAGCACAAATCAAAGCCACAATGAAATATCACTTCAAACTCACTAGAAGGAATATAATAAAAACAGACAATGACAAGTGCTGGTGAGGATGTGAAGAAACTGGAGCCTTCATTTGTTGCTGCTGGGAATGTAAAATTGTGCATCCACTTTGAGAAACACTTTGGTAGTTCCTAAAAATGTTAAATATATCTTTACTTATATGTCCTGGAAATTATTTTCCTAAGTATTATACTCCAAGAGAAATAAAAACATCCATCCACATATAAACTAATACACAAATTTATATACATATTATTTATAAATAAATAAAAATTAGAAACAACCCAAATATATTTCAACTAATGAATGGATACACAAAATAGAGTATCTCCATAAAATGGAATATTATTTGAAAATTAGAAATGAATTACGAGTGTTAAAACTCTATTATAATTTTTTTGGTTTTTACTGAACCCTATCCTCCCTCAAAAATGAAATACTGATACATGCTATGACATGGAAAAAACCTGAAAACATTTTTCTACATGAAAAGAGTCAGTTACAAAAGACCACATATTAAATTACACTTATATAAAATGTCCAAAAAAGACAAATCTATAGAGACAGTTAATGTAAATCTGTAAAAACAGATTGCGTTAATCTATAGAGATAAAAGTAGATTAATGATTGTTAGGCCCAGGGGAAATGCTAAGGAGGATAGGCAGTGGTTGCTCATGAGCATAGCATTTATTTTGGAGTTAATGAAAATGTTCTAAAATTAGAGAGTGGTTTTGGTTTCAAAAACCTGCATATAGACTAAAAATTACCAAATTGTATAATTTAGAAGAGTAAATTTTATAATATGCAAATTATAACTCAATTAATATTTTATATAACAGAGTTCCAGTGAACTATGACACAATATCAAATAGTTTAATATGTGTGTAATTGAAGTACCAGAAATAGAGAGATAATAAAACAGAGAAATTATTTGAAAAAATAAAGGCCAGAATTTCCCCAAAGATGGTGGAAATTAACTTACATATCCAAGTTCTTGGAACCCAAGCAGGGTAAATGCAAAAAGAAACATAGTTAGAAATTTCAGTCTATCTGATGAAATACAAATATGAAAAGGAACACCTGAAACATAGCCAGAGGAAAAATATTTAGTATATAAAGGAGATCCATACTATAAATGATATCTGGCTTCTCATCAGAAAGAATGGAAGCCAGGAAACAATGAAGCAGGATAGTTAAAATTCTCCAAAAGCAAATGTCAACACATATTTCTATATTCAGAAAAAAAATTACCTTAGAAATGAGGATTGGATAAAAAAATTATCAGAAAAACACAAGCTGAGAGTATTTGTCACAAGCAAACCTACACCACAAAAATTGCTCAAGAATTTTTTTCTGGCTGAAGCAGAAATGGCATCAGATAGAATTTTAGAACTTCAAAGGAATGACAAGCACCAGAAATAGTAAAAATTTGGATAAATGTAAGAGATTATCTTTTATTGCTTTCCTTAATTTTTTAAGGACAACTGAAGACATAAATTTTAAAAAATAACTACATTTGAAGGGATTTATAACATATGCATGTATGAAATATTGAACAATATTAGCACCAAAATGAGGTAATAAAATTATACTGTTGTAAATTTCTTACATTTTACATGAAGTCATATAAAATTATTCATAGACTTGAATGAAATAAAGATGTCTATTGTAATTTTTAGAACAACCACAAAAAAGTAAAGAAATAGCTAAAAAGCAATACAGCAATTAAAAATAATGGAAAAAGTAGATTCATCCTAGGAAGACAAGAATGGAGGAACAGGAGGCAGCAGGAACAAATAAAAAACAAAAACATGACATTAGACTCAAATTCAACCCTACTAATAATTATGTTAAATGTAAATGAACTAATAACATGAATTAAAAAGCAGAGATCGTCCAACTACATACAAAACCCAGCTATATGTTGTCTACAAGAGATGCCTTTTAAATATATGGACCCAGTTAGGTTGAAAGTAAAAGACTGGAAGAAAAAAAGATATGTGAAAGAAACATCATAAGAAATCTGGACTGGCTGTGTTAATATCAGTCAAAGTAGATTTCAAGATGAGGGATATTACTAGAGATAAAAATGTGTGGAAACCTCTTCAAGGTCCTTGTATTTCTATCAGTATTACAACCTCAAAGTTATTTCACATTCCAGATCATCCTATGTCTATAAAAAACCTTTATCACTTCTCATTCCTAATATAAAATACTCTGAGTGTAATTGCTCATGGTGCAAGATTTGTGGCTGAGGATCTTCTGTGTGTATCTTCTCTCAGCTTCCTCTAGGTAGGTGAACAGAGACATCTCTGATGTGCTAAAGGAGTTTCTCAGCATGAGAGACTGCTTTGATATAGTCATGGGTCCTATAAACCATCTATTCAGAGTCCTTAATTATTTTATTTCACAAAAATGCTTCAAGCGTGTCTGTGTACTAGATAGTGAGGTAGGTTCTATGTATATAGAGGCAAGTTTGGTCAGAATCATGGTCTTCAAGAAACTTACAATCTGCACAATAAGATTACACTGAAACATGTTGTTTTACATTAATGTTCTGGGCAAATTTGGGGAGAGATTATACTCTAGCTACTATTAAAATAAAACCTCCTTCAAAACAGTGTGGAGACTGATACTGCTTTTAAGTTGACAATGCCTGAGTGTGAATCAAACTGTTTCAAACTTTATCTAGTGTTCTGGTTTGAGTCACATTTGCAAGACAATTCCCACTTACTACCATCAGCCAACTTAATTCATAGTCACATCAATCACATTTGTGTCCCTGTCTCTTTGTTCTTGTTCAACAAAGAGTAAATCCATCCTGTATCTCCTCTCTCTTTCTATGTCCATCAGATTCCCATAGCCTACAAGGCATAAGGCAGTTGTCACTGTCTAACTCTAACTTTAAATGATACTGTTCATATTCTGCCTGCATCCCCTCAACACTCTCCTTCTTCATGTGGTTGGCTTCCAATTGCTAGCACCTACAACTCTTTGCCCAAAGGTTCTTTCTAGTCACTAGAGCCACTAGTACCTGTTCTACTAGCCAGAAGTACTGCAGAATTAACTGTGAAGGGAGCAATTCTCAATCAATGGCTGACAGGCCTTAGTGGAAAAATATCCCAGCTTTCTTGCCTTTCAAGATCACACAGAAGATTATTTTACACTGTATCTGGACTTCTTCAGGGAGAATTTATCCCAACTTCCCTCAGTAATAAGCTGGTGAATTACATGTTCTTTATTGTCTTCCCTTTCCTGAGTTACTTCCCCTTTCCTCCATCAGTGCTTCCTGAATTATCTACCAAATTGGCCACTTGGGGAGAGACAGGGTAAGGCCATGTTTGACTGCCAGCAAAGTTAAAAGTATGATCAGAAGCTGGCAACTATAAAACAATGAAAGTGAGGGCTGGCACTTCCAAATATCTCACCCGAGAACCCAGAGGAGATTTTCAGAGCCTCTAGGACCTCCATATTAAAATCTCCAGAACCCAAGTTCTGGGAGTCATTCAGGAGCTCCAACACCCTAGTGAGGCCTAGAGGGTATCTTGGGTATACCCTCTGGTTTAGGCACAGATATGTATATACATATACATATACATATACATATACATATACATATACATATATATGTATCTTAGATGAGCCTGTGCATGGCAGTGGTAACCAAGGTCCCCAGGGCATTCATAATTTGGAAGATCTCGTAGAGAAAGGACTGCATGTTTATAAGCATTTGTTAAACATGTTTTCTACCTCAAACTGTACCCAGATCTTTATATCATAGTTTGTTTCTGGAGTAACCTAACCAAAAATAATCCACATAGAGAGGCAGAAGCTATTGTTTTTTGCTTGTAGTTTAGATAAAAAAGCTTGAGTCTTTTTTAGATCAACTTTCAACACAGATATCTATATTCAGAAAGAACATACTTCAGAAATGAGGATTGGATAACAACAATCCTCAAATCCAAACAAATTTAGGCAAGTACTCCACTCCACCTCTTACTATCTGTGTGGCCTTGGACAAATTAATGAATTCATGACTCTGTTTCTGTAATCACTTATATCTCCTGCAAATGACTGCCACACAATACAAACTATTTTCAGCCAGAAAGGGAATTTATTTATTCACATACCCAAAAAGTGAAGGAGCTTTGTATAGCGTCATATGTGGCTTGATGTAGCCACTCAAACAATGTTATTTCTTATTCATCCCTGGGTTCTGATATCCCCTTGCCAGCTCTATTTCCATTTGATTTCTATTTATAAGTAGACAAGATGGTACATGGCAGGTCCAGACTTAACTATTCTTTAAGTGCCTAGCCTCTCTAGAAGAGAGAGAGCCTCTTCACCAAGTTTTAACAAAGCTTTGAGTTATAAAAGGAAACCCTGGGTAAAATATTGAATCCAGGTATATGTTCTACATTTTAGGCCATGCTTGAATTATGTCTCTACACCTGAAGCCTACAGTAGTGTCAGCCCCACAGAAATCATATGGGCTAAGAATGAGAGAAAAGATTTTCCCAAAGCAAGGATCTCTTTTATGAGGCCAAAAGGAGAGAACAGATGCTGGCAAGCAGAAATGGATGGGTTCTGCTAATACAATGACCTCAAAAGGCGGTGTGAGAGTTAAATGAGATAATCCTTTTAAGCTCCCAGTACAGGCATACGCTAGGTGCTCAATCTTTAATCACTGTCATTATTATCAATCATATTGAACAAAGCATAATTTTCTCATTTATTAAGTACATAAAAAAGACACACCCCAAAAGATTGCTGGGAAGATTTTAAATGATATCTGAAAATCTACTTTAAGTTTTAGTGTTTTTTCCTCCTCCTTACTTTCTCAAAGCTGGACCTCTCACTCCCCACCGCTATGATAAACATTTGTTAAATGAATATATGAATAAATGAACACATGAATAAATTAATGCATATAATCCCAAAATGCAGGGTGACTTTCATACACCTCAAATCTCATTGCTCGGGGGTTTTTTCATGTAGAATATACCTCATCTTAGAAAAGTCACCTCTCCTGTGGTTGTCTCCAATTTGAGGCACTATTTCAGGGTATACTCTGCACAGGAAAGTAGTTCTGAGCCCATGTTACAGAATCTTCATTTTCGGATTAGTTTCCTATAAAGGAAAATATCCTTCAAGACGCTGGATACAGGAAATGCTGGAGCGAAAGACCCTGAGTACAACGCACAGAGGCTCGGCATATAAGCAGTGATTCAAGGCATCACTGCCCACCCCAACCTCCATCTCCATTCATTCAGCATCAGTACCTGGGATTCAGTTGTCCCCTGGACAGAAGAAAGACAGAGGAAGGTTTTGATGCTTCTTTTAAAAATAAGATACATTAGTTAGGCATTTTACTTTCATTACATGAAGTGAGCATACTTGTCTCAGAGAACTCAAACAATCACCTACAGCCAACAAGAAGGGAAGGCATGATTTGTGGTTTGCAGAACGCATTTCCTATCTTGTACTGGTCATAGATTAATTTCATTCTGGCACAGCAAGTGTCACGATGACAAAATCATTTAGCCTTAGTGCTTAAAGCAAAGAAGGGTAAAATAGAGGAGAACATGAGGCTGAGGGCATATGGACGACGCTCTTGCTTATGTCTCCTTTAGTGTCTGATTTCAACGCCATATCATCTTGACCACATGGTAATGTTTTACAAGCTTCTCCAGTTAGAGAAGCACAAATATTGTAAAATGATTGTAGACAAAAATGAGCCCCAAATTCCTATCACTGTGACTTAGTAAAATGTAAAATAATGAAACAGTAGCTGCTATGAGCTGAATTATATCTGCCCCCCCCAAAAAAATTTATATATTGAAGTCCTAAACTCCAGTACCTTGGAATGTGACTGTACTTAGAGACAGGGCCTTTAAAGGAGTATGTAAGTTAGAATGAAGCCATTTATTTGGGTGTGTTCTACTCCAATCTGACTGGTGTTCTTATGAGAAATTTTGGGCACAGAAAGGGTCACTGAGGATGTGCACACAGAGGGAAGACCATGTGAGGCACAGAAAGAAAGTGGCCATTTGCAAGCCAACAGAGAGGCCTCAGAAGAGACCAAATCTTCCAACATCTTGATCTTGGACTTTTAGCCTCCAGACCTGTGAGAAAATACATTTCTATAATTTAAACCACCCAGCCTGGTGTAATTGTTTTTTATGACAGGTCTAGCAAACTAATACGGTAGCTACCAATGATTGAGCACTTACAGGATTCTAGTTATGATACTAAATGCTTTTATAGAGATATAATTTAAGTCCAACAGTAGTCTTAAGAGGTATTATAAGTTTACATATTTTCTAGATGAAGAAACTGAGTTTGTGAAAGAATAAGCAAATGACTCAAGGTCATGCTGGTAGTACCTGGTTCTAACCAGATATCTAACTCTCTCCTTGGAATCTTCCCTTGAACATCTGAACATGGCTAAAACCAAGCTCAAAGTCCATTCACCAAACTCAGTACTTTCCTCTAGTGTTCTCTCCACCAAAGCACCAGATTTATAAGGCAGAATTATTTTATTGAATCCATCGTGAAATCTTGTGTATTCGACTTTATCTTCTCACACAGTGGCTAACACAATAGATAATAAGATATTACTAACTTTGTAGAGGCAGAACTGATATGCTTAGCAATGAAATTGATGGGCATTGGGGATACATTACAGGGAGGATCAAAGATTATACCAAGATTTTAATTCAAGGGTCAAAAAGAATTTTGGAGAAGTTCACTGAGATCAGCCCTAAAGGAACTTATCAACCCACAAAATGCTTCTTCCTCTATTCCCCTCCAGAGGATGAGATCTCCATGTCCAAGATAACTGCCGTGGTTTGGACCATCACATCTCACATGGGTTAGCATGATGTCTCTCTGGACTCTCCTCACCTTCTCTAATGCACTCTCCACTCTAGCCAGAATAATCAGTTACCAATTCCCTTTAAAGTCCTTCATGGACTCTCCCCACCGGATAAAAGTCAGATATATGGCCTACATGATCATATTGACTTCTCACTCAAGCCTTAGATAATGTCCAGACAGAGACACTGGGCAAAGAACTTGATTAATTTGATGAAGGCTTCAACTCCAATCATGGCACAGTTGCAAATCCACAGGTTGCTCTTTTTCTGTTACACTAAGTCAATTTCCAGGAAGCCTGGTTTAATATGACAGTGATATCCAGAATTTACTTATTTTCACTGGGGCATGGAAGAAATCATTTTAGGTAGGACTCCCAGAGACCAGATTTTGCCTCTGCTACTATGAGTTTGAAGACAAGCCAGGTCTCCATAACTTGGTTGTTTCCTCTGTAAAATGTAGTGTTTGGGGTACTGATCTCTGTGAGTCTTCCATGCTCCATAAAGAAATTACAGCATCACTTGCCACGTTGTTGAGAGGAAACAAGAAGATCTCAGGATGAGCTAGAGAAAGAAGGAAACAGAGTCAGGCAATGAACAATTTGAGAGAAACACGAGTACTGAAAAAAGAGTGTGTGCATGCACTGCCTCAGAAACCAGGGACAAAACACACTTGGGCTTTTCACCACCCTCTGAGTTTTCTCTACACTTGCCCAAGGAAGGCCAAAAATAAGAGCTAATTTTTTTTTCCAGAAAAAAGGGATAGAAACCAGGCCTCAGACACGCCTCTTCCCATCCTGACTGAGCCCGGATCCACCCAAGAGGGTGTGGTCATGAGGACTAGGCAGTTACAGCCAGATGTCCACCCTTTCCATTAGCATGGATGCCCTTTGAAATCACACTAGGCACTAGGCACAGCTGTTTTTTTTTTTTCTTTTTAAAGAAACTCCCTAAAAAACTAGAATCAGATTCTGTAAGCAACAAGTTATCTTGGAAAGCAGCTGGAAGCATACACCCATTTCTCCAGTGAGAAAATGAGGGCACAGGGAAGTTGGATGACATACGGAGAATACCAGGATCTCTTGTCCCAGTGTATGTATGAGTTATTGTAAGTGTAGACACCCAGTCTCATACACTATTCTGGTTCTTCCATTGGGAAATTGGGGCTCAGGATTAATCATCTCCTACTTTTGAATAGCTATTTGCATATTTTATAGCAGGCATTGGTCACATCAGTAGTCAGGCATTTAGTGGACAGCAGAAAAAATAACCAGGGAATAAAACAAAGAAAACAATAATTTGAGTAATTGTGTGCATAACTTCTGCTTATCCTATCTTTTCTCTGGGTGTCACTTCTGGGAAAATGTGATTAAATAATCTCTAAGAATCATTCCAGCTCTATCTGTCTAAGACAGAGAACAGGAAAGCAAGATCCCCATGGCAGTCAGGGAAGCAGCCCAGCCAGGAACCCAGGTGGCCGTGGACCCTGGGCAGATCCAGGAATGAGGGGCCTGGCTACTGCATTTCTGGAGCATACCCCTCTCCTCATTTTCCAAGCACTGTGCCTTCTCTCTAGCCAAACAAACACAGCTGAGAGTTCTGGAACTGAGCTGCAAAGAAAATCAGCTCTTGACGTCTTGCCCAACGAGCAAACAATGGTGAAAAAGTTTCTTATTGTTGCTTCGTATTAATAACCTATTGATGAATCAACCCACTTTCCCCATCTAATCTTGTGGGCCTTGCCACCATTAATTATCAAATATGAGATATAAAATTTCAACTTTCTGTACTATATAAAAAATTAAGGCTTAATACCTGTTAATATCTTAATCAACAAAACAACTTCACAATCATTAATAGCTCAATGATCATAACAATAGCTATCATTTATAATGCACTTTCTAGATTCCAGACACATTGCCAAGTGCTTTTACACGTATTGCTTTATTTAATTCATTTTAATCTTAGGAATTAGATTATTCTACGATTTCCATTTAACATATGGCGAAACTGAGGCTTAGAGAGGTTAAGTAAACAGGCCACAGTCCCACAGATAAGAAGTGTTAGAATCAAGATTCAAACTCAAATTGACCTGTCTTCGAAGACTACTGTCTAAACTGCACTGACTTGTAAGCTAAAGTTGTATGCCTTCAGAATTCAAAGGCATTTTTCTGTTTGTTGTGCCTATGCTTGTTAGAATGAAATTATCTATTGCCTCTTTCCACTTGCTTTGGTCAAGTTCACAGATCAACACACATTTCCTGATCTGTGATTTTGTACATCCACCTCTTCTACCAGTAATCAAGCAAGAGAAGCACCTGACGAGTTATTCTCTTAAAGGATGGGGTCAGATCATACCAGCCCACAACTCCAGCAGCTGGAGAGACAGAAGCTCAGAAGTTCAAGATACTGAGGCTGAGTTCCCTTGGAGAGGCAAGGAGGATCCCAAAGGCAGAAGGAACAATCCTGGAAAGCTCCAGGTGACATCTTGTGTCAAAATCCTATAGACTTGAATTATTTTGGGCTATAATACTGCACCATCTACAGAGTTTAGTGGGGCAGCTGAGCCAGGAACCCAGGTGGCTGTGCACCCTGGGCAGCTCCAGGAATGAAGGGCCTGGCTACTGCATTTCTGGAGCATACCCCCTCCTCCTTTACTCAAGTTCTATGCCTTCTCTTCAGCCAAATGGACACAGCTGAGAGTTCTAGAACTGAGCGGAAGATGAAATTGTGGGAGAGGAAGGGCAAAGGGTTTCCCACAACTCATCATCCAGAACTGTGTTACTTGGACATCCCTACTTCCAGTTGAGCCCGAGAAATATCTACATGGCAGATGAAGTCAATGTGGAGAAGGGGACCAGAAGTATTGTCAACCATTGTATGGGTTCTGCTCCTCTTTTTGACAGAAACCTCGATAAAATCCTCAAATAATGAGTGATGTCATCCATGTGACATGTAAACATGCCCAACCCAAGAGAAAGTCAGAAAATGAGAGGCTGCAGGAATGTGGGAAGGTATGAGTTTATCAGGATGAACAGGGTATCTGAGAATGACCTAACTGTGCTGACCTATCTAAAATCTAAACACAAGCACAGGGTGATCCATCACTGAAAACAGATACCTAACTCAGTCACACAGTGAGAAAAGGTGGGAAACATTGACCTTGTTTATTCCATATTGCACTGAATATACAAAGTTCCCATATCCTGCAACAGAGAGAACATGGTCCTGAGCAGAAAAAGGAAACTAATGGCAGTTTTATGTAATGGGTCTCTTCTGTGGAAGTGATACTGACCTGGAGGATGTACTGTATTCCATACTCTGAGAGGTGTCCTCTGATGTGGTGGAGGATTTCATCTACCTCTTACAGTCTAGGAGAAACAGGTCTCAAAATTATCTCATTAAGCTACCGGCTGAAGTTCGGGTTGATTTTCCACATGCCTAGAATAGGTACATCTTGGTCATGGAGAAAGAAGATTCTACAGTTGAAATGACTAAATTATGATCAAGTTTATACATTGGTGTCCTGTAAACTTGGTTGATATAAATTAATTTCCTAGGTATGGCCAGCTGCGGATGTCATCACAAGGCCAAAGACAAGACAATCCCTTGGACTTTGCTGACTCCATCAGATGACATTGTCGCTTACGTGCGCGTGCACACACACACACACACACACACACACACACACACACACTGGTTTTGTCTGTATGGCCAATTAACCTCCCTAGATGAAACATATCTGTGCCTGGTACTTCTTCTAATTGTAGCATGAGACAGACTCAGGCTTAATAATAGAAGGAAAGACTGTCACAGTTACAGTTGTCCAAAGATGAAACACATTGCCTGGGGAGGCCCTGGGTTCTCTTTCCCTTGACATGGACATGCATTGTTAGAATATTGTGGAGAGCTTCCCAGCACCGTAAGAGAATGAACTTGAAATTCCTCTTGCCTCTGAGGTGTTTAGGTGTCTGGAAATTTTTTACTTACATCCTCTCTGAGCCTATTGCAAACCTTAGGAGCAATTAGATGGGTGTGTTCATTCATTCATTGACTCATTCAGTCATTATTTTATTTATTCAGCTAATAAATATGTGCATAGTAAATATGTGCACATAACTCAGCATGGGTTATGCTATGTGACAGGGGCTGAGAAAGCAGGAAACAAGAACTCCCCTTCTTTCAAGGGGGTTATTCAGATCCTTGATGGTGCTATGTAACGGATTCTCTGATGGGGTCGCCCACATATATGCATGCTGCCGAATTGAGGGAAGAGTTGCTAGTGTGAAAGCTTTCGAAAAAAATTTAGAAGGGTCATTTGTTATTTAATCCAAACCCTCTGGATACTTAATAAGAGACATTGAAACTGTATTTTTATGTGGAACATCACAGGATAGTCATCTAGATGAAGAGTGGTGTATATGCAGTCTTCAGTTGTGTTCCAGGAACCACAGGTTATCAGAACTAAAAATGCTCATAGATAATTCATCAAATCTACTCCTGTCATGTATTATGAAGGGAAACAGAGGCAAGAGGAAGTCTAATACCTTGTTCAAAGTCCCACTGTACTTTTTGGCAGCCAAAACAAAAATCAGGTATTTGCTTCTATTGAACTCGTGGTATGTCAACTTGATTACATTTTATTTTGGATTACTATTATCATTATCATTATTATTAACATGTATTATGTGCTTGCCATGTGCCGGACAGCTCCCAGGGTGCTTTAAGTGCTTGCCTCTTTGAATCTCCAAACTAAGCTGAGAAGGCAGGTGTTAACAGTCCTCATTTTACACATAAGGAAATTATGGACCAAAGAATGTCATTAATTTGTAGACAGAGCTAAGAAATAGCAGAGGCAGGATATGAACCCAGGTCTGTGTGACTCTACAAGCCTGCAACAAGGCATTATATCTCAAGGCTTTGTAGTTTGCTCTGGCTGGCTACCTGTCAATTCATCCTCCACATCTAGGATCATGAAAAATAAAACACCACTCTTAGAGCTCAGCTGAAAGCAGGCTAAAGTCTGTTCATGAAGCCTTACTGGGGGAGAAGGAGGTTTGCTGACGATCAGTAGCATTTCCACCCTCTTCTGCCTGTCATGAGAGCACCCTCCAGCCAACTGAAACAACACTGAGAAGTGGAGCAGAGAAAACCAGTCCAAGGGCCTGGCCTGCCCCACTGGAGACATTCACAGCATTGCTATAACAAGAGCAGGAGCTGTGATAAGGAGCTGGGAAAATCTGTTACAGTGAAGGCGACGCCCACATCAGGCTGTGGACATAGACCAGAGTCAGCCCTGGGACTCGCCCAGCGTGGGAGAGAGGGCATGGATCCCAGGACGCAAACTGTTTTCCTTCCTTTCCAAAGTGCTGCTGATTCCTGACTGAGGCTTGGTCTTTGTCAAGCCAGCTACTCAGGGTCAGGAGGAGCCAGGATCCCTTTTGGATTTGGTGCCTGCTTAACTCTCTTACTTTAACTCCTGCTCCTCCAACACCTTCATCCTATGTGCTAGCACAGATAACTGTATTAATCTGTCCCAGAATAATCTGTGCTACTCAAGATACTTCCTTATGCCACTTTCCTTCCCATTCTTTTTTTTTTTTTTTTTAACTTGAGCTTATCTTTTCATTTTCCAAGATTTGGCTGGGCGTGGGGGCTCACGCCTGTTATCTCAGCACTTTGGTAGGCCGAGGTGGGCAGATCACTTGAGGTCAGGAATTCACCAGCCTGGCCAACATGGTGAAATTCCATGTCTACTGAAAGTACAAAAACTAGCCAGATGTGGTAGCACATGCCTGCAATCCCAGCTACACAGGAGGCTGAGGCAGGAGGATCACTTGAACCCGGGAGACAAAGGTTACAGTGAGCTGAGATCACACCACCGCATTCCAGCCTGGGAAACAGAGTGAGACTCCATCTCAAAAAAAAAATAAATAAGTTCTTCGAGATTTATTCAATACAGCACTTTGCCTGGAAAGGTCTCATTAATCTATAATCCATAACACTCCACTTGTTCAGATGAGAATGGCTTTAGTTCCTTTAGTTCGTCTCTCAAGGGCAGTCACTATACCTTGGGAGAATCTCTGTTGGGACACTCCCAGTACTATAGTAGAGCTCAGCTTAAAGCAGGCTAATGTCTGTTCATGGAGCCTTACTGGGAGAAAAAGGAGGTTTGTTGATGATTGGTAGCATTTCTACCCTTTTCTACCTGTGATGAGAGCACCCTCCGACCAACTGAAACAACACAGAAATGGAGCAGAGAAAACCAGTCCAGGGACATGGCCCGCCCCACTGGAGACATTCACAGTGCAGCTGTAACAAGAGCAGGAGCTGCTGTTTTATTAAAATTGTGGGTTCATGTTTTTGTCTTCCTCAATATATTTCTGTCATTTTGAAAGCTGAGACAATACTGTATTCCTCTTTGTATTTACAAGATGTCGTGAAAGAAACATTACATTGCAGATTCTCAATAATACTGGGTGAATGAGTATATGAATGAACAAATAAACAGACTGATGAGCTCAAATTAATTTCATAAAAGAAGCCCTGGCCCAGTAGATGGAGCCAGAAATAATTAATCTTTTATCCCCTTTTCATGGGCCTGATGCAGAGTACCAGGTATAGAAAGAACAGTTCTTGAATAACTATAGTGCAGCAACTGTAGGGAGAGTCCACAGAGATGGTCCACATTGCACATATGGGAAACTGTCGTTCAGGGAGGTTGGGTGACCCCCCCACTCACTATCCTCCCAGGGCTGGAAGGCCTTCAAGTGGGCACAGGACCCAGCTCTCTTCCATCAATCAGGCAGGTAGTATTGCCACCACTTTACAGATGAAGCAAGCATATTAGTTCACCAAATGGTTACTGAGCATTTATAATAGGCCTGCCCCTGTGTTAAGACTTGGGTAGGAGGGGAGATAGATGAATAAACAGAAGTACAGAATATATGGAGGAGTATTCCTGAACATGCAGCTGGAGACTAAATTTTCTTGGAGGGAGAGTAAGGCTAGAATATGGAAAATTCTCAACTTAGACCAATGTGACACCTCCTGAATTTAGGAATCGTCGCCTCTTTTTATTATCTATTCAACCTACCCATTTTGCTATAGACCTACTAACTTCCAGTCCAGTACAGAGTGTTTTACATACTTTGCCTTTTTAAATCTCCCAGCTACTCCTAAAATTAAGTTTAATTATCTCTGTTTAACAGATGAGGAGACTGACGTTCCAAGTAGATAAGTAACCATAAAGTCTCCCAGCTTGTAAGGGGTAGAGTCAGAGTATACACCCAGATCTGTCTTTGTCTAACTCTGTACCTCCCAGTGAGCCATGGCTCACTTGGAATACGTACTGTGTCCCTGATGTACAGGTGTTCGAAATAGCATGTACCAGACTTCTGTGAAATGCATGCCTTTCCAACAGTTTATGAGCATCTACTAAACGCAGACATTAGTGCTGGGCTCTAGAAATTTATACAAGGAAGACCAAGAAGGGTTCTAATTACTAAAGGGTCAAGAGTCCCTTGTGGGAGGGGGGAAGAGACAGAACAATTAAAAGGCAGAAGTGCCAAGACAGATACCCCAAAGCCCTGCAGGAAACAAAAGAAAGTAACTCTCTCTTCCTAGGAAAGCCAGAGAGGTCAAGCATCATGCTTATTTATTGATGGCCAGCTTCTAGAGATTTAATTTAGAATATAATCAAGTCCATTTGGTGAGCACATAGCCAGGAAGTACAAAACTGGATGCAATGGGTAAGTTTTAACAAGTCTGCGATGTTGGTAGCCTCTGCATTTTCAAGTTCTCTCTCCCCAACTCTGAGTCACTAAACTGTATTCAAGAACTGGGTTAACCACCTTCAACCGATTAGCAGTTGATTCATGATTTGGGCGAACTGATCACTTAGTAGCTTGGTGATTGATAGTGATTTCAAATCCACATACATATTAGAAAACCCTGGGGAGCTTTAAAAAATACCAATGCTCAGGCCACACTTCAGAACATTTAAATCAGAATTTTGAGAGAAGGGTCACAGGTTGGTAGCTTGAAGGAGGACACACACACCCTTTATTGTAATTTTATTTTGCAGCCAGTTGGAACCTACTGCTATGTGGAAAAACTCCCAGTTTTGGCAGCCCTAAAGCTACAGACAGGACTAAAGAAAAAATAAATTCCTAAGATAAATAAGGTAGGCAATGGCTGTTTATCTGCTCTTCTCTCCACAGGGCCTTTGCATAGCCCATTCCTTCTGCTTGGATCTTCAGTCCCCATGTCAACCCACCCTTCCACATTCAATTAAGTTCTCATTCTCCTAGCTCTCATCTCAAGGTCTCTTTCCCTATGGAGGCCACTAAGCCAGGACCCTCTGTTATCTGTCCTCATGATACTTGCTTCCTTACTTCACAGCCCTTTCCTCAGCCTGCAATCATGCAACCGAGAGAGTAAGTTTCTGACTGAAGTCCATCTCATGCACTAGACTGAAAGCCTCCCAAAACTAGGACCAAAATAATTGTGATTTCCTCTGTCTGTAACTAGGACCTAAATTGGGGACTGGCACAGAGGGAGCACTCAATAGATATTTTTTTGAATGAATGAATAGATAAATGATGAATGGAAAATATGAACAAATTAGTAAAGATAAAAATTCACCTATACTCTAGGCGACAAAACAAAATCGAATCAGATCTAGTGTTTTTTTCTAGCCTTCAGGCTTTTGTGTTTGCTGTTTTCCTTGGTATTTCAACCTTAAATGATCTTTCCTGTAGGTCTACATTTCAAAATCCCTCTCATCCTTCAAAGCCTCATTCCAAAACCTCATCCCGCATCATGCCTTTTCAAAACATCCTGCAGGAAGTGAATTTTCTCTTCTATACACAACTTGGAAGCTTAACTGAAATGTGCTACTCTATGTTGCCTTGGGAACATATTATCATTTTTAAGAGATTATAAGCAATTTGAAGGTGGTGCTCACCTAATTCATTTCTGCCCTTTCCCCCGTGGTACCTAGTAAAATGCCTGCCATATAGTAGATATCCTGTAATTATTGTTTTAATGCCTACATGAATAGTATATATCATGGGTAAGTGGTCAATGGACTTCTGGACTCATTTCTCAAATGCAAGCAAAGGGACAGTCGCACAGATTTTTAAACTCATATGTATTCTAAGGATTTAGCTTAGGAAAAAGTTACTAATAAGTCTCCTTTTCTCTTTCCCTTTGTAGATCACACTCTAATATTTTTTCGCTGGAAGAGAGAATGAAGATATGACAGTGGTTCTGCATGAGTTTGGATAATTATATTTTTCACATCACTTGGCAGTTAAGATTGACAACTACTGATTATTTAAGGTACTGTGTATTCTTCAAAAATAATTCAAAACACAAAAGTAATAATTGGATATAATTGCAAAACCAACTGATGTGGTCCCAGCACATGCTTGAGTTTATGGGCCTCAGTTTCCCAACCATAAAATAAAAGGGGTGGAATAAATCAGTGTTTTTCAGTGTCTATTGACCCAAGATACACCTTGTAGCTCATTCAGAGTGCATTTATTCATTTGGTAAATATTTAATGAGTACCTACTATAGTAAATCAAAAACATCTTCTTCTAGTAGAGAAACAGACACCTGTCAACAATTGTATAAATGCATGTACTATTTCTTTGCCTGGGTTATAAAGGTATTTTGACAGAGTATAGCATGAAGATTTTAGCCGGTCAGGGAGGTCAGGAATAACTACCATAATAGCAAAACCACTTTCTGGGATATGGGCAAGTATTAATTAGAATTCCTCAAAGAAACAGAACCAATATGATGTGTGAGATAGATTTTTACTTTAAGGAATAGGCTCATACAATTGTATGAGACGTCAAGTCCAAAATCTGCAAGGTAGCCTGGCAGGCTGGAGACACGGGAAAGAGTTGATGTTGTAGTTTGAGTCCAAAGGCAGTCTGGAGACAGAATTCCCTCTTCTTTAGAGGACTCAGGTCTCTTATTTGTAAAAGCCTTCAACTGATTGGATAAGACCCAACCACATTAGGGTAATCTGCTTTATTCAAAGGTCAATTTATTTAAATGTTAATCTCATCTAAAAATACTTTTGCAGCAACATCAAGATTGATATTTAACCAATTATCTAAGTACCACTGCTTAGCCAAGTTGACACATAAAATGAATGATCACAGGGTAAATATGAAGGACAAAAGGAAGCCAAGGGGGTGTGGGGAATGACTAGGGGAAGGATGGTAGGAGAGGAGACCTAGGGCAGGCAGGGGAATGGCCACACAGTGCCATGTAATTGATGTGTCTCTTTTCTACAAGTAGTAAGTTTTTCAAGGATTTGAATCAGAGAATAGACATAATCAGACACACTTTCCAAAACTAGCACTGTGGCGAAGGACTAAGGTGGTGATGGGGCCGATGGGGAGGTGTGGATGGATAGGAACATGCTACATATGTAAAGTGTGAAGCACCAGATGATGGATTTGACAGGTTGGAAGACAAACCAACAGTCCCAGTTCCAGCACTGAAAGTCCTATGTCCTGGCAAACCCCTCAGTCCCAGCAAATAGGGATGGTTGGTCACCCTAAAAAGAAATTCCAGTGATACTATTTAAGTTTCTGAGTACCTAAGGGTCACCTTGAATACTCTTCAATTTGCTAGGTTAGGTGTTGTCTATAGTAAAGTGTGTGTGATGAACTCACAGTGGATGGATAAAACTTGCTGGAAAACATGTCCTGCAAGTCCCCTTTTAGCCTTATATTCTGGATCCTCTAAACCCAGAGCAATGTGTGCAAAGGCAGCATCTTCCAGAAAGCCAACATCAAGAATTTCGAAGAATAAAGCTCTTCCATTGAGGTACAATTTTCAAATCCTCCTGATTTCATTTCATTTCATTCTCCAACGGCTACCTCAAGCCAGCTAGTATCACAAGCATTTAATTCATTAATTTCACACATAGTTACAGTTAGGGTTAGGGTTGGGTTAGGGTTAGGGTTAGAGTTAGGTTACGTTTGTTCAAGCAAACATGGAAACATGCTGGGAAAGTGTCAAGGATGATAGATCTTTGCCTTTACTCAATGAAGAAAAACTCAATGAAAGATTTTCTTTACCTTATTTCGTCCAATTTGTGCTCCCTTTCCCATATGTTATTTGAGAGAGAACATTTTACCAACCATAACCATGTCATTTGTTTATCGTTTATTTGTTAATTTCAAGAGAGTTGGCTTTTTTCATTATGAAGTGAATTATTCTTACAAAAGAATGGAAAAATAGAGATGGAAAAGAAACATGAACTCACTACTTGAGCCCAAGAGCAGCTTAATTCCATTCTTTTTAATAAATATTTTAATACCTCTGTATAAATCATTAGATTGCACAATCCTGTACACATACAAAATTGCATAAATTGTTTATCTAACCTCATATCTGGATTTTGTCTTTGAACATTAAAATGCTAATATTCCCTGTGTTGGGTCACATTCTTTATTTAAACAGAGTGCTTGATGATTGTATGACAGCTCAACAAATGTGTGCTCCACAGTTTACCTAACCATTGGCTATTGATGAACATTCACATTTTCATTTTATTACACCGATGGGACAATTAACATATTTGTGCATAAAGCTGTTTTGTATTTTTAGTGATTTTTCTTAGGCTACATTCCCCAAAGTGGAATTTCTGAGTTAAAGGGCTTTGGCAGTTTCACGCTATTGATACATATATTGAAATTCTCTTCCAAAAGGGCTGTAGCTATTTTTATGCATGCCAGAATGTGCGGAAATGCCTGTGGAATATGTGAAAACCTAGACTGGAGGGCACCTCGGTTAGATGGGTTTATGTGAGGGGCTCCTTCCTGACCTTGGCTCAAACAGAACATTAGAATTTGCCTTTTCCAGCCAGGTGAGTTCTCAGCAGGACAAGCATGATTTGAGAACAATTCCTAAAGGAAGTATCTTCTAAAAGTAACTGAGATCCATGGGCAAGTTTTATGGCGTCTCTTGATTTTTTGATTACTTATGTAACCTTTGTTTTTGATTTTGTTTTTTTTGTTAGTACATTTGTTTATTGCCTGGGAAGATGTACACTTTCTTCAGATTCCCAGGAATTTCAGTGGTTAAAACTTTGTTGTTTCTTCTGACTATGATTCTCTTTTCTTCTGATAAAAAAAGTGCCCAGAATTTTCTTTGGGAAATAGTCATTCCCCACACTCAGCCCATTGGTTTGAAGGGAGTTCACCACTCCTCCAGGGGAGGACACTGATTGGCCTAAGGTGATTTCCATTTATCTATACCCAGTGATTGGATGAGACTGGCCACATGACCCAATTCAGGACAATGAGATTCATGCCTGCAGAGTATTTTTCCAACTGTTGAGAGTGAGAAACCCTTTTTTCATAGATGAAAGCTCAGAACCTTGTGTGCTTATCTGCCCATCCTATGGGATTTAGAACAGAAAACTATACACCCTAAGGAAAGACTAACAGATGGGTGGAAGTCCCTGGCCTCTGATGACATCATCTTTGATCCCAGGACCACCTATGCCTGAATCTACGTTCCTAGATCTATGCCTGGACTCCTCAGTTCACTGAAGAGTTTATGATTTATTTTTCTCTTAAAGCATTTTGGGTTGGGATTTCTGTCACTCATCGTCAAAAGAGCCCTAAATAATCTAAGATACATAAAGGAAATAAGGTTGTTGAGACACATTGGGCAGGGTGCAGTGGCTAACGCCTGTAATCCCAGGACTTTGGGAGGCCAAGGCAGGCAGATTACTTGAGGTCAAGAGTTCGAGACCAGCCTGGCCAACATGGTGAAACCAAATCTCTACTAAAAATACAAAAAAAAAAACATTAGCTGGGCGTGGTGGTGCACCCCTGTAATCCCAGCTACTCGAGAGGCTGAGGCAGGCAAATGAATTGCTTGAACCCGGGAGATGGAGATTGCGGTGAGCCAGATTGTGCCACTGCACTCTAGCCTGGGTGATGAAGTGAGACTTTGTCAAAAAAAAGACACATTGAATTGAATTTCAATTTTTTTTTTTTTTACATCTGGGATTTGCAGGCCAGATAGGGACATTGACTTGACCAAAGGTAACTTAGAGAAGCACTAAGATGCAAAATCTCCCTTGCAGTATAAGGCTCTTATTAAATACCTACTTTCCCTTCCATTTCACAGAAAGATTGATAGTTGTACAATTCTTTTCTAGTTATTTCTGTTGTTATCTCCAATGCACTGTTGAAGACTCTGCACATCTAGAAAATAATTGGAAATACCATATTTGAGGGTTTTTTTCAGTGTCCCTTTATAATCAGAAAGTTTTCTTTAAAACAAAACAAAAAATAGAATCCTGGGTGCAATTGTTCACGCCTCTAATCCCAGAATTTTGGCAGGCTGAAGTGGGCAGATCATTTAAGCCAAGGAGTTCAAGACCAGCTTGGGCAACATGGTGAAACCCCGTATCTACTAAAAATACAAAAAAAAAAAAAATTAGCCAGGCGTGGTGGTGGGTACTTGTAGTCCCAGCTACTTGGGAGGCTGAGGCAGGAGGATTGATTGATCCAGGGAGATGGAGGTTGAGTGAGCTGTGATCCCGCCACTGTCTGAGTGGCAGAGTGAGACCCTGACTTAAAAAAAAGAAAAAGAAAAGAATATTATTTCTTTCAATTGCTCAGAGCCCAATTCAGAGTGGTTACTTTTGGGTCCTATATTTTGAGTTAAAGAAACATTTGTAAAGGAAAAGCCCATTGTTTCTTATATCTTTGGCAAGAGCCAGGCATTTTCAGGCAGTTGACTCAGTTATAAATGGAGTCAGTTCCTGGAGAACTCCAGGTCCATCTCTGGGACACCCTTCAACCTGGTTCTTTCGGAGTAGCTTCTAGCACAGGATTCAAGTCTCAGTAGCCTCCCGGTTTTTGGTGTCATGACTGAGTGCTGACAATGGGTATTTGAACTTTCAATGTAATCTGGAAAACCTCATTAGTTATGTAACTCAGAATAACTCATTGGTAGATGTTCCAAGGACAGGAAACCTGACTGCACTTATCAACAAGGCACAGCTTACATTGTTGCAAACTGATAGAATGTTAGAGTTGGAAGGGCTGAGATAACTCATTAGTATAGCCTTCTCATTTTCCAGAGGTAGAAACTCAGGTTTCAGAATAGCAAAGTGAGTTCCTTAAAGGCACACAGTAAGTCAGGGGTGGAGCTAGGGTGAGTTCGTCTTTTTGTCTAACAGTCTTTTTAGGGAACTGGAAAGGCTACCACTTCTTCATCCTTAGTGATATTGGTAAAAAGATCACCATTGAGTTCTGAAGATGCAGAAACACAGTTAACTATCACAACCTCTTGGTTTATTGGTTTGAGGATATGGTCACCACTGATCACAACTCATTGAAGTAAGATTTAGCTATTAAAAATTGGAACCAATTTCCAACCCTCTATTCTTAAGTCTGTATGAGCACCATTTGGTAGCCCCAGCAGCCCAACAGGATTCTCATTAACCAACCCCTAGGGGAGACTTTTGCCAGCCTACATAACTAGTCTGCTGTGATTCATCAGACTGGTATATAGCACAGCTAGTGCTTGAAGTTAGTGCTCACCCACACTAAAGAGGCCCTTTTGGGATAGTCTCCGCTGCTGTTCCTGACTAAAATTCTCCATTCTCTCTTGCTGCTGCCTTAAATGCCTGTGTTGCAAATTCTGGTCATACATCTTAAATGCTGTAACTATGGTTCTTCCTTTATTTGCCTAGTTATGTTTGAGATTGGTTAAAAACACATACATACAGTGAGCGGAGTTGCAGGTGATGATTTGAATAGGCAAATTCTATTTATTCAACACCAAAGTAACTTTTCCTAGCGATGCCCTTCTGGAGAACTGATTCTCAAATTACCGGGGCTCCAGTAGCCCTGAGTTCCAAGGAAACTAATAGACTAGTGCCTGAGCCTCTTCTTTCCTCTCAACTCCTTCAATCACCTCTGACAATTGCTATGAGCATGGTTTTCACAACTTTAAGCAGCTCCTTCCAGATACTCTTTGCAGGAGTGTTGATAAGAAACCTAAACAAGGATGTCAGGGAGAAACAGTTTAGAATGACTTTTGAAAGCCTCTGCTGGGTGCCAAAGGTCTCAATCAAGGGAGGGAGGCTTCCTGGTCTACTCACCACCCACGTCAACCTTGAAGATATGGCTTCAGGCCTCCAGCCCCTTCAGCAAAAATTGGTCTTTTCCCAGATCCCAACATTGGGGTTGGGCTCATTTCTGTCACATCTTTTCAGATACAGCCCTACTGAGTAGTTCTATGAGGCTTATACTGGCAGAGAAAACCTCTCCTCTGCAATGGTGGGAGATAAAAAGAATCCAGAGGTTAGGCCCAGTTGTGAAGTCAGAATCAAATAAGTCAAAGACCCAACCAATACATGGATTATCATACCCAAAAGAAGCTAAAATCAAGTGTGAATCTCCAAGATCAAGAACAGTGATCTTGGATGTCCAGTGTGGGCAGAATGGGCACACCAATTCCACGCCTTTAGAGAGCAGCTTTCAACACATTCTTGTGGGCTGTGGATATTGTTTCTGTCCTTGTCACAATGTACCAGGTGTAGGGGGGACAGTGAGTTCCCAGCTGGTGGGACCATCTGGGAAAGTCAAGAACTAGAACCTAGAAAACTCCTTAAGAGATGTGATCAAGCAGAACCAGAGAAAAAAATCAATAGCAACTGACTCGAAGGGAAGCATTTGAGAGGGCAGGAAGAGATGGTGTGTGCATTAACATGGTGTTGGTGAGTGATGGCTATAGGAGAGTAAATTTGTTCTCCAAAATTTCCCATTTGCTCAATTCCAAGTCCCATTCATGGCCACGTGGCTACTGTGCAATTCCAGCCCACTCTAGAGGAAACTGAGGCTTCCACCCCTCTCTGCTGGGTGCCCAACACCCCTCCTGAGCCGGGAAGCCCAGCTCTTCAGGGCTTGATTGCCCTGTGATTAAGGAGGTTTGTTGGGGCCTGACACGCTGAGAAAGGGGTGGGGAGGAGGCAATAAATATTTAACGAGAATTTTGCTTCTGGGCCTTCCTCTTACAGGGGGATATGGAAATCAAAAGTCTTCATTGGAACCCCTGTTGTTGGAGGACAAAGAAATGTTCTCTCACTGCTGTGAAAATGAGCCGCTGGCTCCTCAGCAAGAGGCAGCTTGGAGAGGGGGAGTCTTTAATGAATCACAGAGCAAAACGCCCTTTCCTGGAAGGAATTATCCCCAGTGCTTTCCCTAATAACACTCCCAGGCCTCAGCCTGATGGATGTGGAGTTATGGCCTTGGAGTGGAGGCTCTCAGGTAATGAGGTGGAGATTTATGCCGCATTCCCCACCAGTGCTCCCCACCCTGTTCTGAGAACAGAGGCATCAAAGTGGGTCCTGCAGCTCGCTGGGCCACGCGAAGGGGCTGGTCGGGGCTTCAAATAATGTGATGAGGGACTAGAGGACAAAACTTTCTGAAACAAAGCCTTAGACATTGTAAGGAGCTGGATTTGTGGCTTTGGACAAGTGAATGTGACTCTCTGTATCTTTAAATTTCCAAACCTGTAATACAGAGATAGTAATAATGGTACCAACCACATAGGATTGTTTTTGAGAATTTAATGAGACAATATTGTTAAAAACACTTGGAATGATGTACATATAATAATTACCCTATATGTGTTAGTTTCTTTCTTTCTTTTTTTTTAATTACTATTATTGTGCTGCTGGTGGTGGTGGTTATTCTGGAGGAAGTTAGGACTTAGAACCAAAGTGTCAGGCAACAGCTGTCATATGAAGAGATAGGAATGTGGTTGATCCAGGGAAAATTCCATGTCTTCTTAGCAATAAGAACTGACCTGGGTTGATTGCTCACCATGCTCAAAGGATGTGTTATTCATTATCTCACTTACCCTCAATGTACTCATCAACATCATCATCATCAGTATCACTACCATCATTTTCATCACCATCGTCATCATCATTATCAGAGATAGAAATAAAATCCAGGTCCGATGGACTTCAAAGTCTGTATTTATTCTTTCTCCCACAGTCATCTCTCTGGCCTTCTGCAATCCTTTAATTTATTGCAACATTGGAATGCCAGGGAGTTATGATTTTAGCCTCTTAGGCTGTTCTGCCCCCCTACTATGCCCATGCTAAATCCCCTCAGCTGCCACTACTGATGATGTTGACCTGAAGCCTCAATTTGCTCTCCCCCTGAGATAATCCTGACCAGACATTTTGTCTGTCACAGCCACAAAAGTAGGTGTCTTATTGCCATAGGCCCCAGCCTTCCAGGGCTTTGGGAAAACTCTGGGCGTCAAATCCACTCTCGTTCTTCTCCTTGCTCCTCAGAGCTGACACCATTTCTGGACTTCTTTTTATTATTATTATTATTATTATTATTATACTTTAGGTTTTATGGTACATGTGCACAATGTGCAGGTAAGTTACATATGTATACATGTGCCATGCTGGTGCGCTGCACCCACTAACTCGTCATCTAGCATTAGGTATATCTCCCAATGCTATCCCTCCCCCCTCCCCCCACCCCACAACAGTCCTCGAAGTGTGATGTTCCCCTTCCTGTGTCCATGTGTTCTCATTGTTCAATTCCCACCTATGAGTGAGAATATGCGGTGTTTGGTTTTTTGTTCTTGCAATAGTTTACTGAGAATGATGATTTCCAATTTCATCCATGTCCCTACAAAGGACATGAACTCATCATTTTTTATGGCTGCATAGTATTCCATGGTGTATATGTGCCACATTTTCTTAATCCAGTCTATCGTTGTTGGACATTTGGGTTGGTTCCAAGTCTTTGCTATTGTGAATAATGCCACAATAAACATACGTGTGCATGAGAGCTGACACCATTTCTGGACTTCTGCCTCAGTTTTCCTCTTTAGCATTTCTATTTCTATTTACACCTCTGCTAAATCTTATTCTCTTACAGAGAGCCGAGGTATCTGGATCTGAATATCAAAGCCAACTTTCTCCCTGGGGTCTGATTCCCAATTGTCTGAAATTTTGGCACTATTACCTGCCTTGTCACTTGCTACAGACCCTGCACTGGACCCCCTGTGTGGCAGAATGACCTGATAAAGCCTGAGAAAACCATGCATCACAGGCCACTATGAATGAGGTTGCTTTGAATAGTAATGATGATTAGTCTCCTCTCAACTGCTTCAGATATTAAACCCAGTCCAACTCTAAATAAAGCAATGGAGGAGTTCACTTACTTCCTCTCCACTTTATTCAGATTCAGATGAAGACAAGGTCATGTTTACTAACAGAGAATGAACTCCTGTTTGGAACCTTATTTTCCTCCATCAGGTCCTTTTCTGACTTCCTTTTTCCTGTTTCAAGGGGTCTCCTTGTGTTCTGTGTTCATGTTCTCTCACCCATCCTGATTTTCCAAGATTTCCCTACACCTGGCTGCCTTATCTTTCTCACGTTAAGGGGAATAACCAGCTGCTCTGGACTGAAGCATCTTGCTTGGCCTCTACTCAATTCCTTCATGCTGTGGCTTTGCTACTTCCCACGACCTCATCTCTCAAATTCTGGGATGTCCTTTGCTCTCCTTCCATGTTCAAATGTTGATTTGATATGGAAAGGTAAATGTGGCGAGTGTCCTCAAGGTTCTAGTCTCTTTTTCCTCCCTCCAGACAGCTCTGAGTAGTGTTTGTTGGATTGACCTGTTTGAAGATGGGATATTGATGGACTCATCATTGTGTGTCTAGCACCAAGGACAGTGTTCATCACATATAGGAGTCCTGGCTCCCCGCTCTTTCCTGGGCCCATCAACCTCTTGGGGAAGGGTGGCGCTGACCCGATGACTCATTCCTAAGAGGACTGAGATTATTAAAAAATTATGTCCCCTTTGTTGCTATCTGACTATTCACAGGTGATCTTCAACATTAGAAACTCTAATGGGTTCTGCCCTGGTGATGGCCCTTCCCCAGTCTGGACAACACACTGCAAGAGTAAAACTTTGCTGTAAATAAATGAATCAACAAACAAATAAATAACAAGTGAACACATGTGTACAGCAAATGTTGAAACAGCCCTTTCAACTTCAAAGGTACCCCTGAAGGTCATCTTCAGGGAGGAGAAACAGAACGAGGGGTTCACAAATGAACAGATGGGCGATTTGGGGGAAATAGATGCAAGGCCAGAAAGATCACAGTTAAAGGTTCAAAGTGTCTTGGCTGCTGGTGGTATGCAGGGTGCCTGAAATTATACTCCCTTGCCAAGGATGCTGCAAGGCAACAGGGGGCATATCTGAACCTTCCTCCATTTTCCCCCCAACACTTGATTCCAATATTCTGAAGGGAGAGCTGGGCCTAGTCCAGGTGAGCCAGGACTCTGTATTATACTCACCTTTCTTTCCACTACAACAGCTGGCTGATTGCTCTGTGTTGAAGGGTTTATGATGACCCTGTTAATTGATGCACAAAACAATCCTTCAAAAGGTAAACTGATCCCACTTCTCCCTGAGGCAGCAGGAAACCTTAGTCTTTGCAGCCTGCCTTCTGTTGCTTGTTCCATACCTGAGATAATAATGCTTCCCCAGTAAACACCAGCGGGGAAACAGTTAAGCATTTTGTGGTATATTTCACTCCAGGAGGGCAGTTCAGTGTGTGATTGAACATTCCATCATCATTTGCCATCTTCAAATTGCCCATAAGAAACCCCAACATCTAGATGCGGTGTTAGAACAAAGAGGGCTGGTTACCTTGCATTGTAGGCAGTAGGCAGAAAAATTTGAGCAAAGGCATTAGGATAAATGCAATGATCAGAAAGATGATAGAGATATTTTTTCATAGATTGCTTTTGTTGGTGATGTTTCTTTTTAATGTAGAAAGGCCATATTTTGTGAAGGGGTTCAGGGGGGTTTGGGCAAGAGCAAAAAGTCAAGCAATGTTGTTTTGAATCCCAATTTCCTTTGACGAATACAGTATTCCACCCTAGAAACTTCTCGTATGTATGTGAAAATGTGTAATACATGCATACACCAAGAAATGATCTTTCCTGTTCTGAGGAAGCTGCATTCAAATCTTATGTTTAGGGGAGAAGTAAAGAATTTCCATTTTTTTTGTTGTTTTTTTTTTTATGCACATGCATGATCCATTGCTATGGATTTTATAGCCATTAGCTCATTTAATCCTAGCAAATAATTCCCAAAATAAATATTATAATGCTAATTTTATAAATGAGAAAACTGAGGCTCAGAATCTAAAATTGCTCACATTGGTTCATAGGGTCAGTTAATTTTGGAACTGGGCTTCTAGACACGGCTGATTTAACTTAAAGGCTTGATGAGGCAGAATAAGAGAGTGGCCAAGGGTACAGGATGCCTGACCAGGCTGAATCTTGTTACTACTGCGTACCAGCTCATTGATGTTAGGGCATTTATACAACCTCTCCGAGGTTTTAGTTCTCTTACCTGTAAAACCAAGCAACTATTTAATGAGGTAATGCTTGCAGTACACTAAATGAATGGCCCGGCATAGGGTAAATTCTTCCTAACTGGTAGTTAAACCATTGTTCCCATCACACTATCAGGATGTCTGGTTTGTTGGAAGAATCCTGTTCTCAATGGATCTTTATTAGAGATAATACAATAGATGCCCAGGTAGGAGGCTATGTCAGTTTTCCCTGAGAGACAGGATAGGGCTAAGGCGGTAAGAAAGGAGAGAAATAAATGGCATCCAAGGAAACTCAAGTGGGAAATGGATACAGTTCATGGCCTTCTATATTGGGCAATGTATGAGAAAGGGAAGAGTCAAGAATGACTCCAAGGTTGATGGCTGGATCAAGCCATTGGCTGATTCACCATTAACCAACATGGCAAAAGCAGCTGGAGGAGGAAGTAATAATGACATGTCTATAGGGACCTCTTATCTAGAAGGGCATATATCCAAGATCCACTATTTTGTGGAAATATTAATCAATAACTCTAGCCCTAACTGAATTTATATTTTATTATAAATAGAGAACAATTAGAATCTGGCATCCAGAAAGAGCATAGATTACTCTCGTAATTAGACACTAAGGAGAAAGCACTTGTGACTCAAAGAGTTCACTTCTTTACCCTGTCTTTATTCCCGGGCTCATGTTTCTTATTTAATACAAACCAAAATTCACCATAAAGTTCTTAGGTGCCAGCTTGCAAAAGCCCCCATGTAATTAAATTAGATTTGCTTTTGCCCGGCAAATTAAAGTCAGAACAAGGTCAGGGTGTGAAGCTAGCCTGATCAGAGCAGCCTGCTAATGAAAGCAACAACTGACTGTGTCACTGCCTCCTTTGTGTAGTGGTGAACGTGAACCAAAGTCCTTTTTTACAATTTGAAAGTTAAAAATGAGGCCAAAGTCTGAGCAGGCCAAAGGAATAGATGACCAAGCTAGGGGCCATTTTTTCTTTTTTTTTCAAATCATAAGTTTCCCAAGTGAGGGTTTTAATAAGAGCCCCTGTTTTTGGCCATTGTTCCACAAAGGCATTTGATTTGCATCCTTAGGGCAAATGTGCTGTACTTTGAAATTCTTTGTTTTCTTTGAGCAGCAAAAATATTACGAAAGTCAGCACACTGAGGACCACTGAGCTTCAGAGCAGTACAGTTCTGCTGAAGGGTGGCAGGCTATCAGACAAGGAGGCACCAATCACGTGCCAAGAAAGACAACAGGTGCTGGGATCAGAGATTCATTTATTCAGCACCTATGTATTGAGCCTTTACAACTGCCAAACATTGTTATTGGTGCTGGGGACACAGCTACCTGCTCTTATGGAACTCACATTCCTTGGGGGGAAAAATACTAGTCACGAAAATGCACCCTTGCCTTCCTTGAGCTCAAATCTTTGAGAGATGTTTGTGATTTCTGGCAAAAGCAATGAGAGACAACAACCATTCTGATTGAGAACACAGGCTTTGGAATTACAAAGCCATGGTGTGAGTTTTTGACCTGCCATTTTTTTGTTACGTGGTCTTGGGCTATTTACCTCAATTATCTGAGTCTCAGAGCTTTCATCTATGAAATGGGTATCCTAATGCTCGTCACAAAAGATTATGAGATGCCCATGAGATGACATAGAAAAAAGAAAGAAAAAAGACTACACCTCAGAGAGGGACAGAGAAACAGAGTCAGTAACGGAGAAACACAATTACAGAGTCACAAACACAGAAACTGAGGTACAGACAAGAAGGCTGAGCAAGAGACAAAGAAGGAAAGGTACCCAGATAAAGAGACACAGGAAGCTGCAAGGAGGAACAGGCAGCTACAGGGAGAGAAATACACACTAAGAGACACCAGAGACAGAGGGAGACCCCAGATGACCCCACAGTCACTGCAGAAACCAGTGCTGACAAGAAGTCTTTTGGGTCAAAAGGAGACTGAGGTTCAAAAAGGATAAGTAACTAGCCAGAGGCCACAGGGCTAATAATAATGACATCTCTAATATATGCAATAGTAATAATAATATGCAATAGTAATAATACTGCATATATTAGATATGCAATATATTGCATATATTGCAATAGTATCTAATATTGCAATATTGCATACATGTGTGGCATATTACTATTGCATATGTTAGAGATGTCATTGTTAACACCATGGCCTCCAGCTAGTTACTTATCCTTTTTGAACCACAGTCTCCTTCTCTGTGAAATGGGGACAATAATACCTCTGCCAATATTGCAGGAAAGATTAAATTTGATACTTTCTGCAAAGTGCCTGGCACAGGACTAAAATGTAATAAGTGGTAAATATGTATTGTGTGTATTAAAGAAAACATAAAATCATATGAGCTAAATGCTCCCAAGTCAGTGTTACTTTCCCCTTCTAGGTACTGCAGAGAGTTTAGGAGGGGATTGTTTTTTATTTTTATTTTTTTTAACTGATAACTGGAGAGACAGAGGAGGGGATTTTTAAAAATCTTCACACTGGAAAGTTCTTTTGAAAATCACCTCCTAGGGTGTTGTTAAAGACATATTTTGATGAGGACATAGACAATTCACAGGGCAAAAAATTGCATTTCCCTTGCGGTAAGTGTTATCCAAAAATCTAATGGGAAAAGAATTGCTACAGACATTCAAAACACATCCACTCAGAGTAGCGAGTTGTAATAATAAAAGGAAAAAAAAATCATCTGAGGTAGAAAATGGCTGGAGTTTTCTTTTAGATGCTGGAAAGGGCAATTTTTTGACACATATACCTGTTTCTCAGAAAAGCAATATCAAGTAACTCCCACTTCCATTTCCAAGAAAGCAAAAGAGACCCTTTTAGCAGATACCATTTATGAGTTGGAGTTTTTTCATTAAAGGAATCCTGTTATTGCGAACCCACATGGGCCATTTCCAGCCAGAGCAGAAGCCAGGACCAACTCAGGGTCTCAGCAGCTGCACACCCCAAAAACACGTTGTCAGCACTGGTTTCTGCAGTTGCTGTGGCGTCTTCCGGGGTCTTTCTGTCTCTGGTGTCTCTCGGTGTGTATCTCTCTCCCTATAGATGCCTGTTCCTCCTTGCAGCTTCCTCTGTCTATCTGGGTGTCTTTGCTTCATTGTCTCTTGCGCAGCCTTCCTGTCTGTACCTCAGTCTCTATGTTTGTAGCTCTGTAATTGTGTTTCTCTGTTGCTGACTCTGTTTCTCCTTCTCTCTCTAGGCTGTAGTCTTTTTTCTGTCTTTCTTCTCCTGTTCTCTTTCCTCGTTGCTTTTCTTCACTTCTTTTCTCTACATTTCCTTTTTTTTCTCCTGTTCTCTTTCCTCTTTGCTTTTCTCCACCTCTTTTCTCTCCATTTCCCTCTCTCTCAGCTTTTCTCCTTTTCTTTAACTGAATTTTTCAGGAATGTTTTCCCATCTATCTATTTTCTTTCTCTTTCTGTCTGTCTCTCCTTTAATGTCTTACTCACTTTCTCTGACTTCATCATTTTGTCTAGCTATTTTTGTCTGTGTTTTAGACTTATTTCTATTTTTCAATCTTTTCCTCTATCCCACTCTTTCCCTTGCTCACTGTAATTTTTCTTTTTGTCACTGCACCTCTTTTCTCTGTGGTTCCTCATGTTTCTAACAATTCTGCCGTGTCTCGTTGTCTCTCTGCTCTCAAAACGCACACACTCACTCTCTCTCCTTTCCTGCATCCTAATCTGGTAGACCACTCTGCAGGGAGCAGGCTATAAATTTAAAGGGACTCCATAACACCATTGGGTGTTGTTTGGTTTATGGCGCCTCTGCGAAATCACAGACACATAATTCATTCCAGCAGCAACTTCTTTCTGGTTGAGTCAGCATTGTGCTCAGCACCCAGACATCTACACCATAGCCACCCCTGACACCACCATCGGATTTCCAAGACCCCAGACCCAGCACTCCGAAGGGTCTCTGATTCTGCACTGGAGCAGTTTCTTCTCCCAGGCCCCACTCCTGAATGAAGCCCAGCTCAGAGGGCTTTAGGACAGCCTAGACTTAGTCAACTTAAATTCAGGTTGAAATAGACAAAAAGTAGAAATAAAAATAAGATTTTACTTTAAAAAGGTGCTGGGGGGTGCGGATAGTGATGGGGAGGATCTAATCCAAGAAGATGAGTTGCCTTGAGGGATTGCAATCCCTGGGAGAGGGCACTTGGAGAATTGCAGCCCCGGTGTCAGGATAACCTGCGTGGGGTCCAGTCTCCCCACCTCCTTTGCTTTGTGACTCCACATTTGTCAATCTGTGTGACACTTTCCCAGGCAACTGACACTGGTGGTGATGTCAGTGGGATTTGACTTTAGAAGGAGTGGGTGGGAAGCTTTTCTCCTCCTCCTCCATGAATTATTAAGCCTGGGTAATTCTCAGAGTCAATTCTGAGTCTAAGCTTGATTGATTGGAAAATAAATTTCAGATTCAGTTATTATTATTCAGATTATTGAGCAGAACTTTGTGTCAGGAGGGGTGCTAGGGGCTGGCAGATGTATCCTATGTAGGGTCATTCTCCCCTCCAGACTGGCAGGCCAGCTAGCATCCTCCAGCATTTCTCTAGCAGGCTCTATTTCCCTCTTCAAGTCTCAGTTTCAATATTGCCACTCATGCAGGGAGATCTTAGTAGAATAGATTATCTACTCCCTTAATCTAAATCATAGCAATCTACTTATTATCATTTGAGTACTTCATTTATTTATAACTCTAGGTTTATACATTTGTTTACTTATTTATGGCTCATCTGTCCTGGCTAGACTTTAAGCTTCATGCAGGAAGAAGCCATGTCCATTTCATGCTCCATTATACACCCAGTGCCTAGGGTAGTGACAGGGAAACTAAGGCATGAGAAGTTGAATTAATCCATCTTAAAAGTGGAAGCACCAGGATTTGGACACACATCTGTCTGTCTCCATTGTCCAAACTCTATCCTCTAACCAAATACTGATAATTGTCGTCTAGGATCCATATCAGGAACATATGAGGTATTTATGCCAATGGCTTGGGACACTATGAAGCTTTGGAAAAATGTTATTCTCTGTGAATCAAGAAGGTTAAGGCAGACTATCTCTCAACACCTATGATTCTTTGAAACAGGAAAAAGTATTTTGAATCTCAAGCGAAAGTGGGCACAGAGGACTGATTCTTGTCTGTATGGAGGTGAAAGAGGGCCAATTACATATGTTTACCCTGGAGATAGATGAGAGTTAAGACTCTGCTGTGGCTCTATAGATGCTCACAAAACCTTGTCCTGCTCAGTGAGCTCAGAGGAGCCTTGAACTCTCTGAAGCTGCTGAAGGATTTCCTGTGGCCCAGGATGTTGCTACATACCAGGCCCTGCAGCCAGATGACAGAGATCCTCATGATCCTTGAGAATGTGGCATCTATGCTCCCATTTTAATTTTGTGATACTAGACATAATAAAATAGGTGTGTGTCCAAATCCCATACTAGATGTGTGTCCAAATCCCATCTGGTACTAGAATTATGGAAAATTCCTTTGGCTTCCATCCTCAATAGGTTATCATTATTTGATTGCAGGAATTTAACAGACACAGCAACTGCCCTCCAGGTTTTTACCCAATTCTCTTTGACATCCAATGGGCTCCAGGTATCTGTCTTTATCTCCTTTTCTGGGTGTCTCAAGAGATTCCTCCTGCTTCTACATTTTGGTTATTGGGGCTGGAATTCTCTGAGTAAGCATACTGTCTGGTTAATGAAAGACAACTTCAAAGCCTCTTGTTTCAAACTGTCAGAAACAAAACTAACAGCTACTGTATTCCTTATGCATTATACCTAATAATAACATATTAGCCATAGTTACATTAGATATAATATGGTATTTTAAGGATCTGTAGCATTGTAAATGCTAATATTTATTGTGCTAAATAATTTGAGGTATTTCCTAAGGCTCCCAACATCCCCATGTTTATATATATATATATATATATGTATATGGTTGTTGATATATGGTTGTTGTTTTTGTTAATCCCATTTTAGAAATAAGAAATTGGAAGCTTTTGGAGATATAATGACTCACCCAAGGCTATATGCCTGGTAAGAAACAGAGCTGGAACTTAAGCCTTAGCTGACACTAAGAAGAGCCTGTTTTATACCTACCTCCAGTAAGGACAGGACCTATCCAAAGTAGGTTAAAATATATATATTTTTATTGACTATGTGCTAGACTAGTACTGAGGTCAGCCTGGTTCACTCTACATGAGTTATCTGTTTCAATTCTTGCAAGAGGGATAGAGATTGCCCTTACCTTATAGACAGTGAAACTGAGGTTCTTCCTGGAGTACTAAGACTGCATTTTCCTCTAGAGGTCAGATCACCATGGGTCTTGCAGCTGTGTGGTCTGGGCCAACTAAGGAACAACTTGCCTCCCCTTTGATGTCCTCTCTAGTTGACAGTAGGGCTCCATCTGTGCAACTGATGAAGACTTAGACTTGCGCATACCGAGTGGCATGGCTTTGGACTATCCCTTTCTCTTCTCTGCTTGAGGGGAGGTCACATGTGTACACTTCCATTCTGCTCCACCTAACATTTCTCATCGTTTCTCTGAACTCTCCAGTTGGTCACACTGTTGTTCTACGTGTGCCCAGTACTGAGAGTGTCTTTACACATATTGTTGCACTTAAACATTGCAAAAATCCTGCAAGGCAAATATTACTGGGAAACTTTATATATTTGGAAACTGAGGCTCAGAAAAAAGTGAATTGTTCAAGTTCACATAGTTTGTGCCAAATGCAACCTGTTTCAAACCTGGACATGCTGACACCTGAGACTTTTCTTTCCAAGGCTTCTGACGGGCATCTCTTTCCCTCCTGCCCCTGCTGCCTTGTAGGAATAACACACAAATTGGCCCTGCAAAATCCTAACAGGAGTTTCAGTCATTGACTAAGGTAAGCAGATCTCTGAAGGCTTGCCTTCAAGACTGAGTCTTGCCACTACTGGAATGTGAGATTTTGATGAAGGTTGGTTTCCTTGGGCTCAGATTCTGTTGGACATATAATTTAATAGCTACTACATATTAGAAAAAAAGTCCCCATTTAATCATTACAATATTTCTGTGAAATAGAAATTGCTACTCTTATTTTATAAATCAAATCAAATATAAATAACTGGGACATATTTATCTGAGTAAGGACACTTCCTTCTCATCACTGCTATTTCCATTTATGAGACAGTATACAGTGATGTGTTTTACACATGGAAAGGTCAGTGCAGATATTCCTGTTATATAGAACTTGTCGTCGAAAGAGTAGACATTGTGACCTTGATTTGGGTTTTTGGTGTCTTAATTAGAATTTAACAACTGTGGCATTCTTTGAAGCATCACTATGCTGAGACACAAGTTGGACCTGTGTGTTCAAGCCCAGGGCATGTCGATGTGCGTAGGCAAAGGTTCTAGAAAAGTCATTCGAAGGGACAGGACATGGACTTCAGTCACCTCTGAGCTAAGCCAGTTGTCCTCTTCAACAACAAGGCAGAGACAGTGGGGGTCTGAGCTGGGACCTTGTTCCATTCTACCCAGCTCCAGCTTGGGCAGGAATCAAAGCTGCAGTTTCTGAAGCTCTCCAGAAACCTCTTGGCTCTCACTTATGCCCAGGAAACCAATGAGCCTTCCTGGTGTGTTTTTCTGGCAGATTTCCAAGCCTGGCTATTGGTTTTCTGTCACTTCTTTCAGGCCTGATTAACACCGCATAAAATTGAGGGGTTTTCAGCTATTCTTCAAAGCGGAGAAATCAGTTTGCTTCACTCTCATTCTGAAATAAGCAATTGCATTGCCTCCATATGAATGGAGGCTGAGGAGGCAAGGTGATGGGATCAATACGCAGAAGCAGGGCAGGAGCTGAAACAGCAGTGATGGAGGCAGTGCACTACTCAGGCTAAGTCTTCGAATCAAGGGAAGCTCAGAGGGACCAATAATTGGTTTCTCTGCCTGCCGGTATGAGGAAAAGTGGAGACCCAGGCCCTGGTGGAGGGGGATTGTGGTAAGGGTGTGGTTGATATCTACTGGTCATTTACTACATGCTGTGCTGAGTGTTCAACTTGATTATCTCTTAATCCTCATGAAAACCTTATTTAATAGGTACTATTATTGTTCCACTTCACAGATGGTAGAAACTGAGGCTCAGAGGGGTGAGTGAGTGGCCAGGGGCAACACAGCTGGTGAATTAGGGAGCCATATTACATCCTAGACAATCTGAAGTCAGAGCTCCTCCCCTGACCAACACACTCGAAAGCATTCAGAGCCGAAGCAAGAAAAGCTTCCTAATTGGGACTATAATCTCAGGCTATCATTCTCAGAGATAGGTGGAGGAAATCTCAGAGACCCAATAAAAGTGGCTTCCTTGGGGGCCAAGAAGGAGCCTCTCTTGCTGATGAAAGTCTAAATTCAGAAGTTCCCACAGGGGTTAGCATGGAAGAGAAGAAACAGCACAGAAAGATAGAGAACTCAATTTGAATCCCTGCTCCATTCACTGCCTTGGGACTGGTGAGCCAATAAATTGATCTCTCAGAGGCCAAATTTCCTGACCCATGAAATGAGGATGGCGTTACCTATCTTTTAACAAAGTGCCTGGCCTGCGATAGGTGATTAATGTCTGTTGGCTACCTTCTTTCTTTCTGGGGACCTAGGGGTCTCTGAATATGCCTATGTGTCTATCCTCCACTTTTCACTTTTTGAAAAGCTTGGCAGAAGTCATCACTCAGGCTAATACCTGTTCGAGAACACACTCAAAGTTGAGTTTCTTTGCTTTGGGTTGGAATTATATCAGTGATGATATCCTTCTGCAAAGAAACTCTATGTAGCAGATAGAAAGGCCCATAATTAAATAATTTGGTGGGAAAATACATTCGTGTTGTGAGAAAAGTATTTCAACATCAAATTTATAGGGTATACAGTTGAAAAAACAATCCTGTTGAACAATTTTGTGAACTACTGCACGGATGGTTTCTTTTCATTCATCGTGGATTAATATCCTTCTGTTCTTATCATTTCCCCCAGGGCTCCCATCTCTTCTACCCTTCTGGAGAACACCCAGGTTAGACACACAATGGCTACATGACCTCCTTCTTAAACTGGTGTAGCATCTTTCCTCCTTAGAACAAACAACTAAGAAAGCCCACCTGTTAAGTAAATAACTGGAAACCTTATCATTTCTGTGATTTAAACATTGGTAAATTGACCAGGGAGACTAAATTATCAAAATGGTGGAATGAGAACACGTGAAATAAAATCTGCCTATTGATTGATTCATCTTTTGTGGAGGCTGGCAAGGCAAGGTCTCCACACATCAAAGTTGCCCCTCACTGTAATGCCTACACCTATAGAGGTGGTTCTTAGCACTGATGGCACATTAGGATCACCTGGGTGGCTTTGAAAAATCCCAATCCCAGATCAAACAAAGCATATTCTCTAGGAGTGGGACTCAGGCATCAGATTTTTTTATTATTTGTTTGTTAACTCTCCAGGTGACACCAATATGCAGCCAAAGTTGAGAACCTCTGTTTTGCGAATAAAGGACTAAAATACTTCAGAGGAAGAATGTTTGTCCTAAAGCCCACCACTCACCTGTTCCCATGGCTCTACAATTAAAATATCTGCCAACATCAACTCCCCTAAGAACCTGATTGAATTTCCTGTGGCTTCATCTCTGAGGCCCTGAGCATTTCAGGCTGTGAGCTGGCAGGCCATTGATGTGTGTGCTCACTGACGGCAATTCAGCAGCTTCTGTTGGCATATTTGAGCTCAAAAAGCTGAAAGATAAAGACTTCACATTAAGCTAAGGGGTCTTGCTCTCTCTCCTCCAGTCTCCCCAGGCTGATAAATAATGGATAATGAAGAACAGTGCTATTACATGCATAAAGCACTTGGCATTCACCTCCAACACAGCACTTCCCATCAAAATCTGAGGTTCAGTTCAGCATAAAATCTGTTTGGTGGTAAGGCCCGGTCCTTTTGGGGGACTCCTTGATGCTACCTAGTTATTTAATGAAAAAAGGAAAAAAATTCAACTCTAGAATCAATCTTAGTGTCAGTTTCCCAAAGGCTAAAGGGCTGGTTTAGCGTGGTTGAAGTTTCTTTCTCTTTTTGAGCATTGCATCCCTGCATCTACCTATCTTTGATGAGCAGAACAGCAAAGCTCCTCAGAGATGCCCATCTGAAACTAGCTCCTTAGAAATCTTCTATTGTGTTTTTCTCTTTATAACATCACAATCATCAAAGTTCATATTGTATTTATTTAGTGTGTTTTTCTTTGTCTCCTCTGCTGGAGTTTACACTTTGCATCAAAGACACCATGTCCGTTTTGCGGCCCCTGTGCCTAATGTATTACCTGACACCTAGAAAGTTCTCAAGAAATATTGGTTGAATGGATGTTGAAAGTGCAGCCTGTAACATCAGCTTGACACAGACTTTCAGGACATGTTTTTGGTTTATTAGTTATAAAAGTTTTATAACTTCGGGGGAAATTCAGATCTTTCCAAAAGTGAAGAGGTGGCATGGAGATTGGAGGCAGTATTTGCTCTGCATTAGAAATGCAAACTGGGGAATAGCCTGAGCATGTGGCAGTGCAGCCTTGGAGATGTCATATTCTCAGTTTTGTGGACAAAAGGGGGATTCCATCCTGACCCATCTGGGCACATTGATGTTTTAGTTAGACAGTGTGCCAGAGAAGACAGACCCATCATTGAGTCTGGCATGTAATGTGCATTCTTTATGTGGTGGCATAATCAATGTGGAAGAGCGGAAATCTCAAATGCAAAAATTTGAAGTGCAGTGTGGACTTTTAGGTCAATTATTAACCTATGAATGTCTTATTTTCCTCATTTGTAAAGTACCCATGTTTACTCAGACACTTTATTAGGACTCTTATACATACAGTGTTTCACAAAGATTTTCACAAAGAGCTAATATCTCCAAATGCCTTGAAGATAAGGTGTTTTATTTTTAAATAAATTGAGAAACAGTACACTCTATGCATACTTATTGATATAGTCAAGATTCAGCAACAAATATTTATTGGGCACCTACTATGTGCCACATACTGAACACATGAGTGAACAGAATAGACAGAAACACCTGCCCTCATGAAGCTTACATGTTAAGATGGACAAAAAAACAAAATAAATAAAATCATACATAGTGCGCAGGATGATATCAAATGCTAAGAGAAAAAAATATAGCAAGAAAAAGGATTGGAGAGGGTGGGGGTGAAGGAAATGGAATGTTTCTTCTCTCATCATTTCTATAGAATTCCAGGGAAGGCTCTGATTGGCCTCTATGATTCATATGCCTGGCCATTGGACCAATTACTGTTGAAGAAATTATATGGACTCTGTGATTGACCAGGCATGGTCATGTGCTCACTCCTAGGATCAGGAGACAGGATTGGCTTCCAGAAGAAGAAAGACAAAATTTACAGTAAAGATGTCAACTGCCATTACAGGGCACTGGACTCCTCCTGGAAGACCATAAATAAATAAATAAATAAATAAATAAATAAACAATCCAAAAAGAAAATAACTATTGAGTACTAGGCTTAGTACCTGGATAGCAAAATTATTTGTACATCACACCCCCGTGACATGAGTTTACCTATATAACAAACCTTCATAGGTACCCCTGAGCATAAAAGTTTAAAAAAAAAGAATCCTGACAAATCCTGCAGTAAATAAATGTGTATAACTTTGCTTACCCTAGTAGTTCTCCAACGCATTTGGCCACATATTTTTCTTTGTGTAATACATTTTTAACACTAGTCAGGGCACATTTTGATAAACACCTTGCTATACGTTCATATAATGTCATCAATGCTTCATCTATAGCTAATTGAGTCTCATTACTAGTAAATCCGTTTGGGTAAATTTTTAAATTTTTAAAGGGCTTTCTAGATTTGGATAAATTTATCCCTCCCCATTTTTTCCCTTTAATTAAAAATATGTCTTGGCACAAGTAAGTGTCTTTCCTCAAATGTAATGAGAAGTTGAAAGGAATTGGCTTCTAAAGCAGAGTGGCCCCATGGTATGGCAAAGGCTCATCAGAGGATAAAGGCATGAATCAGTCACCAGAGGACCTAGTTGTGATGCAAGAACAAACTTTCCAAACCACCAGTTGTCCCAGTCAAATTAGTCTAGTTTAATAAGAAACTTTAATAATGTTTTATAGACATGTTTGCAAAATCACAACCCTGTAAAATGTCATGTCGTATTCCTTGTGACTTTGGAAAATGTCATGAAGTCAGCTATACCAGTAGGGTTCTTAATGCTTCCAATAAAAGCCTCTCATGGAGAGGGAAGCAGTTATTTACAATGGCTGTTGAGCCACAAGTCACAAAACATAAAGCAGCCAGTTGAATGACAGAAGTGGAAGACCCCAAACCATTCACAGCAGCTTTCAGTGTTCCTGGGTAGAGTCCAGAACTGACTTCATTACTAGGTCACTGTTGTACCCTAGCAAGTTATTTCACCCTCTGAGGAATCTGGATTCTCTCTCAGTGGATGCTGGGATAATAGCAATGATCTCCTACAGTTTAGGAAAAAACGTCAGTGATTTTGACAACTAAGACACTTTATAGCATTCTTTATCTTCTACAAAGTTTTTTTTTTTTTTAAATGACTCTCATTTTCTTTTATTTTAAAATTCAATGCATAGCCATTTTAAAATAATAAAGTATATGAAGAAGATACTCACAATTCCTCAGCTTGGAAATAACTACTACTAAACTTTTGGGAAAACATTAACTTTTATGTGGCTCTTTTGTGTTCCCTTCATGTAAAAATGCAAATAAGTATCTGGCGTGTATTGTGTGTGGGGATATATGCAGTTCTTCATACGAATTTACCTTATATTACAAACATTTTCCCACAGCATCAGAAAGTCTTCATATGTAAAATTATAATGGCTATCTAACATTTCATCTATTAAATGCCCTGTGATTTAATAATTGTTCTACTATATTTGGAGATATATATTGCAACCACATTCTCAAGTTTTTGTCACTGTAAATAAAGTGATAAAAAAATTTTGCACATAAAGTTTTGAAGAAAGCAACTGGTAGTATTCATCTATTAACAATCTTAAAAGCCCTCTAAGAACAGATAATTGACTAACTAAAGAGGTGACAAGAGTAATCTATCCCAAAACACTGGGCTTTTTTTGCATATTTGATTTGTTTTTCCAATAATGCTAAGAATATAGTATACAATTGAATGATAATGGTGCCTGAGTGATACTTACCAGAATGTAATTATTCCTATGTGTATAAATGTATGCACACACACTCATATTTTCCTCTAAGTCTTATTTCTCCTCAATAAACTTCTAATAAGGCTTTAGTAATAAGAGGAGTACAGTTCTTTTGTCTACTACGCAAGTGTATCAACTGGGCTAACCCTGCTGCCGACATGTTCTTGCTTCAAAGGTCAAGCCAGGCTAAGTTGATATTCCTGAACAAGTGCACCAAGGAAACTCATAAGGAAGTTGCACGCTGATAAGACTTCTGAAATCATTAAGTTGTTTTTTCAAGCAGATGGGACCTGTTCAGTTAGCTATTTTGTTCTCTGGTACATCCCATACCTTTCCATAGAACCAATGGCCTTTTCAACCTCTGAATTTTTTAATCTATACCACACATTTCCTCAGCCTAGTCTGCGTCATTTGCTTGGTGCTTCCAAAGATTATCATTGTAAAAAATGTGGCACCAAACTTAAACAAACTGTGTTAGGACCACTCACCCACTGCCCAGTTTCCAATTTAGCGGGAGCAAAATCTGTTAATTATCTTGGAAGAACAATTCCAAGACTTTTTTTCCTGCGAGAATACTTTTATTTCCCTCCTCCAGCCCCAGTGAGGGTGATTTTGATGGGTGGTGGAACATTTTAGTGACCACTAAAATCTAATCTTGTTCCCTGCTGTTGGGATAACGTAAGCTCCATTTTCTTGCACTGGGGATGGAAGGCGTCAGAGTGGTGACCTGGCCAATTTCCCATTGATCCCATCCTCTGCTATGGGATGGAGTGACGAGGGAGAATTGACCTATGGAAACCTCTGGCTCAGTGCCTTCAGAAGTCAGGGTGTCAGTTTTCAGGCTCTGCCAGACACTGTGGCCAAGGCCAAGGGTGCTCCATCAAATCTATCCATTTCAATTAAAAGCTAGAGAGTTGGGAAGTAAAATAATCAATTTTGCAGGCTAAACTCCATCATCCTGTCGACACTTTATCTTTGCTCCGGATATACTTGTGCAGGATATGTTTAATAAGACTCTCATGGCATTATTCACTGATGACAATTCTGGTTAGAGATTGATCGAAGCTACTTTGTAAAAGCTATCAAGCTAAGGGAAAATGGCAAAAGATATATATATATATATATATATATGTATATGTAAATGTATATATATGTCATGTATGTGTGTGCAGTGTACAAAACTTCTTTATACTAAAGCACTTCTTATTTGCCATTCAAATAACTCCGTGACCAAATGCTAAGCTGTATTGCCAAATCAGCTAAATTATGTATTATATTATATTTAATGCTCCAATTAAATATGCTGATGACCATGATTCCCAAGTATCTCACATTTTACGACCACACAGATATGGAGTTTTACTAATGCCCTGTCTTTTAACAGTGAAACTTTCAACCATTTACTAACTCTCAATGCAATGTGTCGGTCATTTATTGAGTAATTATGGTGTGCTAGGCAGTGCATTTGGAGATGCGCATACATTATCTAATTTGATCCTTAATTCTTTGGAATGAATATAAATTCTAATAGATAACTGTGCTCAACACATTTATTTATCTTTCTCTATTGTCATTACTTTTTGCATTGTACTCCTGGAGTGGCAATAAATTCATGAAGGCAATGACTGGGTGTGTATCACCACCCTCTCTTTAGCATCCAGAGTGTGTGTGGACTTGAGAAAGCACACAATATTGAATGTGCTAGTGAGTTGTAATATTATTATTATCCCCTCACGTAAATGAATTACCTGATGTTTAGTAAGTTCAAGTAATTTGATCAAAAGTGACACAATTTGTAAGTGAGAACTGGGAGTTGAACCTGGCTTTGTCTGACTTTCTCCTCTGCTTAAGCTCATCACTGACACATCTCCATGACTGGTTTATACCAAACATGACCCAAACTTTGGCCAAGAATTGATTTCTGCACTTCTGAGTAGTTGACTTAAGATAGTGGACTTTCAAACGAAAGTGAGGTTCTTCCAGTAACAAAGAATGAAGGCAGAGATACAGCTGTTGGATAGACAGCCAATAATGCCTTCCACCAAAAATGAATAGTGAAATAATTCATGGGAGCCCCAGGGTGAAGGATGAAGTTGAGTAGCATCAATTTCTACTTTAATGTTAAAAATTCTGATAATTTATTTCTAATTAGGGCCTCTATCCTTATCCCTGTACTTGACTATTTAATGGATCAGCCATACTTGAGTAATCTGCAGGCACTTCAGCTCAACAAGCTCAAATTGAATTGACCATCCTGTCCCCAATATTTGTTTCCTATCCTACAGTCCCTTTTCTCTCGGCTGTCTGGTACTACATCTATCAGTTAATCTAAGGCTTAAAACTAGACAGATTCTTAAAATCTCTCTCCACTTTAATAGCTACCCCTACACAAGCACAGGTATTATGACATTGAGTTTTGTCAACTCTGAGATGCAAATATCTCTTGCAATTTCCACTTAACTCTGTGGTCACCGTCACTGTCCAAGCTCATACAGGATGAGTATCTTGTATCTGAAATGCTTGGGTCCAGAAGTGTTTGAGATTTTGGATATTGAAGCATTTGCATTATATATCATGTTGGTGCTCATAAAGTTTTGGATTTGGGAGCATTTTGGATTTCAGATTTTCAAATTTGGGATTTTCATCCTGTATTCTCATAGTGTCTTATCTGGCCTATTGCCAGAACCTCTTGTTGGTTTCTATCTCTGTCTTCACCATGCTCAATCTGGGCTTGACTATATCACTAGGCAATGTTTCTTAATTACAAATCTGTGCACAACTCATGAAAGCTTCCTAGTTATCATCGTGATAAAAAGGTGCTTGCTATATGACTTCTGTTCAGCCATCCGTACTTAATTTTTGTTTCTCTACCCTTTTTATTTTTCTAGTAAGGAATCCTGATCTACATGAATTCCAATAACACATCAAAGATAACTTGTGCTTCCAGCATACTGTTAGTTAAACAACAAGACAAAATATATTAAACAATGGTTTTCAGACATTGGACAAAGACAGCTCAAATAAGTTATTTACGAAAAAAGTAAAGCAAATGAGGCAAGCCCTACAATTACTTGGAACTAACTGCCTGGGGGGTTTCCAGGACACAGTGAAGAGAGTGGGAGCCCAAATGGACTCTTGACCTCCCTAAATGGAGAAGATGGAGTTGAGAGTTTATTGTAGGGGGAAAAGATGATTAGAATTCACAGCGATGAGAAAGAAGATGGACATAGAATGAGGAGAGATCTGTACAAAAAGAGAGCTGCAGAGACATGCAGGAGGTTGCCATCTGAGTACTGATCAGTACATACATGTAAAGAACCTGAGGAAAGAACCACCTGAAGGAATAATTCAAACAATCCCTGATGCTCACACAGGGCTGGAAATAGTTTGTGCTTGCATGAACCAGAGTGAAAATAAACTAGTACATAAATAAATAAATCTTTTAGAATACGTAGTGCATCAGATAACACAGAAAGGACATTGCCTGAACAGTTTGGTAAAATTAGCCCTAGCCTAAAGGCTGCTTCAAACCTGCCACACAAAGCTGAGAAACAATGAAAAAAAAAAGCTGAGAAAGGATGAAACTGTTTTCAACTAAATTATCTGCATCCCGGAAAAAAAGCTTTGGCATATTTTAGGGAATACAAAAATATCCAACTTAACAAGGTAAATTTTACAATATCCTTTTTTCCAATAAGAAATTACCATACACGAAAAGAATTGGAATATTTTATATGCTCAAGAAGTAAAGTATGAACATATTAAGAAAATATGTGGAAGATATAAAAAGAAGACCCAAATTGAGCATCTACTGGGAAAAAAATAGGATTTAAGATTAAAAGTATGCCAAGTGGGATTAACAGCAGATTAGATACTGAAGAAGAGACCAGTAAAATTGAAGATAGCAATAAATACTATCCAAAATAGAATGGAAAGGGGAAAATAACACTAAAACACCACCACCAACAAAAAGAGATCTGTGGGAAAGCATTAAGTTGTGTAATATACAAGTAATCGGAGTCCCTGAAAAGCGGGAAGGGTCCTATTTGAAGAAATAATAACTAAATATATATATATTTTTTCAAATTTGGTAAATATTATCCAACTACACATTTAAGAAGCTCAAAAAATAATGAATAATAATTATGAAGAACATTATATTACTGCACATCATTACACTAATGAAGAACATTACACTAATGCAATCAAATTGCTTAAAAATAAAAAAAATCTTAAAACATCCAGAGAGAAATAGAAAACAGTGTACATCCAGAGGAACAAAGATAAGAATAAGGCAAAGATCAGGAACATGGGTAAAGGATAAATACTGGAGAAGCTTTTGTGCATAGTGAACTAAATTCAACTTTATTCTCAACTTTATCTTTTAGTGCAAGCTAGAAGACAGTGGCACAACATTGCCAAATAACTTGTGGTAGTGATTATGAGGGAGTGTCAACCAAGAATGTTACACCCAGTGAATGTACCTTTGAAAAATGAAGAACAACAACAACAACAAAAAAGACTCTTTTAGATACACCAAATCTGAAATAACCCATCAACAATGGATCTGCTCTACATGAAATGTTAAAGTAATTGTTTCAAACAGAAGCAATATGAAACCAGACGGAAATCGGAATCTACACGAGGAATGAAAGAGCACAGTAATGGCTAACAAATAAGTATATAATAAAAGTTTTTTTTAATTTTTAGAAATCCATTTTTAAGACACTTGACCTTTGAAAGCAAAACTAAAAGAAATTATTACATGGTTTATAAATATGTGGAAGTAGAATATATGACAATGACACAAAGGCAAGAAAGGGTAAAGGGAAGAATACTTTCGTAGGGTAAAATACTACTATAAACACTAAAGCAATCACTATAAAAGGAAAAGAAAAAGTGGTGTTGCCAATAAGCAAACAAAAGAGATCATTTGAAACTTAAAAAAACACTCAGTCCAACAACAAGCTATGTTCTCCTTGTTCCTGTGCCTATTAATGTATGTTGTCTCTGACTACTTCTGCTTCAGAATATCTGGCAAACTCCGATCCATCTTTCAAGCATCAGCTCAACTAATGCCTTCTCTGGGGAGCCTCCTATGATGCTCGCAGTCATGCATATTATTAGAAAAATAATTATGCTATGGTCTTATTATTGTTTGTTTTCATGGCTGACTCCTCATTAGACTTCAAGTTCTTGAGAACATAGGTGATGCGCTTTTATCTCTCCGTCTTTGGCAAACAACATAACCCTACCCCATAGTAGGACCTTACTAAATATCTATTCAATAAATAAAGTCTATATTCAATGATTTTATTAACTGTAATTTCTCTCTGGGTTTTGCCACATAAATCATATTTACCTTGCTAGCACTTGGTGACCTCCTTTATTCTGAAACAATCACTGGGAGACTAACAACCTAGGTTAAATAATACTAATGTTATTACTCCCGAGATCATGAAGTCCAAATATTTCAATGGCAAAGTAGTAAGACTAGCCCCAAGAAAAGTTCATGGTATTATTGTTTCAAGAAAAATCCAAGATAGCTTTGAGGATTTCTACTATTAACATATCTCTAAAATTCCTGTCAAAATTCTGCAAGTTTTCACTCAAATGATCCCTTTTCATAAAGTTTTTCCAGTATACCCAAATATAAATACTCTTTTACCTCTTCTGAACTCCCCTGGCCCTTTGCATGTCAATTTGGACATCAGGTATAGTAATTGTGGATATAAACTAATTCATGGTGCTTCTTATCTCTCTTCCTGGAATATAAAATCCTTTTATCTGATTCATTTGTTTATCCCTCCCTGGAGCATATTGCCAAATGTAGTATAAGTTCAACTACCCTCTTAAAGAAATGAATAAAGAATTCAGAATTTAATTTGCTCAATTTTGATGATTTTTTCCACAACTATATGGAATGGTTGGCTGCTATTGCACCAAGATTTACATAGGGAGAAACTAAGGCTTAGATAACAACAGCAAATGTCTTCATAAAATATTTTTAAATTAGTTATCTATAATTTCAATCTACATTATGAAATTCTACATGTATATTTTTTACTTGAGTCTTCTCAATAAGAAGCCAAAATTTTGTTTTTACTTTTTTTGTTTTCTTCTTGAAACATATTTTTAAAAATCTTATTGGAAATCCTTAAACTGTATCAATCCACAAGTTATTTATTTACTCATCTATTTTACTCATTTATTTTTTTCAATAAGTATTTGTAGCAGGCTATCCATGTGCAAGGCATGGCGCTACCAAAGGGTGGAGATACAGCGATGTGTAAAATCACAATCCCTGCTCTAAATGGACGCCCAGTGATGAGAAAGACAAATGTAAACAAAATATTAAGTGGTACATAATAACTAAAAGAGGCATGCTCAGAAAAACAAAAACAAAAAAACACTTATCCAAAAAAGTGAGTGGGCAGAAGGACAACCTTGGATGATATGCTACCTAAAACAAAACCTGTAAGTAGAGAATACCAAGATTAAGTGAGGAGAGAGCTTTGAGCAGAGTACAGCGTGTATGGTGGTAGAATCAGTACAATAGGAGACCATTAAGAGATACACCTGCAAGCACGGTTAAAGGATAAATACTGGAGAACCTTTTGTGCATAGTAACAAAACTCAACTTTATTCTGACGATGGTAGAGAATCATTGAAGTATTGTAAGTGAATAAAATCTGTATATTTGCATTAAAGAAAATCCGTGGTTTGTAAAGAGGATGTGTTAGAGAGCAGAAGACTCCAGTGAAAAAGCTAATCAACTTGTATTAGGATTAATTTTCCTTATCTAGAGAATGACAGCAAAAAAAATAGATGATTCCCAATGCTAATAATCTATGATTTTAAAATATGATACCTCTTTGACACTCCGAGGGGTTTCAAGTAAGACACTTTCCTTCTTACAGCTTCTAAATTTCATTCTCTCTAAAATAAGGAATTTGGGCAAGGCCATCTCTGAAGTCTCCTTTCCCATACACTACCCATGGTCCAAACACCATTTTATTTCATTTCTCTCAGGTAACAACAAAGGTGTCAGAGTGTGTTAAGCAATGTTCAATAATTTTACAATTAAAGCATGGGATACTCCTATTAAAATGAAAAAATATTCAAAAAAAAAATACAAGAATATTGCACTCAGATGTCTACTCATTTCTAGCAATTAGAAAATAATTATACTGCAAGTTTATAAAAAGTCTCCTCAAACTCAATGGCTCAGCAAAGTTATTAATTGAAACTAAAAATAAACGTGTGACCCTCTTTGTGTTCCCTTCTCTTTTACTCTTGTGTGATAACCACAGTGAGTCCCTCCCCATCCAGCAAGAGAGAAAATATGCAATGGCCTTTCCATTATTGATTCTTTATTAGAATCATGAGTCTTGTTTGAACAGCCAGCTCTGTGGGTGACTGAGGGCTCCCGCTGCCCATTGGGTAATTAAGCCTGGGATTATGAAAGTTGGAATTGCTTACTCCTGCCCTGGAGCCCTTAGAAGACCACTGCAGCTGACCCAGTGCTGTAGTTACCATATTTTCCTAAATGTAAATGGTATATACATCATTTGCCAATGGGACAGAATATATAAATTGGAATTTTCAAAAGTGTACTCTCTGGAGCCAGATTACTTGGGTTTGAATCCAGCTTCAACTCTGACAAGGAGTGTGATCATGGCATAACCCACATGTGTGTAAAATTCAGTTCATTACTCTTAAAAACTAAAATAATAATGATGATGCCCACATCATTTGGAGAATACAAAATAAGATAATTACCTCCTTATTTAATACTGCAGCCCACCTCCTGCTGCAATTTGACACCTTTCATCTTGCTCATTGTAAACAATTTTCTACTACAGAACTTATCACATTCTAACATACTGCACAATGCACTTATTATTTTTATGCTTTATTTCTCCACCATCATATAGAATAAGAAATCTACAAAGGTACATTTGCTTTCTCCAAAAATTTATCCCAAATGCCCAGAACATTTCCTGGCATGTAGTAGGCACTCAATGAATAGTTACCAAATAAAAAAAATAGTGAATTTGAAATTGGCTATTAGCATCTAATGAATGTTAGATTAAATTATTGCCATTGACATCAGTATCATCAGGAAATTCCAGGTAATTTGATGTCTTTTGTATCTATCAAGAATTGTCTTATTGACTCTCATTTTATTTTTTCACCATTGATAACATTCAAGATCACATTTGTAAGAGATGATAAAGCAAGATTTTGGTTTTGTCTCTACTGGACACAGTCTGGTTGATTGCCTGCTGTGCCAGGCACTCTGCCACAAGCTGAGAAAACAAAGAAAAGGTCATCTAAGTCTCAGTCTTAGAAGCTCACACATGGTAGTGATTATTATCTTGCAATTAATGAACTGAATCTGAAGTCTCTAATGAATTTATTTGTTATCTAATTACATCACCTGTGATTCTCACACACACAGATAAATGGTTGTTTTCTCTCTTCCTTCCCCCATCTCCAAGTCAAGAACTTCAAGGAGACCTTGAACAATGCCCATGACCTAGGACGATGCCCATGGCTTGGAAAGCAGCAACAAACAAGGGCCATGAGAATCACCTGGGGAACATCTTTAAATAGGGAAGGGACTGGCCCAAGAAATTCTGACTCAGTAGATCTGAGGTGGACCCCAGAGCTCTGCATATTAACAAACATCCCAGGTGATGCTCTCCCAGGTAGACTGCAGCCTACCCATGGAGAAACACTGATTTAGGAGGTGTATTTCATCTGAGAAAGAGTTATAAGAGCATATGATGGTTCTTATAACAGGGATTCTGTCTATAATGCTAGGATTCATGAGCAGTGTTTGCCAAAGGACAGCAAGGTTAAAATATGAGTCATTGCTATCAGTGAAAGGAAAGAAAGTGACAGAGAAAAAAATAGGGAGAACCCAAGAGGATGTGGCTCAAGAAAGGTGAAGAAAAACCAAACGGACATTACAGTGGTCTGGATGGCAGAGTGGAAATACTCAAATTTTATTCTCTTTAGTCTTTTCCTTCTGTTTCTAGCCCTAGCTTTTTCCACCGTCCTTTACATGTACGGTATTCCACAATTCCATCCTTCACCTCTTCATCTCCATGTACCACCTCATCCATTCCAACAGTTTCGACATCCATTTAAAAAATTTCTCATGAGCCTCTCTGAGCTCCTCATTTTTCCTGTTGTATAGGCCCATCCATCTGGCAGAGAAAGGGATGCTCAGGACACAGAACAGCCATGCTACATTAACAAGACTTCTGTGAGCACCAACTTTGGATGAGGTCTACTCTCTACAGAGGTCTCTGGCAACCTCACCACCTGCAGCTCCTTGCCCTCATGCAGCACTTCCTGAGAGGCAGAGACATGGACTAGGAGAAACCTGAGGCACCATCTTGGTCAGTGAAATGGTTTCTGTTTGATTTTGTTTTTGGCATCTCTTTTATTTTTCTTTTTGTCAATCTATTTTTTTTGAGGAGCTGTGGGCAGAAATGAACCCTTCTGAAATAGACATTGATGAGAATTAGGTAAACATTCCTTCAAAGAAAACCTCATATGAAAATAACATATATAAACAGATATTTCCTGAAAGCATGGGCTACAGAGGCCCCCATCTACATTTGAGGAAACTGAGGCCAGGGAGATGAAGAGACGTTGACTTTTTCTATTAGACGATCTTAGAGCTTTGTCTCCTAACGAGTTCGTTAAGTTTTTGTCTTCATCTCCCAGTCACAAATAAGGGGAAAGCATGTAAATGTTATATTTAGAATGTGGAAATGTTAGTTACAAGCTAGTAAGTTATCAATAATTTTTATCCTTTCAAATGTAAAAAGATTCAGATTTCAACATGGATTTGCAGTTTACCCAAAATAACACGGCCTTGAAAAGAAGCTCATGTGGCTTCATAAAATGTATCTGTGCCAGCTAAGGAGCAAAGCTCTCATTCCAACCGGCAAAAGGCTACTACAGCCAAATTTATTTTTAATTATCATAATTAATAATACCATTTCTAAAATGCAGATGTAAATATCGAATGTATCATAAAATATGCAAGGACAGTGATAAAATATTTAAATTCTCTGTGTGGCCACCATACAAAAATACTTATATTCATTCATTTATTGTTTGTTATATACTTGCTCATTCCCTATTATGTGCCACTACTAATTGCAAACTCTAGGGATACAATCTTGAACAAGAAAGATAAATCTTGCCTTCAAGGGACCTTCATTCTAGTGGATGGATAATAAATAAGTAAGCAAATGAGTAACACAGCACCAGGTGATAGTGAGGGCAAAGAAAACAAATCAAGCAAAGCAGGGAATTAGAGCATGATTAGGTGCTATTTAGAGTAGAATTGAGGAAGTTCTCTTGGAGATGCCAGTTGTCAGCAGAGTCGACTGCAGGGAGGCAAGAATGGACAGGAAACTAGTTAGGCAGCTATTGTAGCAGTCCACGTGAGTAGGTGATGGCTTGAAATAAGGTGGTAGAAGGTATGGACAGACAAAAATGGGATATATTTTGGGAAGCAGAGCTCACAGGGCTGGCCCACAAGAGGATGGAAGAGAGGACTCAAGAATGACTCACACTGTGGAATGATTAAATCATGCTAATTAGCGTATCTATGACTCACATGGTTATCATTTTGGGGATGAGAACATTTAAAAGCTACTCTCTTAGCAATGTTCAAGTATACGATATATTATTCTTAATTATAGTCACCATGATGTAAGACAGCTCTCCAGAACGTTTCTTCCCATCTAACTGACTAATGGAAGCACTGTACCCTTTATCCAACATCTCCCCACTCCCCTGGTAAGCACCCTTCTACTTGGCTTCTATAAAGTCTATATTTTTAGATTCTGTGTGTAAGGGAGATCTTGTAGTATGTGTGTTAGTGAGCTGAAGAATTTGGGGAGGGAGATTCAAAAATTGTATTTTAGATATAGTCACTTTGACGCTTACACTGTGATTTGACTATGATCAGGTAAGTTACACACATGTAGAAAAGCACACACACACAGTTTCTGCCTGGGCAATTTGTACCCAGTTCCCTTTTTACCTAATTATTGTTTGCACATCTGCTTTTGTACTAGTTTGTATGCTGTTATTTCCAAATTTGAGTCTAAAGATTTTAGGAACTCTAGAATCTCAATATTGTTACCTGATATTTTTAAAAAGGGTGAGAAATATGTGAGAGAAAATGATTCTGGCAATCATCAAATGCAATAAGGAAAGCACAAAAAAACGAGCCAGGAGCATAGTGCCCACTAGTTGGAGAAGGATGAAGAGCTTATTGAAAAAGAGCAAGACTTTTTTGTTGGGCATCAAGCAGAAAAACCCTGAACCAAAAGCCCTGAGCTTGGAGTCTCAATTTCCTTTCTCCAAAACTAAATCTGCTGTTAGCATACTGTACTGTCTTCGGGGACATCTAACCACATAATCCTATCAGAGTCTTGATCTCCTCATCTTCACAGGCGGGATCCTGGAGTTCACCATGGAACTGTGTCAAGCTTATGTGATTGTAGTGTTCAGCTAACATGCAAAGAAACAGTGTGTCTTGAGATTTCTCCCTGTGACATATTGAACAGAGAAAACTCCGGGTGTTCACATAAAGTTCAAATGTTTCATTTCTGAAAAGGTCTGTCAAACTCTTCACAGCCTGCCAGAATCGGAGCTCCATCACAGCTGCTGGGTGGTTTCATTTTACTATCTTTCACTCTCTACTCCCCTCTCCAACCCACCACAGGCCATCACCAAAGGTTTCTTGCCCTACCTTCCCGTGGGCGCAAATTACAAAACCCAAGGGGCCAAATGCCGGTTCAGAACCATGTTGCCTTTCCTCAAGAGAGAAAGTGAAGGCCGGGCATGGTGTCTCATGTCTGTAATCCCAGCAGTTTGGGAGGCCGAGGCAGGTGGATCACCTGAGGTCAGGAGTTTGAGACCAGCCTAGCCAACATGGTGAAGCCCCATCCCTACTAAAAATACAAAAATTAGCTGGGCGTGGTGGCACATGCCTGTAATCCCAGCTACTTGGGAGGCTGAGGCAAGAGAATGGCTTGAACCCAGGAGGCAGAGGTTGCAGTGAGCCCAGATTGCACCACTGTGCTCCAAGCTGGGCGACAGAGTGAAACTCTGTCTCAAAAAAAAAAAAAAAAAAAAAAAAAAGAGAGAGAGAGAGAAAATGAAAGGAGTGATATTCCCATGTGTAGTGGTAAGTGTTCAGTCAGACCTGAATTGTGGCGATTGTGCAATAGATTGGTTACTTTTCCAGCATTTCCTATGTGACATCACAGCAGCTGGAAATTCTCATTTACTTCTTGCCGCGATTCTGTGACATAGGTGATTTTTGTGGAGGCAGACTTATCAAGGGGGAGCATTTAGTGAAATTAGTACAAACTACTTTGGGCTCTCACCTGTCTGAGGCAAGGTCACAGACTAACGTGTGGGGACCAGTATTTCTTTCTCCCATTGACATTCAGGGTGGGATCTGGTATAATTGTTTTATTTCTTCAATTTCCTGATTGGTGAAAGGACCACCAGTGATCATTACTTTTCTCTTGGAATAATTTGCTTTCCCTTTGCCCAGTTTGAGAGGTAGGAATTATACAACGGAAATAGTCATTTGTTCAATGGATGCTGACCAGTTGGAAGCCCACAGAACAATATGGATCAAGCATTGTCCTTGGGGTCAAGGTATCAGGAAGGCCTGAATTTATCTGAAAGTATTTCAGTGCTAACAGGTCAGGGCTTGCACTATGAGTTACAAGACTCTGTGGATTAATTACTCCACAATAGGAAAGTAAGATCACTGAGGATGAAGGTCTCCAAATTATGAATGGAAGCTGTGCCTTTCATTTCTGAGTTCATCTCAGAAATCGTCCAACTTCTTGGCACAAAATAGGAATTTCTATGTATTGGAAGACAGCCAAAATCAGAGAAATGTTATGCAAATCTTGCATTTGCAACAAAAGATTTTGGACTTCAGAATAGCTCATTCCTTTGAGCCAGAGTTCTTGTACTACACGGACTGCTTCCATGTTGTCAATGGGCATCCATGAAGCTGATAAATAGGCCTGAGATTCTATGAGCCAAAAGCATCCCCACGCCAAAACCAAAAATATGTTTAATTATTGTTGTTGATGCTTTTATATAGTTTTCAGAAGTACTATGGCTAAAATTTTTAAAAACCTACTACAGTAATAAATTATCATATGATCCTAAATAATATACCTCTTATGCAGCAGACTTTTGCTTACTATAAATTTGAGTCTCACCATAAATGGGAGTCATTTTACTACTTCATGACAATGGGGCATAAGCTACTGTGGGGAAACAGAGTAACACAGAAACCTGGCTGCTAGACTTGTCATTCATCTTTGATAACTGGGGGACTCATGGGAAGGTTGTCATTAATAATCAAGAGAGCAAACAGCATCAACTCTATCTGTCCCTCAGAGGACATAATCAAATATCACAATTTCCAGGTAAGAATATTTGAATTTGGTAAGTGTGTTAGTCTGTTCTCACACTGCTAATAAAGACATACCCAAGACTGCGTAATTTATTAAGAAAAAGGTTTAATGGACTGGCAGTTACACATCACTGTCGAGGCCTCACAATCATGGCGGAAGGTGAAGGAGGAGCAAAGTCATGTCTTACATGGTGGCAAACAAGAGAGTGTGTGCATGGGAACTCCCCTTTATAAAACCATCAGATCTCATGAGACTTATTCACTATCATGAGAACAGCACAGGAAAGATCTGCCCTCATGATTCCATTACCTCCCACTGGGTCCCTCCCACGACACAAGGGAATTATGAGGGCTACAATTAAAGATGAGATTTGGGTGGGGGCACAGCCAAACCATATCAGTAAGACAACAATAAAATGTAAAAATAATGTGATATTTTGTGGAGTAGCAGTAGTCATTGAGACTGAATCAATTCTCTCATTGTTGGACATACATAAATCTAACAGAATCAAATTAACTTTATTTTTAGTTAGGATTAATAAAGCTGTAAGAATATAGAAGTTGGCTCAGTTAGAGGAATGTTTCATTGAGGTGGTGGTTGATTGAGGAAAAGAAATGTTGCAGATAAGAAAATGGTATTTTATCTATGAAACTGGTCACCTCCTCCCCCAGGACTCATGCCATATCTGATTTGTAGTTTTAAACCAGAAAATAGATAGGATGAGTCTTTGTAAATGAAACCTCTATGCAAATTTGAGATAGTTATAATGATGTTTGTGGTAGCAAAAGTAGTAATAGCAGCAAGAGTAAGTAGTACCAGTAGCAGCATTATCAGTAGTAGTAACACCAATAAGGGTAGCAGCAGTGGTAATATTAATAGTAATAATAGTAATAATAGGAGTGGTGCTGAGAATAGAAGTAGCAGCTTATATTATAGAACCATGGTTGGAAAAATTAAGATGATCCCTTAGGGAATCTTCCAATTTCCCCTTTCTAACTATAAATTAGGAGACTAAGGTTAGGGGAGAACAAAGGATTCATATAACATCTTATGATAAGTAACAGGACATCCAGGAGCAGAATTCAGATTTTGTCACTCTTAGTCTTATAAAATAGAACATAAATCTGTAAATCTATGATTCTCAAACCTGTTCTAGAGATAGAAAACCTAGAACTCATGTCAGTCTTTGCAGAACATTGAGACATATTATCATGGTTACATTCTCACATAAGCTAAGAATATTCTCAGCAGAAAATCCAACTGTACTCTTTGCCTGAAAAATAAATTTAATATAAGCACATGCATTTATTGAAAAGAGAAAAAAAGCTGCTAGAGTAAGCCTCAATAACAGCTTTTGAATCTTTATGTTAATATTTGCTCCTTTAATGAGCATTTTTGGTAGTTTTTAAAGGGCCTGTAGAACAATGGGTTGTGGAACATTTAAATAAGAATATCTTGAGAGGTGGCAGTTGGAAAAGTTATTTAAATGTCAAATGAAATGTCATGTCCATATATGTGTCTAATGGAAGATTCATTTTCAGCTTGAACCCAATCTTAAAATTCGAGTTTAAGTCAAAGTTTTGGAAACACCTCTGGAAGAGCCCAGAGTCCTGAATCCACATGTCTGCTATCTGAAAAATAAATACTCAAGACTCAAAGAAGAGAGAACAGACTTTCCCTAAGATGACTGGATGATGGCAGTCATCTGCAAAGCATACTAGTTGGAAACAAGACTCCTTAGCAGTATAATTGCCAAGAAGGTATGTTAAATGAGCCCTGCACAGGGCTTAAACACAAGAGTTGATTGAAAAAGTCAACCCTAGCAGCACCAACTAACATGGGCTGAAATCTACCTGGAACATACAGAAGGGAATTTTCAGTAGATGGGCAAGCTGAGAAGATCAATTTTCAGACAACTGTTGAACGAATTCTCTGGTGAAGAGGAGTTAGAAATTAGTATTAAAAACCCTCAGGATGCCTTCTATAGAGTGTTATATGGAATTATGCTTCAGTTAAGTATATTAAATTATGTCTGGTCCTCACTCCAGAGTGCAGTTCAATCATTTTCAGTTAATCCTATTGTCTCTATGAAGTCTTAAATTAAAGAATTCCTCCAGAGATTATCATAGACAGGGAGTTATGCTAAGTGGACCTTAACTGACCATCAAAGTCAAGATTCATATGTGCTGACTGGTAAGCCCTACCACTGACAAAATATTAGGCAGCCTTTTCTTAAATGAGTGACAACACCATAAAACTTACCAGTAGATCAGCAACAGCAAATGTGCGTGTTTAAGTAAAAATAAAGAAGAAAACAAGAAAAATAAATTCATTATTTGTCTGTAATATTTCCAGGAGAAAAAGAACACTATTACTTATTATTAGCACTCAGGTTACAAGACTTGAGAGTTATGTGACAAGATCATTTGAAGACAACTTTCCAAGTTATCAAAATAAATTTCTCCTCCCCTCTCCACTGCTCCACTACCTTCAACTCAATTTCCACTTCTCTTTCCACTCACTCCATAGCCCATTGCCTTGGAGATTGGCGTGCTCATCTAAGGACAGTGGTCCAGGTGCCCACCATGAGTCAGACTGTACTAGAACAAGTTTGCTCTCATGCCTCTGAAAAAAGCACCAGGGTATTTACCACCTTTAAAGATAAGTCCTATATGCGAACACTTGAATACAGATCTCTTTTGTAGCCTTGGCAAATGAGGAGAGGTCACTTTGTGCTTTGCTTTAATGAGTAGGACAGACAGAGAAAAAAGAGCGGGTCCACCACTATAAAGTGCTGGAGCTGACCACAAAGACTCCATCAGTCATCAGTGACCTTTTATAGCTGGCCAGCAATCATAACTGAAGCCATTTCGGGTACTATAATTCTGCTCCAGGCTCTACAGGAGACTGCAGTAGAAACCTCATGCTAGAGCACAGCTAACACCACTATTTGGCCTCAGGAAAAGTTTCCCAGCCAAGTTTAAATCCCTGGAGACCAGGAGTGTATAATTTAAGCACTAATATAAGCTAAGAGGGAAAGCAACAATACTAGTGCTCCCATAATGGAAAGATCATTATTTTTAGTTTGTGTAGAAAGCAGAGCTGGCAGCTGTGAGGGAAAATGTACCCTTTGAAAAGAACCTACCATTGTTATATTTAAGCTGTAGGGATACAGCCTGTGACTCAGAGGCAATTGTCATATGCTCAGAATTACCCCATGAACAGTGACAGGCTTAATGATTTTGAAAGTAGCAATATACAAACAAAGAAAGGTGAGGGGCAATGGCTGAGAAGTGTTTTATGACCCATTATTTCTTTTGCCTGCTGAAGAATTTGTAACCATACACAGAGCTAATGGAAGAATGATAATGCCACTTTTTTTTCTCTTTCTTTTTGTTCATAAATATTTACCTGTCTTTCCTTAGGCAGGATGACAAACAGGTTAAGTACTTGGTCAAACAGACTTCATTTAAAATACTAGGTCTCCTATTTACTAACCATGTGGCCATGGTTAAGTTTCTAACCACTCTCAGTTTCCAGTTGTTTATCTAATTGAGGTAAAATGGAGATAATAACAGCATCTGTCTCCGAGGGATGATGTATAATGTTTCATTCATTCCATACATATTTCTCGGCAGCTGCTCTGTGTCTGGCAATGTGTTGGGTACTGGTCATACAACAGAGAATAAGACAGACACAAGATTCCTGCCCTGTTAGAACCATGCAGTCTAGCGGATCAGATGAGACAATGCATGTGTGCACCTGAGCGCAGTGCCAGCCAAAAAGTAGGTACTTTAAAAATGTTAGCTTTTATTCAATGGTAACATCTCACTGTAAAGACCCCTGGGCTTGGGGGTTAAGTTGGCCAGGTTTCAGCCCACTTCTATCTTATGTGCATGATTTGAGTTTGTTTCCTCTCTCTAATTTGGAAACAGTAATAATGCCTATCTTCTAGGGTTCATCATCTCCTTGAGTTCATGAACCCTAGGCAACAGGCATTATTACTGCCCCAAATTACAGGTGAGGAAACAAGGATGAAATGGGATAATGCACAGTTCCTGGCACTCAGGAGAAGTTTGTAAATCAGAAACCCCTCAGGCTGAAATGTTGACAAATTGAAAAGGGCAGGAGACTAAGATACTGAAAGTCTGGAACCCAATGAAAACAGCTGGCTCATCTGGCCTCAGCATCATTTGGCTACTCTTAACTAGCATCTACTGTATTCTAGGTATCATGCTCAGGGCTGTGGGGAGGAAGAAGTGAAAAGCACACTTCCCTAGACCTGGAGGGCAGGTAGTCTCATGAGGAAGACAAACAGGTAAGCAACTAACTCTCAGAGTGGGAAAATCCAGTGAGTGCTGTGAGACAAATATAAGCGAAGCACCCTGGGGCTGAGTAGGGAGAGAGGATGGCATCTATAGGGAGTCCAGTTGGGGCCAGACACTGGGCCAGATGCATTAAACATCATCTCATTTGATCCTTCCAACAATCCTGGGAAGCAGATGCTATTATGTTCCATTTTATAGGTGAGGAAACTGGGGGATGAAATTCACTTGGGCAAGATTGTTCTATCAGAAAAAGACATTGCAATGTATATATCACCAGATCAGATTGATTCTAATGTTCTTTTTCTTGCTATACCATAATAATTCTCACAGCCAACTGATTATTGACAAAGACACGAAGAATATACATTATTGAAAGGACATCATCTTTAATAAATGGTCTTTGGAAAATTAAATATTCATATGTAGAAGAATGAAACTGGATCCCTATCTCTCACCATGTATAAAAATCAACTCAAAATGGATTAAAAACTTAAATGCAAGACATTAAATTATAAAACTATTAATACCAGAAGAAAACACAGGGAAAACATTTTAGGATATTGGTCTAGGTAAAGATTTTATGGCTAAGATCTCAAAAGCACAGACAACTAAAATAAAAACAGACAAATAGGACTAGGTTAAACCTAAAAGCTTTTGCACAGCACAGGAAATAATCAACAGAGTAAAGAGACAACTTGTTGAATGGGAGAAAATATTTGCAAACTTTTCATCTGACATGGGACTAATACCAGGAATATACAAAGAAGTTAACTTAATAATTAAAAAAAAAATCCTGTTAAGAAGTGGGTGGGTGGCTGCTGGCAAGATGACTGAATAGGAACAGCTCTGGTCTTCAGCTCCCAGCCAGACCAATGCAGAAGGCGGGTGATTTCTGCATTTCCAGCTGAGGTACACTGTTTATTTCATTGGGACTGGTTAGGCAGTGGGTGCAGCACACGGAGGGCGAGCAGAAGCAGGGTGTGGCATCTCCTCACCCAAGAAGTCCAAGGCATGGGCTGGGGAGTCTCCCTTTCCAAGCCAAAAGAAGCTGTAATCTACAAGGAACTTAAACAAATTTACAAGAAAAAAAAACCCCATCAAAAAGTGGGTGAAGGATATGAATAGAACTTCTCAAAAGAAGACATTTATGCAGCCAACAAACATATGAAAAAAAGCTCATCATCACTGGTCATTAGAGACATGCAAATCAAAACCACAATGAGATACCACCTCATGCCAGTTAGAATGGCGATCATTAAAAAGTCTGGAAACAACAGATGCTGGCGAGGATGCAGAGAAATCGGAACGCTTTTACACTATTGGTGGGAGTGTAAATTAGTTCAACCATTATGGAAGACAGTGTGGCGATTCCTCAAGAATATAGAACCAGAAATAGCATTTGATCCAGCAATCCCATTACTCGATATATACCCAAAGGATTATAAATCATTCCACTATAAAGACACATGCACACGTATGTTTATTGCAGCACTATTTACAATAGCAAAGACTTGGAACCAACCCAAATGCCCATCAATGATAGACTGAATAAAGAAAAATTCCACATACACCATGGGATACTATGCAGGCATAAAAAAGAATGAGTTCATGTCCTTTGCAGGTACATGGATGAAGCTAGAAACCATCATCCTCAGCAAACTAACATAAGAACAGAAAACCAAACACCACATGTTCTCACTCATAAGTGGAAGCTGAACAATGAGAACACATGGACACAGGGAGGAGAACATCATGCACTGGGGCCTGCCTGGGAGTGAGGGGCAAGGGGAGAGAGAGCATTAGGACAAATACCTAATGCATGTGGAGCTTAAAACCAAGATGACAGGTTGATAGGTGCAGCAAACCACCATGGCGCATGTATACCTATGTAACAAACCTGCACATTCAGCACATGTATCCCAGAACTTAAAGCAAAATAAAAATAAAAAAACGTGGGTGAAGGAAATAAATAGATTATTCTCAAAATAAGACATAGAAATGGCCAATAGGGCTATGAAAAAATGCCCAAAATTACTAATCATTAGGGAAATATAAATAAAAAACACAATGAGGTGTCATTTTAGCCCAGTTAGGATGCCTATTATTAAAAATACACAAAATAACAGATGCTGGCAAAGATATGTGAAAGAGGGAATTCTTATATCCTGTTGTTGGGAATGTAAATTAGTACGACCACTGTGGAAAACAGTGTGGAGATTTAAAAGTAAAAATAGAACTACAATACAATCCAGCAATCCCACTACTGGGTATCTATCCAAAGAAAAACAAATCAATATATTAAGGGGATACCAGCACTTACATATTTATTGCAGTACTATTTACAATAACGAAGATATGGAATCAAACTAAGTGTTCACTAGGGGACAACTGAATAAAGAAAATATGGTATGTATATGCAACGGAACACCATTTGGCCAAAAAAACAATGAAATATCATTTGAAGCAACATGGATGGAACTGGAGGTCAGTATGTTAAGTGAAATAAGCCAGGCACAGAAAGATAATATTACATGTTCTCACTCATAAGTGGGAGCTAAAAAAAGAGTTGATCTCACAAAGATAGAGAGTAGAATGATAGATACTAGTGGCTGAGAAGGGTGGGTGGGAGGAAGTATGAAGAGAGATATGTTGATGGGCACAAACACAGTTTGGTAAAAGGTAAAAGTTCATTGTTCAACAGCAGAATAGAGTGACAACAGTGTATTGCATATTTCAAAGTAGTTAGACAAGAGGACTTAAATTGTTCTCAACACACAGAAATGATAAATACTCAAAGTGATGGACATCTCAAATACCCTGACTTGATCATTTTGCATCCTATGCATTTAGTGAAGTAGTGCATGTACCACAATATGTATAAAAATTATGTATCAATTGAAAATAATAAATTTAAAAAATACTGCAGAGATGGGGAAAAGATCAATGGTTGCCAAGGGTTTGAGTGAGGGGGACAGGGTCAAATAGGTGAAGAACAAGGGATGTTTCAGGGTGATGAAATCCTTATTCACAATACTGTAAAGATGAATATATGACACTATGCATTTGTCAAAACCAGTAGAACTTTACATCACAGAGAGAGGCTTAACATAAGGAATTTAAAATAATTATTTATGGGTTTAAGAGGTCACAAAATGGAATGAATAATATGATCAAAGAATTGAATCATTTTATAATTATGTGAAATAACTTCACTGAAGAGTTGGAGGGAAAGGATAGTGACCTAAGTAATTTTGAAAATGAGTGAAGTCTGTAAGACTAAAGGCAGAAGGAGCAGTACATAAGCACTGTTCTCTAGTCAATAAATTTGTTTTCCATGGGGGATGGGTTATTAATTCTGATACCACTATACATGTGTATTGGAATTGAACAATTAAGTAAATGGTGGTGTATGGTGGCTGCCACGTTTCCCAATGCTACAGAGAAGCAAGGAGATGCTACAGAGAAGCAAGGAGAGGAGACTGAAATGATCCGTGTGGTAATGGATTATAGTTGAAGATAGTAAGAAATTACATTTAGCTTAATATAGATACAAATGGTTATATACAAAAATATTTGACATACATGTATATCCATGGCTTTAGTATACACACATATATTTCCTGGCTCTGCCAGCTGAGAGGGCCTAGAAGCAAGAAGCAATGACATAACAGTAGCAGTGAACGCACCTAATGCCCTTAACTTTGTTTCTAATACTATCCTCCAATAAAAAAGATGAGGTTTCTTGGGAAAACAAATTATTCCAGTATTGGGATAGAGTATAGGATGAGCATGTTGTATGGCCATAAAGTAAGTGCTAAAAGTAAGTAAATAATGAAAGTTTGTCAAAGGGACTCAGGAGCCAATGGAAATAATTCCCAATGGCCAAGGCTGGAACAATTTGAGCAACAAAATAAAGTAGAATTCAAAATAAAGTTGAATTAAAACTCTGAGTATAAAGTAAATATTCATGAGTCCATACTGGTAGAAATAAGTCCTTGAATAAATGAATCAATGTGGAGGAATAGGCAAATTTCTATGCAGAAGAATTCTATGTAATTTATGTAGATACTCCACCCTTCAAGAAGATGGAGCTTAGCTTCCCGCTCCTTAAGTATAGGCTGTGCATCATGACTAGGCAGTCATGATGCCATCCAAAGATGACAGTATAAAAAAAGAGGCAATAAAGTATAACTTTATAGTAGAAAAACCTGACAAACATGACCTCAGCCAGGGGGCCAAAGTTGACATCAACAGTGATAAGTTATCTTGAGAACATATTCTCTTTTTTTATGTTATTGAAATTATTATTATTATTTTTTAAATTTTAGAGACATGCTCTCGCTCTACTCCTCAGGCTGGAGTGCAGTGGCACAATCACAGCTCAGTGTAATCTTGAACTCCTGGGCTCAAGAGATCTTCCTGCCTTAGCCTGCGGGGTAGCCAGGACTACAGGTATGCACCACCACATCCAGCTGAGAGCATGCAGTCCGGCTAGGATGTAATGAAAATGGTACTTTACCTTGGTGGTATTCCTCCAAAAAACATACAACTCCAGGCTAACCATGAGAAAAACACCAAAAAATTTTCAATTGAAAAACATTTTAGAAAGTACCTGAACAGTAATTTTCAAAAATATTAAGGTCATCAAAAGCAAGACAATTCTGAGAAATTGTCACAGCGAAAGGAACCTAAACAGAAACAATGACTAGATTTGATATAGTATACTTTATAAGATCCTGGGACCCATAAAAGACATTAAGTAAAAGCTAGGGAGATATGAATAAAGTATGGATTTTAGTTGATAATAATATATCAATATTGCTTTATTAACTGTAACAAATGTATCATACTCATGTAAGATGCTAATATTAGAGGAAACTTGGTGTGGGGTATATGAGAATGCTCAATACTATCTTTACAAATTATTGGTAAATTTAAAACTGTTCTAATATGAAAAGTTTATGGTAAAAAAAGAACAATAGCTAAAATCATTTCATATTTTCCTCAAGTATTTTTCTCTACTTATTTTATATACACTTACCTTTTATTTTATATGTTCTTATGTATTTTTGATTATTTAGAAATATATGCACCATTGTTACGAAAAACACTTTCTTTAAATAATTACAATGGTAGTAAATGTTGTGTTTGGAGATACCAAAATATCCTCCTTCATTTAAAGTGTTTCATGAGCATCTCTATCTATAAAACATCTTCCTCATAGTAGAGTACTTCTTAAAGATTCAATATACAGGGTTTTTTTCCCACTTACTTCCAAGGATAAGTATGAGTGATGTGGTCATTTGAAGGACAGAGGGGAGGAAGCAGTAGCATATACTAAGTGCAGTGCTTCTCACATATTTACATACATAAAACAAACCTGTGGCTATTGTTAATTAAAATGTATGTAGATTTCAATTCAGTGTATCTGGGATGGGACCTGAGAGTCTGCCGTTCCAACAAGCTCCAAGGTGATGCTAATACTAATTCTTCCGAACCACGGACCCTACTTTGGATAGTCAGGCAGTAAAGAACATGTTACCTGGATTCACGTGAGCTGGATTAATTGTCTGATTTATCATTTCTGTCTCATGTGCAACTTTCAAAAATCACATGCCATCTGGGAAACACATGCCCTATCTTGGTTCTACTTTCAACCTTGACTGTTGTGAATTAAGTCATGAATCTAGAAGTTCTCTGTATGTTTGCGTGCTCTTTTTCTTCCTCTCTCATTGGAAAGTTTGCTGTGGTAAAGCCTCCCACGTTGCACATTTCACCTTTTGCAAAAATGTCTCAGTCACAAAAATGGCAACATTAGCCACTAGGACATGCAAGAAATGGCTGCAGTACCATTAAGGTTCTTATAGTCCTCGTTGCCAGGAGTCAGACCGTTTAATCCTCATTAGGACCAATATCATTAACGGAAGGAGTTAGGAGACATAAGTGGCAATAAAACCTAAGCCTTGTTTTCAAGAAATTGACATTCTTAGCAGAGCTGGGCAGGGTACAGGTCGTTAGGAACGGTGGAATCATCATTAAGCAAGAGCAAGTCAATCACGCTGAGGATGGCAGGCAAACCTTGTGTTTTCCTAGAAACGGATGCTCTCAGCAGCATGCTCCAATCAGGAGCCCATAACAGTATTCTGGCCAAAATGAACAGGCATGTTGAGGTTTGCATTTCTCTCCCTGAGATATGATCATTGAATTTTCAAGTAACATGAGATCTAAGAGTCATAGATTCTACTCAGACAGATCCAGCATAAACTCGCAATAAGAAAAACAGACTTTACTTCACTTATTTAATTGACTGGAAGTTAATCAAGTATATTATTTTATTATAAAGGTTTCTCCAGTGCTGATAAATGGGTGGATGGATGTACATATGGATAGATTTATGGGTTAAAATGTGAAATAAATAAGTGAACAAATTAAGGTGTGAATGCATAAGGATTTGATAGACCCAAGCAGTTGGGATTTTGTGAATAATGTTATTATATTTCTAACATGCCAGAAACTCTATTAAACCTAAGCTTCTAACTAGCACATGCAGAATGATAGAGGTAAAGAAAAGTAGGTAAACCAAATTTACCTACATGTGGATTTAGAAATTGTAAGAGGAGGAAAATGGCAAAAGACTAGATTGAAAAATCTGTAAGGGAAGAAACCAAGTCTATCTTATCTATGACTATAAATCTAGCATGAATTATACTTTTAGACACACAACAGACACTTAATAAATATTGTTGAGTGAATGAATTAGCAGGTAATTATTACAATTGTATCAATGCTTTAAAGCTATACAAGAATAATTTATGAAGAACATGCAGAGGCTCCATTTTCAAAAATTTTGATCCTGAAAGTTTGGGATGAGTCCATGATATTACTTCTTCAATAAATATCCCTGGATGACTTGGATGCAGGTGAGAGTCATAGAGAAAAATCTCTACCAATTCTTTCTAACAGGTTCTTTCCAGGTGGTTCCAAAGGGTCACTTTCATGACATTGTGATGCAGGCTGTTTTAAAGCTCAATATTGAAAACAGATCTTTGGCTTTTTTTTTTTTTTTTTTTTTGAGATGGAGTTTTGCTGGAGTCCAGTGGCATGATCTTGGCTCACCGCAACCTCTGCCTCCGGGTTCAAGTAATTCTCCTGCCTCCGCCTCCTGAGTGACTGGAATTACAGTTATGTGCCTCCACACCTGGCTAATTTTGTGTTTTAGTAGAGACAGGGTTTCTCCACTTTGGTCAGGCTGGTCTCGAACTCCCGACCTCAGGTGATCTGTCCGCCCCAGCCTCAGAAAGTGCTGGGATTACAGGCGTAAGCCACCACACCAGACCAGATCTTTGGTTTTAAGTTCAGGACTTTCCTTCTGAAATAATAAATTTTCCAGGCCATTGCTTGAGTAGATATTTTTGAAAACAAGTTAAAACTACACTATGTTCAGAAGATTTTATGCCCCACCCTTTTCTATGTCTGTAACTATGGCTGTTCTCAACTCTGGATCAATATTGATGAGAGGTTTTAAATAGAATGATGCTCAAGGCATACCACAAGTCACCTAAATTACAAACCTAGAGATTGGCTAAGGTGTTGGTTAGAACAGGTGTCTTCAATACAACCAGTGTGAAGGAACTGCCTCCCCTGCACTTGCAACATTTTGAATTAATTTTCAAATATCCCTTGATATCTGCTTTTCCTCCATTGGTTGTTTATTTTCTAAAACGTGCCAGATTCCAAAAAACTGTATATAATAAATTCTAGTTAAAAACAAAGAAAAAGCCCACTGCATTAAAAATGAACCAGAGCAGAAATAAACTGGGAAATAATCCATTTTTGAAATTGTAGTTTCATGCCATTTACTTTTATTTAAGAATTTAGTTTGGCAAGACCACAGCATGTTCCAATGTCATGCAGCTTGGATTTGGGAGAGGGGAAAAGTTTTGCAAATGTTTTTATGCAGAAGAGACTGCTGTCTTACTAACCTGCCCTTGAAGTGGCACCACTGCCTGTACTAGTATTCTCAGATAGGTAAGGAGCATTCACAAATGCATAATCTCCATTTGTTAATTAAAAAGTGTAGGCCGGGCACTGGAGCTCAAGCCTATAATCCCAGGACTTTGCAAGGCCGAGGTTGGTGGATCACTTGAGATCAGGAGTTCGAGACCAGCCTGGCCAACATGGCAAAAAATTGTCTTTACTAAAAGTACAAAAATTAGGCAGGCAAGGTGGCGCACAGGCCTGTAGTCCAAGCTACTCGGGAGGCTGAGACAGGAGAATCGCTTGAACCTGGGAGGCAGAGGTTGCAGTGAGCAGAGATGGCACTACTGCACTTCAGCCTGGGTGACAGAGCATCCTTCTCAAAAAAATTTTTTAAAAAATTTAATGAAAAATACATGTGCTTTCTATATCTCCTACCTGCTCCAAAACAGGTTTAAGAAATATTTAAATATAACTCAATATGTACATCTATCCATGTACATGTGTATATAAATGTACATTGGAAGTAGATAAAAACGACAAGTCAAAGGGAAAACAAGGACAGACACAAAATGAAGACAGACATCAGTCCACATCACTATTCACTCTCCTCTCTACAGGCCTTCCTGAGGCTCCCAAGTCCTCTCTAATCTGCCAACTTCTATCAGCCTTAGTCGTCGTCTCAGGATGCTGACTGCATACCATGTTGACTCCACCCAGACACACTGGACCTGGTTCTCTATCTAACACTCTCTGCCATGACCCTCTAACTTTGGCAGGCAGCAGGATCTGTTAGAGAACTTGCTTGTAAAGACTCAGATTGCTGAGCTCCTCCAGCAGAAGATTTGACTCAGTAGGTCTGGGGTGGGGCCTCAGAAGATAATATTTCTCCAGACTTACAAGAAGACCATGTACTGGTTTCCATCATCTTCTTTAGGCCCAATTAGGAGCATTCACTCTGTAGCCTCCAAGTTCTTACTGCAGTGACTTTTGCCAGGTTCCTCAATGAGCCATACTCTGTTCTGCTACCAGCCCTTTGCCAACATGCAGTTCCCTCTCACCACGAAACATATGACATACAACCCCTGCCCCACCATTTCCAATGCCCTATTTGTCCAGTTAAATCATGTGCCATTTCCACAGGGAAGCCCTTACTTTAAATCAGGACTCTTTGTTTTAACCTGGACTATATTTCTTTCCTTTACAGTGCTTATCTCAATAGGTTATTATACATTCATGAGTGTAATATGTGGGTTAATGTGCCTCTCCTCCCCTAGACTCCAAGCACCATGAAAGTTAGAGCTATATTTGTTTTTATGCATTGACTTCCTTAGGTCCTAGAACATGACTTGGGGCAGAGGGAACCCATTTACTTTGAATGGAATAAGGTCACATACACTTGCTAAGGTTGGATTTCACACTTAGCTGGAAGTTTCTAGCCACAATTTTAAAAGGCAGGCAGGCAAAGAAAGAAAAGAAAGGAGGAAGAAAGAGAAAGAGAAAGAAAAGAAAAGAAAGAGGTAAGGAAGGAGAGAGAGAAAGAAAGAAAGAAGGAAAGAAAGAAAGAAAGAAAGAAAGAAAAAGAAGGAAAGAAAGAAAGAAAAGGGAGGGAGGGATGAAGGAAGGAAGAAAGAAAGGAAAGAGGAAAGGAAGGAAGGAAAGAAGAAAGGAAGGAAGGAAAGAAATAAGAAAGGGAGAAAGGAAGAAAGGAAAATAAAGAAAGAATCAACTATGTGATTCAGTCTTCCTATTACCCATAAATTGCAAGAAAATTAATTGTTCAGAATTGTTAAAACTATCTCTGATTTTTAATGCAGTGAGATTTTCATGTGATTCAAACATGCTCATCAGCCAAAAGTAACAAAACATGCATTGATGTCATCCCAACTGAAAACCCAGTAATCAGGTTCCTGGCATGGCTCCGGACCTTGTCTCAGCTCCCAGTAAAGGCCAGGAGACTTCCAGAGCACAATGTAGTGGGTATGGGTGGAAAGAATGTGATCATCTGCAGGTACAGTGCTGATGGCTGATGCTCTGATTTAATCCAGAGTTGACTTAGAGTCCTCAGAGGAATAGATGGACTCAATATACTCCAGGCCATATTCCAAGAATGTTGTCTCTCTCAGCCAAAACCTTCAAAAGACATTGGACATCCCACTGTGTTTAAGATTTTACTCCCTGGCAAATCACCAAAGGGCATTTTGGGTGGGTTCCATTAAAGAGTGAAACTGTGTGCTTTAAGAGCTAACCTGGATGAGATACCTGAACCTCAGACAAGCTGCCTAGGGCCTCCTGGGTTGCCCAGGGTTTCATCTACCATAATGTTAATACTCATATTCTGGCCTCTCTTATCTCCTAGCTTAAATCTTTCAGGTTCCAAATTTGTTACAGAAAGCTTCAGAGGAGGCACAAAGACTAACGTAGTTGGGAGAAGGTGGGCTGAACATGGATCACAGTGACCTGGCTTCAGATCCTGCCTCTGTATACCCTGGAGTAAATTATATAAACTGGCAAGCTGTATACTCTGGAGTAAATTATGTAAACCATCTGAACACTCATTTCCTCAACTGGAAATGTTACCTATTTTTTTTTTAATTAAGAATAAGTAAAACAACGTATGTGATGTATTCAGTTTATGAAATACAATAAATGCTGTTTTTGTTGTCATTCATCGCTCAAGATTTTAATCAGCTATTATTTTGAGAAAGCCAAAGCTTGACATACTACTACAAAATGATAGAACAGGAATTTTTATTTGTGAAACAAAGTAGACTCGAGGCCAAGCTAAGCATTGCTACTGGCCTTTGTTCTTGTTCCCTTGTATGCCTTGGGAAAGACCCAGTGGATGCTTTTGAAAAACTAAAATAGGAAAAAAGTGATTCCCCAGAGCCTGGAGGTTGACGGAGTCTAAAAGAACCAGGCTGCCCGTTGCTCACAGTCAGGTGGTGGCAGGGCAGGCACCTGAAGCCCACCTCAGAGACTTTTGTTCACAGCTGAGTCCTGCAACTGAGGGTGCTCACAGACTCCTTGTAATTCAGGTATTAACCTGGTTTGCTAAGCTGCCAGATCCTCTCCCCGGTGGTTTCTGCAGAGTTTTAAGTTTGTCAGCTCATTTTTCACTTGCAGCATCTAACTCTGGAAATGGCAAATGGTCTTGGGCTGCCCCCAACTCTGATGAGCATTCAGAGCATTTTTTAACAGAATCTTCCATTTTTAATTTTGCTTGGAGCACCATAGTCCAACAGCAGTCACTGGGCATTGGGAAACATAGTTTCTACCTGATTCTGACCCTCAAAGGGCATTCATTCAGGAGAGGGAATGGAATGTGCAAAGTGAAAGAGGCAACCACAGGGTCTGGGCTGTGTAGAAAGTGTTAGGAAATTCAGCATAGCTGGAGTCTTTGGAGTATATGGGGTGGTGATGGGGAATAAGGTCAGGTGAGGATGTTGAGAATGACATTAAAAGGCTCTTGTTGCTCCAGAGTTTTTCTTCCTCTCCTAAGACACAAGAAATCAGCATGTGTGAAATGGACATGCAGGTGCTGGAACTATCAGATGATATTTAAGAAATCGTTCTTACTCTGGAAGCCTTTGTGAAGGATGAAGAGAAATTATTACAGACAGGAGTAAACAAAATACCAGTTAAGAAGTTGTTATAGTAGTCCAGATTTATAAATTTTATATATATATATAAAATCTATATATACTTACATATTACATGTATAATTTAAAAATATATATGTGTACGTGTTTGTGTGTATATATACACACAATATATGTATGTATGTATATATCTATATATGTATACACATACAAAAACCAATGTGTGTGTGTGTATATATACACAAGGCACACATACAATGTTTAAACTGAGAAATCAGAGTGAGGATGGAGAGTAATCATTAAACTGAGAATGGAATCCCATAGGAAGGCAATCCTATGGAAAAAAAAATCAACTGATTGTGGGAAAAAATAGAAAAGCATGTTTTAAATTTTCTGACTTGTATGTCTGGGCAGGTGAATAAATGGTCATGAGGGATACTTTAAACAAATGCCTTTTCCTCCAGGATCTTGGTTTTATTGTTAGTAAGATTAGAATATTGGAAGACAGGACTTTATAGGGATAGAGGGAGAATGTGTGACCTCTTGCAACCACAATTATTGTCAAGGTGGCCTTCTAGACACCAAGCAGCAGCTATATTTTTAGCTGAGAGCTGGTGATTCGAACCTGCAGCATGAAGCTCTACATAGAAATATTTGAAAACCAGAGTTAATGCTTCAGGACATGTTGCATCTTTGAATACTATAATGAAAACGTATGCTAAATTGAATAGTTCCTACCTTGGCTTCTCAGTGTGCTTGAGCTATTTAATAGTACTTAAACAAAGACACTCACTTCCCAAAACGGTGAGATCTCTGCAACATGGATCCATGAGCTAGTCCTATGTCCTTAGGCAATTTGCAAAAATTATCTCAGTCTTCATTTCCTTAGCTCCAAAATGGGGTTACTAATACCGATCTATTCAGATTTTAGCGAGATACAATGAGGGAAGACAAATAAAATGACAACTATGGAGTTTGACACACAGAAGTATTTACTTGAAGTTATTCCTTCTATTCTTCTTGTTAGAGGATGCAGTCTCAAGTGATGGAATATTTGATGATTTGAAGTCAAATACTGGGGTCTGTCTGGTGAATCTGAGTAATTCGTGTTCTAGGAACCTCGATTTTTTCAACCATAAAATGGAGCTAGGAGTAGCTATTTTACGTGGTTGACAAAGTATCTGTCTTCATTTGCTAGTGTTCATTGTATGGATCATGTTACATTTTTGTTGTTGTTGTTGTTATTGTTTTTTCTTTGAAATGGAATCTCGCTCTTGTCACCCAGGCTGGAGTGCAGTTGCATGATCTCGGCTCACTGCAGCCTCCATCTCCCAGGTTCAAGCGATTCTCCTGCCTCAGCCTCCCGCGTAGCTGGGACTACAGGCTTCTGCCACCATGCCCAGCTAATTTTTTGTATTTTTAGAGGAGACAGGTTTTTGCCATGTTGCCCAGGCTAGTCTCAAACTCCTGACCTCAAGTGATCCTCCCACTTTGGCTTCCCAGAATGCTGGGATTACAGGTGTGAGCCACCACACCTGGCTGATTATGATACATTGTATCACCTTTTATAAAATGAGCTTCAACGAAAAACAAGGCATGGTTATGAGAGGTTTGCTCAGAATACAACAACAAATCCAGGGAAGGAGGAACTAGAACGGTCTCTTCTTGACTAATTAATTGGTGGTGAATACAAGGGAGAGAGGGCATCCTAAACTCTAAAGAACTGGGAAAGAAGCCAAATCTAAATATTTTCTTTTCTGAATAATTTATTGTCTAACACGATTATACTAATTCAATTAACAGCAAACAATATATTTGAAAATCGATTGAATTCTCTGTGGCAGGCACAGTACTAGGTCTTAAAAGAAATGGAAGAAGACAAGAGAAGAAAACACAATCTCTTATCTGATGGTTTCCAGCGTAAGCAACCCACAGGTAAATAAGAGTGGGGAGTTAAATCGGTCATTCGAGTAACAGTAAACATACTGATGCTGATGCACAAGAAGCTATTTCTAGGCTTTACCTCTTTTCCTTAGGTGGCCAATACCTGCCTTTTGCAAGGAGTTAATTCCTCAGTTAGGAACCCAACAATTTTGACTGTTTGAAAAAGAACTAAATCACAGAAGTAAGAGAAGATTGTGCTTCCCAAGAGAGGCTCACACAGGGACACAAAAAGACCTTGAACATCTATAAAACTTGGGCCCCCATTGAGGAAGGCAGAATGCATTTTATATTTCTAAACAAACTTTAATATTTTTCATCTGGAGTTATTTCTATACTATCAGCAGAAAAAAAAAGCAACCTTTGCATGTGGTTGTGTATTTATGAGTGAGTTTTATCTCTAAACAGATTTGTAACTAAAAACAGAAATATCTTTTAGTGGGAGACAGCTGGTTGAGAGACTAAAGATACACAAGGAGAGAGAGGGGCTCAAATTAACAAACATTCCTAGACGTAGAATGTCTGTGAGTATTAGGAATCTTCCAACTTGTGACCTAAAAAACATCTAATCCCCACTAGTTTTCCAGCATAGGTTTCAGCCTACTTGGCATTTAGAAGAGAAACAAAAACAAAAACAAAAGTTGGAAAGCCTAGTGCAAAGCTATAACGCTTCAAAATCTCAAGGAATCATAAATAACTATAAATACTATGTGAGCAAAAAATTCCTAAATATGTAGTTTCATTTGTGGGATTCAGAAAAAAAAATTCAAATTAGGCCAATTCTGGGTTTGCTCCCCCCTTGTGGAGTACGATAACATGTGTGTCTGCAGTTTGGATTTGATTCCTAAGTTTCTAGCATCTGCCACATGTTTGTGCTGAGAGCGTGCTGTATTGGAATAAAACTATTCTTGGGTTTATTTTTCAAAGGACGCTAGCAAGCATGAATTTACAAAACTTTTTATTGAGGTTGGGCGTGACTCTTTGAATCTGGTAAACCAATCCCCAAATAGGATTTGGTACACCAATAATCAAAACATCTTCAGTTATTTTCTTTCTACTCCAGGAATGGATTTTTAAATAAAAGGCCAGAGCTCAGGCTGGCTTCTTGGGCTGTGGTCATGGTCATGGGAACTTTGATGGGAGAGGGTTTGAGGGCAATCACTTTCCTGTGGTGAGCTCTATGCTCCAACTCGAGTCATACGTGCTTTAAGTTGATTTAATTTCTGGAATCACCTGAACAAGACCAAGGCCTAGAGTTGGTTCTACTCAATGATTTTCCTGCTAAAACCAAAGTTGCATTGATTAGGATTGGCTGATCCTGGAGAAATTAGGCAAGGTTAATTTTCTACATTTTCCCTCTTACACTAGCTGGGTATTTCCCAAAATTCCATTATTAAAATTAATTTACATTTTAAATTTTTTTCATAAAGTAAATGCATACGTCTCTCATAAGTGAAAAACCATTATCAATCACAAGTAAAATGTCATACAACAAACATCTTATATAGAATTGTATATATAATATATAATACAATGTGAAATACATTTTAAAATACATACAATGAACAGAAAACAAAGCAAGAAATTACTGCTTCTGAAAGACTCTAAGCCTGATGCTTACTCTTCCGTGACTGTTGTTGTTTACAGGGAGGTTGGAAGGTTTTAGATAGATGTTAAAGACAGATTACCAATAAATTCATTAACTGGACTGATTACTAAAAACATTACATGTTTACATCATCTAATATTTAACGTCATGTGCTCATACTACCGTGAACACTCATCTTTAATACTGTCGGTATTTTGTATTCCAGGCTTTGAAAAATCCTTTTTTAGTAGACAGCTGTTACTATTTATATTGAAGCCATATCACTTGATAAGGCTGAACATTTTAAGAGCTTATCAGTCATCAGCACCTAGGGGGTGCAGGTTAAATTCCTTTTTTTAAATTTAATTTTATTTATTTATTTATTTTTGAGATGGAGTTTTGCTCTTGTTGCCCAGGCTGGAGTGCAATGGCGTGAGCTCGGCTCACTGCAGCCTCTGCCTCCTGGGTTCAAGCAATTCTTGTGCCTCAGCCTCCCAAGTAGCTGGGGTTACAGGCACCCACCACCATGCCTGGCTAATTTTTTGTATTTTTAGTAGACAAGGTGTTTCTCCATGTTGGCCAGGCTGGTCTCAAACCCCTGGCCTCAGGTGATCCACCCGCCTCGGCCTCCCAAAGTGCTGGGATTACAGGCATGAGCCACTGCGCCCGGCCAGCTTAGATTCTATTCTGCTCCCTTTCCTGCCGATCAACCCCGCCTTGCCTCATCTTTCTCATTCTAGGACTCAAACACAGGGTGACACCTGTACTCTCTTATACCTCCACACTTTTATATACATTGTTTCTACAGTATATAAAATTATCCCCTCAAGAGAGTTCTTCCTTTCACAAACATGTCTTGGTCCTTCTAGACAACCCCCATTCACCCACCAAGACTCAAAGAATATTTAGAGGACAACTCGATGATAGATATTTAATGCACTACACTTTGAAGAATTTATTAATCAAAAATATTTATGTAAAGGTATAAAGATAATGGGTGCAAGAGTGATTATTTTAGCATTGTTTGAAAGGACAAAAATGGAAGTTATGATAATATGCTTACATATGGGACTGGCTAAATAACCATGTTTCATCCATAAAATATAATATTCTAGAGTGGTTAAAAATAATGGTCTCATCTATATTCTTATGTGGGAAGATAGCCGTTGTGTCTATACAATTTACCGAGCTCCTCCTCTTTCTTTACTTGGATTGTTTAATCCATTTATTACATCTTCATAAAATTGCTAAAGAGTAGCAGAGCAGTATCACCCCATATTACACATGAGGAAATCAGGACATAGAGTTATTTGACCAAACTCACCCTGCTAGTGGCAGAGCCAAGATTGAACCCTAGGAATGCTGGAGCCTTAGATAGTGCTTTTAAATTTCAGACTGCATTGTAGATCATGTGGTTTGGTTCTGTGTCCCCACCCAAATCCCACCTTGAATTGTAATAATCCCCACATGTCATGGGAGGGACCCAGTGGGAGGTGATGGAATCATGGGGGCAGGTTTTTCCTGTGCTGTTCTCATGATAGTGAATAAGTCTCACAAGATCTGATGGTTCCCCTGCACATGCTGTCTCCTGTCTGCTGCCAACTAAGATGTCCCTTTGCTCTTCATTCATCTTCCACCATGATTGTGAGGCCTCCCCAGCCATGTGGAACTGTGAGCCCATTAAACCTCTTTCCTTTATAAATTGCCCAGTCTTGGGTATGTCTTTATTAACAGCATGAAAACAGACTAATACAGTAGGTCTTGAGGAACATACATCAAATTATTAACTCTGTTTATCTTGGAAGGAAGTAGCAAGTGCTATAAGGCATATTTCTGTGTCCCTGTCAGGGCACATGGTGCTTGATTCCCTGATGACCTGCACTCATTACCTAATCGATTCCATTAAGCACTAATTAGGGAGTGGAGACATGCAAGGGGACATTTCTATTTATGATCTGGGTCCAATACCAGGTTGCTAGTGTTACACTGAGAGCCCCAATGTCAGGCATAAAGACCTTTCAAAAGAACTCATCCCTGCAGGACTGCATTTTCACAGCCACATTCCTGCTGATCTCATTTTGGGTCACTGGCTCCCAGTCATGATTCCTCATCATTTCCTGCCTTCTTGACCTTCTCAGTTGGGCAGTTCTTGTACCGAACTCACCTCAGTTCTGTTTGATTTTTATGTCTTCTGAGATTTAGAGTCTTTCCTAAGGCTTCCTGCGTATCAAAGCTCAACTTACCCTTTCTTTTGTGGTAGGGGGGATTTTTATTTTCATGATAATGCTGAGCCTGAACAATCGTTCCCAAGTTAGGATGGGTAAGACTGAAGGTGATTTTATCCTATGGTTTTAATCTTTGGATCACACCTGTCTTTTCAAGGTGAAGCACAGAAATATATTCTAGGGAGCTGTTGATGAAATCACTGAGGCTGGAGCTGGCTAATTTTTAAGTAAATTATAATAACTATTGGCAATTATTCTGATAATCTCTCTTTGAAAACAAAAGCTCTGGGTGGCATGACAAGTATCTTGGAGTACCATCCTACTGACAACAACATAATTATTATTATAGCTTTATTATTCCCCAGAAGTTTATTTGCAAACTTTAAATGGCAGGTAGTTTTAATCTGGTTTGCTGCCAGATACTGGGTGTCCCTCCCTCTGTCTTGGTTAACAATGCATATAAACATCAGCTGGAAATAAGTCTGCCTTGCTGGGACCATTTCTGTAATACAAAGTGGTAAAAGATGACAAAACATCAGGGGATTTAACTATATCAACATGATTGGCATTGCTGCTGCTGCCATTATTACCATGAACAGAGGGTCTTATATGGGAAAGACACTATAAGCTCATCACATTAAGACAAGACTTGTTGTCTTCCCAAGGAAACAACAAGGTAAACCATTTCAGAGATTATGACATTGAGGACCTGAGAGGTCATGTGATTTGATGAAGGTCATCAGTAAGTGGTGGAACCATGATTTTTTTTTTTTTTTTTTTTTTTTTTTTGAGACAGGATCTTGCTCTGTCACCCAGGCTGGAGTGGAGTGGCATGATCACAGCTCACTGCAACCTCTAACAGCTGAGCTCAAGTCGGCCCCCTCCTAAGCCTCCTGAGAAGCTAGGACTACAGGCATGTACCAGCACACTTGGCTAAGATTGTTATTTTGTGTAGAGATGGGGGTCTCAATATGTTGCCCAGGCTGGTGGAACCATGATTCTGATGTGCACTTTCCTGACCCAGAACCCCAACACATTATCCAACTCAGGCTTCCGTGGAGTAACCACAAACTTGCTCTTGGTGTCATCCCATCTTTGAAAGGAATTCAATCAAATCTGAAATGCTGAGGGCATTCAGCATCTGACAAATCCGAGTGTTAAGGAAAGATCCCTCTAATTCCTGGTTTGGAGCCACCATGAAGATGTGGGGACCTATGAACCGGCGTCTTCTCTTCTTCTTCCTAACCACAACTATGCGTATTGGAAGCTCCAATACCTCCACACTGTGCTGCCTCGGCACACAGCTGTGGAATGTCTTCCAGAGAAGACGTTTATTTTCACTGACCCATCCTCTCCCACGCTTTAGTTTTATTTTTTTTTTTAAATGGGTCGAAGTGTGAACAATCATCCACATGAAATCTTCCAGCTGCTTCTGGAGCTTTTTGGAGACCAACGTCTGAAAGCCAACTCTTCAATCATTTCTCAGAGGGAAGAACCCTGGGGACAAGGGCGGGGCTAAGAGGAATGAGAGAGCCAGGAAAGTCCAGGCCACGGGTGCCTCTTGAACCTCGTGGTTGAGGGGAGCAGAGTGTTGGGATCATCAGCAGACATGGAAAGTCCTTCCAGCTCTACCCCTGTGTATTTCCTAATGAATGTTCTCAGATTTTAGGACTTACCTCCTAAAATTTTCACTTGGTCTGAAGCAGAAGGCCCCAGGCTTCCTGTCAGGAGCTGCAACTTTTCATCTGATGAGGAGGTAATGAGATTTGCTGAATTCTGGCTATGGGGTTCTGTGTTAAATACTTTTTTTTAAACTTTTTTTTTTTGAGACAAACTTCACATAACATAAAATTCACCATTTTAATCATTTTGAAGAATACAATTTGGTGGTTTCCAGACCACAATGTGCAACCATTATCACTATCTATGTTCAGAATATTTCCAGCACATCATCTCACAGAATCCCATCAACACTACTGTGAGGTAAGAGTTCTTGTTTGCATTTTACAGATGAAGAGATGGCGCATCAGAGAAAAGTGACAAAGGTGGCAAAGGTGTGGAGTGGTGCGACTGACATTTCCATTCCAGAGTGCATCACTTCAAAACTTACATTCCTGAGGCTGTTCACCGAAGGCTTCTCACAGTAAGCTTTCTTGATATGTGGAGGGGCTTAGGTGCAACAAGAGGCTGTGCTTTCCTTCTCTGAAGGAATACAGAAAAGCAGATGGGGGAGAAACAGTTGGTGGCATCAAGCTTTTAAACCTACCAAGGAAAAATGAGAAAGCTACCAGGAGATTGCAATCTGTAAATTAGGAAGTGTTGTGTTGCGGGGTGGGTGGTAGCAGGTGGAGGTTTATGCCTTTGATGCAAATGGAGCAGTGGGTATAAATAAAAAAACAAACAAAAAAAGAGTGTGAGTTTCCACCAGAAAGCTTACATTTACGTCCATATGTGGATCAGTATCTCACCAGTCCTATTTCAGGCATTTCTCTGCAGAACTCTTCAGTCATTTCTCTGATGGATGAAGGTATGCTATGCTCTTAGCCAGGTATCAGCAGGTGAGCTAAGCAGCTTGTGTAATGCAGGGCCAGGGTTAGTATAGGTGGGAACTATTAGTGAGGAAAAATGGCTACAAGAGTGAGGAGAGTCATTCTGGACAGGTGATCACACAGCGTTAGAGGACATGAACTCAGGTGGTAAAGGCAGGCAGCAGGTGCCTTTGGGCAAAACCCAAAGATGGAGAGTTATGATCTCTTGCATTAGAGATGGATTCAGGCAGAATACTGGAAGGGAAGGGAGACTGGGAAGCCCCTGAGGCCACACCTACAGCTTTTATTCTTGGAGCAGCAAGCAGCAGGCTTCCCTAATTCATTTTCTCTCTCTCTCTCTCTCTCTCTCTCTCGCAGTCTAAACTGCAGATCATTTATTGCAGAGCCTTGTTCACATGGGTTCTCAGAGACGTTTTCATTCTGTCTTCTCACCACGCTGGAGATGAGAACTAGATATGGTTTTCTAGATAGAGTCTACATTTCCCTTTGAATCTGGAAGACTAGCTTCAAGGTCAAGTATAGCTTCTTTCTTCTCACTGTTGGTCAGTGAGTTCCCTGGGATTCTCTTCCTTTCAGTTTATGTTGGCTTGAGTGTTTGGAGTTTGCAGTTGAGCCCCTCCATCTGAGCCCTCAAGCCTCCACTGTCGGTTTCCTCAGTGACCACTTCAATTACACATACCCCCTTCGAATCCCTCACTTTCTAAAACTGCTGAAGTCTCTTCATTAAAACAAAATATTTTAAAACATCTCCTTGAAGAATCAACAGAATACAAAGTTGATTCTCCCCCAAATTAATCTGTAGGTTTAATACAATTCCTATTAAAATCTCAGCAAGGTTTTTTGTAGACATAGACAAGCTTATTCTAAAATCCATATGGAAAGGCAAAAGACATAGAACAGATAAAGCAACTGTGAAAAAAAGGGGTAAAGGAGTCACCCTGTCTGGTGTTAAGGCTATTCTATGGTAATAGTAATCAAGGCAGACTGGTATTAGCAGAGAGAAGGGCACAGGCCAGTAACACAGAATGGGGAACCCAGATATAAACCTATATAAATAACATCCAACTGATTTTTGACAAAAGCACGAAAGGGTAGCCTTGCCTAAAAATGGTCCAAATGGGCCAGGTGCGGTGGCTCACACCTGTAATCCTAGCACTTTGGGAGCCCAAGGCGGGTGGATCACCTGAGGTCAGGAGTTCGAGACCAGCCTGACCAATATGGCAAAACCCCGTCTCAAAGAACGAACAAACAAAAATAGCCAGGTGTGGTGGTGAGCACCTGTAATCCCAGCAACTCAGGAGGCTGACAGAGGAATCGCTTAAACCTGGGAGGCGGAGGTTGCTGTGAGCTGAGATCATGCCACTGCACTCCAGCCTGGGAGACAGAGCGAGTTTCCGTCTGAAAAAAAAAAAAAAGTCCAAATGTAGCATTTGGACATCCATAGGCAAAACAATAACAACGTCAACTAAATCTGGACTTTAAACTCACAACTTGTGCAATTATCAATTTAAAATAGATCACAAACTTAAATAAAATATGTAAACCTATAAAACTTTTGGAAAAAAAGGAAAAACTAGATAAAATCATTAAAATCTGGAGTTAGACAAAAATGTTTTAGACTTGATACTAAAGGCAAAAGCCATAAAAGAAAAATAGGATAAATTGGCTGTTGTCAAAATTTTTAAAATTTGCTCTTTGAAATATCCTATCAAGAGGATGAAGAAACAAGCTACATACTGGGAGAAAGTATTGGCAAACCATGTATCTGGAAAAGGATTAGTATCTAGAATATATAAAAATCTCTTTAAACTCAAGAGAACAAAAAAATTAATAAAACATTCAAATTAGAAAACCGACAAAATACATTTAGAGCCATTTCACCAAAGATATAAGCAAATAATGGCAGATAAGCACACGAAAAGATGTTCCTCACTAGCTGTTATAGAAACTCAAATTAAAACCACAATGAGATATCATTACATACCTATTAGAATGGCAATAATAAAAATAAAGAAAACACCAAATGCTGAAAATCTGGAGGAGCAACTGAATCACTCATTCATTGTTAATGGGCATGTGAGATGGTACCACCACTCTGGGTAACAGTTTGGCAGTTTCCCATAAAACTAGATATACAACTACTTTATAACTCAGGAGCCACAGATGGCATTTATCCTAGAAAAATGAAAACTTAAGTTTATATAAAAACCTGTACATAAATGTTCATAGTAGCTTTATTCATAATAGGGAAAACCTATAAACAACCTAAATGTTTTTCAACAGGTGAATAATTCAACAGACTGTGGTACATCTATACCATTAATCACTATGCGGCAGTAAAAACAGAGTGGACTACGACTACACACAGACGCTTGGGTGGATCTCAGGGGAATTATCCTGAATGAAAAAAAGACAGTCTCAAAATATTACATGCTGTATGATTCCATTTATGTAACATTTTTGAAATAAAAAAACATTATGGAGATGGAGATTAGTCATTGCCAGACCTTTGGGTTAGTGTAGGGGATTGGTGGGATAATATAAGGGATGAAAAGTATGAGACAAATAAGTAGTCTGTGGCGATGAAAACATTCTGTGTCTTGAATTGAATGTGGTGGTGGTGGTGGTGGTTACACAAATCCATGCATGTGATAAAACTGTATATAACTATACACACACACACACACACACACACACACACATAAGTTCATGTAAAACTGGTGAAACCTGAATAAGCCTTGTGATTTATATCAATGTCAATTTTCTGATGTTTTTGTTGTACCATAGTTATGTGAGATGTCATCATTGGGGGAAAACTTGGTGAAGGCTATATAGGACCTCTTGGTACATATTTTGGCAACTTCCTGTGAGTCTATGATTATTTCAAAACAAAAAGAAAAAAATAATAAAAATTCCCTTGAGCATAGTACTCCTACAAATGATCACCATTATTTTATTCCATGAAATAAAGCCTACACTTACCTCCCATGCTTCTCTCAGGCATTAATTCTATCACTTATAATCTCATTTCCCTTCTACCAATTCATTCCAATTATTTGCCTTGAGGCCTGTGACTCTTTGGCCCCTTCTAGAGGAATTTGATCATATGGTGAATATTCACTGCACTCTGTCCTGTCCTGAATAACTCTAATTTGATGAAAGATGTTTGAGTAGGAAAATGAGAAGCAATTTCTAAAACACTGATGCATTAGTTTGTTCTCATGCTGCTAATAAAGACATACCCAAGACTAGGTAATTTATAAAGGAATGAGGTGTAATTGACCCACAGTTCAGCATGGCTGGGGAGGCCTCCAGAAACTTGCAATTCTGGTGAAAGGGAAAGCAAATACATCCTTCTTCACCTGGTGGCAGCCAGGAGAAGTACAGAGTGAAGGTGGGGAAAAGCCCCTTTTAAAACCATCAGATCCCATGAGAACTCACTCACTATCATGAGAACAGCACGGAGATAACTGCCCTCATGATTCAATTCCTTCCCACTGGGTTCCTCCCACAACACATGGGGATTATGGGAACTACAACTCAAGATGAGATTTGGGTGGACTCAGCCAAACCATATCACTTGTTTTAAGCCAATTGCTTTACTGCTAAATTTCTGAGATTGTTTAGTAAGGTGTTTTACTCTAGGAATCTCTGAGACTGTCAGAGCTTAAAGCAACACCCAAAGTTTCCTTCTACTTTCTTTCATGGAGCTAGTTCATGGGACTGGTGTTCCGTAGAGACCAGTTTTAGAAATTTTGTTATGGAGTATACGATGACTACACCCCATGCACCCACGCATGCTTACATATCATTCTGTTTTTGCATTCTTTCTTTCACCTCTGTGTTTCTTCACAATCCATGTTGTTGGTTTTATTGATATCTTTCTAAAGGCTCTCTCACTGTGTGTGTGTGTATAACCTTCCATCCCATTTCCCAAACTGTAATCCTTATTGTTTCACAAGATTTAGACTTCAGGATTCACATCGTTTATTCTGCCAGTCGCTACTTGGTGTCCATTTTTATTTATCTCTGTGAGTCATTGCCCAAATCTGTCTCTTCAGCCAGATGATGCTTTTCTAATTCATACTCATATATCCAATCAATACCTAGGCATCTCCAACTGGTGTTGTGAAAGTACCTCCAAATCAACTGCTTCAAAATTGAATTGAAACCTCCCCAATCCTTCTTCCCAGTTTATTATTAATATTATTTCAGGAAAATCCATCTTCACCAATCCATTCATCTAAGTGAGATACCTGGGGGTCATTCTGGATCCCCTACCTGCCCTCTCTCAAAATCACAGTATTAGAACCAGCATTTGTAGGGTATCAATACTTTCCACGTGAAGTGAGTTTTATATATCCACTTTATGAGGGAAAAAGAGGTTTAGATGTTTATACCAAAACAAATGTGGTAGACATATGTTGCAAATCCATGCCTTTGTAATGCCAAATTCCAGAGTCTTTTCACTTAACCACTCCACTTCTTTTAGAATCAGTCTTTCAAACACATCTAACATTCATTCTCTCCTTCTAATTTTCTCTGCAAATCCCCATAACTTCATTCCTAAACACTTGCAATGGTCTCCCTAGCTCACTTTCCACATCCAAACTTTCTCTTCTCCAATAACTCATACCGCCAACAGATTCTCATGATCTTCAAAACACTTATTGGCTCCCATTGAACACTATATTAACTTTCCAATTTTTAGCCTTGCATTAAAAATAATTTACAATGTGTCCCCCCCGTATACCTGTATATGTAAAACTGCACTATTTTCTTTTTCTAATCAAACTCTCCCCTTTCTAACTTCTTATTTTTACCTATGCCTTTGGTTTATACATCAATTTACTGGAATCAAAATTTCAGGACTGGAAGTTTTGGGTCCTAGTTCCAGATCAGGTTTCCTTGCTAAATATCTTTGAACAAATATCATTAAATAATATAAAGAACAGTCAGTAACACATGTGGTGAGGAAAGCAGGTGAAAAAGGGTGTAGTAACAAGAAAATATTGATGTGAATCCAAATGATTGCCCACAATCATATCTAGAAAGAGTTGTAAAAGAATGGGTGGAAATATAGAGGTGTTGATAGAAGCCCACATGGGGGAATAGTTACCAGATTACAGTGTGTCTCACAGAATAAGATTTGAAAAACCTTATTAGCTAACTTATTAGCTAACTTCCTACATGACCTGGCCTGAGATACTAAACAGTTTCTTTTGGTGAGCTCCTACTCATGATGGCGTGAAGACTCAAGTGATACTCAAGCCCTAATTATTATACTCCCCCTTGTTCCAGACATCCTGAGTAACAATTTTCTAGTTAGTACACATAAAACAGGAAGACATATTGAGCGATCATAAAACTAATGGCAGAATTCCTTGTTCTGCCTCATCAGTGATTTCCTATGGACTTTCATTTCCTCATAATAAATTAAAGACATTGGATTAATTAATGTGGTATGATCACCCTTGTCTTGGAGAGTTGATTCTCTGAGCCTCCTGCTTATGAGGTAGTTTTGAACGAAGCTGTTTTGTTAGTGTGGCTTTCACTAGGCTGATCTCACAGAACTATGAATTACTTTCTGCATAGGCAGGATGTGACTACGGGGCCTTGGTAGATTATCTGCATCTGTCTGAGCTTCCCTTGGAAAGCTCCCCTATAGGTCTTCGTTTCTACTGCAGGTTTGATTCCCTGAGATGGAGATGAATGCTGCAGTTACTTTACTATAGAGTACTCTTGGAATCAACACCTATGAAAGGATAGGGAAGGAAAAATTGGGTAGATGGAGTGATGAAGAAGCAAGGTAGTTTCAACAAAGGATTCGAGTGATGTCATGAGGACATCTGAAGCTGTGATGGCCTTTTAGAGTTGGAGTGAAGAAATAGGTCTTCACACTCCTGTGTCAACCAGAGATTGGATGCATGCTGCACCAGTTGGGCAAGGCAGTACTCTTCTGCCAAGGCTCTTCCCAAAGAGAACTGGTTGCTGAAAGGTATTTTCCAGCAGCATTTTCAGTAGCTGAATAAATAGGCTCTTTATTCATATGTGAGTCTGTGTAGCCCATTATAATGGTGGATTATTTTTCCAAGTAAATTTTTGAGACTGAACATCAGTAATATCTGAGAGAGACATCAGAAGGCTTTGGGCTGGCAGAGGTGTCTTAAGGAGTGGTTAGACTCTTTGTGCTCTCTCACTGCATAGAGAATGATCTGGCACTAGTTATAGCTATTTGTAAATTCCTCAATACATTAATTGTTATTGATATTGGTAGAGTCATTTATTGCCTGGTGACTGTACCTCTTTCTCCCAACCCTTTGTTGTCTAGCTAATTTAACTCTTCAATTCATCTTCCAGCCAGAAGACACCATTTTTGCTCCTTTTTGAATTAGATATCCATTGTTCTTTTGGATGAGACCAAGTTTATTTGTACAAGTTTGACTTGATAGATGGACAACTGGATGAGATAAATGGGAAAAATAAATGGATTTATGGATGAGTGGATGAGTGTGTCTGATGGAAAACAGTACCTTTTGGCCAGTTATCTTGAATTCCTTCCTCTTTCCTTTCTGTTTAATGTCAAAGAGAAAGAAGGAGGATAAAACTGAAATTCTGGCTTGAAAGAGGGAATAAAGTAAAATAAATTGCATCAGTGCCAAAAGGGAACATTCCTGCTGATCTCAAATGCACCATGTTTATGTACATCCCTATTCCCTTGCATGTGCAGTTATAGCCATCTTTGATTTCTTAGCCCCTACTCTGGCTCTCCACCCATCCTTCCTTATCCAAAAAAAAACTCCCCCTGACTACTCCCTCTTCAAAAATATATGTTGTTCTCTGAACTAATTTAATATTCACTGCCTGAATAATATATATCAGTATAAGAAAGATTTACTGATCACATACTTATATTCTGCACCAGGGATGGTGTTAAAACTTCAAGATTAAAAATAAATAGGCCGGGCGCAGTTGCTCACACCTGTAATCTCAGCACTTTTGGAGACCAAGGCGGCCGGATCACCTGTGGTCAGGAGTTCAAGATCAGCCTGACCAACATGGAGAAACCCTGTCTCTACTAAAAATACAAAATCAGCTCGGTGTGGTGGCACATGCCTGTAATCCCAACTACTCGGGAGGTTGAGGCAGGAGAATCGCCTGAACCCGGCGGGTGGAGGTTGCAGTGAGCCGAGATTGTGCCATTGCACTCCAGCCTGGGCGATAGAGAGAGACTCTGTCTCTAAATAAATAAATAAATAAATAAATAACCAAAGCTCATTTTCTCCCTCAATTTTTTTAATTTTTACATATTATATAGCAGTACAATATGGTAGTCATTATCACAGAAGTGCAAATCACTCAGGATAGATGGATAAAGTAATGATGCAGGTAGAGAACGTTGCCTGATGTGAGATCCTAAACCAGGAGTAGTACAGAGAAGTCAGAGAGTTAATTGGAGAGTCAGAAAAATAGTGTCCTCTTTAGGGAAACGGACACACACAGCCCCTCTTACGCATCTGTCATCAGAGCATATGAGGTCAATGAATGAATGATGACAAGGTTTGCACCATGTCATGTTCATAGTCATAAATCCACAAATTTAATAAAAAGTTTTCTTTTTTCATTTTTTTTTACTATTTTAAGGCTTTATTTTGAGTCTTAATATTTCTCCTTATTTTCCAGTTTGCAGCAAACTTATTTATAGTTTGATTTAAATAATGAGGCATTTTTCATAGTGATCTTTTCACATTTTAGAATACTCATTTGGTTGTTTTCCCCAAACATTTATATTAAGACATTTGGGAGCAAATGTGTAGTCAATTTTCAAACATTTCAAACAAATTTCAAAAGTCAGAAATCAAACATGCATTAAATCTAAATTTTAGCAGTTTATCAATGAAATAAAACAGGCTAAAATCTGAGTTGTCAGTTTGTCATTTTGGTTTAAGAAGGAACAGCTGAGGAAGTGCAGGCTTTCTCATAAGCTCAGTGCTATAGTATGAAGCACTTCATTTATTGCCAACTTTTTAATACATGTTGTTTTGAATTTTGAATTTTTAAAATAATTACGTCTCTTACTCATCACCCTCCTACACGTGCATACTCTCATTAGGCTCAGGCTACAAAAGACAATGCATTTTGCCCTAAACACACCATATTTTCTCATTCTTTTCAGTTTTGTTCATGAGTTCATTCAGTGATAAATGCTTTTTGTAACATCTCTCTCTCTCTCTGCTGCTTAACTCCCGGACTTCCACCATGAGAATTAGCCACTGTCTCCTCTGTGTAGCATACATCATATTAATGTGTGTCATTATTAATGTTTGGCACATGGGATGTGTTTAATAACATCTACTGAATTAAATAAATGCATAGACTACAAGAGAAAATGAAAGACCAGGAAATAAATGCTTTTGTAAAATCTCAATGAATGGAAACTGGATTTTTGCATTTGGTTATGTATAAATCTTGACATGAAAGAAAAATATTGTAAATAAATAATCAACTTTAGTTAATAATGTGCACACTGAAGTAGTTAGGGAAACTGTACAGGTATCTGAGATTTACTTTGAAATGTGTTACAAATGAATTGATGGGTGGACAGGGATAGATAGATGCGTGATTTTAAAAATGAGTATAGTAAAATATTTATGGTAGAAAGTAGGTGGGAGAGATGATTGCTCACTATAAAATGCTCTCAACTTTGCCATATTTTTGAAAAAGTTTATAATAAAATGTTTGGGAGAAAAAAGTAAGGTAAAAAGTAAAGATTGACTGCAGAATGTCTAAATGTAAACAAAGGAATCAGTGTGATGCCCCTGGACTCTGATATTCAGCATTAACTCATTTTTTTCTTTTACTTACTTTTAAACATCTACTACAGTTCATATAACAATGTTGTGAACTCTTTGTATAAACCCACACCCAAATATTTTTGAATCAATCTGAGATAGTAACACAACTCATAAGCCAAGAGATTAATGACAGCTTATATGTGGTTTTGAGGTGTGGGCAGGGATGTTTTATGGCAACACCAACCCAAAATTTGTCGCAGGATCACAGGGAGCTCTGGACCAAAGCCATTACATCATTCATATACAATATTTTATTTATTTGGATTTCAAGGAAATAAATTAAAGATCTATTTGAGGGATGAGCATGAGACTTTGGAAATCACATATATCTTTCTTCAGACTTTAGCATTCAGAGCAGACTCATAAATCTAGGGCTGGAGCTTGTTCGTTAGATCTAAGGAGAATAATGACTGCTTAGCTGGATAGAGCCCAGGATTAAGGCAAGAATCAGCTACTCCCCAGGAAAGAGCACCAAATTCACAGGCTCATTAACTCAATTTATGACCTTAAGTATGCTAAAAATTATCTTTACCTCAGTTGCCTTATCTGTGAAATGGGACAATAATCACCTGGAAATGCTGTTATGGATTTCCAGCTAAAAATGGGTGAAGGAACACCTGGGTTTGTACTGATCCCTCCCAGCTTTTCACTAAAATGACAAGAAAAGCCTGAAAGAGGCAAAAGCCTAAAAAGCCAAAGAGAACAAGACAGAAAATCAAAGTAGAAAAGTGATGAAAACACAGATTTGGAAGATAGAAAACTGATGAAAGAGTGAAAACTGACTTCCTAAAATGGAGGCAGCTGGGGAATCCAGGAAGAGCAAGCCCCTTTGTGTCTGAGAACTTAAAAAAGCCCCTGAAGTTAGACACTCTAGTTGTCTCAGAAGGCAGAATGAGTTGCAGAATCGAACTCAGAGGAGTTTTTCATATGACTTTATGTAAAGTCGCTCAGATCCTCAAGCCACCTCTACCATTTAGGGAGACCAGGTAACCAACACTTACCAACTTCAGTGGAAGACTGTAAGTTTGATACCTAGAGAAAATGAACCAGAAACTCCAACCTTGGGCCAGCAGGCACAGACAAGGATATAAATGAGGCATCATACCAAAAAGGGGGAGAGTAAGTGAATCTCTACAGACTTGAGAGGTGAGACACCGCCTCCAACCCTCTTTCCTCGCTTGGCTCCTATAATTTTGATGAGCAATCTTAGAATTCCTGGAGATATGAGGTGGGTTTTTGTTGTTGTTGTTTGTTTGTTTGTTTTGTTGTTGTTGTTGTTTTGAGACAGAGTCTCATTCTGTCACCCAGGCTGGAGTGCAATGGCACGATCTTGGCTCACTGCAACCTCCACCTCCCGGGTTCAAGCGATTCTCATGTCTCAGCCTCCAGAGCAGCTGGGACTACAGGCACGGGCCTCCACACCTGGCTAATTTTTTGTGTTTTTGTAGAGACGGGGTTTCACCATGTTGGCCAGGGTGGTCTCAAACTCTTGACATCAGGTGATCCACCTGCCTAGCCTACCAGACTATTGGGATTACAGGTGTGAGTCACTGCACCTGGCTAAGTTTATTTTTTGACTAGAAAAACTGACCAGCTCAAGAGAAATAGAAAAAAGGTAAATAAATAGATGGATAGGTGACTGAATAGATGGATAGATAGGATAGGATACGATCCAATCTGATACAATACAATACAGTACAACACAACACAACACAATAAAAATAGATTTTGACATTTGAAATCCTCTCAACAAAACAGCTGTATTTCTACCTTATCACCCATACAATGGCTTTCATAAATTAATCTCCCTCCAGTACGTGAAACTTTTAATCAGCCCTCTGGTTCTCATTTTAAGATGTGAATGACTGTCAGTGAACATCACCAATTTAGTGACATCACTAACAAGAATGACAGACACCAGATAAATAGACATATGTAGGGGGAAAATAGTGCACTTGAAGCAAACAGAAAAACGCTGTGAGTGAAGAATTCCTTATTTATATCATCAGGGAGATAAGAGCAGATAATGAATTCATGAAATAAAAACTAGATGCCACAGCAAAGGAATATACATAAATGGAAAAAATATCTTGTATTAAAAATACCACATCAGAAGTAAAATTAGAAGGACTGGAAGAGTTAAGGATCCATCGGAGGAAAGGGGGAGAAAAGACACAAATAGAGGTTCTTTTCCACAGTTTAATATTTAATGTGTAGATGTTTTAAGAAGAATTAATAGTAAAAATGAAGTGGAAAAATTACTAAAGAAATTACTAAGAAAATGTTTCATGACTAACTGACTTATTTCAGATCTAAAGCTATATTGAGTGCCCAGCATATTTAATGGGAAATGAATACAAGAGATGTCATCCTGAGATTTCATAATATGAGGCTAAAGAAATAATCCCAAAAGATTACAGAGAGGGGGAAAAGGAGCACAGAAGGAATTTGGAATAATAACTCAGCAGCAGCTAAATCTTTAAGACCAGAAGAAATAGTTTCACAACTTTAAGGTAAAATTATTTTCAATCTAATATCCTGTATCCAAGCAAACCAGCAACCAAGTGTGAGAGAGTTTTAAGATGATATTTTTAGACATGCAATCTTAAAATATTAGATGTACCATGCACCTTCTCATGAAGCCTCTAGAAGAGATATACCACCAGCATGAAAGAGTGAGTCAAGAAAGATGAAGACTTGACATAGAGGAGATGACAGACACTTAACAGAAGAGAGGCAAAGGGAATATCCAGTCTGACGGTAAAGAGATGTCTCAAACCACAGTTGTATAGAGAACTTTGAGAGCAACCAGTCCGTATTGGAGCAGGATGGAGGCTTCAGTGAGGCTGTCTTCCAGAAAAGAAAATGGAACTGATGGTCTAGACCATGTCGAGAGGAGATTTTGCCATTTTGTCAGAGATTCAGGAGATGTATCATTGATAAAGAGGCAAAAAATTAAATGACAATTCCCTCAAAATTTTACCAGGCAACTATTATTTCCGGGGGTGGAGGGAGAGTATTTTTCAAGAAAGGAAGTACATTTATCATATATTGTGATAGTTATAAACACTGTATATATGCATTCAAAAGTAAACATAATAAACACTGAATGTTGACTTACACAAAATATTATATTTTTAGGAAATCAGAGAAAGAGAGAAAGGAGAGGGCTCGGGAAGAGGGAAGAGAAAGAAGAGAGAAAGAGAATGTTTGACAAGGGACAGTGAGTATGAAAGAACTGAACCTCATCTTCATGCTAGAAAATTGATAGATGATATCTAAAGATAAAAAAAAGAAAATAAGTATTAGCATATTATTTAGAAATAGAAAGGTGAAATACAAAAGTGAATAGAATAATTGAAAACAATTAAGAGATTTGTGAACAGCTGTTTCTGGGAGGAAAATGCCAGATTGGGGAAGGTTTGCTGAATTTTATTACTCGTAGACCTATGTGATTTCTTTAAAAAAAAGCTATGCACACATTTTGCACAATTAGGGTTTATCAGTATCATAGGCTAGTGCACATAGAAGGCAATGAGTCCTAGTGGTTAAGATGTAAACTCTGAGTTGTGTTATCTGGATTCATAGTCTGGCTGTACCTTTAATGAGCTGTGTGACCATGAGCAACTTATATTTTATTTTATTAATTTATTTTTGAGACGGAGTCTCACTCTGTCACCAGGCCGGAGTGCAGCGGTGCGCTCTCGACTCACTGCAACCTCCGCCTCCTGGATTCAATTGATTCTCCTGCCTCAGCCTCCCGAGTAGCTGGGACTACAGGCGAATGACACCATGTCTGGCTAATTTTTGTATTATTAGTAGAGACGGGGTTTCACCATATTGGCTAGGTGGGACAGGAACTCATGACCACATGATCCGCCCATCTCAGCCTCCCAAATGAGCAACTTATTGATACTTTCATGGCTTTAATTCTTCCATCTGTAAAATGAAGCTAATTTCATAAAAAAATGAAAAACTTATTTCAAAGCTTTGTCTTAGGGATTGAAAAATTAGCAAATTTCAGCCTCTTAGAATAGTTTCCAGCAAGTAGGAAGTGCTTAATAAGTATAGTATCTTTATTATGTATAGTCATTTTAAAAATGATGTGAACATGTAGAAATGCTTATTAATTATATGTTAATTAGCTAGATTTAGTCTCTCTACAATGTCTGTAAACTTCAAAACAATATGTTGTACACAGTAAATGCATACAATCTTCATTGTCCATTTAAAAACATAAATAAAAGGAAATTATTATAGAACCAAAATAAATAATTAAATTAATAAAAAGATACAAAGATCTGTTTTGAGAAGTCTGTTACATTAAAAAAAAAAAGGAAATCACCTGGACATATAGTAATCTATAAGTAAAAATTTTCTCTTTTTGTGGTTTTCTGTACTTTCCAAAGTTTATATAGTGAACATCTCATTTTTATGTTCAGAAATAAAACCTTGGTTTTAAAATGCAAATGAATTTTGGAAGATAAATCTGGCTGTCATAGGGAGAAATGATGTCAAGATTGAATGAGAAACAGTAACATCTGGCACACCCACACAAGATACAGGGTTTGTCCAAAGGTAACATTCTGAAAGCAAGGTGACTTAACTAGTTTTGTCCAATCTGGGCTCCAGTTGTCAGCTAAGGTCTCAAAATACATATGCCCATCTCTGACAATATCTGGAGAGATTGCTTTATTCAGATACGTGCAGCAACAGTAAAATATTTAGTCAAAAATTACTTAATCCATTACTCAGAAGTACTGCTCTTAATATATACTAGTGTTTAACAGGCAGTAAACAATTTTAATATATTTGTTGATTGAGTAGATAAAGACTATTGAGGTGAGAACTACATACAGTTTACTGTGTCATTATCTCAAGTGTAATTATGTAAAGCAACCCATAAGAGATCCTGATTATATTCTTGATATAAACTTTTAACTCCCTATTCATCAGAGAACTATTCAACACCATCACCAAGCACTGTCAGAGACAATTGTATCCACTGAAGTTTCCTTTGAACTTACCTTTTCTTGTGTTGCCTAAGTTCTGCTGATTTGCTTCTGTTTGTTCCTCTCCACATTGGTCTGCATTCAGCTGGTGAGTCCCTTATATCAAAGCCCTTCTCACTCTATGCATAAAATCCCTCATTTTTGCTGATACTGTCATTAATGTTCAATTCATGTAACTTAGCATTGAAAAGGAAACTCGCTTTCCTCCCAAATGAATGGCAAATGTTTTCGTTTATTCATTCATTTTGTCAACATATTGAGAACACAAGGAGTTCCTGATGTTCCCTTATAAGCAAGACATTGTTCTTGACTTCAGCGAGCTTGAAGTCTAGGAGAGGCAATGGGTGTTTCACCTCACATCCACAAACAATAGACGCATGCATGTGCTAAAAGTCCTTGTCACTCAGATAAGGTGGGTAAGGGTGGACTTGCAAGGGCCCTACATTTACAGTAACTCAGGGGGTTTCCGCTTAACTTTTTCTCATCCCATTACTCTGATGAAAATTTTGAGTTCCATGAGCACTAAAAGCAAGTCTGTCTTGTTTAATGTTTGTTTGTTTGTTTGTTTTTGAGATGGAATCTCACTGTGTCACCCAGGCTGGAGTGCAACAGTGCGATCTCTGCTTACTGCAACTTCTGCCCCCCGGGTTCAAGCGATTCTCCCGCCTCAGCCTCCCGAGTAGCTAGGATTACGGGAACCCGCCATCATGCTCAGCTAATTTTTGTATTTTTGTAGAGACAAGGTTTCACCACGTTGGCCAGGCTGGTCTTGAACTCCTGACCTCAGGTGATCCGCACACCTAGGCCTCCCAAAGTGCTGGGATTATAGGCGTAAGCCACGGTGCATGGCCTTGTTTGATATTTTAACCCCTGTTTAACACTGTGTCTCATATAGTAGGTGTTCCATGAATATTGGTTGAGCAAATAAAATAAATGAATGGGCTATAGAAGATACACATTGAATGTTTGTTCGTTCATTTTTAAATGAATTTAATTCATCTTTTAAATGAAAGAGATCAAGCAGATGATCGCCAAGTCCTGTTTCAGCTCAGATGCTTTAGTTATGTGTCAAGTGGATCTTTTCATAAGAATATTGGCCTCTGTGGGATTTCCTTTAACTTGCCTTTAACTGCTTCAAAGAAAAGGCATCGAGCAATATATCACATAGGGCCTTAGAATCAAATGCATAATGACTGAAGGTGTGAAAGAACAGACATGGGCCCTGGAGTCAAACCTGAGTTCTGATTCTGATGCTGCCTGTTACTAAATGAGAAGCCTAGGGTAACTCAGACCCAGTCTTCAGGCTTCAGTTTGTATCATCTCCAAAAAAGCAACAGCAATGTGTGCGTGCCATAAAGAGGGCATTTAGTGCATATTTGTTGAAGAATAAACTCAACAAAGGACAAAAAGAAATTATCTATATCACGTGACATAGTGTGCAGGTGTTCACTTCCTCCTTCCACACAGTTGACAAATACCATGATGATTCCTCTGATTTTGCAAGAAAGTGTGCATCATGTCAAATTTTTAAAGAAATAAAACTACACAACTTTTCTTATTTCTTGCAGAATTTAAACAGAAATGAACAAGTGAAATGAGACAAGGAATTTATTAATCCATTTCACAATGGGCTCATATTACATTATCTTTAAGGTCCTTTAACAAACAAAAATTAATTTCTAGACCCATAAGTTGTTGGCACATTGATAGACTTCTTAATTACAGGGTCTTTGGTGTAGAAAATAATGATTGATTATTTCAGGCTGTATTTCACTTAGTTATGGATGAGCCCCTGAATATTTGCACAGAGAAATTATTTCAAAGTTATTATGATTAATAAGTGTTATAGACAGGATGTCTGAGTTATTGCAGAATCTAAGACAATGAAAATAATTTTTTAGCGTATCTGAAAGGGTTGTTCTGAGGCAGATGACAGGAAATGAGGAAAATGAGTTGTGCTTCTGTTGGTTTATTCCACAAATATTTTTTTGATACTTTCTAAATACCAGACCCTGTGTTGGACACTAAAGATACAAAGTAAGATGAGGCATGATGCCAAGAAAACCACAGTATAATGGAGGAAACCAAATCTTGTACAAATAAATTCAATGTGATGGTAGAGGTGCCATGTTAGAGTACATGGAAAGGTTACAAGTGTGCCATTTTATCTGATGTTTTATATACATATCTCACCTCACAAAGGAGATGGCATGAGCTGAAAGCTGGAGACAAGCAGAGACCTCCTCACTAGATAAAGCAGGGAAGCCATGCCAGGTTGCTGCAATAGCAACAGCATAGGCTGGCAAGTAGAAGGCAGCATTGTGCTGAGAGGCTACTTTCAGGGACTTGGTCTTGGGGTGGAGGGTACCAATGGGTGAATGACAAGGATAAGGCTGGGGAGGTGAACCATCCATTTGGAGTTTGCAAAAAACAAGGAAAATAATCATATTCAAAACAAATTTATTGATATATAATAATTATACATCTGTATGGGGTACATGTGATATTTTGATACATGCATACAATGTGTAATGATCAAATCAGGAAGTTTAGAGCATCTATCACCTTGAATGTTTATCATTTATTGGTGTTGGGAACATTTTAAATCTTCACATCTAGCTGTTTTTTAATATATACATAACATTGTTAACTAGAGTCACCCTACAGTGCCATCAAACACTAGAACTTATTCCTCTTATTTAACTCTATGTTTGTACTCATTAACCTACCTCTCTTCATCCCTCCACCCATTTGCAGACTTTGGTAAGTATCATTCGACAGATATATTTTTAAGGACACCATTCTGGTGACAACATGGCAACCTGAAGATGACTAGAACAATATGTCAAGTAAGGGTCTTAGAATAAAGTGTGTGGCTCCTTGAGGCTCCTTGAGGCTGTTTGAAAAACAATAAGGATAAATAGTGAGGGGAGGAGGGTGCTGAGGTCCCCCTCCCCTCACCATTTATCCTTATTGTTGAATATATTTGCTATATGCTGGATACAGTAAAGGTAAGATGACTCTTAGAATTCTAAGGGCACTGGGTGTGAGGCAGAGCAAGGTTACTCATGGAAAGATGCAACTCAGTGAAAGAAGTAAGTTTGATGGGCTGGATAGTTTGCTAATTCAATATTATCACAGGAGCCAGAATTACTTTCATTAATTAGGGAAGTATTCTTTTTTGTTTGTTTGTTTGTTTGAGATGGAGTCTTGCTCTGTCGCCCAGGCTGGAGTGCAGTGGCACGATCTCGGCTTATTGCAACCTCCGCCTCCCAGGTTCAAGCCATTCCCCTGCCTAGGCCTCCTGAGTAGCTGGGATTACAGGCACGCACCACCACACCTGGCTAATTTTTGTATTGTTAGAAGAGACAGGGTTTCACTGTGTTGGCCAGGCTGGTCATGAACCCCTGACCTCAAGTGATCCTGCCGCCTCAGCCTCCCAAAGTGTTGAGATTAAAGGCGTGAGCCACTGTGCCCAGCCAGGGAAGTATTCTTAACTAGATGTAATAAAGTACTTGACGTAGATAAGTCTTGATTTTCAAAGCAGGGATCCAGGCTTCCTAGGCCTTCTTGTTGTTATAACTCTAAGCAAGGTATAGAGCTTTGCACTTTAGCCTTGCCAACAGAACATAAAAGGAAGCACAGTCCACAGTTAATTTCTGTGGTTGTTGTTCCTGCTTTGGGATTCATTGCATGTTGTAAAAAGGGAGAGAGACTCCTGGTTGATTCACAAGGTAAGGTGATCAGGAGAAGGTTTGGCCAGAGGTGTGAAAAAATATATAAAAACTCAAGGCTTCTCTTAAGTGGGGTTCCTAACCTATATTTGTGTGTTTATGTCCATAGGAATAAAAAATATAGGAGAATGAAATGTAATTCCAAGATGATCTGAAGTGACTTCCATCTTCTTCCCATGGGCAATTCTTGAGATGTGATTCTGTTTGTATTTTGGTTGTCTCTTGTTATGTTCCATCTGCATGGATGGAAAGTTCCATCTGCTTGGATGAAAAGTTTAAGGACACAGCAGTGATAATGAAGGTAAGATGTCACTGGATGACCAGCTAAGGGTGCACCAGGACAAATAAAAGGAAAAGAAGTTGAGCGTAAGTTAAACTATTACACTATGTGCATAGACAGGGTGAATTAAGGATTGTTCAAGGAATAATAAAAAAGCAAAAATTTAGAGAAGAAAATTTCATGACGTGGGCAGGCAGAAGTCTCCCTCTTTTCACTTCCAACCTTTTGGTGCAACATTTCTTGGTCAAAATCCCTAGAGAGACAGCATTATGTATGGTGGTGCCCAAAATTGTTTGGAACTTTGGCTCAGTCACATGCTATCTATAGACCTGGGGACAGATTATTAAATCTTTCTGTTCTCAATTCCTTTATACATTTATTCATTCATGAAAGCAGGCTGACATGATTGTCATTAATTTGGCAGTGATCAAATGAAAAAGTGAAGTCACATTTTACACGTGGGGAAACTGATGTTACAGGGATTTTATAGCAGAATCTAGACTTGATCCCAAGTTTCTTGATATTTACCACAAGCGTTTTCCATAGGAGATGGCAAAGGAGGGCTTTATTCTGCTTCAGAGGGGAATGGGACTATGAACTTGATTTGGGTTCTGTGGAATCATATCAGTATATTTCCTCTGTCCTCAGATCTGTTTAGAGTTGTGAAGCTTCAGGGGTAACTTGGGCAAAAATATTTGAGTAATTTATCAACCCTCCACTTTGCTTATGCTGTTCAGTTCTGACCTAAGGGAGTCAACCTAGGGGCCTCCCTCACCAATAAAGCCCATCAATCATTCAATCCACCCTGGTCCCCAACCCACAGAGAAGAGCTGGTAAAGATAAAGAGACATTTGCTATCATTTAGGGAACAGCCAGCACATAAATATGGTCATTCGAGATGCATGTCTTTTAAGAAAGAAATTGTTTTGCGATAAAGAAAAGTAATGATTATCAGGGCAAGAACCATGAAATAGCAGATTGGAAATAAAATATGCTTTTATTAAGTCCCCATTTCTATGTGGCGGAAAGAGAAATAAATAACAGAATGCAGAGCTGGGAGCAGAGAAAATATTGCCAAAGGTGGAATCTAATGACTTGACTATGAAACAAAGACTCAGCTTTGGAGAGAATTAAATATGTTGGTGAAATCAGAACAAATTTTCAAGTTCTCCACTGACCTGACATGCAATGCTTCTTTATTTCCTGACTTTTAAGCTCAAGATGGACCCTTTAATTTTTTTTGTATTCTAATCTCCCTCAATTTTATTCTAAGAAGTACTTAGCCATGATTAGGCTCAAATAAATCCTCTGATTCATTAGGATTCATTGAGATTTTATAAGATGGTGTTTTAAATAATACTCCAATTAACATTCTTTGTACTCTATGTTTTTATTCTCTGGTAATCTCTCTTTTGTCTCACCTCTGTGTGTTTCCTTGAAGCTATCATAGTCAATTTCATAGAATGAACACATACATATGCGCACACACACACACACACACACACACACACACACAATTTTTCCTGGTAGGTTGTCTAGGCTAGATCCTGACTGCTTTTATTTTGTAGGTCACTGCAATGTCAAATTTATATTGATGTCTTTAGTAAATTGTGCTTTGTGCTAGGAAAAAAAAGTAGAAAATTGTTCATTTTTTTCTCTCCCATTCTGAAAAAAAGTCTAATTTTAGCATCTTGATAAATTTATAAATCAGGTTTTAAGGGCTTTTTTTTCAAGTTTCAGGTAACAGTAAGTTAAAATCTTATTCACAGATGCTTCATTAATTTTGTTATAAATAAATGTAAACACATTTCTTGATACATTTGGATGTATCCCATAAATATATATATATATTAATAATGAATTATCAGCAAGAAATATAGCACATTGTTGTGTAGAGCATCTTATAATGACAAGTATATTTAGAGTATGTGTTTAATACATAATTCAAATTATCAAAATGTGGTTGTATGAATCATAGCAGAGTTTAGAAATGAACTTTTTGGGTTTTCTGTTTGTTTATTTGTTTTTTGAGATGACGTCTCACTCTGTTGCCCAGGCTGGAGTGCAGAGGCATGATCTCGGCTCACTGCAAGCTCTGCCTCCCGGATTCATGCCGTTCTCTTGCCTCAGCCTCCGGAGTAGCTGGGACTACAGGTGCCCACCACCACACCCGGCTAATTTTTTTGTATTTTTAGTAGAGATGGGATTTCACCATATTAATCAGGATGGTCTCGATCTCCTGACCTCATGATCCGTACGCCTTGGCCTCCCGAAGTGCTGGGATTACAGGCATAAGCCACTATACCTGGCCGAACTTTTCAAATTTGTATATGTAAATTTCTAGCAAGAATTTTTCTATTTTCTTGTGAATGTGTGGGTTTGAATAATTACGTGATAGGCATCCACACATATTAACTGTTTCTAAGCATGACATAATTAATCTGTCCTAAATGTAGTACAAAGGTCTTTTTTTCTTTAAATCACTTTAGCTGCTATGGTAAAAGTGCCACAGCTTAATGTTTACCTCATAGATATTTCTACCTCTGGTTTCCTCTTAACTCAATGAGTAGTTCAAATACTGGATTGCCTGGGCCATGATTTTTGCTTTTGTGTGATTCAGATGGAAAGCTAAAGAACCTGGAATTTATGCTGAAGAATAAAAGAGCCAAAAATCAACCTAAATGCCCATCAATGACAAACTGAATAAAGAAAATGTAGTACATATACACCATGGAATATTATGCAGTCGTAAAAACAGAACAAGACCATGTCTTTTGCCAGAACAAGGATGGAACTGGAAGCCATTATCCTTAGAAAACTAATGCAGCAAGAAAAAAAGCAAATACCACATGTTCTCACTTATAAGTGAGAGCTAAATTATGAGAACTCATGGATACAAAGAAATGAACAACAGACACTGGGGCCTAGTTGAGGGTGAAGAGTGGGAGGAGGGAATGGAGCAGAAAAAATAACTATTGAGTAATAGGCTTAATATCTGCTTAAGGAAATAATCTGCACAACAAACCCCCATGACATGAATTTACCTGTATAGCAAACCTCCGCATGAACCCCTGAACCTAAACTAGAAGTTAAAAAAAAAAAAAAAAAAACAGGAGCCAGGAACATTCAAGCTGTCTTCCTCTCTCTAGGAGCTATAGCTTCAAATATTTATCCTGAGGGTGTCAAAATAAGGATCATGAGCAAGGAAGGGGACTGACATTGACCGTAAGCAGATGGTATCAGCTCAGCCTAGTCACAGAAGGTTAAATTTGAACCTATGTGTGAGCACAACTAGCCCAACATCAGAAAGTATGTCTGACCAGCCCAAGTGCCCTAACATGAAGAAGACAGCCTTAGAGGAGTTTCCTGCTACTAGAAGCATTTATGCAAAGATAAGAAAAACCACTTGATGCTGGGTACAGTGACTCACACCTGTAATCCAGCACTTTGGGAGGCCAGAGCAGGTAGATCACTTGAGGTCAGGAGTTCGAGACCAGCCTGGCTAACATTTGAAACCCTGTCTCTACTAAAAATACAAAAATTAGATGAGAGTGGTGTCATGTGCTTGTAATCCCAGCTACGCAGGAGGCTGAGGCAGGACAATCACTAGAACCCAGGAGGCAGAGGTTACAGTGAGCTGAAATTGCACCACTGCACTGGGTGACAGAGTGAGACTCCGTAAAAACAAAACAGAACAAAACAAAACAAAACAAAACGCTTGATAGGAAGGAAGTTTCCTTTAGATGACCATGAAAGATTCCTTAAACTTGGTCATTTTACAGTTCTTCCTCTGGGTCAAAGGCTTTCTGGGGAGAACAATAACTCTTGTCAATACTGAAATAAGCAGGTCACATATTTTTGGTCCCATATGTTAATTTTATTATCTACAAAATTAATTTAGGGTCTAGCATCTCAAGGTCTTAGAATCTTGAAGCCAGCGGGTGCTTCTTGACATTTTCTGGTGAAAAGGTGTCAAGTCAAAGATCTACTGTTGAAGGACAGAGAGCAAAACAATTTAATTAAAATAACACTATATGTTAGGTTAGGCCTTGTTATGGGTTGAATTGTATCCCCAGAAATTCACATGTTGAAGTCCTAACTCCCAGTACCTCAGAATGTGGCCTTATTTGGAAATAAGGTCATTGCACATATAACTGGCTAAGATGAAGTTATTAGGGTGGGCCCTAATCCACTATGACTGCTGTCCTTAGATAAATGCAAATCAAAACTATGAGATACCATCTCACACCAATCAGAATGGTTATTACTGAAAAATCAAAAGTAACATGCTGGCGAGGTTGTAGAGCAAAGGGAATACTTACACGCTATTGGTGAGAGTGTAAATTAGTTCAACCATTGTGGAAGACAGTATGCCAATTCCTCAAAGACTTAAAGAAAAAAGTACCATTCAACTCAGCAATCCCACTACTCGGTATATACCCAAAGGAATATAAATTGTTCTGTCATAAAAACACATGCACATGCATGTTCATTGCAAAACCATTCACAATAGCAGACATGGAATCAGCCTACATGCCCATCAATGATAGACTGAATGAAGAAAATGTGGTACATATACACAACGGAATACTATGCCACCATAAAAACAGAATGAGATCATGTCATTTGCAAGTACATGGATGGAGCTGGAGGCCATTATTCTTAAAACATTAACACAGGAACAGAAAACCAAATACTGCATGTTCTCACTTGTAAGGGAGAGCTAAATGATGAGAACTCATGGACACATAGAGGAAAACCACACACATGGGGGCCTACTGGAGGGTGGAGGGTGGGAGGAGGGAGAGGATCAGGAAAAGTAACTAATGGGTACTGGGCTTAATCCCTGGGTGATGAAATAATCTGTACAACAAACCCCCATGACACAAGTTTACCTATGTAACAAACCTGAACATAGGTACCCTTGAACTTAAAATAAAAGTTAAAAAAAAATGAGACACAGAAACAGAAATACTCACAGGGAGCACACCATGAGAAAATGGAGTTGAGTTTCCATAAGCCAAGAAACTACCAGAAACTAGGAGAGAGGCCTGGAGCAGGTTCCTCCCTAAGGCCTTCACAAGGAGCACGGCCTAGCCAACATCTTGATCAGACTTCTCTGAAACTATGACACAATATATTTCTCTTGTTCTAAGCCCCACAGTTAATGGTAATTCGACACATCGTTTTTGGTAGTTTGTCTGCAAACTAATATAGGCCTCCAATGCAGGAGTCCTGACTCCTGGCCATCGGTCTTGCATCCCATTCAAGAAGAGAGTAGGGAAGCTTTTTATATTTAAGTAATAGTTCTCCATCATTCTAAAATATATAGAAATTAAATTTTGGGGACTGATAGCTATTCAAGATTTGTTACCATCATTGTTAAAAGAAGAATTATTGTGCAGTGTGCAGAGTACAAAAGCCCTCATAATCAGACCCCTCTTAGAATATGTCCAGTTCACATCAAAGTCTGAAGACTGACCAAGAAAGAGCAGACTTTCTTTTTATCTAAGAGTATTCCTTTTCCATATTTGAACATCTCTTTGAAAGTAATAGTGTAAATTATAACTCTTTCAAGGTACAAATAATGAAGCAAATCTTTACCTGTTTTCTGCTCCATATTACAGATATTGTCAGATTGTAGCATAGCACATCTACCTGTCTAGAATAATCCCTGGTCTGTCGGGTGAATAAATCTGGTGGCATTGGATACTTGGGATACTGGGATACTTGGATCCCACTGGGCTTTTGTTTATTTAGGTTTTGCTTGATTTGTAAAACACTTTGACACTTTTGTTACTTAATGTCTTCCTCTTACCAATTCCAGAAAGTAGGCAAGGAGACTAGTAGTATTTCTATGTTAAATAAAAATGGTCTCAATCATTTAAGATTAAAAGATTAAGTAAACTGCTTAAAATTACACACCAAGTGCGGGGCACGAGAGCTAATGCCTGTAATCCCAACACTTTGGGAGGCCAACATGGATGGATCATCTGAGGTCAGGAGTTCGCGACCAGCCTGGCTAACATGGTGAAACCCCGTTTCTACTAAATATACAAAAAAATTAGCCATGCGTAGTGGTATGCGCCTGTAATCCGAGCTAATCAGGAGGCTGAGGCAGGAGAATCGCTTGAATCCAGGAGGCGGAGGTTGCAGTGAGCCAAGATCGCACCATTGCACTCCAGCTTGGGCAACAAGAGCAAAACTGCATCTCAAAAGAAAAAAAAAAAAAGAAAAAATATTACACTCCAAGTTAATGACACAATAGGGACCACAATATTGGTATTTGGTGCCAAATGCTTTTCATCTAGTAGATGTCTGTGCAGGTATTAATTCTCTTCTCTAATCCTTCAAGATGTCTGCTTTCTTTGATATGAGACTCTGAAATATCTATTATGCTTGCTTTGGAAGGGTTAAATATTTTGGCTTTATTGACTTCTTGTTTAATCAAGTGACTTGCATGGGGAATGAAATACGAGCTGAAAGGACATAAGCGCATTTCAGCAGAAACTTTATCATCGTGTAGTCCCAAGGTACATGGACCCTCAGGCATAAGCATGACAATATTCCCAACAGAAACTTCTCTCACAGCTTGAGTTGTAGCATAAAAATACATGATACAAGCCACATCCAACACATGAGAGTCATGTAAACTGGATGACAATAATCCTTGGCCATCACAAACTATTGAGATTTGGGGGCACTTTCTTAGCAGAACATAATGTAATCTACCTAATACAGGCTTCAAAGAAGTTACCTCCTCCATCCTGTCTCTGGAGGGAAGAAAAAGTTTAATGTTATTTAAAAATCAATATAGTAAAAAATAGATATTTAATGTATTCTATTATGACTTTATGTAGGCATTTAATTTATGATGTGCTTTACTATATTAATACAAATAGATTATATGCTCATGTGTGATAAAACTAAAATCTATTGAACACCTATTATGTTTGTAAGCACTTTATACTTCATTATCTCCAACTGTCACATCAACCTTGAGATGTGATGTGGTGGGTTATACAAATACTGATGAATTCTTCTCTATCCTGCACCATGCCTTGGCAATGGAAGATGGCGGGTCCTCCATATCATATAAGAGCTAGGAAATTCTTTTTTTTCAAAAAGTTTCCTTCTTCTAAAAATGTGAAAATTAAATTTCAATGAAGAGAGATGTATTTAAAATTATTTATTTAAGATTCGAGAGAGAGCTAACATCAGAATGCAGGTACTCTCTACCTCAGTGTTAGCATAATAGACTACTTCAGAAGAAATAATTTTCTAGGCAAGTAAGTGTTGGGTTTGTGTTATTGCCTGCTCATCTATAACACCATTTATCTGATGTTTCCCTGGGTCTACAATATTGAATTGCTTCCACTTTGCACAAAAAATATTTTGAGTCAGTTTTATAATCGGTATCATCAGGGATTCAGTTGGAGGCGTATTTTATAATACACAGACAAGAAGGGGTTGTATGTCACAAGGAAAGTGTGGAGTGGGAAAGTTAGAGTATTCGAGTGAATTCTCAGTTATAAGGGTTTCGAAGATGAATATCTACACGTGGAGTTATTAGGATGAAAACCAGCTCTACCAGACCAGAGATCATAGGGAGAAGGTAAAATCTAGTGGAGTTCTTTCAGGGCCAAAAAGGGTCGGCATAGTACATTTTATTTTAAAGGTCTTTATCTGTGAATGTAGGCACACAAGGAGCTGTTCTGGGTACTGACCTGGCCTGGCCATCCAGAGGTGGGAAATGCGTGACCTTCAGCTCTGCAGGGGCAAAGGGAATGCTGGAGGCTATAGATTTGTAGTGGCATCAATTAAGAAATCACTACAGAAGATGACCTCATGCTATGGAAATGCCCCAGACGAGGCTGCTCAATCAACCAAGAACTGAATGTGAGACTTAGCAACTAGAAAAAAGGCTGGAGGGAAGGAGGTGCATCTATCCTCACATTTTACAGAGGGGAAAACAGTGCTTGTGAAAAATATAAGAGAACAGCAAAGACAGCCTGAAATCAACTACATGTATTGGACAACATATAAAACTGTTAACATTTTTTGGCATTGGTATAAAACTTACAATATTTGCATGACAGTGAAAAGAAGACAACAAAGAAACCTGTAACAACTAGGCGAGAAAAAGGTAGAGGTTTAGGAGGAAAATATAAATGTCTTATGTTTAAGAACAACATGGATAAACACGTGTGTACATTAACATACAGGTGACCAAGAATGCTTGTGAGGGTGCAGTTGGCCAGAGGGGTGGGAAAGGATTTCACAGTTAGGCCTGTGCTTCCTTAATTATTACCACTTACCTCTGCACCCTGTGTTGCTAAAATCACAGTTCATTCTAAATAAGCCACTAGGGGAGATCTGTGATATGATACAACGAAGAAAAAGGCATTTGCAGGAATCCTTTCTGCCCCCTGTGGTTCCACACTCTAATGAAGCTCACCCACATTCCCCAAGTAGAATCCTAATGAGTGAGGCTTTTTGACTCTCTCTTTGAACATTTTAAAGCTTTTCTGAAGTGTTTGAAAATTCATTATACTTTATTTGACTTCCCTTTATTGTACAGAAATAAGGAGTCCCTGATGGAATACTGGAATCAACATGTTTCAGAAATTGCACCCAGCAAGTGGAGGAGCACCTGTACAAAAAAATGGTGCTCCCTGGAAGTCAGTTAAGCATTTATGTACACATTTATGTTCACACATGTGCAAACATGTGCATTCACACACTCACATGTGTTTCACTCGTGACATGGTTACACATTTCCAGTTAAGCCCGGTCCATCACACCATAAAAATGAAGTCTACCCATCTTTAAAATAAGGTATGCGTGCAGCAAATTACATAGGGAAAAGAAAAAAAACAAAAAAAAAATCAAAAAGAAAGCAATTCAGAAGGGCAACAGAACAGAAAGTTGTAGTTAATTATGATTTATAAACTTATTAACTTGCTAAGCATTGTAACGAACCAAAGAACAAATTTAATTTTAAATAACATTAAAGTAGCAGTGTTGCCTAGATGAAAACATGAGCCAAGGAAATGTATTTAAAGACTGAGAAATCACATTTTTTAGGAAATAGCCCAAATGTCACCTTTTAATTCAGCTTTATTCATTTAACATGAATGCAAGTAGAACTAATACGGAATAATAACAACTCAACATTTCCTAGATAATTGTTATTTAGTGAAATACTGTGTGTATTTTTCCTCCTTTGACACAAGTTGTATATTATTTGCAAAGACAAATTGCCATGTCAGTTTATAGTTTTGAACCCTAATGTTCTCTGTGCACCTACTCTGTGCAAATTATAGTCTAATAATTTACATATTATGTATGTACAATTAGGCAGAAGAAGGCATCATATTCTCTAATTTGAAAGCAAAAGAAATTAAAATTATATAGAAATGTTGGTATTTTGGAAATCATATGAAATAGGATGACAAAACTGTTATACTTAATTATATAATATATTTGAGTTGAATTATATATTTGAACTTCCCTGGTTTTGCTCAATAGCCTGTGAAACAAGAGAGATACTGTAGTAGCAAATAAGTCAACATGTATTTCATCAGGCACCTCCAGCTTGTCAGCGTTTTAGCACCCAGGTACTGATTTCGTTCCGACACCAATCTCTTCAATTTTAATATGGACTGATGATCAGAGACAAAGGAGAACAACGGTGTGCCTCTCTATAGGTAAAAGTTTTAGGGAACTAAAATATTCACAACCCCCACTCTTTTGTCAATTATCAATAAGTTTCCACAGAGCGCCTGGGTTTCAGGCTCATCTCATCTTTGTTTTCCTGAATTCCCCAGGCAGAGCTCATCTGTGCCTTTATCAAATCTCGCCCTTTTTTATATATAATAAAATTGTACATATACAGTAGACCCTTGAACCACACAACGGGTTCGGGCACCAAGCCCCACACAGTTGAAAATCCATGTATAACTTTTGACTTTCCCAAAATGTAACCGCTAATAGCCTACTATTGACTGGAAGCCTTACCAATAACATAAACAGTCAATTAACAAATATTTTGTATGTTATCTATATTATATACCATATTCTTACAATAAAGCAAGCTAGAGAAAATAAAATGTTATTAAAATCAGAAGGAAGATAAAATATACTTACTATTCATTAAGTGGAAGTGAATGATCATGAAGATCTTCATGCTCATTATGTTCACATTGAGTAGGCTGAGGAGGAGGAGGAGGAGGATTATGAGGAGATGATCTTGCTATCTCAGGGGTAGTAGAGACATAAGAAAATCCATGTCTAACTGGATTCTCACAGTTCAAACCCTATGTTGTTCAAGGGTCAAATGAGCACTTTAAATGTCTGCCACAGTGTAAAGTGTTTTCCAGAGATTATTTAATCTCTCAAAACAATTAATTGAGATAGTATTAAGTCTATCTCACTGATGAAGAAATAGAGGAGTAGATAATTTATCACTATTCTCTATACAAGCACAGTGGCTCAGGCCTGTACTCCCAGCACTTTGGGAGGCCAAAGTGGGTGGATCACCTGAGGTTGGGAGTTCGAGACCAGCCTGGCCAACACGGTGAAAATCCATCTCTACTAAAAATACAAAAATTAGCTGGGCGTGGTGGTGTGTGCCTGTAATCCTAGCTACTTGGGAGGCTGAGGCAGGAAAATCGCTTAAATACAGGAGGCGGAGGTTGCAGTGAAGCCAAGATCCCACTGCTGCACTCCAGCCTGGACGACAGAGCAAAACTCTGTCAAAAAAAACAAAAACAAAAACAAAAACAAAAAACCTTTCTAAACTCATCAGGCCTAGTGAGTGGATGTAGGCATGGATCTCAGGCTTTCTGACTCTGTTGGGTGTTGTTGTCAAGTCTCATGCTGAGTACCATGAAACCCATTTGGTGGGTGGTCAGATGGCTATTGTGTGGGTTGCTTGGGTTGTTGGTTGTTGGGTTTGCATTACTTTTCCAATAAATTGGAAGCCTCTTGAATGCAGAGATTACAATGTTTGTTTATTCTGGAAGCATTGATTGCCTACTACATGCTAGCCATTGTTCTGAGTAATTGGACTATTGCAAGGAAAAAAAATACTGTGGTCTCTTGGAGCTTACTGTCTGGTAGAGGGAAAAAGACAAATACGGATTTACAAATAAATATATAATGTGCCTGGTGCTATTAAGTGCTGTGGGGAAAAATAACCCAGGAAATGGAAAAGGAAGTCTTAAAGCTTAGGAGGCAGGGTAGCTATTTCATAAATGGTGGGTCAAGAAAGGCATCAAAATAAAGTGATACTAATCCCAGACAAAGGAGCAGTGATTGCCAAAGACATGAAGCATGAGTGTATGATGTCTCTTGTGAAAGGAACACCAACAAAAGCAGAGCTGCTGAAGCCAGGTGTGAGTGAGCACAGTTGTAGCAGGGGAGGTCAGAGAAGTAGCAGAACAAGGGGGTTTCCCATCAGATAGAGCCTGAAGGCTATTTTAAGACCTTTGGTTTATGAATACAATACCTGGTATGGTTCCCATTTAGTAGATTTTTTATTTCATGTTTTTTAAAAGAGAGACGTGACTTTGACTTCTAACAGGTCATGCTTTGTCCTATTGATGTGGAATTATCATTAGGTAAATTATAGGGCTGGTGATGGATTCCTTAACTTCTGCAAAGCTGATTTAAAGTTTCATAAGTAAATTCATAACAGTATAGAATATATTTCTTAATGACTTGATAAAACAATTAATTTTCAACCCAGATCAATAAAGTCCTTAACAAGTGGTGACCTCAGAAAAATCCTATAGTACAGGAACATCATCCTGGACTATACTCAGGACTATAATTTTTTAAATATAGCTTTTTACGGGATAATTTAAGCTGCTGTATGAGAATCAAGCTTTACCTAATTAGCATTAGCTACAAGGGTACTCAGGAAAAAGTGAATCTCAGAGAGAGAGAGAGAGAAGGGGGAGAAGAGAGAGACAAAAAGGAGAAGGATGTAGATACAAAATCTAGCTGAGTCTACAGTTGGGATCAGGGAGAGATTCTGGGAAGGTTTTCCTTGATTTTAAAGAGACACAAAACAGAAATGTTCCCTCGGTTCAGCCTCCAAAGAGCATCAGCGGCATCTGCCAGGCTGCCTTATTTGGACAAGCTATGATTTTATGGTGGCAAAATGTGAAGCTGGTGAAACAGCCCGTTGGGATGGTGTTGAGTCATTGAATTAACCTGTCTTGAACTTGAAACAGCAGCATTACAATTTAAACCATTTTAGATGGGTTTTCCCTTTGTTGCAACTGAAAACTGGCTGGGTAATAAAAATTCATATAATTTAAGCTGCTGTATGAGGAAGATAAGTGATCCACCAAAAACTCAGTGAACCACGCTAGGAGTGGAGGGCACAAAGATGACCAAGTTCCTTAATCTGGCTGAACTTTAATTTACTTATTTGTAAAATTGTACCACTAATAATGATTTTGTAATCTTGATATGGATACTGCTATTATTATTAACTTTGGGCTTCGGAAACAAAAAAATCAGCAAAGGGATTTCTATTGTATATGTGGAAAAGTTCAGTGATGCCTCTGGCCAATAGAGGAGTTCCAATATAAGATTTGCTAAATGGAGGGTGAGCCCTCTCTTAAGAATATTAATACTTAATGTGGATGTCTAAAATTTAGATGAATTTTAAGTTTTTACCCTGACGGAGGCTAGGCTAGACCATTGTGCTGTCATGGAAAGAGCAGACTTTGGAATCTTCAATCCAGAGGGCTCTGTGATTTATTTCTATGCAACTTGGGAAGAGAACATAATTCCTCTTAATTCACTGAGAAAATAGAAGCTATATCAAAAGTTCCACCTGCATCCATCACCAAATACAGCAAAGTTTCTGCATTCATATCCACAAGCTGTGTCTTTTCCTCTCTTAGGATGAATGAACTCACATTGCTTCAAAGGCCCACTTCTGCAATGTGCCCTGGGCCCTCTCTCATCTAACCAAGGACATCTCTTTTGCTATCTTCTCTCTTTCCTGCATTATCAAGTTTCCCCTACTTACTTATTATTCCCATTATTATTCAAGGACATTGTAGGTGGGTGTGGTGGCTCATGCCTATACCAAGTACACAGTGAGACATGATGGCATCATTGCACTCCAGCCTGGGTGACACAGCAAGACCCTGTTTCAAAAGAAATTGTAATATTTCCTACCTCCTATCTTATTAAAAGCTCTCTCTTTATTCCATAACTTCTTTAAATTATTGCCCAATATCTCTGTTTCCATTTTCAGGAAAATTCCTTGATGTCTTCACTTCTCCCCTTTCTATTCTCTCTTGTACCAATTCCAGTTAGCCTTTCAGTCTGATCTCTCCACTGAAACTACTCTCCCAGTTACCTGTGTTACCAAATACATTGGTCACTAATTAGTTCTCATTGCAGATATTATTATATCAGCAGCAATTGACATAAACTCTCTTCATCTTTATATACTTGGCTTGGGGGACAACACTCAGTTTTCTTCCTACCCCAATGGCCATCGCTTTTCATTTTCCTTTTCTGGTTCCTCCTTGTCCTGCCAGCTCAAAATAGTAACATGCCCAGGACTGACTCTTGGACCTTTCATCAACTACGTTTAATCCTTACGTTATTTCATTCAGCCCTCTGAATGTGGAACTCATATGTTTATCTGCTTATTTGACTAAACATCTCACAATTAATCCATCCCAAACCAAACTCTGGATTTCTTCCCATCCCACCCCTAAATCAGTTTCTTCTGCATTCTTCTCTTAGTAAATGGCAACTTCATCATCAGTTTCTCAGTGCACAAACTTGGGAATCGTGATTGAGTTTTCTTTTCATACGGCCTCTCTATAAGCAAATCCTTTCAGATTGATCTGTGAGCTATTAAAAATCCAAACATCTCTTATTATTTTGCTGTTTTTTCCCAAGTCTAAGCTACTGATATTTCTCACTTGTTTCTGATTTGCTTACCCTGTTCCCAGTCTCTTTCCCCCAGCAGCCAGAATGGCCTTTGTAAGATAGACCATGCCACACCTTGGCTCAGAATCCTCCAGTAATTTGTATCTCTTTCAGTAAAAAAGCCAGAGTCCTGGAAATTGTCTTCAAGTCTCACATGATTGTGCCACCACCAACCACCACTCCTCTGACCCCTTCTACTACTATCTTCCCCTTCCTCCTTTCATTCAAGCCACATTTGCTTCTGTTGTTCCTTGAAGCATGCAAACACCCAGGGCCTTTGCATCTGGTTCCTCTCTGCCTGAATGCTTGTCCCCACTAACCTGCCTTGCCAGCTCCCCCACTTCCTTCAGGCCTCTACTCAAATATTCTCTTTTCAGAGAAGCCTTCCTTGACCAACATATACAAAATAACTCCTCCTCCATGGCACTGTATTCCCTTATCCTATTTAGTTTTCTCCAAAGGAGTTTAAACAAAGTAACATGTTTATTTGTTTCTCATAGATCCTCCCCCATCATATTATAAGCAGCACAAGAAAGTGGTTTGCTTGGCTTTATTCACTGCCACACTTAGAACTGCATCTACCGTGTCATAGCCTTTCCATAAATATCTACCACATACATAAATAAATAAACAATGAATGTAATAATCATCTATAGTTATACAGACTATAACCACCAATGCTACATATGGTAGATTTCATATTCATTTCTATTTCCTTATCTTTTTCTACATAAACAAATACATTGTTTGATTTTTCTGTTCATTTGTCCTGCAGAGTGGAGACCTTATAGTATATTCCATTTCATATTCTAATTGTTTAACTGAACACGGAAGCCAAACCATATTCACACATTATTTTGAACTATTCACAAACGAGTCTTTTAACAGTGGGGTAGCCTTTCTTCAAACAGATGAGTCAGACTTTCCTTACACATTTGCCCAATTTTTGAACAGTTAGTCTCTTTCCATTTTTAATTCACTCTTCTCATTAACAGCATGATAAGCATGTGTGCCAAATAATGCCTTACTATTTCAAATAATATTTGGAAGATAGGGTAAAACAATGGGGCTGAGGCGGGTGGTGAGTTCTCTGAGTGGGAGTTTTAAAATTGTTTATATATCTTCTAGAAAAATTAAACGTACTTGTATTGCAACACTGGGTTTCTTAGCCAGCTTTTGCCTTTGATATGTATGCATTGCCTTGGTAAACTCTTTTCTTGTATTATTCATGAACTTATTTTTATTAATTCTTCACTCCCAGCCATTTCTAGAAATATATGCTTTCATCCTATTTGGGATACTCCAGAAATAGTGATTTTAAAAAAATGTTCTTATTGAAGGAGTTTTATAACCTATATATGACGGTCAGTGAGACTCATGTCCTCTTAAATGTGGAAAATGCGTGAGGCGGGGTAAACAACCTAGCCTTTCCAGCCCATTCTGCTTCAGAAGAACATAACTGTTCTATCAATCTTTACATGCTGTGCTTGTTATCTACCTAATCAATTAACACGGACGTCCATACTGGGTATCACCATTGAAAAAATGGGTTGCATAATAGGTGATTTAAGCCTCACTTTGTCCTCATGTGATTGTAAGAGTCACCATGTTGTCTTGGGAAGAACATGACCTTTGAGTTAGTTGAGCATTAATTTAAATACCAGCTTTAACATAATAACTCTATGACCTTAGGCAGGTTACTGAGGGTGATGGTTAATATTGAGTATGAACTTGATTGGATTGAAGAACACAAGGTATTGTTCCTGGGGTGTGTCTGTGAGGGTGTTGCCAAAGGAGATTAACATTTGAGTCAGTGGATGGGAGAAGTGGACCCACCCTAAGTCTGGGTGGGCACCATCTAATCAGCTGCCAGCATAAAAGCAGGCATGGAAAGAGCAGACTGGTTGAGTCTTCTGGCCTCCATCTTTTTCCCATGCTGAATGCTTCCTACCCTCAAACATCAGATTCCAAATTGTTCAGCTTTTGGACTCTTGGGCTTACAGCAGTGATTTGCCACGGGCTCTCGGGCCTTCAGCCACAGACTGAAGGCTGTATTATCGGCTTCCCTACTTTTGAGGTTTTGGGACTCAGACTGGCTTCTTGGCTCCTCCGTTTGCAGATGGCCTATTGTGGGACTTCACCGTCTAATCATGTGAGTCAATTCTCCTAATAAACTCCCCTTGATTTATTCATCTGTCCTACTAGTTCTGTCCCTCTAGAGAACCCTGACTGATAACACTGCATCAGCTTGAACTTACCTTGTTCATCCCTAAGAAAAATAGAAGGAAGAATAATGGATTTTATAGGGTTGTGGTCAAGACTGAGTGACAACTGACCAAGAACAGTATACAATATTCCTGGAAAATTGTGGCAATAGTAGCTCTCTTTCCTTTCTTCAACCACCTGTACATTAGAGTCCTCTTTGCTAACTATTCCAGTTCATTTTTATTATTGTTTCACAGAACCTCCCTGAAGAAAGATTATACAAATGTACCTTGTTGAACTCGAGGGGCCATTTCATTTGCCAATGAAATGTGGGCCAAGTGGTGTGTCACTTCCGAGCAGAAGCAGCCTGGTCCATCATACATCTTTGTAATCTTGGTCATGACAACAAGAGGACAGGCACTCTATTAGCATGAGTCCCAGAGTGAAGATGACAGAACACACTGCTATAGCTGTGCAGCAGACGTGTAACATGAGAGAGCAATAACACTCAATTTTTTCAGTCACTAGGATTTGCAGGATGTTTATTATCACTGCTTAATCCAGCCTATCCTGATTGATATTCACTATCCACTCCTCTCCCACCACCAAGAAAACAGTATCCAGTGTGTCCCAGTGAAAGAAAACATTTAAAAAAAATCTTCCCTAGAACTAATTATGGCCAAGTATCTTTGTGAGTTGTTAAAATTATTCATGGATGCTCTCTGCCCTTAAAGAGATCATATTTATTATTTCAGCATATGTTGACATATGTTATCTCTTTTCCACTCACACAAGATATTCTGTGACCCAGAAACACGAAGGAGATGTCACAAAGTGTCCTTCTGCAAAAAGGGTGTGGAGAGAAGAGGGAGTTTTCTCATTGTAACCACATCATATTCTACATATGTCCCAAAGTGATGGGCTTGCTGCAGCATCTGTTATTGTAGAAGGACAAAAAGCAATTCCACAAGCTATTTTAGTTTTCCTAATGGAAAAACTAGATGCTGCAGATGAAAGAGTTATTAGAAAAATAATCTTAGCTTTTCTATAAAAGCATCCAAAATGTGCTGCACGTCATGGGCAGCCCGTCAGCACTGTGAAGCTGTACATTAACAGACAGGATTTCTAACCAAAATATATCTTACATTTAAAGATCTTTCCCCCAGAAAGTCTCTGAAGGAGAAGAAGAAGAGGCAGAAAAGACACCTGAAGTTGAGTGAACATATTTCAGCCTCCTTTTCAATGCAGCCTGTTCCAAGGACAGGTAGAAGCCTGGAGACCAGAGTTCACCCAGGTTACTCCTCCAACCTGTGTTTTCTCCCCTCCCTTTCCTGGCCTTCTGCTTCTTTGGCACCCTTCTCCAATTCTGCTTTTGATGATGTGCATCTCTGTCCTTGACAGTTGCCATTTCTCCTCTTTCTCAAATTTTAATTTAAAAAAGTAATGGTGATAAAATACATGTAACAGAACATTTACCATCTTAACCACTTTTAAGTGTATATATCAGTAGTATTTAGTATGTTCATATCGTTGTGAAAACTGAAACTCTATACCCTTTAAACAACAAGTCCCTCTTTCCCCTTCCTCCAGTCCCTGGAAACTACCATGCTTATTTGTCGTTTCTATGAGTTTCATTATACTTGATACTTCATATAAATGAAATCATCCAGTATTTGTCTTTTTAGTGACTAGCTTATTTCATTTTGCATAATGTCTTCAAGGTTCATCCATGTTGTAGCATGTGTCACAATTTCCTTCCTTTTTGAGGCTGAACAATATGCCATTGTGTGTATACATCACATTGTGTATATTCATTCAGCTGTGGATAGACATTTGGGTTGCTCCCACCTTTTAACTATTGTGAATAGGGCTGCTATGAACATGGTTGTGCCATTTCCTCCCAATACTATGCTGACTTTGTGCAGAACTCAGTCCTAGATAAAATGAGTTTGCTCTTCCATCCCCAGTTACATTTGAACAGGAATCAAGTAGCAAATCTGGAACTGGAGGGAGGTGATGAGGTGCTCGCTCAGTCGTAACATTGAAGGGGCCCCAAAACACTCAGAAATCAAGGCAAGTGATATTTCAACACACCATTTTATTTTAACATATCAAAACCTAATGCAAAAATTCATGATGAACAAAATATCAAGATTTTAAAATAAGGGAAGAGTAACAGTATTGTTTAGAACCATATGGGAGCAAAAAAAAAAAAAAATCAGCAATACTCATCTTGCCTTTATTTAAAATTTGCTGTTTTGTTCATCATGGCATTTGGCATTTTTATTTTTAAAATAGTTTTATTTTCCTTATCTTAAAATATTGCATTAAAATATGATTTATCTTGTTTACTGAGCTTTTTGCTGCCTCCTTAAATAGTGCAACTCCTACAAGTGCTTTCACTTTGCTCTCCCCAGTTCCAGTCCTGTCAAACAAATTAGAGTTTTGTGCTTATGGTGGCCATTGGCTTTATACAATCAGATCAAACCAAGACATTGTTTCTTTATTATTATCTTTCTAAACCTAAGAAGCAAGGAGACTTCCATAGCTTAAGCTCTCTCATCAATTCTGCACACGATTTGCCAAATATATCATCCTTTGGAACACACTTTTTTGTGTGAAAATAAGTTTTTCATGGCCAAATTAGTTTTGTAGGTAATCAGTAGAACGGAGTTAAACAGACATTACTTTAGGATGTCTAAAAACATATTCTGGATGTGCTAATGTATAGTGAGGTGCCAATATATGTTGTCAGTGTCTAAGATAGGTAGAGCCTGAAGTATATTCATATTTGAGCAAGAAAGTATCTTTTCAAGGGAAATATACATTAAATAATTATTCCAGACTAGCATTCCATGCAAGACATCCTGAGAAATGCCTAGACAGTGTTGGAAAAGAGATCTCAATAAACGTTCTTGGAGAAGATGCACACAGCTTGTGAAGAGGTAAATTAATAATAGGTGTGCTGACACAACCTAAAAAAGTGGTGTCACAACAGAAAGTTGAAAATAGCTCACTTGCCACTCTGGGGGAAGAAAGTTTACGTTTCATGATTTACATACTCCTGTTGTTAGATAACACACAGCTTCATGTAGTATAGAGTAGGAGAGATGTGAGTTATTGTTCACCAGTCTTTTAAAGCTTCTATGCTTTCATTGACAGAAAAATACCATTTTGCTAATTTCATTTTGACTTTCATAAAATCATCATTTAGAGTTGAAAGATACGGTCAAAACTGGCTTTACAAGAAGGTGGGGAAATGAATTGAAATTGATTGATTTGAAGGCATAGAAAAAGCCTTCTCTCTCAGCATATACTGGTGAAATCCATTACTCTGGGAGAGGTGAGGCAGAGGAGCTTCTTTTTATTAGTTATTGGCAGGTCAGCAGTCTTAAAGACATCCGTTTGTAAAAAGCAGACAAAGTTTATTGGTTGCTCTCCATATGTAAGACCCTGTGGTAAGCACTTAATGTAGATTATCATTTTTAATACTTACGACAGTCCCATGAGGTAGAAGATATAATTACTCCCATTTTGCTCAAGAGAAGATTAGTTCAGCGAGGTTAAGTCACTTACCAAACTCATATACCTAGTAAATGACGAAGCTTGGATCTAAGACCAAGCAATCTGACTCCATAGTCAACTCATAACCACTAGAGGCTAGAAGCTTAAAACATTTGCCTTCTAATGTGCCAGTAGGTGTTATGGTGGCATCCAATTGACAGTAAATTCGGTGGAAATGCAAAGCATTCTGGCTAGGGTTAACTTACAGTGTGTTAACTCAAGGGAATTAAAGAACAACCAACAGAAGGGGTAGCAGGACCATCAGATCCTCATCAATATAATAGTTTCATGCTTTTCATGGAAATATTACATCATGCTAGTCAAAGAGAAAACAAAGAAAAGCATTTCATGGTGATTTGGAGATGTCAGAGTGGTATTACTTTCTACAAAATCAGAAAATATAAATCTATCTGTATCACAGGTGATCCACAAACATCTGAGAAGGAAAGAAACTTAGAGGTAAATGATTCAATGATTCTTAAAATCTGACTGTGGCACTCTTCTCCAAATACCTCTGTTCTCGTCCATATTTCTCAGCCCCTTTGAAGAGGCAGGCCCATGGGATGAATTCTGACCAATGGATTTGGCTAAGATTTAAGAGCCAGTGCACAATCCTTCAGCTAACTCTTCTCTCCACCTGCTGCAAGGACATAAACATTTCAATGGCACAAAGATAGAGGATCTTGAATTGTTACTGCAAAGAAGACATCTTTTCTGGAGAGTCACCCAAGCAGTGGATTTCTGAATAAATAAATCTTGTGTTAAGGTTCTGATATTTTGTGGTTAATTTGTGACCATAGTACTACATAGCCTATTCTAATGAATATGTAGTGACTATCAGAATCACTAGAGAACATACAAACATAATTCATATTATAGGTCAAAACTTCAGTCTACTAGCTTAAAATTTTAAGCATGGAGAGGATATCTCTATTCTTACAAAGCTAAGATAGTCTAATAATTAGCAAATATGAAAAACACTGTTAGATGTCAGCTAGTTCCACTTAGCCTTTCAATCTTTTCCAAACTCTACTTTTATACATATAAAAATCAAAAGAAAGCCAATAGATGTGGAAGCTAAGCCTTGGGAATCCTAATATAGCATGATGAGGACTGTGAGTTTGACAATTAGCTGTGCTATTTATTACTGGTGTACCTTTGGGCAAATTATTTAACCCTTCTGAGTCCATTGTTATGTATTAGGAAATTAGAGCTATAAATAGTGTCTACTTCTAGGTAATGGGACTGTTCTCTGTCTTGATTAGATATCAGATACACAAATGTATACATTTGCAGAAATTTATGAAATTATATAGATAGAATATGTGTGTCTCACTGAATATAAGTTTAACTCAATAATGATTATAATAATAGCTAATAATAAAATACTACCTACTTTGCAAAGGTCTTGTAAGGATTGAATCAGTAACCACGGAGAACATTTGTATGATGTCTGACACAAAGAAAGCCCTTAGAAAATAGTAGCTATTATTACATTTATATTATGTACTAAGTATTATTTATTACATATAATTATCAGAATATCTTCCAAGGTTACATATAAGTAAATCCATAGCAGATTTGGAAAGGTGAGAAGAGAACTCAGATTATTTTAGATTGTGAGTTGTGTTTTCGAGATGTGTTTCTTTATGTTTGGAGTGCATAAATTCTCTTTAGTCAAAAAACTTCAAAGAACAAATTTCATACTTACTCTGAGTTTCTTACAGAATGTTGTGGATTCATACCCCAGCTTGCCCATGATTCATAATTTTACAAAATGTTGCATGCTCTAACACACAGTATATACTTTGTTATGCTTTTGCTATAATTAATCAAGCAAAAAATGAGTATTATATTTCCTAATGACAACTTTGTGCCTGTAAAGAAAAACCTTGCCAAAATGTTAATATATCTATATGGTCGTCTGCATCGCAATGCACAATACTTAATTCTAATTTCAAGCTTTAACTGCTATAGGCCATAGTAATAAAGAATTTTGCTTTTCTAAAAAAAAAGACACTTTCAGTAGGTTTTTTCTGTAAGAAATGCAACATAGTGTAATGATATATGACACACAAAGCACAACTGAATAAAGAAAACAAAGCATTACAAATGTGTTTAGAGAGAGATTAAGTTGCTACAAATTTTAATTCACTGGAACCAGAGAAGAGGCACGCAACAATAATAGACTTTAAGAACAGGGCAAAAGCTTTTGTCATTAAAAAAAAATGCGTGAAGTGTTCATATATATTGTTTCATCAAAAGGACCCCAGGAAATATTCAAGTGTTTACTGAGCTTCTATTTTGTCCCTTGTTTTGTTACTGAAATTATAGGAATACAAACAATGAGGAAAGCAAGATTTTTTTTTCTAGTAAATTTACACTTTGTGTTGGCTATGTTGTCTATAACTGGGGTTTTAATAAGTTGCTGGTCTCTTGACTCCAGAAATCAGAGCAACGACAATAAGAAGAAGCTCTGAGATTAAAAACCATAAAATAAAATAAAACAAGCGATAAATACATAAAATCATCTAAAAGAGATAAATGACTTCTTGGCAACAGCAAGATTTAGCTAGAGCAATGCTGCTTGCATTAATATATTAGAAGAAAAGTGTGGTTATCAAAAGAGAGAAACAGGTGATGAGAGAAACAGATTTACAAGTGTCCTAGCAAGGTATGGGGGAAAGGAGAGGCTAGACGTGCTCTATGGCCCTCTCTTCTGTGACAGGCCTAGACCTATTGTAGGAATAATGCAGAGGTCATCAGGCTTAGAGCCTTGACCATCTGAATTACTGCTAAGCTCTCCTTCTTTGTTTGTGAGATTCCTCCAAAACTGCCATGCTCTTTTCATGCAATTCCCAACACACACACACACACACACACACACACATCCCTCATTGTTACCAACTTGATGATCTTGTTTAGTTTCTTATGAGTAGTCCATATCACTCGGCTTTCCTGTAAGAAGACAGTAAACATATGTCAAGCTTCTACAATTTCCATACAGTTTATAATTTCTTTTTGTTTGATTATCTTAACAATCCTCCCAAATTAGACATCAGTATCCTATAATCATATGCAACCCAAATATTCTCTTTTCTTTCAGCTGGTAAGCTTCAGGAAAAGTACTTGGGTTCACCTATGGTAACTCAGATTCATAACTCAGCCCTTTTTTAACATTCTATCACCCAAAATCAATCCAGTGTCACAAAAGAATTCTAAAACATGATAAAATTACCGAAAGCGTATGCCAGAAAAATAGAGATCTTATATTACCTCATAGAGATAGGTACCATTAGACATTCCTCTTTTCCACAGTTGCTTCCTGGCTTTAATGCCAGTGACGGCACCTGGAGTTGTGCACTGTAACAGCCTAATACAATTTAGTTCTACCTTGACTCTGATTTCCATTTTTTTTTTTTTTTTTTTTTTTGAGATGGAGTTTCACTCTGTCGCCCAGGCTGGAGTGCAGTGGTGTGATCTCTGCTCACTGCAAGCTCTGCCTCCCGGGTTCAGGCCATTCTCCTGCCTCAGCCTCCCGAGTAGCTGGGACTACAGGTGCCCACCACCAGGCCCGGCTAATTTTTTGTATTTTTAGTAGAGACGGGGTTTCACCGTGTTAGCCAGGATGGTCTCCATCTCCTGACCTCATGATCCACCCACCTCAGCCTCCCAAAGTGCTGGGATTACAGGCGTGAGCCACCATGCCCGGCCCCAATTTTCCATCTTCTGGCCCAGCAAAGTACTCAGTCAAACAAAACATTCTCCTGGAGCTCTGGTTTCCTTGAGAAAGAAATCTGAGAGCCACCTTTTTCCACTGAAGTTTTTTCTTGATGGTCACCATCCATTCTGCATAGTATTTATTTCTTCCAAACACTCTCAGGGTTCCTCTTAGGAGGAATTCTGTTGAGTGTTTGCCCTCATTGCCTTACAAGTAGGTGGAGCAGAAAGCTTCTGTTTTGTCCAGATAGTCTCCACTTAACATTGAGACAGCTCAAACGTTAGGAAAATATAATTAATGCTCGAATCAATCATCATTTCTAGGACTCAGACAAGAGTGAATTCTTGGTCTTGCAAAGATGAAGATTAGATATTGGAATTCACTATGCTCTTCAAAGTTACCTTAGTCTGTAACAGGCCTGAAGAACCTTCAGTTGGCATTTCCCTAGATACTGCAACCCATGTGCATTTCTGTCCACCTGCACAGGAAAGAAAAGCAGGCACAGAAAAACAAAAAATCCAGTAGTATTGATAGCACATGATTCAGGATCTAATGTTGTGGTGCAGAGGATAGCTTCTATAGAAGCTTGAGAGGAAACCTCAGGAACCAGAGAATTGAGTAAAGGCTTCATAGTAGTGGTAGGTCTTAAAGAAAGAAAGATGGAGAACATATGTCATGTAAAGAAAGCATCTTATATAAAAAAATCTAGGTGCATCTTATATAAAAAACTATGCTTTCCATACATTTTTATTTACTACTGAGTCTGGCGTGTTTATGTAAATCATCTCATCCAACTTGGATTTTTAAATCCCTTAGGGGAAAGAGACTATCTCAATCAAAATTGCTTAGAATCATTTGCTTTCAGATACATGTTGAATTTTATTATTCTTGATGTCCTGATGATATCCCAAAATCACCTCACCATTTTTGATTTTCCAATTCCTTTTCATGTTCTTCAACTTACCATACCTAAGTCCCTCTTGATTTCTCCTTTTGAGAAGATGTGTATGAGCCATACATATAAATTGATCTGTTCTCATGCAATTGTGAAGTAGTAGCTCTTCCTATGAAGGATGAACCGACCTCAGGAAGAATGAGATCAACAGAGAAAGAATCAAACTAGTGAATCTGTCATCAATAATTGCATCCTATATAATCAGTAATGTATAGCTTGATATATAAAAAATTAGAATATTTCAGTAACTGAGTCTCATATTTTCCCAAAATAAATCTAGCCTAAGCCTAGGATTATCTATTATATATCCTCTCATCTCCTCTCCTCTCCTCTCATCTCCTCTCCTCTCCTCTCCTCTCCTCTCTTCCTACCCTCTCTTCCTACGGCTCTGTAAAACAGAAAGAGAACTGATTTTGTGGCCAAACACACATAGATCTGAGTGTTACTATCTGGCTAACCATGAATAGATGGCTTCACCTCCTAGACCCTCAGTTCCCTGAAACTGCAAAAAGAGATCTATGACATCAACCACTCAGAATTGCTGTGCAGGTTAAATGACATGGTATATGCAAAATGCAAACTATCTAGCAGAGGGAATATGTACCTAGTATACAGTAGCTGCCCTGCAAACATTATTTATCATATGACCATTAATAGTATTGTAGTAGCATTGGCAGTGATAGTCATAGTAGTTTTAACATTAGTAGAAATAAACTTTTTTTCCAAGGCATATGTCATTTTAACTAGACTTGTTATAATTTCCACTAAAATGTATACATAAAAGAGATCATGGTGGTCCTGTAATACCCTCTCTTACCCAAAGCAGAAGTATCCTGTGAAATATGATACTACCTGTTAAATTGACATATAGTTTGAGTTTCCATGCTGGAAGGGAGCCAAAGCTTCCTATTCCCAGGAGCACAAGATCTAGCGGCATAGACCTTTCTTGCCAGAAATCTTTCCTTAGACTGAGCAACATTCTCCCTCCCTGAAGCTCCCATCCATTAGTCTCAGTTTTGCACCTCCTGAGTCAAACAAAATGAATCTAATTGCTCTTGTTCATGACAGATGTTTAGATATTTGAACAAAGGGTATTCTCTTCTGCAAACTGTCCATCCTCAAATTATCTCATCATGTGGCTCACATTCCAGGACCTTCAATGTCTTGAATGTCAGTGTGACACCAGGACTAAAAACTTTCTCATAGACCATAACAGGGCACAGAGAGCATAGAGCCACCTATGATCTGCATTGTATGTTTACCAATGCAGCTAAGTAAGTGTCCAATTTATTAGTGTTGAAAGTTATTAAGTATATGAATCAATAAAATATCTAGATCTATGATGTATATTTGTGTTTATACATGTAAGTTGTATGTGTATATGTGTTTGTGTAGATATTTCTTTATCTCTCTTTCCTCTGCAAGAAAAGATCCTTGTCAGTAGTTTCTTCTTTTTTTTTTTTTTTTTTTTTTTTTTCAGATGGAGTCTCTCTGTCACCCAGGCTGGAGTGCAGTGGGGCGATCTCAGCTCACTGCAACCTCCCCCTCCCGGGTTCGAATGATTCTTCCACCTCAGCCTCCCGAGTAGCTGGGATTACAGGCACCTGCCTTCATGCCTGGCTAATTTTTGTATTTTTGTAGAGATGGGGGTTTCACCATGTTGGCCAGGCTGGTCTTGAATTCTTGACCTCAGGTGATCCACCTGTCTTGGCCTCCCAAACTGCTGGTATTACAGGCGAGAGCCACCATGCCAGGCCAATAGTTTCTATCCAACATGTATATTATGAGAATTAAATAAGTCTACATGTAAACTGCTTAGAATGATGCCTGTCCCATGTAGGCACTAAATAAATGTTAGCAAATTATTCTTATTTTATTTTTACATGCACTAACAGTCTATTTGCTAAGGGATGTGATAATGTATTAGGGTTCTCTAGAGCGACAGGACTAATAGGGTGATGTATATATGAAAGGGAGTTTATTAAGGAGTATTGACTCACATGACCACAAGACGAAGTCCCACAAAAGGCCGTCTGCAAACTGAGGAGCCAGGAAGCAAGTCCGAGTCCCAAAACCTCAAAAGTAGGGAGGAAGCCGATAGTGCAGCCTTTAGTTTGTGGACAAAGGCCAAGAGCCCTGGGCAAATCACTGGTGTTAAGTCTAAGAGTTGAAAAGCTAAAGAGCTTGGAGTCTGATGTTCAAGGGCAAGAAGCATCCAGCATGGGGGAATGATGGAGGCCAGAAGACTTAGCCAGTTTAGGCTTTCTACATTCTTCTGCCTGCTTTTATTCTGACTGAACTGGCAGCTGATTAGATTGTGCCCACCCAGATTGAGGGTGGGTCTGCCTTTCCCAGTCCACTGACTGAAATGCTCATCTTCTTTGGCAACACCCTCACAGACACACCCAGGATCAATATTTTGTATCTTTCAATTCAATCAACTTGATACTCAATATTAACTATCACAGATAGGTTCTGCAGATTTAATGATGTATAAAATATGGCTTCCATCCTTAAAGAAATAAGAGTCTTTGAGAAAAAAAATTGAAGATGGGTCAAGTACGCTCTCAGAATTGGGCACAGGGTGCACAGGACACAAAGCAAGGATATTAATTCCATACTGGTGATGAGGGGAGGGAGAAACAAGGAGTGCTAGGAAAATATGTCTGGAGGATAGGACACGTGAGCATGGAGGTTTTTTTTTTTAGCTGTTGCCTATCTGTATTTATATTTCCATGTATGACTAAATACATACATATGAAGTTATATTAATAAATCCTTTACTACAAGTTACTATATGAATAATGTACAAAAGAAGTAAAATTAGATTTTTTTAAATTTTTATTTTTGTTATTATACTTTAAGTTCTGGGGTACATGTGTAGAACGTGAAAGTTTGTTACAAAGGTATACATGTGCCATGGTGGTTTGCTGCACCCATCAACCTGTCATCTACATTAGATATTTCACCTAAGAGCATGGCATTTTTGAAAAATAAGCTGGAAATAGCCAGAACATGAAGGAGGAAGCTTGTTTTAAGCAGGGAGAAGAGTGTATGTGAAGATGGTGATGCTCCAGCATGTGGACATTTGGAGACAGGCAGTTTGATATATTTTCATACAATTGGCTTCAGGAAATAGATAAATTATAAGACATTAAGCATCTATTTTATGGGAAGTCATCATTTCATCAGATTGGATGCTTGTCAGTTTACATTTGGGAAATACCAGAAGAGCACACTGAAATGAGAATGCTCCGTCTGGACACCTAAACTTCATAATGTCTAAGATGTGTGAACGTGGCCATACAGCTTCTCAGCTACCATAGGAATTTCTCCACTTGCAAAATCGGTGTAATGATACAGACCGTCACATGTGGGGAGGCACCTCCCTTCTAGTAACTGATCAGCATGCTGCTAATCCTACTGCTACTGATGTTTTCTATTTATGACATGATATTTAAAGCAGATATTGGCCAAATACAATATTCAAGTGTTCTAGAAACCACATTGTTAATAAAATAAAAATTAAAGGTGTTTATCATGAAAAATCAGTTACTGGGTGCTGGGCATGAGGATGAGGAATAGGGTTAAGAGTTAAGGGATGAAGAGAACTGACTGCTATTTTCAGCTGCCTTTCTGCTTTGAAACCACATCTCCTTTTAAGTGATGGTCTGGCTAAATTTCTCTATTCTACCAGAATCTTCTGTAAATATGCAAACTTTTAGCTTAAAAAATAGTCTCACTTTATTTTATACATCTGCTACATCCAAAACAGTTTTATCTGATGATTGATTATTTTGTAGCACATCTTCCAATGTTTGCTTCTGTGACTCATCTGACTTAAAGAAATTAGACTGTCTGGGTGCATTTTCCCCCTTTCATTGATGTAAGCAAAGCTAGAGGAGCCGAGCCATTCAGACTGTAAATACACATGGTAAATTTTGCTTCTTTTGCTAAACACTTTTAGTCAATCAAGAATTGCTTATACTAAAGACTGAACGATGGCTGTGTATCCCAGAGTAGAGAACTAGTAATGCAATTTGGGCCACTTAATGGTTTCTTCTTTTACTCTATTTTTCCTTTACATTCTAAAATAATATCTTTTTTGAGGAGCTGGCATGACATATGGGATTTTTTCTTCTTCTGTGCCTCTGTCTTCCTTACCTATTCCAGCATTCTTTCTTTCAACATGCCCTTTGGCAGTAAAGGCTAGCAGAAATTTATTGAGTACCTGCTGTATGCCATTTGCTTGAGACATATCAACGAGGTGTCTATAATGATTGGCCTCTAGATGTCTCTTGCAGAGGTGGGGTAAGACGACAGCATAGGGAAGAATACACTGAGGCAAGATAAAATTACAGACATGATTCTCTGGGAAGGGACAAGGGCAGGAGATACTTTTCTGAAATGTATGATCCCTTAGCTCAGCTTTGAGAGATGAAAGATAACAAGGGGTAGCGGGGAGAACACAGGGAGGAGGAGAAAATAATTCACTTAGTATATTTACTATCTTCTGGGAACTGTGAATTATCATCTTCCTAACCCACGACAATTATCTGAAGCAGGTACCGACACTGTGACCATTCTACAGATGTGGAAACTGGAAGCTCACAGAGGGAAATGAGTTGCTCACAGCAAGTAAGGGATATAAGCAGGACTTAAACTTGTGAAGCTCAATTTCTAAGCCCATGGTCTCTGCCATGGAATTCTGCTCCCTTCCCTGATAGGACCAGAAAGGAAAAGTTGGAGAAAAGCGATGGTGTAGACATTTTATGTAGAAAAGAGAGCAGGTGATAATCCTGGGATGCGAAAACAGCAATCAATCACTGACAAATGGCCCTGAGTGGCAACATGAGAGGACGGAGCTGACCTCTGCACTGAGCTCTGGGTAACCTGAGTGACTCTGTGTGTCTGCTGGTCATTATCACTGCCCTATGTCCTGCTTCACCTGTGTCTCAGGACGAGACTCCAACGGACACAGAATCAATATAAATGTAATCGTTGGACACAGTTTTGAAAAACTGTCCCTGCAGTGGTCATAATCAGTAATCACGGGCTTTTAGAGGGAAATCGGCACATAGAAGTGTTTTGGGCAAACTCCTCACTTTAGACAAGAATAAATGGCTCAGAGAAAAATAAAGAGAAGCCCAAAGTCCAAGTCCAGAACCCAAGTTTCCTGACTCAAACATGAGTTCTTTCTCTTTCTAAGTCACTAAATATCAGGTGACACTGCCTCCCTGACCCTGGGAAATATCTATGAGTGCAGGGAAGCAGAGCACCCAAGTGCCCCAAATGGTTTGATAAAGCTGCAGGTTTGGAAAGCTTACGCCCCTTACTCTCCCATACTCACACATCTAGCCAACCTCCAGATTTCTCCGAGTCAGTAACACGAACCTATATCTGCCAGATTGCTTGGGCAGTTACATGAGAATTATCCTTGACATCCTTCTCTCTCTTAACCACCACAACATAAAGGCCTGATTTCATTTCAAACCACACCCAGGACTTGTCCCCTTCTTTGCTGTCACTGCTTCTGCCCAGGTGTGGATTCCCTCTCCTGGTTAAGTGTAACAGTCTCAAGGAATCCATTTCAGCTGCCATCCAACCTCAGCCATAGTGCTCTTGGTTAACCAATACGATCTGATCATTCCTGCTTAAAACAACAACAATAACAAGACAACAGCAATAACAACAACAAACTCTCATTCAATAACTGCCCATTGCATTTGGGATACAATTTGGGGTTCTTTTTGTGTTCTATGAACTTGGATTGTCTGTCTCTGAATACTTTCCCGAAACTTATTAAACACTAGCTCTACAGATTCCTTTTTAGGTTCTCAAGCTCTCCAAAGCCAATCTTGCCTCAAAGCCCTAAAACAGCCCTCCTATTCCTTGTATGTGAAATGTTCTATCACTTCACTTATCCTAATGCCTCTGCATACTTCTCTTTACCGTCTCCACTACATAAATTATAATCCCAGTTTTTTTCCCTTTAAAACTCTGAGCAGTAAAATGACATATATTTATTAGCAAACTGTTTGACTTTAAATATGATGTTCAATTCTCTGAGCTTTCCCATTCTCACCTATAAAATAGGCATAATAGTGCTCTGTAGAATAGTTGTAAGGATTTCAATGAAAGCCCTTAATAGGCATTCAATGAATAACTATTAAAATATTATTCTTTAACTCTATCCATACCCAGAACAATATTCTGTACAATGGGGAAGCAATCATGGATTAAGATCCAGAGCTAAAATGACTGTCAACCAGAACACAGTGGCTTTTCTGGAATACTGTTTCCAAGAAGAAAGCTCTTGAGCCACCTGTGTATAAAAATACATTGGGTTTGACTTACCTCCTGTTGTAGAGAAACTGTCACAGTTCTTAGCTATGAAAGAGGTGAGTGAATAAGGAGAGGGAAACATATACAACAACTAGATAAAGCACTGAAATACCAATAGCCTATGCTGGACAAATGGACTATCATAAGCTGGGGACATTGAAGAAGGAAAAATTTAAAAAATGGCTTCTCCATTGAGTAGGAATTATTTCTGCTTTCCTCTTCCCAGTACTGGCAGTTAATGGACATGAAAATTGGAACACAACAATTTAAGAAAATTGGAGCTTTCTTAAATCCTGTTGTCCAAATTGTAGACTATTTGCAAAGCAAGCCAGTATGAATCTTGAATACATTTGCAGTGGTTCTCCTGGAGAGCCAACACATGTAAATGCACCTATTCGCAAGTTTATAAAAGAATGTAAATGTCCACACATAAGAACATTGAAATAGCCTTCTGTGAGGTGTTTTAATAAGCCAATCTTAGTCCATACAGCAAACAAACCGGAATCAGAGATCAGAAGCAGAATTGTCATTAGGCAAAGCTGAATACTTCATTTTTAGGAAACTCATATAGTCTAGAAAAGTTGCCCATATACCATCATTTTGTAAATTGGATTGTATTTTTTAAAGCACTAAAGGAATGAGTTATTTTAACTAGCTTCCAAGTGAAATCTTTGGTAAACCGAAGAATTATTTTTGTATTGTGAATAATTGGCATCACTAAGTTCCCTTTGTAAACAGGAACACTTGCATCACGTTTAGATTCAAGCAGAGGATCCATCTGCTTCTGGTTTTGGGAGTCATTCATTCACTTAGCATTATTAATGCATTTATTCTTCATGTATTCAATCTATAAATATTTACCGAGTGCCCACCAATTGCCTGGTACTGTGTTAGATGCTTGAGATCCAGGAAGGTATGAGAGAGATCTTATGCTTTGCTCTCTTGAGGCTTGTATTCTACTCAGGTGAGGCAACCAAAAAATAAGTAAATAAAAATATACAATACAATTTCAAGTGTGTGTGTTATGAACAAGAATAACACAGTTTACAGGGATAGGCTGAAGATGATCGGAAGGGGATTGGAGTGCCGAGTGGGTGTTTCTGTTCATGAGACACCCTGGGACATCCCCTTTAAACAGGCAAAATGAAGAAGCAAGCCATAGGAATGAACAGGGGAAGGGTGTTCCAGACAATAGGAAGAGCAAGTGCAAAGGTCTTGAACCTGGAAACTTGTCTGAAAAGCAAGAAAGCTTGAGTGATCAAGGGGAAAAACTTACTTAAATTTTCTGATTTGTTATAAAGGATATTACTAGGGATACAGATGAAGAGATGCATAAGGCGAGGTATGGGAAACAGGGCACAGAGCTTCTATGTCCCTTCCAGGTGTCCTATGCTTCAGGAACCTCCACAAGTTCACCTATCTGGAAGCTTCCCAAATTCTGTCCTCTTGGACCTTTTATTGAGACTTCATTGGATACGCATGATTGACAACCACACAGAGATGTGGTTTGACAGAAAGGATATGATCTAAACCCAGTAAGGCCTGTCCTGATTCTTCTTGGCTTTTCTATGCAGTATTCCTTTCTCCAGGGTATGGGTCAGGACTCCCTCTGGTACGAGGGTCTTATGACCCATAGTCAGATTAGAGTCCAGCCTTGGGCAGATGAAAGGAGACAGGGGAAGGTTAGAGGGAGAGATTGTGTTTTCTGAGGCCTGCTTCTTAGACATAAAATGCCCCAATATTATAACAAGGGCTATGTCCGTTATGAGCCAGAAACAGTGGCTAAAAACCTATGTATACTATATAGGTTTTATATATTATATAGGTCACCATATATAAAATAATATATATATTATTTTATATATTATATATAAAATAATATATATATTATTTTATATATTATATATAAATTATTTGTATATATTTATATTATATAAATATATAAATTATATAATTTATTATATATGTTATATATTTATTATATAATTATAAATTATATAATATATTATTTTATATATTATATAGTATACTGTCTCTCTCTATATATATATATATTCTCTCTCTCTCTATATATATATAGAGAGAGAGAGAGAGAGAGAGAGACAGAGAGAGAGTATTCCAGAAAAGCCATTGTGTTCTGGTTGACAGTCATTTTACTTCTGGGTCTTAATCCATGATTGCTTCCTCATTGTACAGAATATTGTTCTATGTTATGGATATATATATATATATAGAGAGAGAGAGAGAGTATATATAGAGCACTATAGTGTGTGTGTGTGTGTGTGTGTGTGTGTGTGTGTGTGTGTGTGTGTGTGTAGTCACAATGACTATAGGATATAACCTAGGGGACCTGAAGATCCAAAATGGTCTGGAGTAAATGATGATGAAAACCTGTTTCTGCCTGTGTGAGACTGCATTAGTGGCCCAACACTTCACCCTTTCCTGTAACCCTACTCTTTGTCAGGCAACTAAAGTTTCTCCCCCTATAAAAGCAGATCATATTTCTCCACTCCTTAACTTTTCATCTGATCATGCCGCTTTGGCCAACAGATTAAGGTAGAAGAGATAGCTTCCAGTCCTGAGCCTAGGCCTCAAGGGGTCATGCATATTTCTGCTTCACCTCTTGCGAAGTTTTTATCACCATGAGACTATGTCCAGGAGAGTCCCAGGGGGAGGATGAGACATGCAGAAAACCAAGCTGAGTCACCCCAGCCCAGCCAAGTTTAGACCAGGCAATCCCAGCTAAATCACAGATCTATTATAGTAAATGTGTGCTCTTCTAAGTGAGGAGTGCTAGGATCATTCACAACACAGTATTATTATGATGATATTTGATAAATATACTGGTTTTAATTCACCCAAATACATTAATTCATTCAAAAATGCATATTGTATGTCTATGCTTGATGTCATGTTAGGCACCATGCTAGATGTTAGGGATGCATAAATAAACCAGAAAAGTATCACCCCTGCCCTTGGAGAACTTAAACTTTAAGTGAAGGAGAAAGACAAATGTTATTGATAAGAGTTGAAAAGGGTATGTTTGAGAGACAGGGGCTGCCTGGAGTCAGACCTTAGCCTGAGATGATTGGCTGATTGCTCCTAGTGTTGGAAAGGGGAATTGCATCTCTGAGATGTTCTGATTTTTTTCAAATCAATGCATAGTAATTGGACATATTTATAGGGTACAATGTGATGTCTCAATACGTGAAATGATGAGTAGGACTTAAAAAGCCCAGGATTTAAACTCTGGGAAAAACCTTCTTCAGAGCTCATTTCAGGTAAGCTCTTATTTGCAGTTAGGGAAACTGAGGCTCAGAGAAAGGAAATGACTTTACCAAGGTGACTCAATGAATTTGTGGCAGATCTAGGATATGAACTCAGAGCCTCAGCCCCCAAGCCTGGCACATCTCATTCTACCTGACCTCAATCAAGCCTTATTTAGACAATTTACAGTGTCAGAAATTTTGAACTGCCATAATATTCTTGGCCAGTTTTATAACCAGTTCTATCTAAGATAAGATTAATCTCTATAATTATTATAATTCACAATTGTAGCATGTCTCTTTTCTTGCTCAGGTCATTTAAAATGTGATAATAATCAGGCCTCATAATTAATAATAGTAATTAATAACTTTCACTTACGAAGCCTATGCTCTAAGCTTAGTGCTTTTGGCTCTAGGTATGTGAGCATCTTGAATCCCCACCACAATCTAGGCACAGATAGTAATGCTCATTGTATAGATTTGGAAAGCATATCTCAAGGAGACAAAGTCTTTAGCCAAAGTTATGGCGCTAACGAGTGGCAGAGCCAGGAATCAGACAGATCAAAGGCCTGCGGTCCTCCCACCTTGCTCTAAAGATCCAACTGTAGGAATATCTTCCTGAAGTGTCTGATTCAGAAATGGTATTCCCATTCCATCTTTCTTAACTTCCTCCTCTGCCTGGGGAAGGTGTGGTTGGAGCCCACTGCAATGTGATGAAACTAACGCCCTGCTTGGATCTTGCATCACTCTTTACACCATTTACCAAAGGATGCCTCTAGAGCAGGAAGCTTTGAGAAGACCTGGGGAGCCTGGAACTTCTAAGTCTAAACAAGGAACTGACTCAGCAGGGTCTGGCTATCTTCAGAGTCTGAGGAGAGGCACATCAAAGGAATGACAGCCTGGTAGCTTTGATGAGGGAACTGGCAGGAAATTAACAGCCTCGTGCAGGCAAGGACAAAGACAAGAAAAGGCCCATTTGGGCCTCATATCTGTCTGGATTGGAACCCGCAGGAAGCAGAAGGGGCTGTTTAATCCTGGCTCCAGAGCAACCGTGAAGGCTGGCTTCCTCCCTTGAAGAAGAACAAGGTGAAGGAAAGGTGAGGCAAGTTAAGATAAACACCCAAACTTCTGGCTGGCTGGCTGAACTAAATCTTTCGATTTAAGCTGTCAGTGGTTTCTTTTCTTTCCTTTTTTTTTTTTCTATTCTTTTCCCTTTTTAAATCTAAACTGTAATCACACAATACTCCACCCAAGTGCTTGATAAGGATTTCTAAGACAGATCCTAACATAGTCATAAAAAAATCCCCTCTGAAATGTGCACTTTGTACTGTGTCTATGAGTAGGTGTGTTTAAAATGTCACGAACTGGAATGCCTAACTCTAGTTCCCAGGAATTAATCACTTAGAAGAGTGAAAGGGGGGAATTAACTTTCTTTAAAACTTATAAGGTTCTCCAAAGCAGCAGCCAAAATAGAACTTGCTGAATAGAAATATGGTTATCTTTCCATAAGAACTAAAAATCTTTTTTTAACATATTTTTCTCTGAAACTGCTTTGCCAAGTTTCCTCTCGTGGATTAGCTGCAGGTCACAGATATTCTGGGAATAAAGATATGAAAGGATTTTTTTCTTTCTTGGTTACAATTCGATGATTTTAGTAAATTTATAGATTTGTGCAATCATCACAACTATCTAGTTTTAGAGCATTTTGATTGCCCAACAGAATTCCCTCAAGTTCTATTTGCAGTCAATTCCTGTTCAAATCCTTAGCCCCGGGCAACCACTGCTTTCTGTTTCTATAAATTTGCCTTTCCATTTCATATAAATGGCCATTTCATATAAATGAAAATCACACAATATGTTGTTTTTCATTTGGCTTTCAGCATATGTTTTTGAAGTTCATTCGTGATGTAACAAACATCAGTATTTCTTCCCCTTTTATTGCTGAACAATATTCCATGGTATGGATACACCCTGTTTTGTTTATCTGCTCACCAGTTGATGGGTATTTATGTTGTTTCTTTTGTTTATCTACTCACCAGTTGATGGGTATTTGTGTTGTTTCCAGATTTTGGCTATTATAAATAATGCTGCTATGAACATTCTGGTGTGTGTTTTTGTGTGAACATGTTTCCTGTTCTCTTGAGTAGAATCCTAACTTGCTGGGTTGTGCAAAGGGTTATTGACTGCTGCTATACACTAGGTTCCATCTGATTCAGGTGTATAGTGTCAGTGGAAACTTATCAAGCAGTTTTTAACTTACTTTTTAAAATCGGCTGATGCACCCATTACTAAAGGGATGGTCTATAAAAACAACTGCTGTGATTCGATAAATGCTGAACAGAGAGGAGAGGTCAAAGTCCAGCTAATGTCAGCTGACATGTGGCCAGGTTCATCTTTGGACACGCTTCCAAAAGGGAGTTTATGAAACTTGCTTCATGGATCAAGAGATGTCCTAATCATCACAGATCCCGGGCATCTTTGTATAATATATGTATGATCAGATTGATCGTGGCTTCACACTCCCTCTAGGACCACGTGGAAGGGTTGAGAAAATCCAGGCAATAGTTTGTAGCCAAACAAGAGCAAAACTCGAGTATCTCTGAGGGAAAGCCGGACCCCTTTTCCCTCCTGTCCTGTGTAAGTAACTTCATTTATAAGCTGAAATGGCGCCACCAGATCATCCTATTACCATCACCATGCCTTATTAGAGTGGGGACTATCGGCGGTGGCTTGGGAAGTACCCAAAGTTTTAGGGGTTACAGCGAGGCCAAAAAGGCAGACAGAGGAAGCAGGTAGAGCTCTGAAAAGGTTCAGGGCCAGGGACCCACAGGGGGAGGCAGGAGTGGCAGGCACCACGATCTGCTCTCTGGCGCTCTACAGGAAAGCACCGGGCGTCAATGGCCTTGCGCGTCCCTTGCGCAGAGTGTGGTGCGAGGTTGGGGGGGTTACTGGGGATCCAGGGGGCTATCACCTTGGACACCTATGGTGGGGGGAAGGCTGAGGAGTAAGATAACTGGGCAGCTGGAAACTTACAGCTTTTCCCCTGCAGTGGAGGAATGAGGAGTTTAAAGGCCACGTCCACACAGAGGGTGACAGAGGCATCATCTCCGCGCAGGACGCGGACTGGGGGCAGGCACGCAGGGCCACCTGGATCCTGGAAGCGTCAAGAAGAACGCGGGCGTGCAGGCCGAGGAGGGTAGGTCCCGGGGCAGCCTCGCCGGCACCCGCCCCGGCGGGCGTCTCCCCAAGCCGTGTGGAAACCCGGGCGGCTGCGGGCGCTCGGGACCCGTGGGCTGGTGACCAGGAGCTGGAGGGCAGGGTTCGGCCGCCCTTGCCTTAGCCCCGCACTAGGGTTCCTTCCCCACGCGCTCAGGATCCCAAGCTTTTTCTTCCGTTTTCGGCCTCTTTTTCCGTTAACTTCTGGGCCCGTCTCCTCCCCTCTAGCCCTTTCAAACTGCTTGGCTGTGGCGCCCAGCTTTCCCTCCGCAGCCTCCTTCCTCGTCTTTTTCGCGGGTCCATCTCTTCTCCTTTCCCAGCCTCATCCCCGTCCCTCTAGGCGGTTCCTTTTCAGCCTTCACCCACTGGCGTCTCCACCTTCCTCCGCCTCCTCTCTTGCCTCCACCCCCCACCCTGCAAACTTGTTCAAGCCAGGGGTCCCCACACAGGCATGGTTGTTCCCTGCTGGGTGTGCGGGTCCCCACGCCGTTCCCGGTACCACGAGCGCCCCGCCCAGTCCTTGGCGTGATTCCTAAGCCCCGGCCCTGCCAGCCCTTTCTCCCGGCGACTCGGGGAGGGAGGGCAGGAAGCAGGCCCGGGGCTCCCTCACGGTAACGAGTCCTCACTGAGGGGAACAGCGGAGGAAGGAGCTAGGACTCCGGCGCTGCGCCCCATTAGGCCCTTCCTCCCGTAGAAGCGCACACTCCACCGGGCCCTGGCGGGTCTGTAGCGAGGGGGTGGCAACAAGTGACACTACCGGCGGGGGCCACTGATACCTGGCTGGGGTAGGGGCCAAGGCACCCTCCAAAAGGGTGGAGCGAGGCCGACCCCGGCGAAGCGCTCCCCGCGCACCCCTCTCCGAGGCTTTGCGTGGGGGGCACTAGAGGAGAGGAGAGCTGAGAGAGAACGGAGACTGGGCTCTTCCCAAGTCCTAAGTCTCCCTCCCCGCCCGACTTCACCACCAGAGCCACCAGAAGAGTTTGCAAGGGATGGGAGATTGAGGGGGGTGGGGGCTGGGCAGGAGCCGCCAACGTTGAGGGATTTTTGGAAGGTGGGGTGGTGGAGTGAGAAAGAATAGAACGCGCTCCCGAATTCCCAATTGCTTCCCTCACTTGGACGATACCTTCCCCCAACCACCATCCCGGCTCGCCAGGCAAGAGCCCAGCCTGGCCAGCTGGAGCGGATTTGGGGGAAGGAGGAAAATGGGGGCTCCCAACCGCTCTCCAGCTTCCCTCCGCCGCCCTCCCTGATTGGCTGTGCGTCCCTGGAGCCCAACTTCAGTCGCTCCAGACTCCATCTGAGCCCTGAGGGAGTCGGAGCGCCGCGCCTCGGGGCGGGAGGGGCGGCCACGAATCCAGGGGTTGGCATCTCTGGGCCCCTGGGGGGAGGGGCGCGGACGGGGTCGGCCCCCGCAGCCTCTGCGAGGCCCATCTCGCTGCCTCTCGCAGCCTCGGCTTCTCTCAGCCCCCGCCCTTTCCTTCCCTCCCAGCGGCAGCCTCCCTCCTCCCGCCCCCCCCCCGCCCCGCACCCGCCTGCCCGCCCGCCACCTCCCCCCGGTTTCTCATTCCTGCCACTAGCGCGCTCGGCGGCTCATTCCGCGGCCGCCGCCAGCTGAGGGGAGCGTCGCGGGCCGAGGAGCAGATGCCGCGGGGGCCGCTCGCAGCCGCCGCTGACTTGTGAATGGGACCGGGACTGGGGCCGGGACTGACACCGCAGCGCTTGCCCTGCGCCAGGGACGGGCGGCTCGGAGGTTGCGTCCACCCGCAAGGGCCCCAGGTGAGGTGCGCCGCCAGTCCCTTCCTCTCGCCTGGTTGGGGCTTCTTGGAGTGGGGGGCAAGATTTTCTCAGGAAGAGAATGTCTTGGAGGGCGGGGTGGTGTGGGGGACGGTGGTATCTGAGTCGAGAAGGCTTCACTAACGCAAAGCAAAAGGGAGGGAGAGATTTGTTTAAAAATCAGAAAGGGAGAAGGGAGCCAGCTGTGGGCGCGGGCAGCGCAGGGGACGGAGGCTCCAGATGTGCGCTCCACGACTCTCCCCGGCTCCGGCCTCCTCTGGGGTCTGCGCCGAGGCCAGAGCAGAGACTGGGGCTGGGGCTGGGGCAAGAGACTGGAGAGCAGAGCTCCGGACACGCCGACTGTCCCCGGTCATATCTCTGAGGAAAGTCGCCCACGGCGCGGTGCCCGCCAGCCCTGCGCCGCTTCCCCAAAGCGACGACAAGACCGCGCTCTGCGGGGTTCTTACTCCATCCTCCCGGATCCCTGCCGAAAGCTGCCCGGGGCTTCGTCCCTCCAGTCGAGACTGCCGGGTAAGCCCGGGAAAACGGAAAGACTCCAGCTCCGGAAGGCGATTTCCCGCACTTTAATAGCGTGGGTTTGGGGCCACCGACTGCGGTTCTGGGGCAGCAGGCTGCGGTGCGCTACAGCCCTCCAGCCCGAGTCTCTGCGGGAGCTCTGGCGCCCGTTTGTAAGCTCCCACCAGCTCAGGAGTAGGTCCATGAGCGGCCCAGACTCGGGCTCGCCTCTGGCTTGGGATTGGCGAAAGCTGCCAGGGTCAACGTTAACTTTGAGAACCAAACCTTCCCGAACCTGCGCCGCTTCTCGGAGCGCGCCAAGCCTCTCCAGCTCCCGGCACGCACGGCCTCCCTCCCTGCGCTCTGCCTCGGAACGCGAGCCGGGAGGTGGGAAGCACTGAGAAGCCGGCCAGATGGGGAGGGCGGCGAGGAGAGCTCCCTTCTCCCCCCTCCCCAACCCGGAGGAACTGTAGGAGGGCCCGCCTCACGCTGTGAAACGGAGTCCCCAGAGAAAGTGGGGTCGGGGGAGGCTTGCGGGTCAGGCTTCCTTGTCCGTTTTTTTGCCGAGGCCCTGCTTTCGCCCGGGGCTCCCCGCGCCTGCCTCTCCCGGGTGAAAGGTTTTCTAGGTGCTAGAAGAAGCCCTGTTGCTTTTGCTGATAATGCAGTAGGAATTTCATGGGCCATCACACTGCTATTAAGAAATCGCATCTTTTAATTATTTAATAGCATCCCTGCATGACGACGGGTTATTCCTAAGGGATGGGAGTGGGGGGTTGTTCTTGAAACCCGGCTGTATGAGGGTATAGATTTCACTAAAGTCTTCCCCTTCGTCTCCCCCTAAAGAAATCGTGCTACGATCGCTCTGAAATCTTTTCTTATTTTCTTCTTCTAATCATGGCTATCGGTTTAATATGAGGCAGTAAGTTTCCGTTTTAATCACAGGGAAGCTACCATAATTAATCTGGCGAGAGGACGGATCAATTTCCTCATCACTTGGGCTTGCAGCAGACATCGATGGTTTTGCGGGGTGTCTGGATTTCCTGGGGATGGGGCTGCAGATGTGTTCTCAGGAGCGAGGATCCTTTAGCATCGCATCAGCACATTTGCCAGGCTGGGCTCTGAGCGCTAGAGCCTAATATGTTGGCAGAGGAGAAGAGAAGGGACTGACCTTCTTTTCGTTAATCCTGGAATTGTTTTTCCTACAAGTACGTAGGTGCAGACACCAGAACAGAAATATCAACTGCCCAACCCTAGCTGCAGGGAGCCTGGTCTTCTTCCAATAGGACAAAGGAAAAAAAGTTACAAAACAAAGGGACAGAGTTGTGGCCAATACGAGAAGAACTCTGAGGCTCCAGCCACTGAAGTTCCTTAAATGTAATCTCTGATTCCAAGTTTTAGAGTTGGCCAGTGAGCTCTGGAATTCGAACCTCTGTGTAAAACTGAAATCCAGCCTAGTACAAAAGGAATGTGAGTGCTTCTCAGTAGAGACCAGGGAAAGGCATCTGAAAGGCCAGGAAACTGCTTGAGTAGGAATTATCTTTACATCTTACTTTTGAGACATTGTAAATTAAGACATTAAAATGTCTTGCAGGCATGCATTATTATTAATAAAAATTATTGCTATCATTTTAGTTGTTACTTCAGAGTCTGCATAAACTGGGCATTTTATGACATTGTTTGAAAGAATAAACCACCCTCCTCACCCCTGGGAAAGGTGGAATGAAGGCAGGCCTTGGAAGGATTGAGACTGGATAATCTGGCGAGGCCCAGACATGTAGATTTATTCAAATGGCTGCTTATTGCTTCCTAGGAAAATAAGCTTTTAAAATAGTTCTCACTGAAGCAGTGGACCATCTTGATAGCACTTCAGAACTTTCATTATGTTCAGCATTCTTATCAGAACACCAGATAGTAAAATTACTAGAAACCTAAATTCTATTTTCAATTAAGATGCAATCTTTTGTTAATTTGAAAATTAAAAAAAAATAGTTATGGCGCAATTTTTTTTTATGTCTTAAAAGTCATGTTTGCTCTGTAGAGTGGTGGCTGTGGATGTGCATGTTTGATTGTTTATTTGTGGGAGGAGGGAGCAGGGGACAGACTTGGAGAGCCACGCCATGATTTGGGGGAATACGGATCAATTTCATGCTCTTTTAATGCACTTGTCTTCATAATTCATGGTTTTTCTTCTCCTTTGAATAGAATTACATGGCTGCTTTGTAAAGATTCTGGTTTGGGGACCCTCATATGGGAAACGCCATGACATTGACCTCGTGGTCTGATTTACAGTGCCAGTACTGCGCTCCCAGGAGCATAGTGTGTCCTGGAACCTTGCCTGTGAATGCCTGTGACTTATGAAGTGGTAACTTATGAAGTTGGTAAACTTTGATCTCTTATATTCAAATCCGTTTTCAGAACCACCTAAACAAGATCTTCAAATCTGATTTTAGTCTTCCTTCATTCTCAATACATTTATGTAGGTAGATGTTTGAGAAGCATAACAATTTCATTGGAATTTACTTTCAATATTGATGTTTTCACTTTGATCACAGGCATACTTAATCATTCAATAATAATAAAACAGTGGAATATATAGAGTTTGAAAGTAGGTATCAAACTTTTTTTCTTGAATTGTCAAATCTGAAGAATGACTATGAACTTTCAAGTTTTTTTCCTAGAAAATTTGAGCACTGTATAAATTCACTAGCCAATGATTTAAGGGATTGAAATGTGTTTGGGATGATTTTCTCCCTTATGGAATTGGCTGCTGTTTCATAAAAAGTTACCTAATTTGTCAAGAATCCCTATTCTGCACTTACCAAGAATTGTGAGTTTTCAGCCTTTTTAATTGTCAGCCTTTTTAATTTAAAGTTATTGTCTCTGAAATATATAAAAATAGTTGGTCTATATAAATTTGTGATTTAATTGATTGGGGGAAAAACATCAACAGGTCTGCTAAAGAAAAAGAAAAATAAAGTTGGAGAAAATTGGACACATCCTGGTGCACCGGTAGGAGTTAAAAATGAGCTGTTCCATCAGGATTCCTGTGATAGCCATCCGCAGCCTCCCCTATGAGCAGGAAGGACTAAAGAAAACACTCGAGGAGCATAATTAGACATCTTTCTGCTATAATTTTACCCTGACGTTGAGAGCCTTGTACAACTCTGGAAATGGACTCCTTCGCGGAAGATTGCACTTCTGGCCACTAGAGGGCAATGGCACCCTTCTCCAACTTTCTGCATGGAGCCCATCTGCTTTTGAGGGCATCATGAAAAGCGGTTTTGTTACTTGCCAGCCTTGTCTGGCCCTCTCAGGAGAGACCGAATTCAATCTAGCTGTGGTTCAAGCTACTGCTCGAGCAGTTTGTCAGGATTAGCATCTTTCTAGTGAGTGGATCCTGTTACCTTCAGCCTCTTCTTCCCACCTTGGAGTTTACTAGAAAGTTGGGAAATCTTGTAACTTGACATTGAGCAGCAGCTGGGGTGGGGGCTGGGCTGCAGGATAAACAAGGTCAGCTCTCACTGAGACAGTGATCTGGGAGGATTTTCTGGATTTTTTTCTGGCAAAAAGAGCATCATTTCTGACTCCAAGTGGAAGGGAATGGATAAAGAAGAAAAATATCAGTAAGACTACTGTGACACCATTGCCCGTTCTTTCATGAGGTTTTGAAGATGTCTGCAAGACACTTCTAATTTGCAAAAAGGAATAGCAGTTTGATCTTCGGTAAACACTTTGGGGCATGGAATTTTAATATAGCAGTAAATGTTTTACTGTTTCCTTTAAACCATTCTTGATACTGCTGTGAAAAACCTAACTTTAGCAGAGAGTAAAATTTAATTCAGGATTGTTCCTCATGCACTGGAGTATAATCATTTGATTTTTTTTCTCCTCAGTGATATGGAAATTATGGCTTATGATTAAATTGCATATTCCAGGCTACACAAATTTATATTTGCTCCTGTTTGATAGTGTCATGAAAGTTCAGGAGGAGAATGGAAAAAGAAACTAATGCTATATTATAATTAAGAGGAAAACTCCATTAAAAAAATAAGTACTGTTTTAAGTGGATACTTATTTGTGTTTTTTGTCTTAAGTGAGTACAGTTGCCTCCCTGGTGATTCAGCAGCAGAGTTCTTTGCAGCTCTGAGCTGCGTTGGAATGTGTAGACAGTTGATGAAGAAGGAATCAATGCAAATGGATTATGGGAGGGAGTATTAAGTAACTCAGCGGAAAGTAAGACAAAGTGTTTTGTAAACCGACGTTCACTTATCACTGGACAGTTTATTTAACTTAAAAAAAGGGCAATTTTAAATTCTAAGCTCTTGTGAATAATGCACATTGTTCGAACTGGAGGCAAAATTTCGTTGTCATTTGGTTTAATTAGTCGTGAGACAGTTGCAGAGTTCAGGGATTCTTATTGAGACAAAGCATTTCTCTCACAGTCTGTATGGTCGAGGTTTCTGCTCAATCAGAAAATCTGGTACATCGGGATATTAGGTGAGAGGAATGTGAGAGAGAAGAGAGGGAAAGGAGGAAGAAACTCAAAAGTATGAGAGAGACTAATGATACTATTTCTCATGGAGGCTAATTTCTGATCTTCACACCTCTCTCTCTCTTTCTCTCTCTCTTTCTCTTTCTCTCTCTCTCCTTATTAAGCCACTTGAAGAGTTGAATCTAGGAAGTTGACATAAACAGCTTTAAACAGCTTTAAAGACTGCAGTAAACAGTAGCCAAGGTCTTATTCTGTGTTTTCTGGCACGAAGTGTCCCTCAAGCAATATTTGTGAATGAGCAGGGGTTTATTCTCAAAATTTCCTGGTTGCTGCAGGTGAAAAAATGCCTTCGCTTCCTAAACTCCACACCCCTTATTTGCCAGAAATCCTCCTGACATGGTCCTCTGCACTGGAATGATTTTCACAAATTAAAGTAAGCTCTCCACATTCAGCTCTCTTGAAGAAAATGGCCTGGAGCCTGGCTTTGTCCTCACTATGATGTTCACCTCACATGGCAACCAGTGTGGTAGGGGAGGCTCCTCCCTGGTCTTAGTTTAAGACACGTAGAGATCTCATTTTAGCCTCCATTAGGCTCCATCAGTGAGAGCAAACAGAATTTAGGGTACAGTCCCTGCTATCGATGCATCTTTGTTCTTCTCAATAAGAGCAAGGGTGGAGAAAGCAAGGATAGGCATAGCAACTCAAATTGCTGCATACCTATCCTGCCTCGGATCACTGGCAATGTTTTACCCATAAACTCATTCTGGAAAGTTCAGTTTTCATCATGCTAGAGGCTTGGACCAGTTATTCGTTCTTGGAAGCAATAGTGCCCAGCAGCAGGGCCAGGATGAGGGTGAAGAGAGTGAGTCCAAGGCATGTAAGTGCATAGCTGGATTCTGTCTTGATTGAAAATTTTGACTTTTGCTCATCATAGATTTTTTTCCCACTAATCTTCATTATTTATTTACTTTTTTAGAGACAGAGTCTCACTCTGGAGTTCAGTGTTGTGATCGCAGCTCATGGCTGGTCTCAAACTCTTGGCCTCAAGCAATATTCCTGCCTTGGCCTCCCAAAGTGCTGGGATTACAGGTGTGAGCCACTGTACCCGGCCAACTAATCTTGATTTTTCAAATACTGCATTAAAGTATTACTTATTTTGATTACTGAGTTGTTTTTTTTTTTTTTTGGTGTACCCTTATATTTTGTGAGTGAGGAGTTTTGCTTCCGTTACTTACAAAGTATGTGACTAAGAATAAGCTATATAAGCTCCCCAAGACTCAGATGTCTTCTTGGTAATGATAGACCTAGTAATAATATCTATATCCTAGGATTCTTGTAAAGATAAAATGAGAATTTAGTGCAAGGCCTAGCTCATGATGAGCCTTCAGTGTGTGCTGGGGTTTCTTGCCCTGTCTGAAATAAGACTTGGGATTCAGTTTTATGGACTAATGAGAACAGGTAGCAGTTCTTTCTTATCATTATAAGGCCAGAAATCTTGCATTGAACATTTGTTTTAGATTGAGGCGTCTCCCAATTAGCAATGAATTGTTTATCAGTGCCTGCCTTTTTTGAATGATTTCGTAAATTTAAGTGATCCATCCCTCTTCCACTTAAAATATTCAAGAGGCAGTTGGGATTTGAGATTTGAGACATAATTACTGCTTTTGAACACTGCCCACCTCCTTCCTACCTTTGCATTTTTTTCCCTCTGTTCATTTTGCATATGGGTTGCTGTGGTAAGTTACCCAGCAGTAATACCTTACCGGGAAAGTTTGCTAAGCATGCCATATTGAGATATTCATCACAGGTTTGCTTTCGTTTAAAAGGGGCTCATTACTATTCCAGACTAGCTCAAAAGATAATTAGTCTCTTGATAAATCATCTCCATTTCAAGACTATTCCTGTTTGCTTTTCAGGTAAATGTAGTTTGGGATTGTAAGGGGTTTGAGCAGTGACAGTTTTAACTCATAAATAGACTGTGACTGAAAAAGTCCTGGACCTGCCTTGTGTCTTTTGCAGGCCCAGGCAAAAGCACAGTGATTTGGCATCATGCTAAAAATAACAGAGTCCTCACCCTCTCTTAGCCCTGAATGGTTTCCAACTGTTTCTCACCCAAGATCGCAGCCAGGCTGGGCTTTCCAAGGCTCCGGGACCTTCCAGGTTGTCCTGCAGTTTCCCATCTGTGGCTCGCCGGTGTCATCTGTTCTTGCCCCAGGCTGGCATTCCCTCCTGCCTGCACTTTGCAATGAAAGGGAATATCTGTCTGTGTTCGCTGGGGAAAAGGAAGGAGAGAGAGACAACTTTTTGAGATCCTACTGTGTGCTGGACACTCTACTAGGTACCTCATTTAGTGTGTACAACACCCCGAGAGGAAGGTACTTTCATCTCTATTTACAAATAGGAAAATGACTCTCAGAGGGTATTTAAGACACTTGTCTAAGCTCATGAGTCTGGGGAGAAGGAAAGCTGGCTTCCCAAACCTGCTCTGACTCTAAATGCTCAGTTTTCCACTATGTTTGGTGCATGTCTCAAGCCTGGGCCTCCTTCACTCTCTGGAGAAGGACACAGAAGAGCTGGTCTGACTGCTCAGTCCTCAGCTCCTACAAAATCTCAAATTTTACCTGTAATGGGAGCTTCTGAGATCCTCTGATCCAACTCCCTTATCAGCAGGTTTTTTTTTGTTTTCCCAATAATCCTACAGCTTCTTAAATGTCCTGATGACAGCCTGCTAACTACCGCTCAGGGAAACCAGGAGGTGAACAGGTGATTCATTAACTCCAGTCATTAAAAGCACTCCATTTTAATGAAGAAGGAGCTGAAATAACCTTTTTGGTAACTTTCTCCCAATAGTTACATTTTGACCCCCGCTTCACTTTTTCCTTTTCTTGAAGGCTCTGCAATTGTTTGGAACCTGGTATTTGATAATAGTTAAAACCCTGCATTTATTGAACACGTTGTTAGTTTCAGGCACTGTACTAAGAACATTCTGTATAATATGAGATTTACTCACAATGCCCTCATGAGCTACTTAAGATTGTCGCCAGCATCTTATGGGGGGCAGGCAGAGGGGTGCGGTGGAAATCACGTATTCTAGCGTTCCACAGCTGGTAACTGATAAAGCTGGGATTGTAACCCAAGCATCAGATGCTAAAGCTTAGTCACCATATCAGGCTGCTCCCACCATTCAGAGTGTCAACTAATCTGATGAGGTACAGTTGCCAGACCTCTCACCATCCTCATCACTCCCGTCTGCTTCCACTCCATGTTGTCACTGCCCACTTTACCACGTGGCATCTTAAATCACGTTCCCTATTGCAGACTGTCTAACCACTTCAAACCACTGCTTTCTCTAAGGAGGGCTGAGGACTCCATTTTACCAAGTAGAATTCTCAGGAATCGGATGTATGAAGTCATTAACTGAATCATTAGCTATTCCAGTCAACCTTCATTTAGAGATGAGGGTTCAGGAACCCAGAGAGGAACCAGGACTTGCCCAAGATCCCACGGTAATTTAGGGTCTAATGGAACAGAACTGTGCTCTTGAGGCTCTTAACCCAATCTCTTTTCACTATCTACAAACAAAAGTCTTTTTTTTTTTTTTTTTCTGAGACAGAATCTTGCTCTGTTGCCCAGGCTGGAGTGCAATGGCAAGGTCACGGCTCACTGCAACCTCCACCTCCCGGGTTCAAGTGATTCCCCTGTCCCCTGCCTCAGCTTCCAGAGTGGCTGAGAATATAGGCATGTGCCACCACCCCTGGCTAATTTTTGTATTTTTAGTAGAGATGGGGTTTCACTATGCTGGTCAAGCTTATCTCGAAATCCTGACCTCGTGATCTGCCCGTCTCAGCATCCCGAAGTGCTGGGATTACAAGGTGTGAGCCAGTGTGCCTGGCCAAAAGTCATTTTTTAATTGATTATTTTAATAGTTGTACCTGTGGTCTGATTTCTTTGTAAATATATCATTAGTTCATTTGTTTATGTAAAGCTGCGCCCTCTGATGTCCTTGGGCAGTTAAGTTGTGAGCCCTAAACACAAGACTTTACATGAATCTCTTATTTGGAAGTTCGTGGTCAGTCCAGTGTCATTTCATATTCTGTTTGATAATACTTTGCAAAATGTAACACTTGGCCCTGGCCTTAAGCTCTGTCCTACTTTATAGTCACCTCCTATTGCTAACTCCATTCCAAGGTTCTGTAAAGAACAGAGTAAGAATGATGTCCTTATCTTGCCACTGCCAAGCCTATAGAGGACACTTTGGCAGGGTTTGGTTTGAAATTCATTTCAAACTCATTTCTTTATCATTAATGAAAGGTCCTGGGTTGGGCAAACAGAAGAGGTCAAATCACAAGGGCTTCCCTTCAGAGAGCTGACAATATTAACAGCACAGAGAATACTAGGCCTGTTGATTAAAACTCAAGGCGTCATACTGTAAGGGCCCCAAAGGAAGCATTAAATTGGGCCATAGGAAGGACAAGTCACATCCAGTTTAGTGATCAAGGGTGGTTTGGGGAAGAAATAACAGAATTCTACTCCTACATGATAGGGAGAGACTACAGAGGCCACCTAGACCAACAAACTCTGCCATCAGGTCCTTGAATCATTGCTACCATGTCCTGGTAGTGGTTGTAGCATTGCTAGTGATATGGAACTCATTACCCACTTATGCAAACCATTGAGACATTGGGAACCTTCACTGTTGGAAATGCTTCCTTCAGTTGAGCCAAACTATCTTCCCAAAGGTTATGCTCTTTGATATAGCCTATGATGCTATGCAAGATAGATGTAATTCTTCCCCCACACTGCACTTATTCTTTTTTTTTTTGAGACAGAGTCTCCCTCTGTTGCCCAGGCTGGAGTGCAGTGGCATGATCTTGGCTCATTGCAACCTCCGCTTCCTGGGTTCAAGTGATTATCCTGCCTCGGCCTTCTGAGTAGCTGGGATTACAGGAGTGTGCCACCACACCCGGCTAATTTTTGTATTTTTAGTAGAGACGGGGTTTCACCATGTTGGTCAGGCTGGTCTCGAACTCCTGATCTTGTGATCCACCCGCCTTGGCCTCCCAAAGTGCTGGGATTACAGGCATGAGCCACCATGCCCTGTTGCAATTATTCATTCTTTAAGTTGTCTTCCAGGGTGCCCTCTCCCCAGTCTTAAAATTTCCAGATTGAACTCCCCATTTGTGTGTGTGTGTGTCTAGCTTTCCTCAGAGGAAAGGACTGAAGCCAGAAATCTAGGCAGCTAGACTCTAGATTATCAACTCCCTTCTACACACTTCTTTTATTGCGGCCTGAGGCTACATTACATTAGCTTTTATTGCCAGCCACATCACCCAGAGGACTTATGCTCTACAGTTTATTTGTTTATTTGTTTTTCCTTACATGCTGCTGTTAAGCTGCATTTCCCCACCTGTCCCTGTGCACATAAGACATGATAAGTCACCTTCAGTGGTGTTAGCACAGGCTCTGGAGTCAGGCTTCCCTGCTTCCAGGCGTGACCATGTCACTAACCAGCTGTGCAAGTCTCTTTATCTGCTTCTCAATTTCCCCATCGCACTGGGGTTAGTGTCAGTATCTGCCTTCTAGAATAGCTCTGATATTAAATGATATTAATCTATAAAACTGTTTAAAACAGCTAATGGAATGGAGTTTCTGTTATTCTTGTTGCTGTTACTTTTCATATTGCTGAGTTTGGTCCATTGATCCAGTCTACTGAAATATTTTAAAATTTAAATCTTTAGTCTGTTATTCAGCATATCTGTCATCCCTCCTAGTCTCATGCTATGGGTTGGTTTCCTCAGTTCCAACCTTGCCTTGTAAAAACAGAACAAAGCAATGGCAATGAAAATACCCTGATGTGAGCAGGGACAGAGTCTTGTTAAACCATATGATATATATATATATATATATATACACACACACATATACATATATATACACATATACATATATACATATATACACACACATATATATATATATACACACTTCTAGTTGAGTGATTCAAAACCATGGAAGACAACATTCCATGCGTTACTCATTCCATTTAGCACATGTTTGTCATTTTGTTTGCTTGTTCAATTGTTTGGCTGCATGGCCTCAGAACCACCTTCCTATGTTTAGGAAATAACCCCAATAAGAATCTGTATAGGAGGAAGAGAGTTCCTTCTACTCCAAGGGCTTAAAGGGCCAGAGAGTTGATTCCCTAACTTTCCTGGAAGCTAGAATGCCAACTCAGCACCAAATCCCCTGTGTTTTAAATTTGGATTCAGTATCTTACACACACACACACACACACACACACACACACACACATCATTGGCCACGGAGAACTCATTCTGGTCACTGGAGCAGTGGCTGTACAGCATCTGATTTCCAGGGGCCACAGAGGTGGTAAAATAACCCATAGCCACCCATGTCCAGCGGGGACAACCGTGGTGCCTTCACTCTTCTCGTTCTATGGCAGAGTCTGGCCTGGGCTTCTAACTGCCCAGCCTTCCTAGGTACCTGGGGTTTTTCTGAGCCTCTTTCTTCAGTTTTCCTGCAAAGACTATGCTGCCCAGAGTCTATTTTTGTTGCTTTCAACTAAGAAACCCGAAAGTTTTCATTTCCCCACATATCCTTGTGGGACTGTTATGAGAAACAATATCTGCTGCATTATTGAATGAGATATCTGGCTTTTGAGTGCTTCTCAAAGGCCAAATAGAATGTTGAGAGTCAGATAGGGTGTAAGGTTGGAGCAGAAGGCGGTTTTAGTAAACATTGAATAGGCTGGGTGCAGTGACTCATGCCTATAATCTCAACATTTTGGGAGGTTGAGACAGGTAGATTGCTTGAGCCCGGGAGTTTGAGACCAGCTTGGACAATACCATGAAACCTCATCTCTACAAAAAATACAAAAATTAGCTGAGCACGGCAGCACGTGCCTGTAGTCCCCAGCTACTCGGGAGGTATTGCTTGAGCCAGAGAGGTCAAGGCCGCAGTAAGCTGGGATTGCGCCACTGCACTCCAGCTTGGGTGTCAGATCCAGACCCTGTCTTAAAACAAACAAACAAACATTGGATAGTCCAATTTGTGTTGAGTAAATATTGGGCAGGTGTCAGGACCTGGGTAGAAGTCCAGTAATATAGCTCAGTGGATGAGGTGGCATTTCCAAGGGCAGCTATGGCAGGCAGCATAATAGCTTGGCATGTGGATGGAAAATGATCTCTTGTAAGGGACACATCCAGTTCTGTGGGAAAGTTTTCTATGGACTCTAGCCAAGGAGCCAATGCAAAAATCTCAAAAGCTGGAATACATAGGAACTCTTGGCATTGATGGGTGCATGAAAGGGGATCACCCCATAAGAATGGACAAGTGGCCTCAAGTCGCATCTTAGCTTCTGGAGGGGACAGTCTGCACACCTTCTTAACTGTATAGCTTCTGTGTTGGCCCAATTATTGGGTAAACAGTGGAAGTTGTCAGTGCATACAGTTGGGCGAGTTTGGGCAGCAAGGGCACACAGCTAAAAACTTTCTTTGGAGTTAGTCTCATACCATCCCACAACAACTTTTCTGATACATCTTTGAAAGGTATCTGCTTTACTCTTTCAGGGAGTGAAGTCTGCAGGGGAAGCCCAAGGTCTCAGAGCATCTGAGACATGGTAGCCTGTCTAATGGGTCAGAGAGTACAACCTTATAAGGGCTTTGATTTTGTAGCTGAGACAGCTCCTTGCCCAAATTTAACCCAGTTATCACTGAACTGAACAGTACTCTTGGAGCCATTCATTTCAATTTCTTTTTTTTTCGAAACAGAGTCTCACTCTATCACCCAGGCTGGAGTACAGTAGCGCTATCTCGGTTCACTACAACCTCTGCCTCCCATGTTCAAGCGATTCTCTTGCCTCAGCCTCCCAAGTAGCTGGGTCTACAGGCATGTGCCACAACACCCAGCTAATTTTTGTATTTTTAGTAGAGGCAGGGTTTTACCATGTTGGCCAGGCTGGTCTTGAACTCTTGACCTCAAGTGTTCCGTCTGCCTCAGCCTCCCAAATTGCTGGGATTATAGGTGTGAGCCCCTGCGCCCAGCTCATCTCAATTTCTATGTGGTAATCCCTGCCTGGTCACTATGAACGCAAATTCAGATCACTACCCAAAGAGGACTAACCAAACATAGGTGAAGCTATATAGGTAGCTTAGTAAAATATCAGTAGTAATCAACTTTCCATTGTCTACTTATTAAAGCCACATGTTTAAAAGTTTTTTTTTTTAAATATTGATTTGATAGCCCCAGCAAAACTACATTTAAATCCAAAGCCAAATTGAAAATCAGGGTGAAGTGCTTCATTTATGCAAACAATTCTAAATCTCAATACTTTGCCAAAATATTCCAGTAGTAAAGGGAGATCTATCTTGAACAACTTCACTCCACTTTCTTCTTCATAGACACTGCTATATAGTATAAGATATAATTTTCATTTTTATTATTATTTGAGGGAGCTTACAAAGCACTTTATAAATGGAGTGTCCCTATTAGTATTATTATCTTAGAGTAAAAATTGCAATTTAGCAGTTAGAGCTGGGGACGCTTGCCTTCCAACTAATGCATTGGTGATTCTTGTGTTTTATTCATCACCATTCCTGCTGCAATCATTGCAGGGAACCTTCAACTTCAGCAAATCTCAGCAGTGCATTTGGGAGCATTAATCAGGAGACTAACGCAGCCTGAGAAGTCACATCTTTGAAGTGAGGAACGGATCAGATCCTGAGGCGTCATTGTAGCTGCCCCCTCTCTATCACCCCCACTCCTCCTGTGCCCTGTATTGCAAACCAGAGAAGCAACAGTTTTCACTTACTGAGAGACGTGCCTAGTGTCCTTTTCTTATTGGGTGCATAACTTCTGTCTCATTTCTTGTGATTGGGGAAAGATCACCTGTCAGCAAGTTTGTGGTCAATTGCTGACAAATTTTCCCTAATAGGCTGCCCTGTGATTTCCTTCCTCTAGGCAGATCAGCTCTTGCAATGCTGGCATTGCTGATAAATAGCTGTGTGGCCTTGAGAAAGCCAATTAACCTCAGTTTCTTCATCTGTAAAGTGGCCTTTTGGGTCCTTTCCAGCTCGAAATGGCCTGGCTCTGAAATCTTCCTCCACAAATCACTTGGCATGGCACTTTCGAACCATTGCTTCTCAGCATTCTGGAGAAGAAATCATGGAGACAAGCACACCTGGATGTGAATGCACAGGTTTGCTTTGCCCAAGCAGAGTTTATAAGCAGAGAGTGATAGTGAGACATCATTTTGAAACCCTTTATGGGATACTTTCCATACCAAATTTAGAGCTTTGGACTTTATTCCCTAGGTCCCAAGGAAGTTTTACAGGATTTGAAGCATGCTTTATTAAATGATTTCTGGACCACATTGAAAGGAACTGATAGAAAGAGACAGAAAGTTTAAACAGGGAAATTCACAGGGAGAGTACTCCTGTGAGTACCCTCTGGCACTCACTTCACTGGTGGAGAGGATGAAGCCAGCACGAGGGTAGAAGCACAGTTATAATAGCTGATGTGGACTGAGCATTTACTCTATGCACACACTGTATTCAACACGTCCCATGAATTATCTCAGTCCATCTTCAGGACAGTCTCAATGAGGTAGAAGCTATAATTATCCATTTATAGAATATGCAAATCAAGACCCAGGATAATTCAGCAACTTTTCTCAATATTATGCAGCTAATAAGTGGATGAGCAGGGCTTTGAGCCAAGAGATCCCGTGTTCTTCATTGCTCTGTTATAGGGAGACAGACTTAAGATGCTTTCAAGGGTAGGTCCATGAGACTTACCACTGATAATCGGGAAGTGCTTACTGATGGCCTGGGACTGGGCCTTTCATAGGTTATCTCATTTCATCTTTCCAATTCCATAAATGGGAGCCTGAGATCACATGGTAGACAGCTGCAAATGATTTAAATTCAGGACCTGAAAGATCCAGAAACCTTTTCTCATGACTTTTCTCAGGCATACAAGATTGATGGATTCTTGGCACTCTCCCCACCCAGAATTATTTAAGGATGACACCAAGTGTTATGTTTTCTGTGATGTGCTCATAAAACTTAAATATTTAAAAAGATGTGTTAGGCAGAAAGAAGTTGTGTTTCCAAGATCCATGTTCTCTCCTGAGAGTTTGGCTCCTGTCCAGCCCTGGCATACGTGAAGGGAAGATGCTACCAAGAGTGTCATGTCAGAACATTTATCTTGCACCCAGGATTTACACTTTGTTTTGAAGGGTTGTTGAAAGAAGATGTATACATTCAGTTTTTGTCCATCAATAGGTACTATACATTCTCTGTTATGCAGCATTAAGATCTTGTATGTTGCATGTCAAAAAGGGAGTCCCATTGCAGCTTCTCCAATGCATATTAATAAGAAACAAGATTTATAAGAGATAAAGAATAATCTACACCAAATTTGAGGATGACATTAAGAGACATGAAATTTGGCACTCTAAGGCAGGTCTTCAGAATAAATGTGATAGCAAAGACCAAGATGGCAAAGTTTTGTTCAAAGAGACACAGTCCACGAAGGTTTCTATGTTTTGTATTATCAACTCTTATATTCGTGTAACATTTTCATCTGTAGACCACCAGGTCAAACCCTTTACCCATCCCACTCACTGTTAACAAGAAGGAACTCACTCCTCTCCTGTGGACTCAAGTTTCCTCTTTGGTAGAATAAGAGGATTAGAATGGAACATTGCCTCCCTACAGGAGGTATTGGGTGAAACAGTTGAGCTCTGTTAAAAAAGTCCAAGAAGAAGTTTCGGTCACACTGACTTGACCCAGAGAATATGTGTATTATTCTCCTAACACAGCTCCTGGGTTCAAAATTTTATTTGGGCAATGAAAATCAAGTTGATAGTAGGCTCCTGGAAACTCAGAACATAGTTCTCAGTTCTGGCAAAGAGGCCCCCAAACCTGTCCTCCAAGGAACAGTTGTGAAAACAAAGCAAGTAAGAAAAGCATTGTGGGTAAGACTGTGAATTGATGAAATTCATGTTAATAGCATCACTCTTCAAGAATTGCCTGTCTTTGCTTGATGTTGAAAAATGTTGATACTATCTTCTATAGCATTGTTTCCCCTGTTTTTACATTTGCATGGGAAACAATTCGATTAACATTTCTTTCTGAAGATGGTCTGCTTCTAAGAGAGTGACATTGATTGTGTCAGCTTGGCCCACTGAGTGTGCTTTCACCTTGCAGGGCAGATTTGGATGCAAAGCAGAGAGATCTTGAAAATATCAACTTTACCTGCATTGTTGCACCTGCTTTCAAAGCTCATTTGGGTTTACTATAAGGCAACATTGAAAATACTATTCATGCACATGCTCTCAAATGTGAGAAATTGTGCTAATCCAACTTTCATTTTCATATCAATTTGAACAAGAAATGAGTTTGTCAGAAACAATCATGTCTGTTGCAGAGGTGTCAGGTTGGATAGTCAGAGGGATGTGACTGTTGCCCTGGGAGGTGCCTTGTGTTGTGGGAATGTGTTGATGGAGGTTATCCAGTAGGCTAGATCCAAGTGCGCCCCCTGGGAAACTCACAGGGATTATAGCTAGCAGCTGGTTTGTCCCAGCTGGGAATATTTCCCAGTCTCCCTCTATATTTGGTTCAGCCTTTTCCTAATTCTCAGTGCTTTCTGGGCCCCTCACAAAAACACAAACACTAAAACCTCTTCCAAAAACAAATAAACAAACAACAACAACAAAAAGAAAACCCAGTCTTTATATAAATAGCTCAATCTTTATGAAGTGTATGCTTTATGTTAAAAAAAATATTGTAACTTGATGCTGGTGCTGCAAACGTGGGCGGAGAGATTCAAAGTCATTTCAGGAAGAACTGGGAGGACCTCAGATATTTATTTTACTGGCCATGCAGGAGCTGATTTTAAAGCTTTTAAGTTATCTGTGAGGCCAGAATTCTTTTGGCTTTATATTTCATAAATTAACTTTTGAATGTATTTCCCCCAAATATTTAATTCTTAAGAAATCGAGAATACTACCAAGACAACAGAATTTGCAAAGTCAGCTTACATATTTCCTTGTCTTTTTGGGTCTTTCTTTGAATGAACAAATGGGGCACAGAGTGATTTAAATCTTACATCCTCTCCATAATTCACTATGCCTTCACAACAGCAATATAAATCGGGAACATTCTTTTGATGATCTTGGTATATGCTTCACATTCATTGTCTCCTTCCATTCCCAGGATAGCCTTAAAAGACTAATCTGAATAGAGAGCAGTGATTAAAAGCGCAGTGCCAAAGGGGTTTATACCAAAACAGATTCCACTGCCCCCAGTCTTTTGTTGTGTCCATGTGCATATTACATGCTTCTGGTTTTTTTTTTTTTTTTTTCTTTGATTTCCCTCTGTCTACCTTGGGATGACAGTGACACCTACCTACAAAAAGCCAAGTGCATAATGGGACTTAATAAATGCTAGCTATCACCTTGTGAGTTAGAAGTATATTAGTATTTCTTCTCTATAGAGAGAAAGAGATTCAATGAGTTTATACATCTTAACTCTGGGTTCTATGGCTAGTGAGTGACAATGTGGAATTTGTCTGCAAGCTCAGTGTTTCCAAACCCATTTGTTCCTTTCCATTCCCTTTACTAAAATTGACTAATCTATTGCTGCTCTTCCAAACTGAACTTTCACCTGGGTATAAGGAAGAGAACCTTTCCTCTGCTTATAGAGGTGTCATGCTTCACTTTTAAAGGAAATTGGCATAGATAATACTTTCCTTCCCAGCAGGAATCATATTTGCATACCTCTGAAAATAAGAACTCAATTTTCTCCACCAAATCCTTTGTTTTTGAGCTTTTATATGTTTATAATTGTAATTTCATGATAACTCTTTAACCCAGTGCTATCCAATAAAAATATAATACAAACCACAAACGTCATTCACATATTTAGTTTAAAATGTTCTAGCAGTCAAATTAAAAAAGTAAAAGGGAAATAGCTAATATTTACTTTAATAATTTCTTTTGTTTAAGCCAATATATAAAAACTGTAACACAATACAACATATTATAACATAATATAAATTATTGGTTTATAATCAATGTAACATTATTAATGTGACATTTCATATCTTTTTTATACTGTCTTTAAAATGTGGAATGTGTTTTATACTAATGCATCTCAGTTGAGACTAGGCACATTTTAAGTGCTCAGTAGCTGCATGTAGCTAGTGGATACCTTACAGATAGTGCAGGTCTCAACTTTTGAAGAATACATTTATACAGATTTTTTAAAAACTACTATTGGTGAGGGAGACACTGTTGGGCATATTGTCATGTTATCTAATTCATCTTCAAAATAATCCTATACTACCATCCCTATTTTTCAGACAAAAAAGTTAAAATCAGATTATATAACATGCTTACCATCACATAAGCTAGTAAAATGCAGAGCTTGAATTCAGATTTAACATATTTTATTTCCTCGTGTAGACCTCTTTCCATAATATTGTAACACCTTAATAATGATGGTGATTATTACAACAATGATGAAAAAATAATACCATTAATATAACAATTCTGTTACCACCTGGCATCAGTGAATTTATAATGCTTTCACTTACATTGTCTCATGCTTATTCTCATTTCATACACAATTGTTTAAAACATGTGTTTATTTCCTAAATAAGCATCTAGCAGGTTGCAAGATCCAAAGCTAACTGAGAGTATGTGATAACTCAACAAACCAAGCTGCTTCCAACACCCAGGTTATCTAGGAAATCAGATTCCTGTGAAGTTTAGAGTTTCAATGGAACGCAAAAAATATGAGCACCCGGGAGGTGTGCCATGGTGCTTGGGCCATGTGGTAGGCACCTGCATGAATGTGCATGTGTAGGCACTGGGTGGAGAGTGACAAGAGGAGAGCACAGAGAGACGGGCTGGCTCCAGGTTGCAGTTGTTGTGGGTGAATTGATAGACAGCAGTAGAGAACCAAAATACCTTGACAGATAACGCTCAGTTTCAGTGTTTTTGCTGCATCTCAGCCCCCACACTTTTAAACCACAGCTGCTGGAGCCATCTTCTTGCATTTTTTGCTCCATTGCTCCTGTCCTGAGTCTCCACCCCAAAGTTGGGTTCAACAGAAGGATCCATACTAAGAGGATGGCCAAGAATAGGATATTTCTTATCTGTAACCAGGGATAATCATGACTTTCAGAGGGTGGGTGAACTATCATTGACACAAGCTTCAGTGTCTCTAACACATGGCACCTTCATGGGGCTACTTGACTTACAGCATGGTAGTTGGCTTTGGAAAGGATAAATCTCAAGAATATATGTTTCAAAAGGACAAAAATCGCAGCATGCAAGGGTGCTTATGGTTCTCTTTGCATCATGCTTGTCTATATCCCTTTGGCTACAGGCCAGGGTCATATGGGCAAGTCCAGAGTTAATGTATTACAGTCATAAGTAAAGGAAGGGTGATTTATTGGGATTCTCCAAAGTAAGAGTTTCCTCCACAGGTTTCTCAAGAGGGAGGTAAGTGAATTTTTTAGGAGAGTGTATATGGAGATGTTGCAAGAGACATGATCCCATTAGAAATATTTCCTCATACTCTCTTCAACTGTTGACTCAATGAGACAAATTGGGAGTAAGATTTTGGGTCTATAGCTACACAGAAATCTAAACAGTGCAGAAATGGATTTTCAACATGAATTTTTTAAAACTTAGACTTTTAGAGTTGTTTTAATTCAAACAGTATCTTTGGTTCTTAGAGTCAGAATTTTCCTTAAAGGTCATATTAGCTGTTGTCTGCAGGCATCTTTTGGAGGTGTGAACTTGCAATCATTGTGCAAAACAAAGATTCTGGCACTTTTAATTCTATTATGCAACCTGAGAATAATTTTACTTTTAAAAATACATGTCTATATTGTATGAATGCAATATGTCATCATAACTGTGAGTAAAGATGTCCCTGGAACAAACAACAACAACAAAAAACCCATCAGACTAAGGATATGTCATCTGCCCATCCACCCATTTATCAGAATATCCATCCATTCATTCATTTAGCAAAAGTCATACACACTGAAAATCAGCTAGGCTGTGGATATAAGGGTTGACAAGGTAGACACAGTATCTATTCTTATGGATCTTATATTTAGTTTGTGGGAGTGGACCATAGAAAGAAAACAAGCAAAAAAAATAATTTTTAGTAGTGATAAATGTGATCAATAGTACATGGCAATGTGATGTATTGGGAAGTGGCCTTGACACTTGAGGAAGATAGTCATCATCTTGGCTGAGGAGCACTGCTCATGGGAAGATGGTAGTGATGGCCTTGGTATTTACCATAACGGGGGGTGGGCCTACAAAGTGGTGAGTAGGGAGGGAAGAGAAGAAGGGAGGAAGAAGGAAAATAGAAAAAATAAAAATGAGGAAGAAGGAATGAATAAATGGAGATAGGAAAGTAGGGCAAGATATTAGTATCACAATTCATATTTTCCCAAACTGATGACCTGGAATCCCCACAATTGTCCTGGGAGTGGGGTCCCCTAATGTGGAAGGAGAGCTCCAAAGAGGAAAGGGAGTTTGACTAGCATCACAGGTGAGGTCAGGGCTCTGCCCAGAGAAGAACCTGTGCCTTTGGCTGTGGTGCCCTGCTTGTGCATGCCTGTCTCTCCTCATGATTGGTTGGTGTCTTCTTGGCAAGGAAGGTTTGTCTCAGCAGTGATGGATTAGGAGAGTGGTATGCATCTCTTGGGGTTCTGAGAGGCCAAGAAATGTGGAGAACAAGTTTGTGTAAGTGGTTGGAATGGAAATGTTATTAGAACATAGTTCCTCTGAGTAATGGATAAAAGCTTTAAGGTGCTATGCCTGGAAGAATATAGCCTACACATATTTGAGGAATTACTTTAAGGAAGAAAGTTATCAGATTTTTTACCTTTGACAATATTAGAAAAGCAATTAAATGTGTATCTTAGGATGAAAAATTTAAATTTTAATCAGAACTGCTCCCTTGATAAGAGGTGTTAGCTATAGAGGGCATGGAATTGTTTTTTCAGAGATCATTACACATAGTGGTTGTCTACTCATTGTAGATATCACCAATGAATGCCATTCTGGTGGGGGATGCCCCTGGCTGCCCCCTTACTCCAGTTTCCTCAAATTCACTATCTTTTGGTTTTTCTTTTTCTTTTTCTTTTTTTTTTTTGAGACAGAGTCTCGCTCTGTCACCCGGGCTGGAGTGCAGTGGCACGATCTCAGCTCACTGCAACCTCCACCTCCTGGGTTCTTGTGATTGACATTCTTGTGATTGACAGTGCACTTGAGACAAGGAAAAACAACATTTACCACATAGGTCCTCAAAATTGTTGGATGACATGAATAGATGAGTGGGTGAATGAATTAATATTTGGCTTCCCTAGACCTTCCCTGTTTTTTTAAATATTCCATGTTTTCACTTGTATTGTCTACTCTCCTTGGGAGATCATGGCACCCTGTAATATAAAATTTGTTATCGTACAGCTGTCTATATGCTGTTCCCAGTAGCAATGGATTCCATAAGACTTAGATTGGCATTCCATTTCACAAGTCATCATACCCAGTTTTATTGGATGGGTGAATTAAAGGGTTAGTAAGTGACTGAAATTATGAATGAATGCGTGACTAAGAAAATAGACGATCATAAAGCACATCTGTAATTTCAGGTTCTCTGCTCAATATATCAAATATAATAGACATCTGAAAGTGACCTCAAAGGTCATTTTATTCTTACCTTTTTTAAACAGATTTAGGTGCTGATATTTAGAAAAATTTAAAAGATTACACGCCCCCCCCACACACCAAATCACATGGCATAGTAGTGGCAGAGACAAGAACAGGACTTCAGCAGTTTTAGTTCCTAGTGAGGTTCACCCTTCACTACACAATTTCTTATCTTAAGTAACAGGCATTTTATAAGCACCTATGATATTCCAGACCCAATAGGAGATGCTACGGGGGATACTAAAAATGAAGACAGAGGCAGGGCATGGTGTCTCATGCCTGTAATCCAGCCAACTTGTGAGGCCAAGGTGGGAGGATTGCTTGAGCCCAGGAGTTTGAGATCAGCTTGGGCAACATAGTGAGACCCTGTCTCTAAAACACACACACATACACACACACACACACACACACACACACACACACACAAAGACACAGTTGCAATCTGCAATTCTCCAGCATCTCATAGACAAATGAGGGTAATTTGATAAATTCCCAACAGCACATGTATTACATACCCAGAGAAGGAGGGTCAGTCTGGCCAGCTGCTCCCATATTTCCTTGCTGCTAGAGTAGTATTTGAATATATCATGTAACTAGACTAGAAGGTTTATCTTACAGTAGTATCTGATGCTGTTAACTCTAGCTTGTTGTTCTGTCATCCCTTAGTATCCAAGGAATTTTAGGATTAACAGGGAGAGGGATGTGGTAGCAATATGAGGTTCAATAGTAAATATTGAACCTCTCATTACCCCTGTTCTTTCCCTGAAGATACCCATTGGTCAGTTGGTTCTTCCAGCTGCTGCCCTACCCAGTTTCATGGCCTTCTCTTCCATAGTTGACCTATTTTGATAATTGATTTTCTCCATTGTGTTGAGCAAGCTGAGTCTTCTGGTAGGAAGGAAGAATCAATAAGGGTTGCCATCCTTGTGTTACTCCAATAATCCAAGCAATCCTAGGCTGAGTTTGATTGGCTCACCTGCTCTTTTTTGATGGTTTCTGGTTAGATTGTCATTCTAGCAGAGCTTAGTTATTGGGCAAAATCACAGAGAAAACCAATTTACAGACTCAATTGCTGAATTTCCTCTTATTTTTTAAAATTTTTTATCTTAACTTTTCTGATCAAAAGTCCCCAGTAGTGGACTGGAAGTAGAGAATGTGAAAGGATTCCCATGTGTTGTGGGGGAGATACTACTTTTCTGTTCTTTGTTATAGGACTGATTACATAGGTGTGTTTCCTAATTCATAGAGCTGTGCTCTTCTTTGTGTATATTATACTTAACATTTTTAGAAAAATAAAAAGCGACTACTACTGATAATAATAATAATTTCATTCCTAGAACAGTGGTGATTTTGCCCCCAGAGGACATTTGGCAAGATCTAGAGACATTTGTTTTGCCACAGCTTGGGAGGGAATGCTGCTGGCATCAAGTGGATAGGGGCCAGGGATGCCGCTAGACGTCCTGCAGTGCACAGGACAGCCCTCTGCAAAAAACAGTCATCCGACCCAAAGTGCCAGTAGTGCTGAGGCCGACAAGCCCTATCCTAGAGAATGAGGGTCAATCTGAAAGATTCATTATTGAACAGTCATGACAATTGCCATTTATAGAGACTTATGAAGTAGATTGGCTATATCTTCATTTTGCATTTGAGGAAATTGAGGCTAACGAAGCTAATTTGTCCAACATGACCCAGTTGGGAATCCAGGTCCCCATGCAGTCCAAACCTTGTTCTTTACAACACGTTATTATTTTGCCTATTATCACTTCTCTAGCAATTTTGAAAACTTACAAATATGTTTTTCCCAATAGCTGAAATGAGTTTGTGTGTGTGTGTCTGTGTGTGTGTGAAACAACCAGATGAAAGGTAATAACGAGAAGAGGCTTTAAAAGATATTATCTACATAGTCTTCTGCAATGATGCCTTTAACAAAACATAATAATAGACTACTGTGAACTGCTTTTGCCAAGAACATGTCAAAAAAAATCAAACTGAAAGCATAGTCTTCTAGTTATTGAACGAATTGAAATTTGACCTTTGGATACAGGTAAGAATACAACTGTCATTCAAGGGAGTTAAAACCTGTTTCTGACTATTGTCAGGAGACTGAATAGCCTATTCCAGTTCCTTGAGTCAGAAATTTTCTGAAGCTTCCATTTGTAAATATTAATATATACATAGGGAATTAGTCAAAGTTCAACCAGGGGAACAGAACCAACAGGATACACACACATACACCCCAAATATATACATATATATTTGTATATACCAAACTGCATATATTTGGTATATATACATGTAATACATATGCCAAATTTATATAGTTGGTGTATATACTTGTATATATGTTATATATATAATATGTATAATATATGTGTGTATATATATTTGGCATGTGTTTGTGTATATATACACATATATGTACATATATGTACACACATACACATATGTACATATGCACATATATACATACATGCACATATATACACATACATGCACATACACATGCACATATACACATGCATGCACATATATACACACACATGCACATATATACACATAAATGCACATATACATGCACATACATATACATACATGTACATACACATGCACATATATACACATACATGTACATACACATGCACATATACACATAGGTACATATATACACACATACACACACACACCCCCCAAAATATTTATGGTAAGAGATTGACTTAAGCAATTTTAGCATATAGTAGTCTGTTTGGGCTGTTATAACAAAATATCTTAGGCTGGATCATTTATAAAGAACAGAAATTTATTGTTTACAGTTCTGGAGGCTGGAAAGTCCAAGATCAAGGCACTTTCAGATTCTGTGTCTGATGAGGGAGAGACAAGAATACTTGTAATACTTCACTGGAAGTATTACAATGAAGTTGTAGCTACATGGATGTATGCTTGGGATAAAATGTTAAGAGGTACAAGGTAGGCCATCGAATTATGTATTCAGTCTGACTTCAACTTACTACACACATACTTATGCATTTATGTATATATTAGAGCATGTAGAGAAATTATGGCAAAATGCCAGCAGCAATTGCATAGGGCTGGAATTTAAGTTTAAAATTTAAATTGTATTCATTTTCAATTTGTAATTACTGTATATTCCTCATAGATGGCACCATCTCAATGCCTTCTCACATAGTGGAAGAGGCAGGGAGCTCTTTTGATTCACTTTTATAAGGGCATTGATCCCTTGGCCTAATCACCTTTAAAAATCCCCACCTTTTAATATCATCACATTACAGATTATGTTTCAACATATGAACTTGAGGGAGATATTTTAAGACCTTAGCACTGAGGTTGGCTGGGAAAATTCAAAATCCATAGGGCAGGTAGGCAGGAAGGGTAGACTAGACTTCTCAGATGAGAGCTGACATTGCAGTCCACAGATGGGATTTTAGCTTCATCAGGGAAGTCTCAGTTCTGCTCTTAATGCCTTTCAACTGGTTGAATAAGGCCCATCCAGATAATCTAGGAGGATTTTCCACACTTAAAGTAAACTGATTACAGACTTGAATTACATCCACTGAATACCTTCACAATAACACCTAGATTGCTTAGATTATTGCTTAATTGTATAACTGTGGACAATAACCTAGCCAAATTAACACATAAAACTGATCATTACATGTAGTAAACTATATAGTTTTCCTAATTTAGAAGTAACTTTAGATGGTGGAGTAGGTTTATCAAAAGCCACAAGTGTTAAGTAATGTAAAGCACATTGTTTCTCTCAACAGTGTGAGGATGTGGTTGGTGGCCATACCCACCTATCCAGCTGTTCTCCCAGATTGGAGATATCTTTGTATGCAACCAATACTTGTAATTCTGTCTTGAAACTCACTGTGATGTCATACAGAGACGCAATGTTGCAGACTGGAAAGAATGAGGAGTGAGGTAGACCTGGACCCAATCCCTGGGTCTGCTATTTAGGAGCTATGTGAATATGCCTATGACCTACCTGCATTAGAGGTAGTAACACACAACTTCACAGGTTCTGGTGAGATTTACCTGAAACATGCTTGTGCAGTGTATGGCAATATAGATACATACCTGTATAGAGACAGGTATGTCTTAATTTCTTTGCGCTGCTATAATAAAACGCCACATCCTGGGTAATTTATAACCAAGAGAATGTTTTTTTTTTCTCGCAGTTCTGCAAGCTGGAAAGTCTCGGGATCAAGGTGCCACATGTCTGGTGTCTAGCAAGGGCCTGTTCCTCATAAATGATGCCTTCTGAGTGTCCTCAGATGACAGAAGAGATGGAAGGGGTGAAAACAGGTGTATTTCCTCCTTTAAGTCCCTTGATAAGGGCATTAATCCTATTCTTTTATAGTCCTCTGTTTGTAGTCAGTATCATCGTGTCTCCTTCTGGGAGGGGATTATGAAACCATGTTAAAGAAACACAGAGAGGAGTACAAAGGAGAGGCTGAGACTAAGACAGGATTTTATAAATTCCATGGAAGAGTCACTGGCTGAGATTGTGGTTATTGAACTGGACTGCTATGCTTGGGTCCTTGTTTGAATTAAGCAACCCAAGAGATGTGTCTATGTATACACCTGCATATTTATATATAAATACATATCTACTGTGTGTGTGTGTGTGTGTGTGTGTGTGTGTGTAGTTTTCTGTTTATTTTTGTTGCTAGGAAAGAACACTATGTGTCATAAATTATGGTGTGCTTTAGAATGAAGTACTTTGCTCCATCTTACAACCTTGCTTTTACTTTCCCTTCATCCTACTTTTTAAAAACTTCCCTTTGTTTAAATCTTAGTGCATTGCTGGTATTTATGAAGGCCATTCGACTTCTCTTAAGGAGAGGCCTTAAATAAATGGGTCAGTAAATAGGCCTTAGTATTTGAGCTCTCCATAAGGCCAATCATTGGGAGTCCAATCACCTTTCTCCTGGAGGCTTGCTCAGAGCTTTAGTTAAACCCTATCAAATAGTAATTTTTTATTAAGGCAGAGTTGGTCCTAATATTCATCCAAGGAGCATATATTCAAATGATAGACTTCTCGCTAATTAATTTTGCTTTCTTATTTTGACATTCAGTGAGGCCTTTTTAGTGTTTTTAATGTGTGCATTATAGTATGTATAAGAACATACTGAAATTACCAATTTAATCATATCCTTCTCCAGATTATTAGCATTTTGAGGGTAGGGACTATAATGATTTTATCTCTGTATACCTAGTATCTACCACTGTGAATGTCACGTAGTAGATTATTTTGTTGGATGAATGGATGCTTGCTAAAATGACTGCTGTGTACGTGTGTGTATATTTGTACACGAACACACACTGCTATGGTTTGAAGGATCATGTCTCCTTCAAAATTCATGTTGAAAAATAATCCCTAATTAAATAGTATTGAGAGGTGTGGGTTTTGGGAAGTGTACCAGAGCTGCTGATTGCTCTAGAACCACCCCACAATTCTGAGTTTATTAGGCTCAGAGCCACAGAGAGCCTTGAGTTCTGGGCACTTCTGTCACCCATCTCCTTTTGCAGCCCCCGACAAAGAATTTTCCTTTTTAGCCTCAGTGTTTGCATGCCTAGGAGTGGATCACTGTGCTCCTTGTAGTCTTTGGGTCTCAGAAATAGTGAACAAGTACAGCATCCAGGGTGGAATTTTTGCCTTTAGTACCCTCCCCTGAATTCTTAAAAAAAAAAAAAAAAAAAGGAACCCAACACTGGGAGGCCAAGGCAGGCAGGTCAATTGAGGCCAGGAGTTCAAGACCAGCCTGGCCAACATGGTGAAACCCCATCTCTACTAAAAATAGATTAAATTAGCTGAGCGTGGTGGCACATGCCTGTAAACCCTGCTACTCAGGAGGCTGAGGCAGGAGAATTGCTTGAACTTGGGAGGCGGAGGTTGCAGTGGGCCAAGATCATGCCACTGCACTCCAGCCTGGACAACAGAGCGAGACTCCATCAAAAAAAAAAAAAAAAAAAAAGGAGAGAAATTTGTAATTTTGTAAATACTATAAGCTGAATGAATTTGTTAAAAAGTACATCACATCACTACATAAGTGACTTGACTTCAGGGTTCTTTTTATTTCTTATTTATTTTTCCTTTAAGGAAAGGTCAAGACACTTTTTTTTTTTTTTCTGGAAAATGTCCCTCAAGATGAGGTGAAACCTCAGTGTCCCATGAACAGATGATGGAACTGTTCATGGGTGAGACAAGGAACCTGTGATTTGAGCTGAGTTGCAAGAGACACAGGAGACATCCGGGGACTAGGTGAATGGACACCTGACACTTGGTCTGGGCTTGGCCACTTGGCTGTGGCCATGTTCCTCAGCTCTTTTGTGTCTCAGGCATCCCCACCAATAAGCAGAAGATAGTAATAGCCACCCCATCTCTATTAAGCTTGGTGTCAAGTGGTACTAAGACATGGGTTAGATAGTGCCTCTAACAGCCAAGAATAGAGATTTCTATCAGTTTGGCCCGAAGCACTTCTGTCTCCCTGGGCTGAATGGGATTGAGGTCATCTTTCTGTCTTCTGCTCTGGGCTGTGAGGTCACCATCACTGGAAAGCTGTGGAAGGAACATTGGCCTGGGAGTCCAGAATTTTTAATTCTCAACTAGATTCTGTCATTTTTAGTTAAAACTTGGGTAACTAATTTTTCCACTTGGGACATCTGTGTACGTATTTTTTAAATAATGGAGCTAAGTTTGGTGACCTCTAAGAGACTTTTCAGCTTTGAGGGGCTGCAGTGTAGCAATCACTGTGCTGTGGGATGGAGATAAGTAAGTGATGAGGACAGACCCTGCCATCTGTGACTATGGCATTCTATCGGAAGAGGCACAACATCTATGACAGGACAATCTCAGATTGTGGTATTTGTCCAAAAGGAAATGAACAGAGTCGTGTAATAAAATGAGAGGTGAAATGACTTCAGGTAGATCCAGAGAGACTTCTCTGGGGAGGTGACATTATTTATTATCCCTGGGACAAGGAGGGAGCTTGATAAATAATTTTAAAGATACATTAGCCAATTGAGTGAATGTTTATTGAGCACCTACTCTGTGCCTGACTTTAAATAGGGAACTGAGGCTAGGGTATTTAAGAAATCTTTCTTAAGAAAGGCCTAATCTCAGGTGGATCACGAGGTCAGGAGATTGAGACCATCCTGGCTAACACGGTGAAACCCTGTCTCTACTAAAAATACAAAAAATTAGCTGGGCGTGGTGGTGGGCGCCTGTAGTCCCAGCTACTTGGGAGACTGAGGCAGGAGAATGGCGTGAACCCGGGAGGTGGAGCTTGCAGTGAGCCGAGATTGCACCACTGCACTCCAGCCCGGGCCACAGAGTGAAACTCCATCTCAAAAAAAAAAAAAAAAAAAAAAAAAGAAAGAAAGGCCTAATCTATAGAGGAAAGAGACACACAGGAGTAAATCTTTCTTCTATTGTAACAACGGTAATCAGAAGAGATATGTGGGATTCAGGGACATTGATGTGCTGAGGTATGATCAACAGCATTCATAGAAAATGAGTGTTGAAATGGAAAAGAAACCACCAACATTATTTTTAAGTAATTATATTTCTTCTGCTGAGATTTTACAATAATCATCTCACTTTTCTGGAATTAATACTAAATAAATAGGTGGAAATATTTAAAAATTAGATGCACAAAAATATCTGTCATGGCAAAAATCAAAACTTAAATATCTAACCAGAGGAGATTTCTTAAATAAATTATGGTATATTTTTATGGTGAACTATAATTCAGTCACTAGAAGTATTACAAAGAAGTTGTAGCTACATGGACGTATGCTTAGGATAAAATGTTAAGACGTACAAGGTAGGCCATTGAATTATGTATTCAGTCTGACTTCAGCTTACTACACACATACTTACGCGCTTATGCATATATCAGAGCATGTAGAGAAGTTATAGCAAAATGCCAGCAGCAGTTGCATAGGGCTGGAATTTAAGTTTAAATTTTAAATTTTATTCATTTTCAATTTTTAATTACTGTATATTAGTACTCGAGTAGGAAACACACTTAAAATATCTCCAAACCTGGAGTGTTTGGAAAAGAATGGAATAGTGGTTCCTTCTAGTACAGTCTGTTTCTGATGAATTAGTCATCACACCTTTGGAACAAAAGCAGAACTTTGGATTTAAAAATAAACTTTACATTTTTTTTTTAATTTGAAGCCTTTAGGATACTGTAATTCATTTCTACTATCCACATTTTTTGCTACAAATTTAAATGAAGTAAGAATAGAAAGCATATGTGAGTTGGGAAAACCTTATTTTATTGTATGTTTCTGTTGGACCCCAGGAATGGCTGGGGGGAGGGAAGAACTGTTGTATAATTATTTCATAACTGAGGGTTCTAAGGCTTAGAGATGGGGAGTTGTTTGCCCATGGTCACATGGCTGATTTATAGGGACATTAGGCATCATCAAGATGTAGATGGGGAGAATAAGGCTCAAGAAAGGATTGGACCAAGACTTGTTATTTTCTTGCTGTTGGTGGTGGTGATAGTGGTATCTGTGGTAATGGTGATAAGGGGCAGAATGAAGTATCCAGTATAATCAGTTGAGAGACACAATATTGTTAGTTGTAAGATGACATTCTTCTGTATACATTCTTTTCAAAGCAGGAACACAATGTTGGAAAGGAAATTATAAACCCAACACTAGATCAGGTGTCACTTAAGGTCTAGATTTCAACTTTGCTATTAAGCGAAAACTTAGAACATGTCAGTTTTCAGAATAGAAATGTTTATCTCCGTATCTGAATTTTAAAATGCATTGTGCATATGTTCTGCCACTTAAAAGTAACAATCTTTTCCATTTTTCTCATTTTATTGCAAATTGCAATCACACCATGTCACCAAAAAGTTATTTAGTGACAACTTAGGGGGAGCCAAAAAGTTTCCTGTAATTTGCATATATTTTCCACATTCGGAATGTTAGTGATTAAATTTTTTGTATGTTCACTTAAATAATATATTATTATTGAAAATAAATACAATAATAAATGCAAAATGTTGGCGCTAATGGCATATGCTAAACATTTTCACAGTGCAACACGGCATACGCTTAGTTATTCATTAAGAGATTTTAAAATAACTCATATTTAGCAAGAATACATTATCTTTTATTCAGAATTAATTATATGCTGTTTTGTGTATGGTAATTTAAAGTGCTACCCACTTCTAATATGTAACATGCAAAAGAAACTATGGTTACAATTCATTAGAATTGGCTTCTTTCCTTTGCAATTTAGTGGCATAATTAATACATAGAACTGGAATGCGACTTGTTACTTGAATCAAAAGTTATATAAAGTGCAGATAACTAACAGTTACACATCCTTTTTCTTTTTTTAAGCACAGCAAGACTTAGAAGAATGGGATAAGTCATGAGAGTAAGTCACACATAATTGGTTATTTTACCATTCTTTGATAGTTTTAAGAGCAAGTTTTCACAAGGGCGATTTGAATTAGAGGGTAGAATAATATTTTAAAAATCGTTTTCTATTATTCAAATATAGAATGTTATTAAATTTTTTGGTATTGCTGGTTAAGTGCCTAGAACTTGATCATCTTCTATTTCTTTTTCTTTTTTGCTATGAGAAAAATAATGCTCAGAGAAGTTGAAATCCTTGCCTAGGGTAATGTAGTTCGTGACTAGGAACCCAGAGTTGGAGGTTTCTTGGTTTAGGTGAGGCTGCTGTTTGAGTTGCAGGAAAGTTACTCATATTGCCACTTTCTACCTTGGTTATTATAACAGGTTCAATAAAGGCAATATATTTGAACAGCATATTACCCCAACTAAACAAGAAGCTGACAAGAAGATGACCTCAACTAAACAAGAAGGAAGAAAATGACAAAAACAAAGTGCATCGAAAGTGGAAAACAAAATTCCCAAATGCACTTTCCATTTCTTTGAACACATATGTTGATGTCTTGACTTTTTCCCTAAAAGTGAAAGCATCTTGAATAATAATACTATTCATTCTGACCTGAGTGGAATGAGATGAGCACTCTACTCTGCTGACGAAAGTATAAATCAATAGTAGAGGGCATTTGGCAAAGTTTGTCTTGAACCTAAACATGTATCAGGCCCTTTGTTTTACTTGGTTAATTTCTGATATCTAGCCTTAGGAAACACTGAAACACGCAAGATAGAAGCTCATAAAAATGTGTTCATCCAGGTGATTTCTACAGTAGGTAAATTTTACCTTAATACAGCTGTTAAAAATGCTCAACACATTTTTATTTATAGGAGGCAAAAGTGAAAACATGCTAAATGATTACCCCTTAGAGGAACTCTTTGAATAGTAACAGTTCATTCATACAACTGAAAAGTTTAAGATATTTTTAATAATGAATATATTTTTAATAATGTAGAGAATTACTTGTGGTATAGTATTTATTACAGATGCATGATGAAAATTGTATGTAAATCACAATCTATATTTTAAAAACAATAAGCATGGTTAAAATTATTAGAAGGTAGTGAGCATTTTAGCATGACAACTAAAATGAGTTATCACTGGGTGACAGGATTATCCATTCATTATTCAGTTGTCTTATTTCTTTTGGATTGCTATTAAAAAATACCTTAGAGTGGGAAATTTATAAACAACAGAAAATGTATTATTGACAGTTCTAGAGGATAGGAACTTCAAGATCAAGGTGCCAGCTGATTCGGTGTCTGGTGAGGGCCCGTTCCTAATAGACGGCACCTTCTGTGTCTTCATGTGGCTGAAGGGGCAAGGGAGCTCCCTGAAGCTTCGTTTGTAAGGACACTGATGCCATTCACGAGCTTGGATCCCTCATGACTTAACCACTTCCCTAAAACTCCATCTCTTAATACGATCATATTGGGTATTAGGTTTCAACATAAATAAATTTTGAGGAGATATCGACATTCAGATCATATCACCAGTCATTTGTATATTTATTTTGCCAACTTCATTTAATTTATTTTGCACCTCTACATTTCCACGATCTTCTTCAATGATGATTAATTACTGTTAAAAAGAAGGAAAAAGACAACAATAAAGGTCAAAGTGAAGAGTCCTGCTATACGGGCATGTTGTATTAAATGTGCCTGTGTCACAGGATGACCACACATGTGGCCTACTTTTTTGTAGATTCAACTACAGTTTGATAACAGCCCTTACCTGGTAAAGAGGACCCAAGTTAATAGCACTGATAAAATTCATTAACATTTCATTTTCTCAGTCACAGTAATTGTCGATCAGCCCCGAGAATATCATTCTGAGCAGCTTGTGTTGCAAACAATTTACCTAATGCAGTTGATTTACATAAATCTCCTCCACATTCATCCAACAGTAGGGTTTTTAATTTCCATTATTTTTATCAACTCTGATAAAAATATTAAGAGCAAGGAATTTGCTCCCTGCAGCAGCATGTGATGTATGATTTGCATTAGAGTCCACCTAGTACTTACTGCTTGATACCTTCCCATGGTCAGACTCTCAGTTCCAGTCCAGGAAGTAAACATGTTTCCTACAAATTAACTCAATTACATAGTCCCCTGAATTGCAGCAAACATTTCTTATACTGAGCCACTTGCATATTCTCTGTGGTAGCTGACACTTCATCATTCCTAAGGGAAGGCATGAAGAATTAGACTAAATTCCCTGGATTCAGAAAGAAAGGGAAAGGGATTAAGATGTTGAAATTGCTCAGGCTCTGCTGCTGTCGTTGTTGGAGGAAGCAATACCTGTGTCAGGTGCAAAATGTAATAGTTCTGATTACCTACTACCTATCATCTGGGACATTTCCAATTCACACTTAACTCCGAAGTCTGCTCTATATCGAAAGATTCTAGGGCATGCTGGCCTAGGGCTTTCTTTCATCTCAAATGATATCACTTTTTTCTCATTTAAAATTCACTCTGAAGGCCCTAAAGTCGAATATTTGACTTAGATGTTTCCATGAAAGCAATTTAAAATACACTTTCTTTTACTGTCCTGGAATATCCAAGAGTCTATAATTTTGTATAATGTCCAATCTCTATACCATACCCTGGCCTTCAGAGTGAGGGCTCTGGGACCTATTGCCTTTTGTGCTCTAGGACTTGTGTTCGTTTTATGAGGGTTTTATAAAAGGTAGTCTGCAGACCATCTGCTTCAACATTACCCGGGAAACTCATTTCAAAGGAAGTTTCTAGAATCCTAACCCTGACCTTCTGTAACTGGGGGTGAACTCTGAGATGCTGCATTTGTAACCAGCTTTCTGGAGACTGTGAAGCTCCCTAAAGCTTGAGATGTGCCAGATTAACTATTTTCTGTTTTCGGAGAGCTTTCACCCATGCTATCTCATTCTGTACATCATAACAGCTTTATTTACGTGGAGCTGCCTTCATACTCACAAGGGGTGAATAAACATTCTAACATCACAGAGACAACAGAGGTGGATCTAGATGTAGCTTTCACAGTGTGCTTCCTGGGCCAGCAGTTTCAGTAACATCTGAGGATATGTTAAGAATGCATTTTCTTGAGCTCACCCTCACACTTTCTGAATCAGGAACGCTTGAGGTGGCTTTAAAGAGCCATGCAAGTGACTCTGATGATCTATAAAGTTTGAGAACCATTGGTATACCTAGTGTATGGTTTTACAGCATCCTGGTACTAGCTGCATGCCACTATGTATTTAAATTATCTACGTTACCAATTTCTGTAAAGGGCTAGACAGTTGTTAGCTTCAGATCCCAATTTCTTTTAGAGAATATCAAGGACTGAAAGCTCCAGAAGATATTTTTGAATCAATGTCATTGGCAAATGATGCCTTTGAAACAGGGAATGGTTCTACCAGGAAGGTAATGGTCTGGACTCTTAAAAGCAGCATCAAAATAGCACCACAAGACCCATCAGGTTTTAAATTAGATAACAGACTTCTAAGTTAAAGCTAGTTGAGTTGAATCTTGGTTTTGACATTTACCAGCTGTGAAGCTTTTTGAAAAGCTAAAGAATATCTGAGAGAATTACTTTTCATACCTGAAAAAGAGTGTAAGGATAGTACCTTCCTTTCACATGACGATTTTGAGCATTACATGGGGCAATGAATGAAAGTGCTTTGCTGAGGATCTGGTAATAAGAAAATGCCCAAAGAATGTTATAAGGCACGTAACCACACATATGAATTGCAGTTTCCTCACTCTTAGTTCCCTCATTTTAAATTTTGAGTAATTATAGTGTCTAAAAGTAGTGAGTTTCAGTAAAAAGCAAAACCGAGTGGATCTCTGTAGCAATAGAATCTACAGTCTATCCTATGAAAGATGAAAGAATTCAGACCAATCAATCTACCTACATCTCCAGCGTCTAGGACTAATTTTGGCACATGTTAAGTACTTGATGAATAGATTTGTGAGTAATTAATCAATAGCTGCGTTTTACAAAAGGGGTGCTTTTCAGAGTTCAGTTATATACACTATTTGGCTAATATTCCCAGTGATTCCACAAGGTAGGTATAATTACTGATTTCGTTTTTATAGAGGAGGAACCTCAAGCTTGTGGAGATGGAATGAGTTGACTAAGGTGGAATTGGGCAGCAACCCAGGTTATCTGACTCAGGGATCCTGTGCTTAATTACTTTTCTATCATGCTTTAACCACTATGCAGCTTTGGCTGGTAATCTCTAGCAATAAGCAGCAAGGGCAAGAAAGGTTAGAAATAATTTTTTAAGGCCGGGCAAGGTGGCTCATGCCTGTAACCCCAGCACTTTGGGAGGCCAAGGCGGACGGATAACCTGAGGTCAGGAGTTCGAGACCACCCTGCCCAACGTGGCAAAACCCTGTCTCTACTAAAAATACAAAAAAATTAGCCAGGCATGGTGGCGGGTGCCTGTAATCCCAGCTACTTGGGAGGCTGAGGCAAGAGAATTGCTTGAACCTGGGAGGTGGAGGTTGCTGTGAGTTGAGGTGGTGCCACTGAACTCCAGCCTGGACAACAAGAGTGAAGCTCCATCTCAAAAAATAATAATAATAATTTTTAAGCACCTGTGGATAGGACAGAAAAAGAAATTAAGCATTAGGTTGAATCAGCAATATGTTTTTGTGAATTCGGTAGCTAGAAGCTAATTAACTCCTAGCCAAAGTGGGAAGAGAAGGCTTTTTATTTTGTGATTAATATTTTAAACCATGTTCTTATAACATATTATACAAAAACACATGTAAAGCACTTGTGTAGCTGAATGCATTATTGCAAGGTAAATACTTCTAAACCACTTCTGTGAGGATCTTAAACCTTGTCAGATACTCAGGATGCCTCCTGAAGGCCATCACTCTGCACAAAGATGACTACTATTCTCACTTATATGATTCCCTCCTTGTTGTTAACGTGTATGTGCATTCCGAAACACTATAGCTTAATATTGCCATTTAAACATTTTTTTAATCTTTAGATAGGCTGCTGCTTCTTCTTCTTTTTTTCTTTTTGACAGAATCTTGCTCTGTCACCCAGGCTGAAGTGCAATGTTTCAATTTTGGCTCACTGCAACCTCCACCTCCTGGGCTCAAGCAGTCCTCCCACCTCAGCCTCCCAAGTAGCTAGGGCTACAGGCATGTACCCCTATGTGCAACTAATGTTTGCCCAGGCAGGTCTCCAACACCTGGGCTCAAGCAATCCTCCCACTTCAGCCTCCCAAAGTGCTGGGATTAGAGACGTGAGCCATCACACCTGGCCTTAGACCTTTTAAGTTTATTTTCATCTGTAAATTATCCTATCATCCGATGTCATTGAAGAAATGAAATAATTTATTTCGTAATACAAGTTTTCTCAACTTCAGCACTTATTGGCATTTTGAGCAGGACAATTCTTGACTGTGGGGGACTGTCGTGTACATTGTAGGATGTTTAGGAGCATCCCTGGTATCTATCCATCAGATGCCAGTAGCACTTCCTCTTCAGTCGTGACAAGGGAAATCCTCTCCAGAACTTACCAAATGTCTCCTGGAAAATAAAATTGCTCTGATTGAAGAGCTCTGCTGTGTTTTCCCTCTGTCCTGTTAATTTTCTGAAAATTGCATCTTGGATGAGTCTTAGTGTGATTCAGATTCAATTTTTAAATTTATTTTATTTATTGCTAAGACTACTTCCTAGGTGGCATGGGGACTTCCCACTGGAGGCACATAAAGTTGGTAATTTCTCTTGTGATGTCAGCCACCCCTGATGTCTGATGCTTAGATCCTTTATAAGGGAGTTGCAAAATGCTGACATTCCAATTCTGTCATTCCTTGGTCATTGATTTGTCAGAATATTTTTGTCAAGATATGTCTTGCCTTAGCAATGATTTGTTTGCCAGGATGGCTAGAATGGGAAAGGTCCCATGCAAGTTGGCCCATTTTTTTTCCAGGCTATCTTTTACCTAGTAGCCAGTCTTCCCCATTTTTGCTATTTGGACATACTCTTCTCAGCTTTGAAGAAGCAGCTTATCAAATGAGACAGGACCAGTGTGGCCCTCCTGGCCCATTTCTGCCTGGAGTCAATCACTCCTATGCTGTCCTGGCTCAGTGCCACTTACCATGTCAGGCATAATAATGTGCTCTCACGTCCTTCTTTCCCATTAGTCAGTGAGTAAAGCAAGGCTGTCTCACTCTTCTTTGCATCCCCACTGCATAGATTGGAACCAGGCAGCCTGATACCCGGGAAAGAGTGCAGGCTTTGCAGGGAGACCAACCTGGATCCAAATTCCAAATCTGAAAAGGAGCTGGTGGCTAATTCAAGTGAGGCACTCAAACTTTCTGTGTTTCAGTGTGTTCATTGTCAAAATAGAAAAAAAAGTCATTTCTCTCAGTTACTTTTAAGGATCAAGTCATTTGGAAACAGTGTTCGTGGGATTCCTACTCAATATACACTTAAGGTATTCTTTCCTATTTTAAGAGTAGCTTCTATTTAACCACTCACCATGTGCCAAGCCCTACTACATAAAACTCTTGTGTGCCTTCTCGTGTGATCCCCCTGCAGTGCCCACAGCCTATTATAGGTAAAGCATCAATGTCATAGGCAAATGATGCCCTTGAAACAGGTAATGGTCCTACCGGGAAGGTAATGGTTTGGGCTGTTAAAAGCAACATCAAAATAGGTAAAGAAAATGAGGCTTACCGAAGTTAAATATCTTTTCCTAAATTTCCAAGCTGATGTGGGTTGACTCTGCACTTAAACTCAGACCTTACTGATGGCAAAATTCACTATATATCCTGCCTTTAATTGGGTGTTACACCTTGAATAAATGAATGAATGACTAAATTAATAGATATAAGAAGATGATACTAGGAGTTTATTAGCAAATAATTATTTCCTCCCAGACTGTTCTTTTTTTCTGGGAAGTCAGTTGAATCTGGAGCTTACATTTTACACGTGAGTTGAGGCTACAATGACCAGTCAGAGAGAGCCCTGACTTCAGTGTGGACTTCTGAGGGAAGAGGAATACCAGGTGCCCAGTCTAACTTCTGCTACTGGTTGGCGGTGTGGTTTGTATAAGCCTCACGTATGCTCAGACACTACCTGGCACTTGTTTCTAACCAGCTGTTCACCCTCCTATGGTGAGGGGCTCACTGGGCCACCCAGTCCAATTGTGAGCACAGTTTCCTGGCAAGGGCTGGATCCCAGCCTTTTCCTCTGTCCTCTGCTATTACCTGTTAAAGTGTGAGCTTTCTATTTGACACCTGGGCAGACCAAGCTCAGCTGAGCCCTGACCTGGCTAGATGTCAGGTTAGCTACTGGCAGGAATTTAAACTGCCTCAACCCAGGGAGCCAGACTTTCCTGGAAAAGAATGTAGGTAGGCAAGCAGCTTTGTGGTTCACTCCAGGGGTTGGGAATCTCCTGTCCATGGCCTCTGGGAAGGAATTCATTCAGATGGGAAGAGGACAGCCTGTTAGGCAGCTCCTGGAAAGGGAAGGCGCAGCACTGGGGAAGCAGTGGCCCTGTGCAGGGTCTGGAGGACTCAGTCCTCAGCACCTTCTCTCCCCTCTGCTTCTCCTCCCCCAAGGACATGTGATGTGACTTTGCATAACATTTTCTTGAATTCATTCTGTGTTCACACTACAAATCACATCTATGTTTGCAACAAAAATTAATTCAGGACACATTATAGATACAATATAGCTGTTTGAAATTGTTACATTTTATTTTAGAATGTATTCAGAATGAAAGCTTTTGAGTAATGTGATCACTTTATGGTTTGGAAGATAAAACAAAACTCAGGTTCTCTTGGGGGTGTTCAAGCCATTGATCCTGACAGATAACATTATATTTGATAGACAACCAAAGTAGATCCCATTTTGATAGGGCTGTATTACATGGTAGATGCTTTTTTTGTTTGTTTGTTTGTTTGTTTTGAGACAGAGTCTCGTTCTGTCGCCCAGGCTGGAGTGCAGTGGCGAGATCTCAGCTCACTGCTGCAAGCTCCGCCTCCCGGGTTCACGCCATTCTCCTGCCTCAGCCTCAGGAGTAGCTGGGACTACAGGCGCCCATCACCATGCCCGGCTAATTTTTTTGTACTTTTAGTAGAGACGGAGTTTCACCGTGTTAGCCAGGATGGTCTCGATCTCCTGACCTCGTGATCCGCCTGCCTCGGCCTCCAAAAGTGCTGGGATTACAGGCGTGAGCCACTGCGTCCGGCCAAGTAGATGCTCTTTACCTTCCCTGTGCGGTCATTGTTTGATTGCCATTGCACTGAATGGCTTATCTGTGGAATATGTTTATCTATTTCATACCAATATTCAGAACATGTAATTTGATGGATCAATTTGGGTATTTAAGAGAAATATTGAGGTACAGAATTTAGACGACATATGCATATAGTATTAACCATTATTAAATATATTCAACATATATAAATTATTAAAATGTGAATTTTGATATATGAAAGCAAATGATTTGAGAGATAGCTTTTATTAGTATGATACAATAAAATACAACACAATTTGGCAAGGATTTATTGAATGATGATTATATTCTGGGCACTACCATTGCATAAGTATGCTAGAGATACAAAGATGAATGAAGAAAGAAACCTTTCTTAATGAAGATCGTGATGCATCAATAATCTAAGCATGTGAAGAAACAACCATAAAGGGAAATAATAGCAGGGAAAAGAATGGACAAATTAAACTACCAACTCAAAAATGTCATGAGCAAAATGATGACTAAAGAACAAATCTGTGAAAATTCAAAACAAATGAAGAGGTATTTTAATATTTGAATACAGAGCTCTTGCAAATGAATTAGAAATACCGTTGCTCCCATAGAAAAGAGGGGAAGTAGCTAACAATACAATTAACCAAAATTGTATGCATGACTATACCCATATACACATACATGGACACGTGCTCACATGAAGAATTCAACTTGTTACTAATCAAAGAAAGATATTTAAGCAATGCATTTATCCCTTTAAAAATTTTGTTGTTGTTATTGTGATGGGATGGGGGATTATAATGAGCATTTTAAAAATCATACTGGTGTGTTTGTTAATTAAAACATCTCTTCTGGAAAATAATCTGAAACATGTATGTAGAGGTTTAAAACTCTTACCTCTTTTGACCCAGTGATTTCACTTCTAAGCACCCATTCTAAAGGAATAAGCAAGAATGAAGACAGAGATTAATGCACAATTAGTTTTTTTTTTTTTTTGCATTTGTACTTATAATAGGAAAATGTTAAAATACCGAGTAGCCCAGTAGTAGGGGTTGAATGGTTGTATAGTTTACGGTACATCGGACAAGCAATTATGCAGCTATTAGAGGCAGAGCTCCCAGAGACTTCTCAGTAGAAATGCATGAAAATGCTCAGGGTTTATATTAAGTCAGGTATGACAGAAGAAGAAAAATCTCAACTGCATTTAAAAATAGGAAAAAAAATAGTGTAAGGCAATGTTTATTTTCTCATTTACACATTTTATTTTCTAAAATTTTGACAGTAAGTCTGCATTATCTCATAATTAGAAAAATATCAAGAAGTAAAACTTAAAAATTATATGGATAATCATAATGCAATTTGAGCTGAGAACTGTGCAAAAAAAAGAGATGTTTCCAGGAGATGGATCAGTTGATTTCACTTGATGAAACAGTCAGAGAAAGCTAGAGAAAATAGATGAATTTTTAAGGATGAAGGCATAATTTGCCCGGTTAGACAAGAAAGCAAGGTGGTTTCAAGAGCATAGGTTATGCAAATGACAGAAGCATAAATGTACCTGGCATGTTCCAGGAGTGAAATTGATCTGGTGTGACTGGGGCACACACTCTGCAGGTAGTCCAGAGGGGTCAACTGAATCAAGAAAGGTAGAGAGGAACAAGGCTGTGAGAAGCTTTTCATTCTCAGGCCATGCTAAAGAGTTTAAGCATTAAAACCTAATCCTAGAGAATCGGAGACACAGCAGAATGCTGATTGGAACACACACACACACAAACACACACATGCACATACACAAGCGCATGCATACACAATAGTGTAAGGTAAATTTTATTACAAGAATCAAAGTAAAAGCACACATTTAAATGTGTGTACAAATACTTTTTAGAAAACATCTTGAGAAAAAACATTAATTTTTTTCATAATAATATGCAAAGCAAACCGTGATAGAAAAAAATGCATTTAAAAATAATATTTCCCCTCAACTCCTTTTTGTGCTTCAAGGCTTTCTGCCCTTAAATAGATCTGTCATAGAGGTTTTCTTGGTCAGCCGCCCTGTAGTAAGTGTTCTGTCCCATCTGTCTACTAGTAGTCACTACTTAGATTGCAAACTTTGTGCAGAGAGGAGCTCTGTTGTATATGCCATTGTGTCCCTCACACCTGGTTCATAGGACATGCTCATTAATGGTTTCTTCCTGAATGGGTTTTGCAATGCCTTGCATATGAAAGGCTTTGTCAAAATTCATGATGTGGACCTAGCTAATGACTCAGGCCGCTTTTAGCTTCGGAATCAACACAGGAATATTAGGCTGGGGTAATTTCACTTTTCACATCCAAATTGGTGTTTATTTTTAAATTATTGTTAAACTTGGAGATAAAAACAGCTGGATTATACACTGCTTACAGCCAGGCAGTCAGCAGCCCCAGGTTCTGGTAGAGCTTCTGCCAAATTCCCCAAATGGCATTAGTTGCACATGGTTCCCTCAGTTTTCTCCCCTGTGAAATGAGGATCTGGAGTCCGTCTGGGTTCCTGATTCCAGGAGCCTCCCACAGGAATCTCGACTGCTTACCTGCCTTGTGATTTCTAGTGCCTCATTCAGCAGAAAACAGCACCTGATAAATGCTTGATGACTTACTGATCAAAAAAATGTCTATTAGACTAGAATTCTTTATATTTTGAGATGGGTTACACTGTCCTATGAAGTTTCTGGAAAGTTCTGGAAAAAATATCAGCTTCTTGCAGTGTGATGGGGATTGTATTCAATGATATATTCAATGGGGGAAACCATGGTTTTCTTTGGGGGCTCTCTATACTGCTATTGAGGGAATGATATAATACGAAGTAGTGTCTTCACCGATACTAATGCTAAAGCTTTCCTGTCACTATGGGGATGTCACATATGCCTGATGCCACCAGAAGCACGAATGTATCACATGTCTCAAGCAAAAGGCAGAACGTTTGAGCTCGGTAAACACAGTCACATTCATTCACTAGCAGGGATTTGTAAACTGTTTTTCTACACATGGAAATAGCAGCGTGAGGGCAAAATACTGTAAAGTCTTATAGCCAGACACCATCACAGATTGAGCGCATGAAATTTCACTCTCAGTGTCAGGGAGGTTTCTTTGACTTTTCCATATTGTCAAAATATATGAAAGAAATTTCCTGCAGAATTAACAGAGGATGCGATTATTTGCTTTCAGTGGTAATGCACCTTGGCATAGTGGGGGAGGATAAGCATTGCTAGAGCAAGTGATCATAGTTCACAAATCAGAGGATCAACCTAATTGCCACCCTCTGCTTCAGAAACACTTAACCTTCTCTGTATTTCCACATCTGTGAATGAAGTCAATGCCGGTGTTAAGACACAGAGAGCCTACAAATGCATTTCTGGCTAACATTAATTGAAGGGAAAATATTTGAGAAGAGTCTTCTTTATCTTTGATGTGAAAAAGTAAGATGCAGCAAAGTCTTAGAGATGAACAGAATAGCAAAATATAGGATGTTTAATCTGTTTTATATGTTCCACCAAATATTTGCGAAACTTGATACTTCTGAGTCCTATGGCTGCATAATGATGTAATATTTAATTTAAAAGGATTTCCCTTGTGAAGCATATTGTGTTGATTGTAAAACCTGTATGTTTCCTTATAACGTACCTGTAGTTCACCTTTTCACTGTCTTGACTACAGGGAACATGGTAAGATATTCTGTAGGTGAGATGTGATGCAGCACTTTTTAACTTCTTTCTCTTTTCTCAGTTGCCATTGCGTTTTTGCATTTGAGTTCACATTTATAGTTAGACTAGGCAATACACTCATCTCCATGGTTATTAGTTATTCTCTTTACATCACAATTTCACTCTTCTGCACATGTGTCTCACAATAAGATTTGTTTTTATGCAGCTGTGAAAGGAAGCTACACACAATTGAGGAGCTTCTATCTCATGCCAGGTTCAGTGCACTATTATCTCATTTTATCCACATGTAATCATCAATAAAGATGCTTATACTCACTTTTTTTTCTCCAATAAGGAAACTGACATCTAGAGAGATCAAGTGATTTTCTGGTGTTCATATGTTAGCATGGCAGAGCCAGAAGTTAGACATGAAGGTATCTTTACTATTTTGTGACCTTTGCAAAAGCACTGAAAGCCAATAGGATTTTTCTTTTTCTCTCTTGGAAATAACAAGATGCAGTGGAAAGTGTATGTGATGCCCAGTCAGGCCAGTCTGGGTGTCTTTTATACTCCTGATATGCCCTTAATGGGTTTTAGGAAGTTACCTAAACTCTCTTGGGCCTCAGTTGCCCCTGAGAAAAATGGGGTTGATCAAAGCTCCCTGCTTTGGTGTCTCGGATTAGAAATACCATGTGCTAAGAAAATGTGGCACATATACACCATGGCATACTAGGCAGCCATAAAAAAGGATGAGTTCTTGTCCCTTGCAGGGACATGGATTAAGCTGGAAACCATCATTCTCAGCAAATTAACACAGGAACAGAAAACCAAGCACCACATGTTCTCACTCATAAGTGGAAGTTTAACAATGAGGACACATGGACAAGGGGAGGGGAATATCACACACTGGGGCTTGTCGAGGGGTGGGGGGCTAGGGGAGGGATAGGATTAGGAGAAATACTTAGTGTAGATGACAGGTTGATGGGTGCAGCAAACCACCATGGCACGTGTACTCCTATGTAAGAAACCTGCATGTTCTGCACGTGTATCCCAGGACTTAAAGTATTGAAAAAAATACCATGTGCTTCCAGGATGGGCTGGATCAAAGGGAGCCCACACTTGTTTCCACCTTTTTCTCCACCCAGTCTCCTTTTCTTCAGGCCATGAGACATCTATGAGGTTATTGATGGATGCTGCTGGTGGAGGAGCAGCTCAGTGAGCCTGAGGGAGGGAGGTTTTTTGTTTTTGTTTTTGTTTTTTTTTTGGTTTGTCGGCATCACCCTGTAAAAGAAAAGAACAACCAAAGAAGCAAAGGCAGTTATGCCTTTCAAGCTTAGATGCAGGAATTGGAAGAAGAGTTTGTGGGAGATAAATCAAAGAAAATTGACTAGAATAGATACAAATGAAATTTGAGTTTAACAAGTGCCGGAGTGGTGAGGCAGGATTTGGGATCCTCTTGCTGAAACACAATTACTGCACCTCAAGGGAGCTGGTTTGTTGGCAAACTCTCAAGGCACAGGTGCACTTATCTCATTCTACTGGGACTGCAGCTCACAGCCCCTCCCAGAGGCAGAACTCTAGGTAGTCAGTGAATGCTGCCTTCTTCTTCCTACACATGCTCACATCCTTTATCAAAAAGAATAGGTACTGTGTATTAGACTCTGCCCATAAATCAGGTGTAAGGTATATCAGGCATTTGATTCCATTCAACATCTTAATCTTGACGACAGCCCTAAGAAGAAAACACAATCATTTATATGTTACGGATGAGATAACTTGGTAAGAGAGGTTCAACAACTTCCCTGGGGTCACACAGCTATTTGGGAGAGAGTTGGTGTGTCCAATACCACGTTGTCTATGCTGGCTGTGCAATAGCACATTGTCTAGGGGTGGCAACCTGGGAGCGTTAGGATTTGCCTGCTTCATCAGAGGAGATAAATCTTCAGGGCTGTATTGCTTGTTAGCGATAGTCTCCTGAAATACGCTTTGGCTGTCCTGTGAATGCCAGTGATTCAAAGATCCTTGCCAAAGGATCATCATAAATCCTGCTTAGACAGAGAAATCCCTAATGGAAGAAGGGTTCTTTGCAGTGTCCCACAGCCTTGAGCATTAGTGTGGAGAAGAGGACAATTTGCAACAATGCTTGAGTGAGAGTCAAGAGGCCTATTTACATGGTCAGGGACACAGATGGTCCCGTAAGTAGGATTTGATGAAGAGAGGCCCCCTCATCCCACATGGAGACAGGGAAACAGGCTTTCGGACAGTGTTGTCTGAAAGGCCACTGCCACATGCAGAGTCCTCTAATCCTCTGCCTGAGTGGCTCTGTTTCTTTCAGAGACAAGAAAGCTTGTCTGACATTCTGTCCCCCAGCATGGTGACAATTAAAGGCACGACTGAGAGCCATTCCTTTCAGGCCTACTTTCCCCCCATTTTTCTCTATCCAAGTCTAGCTGGCAGACCAGGCTGGCAGTGCACACCCCCAAATGGTGGACTGATGAGCAGACTATCAGCCACGCAAGCCTTTCTTTCCATGAATTCAACCTGCTTATGTTTGCCAGGGTGTACTATGTGTAGGACACAGTGCCATGTTCTAGAGAGTGTAAGATTTGAAAGAGGAGGAGGAACTAGTGTGTGTGTGTGTGTGTGTGCATGTGTGTGCCTGTGTGTTTGGTAATTTCCAAGCATATACACTTTAATAGAGAATATTAACCATTTCTTCCACCTAAGGATGTAAGATGATTTAATATTTCTTTTACAATATTTGCATTGTTCTGTATACTAATTAGGAACAAGTTAAAGAGGAAAATACTATTTTGAATGTGGGTCTTTATCACTACTCAAACTCTTTCTTTTTCTTTCAGTTAAGTTGTTTTTATTTATTATTCTTCTCTCTCCCCTCCTTTTCTCTATCTCTGTCTGTCTGTTTGTCTCTCTCTGTGCACACACACACATTCTGGGGGAAGATATGGGCTTGGAAATAGGGAAAATTACACACAAGGGTACATCCATAGGAACTTGTCATAAATGTTCCAATTCTTGGGTGCTTTCTTGGGACTTTGGAAAAAGCAATGACATTGTTCACATATTGTGTGTGTGTGTATATATATATGAATTATCTTACAGCAACAATCCTATAAGGCAGGCACTACTAGGATCACATTCTACGTAGGGAAACTAAGGTTCAGAGAAGTTAAGCCACTTGACAGGGGGGTTGCACAGCTACCAAATGATGGAGGCTGGTTGTGAACCCTGAGTTTTTAAATCCAAAACTCTGAACTCTTGCTATTTCCTGCAGTTTTACTGAAGAGCAGTGACAGAGAGTTAATTCGGGTATATCGAGCTGGCACTGTTTTATTACTCCAAGCAGCAATGTATCCCCTTTGGAGTCTGGGTGTTTTGCACAGCTCTGTTCTCTGTGGCATTCCTAGCCCTGCTTCTGTAGCCATTCAAAAGAATAAGGGAATGAAAGTTAAATGAACTCCCCAAAGGGCAGTCACCAGGAGTCAACAGGTATTTGCTTTATTCTATTTGTTTGATTTAGAACAAAACAAAACAACAAATGTTCCCCGCCTCTGGGGCCAAGGACTTAGCCACAGCTTTAACAACAGCCATGAATAATGAAAGAGTTTCCAAGTTATCCTAAAACAACCATGACATCAAAAAAGACAACCAAATGAAACTCAGGTGTTTGCTTCCCCTCCCCATTCTCCAAGCATCTCCTTTCTCCAAGGCCTTGCTTCTCCTGGTGCTGTCTGTGGACCAATGGTGGCCTCACCATCACCTGGGCACTTGTTAGGCAGGACCTGGACCTCCTCCCTTTTCCCAGACCTCCTGGAGCAGAGTCTGCATTTTAATAAGGTCCCCAAGTGACTTGTACATTACAGTGACAGAAGCACACTCTGAAGAAAGAGGAGGACTTACCTCCCACCCAGAGCTAGGTCTAGTTTGGGATGAGTGAGTCACTGGCCCAGGGTCCAAAATTTAAGAGGGTACCCAAAAAAGCAGTAATCAACAAAAGCAATATATTAAAAAGGAAGGCCAAGTATGGCGGCTCATGCCTATAACATCCCAGCACTTCGAGAGGCCAAGGCAGGTGGATCACTTGAGGCCAGGAGTTTGAAACCAGCCTGGCCAACATGGTGAAACCCCATCTCTACTAAAATTATAAAAAGTTAGCTGGATGTGTTGGCTCATACCTGTAATCCCAGCTACTCGGGAGGCTGAGGCATGAGAATCACAGGCGGAGGCGAAGGTTGTAGTGAACCAAGATCATGCCATTTTACTCCAGCCTGGGTGGAAGAGGGAGACTCTGTCTCAAGTAAAAAAATAAACTAATTAATTAATTAAATAAAAATGGAACTAGACAATTGCAGTCTTCTCCCTTCTGGATTTTTGGGGGAGAGGGCAGGGAAAGCTGATGGGGTCTAGGTTTCTTGTTTTCTCTAAATATTCTGAATTTTCAGCAAGTGAAATTACATTGAGTTGTTTCCATTTTGGTCCACATACTTATATATTATTGGATTTTCAATAACTGTGGTTAGACATAAAAAAATGTAGCATTGTAACCTAAGCATTTATTCTGCAAAGTCAGTTCAAATGGCCAACATAGATCACACTAATGATGATGATAATGATCAAGGTAGGTAGCCTTTATTAAGAGCTTGCTCTGTGCTAAGTGCATTGCGTGAATTAACTTATTTAATTTTTATAGGAAACCCCATATGGGAGGCATGCTCTAATCTCCATTTTAGCAGTGAGGTGATGGAGGTATGCAGAGGTTGGGTAGTTGGTTTGAGGTTATCCAGCTAGTGACTAGAACAGGTTGCATCAGGCAACTAGCCCAGAGCCCACTCTCTTTACTACTTTACAATATACAATACAATAGTGTAAAATAAATTTAAATTGTATTTAAAGTTCTAAAGCAATTTTATGCATCCTTTTCTTCAATACACAAGTATTTCACTGCCAAGTGTGTTTCCATTCTGAAAAATCTACCCCTTTAGGTTTTTAAGTTAAAAATGCTCCCTGAAACAATAGGAGTAATAGATATATGATGTCACTTACTTTTAAAAAATGTCCATAAAATTTTGGCTGCCAATTTGAAAAAAAAATTTGGACAAGAAAATGCTGTTAGTTCAAGGGAAGACAAATAGTTCGAGGTCCTCCATTTTGGATTGGGACCCTGCCGTGGGCTGGGGGTACCATGAGCCTTGTGGGCACGATGTGATCCTGCCTCTGCCGGACTTGGCTTCTTCTCTGCCTGTTTTGTAGCAACCACTGCCCTTGCCTTTCTTGCTTGTGTCTGTGTGGGTCTCATTAGCAGTGGGTGTGTGTCTTACCACAGTGGCTCATTCACAGGGCTGCTGGCAGTGCCAGGGATCAGAAGCCGCCTCTCCGTCTGTCCAGAACAAAGCTGGGCTGAGCCCTCTCACGGTCCTGTGGCCCTTGGTCTCCCCACATGAGGTGTCCTGAGATTGAAGAAAGAAGGTGCCTCCTGGTGATGGCATTGCCAAGGCTGGAATCTGCCTCTCAAGGAAGTCCCTCGGCGGCCAGCTGCTGCACCGTGACCTTCGTGATGGTGGAGTGAGTAGGCACTGGAACCAATAAGCCTGGCCTCTCCATCTGCCAGCCTGAATGCAGGTGCCAGTTACTACTGCCCAGCACTGACGAGGGACAGGAACGGTGGCGCATAGATCCCGGCAAAGGGGATTGGCTTTTGTGGACACAAGCTTGAGGTTGGCAGTGCCATTTTATTTATGTCCTGTCCCTGCTGTAACAGCTGCTGCCTCTGTATGCCTTCGCTCTTTCTGTACTTTCGGCTCGGGTCACGATCTTCCTTTGATTCGGGGTTTGTTTTTATTCCAGCCTGGTTGCTGCTGCCAGAGCCACGGCTCAACGGCTTGGCCTGGACTGTTGATCTGCATGTCAGGAGTTTCCAAAAGTTTGTTCCGGTCTATCTTTGAGAGAAATAGCATGGACTGGATCCCATCGCCAGATTGTGGTGTCTGGGGACACGCGCTTGGGGCACTATTTCCATCTTCTGTCTTTGTCTGGTCTCCTCCTCATTAAATCTTCCTGGGTCTGTGGAGCTGACTACCAATTGGTGCCTGACCTAGTTACAGAGAACCACTACGTAACCCCTTACTCATCATCATAAATGGATCATAACCGTTTGTTCACTGTGATTCAAAGTGGACTCTGCTATTTTAGAGTCATTTCTCCCTTTTTGGAGTTTGCGCATGGGGGTGTATGTGCATATATTTATGCATGCATGTGTGTATGCACGTGTTTGTGTGTGTGCGTGTGTGTTGTGCAGCTGCCTAAATTAAGCTGACATTTTCCGTTGCTATGTGGGGACTCTGCTTTTGGAAAACACTTCTGTGGCATTGTATGGAATCGTTAACGGGCTTGCTGGTTTCCCTGCCTTGACCTCCTTTCATTTTCCACTGGGACCACTTTCTCTCTAGCATAGGTTCTCACATTTTCTGCTCATGGTGTCAGCTCTGTGGCCACTCTTCTGCCAAAGGGCACCAGGGAGTTCCTCAAAGGACCTTTTGAACTGTTTGTTCAATGAATGAAGAGTTCAGTCCGACAGTGATGAGGACAGCACATACCTCTGATTGGTCCCTGCCTCAGAATTGCTGGGCATGACTCATGCATTTGGCTCTTGCCTCTGCTGATCTCACAAGCCATGTGGGAGGTTGGTTTTTTTCGAGTCTCCCAGAGTCTGTGACCTTTTCATCACCATTTTGCCTTGCATTTTGAAAAATACTCTCCCTGAACAAATTGTGTTTATAAAGTAACAACCAATTCCTTTTCCTATTTTTAGTTATTCATTTGTACCTATTTTCCAATCAGAGTTTCTAATCAGTATGAGTTAATCAGAGTTAACATTTATTTATTTACTGAGCACCTTCTGTGTGTCTGACCTACACCAGGTGCTGGCACTAGGAAAGTGAACAAGATTCAGTCTTAGCAGGGGTTTCCAATGCATAATAATATTTCTGTTAATTCACATTAATTTGGGTAAAATTTATTGCTCACCCATGGCATGTGTGGGGTGGTGCCAAGTGCCTTATGTATACCCCTTCTTTAATCTTCAGGGCAATGCTGTGAGTTTGCCATTAGAGATACCACTTTACAGATGTGGAGACTGAAACTTGTACAGTTGAGTCGAGTCATTCACTCAAAGTCACACATTCAATTACAGGGTAGAGAGGCAGGATTTGAACCCTGGATTGTCAGACTCCAAAACTTCCCCCATGGAGATTATAGTCACCAGCTCCCTGCATTCCTTCCTTCACTCTCCTACTGGATAGGTGTTTGCTTTTGTGGACATGAGGAGTGTCCTATGTTCTCTCCATGTTCCGTGGCTTTTGGTTTAGTGTGAGGTGTCTGAATATCCTGGGGACAAATGAATTTGTTGCCCCATAAAATAACGGAGCTTCTAGCTTTCTAAGATATTAAACTTACTTACCTCTTGATTGTTTAGATGGGGAAAGGGAGGCTCTGAGTGCAAAGGAATTTGCCACAATTGTACAGTGGCAGGGTCTGGACTTAAACTCAGCAACTTTGATCTACAGGCTGATGGGGTTATTGACTAATTTACTCTGAGTCAGATGGCAAATCCCAAGAGTTCTCCTGGGAAATTCTATCCAGGTTTGAGGTCAGAGCAGCCAAAATTAGATACAATGCAAGCTCATGAGGGGCAAGGTTCTAATCTTGTTCATCACTGTGTCCCTGGTCCCCAGCACAGTCCTATGGTGCAGTTGGGGGTCAACTGATGTGTGTTGGAGGAATAAACTGGGTGAAATGAAAGGGGCTTCCAGGGAGAACCTTCTAAGGTTCGTGCTATGGGATTGGTAGTTGCTTACTTTTCTTCCCGGGTTCTCTTAACCCAAGAAAGTATTTTAGACTCAAATTGATGGTATCAATATTTAATTTGACACTTCGATGATTTAGTCATTTGGTATTGTAAAACTATTTTTCTGTTTCTATTTTGGAATAAATTGGCTTGTTCTTTGGGCATCTCTGGGCAGAGTAGTTTTTTCTGGCTGTACAAAAAAGAGGATGCTCAGGTATCGGTATTTGTACCCAAGCTCACTTTAGATGTGGCCAGCTGAGGTGTCTATGTTGCAAAAGACGTACTCCATGTGTCATGAAGTGACTACAAGATTAAAAAGTGTTTCCAGAACAGACAATACCTTAACCATTATATTAGAAATAAAGAAGAAGAGAGGAAAGAATTCACCCAGAATTCATTCACTCTGACTCACGAATTGTCCTTATTTTCTTCCTCCTACTATTCAAATTAGTCAGAAATATTTTTACATTATTGTAATTGGAGTCAAGATTTGACGTCATAATGAACCATGTGGAAATAGTCCCAAGTATTTTCCCATGTTTCTTTATAAGTCACAGCATTGTGACTTTGGGGAAAGCCTGCTATTCCATGCACAGCATGTACTGTGTTTTACTTAAACATTCTCCTATTACAACAAGGCAATTGTAACTTTATGGGAATGTAAAAGAGTGTTTGTTGTTGGCAATATGGGTGAAACTTAATGAGATTATGCAAAGAATTGCAATACCGACAAGGTCCTTTACTTCAAGTGAGTTATTCTGTTTGGAGTCAGCCTAATGCTCTATTTTCCTAATGAAATAAGAATACTTAAAACATGCATAGGGAAACATCAAATTAGTCGATATTAGAATTCTTTTTGTTCTTTTTCTATTTTTTATAATTTAAATAATTAAGATGACATTGAAAGCAAGCATCTTTCTTAATTGCTCAGAGCATTTTTCTTATTTCTGAAAATGGGTGGCATTTAACTGAGAGACAAAACAAGAACATCAATAAGAAATTAAAGCGAATGGCTTAGAAGTGCTAACCTGGTCTTTAATGTTTCTTCGGGAAAAACCAGTAGAAAAGCACAAAACTGTTCAAGTAAATCCATCTGCTAACTTTCAGGTCAAACCTGTTAGGATTAGTTCTTTAATGAGGTTACAGGGTTTTGGGCGATGAGTGTGCAGAAATGATCTGGTAATGAGCTGGCTTCGAAGAGAAGCTTGAGAGAGCTTTCATTAACTCTGTTGGCATCATAATTTGGCAAGGTCACGGGAGAGAGTCTTCTTTAGGCCACTAAAAATAGACAGTCTCATAGATCCAATCATGTCGTCATCTCTCTCCCTCTTTTTTTTTTTTTTCTGTAGGCATATCTTATTTTGGGAGCTCCCTTCATTCTTCTCACCCACCTGCCTCCTCTGGAACCCCGTGATTGATTGTTTAAGACACTGCCTCCTTGTGTGCTGAAGAAGAGAGGAAAGACAGGGCATTTCAGGTCCCTCACTCACCTGATTACTTTATATTGCAGTTTCCCTTCCTCCCTCCTTCCCTCTTTCCCTTCCTCTTTCCCTTCTTCTCTCATTTCCTTCCTTTCTTCCTTTCCTTTTTCTCTCTTCCTTTGTCCGTCCCTCTCTCTCTGCCCCCTCCCTCCCTCCTTTCATCCCTCCCTCCCTCCTTTCTTTCTTCTCTCTCTCCTTCTCTCCCTGTCCCCTCCCTCCCTCCCTCCCTGCTTTCCCTCTTCTCTCTCTCCCTCCCTTCTTCCCTCTCTCCCTTCCTTGGTTCTTTCCTCCCTCCCTTCCTTCCTCCCTCCCTCCCTTCTTTCATTTCTCCCTCCCTCCTTCCCTTCCTTTCTTCCTTCCTTCCTCTCTCCCTCCCTTCCTCCCTTCCTTTCTCCCTCCCTCTCTCCAATACATCCTCCCTCTCTGTTCCTTTTTCCCTCCCTTCATCCTTCCTTCTTTCCTTCCTCTCTCCCTCCCTCCCTTCCCTCCCTTCCTTTCTTCCTCCCTCCCTTCCTCCCTTTCTTCCCTTCTTCTTCTCTTCTCCCTTCTTCCCTCTCTCCTTCTCTTTCTCTGTCTCACCTTTACATAGGTCCCAATTCTATGTGTCAGTGTGGATAGAAATACTTGATATACAATTATTTAAAAAGTAAAAACAATGAATGAATGAGCTCCATTTCAAAGTAAAAAGAATGAATGAATGAGCAACAAAGAAGACAAAACAATAAATGAATGAGCACAATTTCAAAGTAAAAACAATGAATGAATGAATGAATGAGCAACAAAGAAGAGAAAATTCTTGAGAGAATGGTGGGGCTAGAAAGACTTCTGCTTCCCTTGAAAGCATACTTCGCTACTATTTTAATACCTCTTTCTTTCACACTTTTGTACCCCCACTGCCAAATATGTGCTCTACTTACATTGTGTATGTGTTCTATCTATGCCTCGTCATCTGTCTGTGGTTGTATGCATCTGCCCATATCTAAACATATACATCTGTTCAGAATGAGGTTCTGTAAAAATTCAAAGGATTCATTTAACTCCTGGATTCGTCGTTTTCTGTTTTTTCTCCTGTTGACTCTTTGTATTTCATGCAGGTTTTGGTAAAGAAAATTCTTACCCTAACCTCTAAAACATAGAATGGATAAAGTAGAGCTTCTGTGGATTAAATAGAAGAAAGGAGAAAGTTGTAGGAATCTGCAGAAACCTCCCTCCAGCTCTCCCCACCACACCACAGCCCCTGCAACAGCCTTTGGGATAGCCCAGGAATACCACTGTTTGCCAAGAATAGTTAGTAAAATCACTAGATTAGATCACTGCTGAGTTTTCATTTGGCTCTTACATCCTGTGATTTGTGATGTCTCTCAAACTTTAAGTCCAGGTCTCTGTGTTTATGGTTTGCAGCAAATGCAGATGATTCCAAAGTAGGTACTATAGGAGCTATAAACACGATGCAGATGACAGAGTTTCTGCTTTTCATAACCTCACAGGGACTGGAGGAGCAGGCAGACAGTTGGGAAAATGGTTTCTTAAAACAACAAAATGTTCAAACACATAAGAACAGAATGACTGATAAAGGTGGTTGGAAGTCATTGTTGTTGCCTCTCATTTCATCAGATAGTTACTGAGCATCAGCTATGTGCTGGCCACATGTGTATTGGTTTAAAGAGGTCCTAAGAAGATAGGATCCCCTCTCTGTTTTATTAACGTTTTAAAATTTTCTTTGTGTAAGTTATCCCTGTCTAATTCTTCGCTGCTAATTTTTCTGTTTACTTTTTAACTCTACCAGAGGCTGAACCCTCTGTAAAAAGAGCAATCTTACCTGTTTGGTATCCAGGGATTTGACTGATGCCTGACACATAATAGATGCTCAAGAAACATCTGCTCACAGAATTATACTGTGTCATTATCTCCACCAATCACAGTGGTTGGCGGAGATGATGTCACAGTGTAAGCTTTGTGTGTGTGTGTAGTTGGGAAGGTGGACTGTCAGGAGGTGATATTTGGCCAAGACCTTAAAAGACAAGGATAAGTTTGTGAAAAAGGAAGAGGAAGAGATATTCAGTTCAGAGGCAAAAGTAGGAATGAAGGAGGCAGAATGAAACAATATGGTAAGTTGAGGCAAAGCAATGGGTTCCTAGAAGGAGCTTCCCCAGGTGAAGCTGAAGACCAATGAGGCTCACTAATGAAGGGCTTTCCCTGAGGGCAGAATGGAGTGATGCTTAAGAGAGGATGCTCTGGAGTCAGACTGCATGGATATGAATCCCTACAAGCAAGGCAGGTGGCATCAATAACTCACCCTCTCCATCTTAGATTTCTCCACTTTCAAATAGGGGTTATATATGCAACACTCCACTTTAGCACAGTATCTGGAACATAGCAGGCTTGGCTATTGTTGAAAGTAGAGGAGACCAATCCAAGGAGACCTTGAGGGCTTTGCAACTGGGAGTGGCATGAGCAGGCTCCTGGTTTAGGGTGTGCCTGTAGCAGCCGTGTGAAAGATGGGCTTGCTCTCAGGTCCTCCTGGCAGAAAGATGCTGTTGAGTATCTTCCTCTATCTCCTTCCTTCACCTCTGTGGGCCAGTGATGCTGTTCTAAATGGCCCAATAATTATCTTTCCACTATGTTTAAGAATGTTGCTTAGTATCTTGCACAGGGTTGTCTCTGTGGGAACCAATGGGATAAATGGTATGCTGGCATCAGTACCTAGAATGGCTGCAATCCAGCTGAGCACCAGTTTTATCTTCATGGGTCCTGTGGTCCTGTACCAGGTCATGTGTCCCCATCCCTTTGTGAGGCAGCCCTTGCAACTAATATGACTTTGTAGTCCAAGCTTTGCATATGACCTTCATTCAAATTATTTCATGCTGTTCTTTCTCCTTTTCACATTTTTAGTATTCAAAATAGTCTTATATGTGTTTGTACTGTATGCACCTTTGTAGGCGGCCTGAAATTCCCTTTGGAATAAAACAGGATATTGGTAAAATGCGCGGCATGCGTCACAAGGAGGGGCATGAGGTGGAGAGTGGGCCGGGTGAGTCTTCAACCTAGTTTCTTTGTGAAGACCTACTTTCCTGTAGGGCTTTAGACTCTGCTCCCTCCTCCACCACCATGTCGGAACTGGCATTTGTCTCCCCCTGTAATTCCTTCTCTGTCCTTGGAAGAGAACTGTGATGATTTTTTGCAGTCCCCTCGCATAGCTGACCTGACCCGTGATATTAATGAAAATGTGGTGCAGAGACCCTGGGATGCTGGAGGCAGGGTCTGGGGCGGATTAGATGCTGTAGGCACCATTCCTCACCTGTATCCCCCTTGGGCCTCCGTCTCCCTGTCCATAAAATAATTGTGGTGCCATGGATCCGTGTTCCTCACCTCTCAGTCATTCAGGTTTTGTCTTCCCTAATATCTGGATACGATTCACATTGTTATTTACATAATATTTTCTTTTCACTCCTTCTACTTTCTGCTATCTAAAAAAATATTTTTGAAGAAAATTATATTGCTCTAATTTCTGGCAAGCCAGTATCTCTTGTCATAAATATGAGGCAGTCAAAAAACAGATACAATTAAAAGGAAACAACATAATTGAATCCTGTCTCAGCCTGAGACTGCCTTGTCTTTGTTAAAAAAAAGGTTTGTTCAGGAATCACTGCAAACAGAGACTTTCTCTTTGCTGACATCAGGACTGAGAAAGAATTGAAAAGGTATGTCTCTATTTCCCCCATTTATTGTCACTGAAGGCCAGTAATCTGGCAATTGGTGGGGCCCCTGTTGTATTGCCTTAATTTCTTTATGTTGAGTCTTTGTAACAGAACCCTGATGGTATTGACTTATATTTAGTGAACAGTAAATTTGTGTCAGAAACAATAGCGTGATTTGCACACATTATCACCTCTGTGCTCGCCACAGGAATGTGAGGTGTTATGATGTTCATTTTACAGGTAAGGAAACAGAGTCCTAAGCCACAGAACTGAAGAGTCATAGAGGCTCAAACAGGAGTCAGCTTGCAGCTGCATCTTATGCCAAAGTCTTTCTAATTCCACAACTTGGCCCCTTGGCTTGCTGGGGGACATGCCCCTTTGGTTTGGCTCCTAGATAAGGTCCTCTGGGCCTTCTCTGAGGACCATCTTGACTCTGAAACCTGGCTGTGCCTACACATCACCCTGAGTGCCAAAGGTGACCCCTCCCTGGCCCCCAAGGTCTTCTGCACATGCAGTGTCCTCTTGAAGATGGCCACATCATGGTATTGGATTTGGCCCATGAAATTCCCAACTCATGTTGAACACTAGAGAAGTATCAGCTCTTAGCTGTGTGTTTCCCAAAGCATGGTTGGAACACTGATAAAGGGAGGTGGGATGCTTTTAGCCAGGGGAACTGATTATTCCAATTACAAAGTTCTGTCATTTCAAAGTAGGAAACAATCTTACTGCCCATCAAATCTACCCTGGTACCCAATGCCAAACTTCATTTGCTTACTGGATAAGGAAAGTGACTGAAATGTTTACAAATATGAATGATCAAGTTATGAATAATATACACATGTACGTGTGTGTGTGTACTGACACACATATAGATACTATTATATATCTTTATATCTCTGTATATAGAACATTTGCAGATATCAAAGCCAAGGAGGCATTTTAAAAGCCTGTTTAGAAAGACAGCCTCCTTGCTTCTTGGCCTTTTGGCTAAGATCAAGTGTAGGTATCCAGCCTCATTTTCTTGACAGAAGCCATATGATAGAGAATATGAATATTGTAGAAGAAGACCTCCTGAAACCTCTGATCCACTGATTTGCAGACAAACAGGGCCATTTTTCTGTCATTTCCACACTCATGATCCAAGCACGGTCTGGTAAGATGACCCAGCTCCACACAGCTGTTGACAGTGCTATTTTGTTTGTTTGTTTTTTCTCTTTATTTTCAGTTCTTAACAATGGAGTTAGTAAAAGTAACCATCCAAAGAGTATTTAAAGAATGAAAAGAAAAAAACATCCTTGAGAATGTGTGTTTTGTGTGTGTGTGTGTGTGTGCAGTCACATTTACATCTAAAGCACACACACGTGACTTACAAATAAACCGAGGTAGAATAGCCTACATAAAGCTTCCTATGAAAATATTAGGTTCTCGATATTGACAAATGATTTTTCGCATTCTTCAAGAATGTCAAAATTTGTGCATAGCAGTGAAGAATGTTCTTCCACCAATAAAGTGCAGCAAATGCAAAACTGAAACATTTTAATGGCCTGATTCCCCTGCCGACCCTGAGTGAATCCAGTGTATTTAATGAGGTGTGATGAGGATGTAGAGCACCCGCTAGACTCTCTCCCTGGCTCACGTCAGCCCCTCTGTGGCCAAATTCAAATTTGTGCCTGAAGAAAATCAGTCTCCACTCACTGCAGCCCTTCAGAAGCACTTGTAAATAGGTGAGACCACTATGTCTAGGGCTCAGATTTTTATTTACTAAGTCATTGGTTCGAAAGCTCTTTTGAAGCATTTAGTTTGTGCCTTTGTCTACCTGATTATAAAGTGGACAAGGAAACATATATGCTTCTTATCCCTGTGGAGTTTGTAGACTAGCAGAGTTTGTACAGCTTGTATCTTCAGAGTAAGTGCCTAGGAAAAGGCAAGTAACAAAATGGCATTTTTTTCTTAACCTAATTTTATATTGCAAAAGGATAGTCGCACTTAATTTTGAGAAACCTTATTTTGTTTCTTTCTGAGTATAATGGCCCCAGAGGGAACTCTCTCCTATTATATCATAAATCAGTTGTATTGCTATGGACTATGCAGTTTACTTTTCTTACTATGAGAAGATAGCGGGAGGCTGTGACTATTTCTGGCATACAACAAACGCTGCAGTGTGTGTGTCTCTGTGTGTATGTGTGTGTGTGTTTGCAGTACTTCTCTGACTTTGTGAACATGGAGATTTGCATACTCCAGAAACTTGCAAATAAGCGGATTTCTTGGTTGTCTGGAAGTTGCCCAGATTTGATAAAATGTTAAGGGACTGTCTCAGGCCTTGTGTCTTGTTAAAGGTCTTTATTGTTCTTCATTACATGCATGGGTTCTCCTTCGTAGTTGGTTTCTGCTTTTTCTGGATAGTTAGGTAGCCGGGTAAAGTGATGCAGTCCTTAGTCATGTTTCTTTTAAATCATTGGACTACTTTCCTAATTTAGTGCCCTATTTTATAGCCAAAGAATGGAGTAGAGTACAGCTGTTGGGTGAATTGCTATAGATGCAAACTGCCTGCGTCCGAGTCTTGGCTTCACTGGTGAGTGGCTTTGTGATTGAGGGCAACTTTACTCAGTCTTTTTGTGCTCCAATTTCCTAGTTGTGAAATGAAGAAAAACCACAGAACCTGACTTATAAGATTGTCATAAGATGAAATTGTGTGTTGTAGAAAGGTACTTAGCCCAGGATCTGGTCCATTGGAAATTCTCAATAAATTTTAGCCGTCATCATTTCCTGTTTGGATTAAGTTGTGTCTGCAGAACATTTAGCTCCTGGGGGATAGAGAAATGCTGAGAGTTAGCATCATGTGTACATGATGGCATTCATGCCTTAAATCCCCAAAGATGATTAAATGCTTCATTTGGCATGTGAAGTATTTAGAAAATATTGACCACACTTTTTCAAACTTAATACTTGCACAAACACAGGCATTTAATGCCAGTCAGGAAATACCTGTTGGTTTCCCAGTCTTTTATTGTTAATAGCCAATTACTTGCAAAATGATAACCTACTTTACTGATTTTAAATATTTAAATATTATAGAAAACAAACCAAATAATGCCACGTTGCATTTATCAAAGCTGAATAATTTGCACCAAATGAGTACATTATTACAGTCCTTGAAAACAAATTACAAATTATACCTGTCATTTGACATCAAGTAGATAAAAGTCAATAGGTATTTTCAATCTTTTAAATTAAAAAATTATATAATTTTGTGGTCATTCTTTGTCTGACTACTACCATTCATTTATTTCTCCAATAGTCTAGCCCTGTGGAGGGTTAGCAGTGTACTGACCTGGGCCAAACAAAAATGAGGATAATATGTGATTTCTGTCCTCAAATAGCTCACAGCTTCCTTGATGGAAAGTTGGGAGGACCAAATAGCCATAAATAACAAAGATCTCTAATTGTGGGAGAAATAAAAAAGTACTATGTTACACTAAGGGAATCCTGAGGCCCTCTGAGTTTATGCTAGGTACTGAGGAGAATTTCCATCAAAGTCACACTAACAGTAAATGGAAGAAGAGGTCGGATGCAGAGAAGCACAGAGGTGCACAGCCTCCCAGGCTCAGGAACAGCAGTACTTACCGAAGCAGGAGATAAGGTGGGCAGGTGAGGCTGGGGACAGACAGGAGTCAGATGCATAAGCTGTGTTAATAAATGTGGAATGTGGGCATCTCCTGACCTGACAGGAAACCATTTAGAATTTTAATATTGTCAGGTATTTTTTTTAATGTAAAAATCGCCATTCTTCTAGTTGATGGCTTCTATTGAGAAGGGGATTTCTGTTTGATCATGTGAATTATATTCAAATGTTTAGATATTTATACATGACAAGGAGACAAATAAGTAAAATAAAATCAGCTACGGAAGAAGAGGTTAAAGTTATTCTGGAGCATATGTGATTGTGTGCATCTGGTTGCTTTGTTCACCCTAGTAGTTCTTTAGAAAACTTTACATACTGACCATATGGACATCCTTAAAACTTTCCTGCAGCATGCTTAATCTTATTTTTGTCTGCTTCTCACCTCCGCCCTAAAAAAAGGTGTAAAAAGTAAAATTGCTAGCATTTTAGGCAAAAATAAAATATACTCTCCTGGAGAAAGTCTTTTCATTTTCCTTCTATTCTAGCTGTTCTCAAGTTGTTAATAATATAGTCTCTGTCTCTCTCTCTCTCTCTCTCTCTCTCTCTCTATATATATATATATATATATATATGCATGCAAATTTTATAGTGGGTGTGCTTAGATATTTCCCCTTATTCTAACTTTTATTCTTTTTATTCAGTAGCAAAATCACCATTGCTGAGTGGGAGGGGAAGAGTCTTTGGAACAAGGGAAATCTAGATTGGAATTCCCACTCTGCCACTAATTAGCTTGGTTATCTTGGGCAAGTTGTTTAACTTCTCTAGGTTCTAATTTCTTCCTCTTTCAGGAGGCAGAAATAAAATTTCTAGTGTTGTGGGGAAGAGTAATTTTTACAAAACACATGTAGAAGCACCAACGCAATAATACCGATGGTGTGTAGTAGATGGCACGTAAAACCGGAGCTTCCAGTACCGCAGTTGTTAATATGTTAAAAGGAGAAAGTGAAGCTACATAATTTGGGCAAGAAATACAGATAAAATGTAGTGAGTAGTAGGAGGTTTGCTCATATGCTAGATGACTGTTTGTTTATTCATTTCCCAAAGATATGACAAAGGCTGTGAATATTTATTTAGTTCTGCTCCCAATAGCCCTTCTAATAGGGAATTATTTGGGTACAACGAAAGACATTTGTAAATGCGGCTGATAAGACCGGCATTGGACAAGGCGTGTTTTGTTGGACACAAGAATTCTATTGTCCCTGGCTTCAGTTGTCAAGTGCCCGGGGAACCCAGAATTTATGGTGGCAGCACAATGGGCCTTTCAGGGCTCAGGGAAAGAGCTGTGAGATCCTGCTCCCCGGCTTTTCAAGGCCTCTAGTCTTTTTATCAGGCCTGGACAATGCCGGATTCAGCGGCTGCCTGAGCCTCCTGACCGTCCATTGGCCGTCAGGTATTGTGCAGTAATTACCATGGTGACAATGGACTCTCTCTACACCCGTCCATCGGCGCTTTGGAAAATGGTGAAGGTTGTCACTTTGCATTAGGTGCCTCTAAAAGCATGGCTTACTTAGAAAAACTACTAAATAGAAATGAAGATAATCATAGTAAGAGTTTGATTTAAAAGTCCACTGTGTCAAATCCATTTGGAGCTCAGAAACTCTTTGTGGATGTTTTCTTCTAATTACAGATAGACGTTGGGCATCATCCTCTGTACAGGCAGTAAGGAGCCAGCCTTGAAGATTTTGCAGGAAGGGATGAGCAGAGGGCAGCTGGTATCCCTTAATCACACAGTGGGAGTAGAGGTCTAATCTGAGTCCAGGAACTTTGAGGGATCTCTAAATTTCTTTGAGACTCAGATTCCTCGTCTGAAAAAAAAAAATTTGCAAAATGCTTATAGATTAATATTAATTACATGTGATAAAATTGTATGTTAATATTTACGCACATATCAATATTGGTTCTGTATAAATACTTAACACATCTATTAAAGGGGTTTTGACTAGCAAATATACAATAAAAGGTAAAATGTTTAATCTTGCACAATCATAGAAGCACAATATATCTTTTCATAATCACAACTATTGATTTTTGAGTGTATAAGTGAAGTGTTCCATGTATTATGATTGTCCTCCACAATCATTCTCCAAAATAATTGTTATTATCCCCATTTTATAGTGAGGAAACTGAGACTTAGAAAGTTCTTGCTTGCCCCAACTCAAACTAGCTTGGAGGAGAAAAAACTTGATTTTAAGTCTTGTTCTCTCACATGCAATAGCTTCCTGTTTCTCCCAATTTTTTTACAAAAAGAATCATGATCTACAATCCTATCTTACGAAATATGCTTTACCATATGGTTTTGGAACTTTGCAATAACAGGAAAGAAAAACACCCAATGGAGATTATTAACTGAGTTTAATCATCCATTCAACAATGTCAGAAACATGTGATGCCCAAAAAAGGAAGAAGCCCCCATCTGCAGACGCCCAGGGATGACTGCGTATGTGTGACCCCTTCTCCTGCCTGCACAGAGCAACATCAACGAAGCAAATTGGTATTTCTAGACCACCAGAAAAGTGGATGGCCGTTGTTCAACTTCTTCACCAAAGAAAAGTTTTAAAAATCTGTTATTTCACTTGTTTATACAACAGTAACATGAAAACATTTAATTATAGTTTGCTTTAATTAACTATGTTCCAAAATATCCGAAATATCCCATTGTGTTGGCTTTTTGTTTGTTTGTTTTGTGTTGTTTTGTTTTTGAGACAGGGTCTCACTTTGTCATCCAGGCTGGAGTATGTGGCACTATTTTGGCTCACTGCAGCCTTGACCCCGCAGGCTCAAACGATCCTCAAGTCTCAGCTCCTCAGTAGCTGAGACTACAGGCACCTGCCACCATGCCCAGCTAATTTTTTTTTGTATGTTTCACCATATTGCCCAGGCTGGTCTTGAACTCCTGAGCTCATGTGATCCTCCTGCCTCAGCCTCCCAAACTGCTGGGATTACAGGCATGAGCCACTGCAGCTGGCCTTCCCATTGTGTTTTTACCAAAAAGTAGAAATTATCTGTAGTCGCACACCATGGAAATAGGCATGATTTGCCTGGGGAGTGGAACTCCCGGTGGGTTCTCAAACCTAGGGAAAAAGGAGTGGGTTTATTGATCCAGCCAAGTTATGCTACTTCCTTGCTCTATGCACTTGGGCATATGCCATTCAGCCTCAGTTTCTCCATCTGTAAAATGGAGTAACTCCATCTCCTCGGGCTATGCCGCTCCCTTCATTGACAACTCTTTCCATTTTAATGGAGAGCCTAAGAGAGGGAAAGTGGCAAAAGGAAGGATATGGCTCTGCACGTATTAAGCCTTCCACACAATCAGAGCTTAGCAAAAGGGAGCTGCCACAGTCACAGCTGCATCCTCCACTGACTGACTTCCTTGATTTTGGTATGCTTACTGAGTATGTCCTTCATTCCACTTTATACACTCTGGCTTCACGGTGTTCTTTTTCCTGATTTCTAGTCTCTCTGAAATAGTATATAGCATGTACTATCTGAGCCCCTAAGAGGCTTAGTGCTGTGGGCAGCCAAGCACAATGATGGAAGGGCTGATAGACGACAATGGCGCTGTACTTGAAGACAGCCCATGATGGTGTGCAGAGCTGGGAAGATTGCAGAGAGAAGTCCTGAGAGTAGGTAGGAAGTGGGTGCAGCAAGGCTGGAGTGTAGTTTCCTGGCTGAGTGGGGAACACATGATTCCAAGTCTGGGGGAGTCATGAGCTGTGGGGAAGATGAAGGAAAATGAACATTCCAGCCATGGAGGCCAGTGCAGAGAATGCAGAAACAGATGACCCGCTATAGCCCGCACAGCCATCTTAGCTCCATCAACTACACTAAAAGCATAAAGAACAACTTGGATTTTGTATGTTCATTTTTTTTTTCTGAGAAACATGATATAATTGTATACTAGTTTTTTTCACAGAATCCACAGTCCCTCTTTCTCAAATGTTTGCAGTGATTAGAATTCATAGACAATTCACCATCTATTTTTGCTTTTCTTCCAAAGCTTTTTTGATTGACTGCACAGGCTTTTGGTGAAAGGATTTCTTTTTTTTTTTTTTTTAATTATTATTATACTTTAGGCTCTATGGTACATGTGTGCAACGTGCAGGTAAGTTACATATGTATACATGGTGAAAGGATTTCTATAGGAAACATTTTGCAGGGAGGTAAAGAATGCAAGACAAAGTGGGGAGTTCAATCAGTGTTTTACAGATTTGAGAAGTCAACCTTTTTAAACACGCTGGCCCCAGTAACAGCTGCATTATTAACAGAAGACTAGAGAAGGAAAACAGAAGGTACTTGGGCTATGAAGTCAGCACTGCTGGATTCCAACATACCCTGGGCATTATTGGCTGTACACTTTCAGCAAGAGTCTTACCTTTTTGTGTTGTAGGGTGAGATGGCGTTCACAATACCCAGGATGGTTACATGTGCTTAAGGATAATTCATTGGTGAGATACACGGCAAATATCTTTTCCACCCCTGTTTATAACATTCCAGTTATCTATTGCTGAGTTACATGATGTCCTAACATTTAGTGGCATATAACAACAACTTATTACTATCTCTTACAGTTTTGTGGATTGATTGAATTCATTTAGGTATTCTTACTTGTTCTTTCCTGCCATGTAGTCAGATGGCTGGAGTTAATATTTGTATGGATTAGGTGTCTAAGATGACATCTTTAGTCACCTGTCTGGCACCTCAGCTTGGAAGGCTGAAAGAGCTGGAAATGGATTGGCACCTCTCTCTCCAGCCATACAGCTTCTCCAACTGGCTATCTGGAGCTTTGTTACAGCACAGTAATATCGAGTATTTGAACTTTTGACATGGCAGCCAACTTCTCCTAGAGCAAGCGTTCAAAAAGCACAAGATAAGCTACAGGGTTTCTGTATTAGTCTGCTTATACTGCTATAACAAAATATCACAGATTGGGTGGTTTAAACCACAGATCTTAATTTCTCAAAGTCCTGGAGACCAGTAGATTCGGTTCCTGGTGAGGATCTTCTTCATGGCTTGCAGACAACAGTCCTCTCACTGTGTCTTCACATGGCAGAAACAAAGAGAGAGCTCTGCTTTCTTTTCCTTTTCTTGGAAGAACAATCCCTCATGACATCATCTAAACCTAATTACCTCCCATAGGCCCCACCTCTGAATACTATCACATTGTGGGTTAGTGCTTTAACATGTGAATTTTGGGGAACAAAACCATTCAGCCCATAACATCCTACTGCTGATCCTGCAAAATTCATGTCCTTCTTGCATGCAAAACACATTCATTCTATACCAGCAGCCTCCAAAATCTTAACTTGTTTCAGCATAAATTCTGAGGTCTAAAGTCCAAATTCTCATCTAAATAAGTATGGGTGAGACGCAGGATACTATTCATTCTGAGACACAATCAGTATGGATGAGATTCAAAGTGCTGTTCATCCTGGGGCAACATTTGTCTGCAGCTGTAAACCTATGAAATAAGATAAATTATGTGCTTCCAAAATACAGTGGTGGAACAGGTGTAGAATAGGCATTCCCTTTCTAAAAGGGAGAAATTGGAAAAAAGAAAGTAGTGATGTGTTCCAAGCAAGTTTACATAAAAAGGCAAATACAGCTGAATCTTAAGGCTCAAGAGTAATTTTCTTTGGTTCAATGCTTTGCCTTTTGGACTGACCAGGGTGGAGGTCCCTCTCCCATGGTTCTCATAGTGTCACTTCTGCTGTTTCATTGTTATGCAGAGCCAGCTCATAGTCCCATAGAAGGAGACTGCACAAGGGCATGCCTATCAGAGGGTCTGGGTTATTGTGGGGCAATTTTGGAGACTGGCCACAGCATGTAACATGGTTGACAAGCGGGGTCCTTCCTCATTCGTTATGCATTGTGTGAACTGCTGCATGTAGCATTTCCTCCATGACTCCCTGTATCTCCAGCAATAACTCCAGTATTACTCTGTCCTGACATTTGGATAAATAGCACACAAGAGGACAGCTTTATTGTTCATCTTGCTACAGTCACCAAAACCAGGCTCTATGAACAAATTTTAGTAGATCTAAGGTTCATCCACATTCCTTCACTAAAAAGGGCTTTTGTTTGCTTGTTTGTTGTTTTGGAGAAGGCTTTGTGTATGATGTTAGATGGAAGCAATATCAGACAAGGAAAGAGATTTGGAAAGAAATGAAGTCAAGTCAAAGAAATAAGCTGTTTAAGCCCCTAATGCAGGCTGAGTTGATCCTAGAAGGTAGAAGCCTAGAGATGAAGGACATTCAAGAACTCCTTTATGCTGTTGTGTTATGGAAGCTATGCCAGCTGGCAGCTTTCTTGGTTCAGTGCCTCAGTTTTTAAAGATGACAGCTGTTTAGAAACTCCATATTCTTCTCTTTATTCACTCAACAAATATGCATTGAACAGATGCTCTGGGCTAGGAAATGTGTTAGACATTTTGGGAGATATGAAGATGAATCAGACCAGAATCCAGGCAGAACACAGCCCCCATTTTAGACACAGAAAATCTAAAATGTGGTGTTGTGGGTAGGGGAAATGCAGTCTTGAAGAGTTGCAACCCTGTCAGCCCAATGCTCTGGTCTGCTGGAGTGGGGATAGTATCTCCTATTACCACCACCGCTATTGCTACTCTTCATCCTTGAGCCTGTTGTTCACGAGGATCTGTCAACACCAGAACAGTGCTTCTCACTTTAGGAAGGAAGACATTGCTTTGGCTTTGGAACACAGGTCCTATCAGAAACGGGCTCTAAGTTTTCATACCTTCCCCCAATAGCTTGTTCTTCATGCAAGAGCAAAGGTATGTGAATGACACAGCATGTTATAAGAAGTCGTGTGTAGGATTGCTTTTATCATTGTCATCAAAGTACAAAATGCATGTGTGGTTAATCACACTATCCAGTGGTACTTATAAGTCCATGACAAGTTTTTCCCACTTTTCACATAATTTTAGTAATTTGTTTCTCTCTCTCTTTGCACACCTGGATTGTCATCTTCTAAGAGAAAAGTCTGTCATATGCAACTGTGTTTAATAGTGTATCACTTGATCAATTCATACCACCACTAGGTTACTAATGATCCTTTCACTTTTTGCAGAAATCACTGTGTTTTCGGCTCAGCAGTCTTGTGACATTCCTTCCTGTTGTCATGTGTTGAGTGACCAATCAGATGGGTGGAGTGTGTTACAGAAATTGGCAGCAAGTATCCAATGGGTGAAGAAGGTAAGCTGGACTAATATTACTGAACAATTCACATATTACTATGTATGTCAAGATGGAAAGTATGCCACTGGATCTATGTCTCAAATGTGGCTTGATTTGGAACTTCACTAAAGCCAAAAGTAGAATCTGAGAGGGAGAGAAAGGCCTACTTTTTCGGTAGTGAGGAATGTGATCATTCAGTGTTGATGTTATTGGATTCTCTTTATTGAACACCTATTATGTGCTAGTAATAGTAAGATCTGCAGGAGAAAGAAGGAACTAAAGGGATTATAATTCTTTAGCAAGGACTCGGCTGAACAGGCCCACTGAGATGATTGCCATGGTGCTTTTTTCCCCTTTTCTTTTGAAATAAGTCTTAAAATGGGAACAAGGTAGCTTATGTCCCACAAGGAAATGAGATTGCTAGGAGGCTGAACCTTTTAGACTTCAAATGACAGGGCCCTCGATCATGAGCCAGGAGGCCTGATTTCTACTCCCAGACCCGGCTCTGCCATTCACTGTCTGTGCTATGAGATTAATGAGCCATTTACTGGACTGCCAGGGTGGCTGGACCTAGGATTTCTAACAGTTCTTACATTTTAGGATTCTACTAATCCATTTACCTTCTCCATCTGCTCGGTGGTAACTGGAGCAATATTCACAGGAGACAACTAAATATCCAGATAGAAATTTAAGAATTAATTCTACCAGCGTGACTTTCCACTCTTGGGGAATCTAGACCTCCTTATCCAAGTGCCTACGGCTCATCTCCATGTAGGTGTCCAGTGGTGCCTTAAATACGTACGTCAAATCCAGGTTTTTCCTGGGTTCCACATTCCTGTAATAGTATCAAAATTCACCCAGAATAGAAACATGGGCGGAATACTTTAAGTCTCTCAACCCCTCACCTCCAATAGCAGTTAATTCCTCTTGATTCCTATTCATTCTATCAATCATTTAACTATCTGTGAAATAGTTTTGTTTCTCTCTATCCCTATTGCCACCATTCAAATGCAAGTCAAACACTTTTTCTCTAATATTACTGAAATTGTCACCTATTAAGTCTTTTTGCCTCCAGGGTTATTTCTCTCTCATCAGCTCCAACGTGATCCATGATCTATATACATCCTGAACAATGTCCTTAAATCCATACGTTATGTACTTTCCCACTTATTCCCTTTCAATGATAAGCTTTTCTTAACAAGCTTCTAGGATCCTTTAATGAGAAGGGCCACTGTTTTGCTGTCCAGATTCATCTCTCAGCTACTGTTCCCTCTCCACCCTGCCTGTATTATATACATCCACTCTAGGACCTCCTCATAGGGCACAGCCATTATTTCCCCCAAAGCCTCATAATCTCTCTCACCTCATAAGCACTCTTAAGGCATTTTATATCTTAGCTTGGACTTCACTGTCTCTAAGGAGCTATTTCTAAAAGCCTAAGATTACCTAGACAATACTTTAGCAGCCAGGGATTACACCATTTACTGTGATTTCTACATTGGACTGTAATTGCCTATTTAGTTGTCTGTCTTCCCAGCTAGACCTAGAGATTTTTGAGGACAGGACTTATTTAGGACCACTGTGCTCCCAGTTGAAGTACTGTATCTGGGCCAAAGTATGCACTTAGTAAGTACTTACTAAGCAAATGAATAGGGACCCTCAGTATATTTTTAATTGAATGTGAGGAAGGTGGACTAAGATGACTACACAGAGAAAAGTCATAATAACAGCAGCTAACAGGTTTTGCATGCTTACAAAATGTCAGGTTCCTAAGGACATTAAATGTATCACTCCCCTTAATCCTTCCAAAAGCCTTATGTGGTAGGTATTGTTAATATCCAACATTTTATAAATGAGAAAACTCAATCTTGGAAAATGTATTGGTCTGTTTTCACACCGCCATAAAGAACTTCCCTGAGACTGGTAATTTATAAATGAAAGCGGTTTAATTGACTCACAGTTCTGCATGGCTGGGGAGGCCTCAGAAAACTTAGAATCATGGCGGAAGGAGAGGTAAGCATCTTCTTCACAAGGTGGCAGAAGAGAGAAGAGAAGCACGTGTGAAGGGAGGAGAGCCCCTTATAAAACTATCAGATCTTGTGAGAACTCACTCAGTATCACAAGAATAGCATGGGGGAAACTGCCCTCATGATCCAGTCACCTCCCTCCCTTCTCATGTGGGGATTACAGGTTTCTCCGTCCACACATGGAAATTACAAATTGAGATGAGATTTGGGTGGGGGCACAGAGCCAAAGCATATCAGGGAAGATAAGTAACTTGTCTATGGCCATAGTGCTGTAACTTTTATCCTTGGAATTTGTATTTATAGGAAGTCTAACTTTAGCTAGGGTTTGTGTCTTTTACCACTCTCCTTGTCTGCCTTTCTCCTGAATGAATCTCCCATATTATGGGCAAAAAACATTACCTCCACATAAGGCCAGGGGCTTTTCCTGCAGCCCACACAAGCTATTGTTAAATAGATGGTAGTCCCCTGTGACTGGGAACTATAAATTTCTGATAATTTCTCAGGTATTTTACACTCTTGTGTTAATGTGGGTCTGTTTTGGGAGGAAATTTCAAAGTGAGGAGTCCCTACCTCTTTCTCTCATTGTCTGGTCAATATTTGTTAAGGGAATAAACCAATGATTGAAAACGCTTATCCTAGAAGCAAAATTGCACTCCCCTACAAGCGCAACAGAATGATTTGGAAATTGTAGGACTGACTCCTCTTGTATTTGCTTATTTTGCAATCATTTGCTCCGAAGCCTGGCTCAGCAGAGGAAGTGCATCCCTCCTGTGGATATGTCTGTGAATGATGATCATCTCATTTCTGCTGAGCCAAATGGGGCTCTTCATTTCATCGGCCCTTTGAATTCCTCAATAAGATGTGCAAGTGACATTTCCTATTTTTCTAGATAATAGGGGCAATTAGAATGAGGTGTCAATGAATCAGAGTCAAAAGTTAAATAGAAAGTACTTGAATTTAATTTCATGTCTAGGAAATCTGGTAGTTTTTTTTTTTAACCTGGAAATTAAGAACAGTCTATTTTGAAGAGTTCTGCAAAGCTTTTATTCCAAGGAGAGGAAGGTAAATTACTCCAATGCTGGTGGCATGAAATCTTTAAAAAACAAAACAAAACATAAAACAGCAGGAATGCAGATGGAACAATCCTTTGATTTTTCAGGTTAAGCTTCTTCTTGATGGAAAAGAATTCTGTGCCTGGCGGAGGAAAGGACTTGTTCTTGATGGCACTGTAAGGATTTTGAAGAACAAAACTAACCAATGACTTTAGCTGAGACTCAGATTCTTGATTCCCAGACAGGTCAAGATGCCAGACTTTCTTGAACAGGCACCTATGACATGCCACAAAGGCAGGCAGAGATGAAAAGGCATTTCCTCTTTCCTCAAGGAGTTTACAGTCAGGTAACTGCATATAGCAGTCAAAATCCAAATGGGAAGGAAAGACGGAGAGAGGCTTTAAACAAATGTGGCATGGGCTCTCAGGATCGGCACTCTAGTTAACTTATAGTGAAATCCACTGGAGCTTGAGCTTCCATTTCTAGCACACCTGTCTTACTTAGGAACCTTCTCGGAACAGAGGAGGAATTATCCGGGCAGCTACAGGATAAGGCTTCTAAGCCCTGTGACCTTGCTGGGTTTTCAGTAGAGCACAGGGGCCTAGAAATGAACATCTTGGAGAAGTGGAAGAGATTTGCCCTTTGCTCAAGAGAAGTGTACACACATTGGCATCCAGCTGAGTAATAACCAGCAGGAATTGCTGGTCGCAGGTCACCCAATTATCTTTCATTTGCATAGGAGTGAATCCCAGAAAGCTGCTTCTGGGACAGCTCACCTGTGCTGCAGAACCCACCGGGCTCTGCATTGTCCCTGACAGCTTGAAGTGTTAGCAACATGCTTCCTAACTCCCTGTGCTGCTGGGTCTGTCTGTGAATGCATATTTCCTATTTTGAGATGTAGGCCACTGTGGAGAAGGAGGCCAAGTATCTGTCTGTATCTGGTGTCATCAGAATCATAAACAGACACTCAGTTCACTTGTTGCCTACACATTGCAGCTCTTCAATGTATACAACGTGACTGTCATCACCACAATCAACTAATGATTACATGAAGCCCTTACGTGGTAGGTCACCTGAACATCCAGTCCCTGCGCAAAATCATAACTAAAGGAAAAACCTCAACCAAAGTTGTGTTCTTTTATCTTGCTTTATTTAGCTAGTGATGGGCAAAGAGGTCAATGACATTGATATTTTCTGAGCATGCCCTTGTACCAGGTACTGTGATATGTGCTTTACATTTATTATCTTCTTTGACGTCACCAAGACTTTGGCTGCTATGTGCAGGGGTCATGATTCTTTCATAGATGAGGATACTGAGGTTTAGAGAGGTTAAAGAACTTGCTGAGGACCACCGATGAGCAATGGGTAGAGACAGGGTCTCCATTCCTAAGCACAGCACTGTAGTGCCTCCTATTGATAATGTCTCTTCCAATTCTTTTGTACCTTGACTTCCAGTCTTAACCAAGCTGGGATGGGAGGGAGTTGGAGGGCAATTATTATTACAGTTATTTTGGTATGGCAATGTCCTAAATCTCTACTTGAGTTTTTTTATTTTTTAATAATAGATTCAGGGGGTACATGTACATGTTTATTGTATGTGTATTTTGCATAATGGTGAGGTTTGGGCTTCTAGTACACCCATCACCAAAATAATGAACATTATACCCAATAAATAATTTTTCAACCCTCCTCCTCCCTTTTGGGAGTCCCCAGTGTCTATTATTGCCATCTTTATATCTATGTGTACCCGTTGTTTAGTTCCCCCTCATAACTGAGGATATGCAGTATTTGATTTTGTGTTTGTGAGTTTTTTCACTTAGGATAATAGCCTCCAGCTTCATCTATGTTGCTGCAAAAGATATGATTTCATTCTTTTTTTATGACTGTGTAATATTCTTTGTGGCTGTATAGTATTTCGTGATATACTATACAGCTATAAAAAAGAACATAGTGTGTGTGTGTGTATATATATATTCTACATATATATGTGTGTATAGAGATAATGTATGTGTGTATAGACACACATATATACACACATAAATATATATGTCTATATATACATATACACACATGTATGTGTGTATATGTGTGCATATATGTATATATGTGTGTCTATATGTATATATAGACACACGTATATATACACACACTACATTCTTTTTTATGTGTATATATGTATATGTGCACATGTATACACATATATACCACATTTTACACACACATATATATGTATATACACACACACACACATACGCTACATTTTCTTTATCATGTCATTTTTTGATGGGCACTGAGGTTGATTCCATGACTTTGCTATTGTGAATAGTGTTGTAATAGACACATGGGTGCAGGTTCCTTTTTGATATAATGATTTCTTTTCCCTTAGATAGGTACCTAGGTACCCAGTAGTGGGATTGCTGGGCTGAAAGGTAGCCCTATTTTCAGTTCTTTGAGAAATCTCCACACTGTTTTCATGGAGGTTGTATTAATTTGCATTCATACTAACAGTGTATACACATTCCTCTTTCTTCACATTCTCCACTTGAGTTTTAAAGGAGACTTAGCAGGTTCTGGCTAATGCAGCGACATGACTGAATGTATCCAGTGAGTGAGGGGCAAAAATGGCAAAAGGAGAAAAGACTTTGCATGTGTTCACTCATCAGTCATCTTGAGAACCATCCCTATGTTAGGCCTTGGACTAGGTGCTGGGGATACAATAATAAATCACGTGTATCAATACAACAATGGAACTGTACTGTTGCTTCCAAAGAACCCCTCTTCTTGTGATGGAGCCAGGCTGACAAACAAATAACCATGGCACAGAGTTCCTTTTAGACAGATCCATGGATCTGTGAGAACATAGAGGGGCTGACTCTGCTGGAGGAAATCAGGCGGAGCTTCAGTGAGGAGGTAACCTCTGGGTTTAGACTTGATCATGAGTAGGAATTTATCAGGAGAAACCAGGAAGGATTTTCCAGGCAAAGGGAACAGTACAGAAGTTGTTAAGTCAGTATTTGTCATTACTAGGTGGGATGTCCCATGAAATATTTGTTTTTATTTTTATGTATCCTTAGATAGATACATTTAAATAGTTAAGATGGTTAAAATAGATAAAGATGGTTAAAATTTAAAAGGTGATGGTTAAAATTTAAAATTAAAAGTTTATTTTTAAATTTAAAAATAACATTTGAAATTAAAATTTAAAGATGGTTAAATTTTACAATTTAAAAGGCTGGCATGGTGGCTCACGCCTGTAATCCCAACACTTAGGGAGGCCAAGGTGGGCAAATCACAAGGTCAAGAGATCGAGACCATCCTGGCCAACATGGTGAAATACCATCTCTACTAAAAATACAAAAATCAGCTGAGCATGGTGGTGCGCGCCTGTAGTCCCAGCTGCTCGGGAGGCTGAGGCAAGACAATCACTTGAACCCGGCAGGCAGAGGTTGCAGTGAGCTGAGATTGTGCCACTGCACTCCAACCTGGCAACAGAGCAAGACTCCATCTAAAAAAAACCCTAAAAACAAACAAAAAAAAATGAAAAGGTGAAAAAGAGTATACAGAGAATTAAGTCTTCTTCAATTCCTATACTCTAGGCCTTCAATTTCATTGCCTGGAAACCACTATTGTCAGTTTTCTGTGTGACTTCCAGACAGTTTCTGGGCAGTTAAAAACACACACATCCATATAGCTACTTCCTCCACATTTGTATACATAGATCACAACCAGCTGTAAACTCTGTTTTACACCTTGATTTATTTATTTTATTTTATTTATTTTTTGAGACAAAGTCTCACTTTGTCACCCAGGTTGGAGTGCAGTGGTGCAGTCTTGGCTCACTGCAACTTCTGTCTCCGAGGTTCAAGCGATTTTCATGCCTCAGCCTCAGTCCCAGAGTAATTGGGACTACAGGCGTGTGCCACCATGGGTGGCTAATTTTCTGTATTTTTAGCAAAGATGGGGTTTTGCTGCATCGGCCAGGCTGGTCTCGAGCTCCTGGCCTCAAGTGATCTGCCCGCCTTGGCCTCCCAAATTGCTGGAATTACAAGCCTGAGTCACCGCGCCCAGCCACCTTGATTTTAAAAGGAAAAATTTATTAAGTTTTTCCCTTTGTTTTGCTTGCACTCATTTGATTTAAAACTTTTTTATTTTAAGTTTTAAAACTATCCAAACCTACAGAAAAGTTGCCCAAATAACACAATAAATTCTTATGAACACTTCATCTGGAGACACTGAATTTTAAAAAATAATTTTGCCATGTTCTATGCAACGAGTTTATGAATTTAATCCCTAATCAAGGTACAGCTTGGATGTCAGTTACCTGGAGACTGGAGTGCAGTTCCTCTCCCCAGCACTGATTTACTGAGATAACATAAGATGTTCTCAAAATCGATAATGTGTTCCTCTCATTGTCAGTTTCCCTGAGATGCCTATAAGCAGCAAATCCACCCCCAGGATGGGAATCCGTCACTAGGATGGAGATGGCTGGAGGTGCCCCTCTTTGGGCCACTTGATCTTTGGGAAAGGATTTTCTCTGCTTCCTCAAGTGCTCAGCAAGCGCTTCTTGGGCAGGTGAGCATGCTCTCTGCACTTGCCTTCCGGGCCCTGTGGTCCAGGGTGGTAACAGGCAATCTTGCTGAAATCTAATCACTTCATTTCCGACAGCCAGCCATATAGACAGCATTATCTCTTCTGTTCAGCTTGTCAGAGTCAACACAGCATCTCAAAGGCTGATATAGGATTCTCTCCTTTGAAAGATCAAAGCGTCTGAGCATTGCTCAGGTTACCTGTGCATTTCCTCCCTGCATTACATGGCAAGGGATAGTTTGTACTCAAAGTGAGAGGGACTTTGAACAGCATGACAAGCAGGAAGTAACTTAATAAGGCAGTGTCATGATTTTGCAGTCATGTGCTCTGGGCCTAAGAGGATTGTTTTCTGTTATTCATTCATTCACTAACTCATCAAATAATTCCTGAAAGCCCCCTTGGTACTCTTTTATGCTCTGGGCCAAGACATGTGCATGCTCCTTGCAGACTGGGTCCCTAGGATCTACTGGGTGACAGAAAAATAGACAGTCTCAGCCAAAGAAAGCAGCTGAACCTGAGAGTGGTGGGGTGGAATCTCCAAGGAATTACTTCTTGGCCATTCATTAATTCATTCATGCATTAAACATATATTTACCGACTCCGCCTGTACTCTCTGGCCCTACGTGATTCTTGAGCCACAGAATTACCATTTCCTTTCCTGGCTACTAACCCAAATTATCCTTTGTACAGTGGGGGACTCAGAGCTCAAGGCAATAGATAAATCAGGGAAGTAAAGGGAACGAGCCATACTAAAATCTGCTACCAATTAATTGTGTCTGCTGAGGATCTAGAAGACTGTAGCCAGACACCTGGCAGATGCCACCATTTGGAAGCTTTAGAAAATTTGTGGCGGGGCTAGTGAGTTTATCTTTTCTAGGGGCTCTTTTACAATTTAAGCACCATTCCAAAAGCTGTTAAGCTGCCATAGCAACAGTTCATATATATATATATACTTTTGAGGGAAACAAATTTTTAAAAACTTGGTCACATTCTTGCAAGTGCTTGTGAGAAGATACCTCTTTAAATGAATGTCTAGCAAGTTTCCTGAAGTATCGTATTTCTGTCTATAACATACTATTTTGGACCTCTTAACACTCCCAACCACTTTTCAGAATTTCTACTTGAAAGATGGACCTAGGAGGATGGTGATTCATTGCCCCGAACCATTTACATCATTCTTTGGGAAAGGAAAGCAAAAGCCTTTGTGTGGTTTTATCTTGCCAGTGGTTTCAGCCGGAGCACACGTCCCTGCCATGCCAGCCCCCACACAGTGTGGGATGGAACCGGTGCCCACACAAGCCTACACCAGGGCGGCTGGAGCTCAGGCTCATGAGAGCATGTCCAGCTCTATTCTCTCTTCCCCAATCCTTCTCCACTGAGCCGCAGCATTATTTCTCTAAATCCAAATTGTATCAAGTTGCTTCAGTATAAAACCCAAGCTTCAGAAGCTTGCAGTCCCTCTCAGGATAAATTGCTAAGTCCTTTGCCTGGATTCTAAGACTGACTTGATCCAGGCCCCACTCCCAGAAGCCTCCCTTCCCCTCCCTCCCATTTAACTCTGTCCATATTGTGCTGCTGGTAGCCCCTGAATGCATTGTGATGTTTGACACCTCGATTCCCTTGCACACATTTTTCTTCTCGGCCCCCATTTGTCCAAGTGTGCAGACAAGCATCTTCTCCTCCAGCAGGGGCTCCTAGACCCTGTGAGATAGTTTGTCCCTTTTTCCTTCTGTGTAGAGAGTGCCTTGATTCCTCAGTGTCTATCACTTCCATGGGTCCTGGCTACATGTATCTTCATGAGCCCCCTTTTCCATTAAAAAAAAAATTACAGTTTATGATCATTTTGGTTTAAAGAGGAATATAGTGTTCTACCCTAAAAGGTCATTTTTTCTTCTGATTTTAAAAGAAAATAAAACATTGCTGTGCATCCTCTAAAAGTGTTGTGGGCACTGTGCCTACTGTTCCTAATGGAGAAGTCACACTGATGTTCCTGGGTTACCACATCGCCAATTAGTTGTCTTCAAGTTTGTTAAATCCTTGAGAATAGAGTTTGGCTGTGTAATACCATGCCATCTATTGGAGTGTGTGGAGTGCATACTCATGTGTGGTGAACAGGCTTTCACAGGAATAAGAGCATGGTCTCCATCCACCTGCCTTCCACTGCTGAGAGCTTTGGCAGGCACTCCCTCTTAGGCTAATGCTCCTCATCCATTTTCAAAAGGGACAAGATCCTCTCCTCCCTTTTTCTGCACAGCCCTTTAAACTGCAGAGACCTTCCTTGTGCATTATCCACTTTGATCTCTTGAGATCAACATTAGCTGCCCCATTCCATAGAAGAATAAAATGAGGCTCAAAGAGGTTAAGCAGAGACTAGAAAACAGAGTTGTCCCCTGCCCAGAGTCGCACATGGCAGAGCCAGGATTCTACTCCTCCCCTCCCCACAAGACCAATGCCAATTTCTATCAAACCACCGGACAAGAAACCTAAATTAAGGCAGAGATCGCTTCATTCCCTTTAACTTTTTTGGAAACATCAAGAACTGTAAGAAACAGGAAATCCCAGCATGGGTAGAATTGCTTCTGCACTGAACACTGCAATGCACCACCCAGTTCCCCAGTTCACTGAAGATCTGGTGGTCTCAGCTACTGGGAATGCTCTTGGCAGGTGACCTCACTTGCAGCTTTCACTTAGCCAAAGTCATGCTCTTTCCCAGGGCAACTCACATTGGAGGGCTGATGAGTAAAAGTCTGGCCATCTCAGCTTTCTTGGGATTATTTTGAAGGACGATCTTTAGCCCAGATGACCATGCAGGGTGGTCTGAGGCTGTTGCTGGGCTGCATCACACATCTTCTCTTTACGTTTGTTTCTGATTCCCCTTCCTTTTCTTCTCCAGGTGTTATTCCAAAGGGTACCCCCTAGTAAACATCCCCATGCTAAACTCCATCTCAGAGTCAGTGTCACAGATAATCCAACCTGTGACAAACTCTATTAAATATTTTGCAACAAGCCTTCCTGTGTCTGTGCATGAATACACAAGATTCATTTGTTCCTCCATTGTTTTCACTAAATGCTTATTCGTGGGATGCTAAACACTGTGCTAGGTACCAAGATACTGTGGTGAACAAGACAGAAAAGGACCTCTGGTTACAAGGAACTTAAATTACTTCTACTCCAAAGGCAGATATTGATCCTGTTTCTGCACTAAAATTGTGCACCTTTCAGAGCATTCTGGTCACCTCAGCATTTACATGGAGTAGCAAGAGAAGCCTCCCATCACCTGAGCCCTGCCGATTGCTTTGCAGAGTAAACACTGCTTCCAGGAAGTCAGTAGCAGTGTCTGAAAGGTTTTCCCACCCTGTTAGAGGAGGACCCAGAGTGAAGTTGGGGCTATAAGGAACTTAGGATAGGCAGGAGAACAGGGGCTGGAATGTCTGTCCACAACAGATTTGGAGAGGGCAGATTCAGGTGCAGATGAGAAAGCCAGTGGAAATCACTGTCAGGATCAGAAGTTGAATGAAAAATATCAGACAGAGGGGAGACAGGTCAAGATTTAATTTGTAGCAGGATGGAATAAGGTCCAAGGGAGGAGTGAAGGGGGGTTTTCTTGCAATTCTCCATAGTCCTTATTTTAAACTATTTATTGACATCCGGTTTTAACTGGAATAAAATCCAGACCCAAATTTTGCTGCCAATGCTCTCCTTGAGACAGTCATTCCCTACCTCTCTCTTTGCCCACCTGCTCAGCTGCATTTGACAGTTGTTGCCCCTTGAGCAGACCCAGCCCTTTCTAACCCCAGGGACTTTGCATTTTCTGTTCTCTCAGTCTTGGAAGTCTCCCCACACACCTTTTAGGATTCAGCTTAAATGCCCCCTTTTGAGAGGCCTTTCCTGACTTCACAACCTCTGAAGCCATATCCTCCACCCACCCTGCAGTCATTGGACATTTCCTCATTCTGTCTAATTCTTCACAGAAGCGATCACAATTAGCAAATATCATGTCTGTTTCATTTCATGGCTGATTTTTATATTGTCTGTTTTCCCCATGAGATTCTAAGCCCCATGAAGTTTAGGGACTTGTTCAGCCATGTCCACCCCTATGTCCTGGATGTCAAGGGCAGCGCCATCCATACTAGTAGCACTCTGTAAATATTTCTTGAATTAATGACTAAACCAATGTGACTACACCAATAACCAATTATTAAGCATTTCCCTAATGAGTTGACAAGAATATGATGGTTGGTATGCTTGGGGCAGAAGCCTGGAGCCTGGGCTTCTCCACACTGCTGGGATGAGCAGAATCTTCAGACATCTCTCTGTCTGAGTTCCTCCTGGACCATCACTCAGATTTAAGGGGCATCATTGCCTGGAGCATTCTACTCTGGGGAAGCCAACAGCTGCATAATGGTTTCCCTGCCCGTGCATTAACATGGGCCTTTTGGGCCTGCCCTGGCTTGCCTGACCTATCTCCCAACAGGAAAGGCTGTGCATCTGTAATGCTCTGGAAAATTGGGGCGGACATGTAGCTCGGTACCCAAAGTGGTTTCACTCAAGCAAACGCAGAGAATAAAAGCCACGTGCTTAAAATGCTTGAGTAGGTATCAATCAGAAGAATGTTCCAATAATCCATGTTTATGAAGCCTGTTAGTATGAATTTTTGAAATAGCACTTACTCCACTTTATTCTTGACAAATGGTGTTTGTAGCCACTGAGATATTTTATTTCAATTATGTGCGGATGTTGTAAGGAAAAGGTTTCTGACAGTATCAAGGCATAAGACATTTTCTATTGTGCTTTTATCACTATTCCCTTTGCTAAACTCGACTGGACAGTTCATTAAGATGAAAAATTAACAGCACATACTATGGAGAGAATAATCATGGAACATGATTATTCTTCACTGCTTGTGGGGGCACCAGAATTCAGAATAGCAGACAGATGACAAACGTGCTGGTCTTTGGAAGAGGTGGCGGTTGGTCAATCAGTTGGTACCCGTGTGTGTACCTACTTGTGTGTTCAGCTTTGAGCTGAGGTGCTGGAGGAGAACGAAAATACGGAAAACATGGTTGTTGCTTTCCAAGAACATACCATCTATTTGGGAAGGCCAGGAAAATGTCAGGTGTCAAATCCAGGAACTCCAAAGGGTTAGACAATTGCCCAGCACTTTGGTGCTGACTGTAAGTTCAGGAGAAAATTCATTGTGGACTTCAGAGAAGAGTTCTTAGACCCTGAAGAATGGCAGGATGTTGATTAGTAAAATATGTTCTAAAAATATTAGCTACTGATGGCTATGAGGTTGCTTTCGGGGAATAATGAAAGTGTTCTGAAATTAGATATTGGTGATATGTGCACAACTTTACAAGATACCAACAAACACTGTACCCTTTAAAAGGCTTATTACACTTTCTATGCATGCAACAAAACATCATATTTGGCCAATAAATATATAATATATTACACGTCAATAAAAAGCATGGTCTTTATGATATATGAATTATATATTAGTAAGCCATTATTTTCAAGCACTCTACAAACTCAATGCTGCTAAATTACAGTAATTTTTTTATTATACTTTAAGTTTTAGGGTACATGTGCACAACATGCAGGTTTGTTACATATGTATACATGTGCCATGTTGGTGTGCTGCACCCATTAACTCGTCATTTAACATTAGGTATATCTCCTAATGCTATCCCTCCCCACTCCCTCCACCCCACAACAGGCCCTGGGGTGTGATGTTCCCCTTCCTGTGTCCATGTGTTCTCATTGTTCAATTCCCACCTATGAGTGAGAACATGCGGTGTTTGGTTTTTTGTCCTTGTGATAGTTTGCTGAGAATGATGGTTTCCAGCTTCATCCATGTCCCTACAAAGGACATGAACTCATCATTTTTTATGGCTGCATAGTATTCCAAGGTGTATATGTGCCACATTTTCTTAATCCCGTCTATCATTGTTGGACATTTGGGTTGGTTCCAAATCTTTGTTGTTGTGAATAGTGCCGCAATAAACATACATGTGCGTGTGTCTTTATAGCAGCAGGTTTTATAATCCTTTGGGTATATACCCGGTAATGGGATGGCTGGGTCAAATGGTATTTCTAGTTCTAGATCCCTGAGGAATCACCACACTGACTTCCACAATGGTTGAACTAGTTTACAGTCCCACCAACAGTGTAAAAGTGTTCCCATTTCTCCATATCCTCTCCAGCAACTGTTTCCTGACTTTTTAATCATCGCCATTCTAACTGGGGTGAGATGGTATCTCATTGTGGGTTTGATTTGCATTTCTCTGATGGCCAGTGATGATGAGCATTTTTTCATGTGTCTTTTGGCTGCATAAATGTCTTCTTTTGAGAAGTGTCTTTTCATATCCTTCGCCCACTTTTTGATGGGGTTGTTTGTTTTTTTCTTGTAAATTTGTTTGAGTTCATTGTAGATTCTGGATATTACCCCTTTGTCAGATGAGTAGATTGCAAAAATTTTCTCCCATTCTGTAGGTTGCCTGTTCACTCTGATGGTAGTTTCTTTTGCTGTGCAGAAGCTCTTTAGTTTAATTAGATCCCATTTGTCAATTTTTGCTTTTGTTGCCATTGCTTTTGGTGTTTTAGACATGAAGTCTTTGCCCATGCCTATGTCCTGAATGGTATTGCCTAGGTTTTCTTCTAGGGTTTTTATGGTTTTAGGCCTAACATTTAAGTCTTTAATCCATCTCGAATTAATTTTTGTGTAAGGTGTAAGGAAGGGATCCAGTTTCAGCTTTCTACATATGGCTAGCCAGTTTTCCCAGCACCATTTATTAAATAGGGACTCCTTCCCCCATTTCTTGTTTTTATCAGGTTTGTCAAAGATCAGATAGTTGTAGATATGCAGCATTATTTCTGAGGACTCTGTTCTGTTCCACTGGTCTGTATATCTTTTTTAGTACCAGTACCATGCTGTTTTTGGTTACTGTAGCCTTGTAGTATAGTTTGAAGTCAGGTAGTATGATGTCTCCAGCTTTGTTCTTTTGGCTTAGGATTGAAGCTATTTTATTACAGGTGAGAAAATTAATTCATTAGAATAGACACATGGATGAGACAGACTAACATTAATTGAGGACTTGCTTCACATGGCAAGGAAGGAGGCACTTGCCCATTCTACAGAGGAGAAAACCAAGAGTTAAATCAGTTCATGCTTTGCCTAAGAAGCCACAGAGGTGGGAAATAATGGGGCTGGACTTCATCTCTTTCACATCCATATGCTTCCCACCCCATTCTTCTTGTGCCCAAAAAAGACAGATCCTAAGATGTTGTAAGAACATGAGTGGCAATAATGATAAAGTGATGTGTCTCTGCAGAGTGTTTTAAAGTTAAATGTCCTCACTTCTTTTCTCTCACCTGTTCTTAGAGCATCCCTGTGAGATAGGGTCAGAGGCAGGTGTGTGGTAGGAAACAAGGGAATGGAACGAAAGGAGACCAAGTCTGCTTTTGCAGGCTGCATAAAGAATGCTGTATTTGTTTCCCAAGTGCCCAGGGTGTTTTGTTTCCCAAGTGTCCAAGGTGTTTTCTCTGTGCCTTCATCTCTATTTTGGGCTCTTTCTCTACCTAGACTTTGATATGCATCCTATTTCCCCAAGGCAAGAGGAATTTCTGAGTGAAACGATAGAGATATGGGATCCACGGATATTTAGAAGCAAGGCTTAGAATTAGATGTCCTGTCTGTTAAATACAGAAGTAAGTGATGTTTCTTTTCTCCTTTGTGGAAGGAGTAGATACACATTTCCATTGTAAGTTGCATGTTTAGATTAAAGGCACTTAAATCATTGTCTCCCCTGCAGAGATAATGAGAGAGCTTTTGATGTCATTCTCAGCTTACTGGTGTAAATAATGGGTGAAATTCTCATCCTGCTGGACAGGATGGAAATCCGACTCAGGATTTGTAAATACTGCTGCATTTGATTTATTTTCAAGAGACATTTTCTTCCCTAGCAGACAGTGGGATAGCAGCATCCCACAAAACAGTCCATGGAGGAGTCATGATGCATTAACCTAGGCAGTGAGATCAAAACAAAAGCTCTGCTTGTGATCCCCCTGCCAGAGCCCCAATCTCAGCAGTCCCCACTGTGTGACTGCATTCGGGAAGCCTAGATAAAATTAGATCTTCCCAGAGTAAAAAGGAACTGGGACTTAAGAAATGGAAGTCTTTCTCAAGCAGCGGATGTCTTCTTTCCTCATTTATTTGGAGTTTTGTTAGAGTTAAAGAAATTAAAAGAACAATTCTTTTTTTATTAAAAAAGAAAAAAAAAAGAATGAACACTTCTTGAAATACATCTCTGCCAGTTTTGGAGTGCGTTTGCTTTCTCCCCCCATCAGAGGGCTTGGATTCAGCCTGACTCAGGAGTGGGGATGCCTGGCTTCTCATCTTTTATCTACCTCCTACTGGGCAAGTGACTGCTCTGTATTTCTCTTTGCTTCTTTGTCACAAGTGGTTGGTGACTTCCAGATCCCTCCGCAGCCCCAGGCTCCTCTTGGGTTTCTTCTCTCAGGTCTTGAAACTCTCGTCTTCTCGGGGAAGTGGAACAGCCTGAGTCCCTATTGCTGGGATGTTGATGGTCCCAAGGGCCAAGTAAACAGTTCAGAAGCAGGTGTCTTTGATGGGGGTTACTCTAGCAGGGTTGTTAGGGGAGAGAGGAGGGTGGTTATTACAATCATCCAATAATCAGTGTCTACACCAGAAGAATTTTATGTTGATGGAGGAATGTTTTACTTCTAATGCACTTAAACCAATGACTGTCACAAAGGAAGGCTCCCTAAACAGGAGTCGGGGTGATAGGGATGGCAAGGTGCAAGTCTACACAGTTCCAAATATCCAGGTGTTTCCAAACTTGGGGCTGTGTAGACAGAGGTTCACAGTGACTGATGGAGTTCAGGTCACAGCTAGAATTTTACAACATGTGCTGGAGTGCCATCTTCCTAACACTCTGTCCTCTGCAATGAGGAAGTAGGGGTGGTGGGAATTTTGTCTCCAGTTCTCAGTGCAAAAACAGAGGCTGAAAGTCTGAATGATTTTCTTGACGCCGCACAGCTGGTAAGTGGTATCAGAAGATGGAAATTGAACTAAAACTTCAAATCCAAGGTTACCTTCTTAGATCTCTCAGGGGGCTCTTCCTCTGCCTGAGCTATTGGGTTTTCCCTTCATGTGATGTTGCCCAGAGCAGGCTGCAGTGACGTGGTGTGGTCTGCCCCCTTGAATGTCTCCTCTCTCTCTTACTGAATGACAGAAACCTTAGTTTAGAGTATATATTTAGTTTCAGTGTTTCCTTTCTCATCAAAAATTCTTGCATGAAACATCTCCATCTGCCCTGCCATCTTCTTTCTGCCTTTTGTCTTCTCATCTCAAAATTTCTTCTTGTCTGAGTTATTTCAGGCAGAGAGTCAAGTGGCAGATGTTTGCAAACAGTATGGGACCCAAGTATCCGAATGATTTCTTGCCTTCAAAGTGTATCTTCCACTGGGAGCTGGACTCTAATTACCTATGGTACCACCTGGACTAATAATATCTCTGGAACTCTTTTGAGGGGAGTCTGCATTTTGGATCATTTTAGAAATGGCAATAGGTCTGTCTTAGGAGAACATATGAAGCTTCCAAAATGACATGCTGCAGGCAGGATGGCTGCAGAATGGAAGAAGAACAGGCCCCTTTACGTGGGTTGTGGTAAGCAGTGATTTATGACCCTAATAGGGTAGTTGGGTCTGCATTTCTTTTGTGACTTCAAAGCTGTCTCCATCAGGACATTTTAATGCCTGAGTTCTGGTGTTTTCACAAAGTCAATCTCTTTAATTGCAAAACACAGTCTCTGTGGAAGAGGAACATGGCAGGCACCTTCCTATTAATATAAGCAGGTAGAGTACCAGATCCATTGCCTCTAGAGTCCCAAGCAGAATAAAGCCAAGCCTTTGACTCAAGCCATAGGGAGAATGAAGAGGCTCTGGGGTAAAGAAGGAAATAAAAACGAAGATAGTTGAAGAGGCTGCACAATCATGCAGTCCACCTTAAAGTCAAATTGTTAAAATGAAACCTCTAAGATCATCACAGCAGTCATATGACCTTGAGTGAGCTATTTAGCCTCTTAGAGCTTCAATTTCTTCACCTATAAGATGGGAATAACATAAGTAAAAACCCACAGAGCTGTGTGCAAATTAATAAAAGAAAGTATGTAGAGTCCTTAGCACAGTGTTCAGCATGAAATAAGCCCCTGCTAAGTATAAGCCACTGTCCTCATCGGCTGCTGCTAGTGAGCTGTGACCACCTGGACAAGAAGCCCTGAGCAGACAGAAAGCCAAATTGGGGCTGACTTTGGACCTGTCCACTCTCACGTGGAAACTATATTTTTCCTGAGGGAACAGATTTTCTTTCTTGAGGCAGGATTTTCCAGCCTCAGTCCAACTCTCAGATAGCAGCCTTCATCTTCACTTGGATCTCTGAATACTAAAGACTAGGTATGACTTATGCTTTCATTCTTCATCAATAAAATGAGGATAATAATAACCCTTACCTTTGTTGGCTGATGTGTAAAATGAGTTAATGTTCATGAAAGCCCTTTGTAAATTATAAAGTGCTATAAAGTATGAATTATTATTGTGATTGCTCTACTCCAGGTATTCCATAAACAATGTGGGAAATTAAGAACGCACACTCCTAGCATTCAAAAAGCATTTATGCCTTTTTAAGTATATAGCTATAAACTATCAGCGGATGGGTTTGATAATGCAGTCTTCAATCAGATGTAAATGTTAGCAAGCGCCCATTAAGATTGACTTTCTAGCAGGGGCACTGCCGTGGGTGCCAGCAGGCAGCCGGCCACAATGGTTGGCTGTGACAGGCTATACTTCCACTGGGCTTGAATACCAGCTGCTCATGTGCTTTGCAACTTACTTTGAGCTGAATTACCAAAGGTCTTCTGAACCTCACTTCACTCATTTGTAAGATAAAGGTAATAATACCTACCTGACTGAGTTGCTGTGAAGAGTAGATAAGATAATGATCACCAAGCCCTGGGCACACTCCCTAACCCAAGGCATTAGGAAGCCATCTTAGTGTAGCACTCTGGATGCTCTGATTGACAGGTGTTCCTTCTTTTGCCTTGAGCCTCTCACTGAAACAAGTCAGGGTTCTTCCTCTCGCTGGGCTCCCAGCAGCCTTGCAATGTCACTGCCCATGCAGCTCCCCAGCCCCACCTCCCAGCACCTCATGAGCCCTGATGACCTTCAGGCCTCTCGGGTCAGTTCCAACATAACTAGGTCTTTGCAGATTTCAAAGCCTCCTCTTGATAACTCGAGGGTCGAGGGGGACTTGAGGAAGTGAGGAGATGGGATGGAGCAGAAGGCTATTTGTGAAAGCCAGTGTGAACAGACTGAATTCCTGGCCATGTCCCTCAGAGGCTGAGGGGCCTATCTGGACCCCAAGGACCCTATATTACCAGCCAATTCCATGTGGGCAGTACAGATACAGCCACGTGCACCCAGTTATGGTGACTAACCAGAGGAATGTAAAAGTGTCTCCAACGCCATTAAGCTTTAGGGTACGGGGCTCTAATTCTGGGACTCTAATGCTAATAGTATTTTTTGAGAATTTACTACATGCTATACATAGTGTTCGGCACTTCAACAAGAATTATCTGATTTAATCCTTCCAACAACCTAAGGAGAAATGTACACTACTATTACCCACAGTTTTGAAATGAGACCACATGATTAGGAAGGGCAGAGGTCGGCTATGAACCTAGTACTCATGGCTGCAGCATTACTTCTCAGGGTACAAAAGAATAACAGGGTCACTGGCATCCTGGCAGTGGGTTGTTCTTCCATCTAGCTTAGTCCACTCTATCCGTATTAGTTTTCAGGGGTTTCCATTGAAACAGAGTTCCACGAATTGATGGCTTAAGCAGCAGGCATTTATTGTCTCACAGTTCTGGAGGCTACAAGTTCAAAATCAAGGTGTTGGCAGAGTTGGTTCTTTTTGAGTGTTCTGAGGGACAATCTGTTTCATGCCTTCCTCCTAGCTTCTGGTAACTCAGGCATTCCTTGGCCTCCTCCTTGTGTCTACATTTCTTCTTTTTGTAGATATCAGCCACGTAGAATTAGGGCCCATCCAAATGACTGCATCTTAACTTGGCCATCTGCACAGACCCTAATTCCAAATAATGTCAGATTTACTGAAACTAGGGGTTAGGGCTTCAACATCTTTTTGGTAGACACAATTCAACCCGTAGTACTGCCCATAAACACATTTCTAGGATTTACCCGTTTCCTTGAATGTATCCAAGTGTAAGTGTCTTTCTCACACAAGTATTCTTTGAATACTGCTTGAAGTGCTTCATACCATGCCGCCACCTGGAGATAAGAAAATGAGCAAAACACCTATGATCCCCATCTTCATGCATTAATGACACACTCTTGGAGGATTTCAAGTCCATAGACCCTCACAGTACTGGTGCTAAACTATTTTATTTTATTTTATTTTATTTTAGAGATGGAGTCTCACTCTGTTGCCCAGGCTGGAGTGCTGTGGCATGATCTGGGCTCACTGCAACCTTCACCTCCCGGTTTCAAGCGGTTCTCCTGTCTCAGCCTCCCGAGTAGCTGGGACTACAGGCACACAACACCACGCCTGGCTAATTCTTGTATTTTTAGTAGAGATGGGGTTTTACCATATTGGCCAGGATGGCCTATCTCCTGACCTTGTGATCCACCCGTCTCAGCCTCCCAAAGTGCTGGGATTACAGGCTTGAGCCACTGCACCTGACCACTGGTGCTAAACTTTTATCATTAATTTTAAATGGCTCATCTAAGGGGGAAAATGAATGTAGCGTCATCATTCTGAATAAATCTAAAGAGAGAATAACCAGGAGATGAGTATTAATATTTGATTAACTTTATTTGCATGTGCACAACTCCATTTGCAAACTGGCTTGTGATTTCTCAAAATCTGTATATGTGTGTGTGTGTGTGTGTGTGTGTGTGTGTGTGTGTGTGTGTTTCCTAGTTTACTTGTGGGGTGTCATCGCAGGCCTTCTAGACCAAGCCCTGCAAGCAGGATGATGTTAACCAGGGTGTATCACTTATTAGATGGAAGAACGATTAGCCTGTGCTCTGTTTAATTAAGCTTCACTTAATGGGCAAACGTTTCCTTTAACAGGCTTGCTGTCACCTCATCAGTTATTTAAGGCAGTTCATTTCACAGCAGGGGGCAAAAAGAGAGAAAGGAAAAATTTATCATTTGCTCAAACTTGATTGGTCTGAGGAAAAGCGTGGCTGTCTAGAAGATGCCTAATTGCTGCTGTGATCCTGTACTTATTCTCTATTTTGTCCCAGGCTTCTTATTGAAACGCTAATCAGGATTAGGTCTCACCTCTTGATGAATGATTTTGTAAAAACTTGATATTTCTCATCTCAGCTAGGAATGTCTGTATGCAAGTATAATGCCACTGCAACTGAATGGGAAGAAAACTAATGCCCTTAATTTCACAGAGGGCTGTGATTTGGTACATACAGTACAAATCAGGGGAAATCAGAATGAAATTAATTTTCTTTTTTTTGCAAAGGCACTACCTCTGTTATATCATGAGTCGCTTTTCTTTGACTGTTTTTGCTGCAGACTTAGAGAACACTTGGCACGTGTATTTGGGTTTATTTCTTATAGCTGGGGTCAAATTTAGGTTATATCATTTGTTTGATGTCAGAACTTGGGCTTAAGTTCTCTGAATCTCTCTCTTTCTCTCTCTCTCTTTTTTATCCTCATCCTGTCACCTAGGCTGGAGGGTAGTGGCGCAAGGTTGACTCACTGCAACCTTTGCCTCCTGGGCTCAAGTGATCCTCTCATCTCAGTCTCCTGAGTAGCTAAACTACAGGCTTGCACCCCCATGCCTTGATTTTTTTTTTTTTTTTTGGAGAGACAGAGTGTCTCCATGTTGCCCAGGCTGGTCTCGAACTCCTGAGTTCAAGCAATCTTCCTGTCTTGGCCTCCCAAAGTGCTGGGATTACAGGCATGAGCCACTGTGCCACTGATTCTTTTGTTTGCCAGTTTAGGAATTATCCCTGCCTCACAAGACTGTAAAGATTCAGTATCATTCATGTTTCTAACTCAAGGTCTAGTATTGCGGGTTTGCAATATGATATTTTCCTTTGCCTTTATTCCATCGCCTCCCCCATTGATTCACTCTCAATGATGGGACAGAGTTATTTTTCCTTCTCCCACAACAATTGCACATCCTTGTAAATCTGAGTCTTAGACACTCTGCTTCTTCCATGTCCTAAGGGCTTGACACATTCGGATGGAAACTGAATAATTAAAGTAGACATTCATTTATTTTGACCAAGGGACAGACACCAAAATTATGGACTTTTGGCTATTTTTTCATGGTTAATTGACTCGCAACTGACTTTCCATCTTTGTATGCTTCAGCACAGGCATGAATCTCAGTGTTTTCTTCATTTGCAGTGGCCAAAGAATAAAACTTATTATAATTATGGTTATCATTTCTGTATTATTCATGTGTGTATGTGATCCACCTCCTGCCTATATTTTCTGCATCACCCCTTTCCTCTTTCCTGAGCAAGCCCTGTGTTTTCACAGTTCCAAAATCCTGTGGTTACCTGAACATAGGATCTTATTTCATGTCTTAAATATTTGCTCCTGCTGTTCCCTCTGCCTGGATTGCTGTTCCTCACCTTGAACATTTGACTTATGTATATACTACAAGACTAAACTCATACCTACTGGCTTATCCGCTAAGTCTTCCCTGACCAACTGCCTCATACCTTGGTTTATGTGACTCTGCTGAATTATCTCAGCCCCCTAAGTCCCCCATCAAAGAACTTTTCACATTTTCTTTATGTTCATCTATTTTCTGGGCTACCTCCCACCAAGCCAACACCACCATTAGGCTATCAGTGACCTGAGGACCATAACAACATTTGTTTGCTATTGCCTCTGCTTAATACACCACTGGGCTCCTGCCCATGTTCTAGGTATGTTTGGTTAATGCATTTCTATTATTTTTTGGTACATGTGAACAATTATCTGTGAGTGCTGCATTCTGAAAAGACCTTGAAAGTTAGCCATTAATCCAGTGTGTTACATGCTCCTAATATAAATTATTCTGACTCCAGGCCTTGGGTGTTAGTTGTTTTCTGAGAACTGTATCAATTCAGAGGATGAAAGAGAACATTATTCCTAATTCCTCGATCAATTAGCACCATAGTTAATCCTTTCATCCTTAGGCCTTTTACATTGTAGGTCACCTGTCAATACTGAAGGGCCTGTTCTACCTTCTCCCGGGGGAATGAAAGATCCTTCCTTGGGTTTTACTGATCTCAGTTACATTGATGTTAAAAGTTCTCAAACTAGCCAGGCATAGTGGCTCACACCTCTAATTCCAGCATTTTGGGAGGCTGAAGCAGGCAGATCATCTGAGCTCAGGAGTTTGAGACCAGCCTGTGCAACATGGCGAAACTACTAAAAATACAAAAATTAGCCAGGCTCAGTGGCATGCTCCTGTAGCCCCAGCTACTCAGGAGGTTGAGCCAGGAGAATCACTTGAGCCTTGGAAGCAGAGGTTGCAGTGAGCTGAAACGGCCCCATTCCATTCCAGCCTTGAAGACAGAAGGAGAACCTGTCTAAAATAAATAAATAAATTCTCAAACTGTCCACAGTTCCCCAAGTGTGATCTCTTCTGCCCAACAATGTTGCTTTTGTGAGGACTACACATGGGCACTCTGAGTTCACAGGAAGATAGTTAAAAAGAAAATGAGTATAGGATTTGAACTAAAAATAACATGGTACTTGAAGATTGACTTGCAAAGTCCAGTTCATTATTTTGACAGATGCATTTCAAGTAGAGTTGCCAGACAAAATATAGGACTTTGAGTTAAATTAGAATTTCAGATAAACAGCAAATAATTGTTTTAATATAAGTATGTCCACCGAACTGTAGATATACTTAAACTAAAAGCTATTGCTGTTTATTTGAATCTAAATTTAATTGGGAGTCCTGTAATTCAGTTTGCTAAATCTGGCTCCCCTAGTTCCCACACAAGTTAATTTCTTGCACATTATGATATAGGATGCTTGATACCATAGATATGGTAGAGTTTGTAACATTATCCAGGCTGCCTGAGTCCCAAACCAGTATCCATTCCTAAGGTCTTATGGTTAGGATAAAAGATTTTCTACTTCAGCACAAAGAGCCTTTTGAAAATTTGTGATGATTATTTCTGGAAATCTGTCCCATCTTAGCATTGCTAGAGTTGGTTTATCATGAGACATGACTCAAGATAAATAAGCTATATTGAGATCATTTTATCAAGGGTACTCGTGGCATAGGCAATTTGATATGTCACAAGCCTGCCTCCAATGTCAGGTGAGTTCCCATTGAGGCCAGGTTCTCTCTAAAAATTACTGTAGGTTTGTGTTGTGTAGGACATGGGAAAGGTAATAAAAGAAAATCTACTTCAAATAACCAAAGCCACACAATAGAATAAGGACAAGCGATTTACTCTAACGCTATTCATTCAGCCAGTATAAACAACGTCCAATGTTCTCCCATAAAAACTTTCAGTTCTCCATGCTCATTAAGGAACTGATTCAACATTCTTTAGCAAGTTATAAATGAAAGAATTGCCACCATTCTTCTGTAATCTGAATTTCTCCTCCTCATCATGCTTTTCTTGTTCCAGAGTTGCTTCACTGGGGGGAAAACATCACATCTTTGTATCAAGACCTTTATTATTCTTGGCAGAAAAAAATTTCATTTTATCTCTCTCATCTGTCTGCTCAAAGTTCAGTCTCAGAGCCAAGTTTTTAATTTGTAATTACTTGAAAGAGACTTTTCTTCTTAAAATATGTTCGACAAAACATCTACGTAGTAGTTTCTTTTTTTAATGGCCCTGCGAACATTTCTTCTGGCTTTTGGTTTGGATACTGCTGGTGTTTCACTTTGAATTTTCTCTGAGTGACATCTACATCCTCTCCTCATGTCAAAAAGCCAATATTCTGCTTACTTTATGGCAATAGTACTTTTTAATTAGGATCCTGTGTAATGCTTAAATCTTTTCTTCTCAGAAGGAAGATTTTTTAAAAAGTGTTTTTCTTCTTAAAAAAAAAGTTTATTTTATTGTGGTTAGAATATTTAACATGAGATCAAACTTCTTGATATAGTTTAAGTGTACAGTACAGTATTGTTTACTATAGGTACAACGTTGTACAGCAGATCTCTAGAACATATCCATCTTGTTTAACTGAAAGTATGCCTGCTGGTTCATAAATAAGGAACTCCCTATTTCCCCCTGCCCCTAGGTCCTAGCAACCACCCTTCTACCATTTTGCTTTTATGAATTTGACTACTTTAGATACCTCATATAAATGGAATCATGCAGTACTTGTCTGTCTGTGACTGGTTCATTTCACTCAGCATAATGTCCTCCAGGTTCATCCATGTAGTGGGATATTCTGTAGGAAGATGTTAATGGTTACCCAAGCATGGAGGGTTGGGCATCTGTGGAAGGGGGTTGTGCAAGCTCATGAAATATTGAAAAGAAAGGAATTATGTATCAGTAGCTGGTTCAGTCTATTCTGTGTAGTGTAAAGTAGGATTTAGCAGCATCTTATAAGCACTCAGCCATAGGAAAGGCTGGGATATCTCAGCTGCAGAGCAAGGGAAGAGAGGGAAGATGAGGCATAGACGTGTGTGCGTGTATCTCTTGTGTGTGGGTGTTGGAGGGGAGGGAGCGCGTATAGATAGAACAACTCTAAGGGTGTAGATCTGTTAATGTCCCAAGGTCCTTGATCTGAGTCGGTCCAAAAAATATCCATCTGTGGATGATGCACAGGTGCCACCAGGGATACATAGAGACAGGCGGTAGGCAGCAACATTTACTCTCTCCTCTGCCCAGACAGGACCCAAGCAGAAGGTAAAAATGCCAGAGGCAGGGGCAGACACCAGGAAGAAAAACCTGCTGTGCCTTAGGTGGAACTTCAAAGTCTCAAGCAATCAAACTGGGCATCTCAGCAGAGCAGCGGTCGGTCATGGTGAGGCCCAGACAGTGGGTTTCCCAGGAAACAAGGCATAAACGTGTGATATGGAAAGCATTGCCACAGAGGAGGGATGAGGCTCTTCTTTCCATTTCTTCCTTTCAAAAACCTACACATACTCTTCATGATGTAGGTCGTTTCTTCCTTCTTTTTGAAGTGCCCTTGCAATCCTGAATGTATCCTGACCTGACCTCTTTTAATTTTTAATTGTGTTATTCATTTTAGTGAGCTGACTTGCTGTGGAGCTGTTATTTTCTCTATGTGTACATTTGTTAAAACAACTATCCTTCAAATGCAAGTCCCTTCCCTGTGGGTGCTCTGTGAGCTACATTAGATTGCTGAGGTTTAAAACCTAAAGGCATACAAAAATCTCTAGGCATGGAAGAGATGGAGGATGAAAACTTAGACCTTGGGATTGCTGAGAGTCCAAGCCAATGTCATGGTTGTATTCAGAAGCAGGAGCAGCCTCGGAACCAGATCAAACTATATTTCTGTGGTTTCATGGGCAGCCACCCTGGAGATACAAGGGTAAGCCTTTCTGTCATGGACATCTTACCAGGAAGGCACTAAGTCCTTGTTGCCCAAGTTCATGGTTACAGTAACTCTGCTGTATTGTTACGTCTTCATCTGCTCCTTAGTTGATCAGGGCAGATGTGGTTCAAAGGGACTTTCCTTTACAAAGTAATGCTGGAGAGCACTTACTTTCTGCCCAACCAATGGTGCATGAGTTGCACGTTTAGCCTGCTGGTAAATATCTTTGGAACAATATGCAGTTGGTCAATGGTATGTAAGATCCCTGAGCGCAAAGGCCAACCCCATCTCCAGCTGCAGATGCTTCTCCTACGGAGATGTTATCTGGGCCTGGGGAGACATCCAGCTGGGCTTTGTTATAATGGTGCTCTAAAAATGGAGCAAACTTTTGTATTATTTGGTTTGTTTATGTGCTTTCATAGAAAACAAGGTTAGTGTCACTTCCTTAACATTTGCTGTCCAGAACAGAATTGTCCCTCCTTTATGGTGTGAGTACTGAAGTGGCCGGTGGTGTGAGCAGTAGCCAAGTAATGGCTGCTCTTTATATCAGGGAATGACTCTGGGCCTGGACTTAGTGCTCTTGGGTGAAATACTGATAGAAACATGGCACTTGCCTCTACAACCACGTAACTCCTCTTTCCATGGGCACCAAAGCAATCCCTTTGTCAATGATTAGCTTATGAGATCTTACAGAGCTATCCCCTGTTGAGCTGGCTCCATTTGTTAGAAGATATTTATCATCTGGCTGCCTTCCTACAGTTCCCTGCAGGGCTTGCATTTTATTATTCATTAGCACCTTCTTTGGAGACTTAAGCAGGGAAGGATGTAGAACAAAATTTTGTTCTAATGTGGAAAATGTTATGGGAGAGAGGTTTGAAAATCATGATTCATTCATTCAGGGACTACTTGGCAGAGGTGGGCAGGCTGGAGAACATCTGGGGAAAGATGGGAGATGTTCCCCTAAGGAAGAATGAAAGGAACCCCTGGTGTTTGAGGTGGAAATTGGAAGACCCTTAGGGAGATGCCTACTCTCTAAAAATTCCAGGAACCTTGGAGTTCCTTGAGGGCAAAAAACATGTTTTACTAAATTCTTATCACTTAACTATCGAAGAAATCCTTGTCTCCAAAAATATTTCTTGAGTGGTGGCTATGTGGAAGAAGAGCTAGCTGAATTCTGAGCTCTCCAGAAAGCAAAATTTGAAAGAATTATAGTAAAGTAGATCTTGGTTCAATGTCAAATGGTAGAAGGGCAATAGCTTCCAAATGGGTCATATATAGCTTCAAATTCCATTTTGGGCATTAGCTAGGCATATGAACTAAATACAAACCAAAGGGCTCCAAACCCTTATTTTCTTATCTGGGCAGTGGAGGCAATACCCACCTCATCAAGATGCTGCAGAAAAATTTTTTTCTGAAAATGTATGCAAAGCATGTAGCACAGTGTCTGTCAGATAGTAGACACTCAATTTAAAAAGCTAATTAGTAGATGATAACTCAGTAAAAGGCATGCCACCCATGTGCTGGGCTGTTGCAAGCAGGGGTTTAATGGAACGAACAATCTGACATGCTGAACTCCTGGGACTCATCTGACCAGAAGAACCCATGCCATCCACCCTGGAGCTTTGTTCACCCCGTGATTGCTCCATTTTCATCCCATATCATGGATAATTGAGAGGCCCAGGAGTTTCTGCAGACAGACTTCTGGGCTGTATCCCCATTCATTTCCTTGCAGGGATCAGCTATCCCTCCTCTCCCCACTACCTGCACCATCCCCTAGCCAAGGAGCTACCCCTGAGGTCAGCATACTCACAAGTCAACACTACAGAGTCCCATTTGGGTTCTGGGATAAACAAGGATGCCTATGTACCTGAAATGAACTTGCTGCAGGATCTGGCAGATTTTATATCCATATTAGAGAAAAGGAGTGAAATCACATCTCCTTTCTGTAATAATAACGTAATTTAAATTTATCTGCAACCCACACTTCTAAAGGTTAAAAGCCAGAACTTTGAAAATCACCCAGCCAGGTACGGTGGCTCATGCCTATAATCCCAGCACTTTGGGAGGCCAAGGTGGGTGGATCACAAGATCAGGAGTTCAAGACCAGTCTGGCCAATATGGTGAAACCTTGTCTCTATTAAAAATACAAAAATTAGCTGGGCGTGGTGATGGGCGCCTTTAGTCCCAGCTACTCAGGAGGCTGAGGCAGGAGAATCATTTGAACCCGGGAGGCGGAGCAGAGGTTGCAGTGAAGCCAAGATCGCGCCACTGCACTCCAGCCTGGGCAACAGAGAGAGACTCGGTCTCATAAGCCGGGGGGGGGGGGGGGGGGAACCTACCCGAATAAATGTAAGTTACCACTGCTGTCAGCATTTGATCATCCTTCTCCCGACCTGTGTAACCCAAATTATGCTTTTACAAAGGGCTTCCCGATTCATTATCTCATTCGACCTTCAGATTAACTTAGGAATGAGGGAGGTCAGGCATCATTTGTTGTTTTTTTCATAAAAGGAAACAGAGAATCAGAGATAGGAAGTGAGTTGTTATTTGTCAGTGGCCTCACAGCCTCCTGAGCAGGGCCCTCCTCCCTGTACCACGAGATTATGAGCATTGAAGCAGGAATTCCCTAAGCTGCTGCTGGACTGAGACAGGGAGTCTGTTGGTTATCAAGATATCAGACATGGTTTCATTTTTTCTTTTTTTGTAGTGCAGCAGAGCTGCTTTTCAAAGAAAAATTGTGTGGAATTCAGCTATCTGTTCTATTTGCTATGGAGTGTGGGGCCAGTTGGTTCAGCTCTTCCCGGCATTGTGTTCCCTGATCCCTTGGTTTTCTAGAGTATTCCAAAGATCATGTCTGGAGAGCCACTCATGTTACCCAGCTTTTCATTTCACAGACAGGAAAACTAGATTGCTGGACATTACACAATGAGTTAGTGGCAGGTCTTTGAACGCCCAGCGCTATATTCTTTGCACACCGTCATTCATTGAACAGATGTTTTATGCTTCAGACGAGGGTTTTTAGTACCTGAGACCAACATTGACTAATAGAACTTTTTGTAATGATTGAAATGGCCCTGGAGAATTCGAAATGGGATTAGTATTTTGAAGAACTGCCTTTTAAATTTAATTTAAATTTTAAAAGCCACATGTGCCTAGTTGCTACCCTATTGGATAGTGTAGCTCTAAACCAGTGGTTATTTACTTTGGATGTACAATGGAATCACACAGAAAACTTCAAAAATACTGATTCCTGGGTTTAAATTGGTTTAGAGTAAGGCCTGGGCAATGGAATTTTTAAGGTTTCCCGGTTAATTCTAATGTGCAGCTGAGTTTGAGAGAAAATTAATCTAAATTTTGAAACTCCCTGAGGGCAGAAACCATGTCAACTTTATATTCTATTGACTCCTGTGACAAGGAATTCAGTGAGGAGTTAGCTGTTGTCCAGAATCTCAGGGAACTTAATATATCCTGAGGAAGCAGAAGACATAACTAGGGGTAAAGTACTGAGAAAATGCCCTTATCAAATTTCACAAAATTACAGTGTCATCCAAAGGAAAGGCAATGTTCACTTCTACCTGAGAGAGGAAAGAGCAGGGTGGTCTTCTTGCTGTAATGATTCTGTCAGAGGCATTCCAACCAGAGTGACTCCACCTTGAATGGGACTGGGTAACCTGAGTCTGAAACCTGCTGGGCTGCATCCCCAGGAGTTTACGCATCGTTAGTCCCAGGATGAAACAGGAGATTGGGTAGGACTCATTTCACAACATACAGTTCACAAAGACCCTGCTGATGAAGGGATATGGAATAAAGAAGCTGGCCAAAACCCACCAAAACCAAGATGGCAATGAAAGCAAACTCTGGTCATCCTCACTGCTCATTATTTGCTAATTGTAATGCATTCCAATGCTAAAAGACATTCCCACCAGTGCCATGACAGTTTACAAATGGCATAGCAATGTCCCAAAGCTACCATATATGGTCTAAAAAGGGGTGGAACCCTCAGTTTTAGGAACTCCCCACCCCTTTCCTAGAAAACCTTTGTCTAGCATAAAATGAAGAAATAACATACACATACTCAGTCAAGTAGCCCATGCCACTGCTCTGCCTATGGAGTAGCCACTCTTTTATTTCTTTACTTTCTTAATAAACTTGCTTTCACTTTACTCTGTGGACTTGCTCTTAAACTTCTTCCTACAAGAAGCCAAGAACCCATGTGGCTTCCCAGGCTGAACCTCAATTTTGGGATTCACCTTGTGACATCTTTTCTGGCCACCAATGAAGGGGCAATGTAGACCTCCCATCGGGACAGCAAATTAAGACTCATGGGCACCATTTAGACCTGAATGGTGGGTGGGTGAGTCTCCCTTTGTCCAGATTCAACTTGCTGCTTTTATTTCCCTTTGATTTGGGCACATCTGTCCTTTCCTATGTTCTTTATTTTGGACAGATGGGTAAGTGGCTTCGAGGCCTTTGGCTTGGTAGCCTGACGCAGTCTCCCATTTTCTGGGTGTTCTAGAAAGGCAGAAGCACACCTGGCTGGCCACATCCTTTATAACCCATGTTGTTGCCCCTTCTCTTAGGCCTTTTTACTTTAGTTTCCAATGACTGACCATTTTACTTTTTTCTCTCAATGCCCAAATGCATGCTTATCCTTATTTCTTTGTCACATTTGTAGTCTTTGCTTTGGCTCTTTGGGCGATTGTTTAAGGAAGGACATTTGGCTGTATGAGGTCCTCTGTTGTGTTGACCCTGGGACACCAGAGTCATGTTATTCTGTGGCCCCAATTGCATTAGGTCTTATGTCTTTGGGGTTCACTGTTGGCTGCCCCCCGATGCTCTGGGATTTTCAGCATTTGTTGCAGGGACCCTCACTGGCAAGTACTTGGGTACTCTGTTTTTTTCAGCATTTGATATTGTTGGCTGATTCCTAGCACCACCTGGGATACTCAGAGGAGTTTGAAATTTGCATTCCCTCTAGGATTATGGGTTAGATGTCCACCCAAGGTGAAACTTGGACTTACCTTTTCTTGTTATGTCCTAAAGTTATCATTTTCTGTAATACCATTTTTTTTACTTATTGTCACTTTAACACTTTGCTACAGAAGGTGGGAATTTTCAGAGGAAGATAATTGGGCTTTTGCTAGACTTAGAAAAACTTCTATTTAGTGGAGATCCTTGTTAAACATGAGGACAATGGTGAATACTGAAGGACTCACTGCTATGGTCTTTTAAGCAATTGGGACAAATTCAAATTAGCAAAGTTTAGCCACATGGACAAGTCCCAATTTTGTCAGAGAGATAATTTGGATCCACCTATCTTTTATAAAATAGTGAATTGTGTTACTATTTCGTGGCTAGAGTTCCAAGTAAAAGCTATTGGACTAAGTTTTGGTTCCCTATCTTAAAACAAGATTTTTTTTTAAATTGGTTTTCTTTCAGTAAGATTGCAAGAAATATTGGCTATCAATTCTAAAATATGTTTCCTTTTAAGGCTTCTCAGATTTATATCTGTCCCTTTTCCTTGGAAAAGATATATCCTTTGCAAGCTCAAAAATGTCTGCTCTAAACTCCTTCCGGGAAAAGCATTATGGTGCTTGCCTCATACTGTAGCTTAGTGAGTAAAAGTTTGCTGTTTCATGATGGAGGCCTGCATTCAATTTCTGTCTCAGAGAATGAGTTTTTTCTGGTTTGACTCTTATGGGACTTTTGCCATTTACTTAAACTTTACCCCTCCATAGACAGCTTCTGATTTCCTGCCTTGAATTTTCTTTTATTTTCTCTTCTTTTGTTTTTTTTTTCGAGCTACTTTAGGGGTGATTCTAGATCTTGTAAAAACCACTTGCCATCTATTTGGAGACATCTCCTGGGTCCATGGTTAAGCCATAACCTTAGTTAAGGCTTATTGGTTTTACTTGGGAAAATACTTTTGCAGAAAAACAAACTAACAAAAAAAAGTAGCTTAAAAGCCAGAGGTGTTGGCTGTTTGTCCTGCCTAGAGTCTGGTATTAAGAGATCTAAAAGGATTTTTTTTTTTTTTAAAGAGTTCTATTGTTGAAAGTTAGCTGAATTAAACATGGATAACTAATATATATATATATATATATATATGTATTTAAATGGGTTTTATGTTTGTTTTTCTCTTCTTGAATCTTGTTTCTCTGAAATAAGAAAAGCTTTTTTCTTCTCATATGACTGAATTGTTTTTCTCCCTTTTGTCTTCTTAACACTCTTGAGACCCATATGAGAGGATGTAAGGTAATTTCTAACATTCTAGAAGTCCTTGGGAAAAACAGAGGAAGTGCCAGAGACGCCATTTTGGGAAAAACCTCTATTTTCCTTATGGAATCCCAGGAATTGAAAACGGATAGATCCTCCCAAAATCTAAGCCTCTGTTCTGTTTTGTATTCAGTTACCTGGTGTTTTTCACTTTTGCAGGTATCAGAAATTACTTTGGATTATGAGAGAGCTTTGGTGTGTAATAACTATGTAGGGAATATACTTTTAGTGATGGCTAGTGGCAGTTATGGGGAAGCACCCTGCTCTTTGCATTTTGGATCAGAGAAGCATGCTCTTGGTCATCTAGAAGGTATAAAAATGTCCCCACCTCCCAATGAGGGGTAAGACTCCTATGGAGGATGGGCTGATTCCCTTTTTGGGGATCCAGGATTTGGTAAACAAAAAAAATGGAATTCTTGATTTTTTGGTGTTTTGCCTTCCAACTTTGCCTGCTTATTAGGCCCTAGAAATTGCATGCTTTCCTGTCCATGTTCCTGAAAGGGTTCCATCTTGAAGCCAGTAATCCAAGTAAGAAAAACCTAAAAACTGACAAATGAAAAATTTTACAGCTACTAGATCTTCTTCTGTCTATTTGTATTTGTTGTGTGTGTCATTTATAGAAAAGAGATCTAACTGACTTAAAGAAAAATAAGCAGTTAAATCAAATACTTTATTGGAAAAAATGGAAATTTTAATACCTTTCAGTTCATATGACTTTAGTAATTTTGAGGAAATAAAGACAGTTTTAAAGACTATTGGGGCTCGGCATGGTGGCTTACACCTGTAATCCCAACACTTTGAGATGCCAAGGCAGGCGGATCACTTGAGGTCGGGAGTTCAAGACTAGCCTGGCCAACATGGTGAAACCCCATATCTATTAAAAATACAAAAAATTAGCTGGGTGTGGTTGTGTGCTCTTGTAATTCCAGCTACTTGGGAGACTGAGGCAGGAGAATTGCTTGAACCCAGGAGGTGGAGGTTGCAGTGAGCTGAGATCATGCCACTGCACTTCAGCCTGGGCAACAAAGTGAGACTATGTTTAAAAAAAAAAAGTTTCTGGTAAAATAAAAATGTCTTCAAAATTTATACATTTATACATTTGGTCTAAATTAGGCAAGTCAGATACTATGTTTACTAAACTACATAAACTGTTTCATTGTCTTTTGATAATTGCTCAACTTACCTGCTTTGGAGCAATTAGATTCTATGTAAGGCCTACTGATGGACATAGGTTGTTAGCCATGTCCCTGCCTTTGCTAGAAAGAGTCATACCTTATTTGCACTTCTATCTGGTGTTCTAGGCTCTGCACCTGGTACATGATTAACATAACTTACCAGGTTTTTCACCAAAAATAAAAGTTGCTAATAGTTAACATTGTAACATATATAATTGAAACTACTGAAGGAAGAGTTTTACATGCAAGGTGTGTAAAGAAAGTAGAATGTGTTTTTGGTAAAAGATTATAATAAAGCATGGGAAACTTTTTTTTTTTTTGCCTAGTTTAGAGGGTTAAAGAATTGTTTTAAGTGAGATAGGCTAAAGCTGAAGGCTTGAGCAAGTTGTGGAAGGTTCATGAAAAATTAACCTTGTAAATAATTCTCTGTGTGAGCAAGTTGACTAAAATTAAAAGGATATTATTCAATATTTCTATAAATTAAATATTGAAATAAAAGCACACTGATGCAAAATCTGGGCTCATGTGTCAGAATAATGAGGCTTTTTGGAACACTAATATGCTCCTTAATAGAAAATAATAAAGCGTTATAAAAGGTTTGTGGAAATCTTACCTATGGTCAAACAAATTAAACTTGAATAAATGTGTTTATAATATTATATTTGAAATTAGCTTTAGTGTTAATGATGCACTAATGCAAAAGTGAAATTTGGCTTTCTCTCTTGAACAAGATTTTCATGTAATATTAAAAGATAATGAAAGACTTATGTTTGTCTTTTGAATAAACAATGGGAAAAGAAAGGAGAGAAAGGAGACAGATTGTTTGGAAAATTAAGTCTCCACTTTATCAATGAGTAAGTTATTGCATTTTTGAAATTTTGAGTTATTGTTTTAGATAAATAAGTGATTTGCAGCAACCTGGAATTCTGTCTTAAATTATCAAATGTTTCACACCTTTGATATTTGACAAACTTGCCAAAATCAAATTGTGAATTGTTTTCTTATCCTATTAATCTTTTTAAATACTAAGTCTCCTGAAGTCCAAAAATGACATATTTGGGTTACTTGGTAAATTAAAATCATATAGGAAACATTGTCAAATATAAAATGGTGTTTGGCTTTCTTTGGATTTTATTTGTATAAATGTGTTATCAGTATGTGTTTCCAAATTATGTGAAACTCCTATGATTTTGACATGAATTAGTGAATGTGAACAATAATATCCATAACTGTTACATTAAATTGCTGTGTACCACAGACATAACTGGATTTCCTTGTCAATTGCATCTTTGACTGTGGCTGCTGTTAAGACTTTTTGTCCTCCACAGACAATGGTGTGTTGCTTTCATCCCCTTCAAAAGATGGTTTATAGTCAGATATAGGATTTTGATGAGTACTTTTAAATGCACGTCTCTGATAAGTTGGGAAAGTGTACCATTAAAATAGAGAGGAAACATACTTCCAAGGCACTCTTGGAAAACTGTATTCATAAATATTGAGCAAAACAGGAATTAATTGCATAGACTGAACTAATAAAAGGCTGAAGTAATCTTTTTATGACTTTTTGCTTAAAACATTGCTGATCCTTTCTGTTTTTTATTTCAGAGTTGATAAAATGTTTTTCTTTTGAGTTATTTACAGCTTCTGGCAATTGAGAAAAGTATACTACTGTGAGCAAAATTTGGAGCATATTTCTTTCTCTCTCCCCTATTTCTTCAGAATTTGGAAACTATGTGAGTATTCTTACCTTATGGCAATATAGTTATTTCCATAAGTGCAGTGAGAGTCTGTTTTTTTTTTTTTATTTTTTTGTGACCAGACAAAATTGAAGAAACTCTTTATTTTTCCAAAACTTTGGCTAGAATGATGTGCTTTCAGATTCAAACAGACTGTTTTAAGGAATCAAAGTTGACTTATAGAGCCAATAAAAGCCACTTGGGAAAAGTGGCCTCATACCTTGTCTATGGAGTCCCTGCACAGGGTTCCTAACCTGTGGAAAGTAAAGATTGTCACTTTCTGACAGGCCCAGAAGCCCCAAGTTATCTTGAGTTCTTGAGTGGAGAAGGAGTCACCAAACTCATTCAGGTACTTGCAGGCACAGATAAATTCATGACTGAGCTTAAGGTTTTAAAATGTCTAATCTAAGATTCCTTACTGAACAAAGTTCCATCAAAGCCAATTTTAAAAATGGGCCTATATGGCAGATAATTATTCTTGCTGCACTTTATACAGAAAATCAGGCCAAGTATAGTAAGGCTAAAACTTATTTGCAAACAAATCAGTTCTACCATGATTTGTTTTTAATAAAAATGGGGACCAGAGAGAAAAATTGTTTCAAAAACTATAATACATCTGTAATTATCTTCTGGTCTGGTCTATTGTTTTGGAGATTTTTTCTGCAATTTAGACTGACCTCTTATTTCTGTGAACCAACTAGTGAGCTCTGGCTGCGGATCAGAAGAAACAAGAGGAATGGGTAACATACAGATCTTGTTGAGTATTCTAATTCTGGGCACATATTGGAATCAACTGACTACTCCATATTAACTTAGTTCTAACAACTGTCCAGTGCATGGAAAGCCTTCTTATTTAGTTTATTTGGGATAATTTTATTTTGCTTTACTGTTGTGGAAAATATTGCTGTCGTCCTCTTTGTGTAGGAATACAGGGTACACTTACTCAACATTTTCTTATATTGAATACTTATTAATCTTTCAGATTTCCATTTTTCACAAGATTCAGTTATGAGTGGCCCTCACTATACTGACACTGACTGAGTTACTCTCTACCCTGAATAAAAGAGACCCTAATAGTTAAACAGGAATATCATTGCTTCTATTCAGCTTGAAGAAGTTATGAAAGATAGATCTTCATCCCTCTACAACCCCTAGGATTAAGCATTCCCTTGCAAAAAGGACAGAGGAAATATGTCAGAGGCATTCAAACCAGAGTGACTCCATCTTGAATAGGGTCTAGGTAAAATGAGGATGAGATGTGGTAGGCTACATTGCCAGGAGGTTAGGCCTTCTTAACTACAGGATGAGATAGGAGGTCAGCAGGACTGATTTCACAAGATATAGATCACAAAGACCCTACTGATAAAGGGAGATGCAGTAAAGAAGCTGGCCAAAGTCCACCAAAACCAAGATGGCAATGAAAGAGACCTCTGATCGTCCTCATTGCTCATTATTTGCTAATTATAATGCATTCCTCTGCTTAAAGACACTCCCAGCAGTGCCATGAGTTTACAAATGCCATGGGAACATCTGGAAGCTACCCTATATGGTCTATAAAAGGGAATAACCCTCAGTTCTGGGAACTCCTTAGCCCTTTCCTGGAAAACTTATGAATGATACCCCCTTTGTTTAGCATATAATCAAGAAATAACCATTTGTATACTTAGTCAAGCAGCCCATACTGCTACTCTGTCTATGGAGTAGCCGCTGTTTGATTCATTTACTTCTTAATAAGCTTACTTTCACTTTACTCTCTGGGATTGCTCTTGAATTCCTTCCTGTGTGAAGCCAAGAACCCATGTGGCCTCCCAGGCTGAATCCCATTTTTGGGTTTTGCCCTGTGAAAATTCTGGTAATGATTAATAAATAAAGAATTCTTTTTCCAGAAATGCATTTGGAGCAATAGATATTTCTGTCAGGCAAGTCAAAATTCACATCTGTAATTCACAATAGGATTACCTGGAATTATGGAAAATCTAATTAAGTGAGCCATATTATCTGAGACCCACAAAAGACACTTAATGTTGCCTTTGAAAGTCCTGCCTAAGAAGTGTTCCACATATGCTTCAGAAAATGCTCTGCGTTTGTACTAAGCACTTGAATAGTTTGCTGTATCCCATTACTTTTCTTTTACCCTTAACTTAAAAAAAATCCCATTACTTTTGATAAATGACACCAATACACCTGAAAAGAAAGAAATAGGTTTCAAAGATTGGATTATTTGAAACAACAATGAGATCATTATGAGGCTATTGTTGATGTCTGCTTTCTTAAAATGAAGAGGGGTGGGAACACTCTGTGGTATATATAGATATACGAAAAAGCCATTTAAAAATTGGCAGACTTTAGTCTAATCTTAGTGTGATGGAGTGGTTTGGTAAGGTACATTAGAAAGAAGTCCTTCAGAACAGCCCACCCATACGCTGGTGAAAGTCAAGTTTCTGATCATTGGAAGCAGCTTGACTTTCTGCATGTTCAGTGGTGTCCATCCACATACTCTGATTAAGCTGGATGGATACATGGGGACCCGGGTGGACTATGGGCACAGGATGGATTTCTCAGAATTCTAAAGGCTCTTGGCAGTGGTGATTTAAGGCACTCTTCCCTGGCTTTAGCAATTATTTCAAAAGACCACATCAAGCCCTTGTCTGTTATTAAGGCCACCTTGGGACAATTCCTCCTCTCATTGTTTATACATTACAAAACAGACTATGGAGAGTGGTTCTCTGCAGGACATTAGATTCCAGGGAGAATATGCAGATTGTTATTCTTCTGTTCTCCACTGCAAATCTTTAAAGAGCTCTCTCAGGTCATTACTTATGAGTGCTTTATTTTTCCCCCTTATAGAACCTGGGCTGGTTGTTTCCATAGAAATAGTTTAAAAAGGGGGGACTGTTTTTAAATCAGGGAAGAGAGGGCAAGGTAGATGCTATAAAAATTATCTTTTTTCCTCTTCATGCTTCCCTTGCCCTCTCTGCTTTTTCTCTATAAAATGAAGAGTTTAGGTTCTGGTTTTTTGTTTTTTTTTTCACTCTTTATTTTATTTTGAATAAGTTAGTTATCATCTCTGCATCTCAGTTTTCCCATTGGTCTATTGAAGTAAAGGTCTAATAGCTCAAAGTCTCTAGAGTGTCATTCAACTCTGAGATTCTAGAATTTAATAATGCAGCAAAATCTCCAAACTTGAAAAGAAATGGTAGAATTGATATTACCTACTCTTGCGAGAACATTGGTACCTAATTCTACTCTGAACTTTTCCCCTGTACATCTTTCTGCTGTTTCTGAAAGCTTAAAATGTTTTAGGCCGGGGCAGTGGCTCACGGTTGTAATCCAAGCACTCTGGGAGGCCAAGGTGGGTGGATCACCTGAGGCTGAGAGCTCGAGACCAGCCTGACCAACATGGAGAAACCCAGTCTCTCCATAATAATAATAATAATAATAATAATAATAATAATAATAAATTAGCCAGGCATGGTGGCCTACGCCTGTAATCTCAGGAGGCGGAGGCAGGAGAATCACTTGAACCCAGGAGGTGGAGGTTGCAGTGAGCTAAGATCATGCCATTGCACTCCAGCCTGGCCAAAAAGAGTGAAACTCAGTCTCAAAAAAAAAAAAAAAAAAAAAAAAAACAATTGTTTTAAACCAAATGCTCTTTATTCCTCAAACAGCCCCTTCTCCTGTTGAGGCCAGGAATAGCACCACTCTCTTCTAACTCTCCCCTCACTGCTGCTTCATTCTCTAACCTAATCTTTTCAGTTCCTAAAACCATCTACATCTGCATGGTTTCAAGAATGGCCCCTTTTTCTCAACTCAAGCCTTATTTTTTCTGGTTCAGAACCATATTACCTCTCACCTGAACTATTGCAATGCCTCCAGAAAGTCTTCCTTGACTACACACCCTCCTCTCTCAAGAAACTTTAAGAATCCCCTATGCCTGTGCTGCCTAGATGGTGGCCACTAGCCCCTCGTGGCCAGTAAGCTCTTGTAGTGTGGCTAGTCCCAACAGAGAGGTCCTTTAAATATAAAATATACATTCGGTTTTGAAGGCTTAGGACAAAAAAAAAAAAAAATCTTGAGAATTTATATATTGATTCCATGTTAAAATGATACAGTTTTGGGGCATACTGGGTTAAATAAAATACATTGTAAAAATTAAGTTCACTGATTTTTTTAATTTTTTTAAAATGTGGCTTCTAGAAAATTTAAAATTACACATGTGACTGACATTATGTTTCTATTGAACAACACTGGTCTACTTTATCTCATCTCCTCACATATACCTATTATTGCATTTAGCAATCTCTATTGTAATATTGGTTTCTTGTTTCTCCTTAATACACAGCAGACTCCTAGAGCCATTTCATGAGGCTTATTCTTTATTGGATTAGTGCACGGTATCCAGGGGTTAAAATATGTATTTACCATTCTTGTTGAATAAACAAAACTCTTAACTCATCTTCTTAATTACCTGCTGTGGACCAGGCCATGTTCTGTGTTACAGCAGGGAGCAGCAAAGAAAAGGTCCCCACCTTCATAGACTTTATATTTTGTGAATGATTACCATATGACAGGTACTGTACAAAGTATACACATTGTCTCTTTTTCTCTTGGCACTCTCCCTTTGAGACTGGTCCTAGGGTTTTTCCTTTTGTTTTTTTTTTTCTTTTTGAGACGGAGTCTTGCTCTGTCACCCAGGCTGAAGTGCAGTGGTGTGATCTTAGCTCACCGCAACCTCCGCCTCCCAGGTTCAAGTAATTCTCCTGCCTCAGCCTCCCGAGCAGCTGGGATTACAGGCGCACGCCACCATGCCAGGCTAATTTTTGTATATTTTTTTAGTAGAGACTGGGTTTCACCATATTGGCCAGTCTGGCCTCAAACTCCTGACCTTGTGATCTTCCCACCTCAGCCTTCCAAAGTGCTGGATTACAGGCATGAGCCACTGTGCCCGGCTGGGTTTTTCCCATTTTTAACAGGGCAGTCTGGAGACTTGCAGAGGCTGATTTCCACCTCTAGTGTAGTGAGTTGTAACTCTTGAGCTCTAACCTTCTAACTCCTTCTGATTCCTGAGCCCATCCTCTTAACTGTTTTGTAAGAGCTGGCACTCCTTACCTCCATTTCTCCTGCACACCTCTGACAGCTCGGCTCCTGTCAACCCCGACTAGAAATTCCGAATGGATTCCCATTGTCCATCCAGTAAAGTCCTGATTCCTAATATTGGAATTTAAAGACCTGTCACAGTAGCAGGGCCTCTGCATTGTCTGGCCCCAGAAGGCATGATTCCTATGATGCTGTAGGTTACTGGGGCCTCAAGTTGTATACAGAGCAGCCCTGCCAGCTGGGACCTAGACCTTCAAAATGAGATGAAAACTTCCATCTAGGCAAAGTCACTTATTCTCAGCACAGACTCTCAAGCCCCTGCAGATATGCACGGGAGATCATTTATAGGCTATTTCCAGCCTCCTATTTTATAGAAGGAGATACTTAGTTAACACACAGGGAAAAGTATTTTTTCTAAGTTTGCGCTACGGTTCAATAGCAGAACCTAAGCTAGATCACTAGAATCTTGACTTTTGGTCTAGAGTTATTTTTCTTGTCTCAGTCTTCTTAGAAATTCAGAGAAGAAGGCATTGTCTATATTTGAACAACTGATGCATACAGCTACATTATTTTAGCCTTGACTAGAAGAATCACCAAACTTTTTTCCTCTTGATCATGGTAGTTTACTAGGTTTGCTGTTTTGATGACAAAAGAAATCACTCAAGTGAGTTTACATACAGGAAGCTTGTTGTCATTCAAGGGCATTGCAAGTGATCTCACAGAAATTCAGGAACAGATCAGTAGGGTGGGCTCCATGAAGACAGCTGCTGAGGGAGTCCTTAATTGCCAAGATCTTCAGATGCCATGTGTTCTGCTGTTTACATGACTCAGAGACAGAGGTCACGTTTGTTTCTCTTTAATTTGTAACTGGTTTGCTCTAAGCCTTGATTTCATTGAAACATTCGTCATGAGATGTCACTTGGTAGCTACTCCATTTCTCAAGTGCCTTGTAACCTTCCTATTTTAGTTCCCTCACTCACTGCAGAAGGTTCTTGTTTTCTTTCATTGAAGTTCCCAAAGAAATCTGATTCACCCACCTCATCGTTTTGAACTAGGCTGAAACAATCAATGCTTGGTTTATGATTTAGTTGTCACTGAACTGGGTGTTGTTTAATGAGCCATGGCCCAAAGTGGGAATGGAAGCTCCAGGCATTGGAAGTTGTGGATATGGGAGTTTACTTGCAAGAGGTTTGAGTAGGCGAGTATTGAAATACAGGACCGATACTTTACAAATTTGTCTGCAGAAGTGTAGTCATTGATTCCTTTGTGCTCTTGTACATAGTCCTATCTGTACTGAACACATCATACCATGACTCATCTGCTTAGACAACAGTCTCAGTATTGTTTGAGAACAGTCTACATATTGGAGGTATATTGATGCCTGTATATCCTCAGAGTTCAACCTAGGCCTAGAACCATTGAAAAGTTATTACCAAGTGAAGGAACAGACAAATAAAAAAAGCTTGATGCATATATACTGCTTGGAGACAAAGGGAGGTTTACATATAGGTCTTTGATACCACAAATGACATTACGTTATGTTAAGCATCTGTTTATCATCACCACTTTGCTCTAATCTTCCCTCAGGTATCTTAGCTCATACAAAAGAACAAATGAAAATAAAATCTGTTTCTCTTTCCACACATTCATATAGAGTATTTATTCATAGTCAGAGATGACACTGCAGATAGCGTTATTTTCTGTATGTGTTGATATATGTTATTCATCTTAAGGATCAACATTTAAAAATATTACACCAATAAAAAGGCTGTCTTAAGGACAGAATAGAGTACAAATAATAAGTTCTTCATTGCACACATTGTACTTAATCATGTTATCATTTGAAGATGATTTAGTTACTTAAAGAGATAAATAATCACTGAATGACTATACAAGTTTTAGGTCTGGGGCCTTACATTGGATTCCTGTAATATTTTGTGGCCATGAGACCCTAGGAATATAAAGTCTGATTGTATTTACTTAAAAAATAAGTGGAAGTCACATCTAACAAAGATTATTTTGTATAACAAATGAAATTTTTGAAGCTGAGATGATCCTTGGAGTTGGTCATGCAATCTTCTTGTATTGAAGATTGGGGACCTGGACTTTCAGACATTGATAGCCAGTTAAAATAGTCCAAAGTCAAGCCTAGCTTCTGCAGTCCTGTAAACTTGCATTAGAATTACAACATTGTCAATGATTCAGGGTGTACTTGGGTGGGTTACATAAGGTCACTGAGCCTCACTTTCCTCCTAGATAAAGTCTGAGTGATATATATATATACATATATATATATGTATATATATATGTGTATATATATACATATATACACATATATATATGTATATATATGTGTATATATATACATATATATACACATATATATACACAAATATACACATATGTGTATATATATATACACACACATATATATATATCACACACATATATATATCACACACATATATATGCAGTTGTGGTGAAAATGCAATAAAATAATGTGTACCCAGCCCTGAGCATACTGTCCAGCACTAGAAAAATCAAGCACCTGACCAAGGATAGTATCTACTTTTATCACAATTTAATGTAAATCATGAGTGATGGAACCAGGATTTGAACCTGACACATAGGTAGTGAATGATCTTTCCACTTTCAAAGCAGAACTTCTGTCATTCTCTGTTTCTCCAGAAGCAGAGACTCAGATCTCCACTGAAGCAGTTTTAAAATTTCCACTCACCTTTGCAGAGTGCTGGGGTCTTTGATAAGAGGCCTTATTTGCTGCCTACTTTAACATTTGAATTTGGTATTAGGAATTGGAGCAGCATATGCCATAACCTTTTTGCAGTCTCTGCTGTGTATTTTGCACCTGAGAAGAAGTGATCACCCAAAGCTTATACCTTGCTCCAAGTCTAGAAATCAGGGGAGAAGAATTATTGAGAAGTGTGACTCAATAATTCTTGTAATAGTTCTTCTCCCCTATTCTCTGTGATTTCCACAGACGTGGCATAATTCCTGTGATTTGATTTGAAATGAGAGACCAGCTCAGTGCTGAGTGATGAGATCTGAACGGGGAATAAAATATGCTTGAATTAATTTGCATAATAGAATTGGATTGGTTACAAAGCTGTGTTTGTTGAAAGGGATACCAGAGCCCCTTAGCTCACCAACAAGGGGACTTTGCAGATACAGAATGGGGTTTTGAGCTCTGGTGTGGGCCTTGGTAATATTCTTAATGTAGTAATAACCTGTCTCTAACTATAAATTAGCTACCTGGAAATGAAAAAACAGGTCAGCCTGTCTGATCCTTCCAGCTCTGTGGGGAGGGGACAGCTGAAAAACCAAATCTGCTTGCTTTCTGCTAAGTGCTTTCGTCTTTCATTCTCCACCCAGTAACAATTTCCAGCAGGAGTCCAAATATACTTAAACACCCATATATGTCATTTTCTTTTACGGAGACAAAAGCAGGCACAGCAAGAGAGTTTTATGCTCAAGGCACGGTAGCTTATGACGGGCTATCTGCTCTCAAGATAGAGGGGTGAGCCTTCCCTTTTGAGCTGGTGGCTTTGCACATCTATTTTCCTGTCATGTTATTATTGCTGTGACTTTCAACAACATTTATTTTTCCCTCCAAGCAATATGCTCCCATCATAAAATAAAGTCTTCCTATATGTTTTAGTAGAATCCCAATGCTTAGGCATCCTGGCATACTGCTAAAAAGTGTTTTAATGGATTGTTCAAGAACTACCTTGGGGGTCTTTATTAAAACCAATTAGAACATTGATATATTTCCCTAATTATTACCAACATCAAGCTCTCCTTAGGAGGGCAGCCTCCTATTAATTTTCATGGGAGATTCCTACTAAGTCCCTACCACTGAATACATCAATCAGTTCTCTCAATTATAGAAATATTTAATAAAACAAAACAACTCTGAATACACTTTTCTAACCTACACATTTAGAAATTCTGAAACAGGTATTTAAAATAAAAACCAAAGATCAAATTTTGTGTCATATGTTGTTTAAAGACCTGGTTATACTATGTTATTGATGGTTATTGATGGACTGATGTAATTACATCTTGTTCATCTTCACTTTGGTCATTGATATAAAATGCTTTTTCTTTCTTTTTGGTTTGGATAATTTTTTTTATTATAGTCTACTTCTCCATGCTACCAAAATTTAAATTATCATCATGTTAAGGCTATTGTGTCTATTTGTATTAGTGTGCCTAAATTTGACCTGCAGCCTTCTCTTAGGTAAAATTGTAGAGGGTAGGAATACAAGTCCTCGAACCAAACATTCAGAGTTCAATCCCAGGTCCTTCTCTTGCTGGCTCTGTAACCTTGGACAAATTACTTAATTTTGATGTGCCTCAGACTACTTGCCTGTAAAATGGGAATAGCAATAATGCTAGGTTTTAGGGTTTTTGTGAAGATTTGATGACTCAACTCATGGAAAACATGTCCAAGAATGTTAGGCAGATAACACCTGGCAAATTTTAACTATATTAGTATTTTCATTCTAGTCCTGTTATTAGTATACACTGAGTTCCAATAGTAATTTACTTCCCACATTTAGCTGGCTTCTAGGTTACTGCTTTTTATCACAACGTCCATATAATTCCCTTATGAACTTCAAACTCAAACAAATGACAAGAGTTGTGATTGTTCACTGGTTAAGAATATGGATTCTAGGGCCGGAAGCCATGGGTTCAGATCTCAGGTCTGGTGTTTACTAGAAGCGTAAGTCTGCCTAAGTTGTTTAATGTGTCTGGGACTCAGTTTCCTCATCCTTTAAGAGAAGAATATTCATGGCTCCTATTCATAAGGTTGTTATAGAAATTAATAGATGAGTTACTATTTGTAAAGCTTTTAGAACAGTAGCTAAGGAAAAGAACTTGCTACATAAATTTTCATTCTGAAAGTGATCATTTTTTTTAATTATGTCTTAAAATCAGTCTTATACATACCTAAGATTAACCATTAAAATAACTTTCTGTATCACATGTAGTCATATAAGCATTTAAAATGGTGGACCATTGCTCTTAAAAGCAAATTGATTCAGTATTCTTTCCAAAAGAAGAAAAGAGATAATTTCATCTTTTTAACAAATTGAATGTTATTGTTTATTGATCATGTGGAAACTCTTAAATTCATTAGTATTAAGCTAGACATTTTTTATAAAAGAAAAAAGTTGTCATCTTGTTTCAACACTTCTAGTGTTAGAAATAATTGTGCTTTGCAGCAAAATGGCAGCCAGAAGGAAAAAGTGAAGAAATATCAACTTTAATTAAACCCTTTCTTTCTAATACACTTCACGGCTTATACGCAAGAATAATTTATCACTCTGTGAATGAGCATTTAATACTTGGCATGGTGCAAGATGGGCAGGGATCTTGTCTCACCATATGCTGTTTTCTTTTTCTTTCTTTCTTCTTCTTGAGTTTCCACAGAGACAATGTCAAGTTTGGAGTTGAAATGTGAGATTCAAATCATATATTAAAATTTTATTGACGGCCTGCTTTGTGTTCAGCTGTCGGATATATAAATGTGAATAAGATATAATCCCATCCATTCAGAAGTTTCCAATCTAGTAAGGAGACACTGTATGAATCAGAAGAAATGCCCATCACTAGTTCACTGAAACTCTAATCGTGAATACGAAGCCACTTGAAGAAAATTTTACACAGGCTTCATTTTACAGAGTGAGACAGAGCCTCTGAGAACAGAATCAATGAACTTCCATGGCAAATTAGTGCCAGATTCTCCACCAAATCTCAGGTTTCATGACTTCTGCCCAGAAATCTTTCTGTTGTTTCATATGGCCTCATTTTAGCATCTAACCCCTCCTCTGGGGCCTTCTTTGTGCTCTTTCCACACAGTCGGTTTGGCTTTCTAGAAACGGCATCTGATGTATTATTTAACTGCCTGAATGTAAGGATGAAGTTGTTAAATGATGATGCTGCCTTTTCCATCTTTCTGTCTCTCCCACGTAGCCTTTTATGTATCCCAACGTGTCTGTTTACAACCAATATTAAGAGTTTCAAGTCTCCTATTCCTTGAATAAAGACTAACATAATACCATCCCAACGTATTATTGAGAAAAGTGACAGTCACCGGGCTTTAACTGCACATCTGTGGCCCCCTAGATACCACTTTGCCATATTACAAAGGAAACAGAAAGGTTTGGGATGGTAAAGTGAAAGTTCATCAAAATGGAATGTATCTGTATCTACAAATTATAATTTCACCAATTCTTTTATTTTCTAGGTTGCTGAGGTCAGATGGTTATGGTATCTCACGTAACTTATTTGTTCTCAATTCCCTTCTTGGAGAAAGCACCTCATCACCCTCTTGGGGGCATCTCCATGTTCAAGGCATGGGTACCCTTAGAGTTCCACGTGGCTGGGGAAGCCTCACAATTATAGTGGAAGGAAAGGAGGAGCAAGTCACATCTTATATGGATGGCAGCAGGAAAAGAGAGAGAGCTTGTGCAGGGAAACTACCCCTTATAAACCTGTCAGATCCCCTGAGACTTATTCACTATCATGAGAACAGCATGGCAAAGACCTGCAACCATGATTCAATTGCCTCCCACAGGGTCCCTCCCACAACACATGTTGAATTCAAGATGAGATTTGGGTGGGGACACAGCAAAACCATATCAGACCTTGACCCATTATTTTTCCTGTAAATATTTCAGTAACCATCAGTGGTTTCTTGAGATCTTCCCCTATGCTGTGATACTCTGGGAAAAGAAGAAGGAACCTATTGCGTGTCCAGTTCCCAACTCTGTGTTCAAGCCTATATGGATGCAACAATTCTTGTCATCCTCATTGTTCACATGAAAACATGGAGGTTCAGAGTGATTGATTGGCATGCCCAGAGTAACCCAGATTGTAAAATATGGAAATGGTATTCTGATCCAGGTGCAGTTGACCTCCAAGTCTATGTACCTTCCACTATGCCAAGATTCATGCTGTTTCCTTCTTGCTCCCTTTTTCCCTGAACCATTTCACCCAAAGAAGAGCAAAAAATTAGGTGATGACAGTGATTCCTACAATGCTCAGTAAGTTTTCCAGTTTCATTTAGACCCAGGTGCTGAAACAGAATGTTATCTTCAATATCAATGTGTCATCCTCCTGCACAAGAACTCTCTCAGATTTCCTCACATTGGTGGTGAACTCATCTGATTCTCTCTCTGGAGTCTGGGTGGCACTCCAGAGAGAGAAGGTGATTCTCCAGAAAACAAATGTATGGTTCTAAGAGAGGAGAACAAGCAAGGGGAATTCCTTAGAGAAGAATTAAGTTTTCAGCATGAGAAAGTCCAATGAAGAAGTCCAGAACCCAAGGCAGAAGTTAAGGACTGGCAATAAGAACCAGAGTGCTGGAGAGAGGACAAGAGTGACTGTGGCTCAGAAACCTGTGAGGAGTGTAGAAAGGTGAAAGGCGTTACTGGCTTATCCTCACTGGTATTGAGTGGCTGAGTCATGGCTACTGGGAACATGACCTTGGGCTGGTTGGTAGGATATACTGTTTTGTTTTATTTTCCTTCTCCTAGTTAGTGAAAGCTTGTAAAATATCCTTTCTGAGACTTCCAGGCTAAGCAAGGTAGGATCTTTGGCTTCGTGGATGGATCTTTCCCAGACAAAAGCAAATCTTCCTCCTTGAATTGACACTATACCCTTAACTGATTTACCAAAGAGACCTTAACCCATTATTTCTCCTGTTAATATTTCAGTAACCATCAATGGTTTCTTGGGATCTTCCCCTACATCCCTTCCCTAACAGGATCCATTGCCTGCCCGCCTTCTTCATTACTACCTCCAGGCATGCTGAACGTCTTGGAGCACACTGTGCTTTTGGATGTGATGTTCCTTCTGCATGGAATCCCACACTCTCCTTTGTTATTACAGCAACCTCACTAAAGGATTGAGTCCAGCCATCCATCTTCTCCCTGAACTGAACCCCAGTGTGGATTATATGTTCCTCATCTGGACTCCTTTAATTCCCTGTTTTCTTATTACAAAATCATATCTAAGCACAATTTTGATCAATTATAATAACAGATAAATATGGAGTGCTTACTGTGTACCAGGCATTGTGCTAAGAGACTTACATGCATTACTCAGTGAATCTCAGTGACAGCTTTGTACTGGGTACACTCTTATCCCCACTTCATAAATGAGCAAGCTGAGCTCAAAGCAGTCAGTGAGCTTCCCCAAAGCCCGTAGCTCCCACGTAATAAAACTGATGCCCAGTCCTGAAGGCTTACTGAAAGGAGTGGAAATGAAGTGGGGATTTGGCCTGCAGCTAATCCAACCTCTCTCTGCTTGCAGAAGCTGATTGGGGACGTGGGCAGCCCTGACGTGATGAGCTCAGCCAGCAGAGACATTCCATCCCAAGAGAGGTCTGCGTGACGCGTCCGGGAGGCCACCCTCAGCAAGACCACCGCACGGTTGGTGGAAGGGGTGACAGCTGCATTCTCCTGTGCCTACCACGTAACCAAAAATGAAGGAGAACTACTGTTTACAAGCCGCCCTGGTGTGCCTGGGCATGCTGTGCCACAGCCAGGCCTTTGCCCCAGAGCGGCGGGGGCACCTGCGGCCCTCCTTCCATGGGCACCATGAGAAGGGCAAGGAGGGGCAGGTGCTACAGCGCTCCAAGCGTGGCTGGGTCTGGAACCAGTTCTTCGTGATAGAGGAGTACACCGGGCCTGACCCCGTGCTTGTGGGCAGGGTAAGGCTGCCTTCCCTCAATCCTGAGCTTTCCAACCCACCATTGGAATAGTCGTCTGTGGCCAGAAAGAAACAAAAGGCCCACGGGCATCCAAGAGAGCAAACACCAATGGCTTGAAGAGCCAATAAAACCACCCAAATATTGTACATAATATGTTATTCCAGACTTTTAGAAAGAATAGTAGACTTATCCATGTTGAGAATACTTCTTAGGTTTTTCCATTTAGTTTTATGGAGTTATATCATAAAACTCATATATCATATTATTTAGATATGGGGTCTCTCTCTGTTGCCCAGACTGGCATGCAGTAGTGTGATCACAGCTCACTGTAATCTCAAACTCCTGGGCTCAAGGGATCCTCCTCCTTTAGCCTCCTGTGTAGCTGAGACTACAGGCTCATGCCACCATGCCTGGCTAATTTGTATTTTATTTTATTTTTTGTAGAGAAAAGGTCTTGCTATGTTGCCCAGGTTGGCTTCAAACCTCTGACCTAACTGATCCTCCCTCATCAGCCTCCCAAAGTGTTGGGACTGCAGGCCTGAGCCACTATGCCAGGCTCAAACTCCATTTTGAACGGCTGCTTAATAGCCCATTAAATGTACATAGCCATAATTTATTTAATCATTTTCCAGCTGGAGGCATTTCTCTGACCACACCCTAACCCCAACTTGAATGCTCCTCCTTTGGACCCTTTATCATAGCTTTGCTTTTTGTATTCAATGTATCTACTTATAAATCTGTCTACTTCACTAGACTTCAAGCTACTTTGTGTCAAGGGCAGTGTCATGCTTGTGTACTTATGTCCCGGTGCTAGCCCCAGCTTTGAAGAGATGAATGAATATGTATCAGAAGTTTGGGTGTGGTTTTATCCCTGTTTCCACAGGCATGGTAAAACCCAGTGAGATGACTTCCCATTCCAGGCTCTGTGGTCTCTGTGTATCCATTCCAGAAAAGTGCAAGTGTAGAAAGAGGGTCCAAAATACAAATTCAAGAGAGATTGTAAAATTACCTACCCACTAGCATTTGAGTAAAATATACAGTTATCTTTCAGATGATAGTGACACTAAAACTACAAAAAGATACGTGCGGCCAGCGCAGTGGCTCACACCTGTAATCCCAGCACTCTGGGAGGCTGAGGCAGGTGAATCACTGGATGTCAGGAGTTCGAGACCAGCCTGCCCAGTATGGTGAAACCCCGTCTCTACTAACAACGCAAATATTAGCCAGGCGTGGTGGCGAGTGCCTGTAATCCCAACTACTCCAGAGGCTGAGGCAGGGGAACCACTTGAACATGGGAGGGAGTGGTTGTAGTAAGCCAAGATGTGCCACTGTACTCCAGCCTGGCAGACAGAGTGAGACTCTGTCTCAAAAAATAAATAAATAAATAATAAAAAAGATGATTATTAACAATGCCAGTTAATATTAACAATATTAATAGTATTATTTATTACTAATGCCATTTTCATATTTTTGTTAAAGTATTTTTATTATTTAAATTTAAATTATAATTATGAGACAAAGGCCTCCATCTCAAAAAAAAAAAAAAAAACAAAGATAGATCCTTAGATACATAAGAACTGAAATCCTATCATGTGGAGCAGCTGCCGTGCTAGGCAAAATGTAAACTAGATTAAGATAGCTCCTAACCTCAAAGAGGTCTAGTGGAAAAGAGACGGTTACCTAAGCAATTAAAAAAATAAAAATAAAAAAAGAAAATGAATAATAGAATAATGAGGACATTCAATGTAAATGATTATGAATTTACATGGTAATATTTGGGACGGATGTCAAAGGAAGGTTTCAAGGACAACATGGGAATAACCTGTAACCTAAAAGATGAACAAGAATTATCCAGTGGAAGGGAAAGGGGAAAGAGAGTAGGTTTGAGGGGTTTCTAAACCCTACTGATTTCTACAAAGTTATCTTAATTGTTCTTTTACATGAGAACAGCACTTCATATTCACATAATTGACATACTTGAAGGAGATTCATGTTAGAATCTCAATGACATTGTGTAAGTTTGGAAAAATTTCTTCTTGAAGAGATGTACCAAAGGAATTTTATTCATTTATATCCCAAATGGAAATATGTGGAAGTCGACGTGAGAAATGGAAATGGAAATAATTGGCATATGGAATTCCCTAAGTAGAGGAGACGGGCTGTGTGCCCAGAGAGGAAAAAGAGATTTCAGCCATGGCAAGGGATGTGGAGCTTGAATGATGTGAAGGGCTGTGCATGAATCATTCTGAGATATGAATAGAACCTTCTGCTTTGGGGACTTTCTCAATGGGAAGCAGTGTGTGTGTTCAGGTTGGGGGTTGCAGAAGAAACAGGATCTGGAGAGTCATTTCAGCATCTCTGTGGAGTAAGCAGTTGTCATGCCTACTAGAAGAAAATACAGAAAAAAAAAGAGGGGAAAGGAAAACTAGTATTATTCATGGTGTGTGACCTTCAAAAGCTAGTCATATGAGAATGAATCTGATGTCGGGTTGGATAGGGGAAAAATAAATAATGTGGTTGGTCCTGTGAATCTTTCTTTTGAAATGTGCTGAGACAGTTCCCTAGACATAGGAGGGATGGAATAGATGGTTTATTTCCTAACAACCTTTGATTTGATGACATTCAAGGTTGAGTGCTTAAGATGCCCTGAAAAAGTGAAATTTGGTAAACCATGGACTTTCAGATTTCTTGTGGAAATACAGCCTGTGTCATGCTGTGCTATGCAGAGAGGGAAGCCATTTATCTTTGGAGTTAGGAATTGGCTGTGTATGCCTCAGCAACTGGATCCCTTGATAGCACTGAATGGTTTCTGAAACTGGGTGTTTTTTTTTAATGTGTGTGTGTGTGTGTGTGTGTGTGTGTGTGTGGAGCCTAGTAAGTATCCATGTCAGTTGTATAAATCATCTTTGTTAGACACAAAAAAGGGAAGTTATATCCAACTTTTCAACCTGAAAACAAAGTAGAAAAATAATAGGAAATGTTTTGTTAAATTTTTAGTTATTTGGCTGATCATGAAATAGATCCATTTAATTTTCAAGCAACTTGCCAAATTCATATGTAATATATGAAGGCCTCTAGAAAGATTCAATGTCTGGTCATTCCCATTAAAGTTAGCATTTTATTTATACTTTCTTGTTCCTCATTCGTATGTCTTTGCCCTTAACTTCTGCCAGGTCTGCAGCAGGGTAAATAGAAGAACAAAAGTAAGCCTCCTCTAAGATCGCGGTGGGGGCAGAAATTTTGCCTTCATTAAGGAAACTTGACTGAATGAAGACTGGGGCAATTCTGTTCATCCGTCATAGGCCATCAAACAGCTTTGTATTTTACTGTCAAATGGACTTATTCATCAGAAATGTGTTAGCCATAATTTCACGACAACACATTGTTATGAATAACAAATTCTGAAGAAAAGTCTGTTTATTTTTTCCCCCTAGAAACAAAGAGGACTAAAAACAAAATGGTCTTTGTAATTCGTACCTACAGGTAACTGAGCTGAAATAATTGGGGTTTCACTGAAGCGCTGCAAATCAATTAGATATCTTTGGGGAAATTGAAACAATACAAATTTTTTTAAAATCAATGTATTCAACCTTGCTTTATAAGCAAGGTCTCTAGGCCTTAGTCTCATAATAATCATCATGAGGTAAGGTCTCTAGGCCTTAGTCTCATAATAATAATTTAAATCGAAATAATAAAATACCAATTTTAACAAAAATATGAAAATGGCATTAGTAATAAACAATACTATTAATATTGTTAATATTAAATGGCATTGATAATAATCATAGTTTTTATTATTTAATTTAATTAATTAATTAATTAATTTATTTTTGAGACAAAGTCTCACTCTGTCTGCCAGGCTGGAGTACAGTGGTAAGATCTCAGCTCGCTGCAACCTCCACCTCCTGGGTTCAAGCGATTCTCCTGCCTCAGCCTCACAAGTAGCTGGGATTACAGGTGCACGCTATCATGCCTGGTTAATTTTTGTATTTCTTCTAGAGATGAGATTTCAGCATGTTAGCCAGGCTGGTCTCGAACCCCCGACCTCAAGTTATCCGCCTGCCTCAGCGTCCCAAAGTGCTGAGATTACAGGCGTGATCCAATGTGCCTGGCCTCTTTTTATTATTTTAGATGTCATTTGAATAAAGCTCTCTAGTTTACAATGGGTTTTCTTATTTAGTAGGTAGAACCAAGGTCTTTTTCTCTACTTGACTGCTCTTGAAGCCCACTAGAGCAGTAAAAATAATGCTTACTTTTTCCCCACAAAGGGCAGAATGAGGACCAAGGAACTCGGATTAAAATGACAGCTGCAGAAATTGAGATTGAATAACAAGGCAGCGTGAGGAGTTTTTTGCTACAGGAAAACCAGATGTGATTTTTTTGGGAGACTTGCATGTTTGAAAACACAGAGCAGAGTGAGGGCAGAACAGAAGATGATTGGTAGTTAAGAGACCTAGTTGATTTCTTGGACCTAACAAGTGTGAATTTAGGCAAATATCATCTTATCTCTAAGCTCTGTCAAAGAAGAAAAACTTGGGGATGTTTAAGATTATTTCTGACACCTAAGAAATTGTATACATATCAACCCATGCCACTAGTCCTACCTACCTTTAGCATTAGAGTGGACACTTCTTCCAGGCAGGGCACATCCCCAGATCCTCATACCCTGTGTACCGCAAAGCAGGTCTTCTGGAAATGTCTGATCAGTTGAATTGTTTGTAGTAACAAAAGCCAGGAAACAAGCTAAGTGTTCTTTAGAAAGGACTGCTAAAAACAAACAAACAAACAAACAAAAACATTGGCCAGGCATGGTGGCTCATGTCTGTGATCCCAGCACTTTGGGAGGCCAAGGCAGGTGGATCACTTGAGGTCAGGGGTTCGAGACCAGCCTGGGAAACACGGTAAAACCCTGTCTCTACTAAAAATACAAAAATGAGCTGGGTATGGTAGCATGTGCCTGTAATCCCAGCTACTTGGGAGGCTGATTTAGGAGAAATCGCTTGAACATGGGAGGCAGAGGCTGCAGTGAGCCGAGATCATGCCATTGCACTCCAGTCTGGGCAACAGAGTGAGACTCCACCTTAAAAAAAAAAAAAAAAAAAAAAACCCAAAAGAAAAAATTTTTAAAAAGATAATAACCTCCATACAGTGGATGAGGAAGATCTATAGTTATAAATGTGGAATGGTCACCTGAATTTATTGTTAGAGGAAAAGGATGAGGTGAAGAATGATGTGTGTACTCTGGAACTTTATTGTATAACAATAAACTAGGGCACATATATATCTGTGTAGATTTCTCTGCATATGCATAGAATAGAATATCTCTTACAGGATTCACAAGAAACTGGTTACAGTGATAATCTCTGAGCAGAGGAGAAAATGAAGGAATGGGAGTCAGAGCTGAGGGGAAGACTTACTTATTGCATGAATGTTTGCTTATATGTTTTTAAAAATAAACATACATTTATTTCAAACTATTGACAGATACATTTAGGTTTTTGTATTTTGCATATGCACATATATATGGAGAGAGGTGAAGGGAGAGCATGAATCTTAGAATTAAAAATATATATATTTGAACTCTGGCTTCACTGTTCTTCAGTGTGACCTTGGCCAAGGCTATGATATTCTCTAAGGTTGCCTTTCTCCTGTTGTAAAATGGGGATGAGAACATCTCCGTTTCATGACGTGCGTGTGTGCAGCAGATTGTTGCAATCACTTGTAAGTGAGTTTCCCCACTGTGTTCCTCATGGAATTAAAAATCTCAATTTCTCTTTTTTCCAGCTTCATTCGGATATTGACTCTGGTGATGGGAACATTAAATACATTCTCTCAGGTGAAGGAGCTGGAACCATTTTTGTGATTGATGACAAATCAGGGAACATTCATGCCACCAAGACGTTGGATCGAGAAGAGAGAGCCCAGTACACGTTGATGGCTCAGGCAGTGGACAGGGACACCAACCGGCCACTGGAGCCACCATCGGAATTCATTGTCAAGGTCCAGGACATTAATGACAACCCTCCGGAGTTCCTGCACGAGACCTATCATGCCAATGTGCCTGAGAGGTCCAATGTGGGTGCGTACGGTGTGGGAGGCCTGCTCTGCTTCCAGGCCTGGTGTCTCTGTGGTGGGTGGGCTGAAGCCCGTTCTCCCAAATCAGGAAGTAGAGCTTCTTCTTTATCTTTTATGGCAAAATAACAAAAGGAACAAAAATTCTTTTGTTGCTCTGTAAAATGGGAATAACAATTTCTAGTCTTGTAGGGATAGAGATAATATACATCCAGTCGCTAGTGCGTATTGATGTCTAATAGGTAATGACAATGGTAATATTTGTTGCATGTAGACACTGTGCTAATTAACGACTTACATGCACTATTTTATTTAGCTTTTACAATGATTAATCTTTACAATGAGGAAATTCCAACTCACCATATTTCACATATACGAAACCCATGCCAGAAACAAGTTAACTAATTTCTGTAGGGACATTTGAGCTATTAAATGGATCTAAAATGCACATTTAACCACAGCACTATGTCACCATGTTCAGGAGTAGGTGTATCTTTTTCAACATGCTTGAAGACACATTAAGTTGCTAAAGGATAGCTTTTTGAAGGATTTCTTCAAAGAATTAGCCACCTTCTGGCAATAGCTTTCTTCATAACATGCACATAATGAAACATTTGCATAATGTTTCTTTTGAGAAACATTCCTCATATTAAGAAAGGTTTGTCTTTCAAACAGTGAGTAGAACTGTTCTAATCAGGGAGTGAGTCTGCTTAAAAGAGTTTTAGAGCTCAAATGAATTCAGAATCATTTTACAGATGAGAAAATCCAGCAATAATTATAGGAATCAACCTACTTAAGAAAGGTAGGTTTGACTGTAGAACGCTAAGATCCTTCCACTGTGCATACAGAGCTTTTTATGCCAGAAAATGGTATATTCCTTCTCCACCAGGAAAAGTCAAGTACTTATCAAAAGCCAGCCTGAGCCGTTTCCCACCTTTGTCTCTTCCATTTTCCCTGCCCAGTCCTTCAACCTCTTCGTGTTTAGCCTGTGTATTATAATGAGAAACAACAAATATCAAATAAATCCATATAGAGGAAACAGGAGTGTCAGCAACTGAGTGTCAGGGGTGGGGATGGGGTGGAAAGGCAAGTCATCAAAATATATAATCCAGGGAAATTTTCATTATTCTTACCTTTGCGGGCTCATTGATGTTTAGGGATAAAATTCAGGCTTTTTTTTTTTTTTAGTTTCAATTTTTATTTTAGATTCAGGGGGTACATATGCAGGTTTGTTGATTTGTTTATTTATTTATTTATTTATTTATTTATTTATTTATTTTGAGACGGAGTCTCCCTCTGATACTCAGGCTGGAGTGCCGTAATGCCATCTCAGCTCACTACAACCTCTGTCTCCTGGGTTCAAGCAATTCTCCTGCCTCAGCCTTCCAAGTAGCTGGGATTACAGGAGCGCGCCACCACGCCTGGCTAATTTCTTTGTATTTTTAGTACAGACGGGGTTTCACCATGTTGTTCAGGCTGGTCTTGAACTCCTGACCTCAAGTGATCCGCCTGCCTCAGCCTCCCAAAGTGCCGAGATTACAGATGTGAGCCACCGTGCTCGGCCCATGTGCAGGTTTATTGAGTGAATATACATGAATATACTGTGTAACACCGAGGTTTGTGGTATGAATGACCCCATCACTCAGGTAGTGAACAGAGTACCCAATAGATTTCGGCACTTGTCCTCTGGCTCCACTCTAGTAATCCTGTGTTTATTATTTCCACTGGGTAAACATTGGGTTCATTTATACCTCCAGTTATAAATGAAAGCATGTGGTATTTGGTTTTCTGTTCTTGTGGCAATTTGCTCAGGATAATGGCCTCCAGCTGCATCCGTGTTGATGCAAAGGCATGATATTATTCATGCCACTATGCATAGTATTCCATGGTATATATATACCACATATTCTTTATATAATCCACTGTTGATGGGCACCTTGGTTGACTCCATGTCTTCGCTATTGTGAATAGTGCTGCAATAAATATACAAGTGCAGGCGTTTTTCTTGTAGAACAATTTATTTTCCTTTGGGTCTGTAAAGAGTAATGGGATTGCTGGGTTGAATTGTAATGCTTTTTTTTTTTTTTTTTCTGAGACAGAGTCTTGCTCTGTTGCTCAGGCTGCAGTACAGTGGCACGATGTCAGCTCACCGCAATCTCTGCCTCCTGGGTTCAAGCAATTCTCCTGCGTCAGCTTCCTGAGTAGCTGGGATTACAGGCGCCCACCACCACACTGGCTAATTTTTTTTGTATTTTTAGTACACATGGGGTTTTGCCATGTTGGCCAGGCTGATCTGGAACTCCAGACCTCAGGTGATCCGCTCACCTTGTCCTCCCAAGGTGCTAGGATTACAGGCATAAGCCACCGTGCCCAGTCTTGAATTGTGATTCTGTTTTATTTGAGACTTCTCCAAATTGCTTTTCAGAGTGAACTAATGTACATTCCAACAGTGTATATGTGTTCCCTTTTCTCCACATCCTCACCAGCATGTTATTTTTTGACTTTTTAATCATAGCTATTCTAACTAGTGTGAGATGGTATCTCATTATGGGTTTCATTTACATTTCTCTGATGTTTAGTGATGACCAATTTTTTTATGTTTCTTAGCCATTTGCATATCTTCTTTTGATAAGTGTCCATCCATGTCTTTTGCCCATTTTTTAATGACATTGTTTTTTTACTTGTTGAATTGTTTAAATTCCTTATAGATTCTGGATACTAGACCTTTGTTGGGTGTGTAGTTTGTGAATATTTTCTCCCATTCTGTAGGTCGTCTCTTTACTCTGTTTATAGTTTCCCTTTGTTGTGCAGAAGCTCTTTAGTGTAATTAGGTCCTGCTTGTCAATTTTTATTTTTGTTGCAATTTCTTTTGAGGACCTAGTCATAAATTATCTCCCAAGGCCAATGTCCAGCATGGAGTTTCCTGGGTTTTTTTCCCCAGGGCATTTGTAGTTTGAGGTCTTACATTTAAATCTTTAATTCATCTTGAGTTAATTTTCATATATGGGGAAAGGTAGGAGTCCAGTTTCACTCTTCTGCATAAGGCTAGCCAGCTATCCCAGCATTATTTATTGACTAAGGAGTACTTTCCTCATTGCTTAATTTTGTCAACTTTGTTGATGATCAGATGGCTGTAGGTGTGTGGGTGTGTGGCTTTATTTCTGGGTTCTCGATTCTGTTCCACTGGTCTATATGTCTGTTTTTGCACCAGCAACATGCTATTTTGGTTACTGTAGCCTTGTAGTATAGCTTGAAGTTGGGTAAGGTGACTCCTCCAACTTTTTTCTTTTTGCTTAGGATTGCTTTGACTATTCAGGCTCTTTTTTGGTTCCATATGAGTCTTAGAACAGTTTTTTTTTTTTTTCTAATTCTGTGAAAAACGATGTTGGTAGTTTGATAGAAGTAGCATTGAATCAGTAGATTGCTTAGGGCAGTGTAGCCATTTTAATGATATCAGATGGGAAAACATTCTATGCTCACGGGTTGAAAAAATCAATATCATTGAAAGGATCAATATTCCATTTGTTTGTGTCATCTATGATTTCTTTCAGCAGTGTTTCGAAATTCTCCTTGTACAGATCATTTACCTCCTTGGTTAGATGTATTCCTAGGTATTTTATTGTTTTGTGGCCATTGTGAATCGCACTGTGTTCTTGATTTGGTCCTCAGCTTGAGTGTTATTGATGTATAGAAATGCTGTTGATTTTTGTACCTTGATTTTGTATTCTGAAGCTTTACTGAAGTTGTTGATCAGTTCTAAGAGCCTTTTGGCAGAGTCTTTAGAGTTTTCTAGGTATAGAATCATATCATTAGTGAAGAGAAATAATTTGACTTCTTCGATGTCTTTTATTTCTTGCTCTTTTGATTTCGATTTCTTTTATTTCTTGCTCTTGCCTCGTTGCTCTGATTAGGACTTCCAGTACTGTGTTGAATAGGACTGGTGAGAGTGGGCATCCTTGTCTTATTCCTGCTCTGAAGGAGAATGCTTCCAGCTTTTGTTCATTCAATGTGATGCTGGATATGGCTTTGTCATGGATTGCTCTTATTATTTTGAGAACTCAGACATTGTATTATGGCATATGACAGTATAGTCTTTGTTGTCAGACAGTACTATGAATCATGGCTGTACTCCTAATCAGCCATGCGAACCCAGGCAATCTATTATATCTTTCTAAGTTTTTATTTTGCCATCTATAAAATTAGGATAATATAAACTATGTTGAAGGTTAAATGAAATAGATGTGAAATACAAAACCATTGTAAAGGATGTAGCAGAGTTCTAGAAGGAAATTAAGCATTTAAAATTAATAATTTCCCTAGCCACACCATGATGGTATTTCCTTTTTAAATCTATCCTGCCTAGAATAGTGACTGACAAATGGGAAGAGCTCCAAAGAGATTATTTCTATGAAATAATGAATTATAGAAGAGTAACTAGAAAAAAGTGAGATGTACACCACACAAAAATCACTGACAATCCTATAAATTAAAGGTAGTGAGAGGCTGTGTAAACTGGCTCCCTTGCCTCCCACATAGAACCTTGCCCCTCTGCTGAAAATGTTACAGAAATAACTTGAGTTTTGTTGTGTGCTGGATTGGGGTTAGACTTTGGCAATTACCAACTTTGTGAAATAGATTACAAAGCTTCATATATCTCAAGTTCAATTTCTCACTAATACAGTAGATGTAAAAAATGCCCAGCAGAGGAATGCTGGCAAAATACATGGAATGTGCCCCCAGATCATGCTGGCACAGAGAAATTAGATAATTACTGGTTTTCTTCTTCCATCTCCTCTCTCCCCACTCTGAAGCCCAGCACGCCATGCCCCAGATACTTGCTATTTGTGACCAGCCAGGAACAAAGGTTGTTTTTAGGAAAAGCAGAACCCCATCTTTCTTCAATTTCCTGGTTTCCCTTCATTCTGACCCATGAATGCTTTCCTTACCTCTCACCAGGTGTCTACTGGTGATTTCTGTTTTGTGGCTACCAGACCAGCTACAGGTGGGAAGATGCAATTTTCATGCCAGTAGGGAACGGCATTCTGCTCAATATTTATGGCCATAAATTAATTAAATTGTAGAATTAGCAGCAATTTTATTACATGCAAAGCAACAATAAAATAATGTATTTATTGTTCTGCTACAGATGGAAGATTGCACTCTGTCCTTTCATGAAAGCAATTTATCGTTAATTATCATTTATTATACTCTTTGGGAAGATTTTAATGTAATTATTTGATATACTGAACATTTCAAGTGCATGAGTTGGAAGATATTTTTGCAATAATATTTATAATATTATTTTAATCACCAATCAATGCAGGATGTACTATAAATACAGAAAGTTCATTTTTAAACTGTGGGCATTTTTATAGAGCAAGAAGGAAGGAAGGAAGAAAGGAAGGAAGGAAGGAAAGTTGATTGGCTGGTTGTTTTGCATCTCAACTCCAGGAAAATGAGAGAATTTTGAATAATTGTGGTGCCCTCTTCAAGGTTAATTTTAGAATAAAACTTTGTAAACAAGAACATAATTTGAAAAGCTGAGGAGATGTTGCTAATTAATTTATTTCACTTTTAAGGAACATCAGTAATCCAGGTGACAGCTTCAGATGCAGATGACCCCACTTATGGAAATAGCGCCAAGTTAGTGTACAGTATCCTCGAAGGACAACCCTATTTTTCGGTGGAAGCACAGACAGGTACTGTGGAATGTCACTGTGATTTGTGACACATGGTGAATAAGAAGTCCCAGGCCTGATCAGAACTTATTTAATTCTCTGTTTTCTCAAATATGAAAAAGGAATAAAGAGGGCTACCCTATAGGGTTAGTGTGAGGATTAGATACTTGGCCTGTGCCTAGAACATAGTTAGCACACCATGAAACATTTATTATTGTTTTTCCCATATTTCACGATGACCCAATAACAACTATAATCTAAAAACTCAACTTTAATGTCAGAACTAAGAGAGCAATAAGGACTAAGGCTTCCATAGTGCTCTCTATATTCCTCATATAACTGTTGCCATATCTACAGAGAGAAAAAGCTTCCAAAGGTCTCCTGAAGATTTAAGTGAGCATGGCACTCATGTGCCAATATCCAGCAATCATGTAGAATTCAGTTATTAATTTATCATTGTTTTCAGTGACAGGTGATAATAGACAGTACGTGCTTGTATGAGCATTGTATATATTTTAACCGATTTGGTTCACTCTTTTAAAAATTAATATTTACACTTTAATGTGTTGCATGAAATATGCACCTCCTAGTTTAAACTTAATATGCACCATCAAAACATTTCCATGAATTGTATGCAGCAATAGACTTACAGAAGTTTGTGCTGGAAGTCAAAAACTATGAGTTTAGTCATGGATATTCATGCAATGACCACTCAAATATTTCAGTCTTTAGGGTGTTTATATCTGAGAAGAATAAGGTTATTACTTGAACGTACAACAAAACATAAATACAAATGCTGTATAGTAATTTTTATGACTTGCTTGAAAAGACATAGTGATGCTTCAGTATGGCTGCCTTTGGTTGTAACTACCATGTTGAAATGATTCTTGCTGAGGGCATGGGCTTTTTATTCAGCATTGCTTCCTCAGTGCTCAGAATTTCTTGTTGTCATAATGTTATAAACGAATATCTGTGATGTTGCCTGCTCGCCTGTCCAGGTATCATCAGAACAGCCCTACCCAACATGGACAGGGAGGCCAAGGAGGAGTACCACGTGGTGATCCAGGCCAAGGACATGGGTGGACATATGGGCGGACTCTCAGGGACAACCAAAGTGACGATCACACTGACCGATGTCAATGACAACCCACCAAAGTTTCCGCAGAGTAAGTAGGTGGGCTTGGCTTTCACATTTCCATGGTGCCACAGCCAGCTCTCTGCCTCCTCTAACCTATTCCTGCTTTACTCAGGTATCAAAAAGAAAATCTAGAAAACTAGAGGCAATTCATATCATTCTTACAAAAACAAAACACAAAAACAAGACAACAACAACAACAACGTCAGGGAGTAGAGGTAGTAGGAGAATGAAAAGATGTAAAAAGTTCTACAACCCTGGAAACAAAATATTGTTTCCGCTAAGTATTTTGCTTCGTAGTAGTGATGCAATCTAGTAATTAATTAACCCTTTTCTGCCTCAGTGTCCTCATTTCTAACCTGGATATAACAGTCCCTGAATCAGTTATTAATTACTATGTAACAAATTGCTGGAAAACTTAGTGGTTTAAAACAATAAAAATAATAACAATAATTTGTTTCTATCATGTGTCTGGAATTTGGGCAAGGCTTGGAGGAGACAGCATGCCTCTGTTCTCCACAGCAACAGCTGGGGACAGCTCCACTGGGGTTGGAGGATCCACTTCCAAACCAGCTTACTTGCATGACTGGCAAGTTTGTGTTGATTGCTGTTTCCTTTCTGTGTGGGCTGCTTTTGGAAAGTGTGATCCCCAAGGGCACCAGGCAGAAATTGTGTTGCCTTTTGTTAACTAGCTTCAGAAGTCACAACACATTGTTTCCACTGGAGTCATAAAGCTCACAAATCTAAGTGGAGTTCATGTAGACCCCACCTTTCAATGGAAGACCTGTCAAAGTCATGTTGAAGGAAAAGCATGTGGGATGGGAGATATTGTTTTGGCCATGTTTTGGAAAATGCAGTCTTCCACAGTACCTAATTAATAGGATTACTGTTTGAACTAAAGGAGCTAGTGTAAAATCTTGTAATGACAACTGTCTATAAGTTGTCAACAAATTCTAGCCATTGTTATTTGGGGGATTATGGCTGTTCTACAAAATTTATAAAATTGCAGAGGGAATTAAATGAAAAACAATGATTTTGAAAGGTTATTATTAATAATTGTAATTATAGCAACTACCATCATTTAATGAATAGTCACTACTATTGTAAATCTCTGCAAGAGCCTACATTTTACAGATAAAACTGGCTTCCGTAAAAAGTGCGTAAGTTGCCCTAGAAATGTGGCAAAGTCAGAGTTTGAACACAAGTCTGTCTACGTATGTACAGATGTGTATGAATAGATAGTATGACTGTGGTGCTGCTGGTGCTGCTAAGGCATGAGGGGTGTTCATCATGAAAGTGTCTTTTTCAGTTAGAGCCTGTGAGCTTACTATCAGAGAAATGGAACATTTTGCAAATGAGATAACAAGAAAGGCAACTAAATGTGGCTCCAGGAAGGCACTGTGGTTACTCAAAGGAATTCAAAAACAAGAATCTACACAAGACTCTTTTGCCTGGCCAGGCACAAGTTCAGCATCCTCAATAAACCTGAGGCTCATGTAACATTCTAAGAGCTGCATGCTCCATTATCCACACTGTACGATTGTCTGGTGTGCTGGAAAAGAAAGGTCAAGCAGAATTATTAGCAGGCAGCCTTTACTGCCCTTGGTCATAGACAATCATATAGTAAAGTTACATTGCTACTGTAGTGGTTGTACTGGTTTCACTGCCATGAACTTGAATGAGATTTGGACAAAATCCACATAGGACATTTTTTTTTAAACCTTCATGTTAATTGGTAATTATCTGCAAGGGACTCCCAGTTCCGACTCATCCTTTAATATAGAGGGCATGGTGAGATTAAATAGATTATGAATCCAAAAGAAAGTTGCAAAACAAAATACTATTGGTAAATATAGACAAAGCATTAGAACTGATGAAATCTCTGTAAGGGGAAATTAAAACATAATGAGCTGAAGTAACTTGCCCAAGACCACTTTGCTTGGAAATGATAGAGGCAAGATTTTCAACCCTGGCTTCCCTATATTGTGTATTGCACAGAGTATTAAATGTGAAAAGCAAACAAGATAATGTTGAATCTCAGCTACTTAGTGCAAACCTTCCAGTGATTTCCCCAAGTTTAAACAAAACCTGAAGTCTTTTCCATCCCCCACAATGGTCTATTTTACGCAATTTGGCCTCCACTTCCCTACAGCCCTTCTCTCTCACCAGAAGGCTATAGTCACTCTCCTCCTCTTGTTCCTCTACAAGTATTCAGGATCTTCTCACCTTAGGGTTTTTGCCATTTGCTAATCACCTGGCCTGTAGTTTTTATCCTGCAGATATTCACATCATTGTCTTCCTCAGTCATTTTAGATTCCTTTTTCTAAAGAATGTCTTCTCCTACCACACTACTCAAAACCAGTCTCTCCCTCTTTCTGCTTATCACCCACACATTATTAACACAAGCATGTGTGTTCAATCACACTCATACACATATACAAACTCACTCACAAATAGCTCACATTCATACACACACTCACACTCTTACACAACAGATTCATGCCCACACAATCACTCATGGCCACTCACACATTTACCCCCTCACCCTCACACACAATCATGCACTTACACACACACAACCACACACCCACTCTCAGAACCCTCACCCTTTTACCCTACTTTATTTTCCTTTTTCACTGCAATGACATCAGAGTGTGTTTACATTTGTTTTTATGTTTTCTCTTTAGTCAGCCTCATTAAGAGAGGAATCTTGACTGTTTTGTTTAGTAGTAAACAAAACAACCAAACAAAACAGTGTTCTGGCACTAGGACAGTACCTCCATGTACAGTATTAGGCTCCCAATAAACTTTAAATAAATATATAGGAGGGTCACACTGCAGGAAAGCCTTCTGGAGAAGGTAACGCATGACCAACTTGTGAAGGAGGCAAGTTGTGAAGGAGGTGAAATAAGGGGAGTGTCAAATATGGAGTTAGACAGGGAGTGATGTTAAAGATAAAGTTTGCATTTTTAAAGTAAATATGGAGCTGTTGAAGGGAGGCTTTTAAACAGAGATTTTTTTTTTTTTTTTTTTCTGGGCTCTTGGCAATACCATAAGTGAGCCTTGGAGTTAACTCATGGACCATCCTGAAGACACGAAAAGAAGCTTCAGCTATTTCACTAAATGAAGACATGCGTGGTTCTCCATCATTACCTGATGGGAAATGTAACAGAGCATTGTCTTTCTCCCTTACATGTGACAGGTGACCCCAGCATTTCACCTGGACCCAGATATTGTTTTATCACCCTTCATAGAACACATTCTTTTGACAAGCAGGCCATGTGGGATCCTCCTCCCCACATCCATTCACTTCTTTCATGTTTTCAGTCAATAGAAAGTTCAATTTCAAATCCTTTGAGAAATTTATTGGGATTCAATGAAATCTATAGTCTTACAGCTGCCAAATAAAAGAGAAAATAAAAATAGATGTCTTCTTCTTCTAGGCGTATACCAGATGTCTGTGTCAGAAGCAGCCGTCCCTGGGGAGGAAGTAGGAAGAGTGAAAGCTAAAGATCCAGACATTGGAGAAAATGGCTTAGTCACATACAATATTGTTGATGGAGATGGTATGGAATCGTTTGAAATCACAACGGATTATGAAACACAGGAGGGGGTGATAAAGCTGAAAAAGGTGAGTTAGGGTAAGGAATCAGACGTGTCAGTGGTGTTGCCCGCTCTGCCAAGGCAACACTGCAAGAAACAGGGAGGTGACGGTTAAGAAATGAGAATTTGCAAAACCAGGGGCTGACCCGACTTTGTAGCTGAGCTCTGAGCTCTGGAAGATCACGGAATTGTATTCTTTTCTGTTACTGCAGAGAAGCTGACAAAGGGGCTGGTGATACCTGCCTGAGATTGTTAGTTAGTTCTTAAATGTTTTCCGATTGAGGGAAGCACAGTTCTCCCATGGAGGGAAGGACAATGAGATAAATCTAGATTTTGAAGAAGCAGCCCTGAGCATGCATGGAATTCCCCCCTTAGCTCTGCCACACTGAATCTGTTAGATAGGCTGTTCAGAACTCTTGCTGTTTCAACATTCAATGTTCACTGCATTGCTGGACCCTCTGTGAAACTTAAGCCAATTCTCTACTTGTTTTTATCTCAAGTGAACCTGGAGAAGCAACAATAATGGACCTTCTCCCCTAGTCAAATAGCCTGTGGACCTCCCCTCATAGTCAGATAGTCTGTGGACCTTCCCACGTAGTCAGTCACCAAAAACATGTCTCTGGGATTAATTTATTACAAAGAGAAGTTTAGTGTTTCTTCTTTTTTACATTCACTCAATACTAACTACTGGCCAGACACAGCACCATCCTCTTACAAACATCATTTCATTTACTTTTCACAATAACAAACAAACAAACAAAAGTATAAAGTAGGTAGTATTATCTCAATGGGCAAAGAGACCTTAGCTTAATTTTGAGGAGATTGGGGCTCAGACAGATGAAATCATTTGACTCAGTCACTGTCATACAGCTCAGGCACGCAGACCTGGAATTCACACCTTAGTTATTCTAGAACAACTTCCCTCTCAAGACATTTTGAAAACAGATGGCCCAGAAAGCGTTTGTAAAGGAGAGCCAGATAAGATTCACTTCCAAGTGAAGAAATAATTCCCGTACATTCTAAAAAGATTCCCCCCCATGATTTACCACTTGAGAAATAAACACCTCTCCATCATGAAAGTGTATGGAGCATTAAATCGGAATTGGAAGATGGGATTACCTTGGTTTTAATCAAGCATTCATTTTCAACTTAGTTTTGTAGCATGAATATTAAACTCCTTGGTGCAATGGAAAAGATTGGACTGTAACACTGATCGAAAATTAATTTGAAGAATCAATAAAGAGGGCAGTAGCTAAAGAGGAAGCAAGGACCAGTGGGGGAAGACTGGCCCTGAAAGGAATCTTTCAGGTGGGGGAGCAAGGAGTGACCTGTGCTAAGAAACTGACCTTTCACAGAATTTTAAAGTATGTTGGGGTTGGGGAAAATATTATAGAGCACAAAACAAAGAAAAGGTAGGGGGTGAATGTTATAAAAAAAAAAAGAAAGAAAATGAAGGATATGGAAATTGGGGTGAAATTTGGATACTTGGAAAAGTCTACATTAATGGATAAATGGTAGGACCGAGGAAGCCTAATTATCAACCACAGGGAGCTAGGGCAGTCACTAATTCTGGTTTTTCCTCTGGAAAAGTAGCTGTGCGAATTGTGTGTTGCCTAGAGCTGTCAACTTACTTCGCTAATTAATATTACTATCTCTTCTGCTTGACACTGACATATGAACATTGACATCAGCGATTCCTGCCTCCCAACCTTTGCTGTTCACGTAATTGGGTAGTTGGTTATGCTAAGGTTGTCACCTGTTTTTAGTGTATTCAGGGCATAAACACACACTGTATCTCTGAAATCCTGAAACACTTAAATCACCCCTATGGAACTCACACATCGCAAATGAGCTCTCTGCATATGATTAATTTGCACATTTGCCTTCAATTCAGTGTGTTTATTCTAGGTAAAGGAATAATCTTCTATAAAGCACTGACATTTAGGTTTTAAACAGTGTAAGATGTTATTTCATTTGTAAAAGAACATTTGCTCAAACTTGTAGCACAAAGTTCCAAATGTCCACCAGGGGGAAAAAGAAAGAAAAATTATAGATGAATTTAACAGAGTAAAAATATGACTCCTTGTGAAAGTCATTACATGCAATTTAATACCATAAAAGTCTGTAGAGACATTATGGCAATATTTCTGCATTTTAAAGTATTTTTTAACTTAGTATTTTTATTTATTTCCTAATTTATTCACCCATTTTTCCACGAAGAGTTATTGAGTTCTTATTATTTGTCAGGCGGGCCCTTTGCCAGTGGCTGGAAATCTAAAGTTAAAGAGGCAGAGTCTTGACCACAGGGAGTTCACAATTTAACAGGACAGTGAAGTGAAACAATAATTAAAACCGAGAGGGTTTTCTCCGCCTTAGCAGTGTTGATGTCTAGGGCTGGATAATTCTTTGTTGTAGGAGGCTGTTCTGTGCATTGTAGGATATTTGGTAGTATCTAGTATCCCAGGCTTCCCGTCACTAAAGGTCATTAAGCACATGCTCTACCCCACCCAACAGTCCTGATAATAATAATAAAAATAATTATTCTAGACGTTGCCTAATAGCCCTGGAGTAACTGGGAGCAAAATCACTCCCCAGTTGAAAATTGACTGCAATAGTGTGATAAGACCTATGAACATGGGTCATGAATGACTTCTTGTGGGGGCAGTTCTCAAGGTGAGTCTTGATAGATGAGGAGGAATTTGCTGGATAGTTAAGGACAGAAAGGCAGAAAAAATAGCTCATGAAGGGCTAGTATCAATGGAAACAGGACACATTTAAGAAACTGCAATACCTTCAATCTTGAGAGTCTTAAGATATATACGGTAAAACCAACAAACAAACTTGTTAAAATTCAAGGGAGACATTACAAAAAATTAAAGAAGGTAGAAGAGGTAGTGAGATGGTAGTGAAGGAGAACTCAAGAAATAATTACTAGATAGAATCATTCATTTATTGAATATTTTAGAAAACAATAAATACCTCTTGAGTTCTGACTGTGTCTTAGTTTAATAGTGCACAGGGGAGAGAGAAACTACCCTTGGGGTATTTAGATAATCTCTGTGTGGTTAGCTGAGGAAGAACCAGGGTCAAATAAAGATGAGCTTTTAGATGGCTTCGTGGACTTAGAGGGGAAAATCCGATCTGTTCACGCAGCACCTTTGACTAAATGGGAATCCCATCTATCTCAGAGAAATCGCCGCACAGTGTCTGAGCTATTTATTTTCAACCAGATAAACTCCTTGTAAAGCAGTGTCAGAGCAGAATTATAAGGCATTTTTCATATTCCTTGTTTTAATAAAACTCTTTTTATGTTTGATTTTTCTTTATATTCTTTGTCCACACGTATATAGATGTGGATACATAACATTTAACACGGTTGCAATCAGAGGGTGATCTGATTTGTTAACTTAATGTCACATCATAAACATTTTACATGCTGTTGTATAATGTACATAATCATTTTTAAAGACTACATAACATCCCATCCTATTGACGAATCATTATTTCCTTAATAAAATCTCACAGTTGGATTTGGTGTTTTGTGTGTACATTTCCACAGATTAGATATAACCTTCTATTATATCTAACAAATATCATGCATTTTTGAATATTGTTTGTTTTGGCTTTCTGTTGAATTAATCCCTCAGGGAAGATTTTCAGAGGTGGGATTAGTAAACTAGGGGGTATTAAGAATTTTATGGCTTATGCAATGTGTTGCCTCATTTAGCTTTATTTCAACGAATCATAACATGGATATAAATGTTCACATGGGAAACTACCTCACATCTTTTTTGGAGGGAGGAAGGGAAGAAATTGTAGGCAAATGTCTAAATGTTAAACATCTATCAGTCCCACTCCTCATTCAGTCAAAATGACGGATGCATATGATCACTTGGTACAGTCATTCTTGCGTACTGTGGGACAAAGATCAGCAAAGAGCAGTAAGACTCAGCAGACTTCTAAGGGATGTTCCCCTCCATTCCACTCCCACCCCCACCTCGCTGGGGAGGGAAATGAAGGGGTGCCAAAGGGCCACTAGGGGGCCACACAAATCTATCTGGGGCTGTTGAGGAGGACTTCACAAGGCAATGAGGCTTGAACTGACTACCAGACTTGGAATCTCACCAAACTGGGAAAGTACATCCCACATAAACCTCTGCAAAGGCCTGGAGAGCCTAGCTTGGGATGTGAAACTGCAGCATGAGGGTATTATCCTCAACACCAACAGGGCTTCCCAGTGGGAAAATGGCTCCAGGTCCTCAGGCATATGCCTAAACCAAGTACAAAAGTTTCTGCTGTAGCAAGATCAACAGACTATCTGATATTAGAAAATTTCCACTTTTCTGATTATAAATTACCCAGAACCCGTAACTATAAATTATCTCAGAACTATCATATTCCAGTGTTTAATGCTATCTAATATTTGAAGGGATTTTTTAGAAGTTGCAGCAATCTTGTATGTTCAGCCTATAAATATCATTCCTTTCTGCTGCTCAGTAACCTAGCCAAGGATAAAGGAACTGCTGGGTCCCAGGATGATGGAAAGGCTGGGGGCAGATTTAGATTTAGGAAAAGGTAGTGTTTCCTGACTCTGGGAAGATGGAGGTGGGAAGATGATAGAAAAAGTATCAAGGATATTGAACATGTTTAACCCTGTTGAAACTGGGATCATCAGCTTTAGCGTAGAGTACTGCAAAATTAGATCAGGAATAAGCCCCATGACTATATGCCCATTCAGAATAAGCATTTGCCAGGCAAATGACAACAGCATGGCAGGCAGATGCTCGCCTTAAAAGATGAAACTCTTTCCAAACATTTGGTAGTTCAGCAACATCCAGAGCACTAATTAGAAAGTTGTTTCCCAGGCAGCCGGGCTTGTTTCTCTGCTACAATGTTACTTTCCATCCTTTGCTGACTGATTCACTGTAACTCCTCTCATTGAAAATTAGGCAGTGTTTACTATCAATTTCCCTATAACTACAGCCATTCAAATGCTACTACTCATTTTTTCTTTCATATTTGTGTGAAATGTTACTGCTTTCATTTGTTTTTCTTTAAATAGACCATCTTTAATATATATGCACTTTTTTTAAAAAAGAAGCATTTTAAAAAAGGAAACATTTCCCTTATTATCTTGTCACTTGCCAAAAATAGAAGGTAACTTAAAAATAAATGCAATCAAACCAAAACGATGCCATTGCATTCTAGCTAGAGTTGTATCATAGTATCTCACAAAAGAGATTGCGAAGCAGAGCAGATGTGTTAAAACGGAGATGTTCTACTTGGTGTGTCAAGGATTTAAAGATTTGGAAAAGAATTATCTCACTATGTAAGTTAATATCATTTGACCACCTCACCTATCAAAGTACCTATAAACCACCCTATGTCATCTTATGGGCCACTGCTGGTAAGAGTCCCAGACATTGGGAAACAACGTGGTCAGAAACTTTCAACATGAAGCTTTCAATATGATCAAGCTGGATGGTTGCGGTTGGGAGAGGTGTGAAGCAGTCATCAAACAACACATGCTTTTTGGCTGAAATTCAGTGGTATTTTTGTTACCAAGATTCTTACTTTTCAGAATGAGTTACCAAATGTATTTTTGCAGTGTTTTAATCCCCTTCCTTAGGTAATTCTTAGTGACTTATTTGGGCAACATTATTGTTGCTATATAGAATAAGTTTCATTTTAGAAGACGTGGTCTTTTTGTGTCTGTTGTGCTCTTTGAATGACCCATTAAGCACATTCCAAGTTTCAGCAATTGATTTGTGTGATTTTCTGACCAAATGGCTCAGGTAATTTGAAATTGAGTAGACTCTGGTTTTCTCTCTTTGAGGAATATTCACTCTTCCCTATAAAACAATCGGGTCTTTCTCTTCCATTATTCTTCCAAGGAATTGGTTGTCAATCTTCTCTTCATTCTTGCCAGCCTGTAGATTTTGAAACCAAAAGAGCCTATAGCTTGAAGGTAGAGGCAGCCAACGTGCACATCGACCCGAAGTTTATCAGCAATGGCCCTTTCAAGGACACTGTGACCGTCAAGATCGCAGTAGAAGATGCCGATGAGCCCCCTATGTTCTTGGCCCCAAGTTACATCCACGAAGTCCAAGAAAATGCAGCTGCTGGCACCGTGGTTGGGAGAGTGCATGCCAAAGACCCTGATGCTGCCAACAGCCCGATAAGGTACAGATGGATTTATTTTAAGAGCTTGGATAGAGAATTTTAGAGTCGAGAGGTTCTGGGAAAGCCCTGTAGAAACCACGTTCTTCAATTTCAAAAAGGGTCCAAGTTTATCAGGTTCAATAGAATGTAAACAAGATTAAGATTTAGAAGACATGAGCTTCCTTTCACCTCTGTTCCTGACTTTTTGGATAGGATTGTTCAAGCTACATGACTTTGCTGTAGAGTAGATTCCCCCAGGCATACTAGGTGACGGAGCCCTGAGCTGGGCCTGTCTGCCTCAGGGGACTGTGGGGAAGTGTAAATAATTATTGTGAAATAATTATAGTAATTGCAATTTATTAAATACCTTCCCCATTCTCCAGTTACTCTATAAGGAGGTTAGATATGTGATCTAATCAATCTCCTCAACTTAATTGATGCATAAATTGTTATCCCTTAAAATGAGAGGAAATTGGAGGCACTGCAAGACAAAGTGACTTGCCTGGAATGATACAGCCACTGAGCAGGAGGCAAGGAAAGCCAGCTCTGTCTAACTGCTGCTGAGTACTTTGTAAAAGCAGTAAAGTGTCCAGATAAATTTCGGGTGCTTTTATTATTATGAACACCCTTTTTTGTGACAAAAAATGTGATCCAGAACTGTGGCTGGGCACCATGGCTCACATTTGTAATCCCATCACTTTGGGAAGGCTAAGGTGGGTGGATCACCTAAGGGAAGGAGTTCGAGCCCAGCCTTTACAATGTAATGAAACCCTGCCTCTACTAAAAATAGAAAATTTAGCTGGGCATGGTGGCATGCACCTGTAATTCCAGCTCCTCTGGAGGCTGAGGCAGGACAATAGCTTGAACCCGAGAGGCAGAGGTTGCAGCAAGCCGAGATCAAGCCACTGCATTCTAGCCTGGGTGGCAGAGTGAGACCCTGTCTCAAAAAAAAAAAGAAAAAGTGATCCAAAACTCTGCTTCTCCACTTTCCTCTTCATCCTGAGCTAATGACTGATGAAGCTAATGATGAAAATGAGAGGGTGATGAGAAGGAGGTGGAGAAGGGGCTTGAATCACACATTTATAGAGTGGAAGTTGATAGTGCCCTGGAATTTCCCCTGGACCAGATTCTAGCAGGGGTATCTTTTCCCACAGCCACTCCTCTCATTTCCTTCTTGCTTGGATTTCTTTATATGCCTCCACAGGGTCTCCCAACCCTCAGTCTTTCATTTACCTCTCTGCATGAATCCTGACTCTGCAGCCAGAGTGACCCGCATACAATGCACATCCAAACATCACATCTTACCTTAGTTAAAACACAAGAAAAAATTAATGATTAAATGGTTCCCTGTTGTCTCCCTCTTCAAAATAATCTGACCTCATTCACTTAGTTTAAAAAACTTCTTTGCACCCCTCTACCTCCATCTCATTCTTTGAAGCTCTCCTGCTCTCTCCTAATCCCTGGACTTCACATGTTCCTCCTTCTAGCTGGTAGCCCTTGCCTTTCCAAGTTACCACATTGGACTCATTTTCTCCGTCTCCACTTAGGTGTTATCTCCTGTAGGAATTCTTCCAGGGCTCCCTAGAGATGTATCGGATGTCCTTCCTCTTGCTCCTCCCTACCTAACCCCCCAGGCTACATCACAGGGACACTTAGGTAATGAGAGGTCCTCACTAGAGAATAGTCTCAAAGAGCTTGATGTCTGTCTAGTTTAGGCCTTGGCAAACTATAGCCCATAGGCCAAATCTGGCTGCCACTTGCTTTTCTGTCTCTTTCTCTTTTTTCTGTTGTGAACAAATTTACATATCATGAAGCATGAACTTTACCTGTCCAACTTGTACAATTTATTGGTTTTTAGTATATTTCATGAAGATGTTCAACCATTACCACTGTCTAATTCCAGAATATTTTTATTGTTCCCCCCCGCCAAAGAAATCCCATGTCCATTAGCAGTCACTCCCCATTTCTCCTTCTTCCCAGCCTCCTGTAACAACTAACTTATTTTGTGTCTGTGTGTTTGCCTATTCTGTACATTTCATATAAATGAAATAATACAACATGTGGTCTTATGTAACTGAATTTTTGCAGTAGCATAATGATTTTGAGGTTCATTCATGTTGCAGAGTGCATCATTAATTCATTTATTTTTATCGCTGAGTAATTTTTCATTGTATAGGTGCACCACATTTTATTTGCTCATTTATCATTTGGGTGCGTGTTTGAGTTGTTTCCAAACTTGGCTATGACAGATAATGCTGAACATTCCTGGACATGTCTTAGCCTAAACATGTTTTCCTCTTTCCTGGGCATATACCTAGGAGTGGAATTGCTGGACTATGTGGTAACTCTTTGTTTAACTTTCTGAGGAGCTGCCAAAGTGTTTTCCACAGTGGCTGTACCATTTTACTTACTTATCAACAATATATGAGAGTTCCAATTTCTCCACATTCTCACCAACACTTTTTTGCCCTTTTGATTATAGCTATCATAGTGGGTGTGAAATGATATGTCATTATAGTTTTGATTTGTATTTCCATAATGACTAGTGACACCAAGCATCTTTTATTTATTTATTTATTTGTTTGTTTATTTATTTATTTGCTACTGAGACATAGTTTCACTCTGTCGCCCAGGCTGGAGTACAGTGGCATGATCTCAGCTCACTCCAACCTATGCTTCCCAGGCTCAGGCAAGTCTTGTGCTTCAGTCTCCCAAGTAGCTGGGACTACAGGTGCACACCACCAGGCCCAGCTATTTTTTTTTAAAAATAGAGACAGGGTTTTGCCATGTTGGCCACACTGGTCTCAAATTCCTGGCCTCAAGTGATCCACCTGCTTCTGCCTTCCAAAGTGCTGGGATTACACGCATGAGCCACTGCACCTGGCCTGAGCATCTTTTTATGTGCTTATTAGCCATTTGTATGTCTTCTTGGGAGAAATATCTATTCAAGAATTTTGCCCATTTCATAAGTGGATTATTTGTCTTTTTATTGTTGTTGTAAGAGCTCTTCATGTATTCTGAATGGTAGGGCCTTATCAGGTATATGATTTGCATTTTTTTCTCATTCCATGGGATATCTTCAGTTTCTTAATAGTGTCCTTTGAGGCACAAAATGTTTTAATTTTGATGAATTCCAGTGGGTCTATTCCTTTTCTTTTAAATGTATAATAAAATAATTGTCTAATCTAAAGTCATGAATGATTTACATTTTTTTAAAATAAACTTTATGATTTTAGCTTTCATATTTAGATTTTTATTAATTTTGAGTATAATTTTATATATGTTGTCAGGAAGGGGTCCAACTTTATTATTTTGCATATGCGTATCCAATGATTCCAGCACTATTTGTTGAAAATACTATTTTTCCTTAATTGAATGGTCTTGACATTCATGTTGAAAATTGACCATTCATAGTCATAGAAACCAGGTTTATTTTGTACTCTTGATTACATTCGATTAATTATATGTCTATCCATATGGCAGTACCACATAGCCTTCATCACCATAACTTTGTACTATGTTTTGAAATCAGGAACTGTGAGTTCTTCATCTTTTTTCTCACCACCTATTTTTGTAGATAATGTTATATGGGAAGACAGTCACATCATTTGTTTGCTTATTACCTATGTCTTCTTTCCTGCTGCAAGGGCAGAGTTGAGTAGTTGAGATAGAGATTCTAATTTCTGCACAAGCTAAACATTTGCTGGCTGGCCCTTTGCAGAACATGTTTGCTGACCTCTGTTCTAGATCATCACTGCGCCTTCCACTAAACAGAGTACGTGGCCCAAAGTCGATGTCTAACAAATATTTATTGAATAAATAAATAAAATAACTCCTGATTTGGCTTGGAAGGTCAAGCTTACAGTTTTTGAGGATAAAACAGGAGGCGTGGTAGAAGTGATGACATCTTATTCACACATTTATTTGACAAATCTTCATTGAGCACACACTGGGGGTTCCCAATATACTTAGGGAGGCAGACACTTATGAAAAAGTAAATGGATCTAAATATGAAAGGAAATTACATGGACAATGGAGTTTGTCCATTTATATCAAAGAAAATAGTGGTAGGGAAGAAAGAATTCCCAACTATGAGTGGTGTTGTGTTGTTTTTGGATCTTTGAACATTGATTCTTCTGAGGAAAAGAGAGATAATTAACATTTACTGAGCATCTTTTCAGCCTCATACAACAGGTTTTATGAAGTTATTTCAGTCAGTTCTCACTGACATCCTTTGTGGCTATGACTGCTCTAGAATTGAATAGGCGGGAAGACTGAGGCTCAGAGCAATGATGAGACTTCTTTAAAGTCACATGGACTGTCAGTGTTGAACACTGGATTTTAGCCCAGATCTGTCTTGAGTTCATTTTGAGCATTTTACTTTAACCCAGCAGCCACTAATGGAAAGATTTCCCAAGAAGGTTTGATTACTATATTCTCTTTGTGCAGAAAGATATGTTACATAATGACTATGGACCCTTCTAACACCTTTAAACTACTTAAAAATCTTCACAGTGTGAATTTTAAATGAATTATCTCTGGCCTAGAATATCAAGGTGCATTAGAAACTTTTTAGAAGAGCAGTGACTGTGACGTAAAAACACTCACTCATTTCCTCTGCACCTCATTGTCTCCAAGGATTCACATCTGCAATTGATTATTTGGGTCATGTTTTCAAATGGTAGCTGTTCTGTGCATGTAGGCAATTTCCATGTCTATAATTATCCAAGGATGCTCAATACCACACTTGAACCAACCCCCCACTCCCACCTACTTGGGTCTTTGTTCTTTTGAAATACCAGACAAATTTTAAGAGAATATTCAAAGCTTTTATATTTGTTTGTTTTTGAGACAGGGTCTCACTTTGTCACCCAGCCTGGAGTGCAGTGGCGTCATCATGGCTCACTGCAGACTTGAGCTCCCTGGGCTCAGGTGAACATCCCACATCAGCCTCCCAAGTAACTGGGACTGCAGGTGCATGTCACTGTGCCTGCCTAATTTTTTTTGTTTTGTTTTTGTAGAGAGGGGGATTCTCACTATGTTGCTCATGGCTGGTCTCCAACTCCTGGGCTTAAGTGATCCTCCTGGCTCAGCCTCCCAAAATGCTGGGATTTCAGGCATGAACCACTGCACCTAGTCTATTCAAAGCTTTTTTGTTGGTTGGTTGGTTGGTTGGTTGGTTGGTTTTTGGAGACCGAGTCTCACTCTGTTGCCCAGGCTGGAGTGCAGTGGTGCGATCCCAGCTCACTGTAACCTCCGCCTCCCGGGTTCAAGCAATTCTCTCCCAAGTAGCTGGGATTATATGCGTGTGCCACCATGCCCAGCTAATTTTGTATATTTGCTATAAATAGAGACAGGTTTCACCATGTTAGCCAGGATAATCTTGAACTCCCTACCTCTGGTGATCCGCCCGCCTTGGCCTCCCAAAGTGCTGGGATTACAGGCGTGAGCCATCACGCCAGGCCTCAAAACTTTTTATCTAATGGATCTTTTATCCTCCCTTCCTAATTTCCTGGTTGTTTCTCTTCAACTTTGTGGACATTTGTGTCTTTGGACATATAATGGAGGCCTTGCAATATCACCCTAATTCTTAACTTCTTGGACATTCTGCAGTTTTTTGTTTGTTTGTTTGTTTGTTTGTTTTTTGTCTCAGACTGTAGCATTAGACACATTTCTGTTCGCAATTTCCTTTCTAAAATATTATTTCCCTTTAGTTTTCTTGGCACTAACCTCTTATGCCTCAGATAACACTGTACCTGATGTCTTCACTAGTCTTTGATCCCTGTCCAGGCATTGACTTGGTCCTTCTCTCTGTGTCCACTCACCTATAGGGCTTTTACCCAAGCCGTAATTGACCTAAGTGGATGCTTCAGATTTCCTGCTCCTAGGCTGATCTTTCTCCCCGACTCTAACTCTGCATTTACGATACTGTCTGTTGTGCATTTTTATCCATTTGCTTTTTCTTTCACTGGCTCACTCATTTATCCAAGACATATTTTTGATCTTATAATTATTGTGACATACTTTAAAACAAAAACAGCTGTTTCCACCCCTGACTTCCTGAAGCCTACAATAGAGTTGAGTCTTTTCTTTCTGAGCATTTTGACATATCCTTAATTAAATATCAACCTTTCCTTCCTGGTAATTGATTTTTTTTCCTTTTCTTTTTAATTTTTTAAATAATTTCAACAATTATTTTTGATTCGGGGGTACATGTGTAGATTTGTTAATGGTTATTTTGTGTAGTGCTGAGGTTGGGGTTATGATTGATCCTGTCTCATTATAGGGCATATATCCAAAGGAAAATCAATTTTATAAAAATTTATTTAAAAATATATATCCAGAGGAAAATAAAAACACACACAAGCACTCAACTGTTCATCACAGCACTATTCACAATAGCAGGTATTTTCTTTTTCAATGTCTTTAAATCTCCCTCTCTCAGACACTCAGGTGAGAAGCTACCTGGGACTCTCTCAGCCTCCCCTAGATGCCCGAATATCCACTAAATCCTACTGGGGCTTTCGTCATCGTCTAGGATTCCATTTCCTCTGTCACCCCTGTACTTCACTCTCATCACCTCATGTATTTAAAAACAAAATCAAATCCTTGAGTTTCCTCTGCTCCTTCTTCTACTCTCTCTTTCTCAGACCATCTTGCCCATCATACGTTATTGATCTCCTTGAGAGCTTGCGTTCCTTTATTTGCTCCTCTGCTCAAAGCCTTCCATGATTTCTCACTGGCTCTAGGATGAAGGTCACACTCTTACATATGAGAACTTCCACAGTCTGTTCTCAGTGTGTAACAGCAGCGTCAACAACAAAAATAATAGCAGTTATTGTTGGTTGCAATGTGTGAGTCACTAAATTATGTATCTTAAACATTTATTATTTTATTGAATTCTCACAGATAACATAAAAGTTAGGTACTATTAATATTCCAGTTCAGCCAGGTTCCTACAATCCAAGCTACCCAGGAGGCTGAGGCAGAAGGGTGATTTGAGCCCAGCAGTTCAAGACATGCTGGGGCCACATAGTGAGATTCTATTTGGAAAAAAAAAAAAATGCATTCCATTTTAGAAGATAAATATGCTAAGTCTCAGAGAACTTAAGTGGCTTTTCCAATATCGTCTAGCTTATATGTAGCAGATTATAAAGTTGTACTTAGGACTTCCAAAACCCAAAACTCATGCCCTTCATTTCTGTGGAATAATACCTTGAATTATTAATGATCTTTTTTCCCACATGTGTGTTGTCATGTCAACTAAATAGTGAGCTCTCTCATGGAAGGAAAAAAAAGTCTTTGATTATTTTTTTGACTCCTTTCCACATAGTGTTATCTGCTGAGGGCTCAGTTGCTGAGCCTCTCCTGACATTGAGGAGGTGTATGAATATCTTTGGTTTTGTCACTGTGCAAGGGGACTCATCATTCCATTTCTATGGGGAGCTGTGAAGTTAAGTGACATCATGAATGAGCTCATGTTTGTATACTGTGAAGTGCCGCTCAGTGGGGGTCCCTCTTTCCTGAAAAGTACATGATCTGGGATTAGAAGATCTGGCTTCCAGTATTGTCTCTTCCAGAAACTAGACATAGGCCATTTGTAAATTTCATCTTTTGTAAATCCAGGCGATTAAACCTTCCAATATTCATGGCCTCTGCTATCTCTAATATTCTTTGATTTTTGACCATCACTGAATGCCTTCTGACATACTAATTTTGTAAATTTTTGGAAATCATAGCTTAGATCTCTAAGAGCAGAAAACCACCCACTTATGAAGCTCAGCATACTACCTGAATTAACATAACCCATTTTTGTTCTCTTCTATTTTGGAGTTAGTATAAGGGAGTGGAAAGGGAAGGGGTTTGGAGTTCAACAGACCCATTAAAACAAGACTGTATCCTGGGCAAGTTATTTTACTCTAGTACACTCAGTAAAAGCCATTCTTCCCCCATCTCCCACCTCACTTTGCCATAAATATAGCCCAATAATATTATGTGGTTTTTTTGTCCGTTATTAATAAAAAGTTAACTTAGTGGGTGGGAGTAACTAAAATCTTCAAGCTATGCTGTTATGCACAGCCTGGAGTCATTAAAATATGGGAAAATGCCCTACAAATAAATAGCCAAGCTTACTTTGTACACTGCATGCTGGAACTCAGAGCCAAGCTAACTGAGAACCCCTGAAACTAAATAAACTATTACTAAAATGTAGTGAACATTTTTCTTTTTCTTTTTTTTTTTTTTTTCTGAGACAGAGCATCGCTTTGTCACCCAGGCTGGAGTGCAGTGGCGTGATCTTGGCTAACTGCAGCCTCCGCTTCTCGGATTCAAGTGATTCTCATGCCTCAGCCTCCTGAGTAACTGGGATTATAGGTGTGTGCCACCATCCCCAGCTAGTTTTTGTATTTTTTAGTGGAGATGCGATTCCACCATGTTGGCCAGGCTGGTCTTGAACTCCTGGCCTCAAATGATCCATCTGCCTTGGCCTCCCAAAGTGCTGGGATTACAGGAGTGAGCCACTGCACCAGGCTGCATTTTTCTTTAAATAAAGACAAACTGATTTTTAGGTCTATACATGATCTTGATAAATTTAAATACACTTGAACGTATTTAATATTTCACATGCAAAAATCTGGCAAAGGTTTGATACATTTGTGACTTTCTGAGTAGTTTGGGAGCAAGGCAAACTCACTTTCCAAATGCAGTTTCATAAATATTCAGAGGATGGGTGATTGTAGTAAATATGGAGAAATATGCACTACATTATTATACTTCTCAATCAAATATGCTAAACAACCCTTTCATTCATTGTACTGAATAAGGAATTCCAACGTGGCAAAGTTATTTCTATAAAAGAATCATGTACAAAGTTTCAAAAGTAAATTTGATTAGAAAGAAAATCTAGCTTAAGCAATTCATTGAGAAGCTTGCTTTAAATATAGCATGGAGAAAATATTCAAATATTAAGCTGCTCTGAATGTCTTGGTCTAATTGCCTCATTTGCATTCTGCTTAGGTATTCCATCGATCGTCACACTGACCTCGACAGATTTTTCACTATTAATCCAGAGGATGGTTTTATTAAAACTACAAAACCTCTGGATAGAGAGGAAACAGCCTGGCTCAACATCACTGTCTTTGCAGCAGAAATCCGTAAGTATTCTCAGGGTTTTGATTCTACTTTACCAAGTGTTATTGCTTCAGACTATATTCTGGAAAATAAAATAGCTGAGATAGACTAACTTTTTTGGTCTTAAACAGATTTTTCAGTCTTTAAAATGTGTTTTCGGTTATCTTTCTAGGAAGACACATAGGCAAAGGGAAATGATTTGTTTTCTGTGACAGAACTGGGTATAGACTTGGCAAGAGAGCCGATAGCCCTCAGGAGTTTGAAACTCATAACCATCACTGAAAGATTTCCCACTCCATCCAGTCACTAGTCTTCGCTGAACCCAGAAAAGCAAAGTCTTTAGGCCCAAGGTTTGTGGGTTCTTGTTTATCTATAGACAACAACTCAAACAATCATGCGTCAAGTTGATCAGTCATCAAGCCTGATTTCTGGACCCTGCCCCAGAGCCTCTGATTCAGTAGGTCTGGGATAGGGCCCGAGAATTTTTGTTTCCAACAAGTTCCTAGATGGTTTTAATGCTTCTCTGTAGACTCCCACATTTAAGAACCACTTTGATAGACTACTCTCTGGGGATCAGGCTCCATGATAAGCCTTTAGAATTAAAGCTCAGCATCATACTCAGCAGACGTGGAAAAGTGTTTTAGTTCTTACTGGTATTAATATTGACATTTATTCTAGGACATGTCTCTCCCACTAATAGCACCCTTCAGCTCTTACATCGATTCTGTGATAAGAACATCTTTCCCAGCCACCAAATGGGTGGCTGGAGCTTACTCTTTCCCAAGAATATGCTTGGACCAATGTGTATTTCTCCTTGACCTTTCTTGACTCTCTGCGTTCTGTCTTCCCAGACAATCGGCATCAGGAAGCCAAAGTCCCAGTGGCCATTAGGGTCCTTGACGTCAATGATAATGCTCCCAAGTTTGCTGCCCCTTATGAAGGTTTCATCTGTGAGAGTGATCAGACCAAACCACTTTCCAACCAGGTAATCCTGCTTTCCCTATTCTTGGCTAGGAACAATGCACTTGGAAATAGAGTGTGTTTTTTAAAGCATCACTTGGAGATACCAACCACTGCCCAAAAAGGTTTCAGAGCCATAGTTTTGCTCTGAAGTTATGTTCTCTAATTAAAATCAGGCTTTCTAGCCAGCCAGAAATTTTTGAATAAATGATGTGCCAATGTCAGCATGATTTATTTATGGGCCACCTTTCTCTTTCAGCCAATTGTTACAATTAGTGCAGATGACAAGGATGACACAGCCAATGGACCAAGATTTATCTTCAGCCTACCCCCTGAAATCATTCACAATCCAAATTTCACAGTCAGAGACAACCGAGGTTTGTACTAAGGTTCCTACGCATTCAGAGAAGTAGAATTGGAAAACAAATGGCGTTTACAATGCATAGCACAAGTATTTTCACTAATCTTTATAATGTCTTCCTGTTGAAGAACAAACCGGAAATAATAATGCCACCTCTGTTCTGAAACATGGGCTCATTTGATGCATGCGAATAAGTGAGTCTAATTTTATTTTACGTTTTTTGGCTTTGATATTCATGAAGCAGTGGGAAAACTAAGTGGGGAAGCTTACAGGGTCAATATGCAAACAACTCCATTTATCTTTTTTTTTCAAGAGGTTGATAAACCCTTGGGGGAAGGATGGCTTTATGAATATTGATATCAAGTAAAGCATTAAAAGAGATTAGTTCAACTTTGTAAGGCAATTTAATCTTTCAGCTGGCCTTGCTTTCCAAGTACAGTTTTAATGCAGTGTGGCTGGGTGCAGAGCTTGATATCTAAAAGTAGTTGCAGAATTGTTGCCTGAAGGGCATGAAACAAAGCATTGTTTGTCCATTATAAAAATGGCAAAATTTAATACGATTTCTGCTTCCCCTTTCATTAGTTAAGGAGGTTTTAGACTTGCAGATTATTAGAAATAGATGTTTTTGTTTATGTAGTCCCAGACCTGATGCAGTCCCTGGATAAAGTTGGTGGCAGAGCCAGGAAAGGTGAATATATGTATATATTTTTTACTCTCATCCACACTGTTTTTCTCTGTGCATTACTTGGTAGTGAAATTGCCCATTTAAGTTTGTGACGGTGCAGGCCTGTGAAAACATGGAGACAAATGCCACCATTTAACATATGATCAAAAGGAGGAATACAGATTGCTATATTCATGCAATCCATGTTAGCCATGTACTAGGCCATAGGTTGATTGCTTTCCCTGTGACTGAGAACAGGCTTAGAGGATCTTAAACTTTCTAGTATTATTACTAGTATTATTTCTAGTATTATTACTTTCCCCATTACTGTTATCACTATCATCAGTACCATAAATACCAGTTGCTGTGTTCCACGACCCATGCCAAGATCCTTTCCACACTCTGTCCACTTAATTTTCTTAACACCACCATATGTAGGCATTATTGTCGCCCCTATTCCACAGATGAGAAAAATGAGGCACAGAATCATTAAATAACTTGTCTCAAATCAATCAACCAAATAAAAGTTACAGCTGGGTTTAAACCCAGATTCTCAGAGGCCAGATGCTATAGCCTTGACCACTGAATCCTTTCATGTTGATGATTAAAGCAGACAGGCGCTCCCCATGCTGCTTGGATTTTGAGGGTCTATGATTTGATTTACCTTATTATTTCTTGACCTTATGTGAGTATTTAATTATGGGCCTTATAAATCAAGCACACACCAAATGAGACAATGAGGCAAAATGCCCTAGGTGTTATGACAGCCTTTTCTCTCCCAATGCCTTGCTTTCTACAGTGAACTTGCTCTTAAGAACTGAAGTGTGAAGGAAGTTATATGTAGAAAAACATGTTTTAAAAGAACCCTACGAAACAACCCGATTCAATTTGTAAATGATTCCCATCATTTTAAAACAGAAACGTTACTTAGCACTCTTTAAGTTTGTATTTACACTAGGATTTTTCTTTTACCTTTTGGCTTTGGTGAATGTGCACTTGTAAGTCTCTGAAAGAGATAATTCTGCAAAGCACTAATGTAAATGGATAGTTCTCAACCAGAAACACACACACCTCATGGGACACACATATGTAATACAGGAATTCATTTTGTAATGATAGTTTTCTCCAGAACAAGGAAACTCAGGCACATAGTGAACATTAAAAATGTGTACTGAGCTGAATTGAACAGGGTGGCACAAATAGTGTTTGCATAATGCTTTCTAAGATATGTATACATCTGTATTTGAATTTATGAAAAGCCCTGTGTTCGCTCTTAGAATTTTCTGCATTCTCAAATTTGTTTCCAGTTTCACCTTGAATTGACAGACTGCTATATTTTTTCAGCTTAGGCTTATATCAGTTTTCTAACAAAGAAATTCTTGTAACAATATATTGCATAATGGATTTAGTTTTAACAACAGTGAAGAGATTGATTCGGTTGCCCAGAAAACTCAGATGTTCTCATATGACTCTTAGCCACCATCTTTTGTCTAGCTTCTCAAATATTTGTGGTCAATCTTTTATCTGTATTGATGCAATTCTCAACCTACACTGGAGGTCTAACTCCTGGGGCTGTATTCCTAGCAATATTACTGTTTATCATGGGACACCCACAAACAGGACCTTTACTAAGCTTTCACTGCTGTGATAACTTTGCCTCCATCACCTGCCCTGTATGTTTTCTTTTTATATGTGCAATCATATTTAGTTGCTGTTAACCTCTGAAAACATTATACTAAGACATATTGTTCTCTAGGGAGTTATAAGTATTTTACTTTGTCACAATACTTTGCAGATACCATCTGTATTTTTCAAGGAGATTATATAACCCTAGATGAGCCAATCTACTGAACAATTCATCTCCCCTGCCCTCTCCTATAAGAGACTAATATCACTGTTGAGCTACTATTTTTGCAGGAAATTGCTACTTTTTAAGAAAAATTACTCTATTAACTATGGCAAACAGTTAATGAAAACTCCCATGTTTAAAGCTATTACAGAACCTTAAAGCAAATATAGTCCTATAATTATCATTTAATAGAGTTTCTTTCTACTAACTCCTAAAAGTAATTACATATTGAAGTAATCCAAAAGGAGTAATCACATTCCATATCCTATTAATAGCCTACTGAGTTACCAAATTTCTCGGCTGCGACTGCTTTCCATAGAAAACATGAGATAATGGTTTATATCATGCTGAGTAAAAGCATCAAGTCTCTTTCTCCTTGAGAGTTTACTTCCATTATGCCATATAAATAAATAATCATATTGTGTTTGCCTAAACTCTGGCATAAGCATTCGGCGTTTTTAGAAATATAAGAGGAAAAGCCATCTTAATACACACAAGCTTTTTATTTCATTTTATCTTATTCCATTCTGCAGCCTGAGCTTCAAAGCCGACTCAGCAGGCAGCAGGAAAATAGAACACTGGATGATTCTTCAACATTTAAGTCCATCTTGGGCTATTAATATCAGGAATGGTGCTGTTTGGGCAGATGAAGAGCTGGTCCACCCAGGTTTTGAGATGCATTTACTTTGAAAATAATAGGCATGTGGCATCTCTTAAATCACAAGAAATATGTATTGGATGAGAAAAGTGCAAAGAAAAAAAAAGACTGAGATATTATTTCTCTTTTATGTAGCTCTTAACTGGTTTATAAAACCTTCTCATGTCATTGTTTCACCTAATTCTTCAAACAACCGCATAGGGCAGGCAGGTGGTATATTTTTATCCGATTTTCAGATAAAGAAAGAATATGAGACATCAGAAGGGTCAGTGATTTGCCCAAGGTCACACAGCAATAAGTGCAAAAACTAAATCTAAATATTTGGAGGGCCCTGTTGGTTGTACATGGCACACTGTAAAATAAATATAAAGCTCATGTCTCTTCTAGTTAATTCATTTCAAAAGTCTTTGTTTATCCTATTGTCGATAATAACAATCCTCAGAAGAGGCAAATTCTGAAATTTAATTTATGGATTAATCTAGAGTTCTAGGGAATGTATGAACAGAACAGGACAAGGTTCTTCAATTTTCACTTTAATCACAGCCATAATAATTGTAGTAAAATATATTTGCAAAGAAGTTTATAATTTGCTTCTATTACAAAATTAATACCTATTTCTTGCAGGAAAATTGGAAAATACAAACTAGCAAAAATGATATTAAAACATTAAAATAACTTGATAATAGGCTACCCAGAAACAGTCACTGCTATTTGTTTATCCTTTCTTTGCATACATTTCTTTTCTTAAAAATCAAAAAGAAAAGCAACTGTAAAATATATGTCCACTTATTTTCCCACTTAATAGTATGTGATACAAATCAATATATGTATGTCAATATTTTCAAGTTGTCTTTCTAACTTCAACTATGAGGATATATAATATCAGTTGACTGTAAGTACGTATATTATTTTCCACACCTTCGCCAAATATCTAATTATTCTTTTAGGATAAATTCCTAGAGCGTTTTGGGAGGCTGAGGCAGGTGGATTGCCTGAGCTCAGGAGTTCAAGACCAGCCTGGGCTGGTCACAGATGAATCATCTGTGTTTGTGTAAGTACACTATGTTTACAGGAGGAACTCTCCTAACAATGCATTTCTCAGGATGCTTCCCTGTCACTAAGCGACTCATGACTGTATATATGAATAAGCATACCTAGTCAAATACATTGTTGCAATTATTACTGTGAACAAATTATTGTGTGTTAGGTCAATTAAAATATAAGAAAAATAAAAGTGTCTGTTTCTTCATCATTTATTCCTTCTTCCACGCTCTTCTTTTCTCTCTGTATATCCAGATTTCTGACCCATGTTGTTCCCTCTAAAGAACTTATTCTAACATTTCTTACAAGGCAGGCCTACTGGCAACAATTTTTTTTTCCATTTTTGCTAGCCTGAAAAAGTATTTCTTCTTCACTTTTAAAGGATAATTCTGGTAGTTAGAGAATTCTAGGTTGGTAAGTATTTTTCTCTCAATACTTTAATTATTTCATTTTATTCTCTTTTTGCTGGCATGATTTCTGAGAAGGTGGATGTAATTCTTATCTTTATTCCTCTTCGGGTAAGGTGGATTTTTTTCTCCTGACCTCTTTCAGCATTTTTTTTTAAATCTTTGATTTTTCTGTAGTTTGAATATGATATGACTAGGTGTAGGGACTTTCTTTTTGGCATTGATACAGCTTGATGTTCTCTGAGCTTTCTGCATCTGTGGTTTGGTATCTGACATTAATTTGGAGAAATTCTGTCATAACTGTTTCAAATAGTTCTTCTGTTTCTTTCTCTCTTCTCTTTCTGGTATTATCATCACATATATATTACACCTTTTATAGTTCCATAGTTCTTGGATATTCTGGGTTATTATTTTTTCAGTCTTTTGTCTCTTTGCTTTATAGTTTTAGAGGTTTTTGTTGATCTATCCTCAAGCTCAGAGTTTCTTTCCTCAGCTGCGTCCAGTCCACTAAGGAGCCCATTGAAGGCATTCTCTATTTCTGTTGATGTTTTTATCTCCAGCGTTTCTTTTGGGTCTTTCTTAGAATTTCCATCCCTCTGCTTACATTGCCCATCTGTTCTTGAATGTTGTCCACTTTATCCATTAAAGACTTTAGCATATTAATCACAGTTGTTTTAAATTTCCAGCTGGATAATTCTAACATCTCTGTCATATGCGTGCCTGGTTTTGATATTTTCTCTGTCTCTTCAAATTGTAGGATTTTTTGTTCTGCCTTTAGTATGCCTTGTAATTTTTTTCTTCATAACGGAAATAGTGTTGTGGGTAACAGGAACTGCTATAAATAAGCCTTTAACAATGTGATAGTAAGTTAAAGAAGGGCTAGCATTCCACAGTCCTACGACTGGGCCTCAGTTTTTGGTAAGCTTGTGCCTCTGAACTGTAAACTTCACAAGTGCTCCTTAGTTGTTTTTTTCTCCCTCCTTTGCTGGGACAGGTTACCTGGGATGGCCTAGAGTTGGAAGTTTCTTTTCCCCAGGTCAGTTAGTCTCTGATAAAATCCCAGAAGATTAGTTTTCCTTTAAAAGTGTTTTCTAAGATCAGACCTCGTTAAGAACAGAATGCTCTGGCGTATTTCAAAATGGTTCCTTTTTCCCTCCCCCTACTGATAGGATGAGGGAATTTTTCTCTAATATTCACTGTGAGAACCAGGTAGAGTTCCTGAGGGTAAAAATCACAAAAGCGTGCATTTGCATGTGTGTGGTAGGGGGTCACGGGGGAGGTCCTGTGACTGGGTTCCCCTAGAGCTTCTAACTTCTCCACACTGGGCCTCCATCAATTTGGAGCCCAGCACTGGTTCCTGAGGAAGTTTTTGCTTGTTGGTTCCTAATCTAGTAAGTTCGATTCTCTGTATCTACTCGTGTGTCTCCAATTTGGGGACAGCTCTTTTCCCTGTAAACTCAATTCTCTTATGAATCTAGGAAAAGTTGCTAATATTATAGTTTGTTTGGTTTTTTATTTGGATAGAGAGGTGACTTCCAAGCTTCTTATGTATCAGACTGGACTGCATCTGTTCTAATTTTATTTTCTTAGTCACTATTTTTAGTGTAAGTTATAACTGTTTTATTTATTTACTATTGGGAATTGTTACAAAGTGATATAACTTAGCTGATTTTCCTGAGTTTTCTAGAGCAATAACTACATAAAAATTAATGGCAATTTGTTTCATCTTTTAAAATACTTGTTTTTCATCTAATTGCATAGATTTACACTTTTCAAATATGTGCTGTATCATAACAATAGTAATGGCCATTCTTGGTTTACTTATTACTTTAATAGGGAAATTAGTTCTCGAGTTTCATCATTAAACATCATACTGAGTGTTAGATTAAAATTAAGATTTGTTAAGATTTGTGTTTTGGGGGGTGTGTGTGTGTGTGTGTATGTATGTGTGTGTGTGAGAGAGAGAGAGAGAGAGAGAACTTCCTTTACATTGTTGTGTTACTAAAAAATAAATGTTTAACGTTTATTACATTTTTTTAATTCTAACAAGAAGATAGTATAGCTTTGTCTGCTGACCTAATGACCTGGTAATTATAAATACAATATTCTAATATTAACTTCATAATTTTAATTTTCAAACCTCTTATTCCAAACAACAATCATTTGATAAGATACAGAGGAAAAAGCAAGGCCTAGAGATGAAAGGCTTGGCTTTGCTCTTCATCTCTAAAGGGGGAACAATTTTAATATTAATATCTGAATATTTGATATATAATTAATCCTAATAATAATTTATAAAACAGTTGTAAATTATTACACTATATGAATTGAGCTGCCAATTTGAGAGATAAAGGCACTGACATACTAAAAACTGGTACCAAAATTGGAATGCATCCCAGGATCTCAGAACCCCAGGGCTACCTGCTTTACAATGGGCCATCTCAATTAGAATTGAAGTTTTATCAGATCATGGGGTTACGTGGCTATCAGGATGTTTCTCTGTCACTTGAGGAGCCAAGGAAAATTTTAGGAGTTTTCAATAAGTTTCTATTATAACGACAACAAAAATACTCGAGATTTTCAAGTAAATCCATTTTAAGAGTAGCCTTTTGTATACCATGAAGCCCCTTCCCTATTTGATTTGGCCTTCTCCGTCCTTGATGCTTCTTCTCTAGTTAGTGTCAGTGTGGCTTTCGTCAAATTCTAGATATTTCTTAGGTTCCCTATGACAGCCTCTTCTTTCCATCCTTCTATAATCATGAAAAGATGAAAAACTCAGTGCCAGGAAGCATCCTAAAAGTAGACTTTCACAGTGAATATAAATCTGATGTCAGGGAATCCCCAAAAGCACATCCAGCAAAGTTAGTTATATCATGAAAGCACAACTAATTTTGATAGTTACCGTGAATAGAGTTACCCACAGAGAAGCTGTAACTACATGGTGACCTCCAAACTGGTCTGTCTGACTCCATCCTTGCCCCCACTTCACTCAGTCCTCAATAAACAAACCCGACAATGCCTCTCTCTCTCTCTTTTTTAAATTCTTTCCTGCCTCTCCATTTCCTATGTATTTAACTGAAACGCCATAGCTTAGTGAGCAAGACATTCCATGCTTTACTCCTTGTACACTTTACCTCTACCATCTCCTTTCTCTTGCTACCTTAAATCTTAAGATTCAGAAACTTGAAACCATGTCAAGTTTCTGAAATATGCCATGCTCTCACATGTCCATGTGCAGGGAATTTACTTCCCCTGTCTATCCCTCCTCCTTTAAGTCTCACTGTACATAAAGTCATCTCTTAGGTGACCTCTGGCCTAACATCTCAGACCATTTGGGCTGCTTTTTTCTAGTGCTCCAGGAATTCTGCCCTAACCTCAATTTTTCTTATCACTCTGAATTCTAATCATATAATACATTTCTTTGTCTCCCACTAGAATCTGAGCTCTGTGAGGCCAGTATCCCAACCCTTAAGAAAAGTGGGTTGACTAAATGCATAAATTAAAAGTAAAGGAGTGGATGAGAAAACACTTCATAACACATAATCTTCTTCAAAAAGTTTAGGAATTAGTTATTATTATGGAAAGAATGAATCTGTCATGAAATAAGCTCCAGGATGAAAAAGAGAACAAATCATTTGATGCCAGAATATTCTAAAGAAGTCAGTACCCCATCACCCAGCCCTTCCATTCTTTCATCCATTCATTCATTTACTTTTCCACGAAATTATATTGGAGACCTAGGGTTAGGGGCCAGAATGAGATGACCCTCTAATGTATTAGTTTTGCAAGTGTAATATCCAAGATGGGCCATGTGGCAGATCAATGAGCACTGAAACATTCAGAGTTGAGTTTGCACTGCTTAAAAAAAAAATAAAAATAAGAAAGCAGGCAAGCAAAGACATAAATAAATAAACAACCAAATGTTTGCATGGAAAGCAGTGTTGGTTTAGTAAGGATAGCCAAGACAGATTCACTTAGATTAAAACAATTGGCAAATAAATGCCTTTCTTTCTGTTTTTCCCCCCTAAACTAAGGACATTTTTTATGAGCAGCACAAACTAGCATGCAAATATGCTTCTGATTTTCCACTTTCATAATTTAAAGATAGCCAAACAGATTTTTGTAGGATGTATTTTTCGCCCTTAATTGCTCCAATATGGAAGATGCTCTGTTGGGAGATCAAAATGGCAGATGTCTGTTAATGCCCTGCCATTTTCACTTGTGTAAATAATCATGTTTCTTTTCTGCCTAAAATTCGTTGCTGCAGTTTGTCTCACACAGAACAGAGTTTATCTTTGAACCCACTCTCTCCTCAACCCAACAACAACAACAAAATAAATAGATCTTGGTAGATCAAACATCATTCTTTCAAGGTTGCATGTGGTCACTGACTTAACTAGTTAGCTTAAAGACCCTAAATGTCAATATCCCCCTGAATCTCTTGGTAGTTTTCTGTGTCTTAAACTAAGAAATACTTGGGCAGTATGTTCTTTTCTCTACATTTACCCTACCAGCAAGGAGAAAATTATTATCAAACATAAGTGAAAGCAGAGTTGATTTTAAGAAATGTGATTAAACGTGACAATGAAAAGTCTCTTAATGCTAACAAACTGCATACTTCGATATCTCATACACACATGCTTGAATTTCACATGCACACAGGCAAGTATTTCTATCATGTTACTCTTTATTGTCCTTCTTGTTTTGCAGATTCCTCAGTACAAAAGGTAATAATTGGAAGAACAGTGGTGTGTAGCTCCCTAATTCAGTTAGGAGACATTACAGCCATCAGAGTCTTGGTCAATTATTTTCATTAGTATGTTAAGGCTCATCATTTATAGAATTTGCATTATTGTAGCATATCCTTTATTTCAAAATATTGGGAAAGTAATAGGTTTCTTCTTGCCTCTTTCACAGTGGTTTGTTTGTGAAGGGTGTATGTTTGTGTGTGTATGTCTGTGTCTGGAAACGCTATGGGAACAGCTGTTGAATGAGTACCCCTGATTGTTTGTGGGTCTCTTTGCCGCAAAACTTCTTAGGTTTCTAAGAACTGTTCTTTTATCTAGAAACTGAGTCTAGAAACTGAGTTTTTTTTTTTTTTTGGTCTAATTATAGGCTATGATGGAATTCAACTAATTAACCAACCTATTGTGGATATTTAAAAAAAAACTAGTTTAATTGGAATGCAATAATATCAGTGTTCCGGGGTCAGTTATGTGCTTATAAAATTCAATGAAACCTAGAGGACTTCAAATTCTAGTTCTGTTATTTTCCATGTGCTTGTGAGAAATTGCTTCCCTCTTAGTTTCTCAGTTTTGTTTCCTCTAAGATATGGGTCATTATAATCTTTGAACAGTTTGAAAAATTGTTTGGGATAATGTATGTAAAAGTAACAAACAACAGCGTTTGCCCATATTAGCAGTTCAATCAATGTTGCTTAGTTAAATTTGCTTCAATTTACAGAATAATAACAGAATAATAAGATAGCAAGATGAAGATATTTAGCAAAAGCAAAATCCGCAGTATAAATATAAGCAACATTAGAAGGAGTTGGAGAAGATGGGAACTAGAAATGGACTGTGAGATAATGAATCAGTAAACTCTGACTGTGTGGAAAAGTCGGACTGATATGAAATGCATTGGAAAGCACAGCATTCAGCCATTTATTCTGTCAACACACACAACAGTGCTAAATGCCTAAATGCACAAAGACGACTGAAAAGCTAAATAAGACAAGGCTCCTTCCCTCAAGGAGGTTATTGTCTGGTGAAGAGGTCAGACATTCAGTCACGATGGGCTGTGAAATGTACAAACTATGCAGTGATGTGTACAGGTAGGTAGAGAGCTCACAGGGTATTCAGAAAGGCAAGAAAATAGAGGTGTACACACAGACTAGTAAGTTCATCGTTGATCAGTAGTAACATCAGCAGTGTATTGTCACAAACTTCTAAAAATGTTCTATGAAATTTCCATTATTTTAGTCCCCTGGACTGAAGATGGTAAACATTGACTGACATCAAAACTTAAAATTAATTTTTCAAAATTCACAAATGTAAATAAGTGTAAAGAAATCAAAATAACTAAATGCTCAAATGATGCCTTTTGTAATTGTATGTCAGCTATACTTCTGAAATTATTGACGCTTATAACTCTACTAAGAAATTTTAGTCACACACTATATATAAATTTTATGTATGTGCTTATTTATGTGTATATATATATGTGTGTGTGTGTGTATATATATATATATATATAGATGGGTGTGTGTGTGTGTGCACGGGCATGTGTGGGCACAGGAATATTTTTTCCATTATCTTGACAGAGCTATTGCCACATTTCTAAGGAAAGTGGTGTAGGCAAGAGCAAAATAATCAAATAATGATTATTCTGCTAGTGACTGAATGCCTGTCTTCAAGTGTATGGGAGCTTTTCATGTGGTAGATAGATCTACTTCCTCTCTGAGGTTTGGGAAGAAATGTAGAGTAGGCAGATTTGGGTCAGCAGTGAGCAAAATACCTCCCTGGGAGCAAGTCTTGGCCTACATTCTCGGTTTTCCAGCAGTCTACAGAGAGGATCCTCAGACTGAAGTGCCCTATGGCCTTTTTCATAAGATAGAATGTCTCTGATCAGGTTGAGCTGTGAGGATTTTTTAGCTTCAGAGAAGAGATGGACAGAGGAAAAGGACTGGTAAGGAAGAGCATCTGCAGAGCCTTAGGGAAGCTGCTGGGTGACTGATGCCGTCGCCCTGGGATAAGCCTCTCTCCTGACACCATGATGAGGGCAGAGGGTCCTGGTCCTTTGCTTTGGTGCTTCCTGTTTTCAAGTTTTCAATATGCCGGAGCTGGTCCATATATTGCCCACTTGATCCGCTTTTAATTTTTTCCTTTTTTATTTTTTTGGCTAATGCAGGGTTGTCACCCAGTGCAGTCTATCAAGGTCTTCTTTCTCTCCCCATCTTAATGTTCCCCTTGATTGCCAGTCTTATATATTTCCTCATTGGGCTACATCATCATCATAACCCCTATATTGGTATTCCCCAACTGGTACCATGGAGATCATCATTATCAGGAATTTTATATTGTATTTGTATAATGAAAAAGTGTACAAGTAAAAGCAGCATGCAATTAGGAGTCCAGGTTGGACTAAAACTTAGAAGCCTGAATTCGTTTTTCCATTAATAGAAACACTACACTTTGTGCATGACATATTCTGGTAATTAATGACCCTATTTGCAAGTTTTGGCCTAAGTGGGGGAAAACACACAACTGGTTACATATCTGTAGCCAGGGATGAGAACACTGGTGTCAAGATCAAAACCCAAGATGCTTGAAAAACATTTTCTTGTCTTAGGAAATATATTGCCCATGACTGAAGAATATGAAATACTTTCTTACCTTTGAATGAAGAGTCCCTCTACATAGGCAATTACATTCAGAGCTACAATGACATGTCCAAGAATTCACTTTCCTCCTTTGCCAATAAGTTTCTCTTCCTCATTAGTCTACTGCTCAAAGAGAAGAACTTCCAGAAAAGAATTAATATTTACTGATCATCGCCAACAGGCTGGCAACTGTGCTAAGTAGCTTTATGAATGGAATCAAATTTAACCTAAAATTATTAGTTTCACAGATGACAACATGGAAAATCAAAACACGTAGATAACATGTTTAAAGTCAGGCAATTAATATGTACAAGATTCAAGATTCAAACCCAGGTCTGTTTGACCCCAAAGATTGAGTTTTTTGCTTCTTAGACTCTTTATATGAGAAAAAGATCTAGGAAATCTCTATGGAAATTTTAAAATTGATGGAATATTTGTCTTTTTCTGTTTATCTTATTAACCTGGAGCCAGTCTGACACTTTCCTGGAAATATGTCCTCACTGAACCTCTTTTTTTCTTGGGTTATCCATAAACCTCGGTAATGCATATGTCCAATGCAAGGGGACCCACTCAAAGATGGATAGGGAGTTGAAAGCTAATATGTAGTCAAATATGGGTGAAAAATTGGTTTCTAGTAAAGGGGTTTTGTTATTGTTGTTAGTTTGTTTATATTTCTATTTGTGTGTCCAGATTTGTTTTTCATGAAGTTCCTGACCATAGTGGCTATTTTTTTTCCATCTTTTTAGAGACAGGATCTCATTCTGTCAGCCATGGTGTAGTTCAGTGGTACTATTATAGCTCACTGTAGCCTTGAACTCCTGGGCTCAAGCGATCCTCTGGCGTCAGTCTCCTAAGTAGATGGGACTATAGATGCTGGTCACCCCACCTGAATAATTGTTTAACTTTTTATTTTTTTAGAGACAAGGTCTCGCTATGTTGCCCAGGCTGGTCTAGAACTCCTGGCTTTAAACGATTCTCCCATCTCAGCCTCCCAAAGTGTCGAGATTACAGGTGTGAACCACCATACCAACCCATAGTGGATTTTTTTTTCTTTTTGATTCAGAGTCTCATTCTGTCTCCCAGGTTGGAGTGCAGTGGCACAATCTCGGCTCACTGCAACTTCCACCTCCCAGGTTCTTTTGCCTCAGCCTCCTGAATAACTGGAATTATAGGCATGCGCCACCACACCCAGCTAATTTTTTTTGTTTCTTTTTGTTGTTGTTGTTGTTTTTTTTTTTTTTTTTGAGATGGAGTCTTGCTCTGTCGCCCAGGCTGGAGTGCAGTGGCGTGATCTCGGCTCACTGCAAGCTCTGCCGCCCGGGTTCATGCCATTCTCCTGCCTCAGCCTCCCGAGTAGCTGGGACTACAGGCACCCACCACCACGCCCGGCTAATTTTTTGTATTTTTAGTAGAGATGGTGTTTCATCGTGTTAGCCAGGATGGTCTTGATCTCCTGACCTCGTGAACTGCCCGCCTCGGCCTCCCAAAGTGCTGGGATTACAGGCGTAAGCCACCGTGCCTGGTCTTTTTATTTATTTATTTTTATTTTTTATTTTTATTTTTTAGTAGAGAGGGGGTTTTACTGTTTTGGCCAGGCTGGTCTGGAACTCCTGGCCTCAAGTCATCTGCCCGCCAGGTTCTCCCAAGTGCTGGGATTACAGGCATGAGCCACCATGCCAGGCCATAGTGACATTTCTGATCAGTGATCAGAGTGGATCACAAGAAGGACAGGCCGTGATACCGAAATACCACTCAGAAATGCCACTTCTGAGAGAAGGCTCGCACTCCCATTGGTCCTGGAACAACCTGGATCTAAAGGGGGAATATTTTATTGACTCAAGCAACACAGACCACCTAAATGCCAAACCAGGCTGCTAGACACGTCTCCTACCCACTGTGTTCACCTTTACCAGCTCACCAGCCCTGGAGGATCTCAGTAATATGTGTTCAGTTTTCTGGTAGAGGGATCCCCTGAGCCTTCTGGAAGCACAACGCAGAGGATAAACACTGATTTCTATCATGTTATTTAGTTGCTTAACAACCCCATGAGGGATGCTTGCTATCAATAAGTCTCCTAATTTTAAAAATGAACAAATGGGGCTCTAGATGGGAAAAGTTACCCAGTTGAAAGCAGATAATTAGTATTCACCCAGAAAGAAAGCCTTAGTCCGTTTCTTTCCCACTTCTTGAACTGATCTTAAAATCCATATGTAATGCATGTTTTAATAGCAGAGGTTTGAAAAGTTCTTGCAATCCTACTGATCTATCACTCAGAGATTGTAAATGGTTTGGTCAGCTGGGTACTTTGATGAGCTTTTACGTAGTGGTTTCTGTGTGTCAGAGAGGACTCAGTTGTTCAGAATATGAAACATCTTGAATTCATGTGCCAATGTCATGCCCAGATCCATATTTTCCATTGGTGTTTGAGTTTCAATTACCTTCTTCCGTAACCCAACCTGCTGTGATCTGGAAGTGCAGGTCTGCCTGGATGGCACATTGAAGAATAGATTTTAAATTATGATTTCCACAAGTTTATAAAAATAAAAATAGTCTGTTCCCATACTCTCCAGCCATAACACTATGGATAACAGAGTAGGACCAAATGTGTAAACCAAGCAAGTCATCTGCTGGGCATGTCACCCATATCAAAGAGTTTTCTTTGACCTAGAAATTCAATTAAATTTTTAACATTTATTTTTATCCATGATGACATGGACATTTCAGATCATTAAAATGGAGTAGTTATTGTAACTTTCCATTTGTGAGAGTCTAATTTAACTATGAAAACATATACAAGAAGAGAAAATATATTTTGAATTAATTTATTATAGATATGTAATTTTTATTGTAATTGCTAAGTATGGAACAATGGTATGTAAAGCCTAGAGCAGGAAAGAATAGTCAGGTGACTGCATTTTCACTTACTATTTTACATGACTAGCTTACTTTTATTTTTTTATCCTATTTCATAGTATGTACAATTTTTGTATAATTTTCCCCAGTGATAAGAGAAATGTATGTCAATCATACAAAATTCAGAAAATACAGAATTGAGGGCTGGCTGTTCTGTGTTGTTTTGGAAGAAATGTTGGCAGTGAAGGACAGAGAACTGGTCATATCAGGTCTACGAGAGCCAGAGAGTAAAAACCTCACAATCTGCAATACTCAGAATTTCTGCTCATCCCTAAATAAGACTGAATCTGCCATATATATATATCTAACAAAAAATAAATTGTAGTAGGCCTTCCATATTCATGGGTTCCACATTTGTGAATTCAGCCAACCAAACATCAAATATATTTGGGGAGAAAAACAGAAAACAGCAAAAAATTGTAATACAACAATGAAAAATAATACAAAATTTGAAACTACAGTATCATAACTATTTACATGGCTGTTACATGATATTAGGTATTATAAGTAATCTAGAGATCATTTAACACAGATGGGAGAATATGTGTAGGCTATATGCAAATACTGTGCCATTGTATATAAGGACTTTGAACATCCTTGGATTTTGGTATTCAGGGGAGGGTCCTATAACCAATACCCTGCAGATACCAAGGGAAAATTATACATTTTCTTTAACCTAAAATATACTAAATAATTTTGAAATTCTGTGATTTTTTTTCCCTACTACAGGAGCTAATTCAAAATCCTGTCAACCTATTTAAAGCCTACCAGCTATTGGGCCGTGATGCTAGTCATAATATTCATATTGCTATAAACTCTGATTCTTAACCCACAAACAGAGGCAGGCCATACCAGAAGTTCAGTGTGTGTGTATGTGTGTGTGTGTGTGTGTGTGTATGCATTTATGTGTAATTTGATGGAACATGTTAAAAATTTCAACTGTTATATAATACCAATGCTTTCCCATTAGAAATTAAACCTTAGAAAATTAGTTGCGGCTGGTAGAGAAAACATGATGAGGAAGTATTTTGGGGGCAGAGGCTACAAAAGATTGGGAAATACAGAAAAGTCAACATCTGGAATTTTGGTTAAATCCTTCCCAGAACACGGTTATGCCATTTGTTCAACAAATATTTATTGAATGTCTGCTGTGTTTCTGGCCCTGGAGAGACTGAGATGAATCAGACAAAAATCCCCTATTCTCAAGAAGTTCACAGTCTCACAGAGGTCAAAGTGGTTATGTCAACAAATCATGACAGAAGAGTAGGTTATGTATTTCTATATGAATATACAGTGTGGTGGGTCACACAAGAGATGATGGGAGAGGTCTTGGATGGTCTCCCTGAAGAGATGACTTTTGAATTACATTTTGAGCCCTGAGAAGTACAACTGTTATGATAAAAGGAACAGTTATTTTGAGCAAGACAGCAGTGGATAAAAAGACCAGGCACATGGAAGAGTGTGGCATTCTTGGGGGACAGAAGTGAATTCTTCATGTCAGGCTGAACTGGTCCATGTGGAAAATGTAGGAGGTGAGCCTGGGAAGCAAGGTGAAGTCTAGGTTAGGGAAATAATATCTGATCATCCACCATGCCGGCAGAGGTGCGCTGTGTTTTGTTATGTGAGCAACAAACTTCAAATCATTCTAAGCAGGAGGAGTGACATGTTTAATTGGGTGGCTGATGGTGTTGGGGTTTTAAAGAAACCATAAATCTCCTGCAAGGGTTATAAAATAGTTCCTCTCTTTAAACCATGTATATTTTCATGACTAATGAGTGGATTCACAGTTTGCGTAAGGTTTGAAGGTGGACTTGGAATTTCTTTTTTAAAAATATATACAAACAAAAATTGGCTAAACGCTTGTCATAAAGTAGAAAGTTTGCACATAGGAAAAAAACTTTTTTTCTCACACACACTTGAATATTTAATTATTAATATTTCGTGTGCTAACATAGAGTAGATTGCTGAAGCTCATGCTTTCTTGTGGCATTTCAAGAAGGAACAATAGCCCAGCAGAAAATGGTGTGGCAGGCTTGCCTTTAAAGGGAATTTCCTTCAGTGGCAGCCTGCCGCACCATTTTCTGTGAGAAAACGTAGGGTGTGAGCCTGGAAGGCAAAGTGAAGTCTAGGTTAGGGAAATAATACCTGATCATCCACCATGCAGGCAGAAGTGCGCTGAGTCATGTGAGCAACAAACTTCAAATCATTCTAAGTAGGAGGAATGACATGTTTAACCGGGTGGCTGAGGGTGTTGGGGGAAATCCCTTCACTGGCAAGCCGGCCACACCATTTTCTGCTTGGCTCTTGCCCATTCTTCAGTGGAAATTCCCTACCAAATCCAAAAGAGCCTGTTTCTGAGATTTATTCCAAAAGGCAGATAGCTTGTTTCGTGATCATGCCAAATGGCTGTGGCTTCTGCAGATACTTAGATGAAAGAACAAGTAAGAAGGATTCTGGTGGTTAACCTTTATGATAAGAGAGTGCCCTCAAATTTGCCGAGCAGAGAGCCCCTGTGATTCCAATGGTCTTGACTTGGCGCACGGCCTGTCTCCCCTCTTTCTGCAGATAACACAGCAGGCGTGTACGCCCGGCGTGGAGGGTTCAGTCGGCAGAAGCAGGACTTGTACCTTCTGCCCATAGTGATCAGCGATGGCGGCATCCCGCCCATGAGTAGCACCAACACCCTCACCATCAAAGTCTGCGGGTGCGACGTGAACGGGGCACTGCTCTCCTGCAACGCAGAGGCCTACATTCTGAACGCCGGCCTTAGCACAGGAGCGCTGATCGCCATCCTCGCCTGCATCGTCATTCTCCTGGGTAAGGGCGCTTTCTGGTCCCCTGCAGGAAAGGCCAGGCAACCGGATGCCCCTCCTTGAAACACACGCTTCTCAAATACAGGCTGGTAACCAGGACCCTGTTATGACTGTCGACACAGTTTAAGAAGTGGGGTACGGGGGAGGAGTGGGGGTTGCGGGGGCGAGATGGGAGATGTCTGCCTCGTGCATTTGATGGAATACTGGGGAGAGCAGACAATTGAATTCCAGCAGAGAACAGGGAAGGTCATGATGAGCATTTTGCCGGGCCATCACAGGGCTGTATAGCAGGAGCCACTAGGGGGCTTCAGGGACATCAGAGAAGGTTTGGCATAAGAGGAATTTGGGCAGAAACATGGTGTATTAGCTATGGTTTTGTCTCACAAGAGAAATAATAAGGTTTAGGGACATTAGGCGCATAAGAAGGAGCAAAAGACAGCATAGGAAAGACTCGGGAACTGGAAGAAGGAAGAAGCAGGACTCTAACCCCTCCACTAATTATCATATATAACATCTGTTCTAACACCTCAGCTCATGGGTACCCCTTGGAAGCTTTTCCTGCACCTGCCCCTGCTTAGGTGCTCCTCTTCTTCACTTCTGTCTCACCTGTGGTTTATTCTGTAGAAAAGCCATGTGCTGGTACTCAGAACATATGCCATTGCTGGGCCTCAGGAAGATCATTTTATCCCAAAGTCTCAGAACTAGTGACTGACCAAATCAGGATTCAAACCTATGCATGTCTGACACCAAACCTACACTTTTCCCATGATGCTTGGTCCTACCTCAAATGAATTCATGGAGCTTTACTCCATGGGAAAAAGCCAGTGAATTCAATTCAGCAAATAGTTATTGGGTATTCTGTGGGCAACAGGCCCTATGTTAGGTCCTGAGGGATAAAGAGAAGTCTATGAGATCTCTGTGCTCGACAGGTTCACAGAATGTCAAGGAAAGTATGCATGAAGAGGCACATGGTGGGTGCTATAATAGGGACATGAACACAAGATGGTTGGGGGACAGAGTAGAAAGCACCTGACATGGGCCAGGTGCGGTAGCTCACGCCTGTAATCCCAGCACTTTGGGAGGCAGAGGCAGGCCGATCACCTAAAGTTGGGAGTTCAAGACCAGCCCGACCAACATGGAGAAACCCCGTCTCTACTAAAAATACAAAATTATTCAGGTGTGTTGGTGCATGCCTATAATCCCAGCTACTTGGGAGGCTGAGGCAGGAGAATCGCTTGAACCTAGGAGGCGAAGCTTGTGGTGAGCCAAGATGGTGCCATTGCACTCCAGCCTGGACAACAAGAGCAAAACTCTGTCTCAAAAAAAAAAGAAAAAAAAAAAGGCACCTAACATTGCCTGGGAAGGTCAAAGAAATCTTCCTGGAGGATGTGACATACAGGTTGGCTGCTGAGAGTTGTCCAGCTGAGGACAGAGGCTTGGATAGATGAATATTTCAAACAGAGGAAGTAAAATACAAAAGCCCTAGAAAGTTAATAGAAGTAGAAACAGATGTGTAAATCATGTGATAAATATTATAATGAGGATAAGAACAGGGCCAGGCTGGTGCATGAAAAAGGTGCCAGTAGTCCTGTCTGGTGTCAGGATGGCAGGCCAGGAAATGTATCCATGATGAAAGGAAAAAAGAGTCCGCTAAGCAGAGAAAGTGAAAAGGAGTGGTCTGTGCGAGTGAAAGTGCCCACAAGAACAAAGCACAGAGCTTTGGGAGCCACACGAAGTCCAGGGCAAGTACAATCTCTCATCCCTGCTTCTCAGAGCAATAGTGGAGCCAGAGGGATGCTCAGTGGAGTGCCATATTCAGCCACAAACATTTTCTTCAGCCTTGCTGAGTGTATGGGAGAGCCTTCTAATGGAATATTGTAGAAGCCTCTTGGGGAAAAGAGGGAATCAATGAAGAATTAAACTGTGCCTGAACTTTTCTTATAAATGACTCTGATCACCCCTCCTAGGTTGCCCAAGCTTAATGGAACCCCCCTCTCCCAGGGAAGACATGAGATTGCTTTATCTGGGGTTCCAGCTCATGCTATTTTCCTATGTTAAAATAAACAGAAGATTTTGTCTTCTGGGGGTCTTTATAAACTTCCTTTCCTCTATGTGGTGGCTACAGAGAGTCCAACCACACTTATGATAAGATTTCCCATTAAGTTAGTATAGGACCAATGCTCTTTCTCAGACATTGGCAGAAGCTAGCCATCACCCCTTATAAGATGTTAGGCCCTGAGGGCTCTGCATGTCCTCATTTTTAAACCTTGGAAAAACAGCTACCTTGCTTTGCAAAGAGAAATTGGCATTAGCCACTTCTAAGAGACTACAGATCAACATATTTAGAATCATCCTAGTTCTTAGGAAGGTGACTTCTAAATGGTATCTGGATTCATTTGTTAAAAGTTCAAAATTGTCCCAACATGCCAAGTTGTTGGGTGTAATGTTTTCATGGCAGCATTTGTAGAGGAAGAGCCAGGCAGGGGTCAATTTTACACATCCTTAGGAATTCCAGGCAAAGCTCTCATTTCCTATACTGTTTCCTGTTCTGAGCATTTTTACCTCATGGTTTATGGTAATCAGAGTTCCTCTGGCAGAAGAACCCAGGAATATTGGACTTAACCCGAATGCTTACTTTCTTTTTCTTTCCCTCCAGTCATTGTAGTATTGTTTGTGACCCTGAGAAGGCAAAAGAAAGAACCACTCATTGTCTTTGAGGAAGAAGATGTCCGTGAGAACATCATTACTTATGATGATGAAGGGGGTGGGGAAGAAGACACAGAAGCCTTTGATATTGCCACCCTCCAGAATCCTGATGGTATCAATGGATTTATCCCCCGCAAAGACATCAAACCTGAGTATCAGTACATGCCTAGACCTGGGCTCCGGCCAGCACCCAACAGCGTGGATGTCGATGACTTCATCAACACGAGAATACAGGAGGCAGACAATGACCCCACGGCTCCTCCTTATGACTCCATTCAAATCTACGGTTATGAAGGCAGGGGCTCAGTGGCCGGGTCCCTGAGCTCCCTAGAGTCGGCCACCACAGATTCAGACTTGGACTATGATTATCTACAGAACTGGGGACCTCGTTTTAAGAAACTAGCAGACTTGTATGGTTCCAAAGACACTTTTGATGATGATTCTTAACAATAACGATACAAATTTGGCCTTAAGAACTGTGTCTGGCGTTCTCAAGAATCTAGAAGATGTGTAAACAGGTATTTTTTTAAATCAAGGAAAGGCTCATTTAAAACAGGCAAAGTTTTACAGAGAGGATACATTTAATAAAACTGCGAGGACATCAAAGTGGTAAATACTGTGAAATACCTTTTCTCACAAAAAGGCAAATATTGAAGTTGTTTATCAACTTCGCTAGAAAAAAAAACACTTGGCATACAAAATATTTAAATGAAGGAGAAGTCTAACACAGAACTGACGATGAAGGGAAATTGTTTATGTGTTATGAACATCCAAGTCTTTCTTCTTTTTTAAGTTGTCAAAGAAGCTTCCACAAAATTAGAAAGGACAACAGTTCTGAGCTGTAATTTCGCCTTAAACTCTGGACACTCTATATGTAGTGCATTTTTAAACTTGAAATATATAATATTCAGCCAGCTTAAACCCATACAATGTATGTACAATACAATGTACAATTATGTCTCTTGAGCATCAATCTTGTTACTGCTGATTCTTGTAAATCTTTTTGCTTCTACTTTCATCTTAAACTAATATGTGCCAGATATAACTGTCTTGTTTCAGTGAGAGACGCCTATTTCTATGTCATTTTTAATGTATCTATTTGTACAATTTTAAAGTTCTTATTTTAGTATACATACAAATATCAGTATTCTGACATGTAAGAAAATGTTACGGCATCACACTTATATTTTATGAACATTGTACTGTTGCTTTAATATGAGCTTCAATATAAGAAGCAACCTTTGAAATAAAAAAAAAGATTCTTTTTTAATTCTGGGTTTGATTCTTAACATTGAAACAAACGTTAAGTATTTCTAATAATCCATTTATATTTCTAATTTAATTGTGATCTTTTAATAACCCTATTTATGATCTGTTGTAGTCTGTCCGCTGCTTTGATTGTTTATTTAAAATCAAATATGTTTTACAAATGTTTTTTCAGACAAGATTCTGTAACATCATGTAAAGCTTTTTTGTACATTCTTGGTGTTAACCTCCTGGCTTCTCTTCACACACAACTTCTAAAAAAGAAGGATGTGAAAGAACTAGGTCAGTCTATGACTTTGCAATATGTGTTATATAATATGCATTTATCTTGTATATCAGTGATTTGATGGTTATGAGAGATGAATCCATGAGGGAATGGAGCTATCAGAACTCTAATGTTCCAGGTATACATTCTATGCCCCACACTAAGCACTGGGGGACTGGGGGACTAGAGTCAAAAATATAAATCTGCCCAGACTCTAATGTTATTCTATTTTTTCTTATGTTGAACTTACCAGGCTATTGTAAGACTCTGACAGTTGAAACTGCTTATTTTTCCTCCTGTAATTTTAACTATTGTAAAATGATGTGGCATTTTACGTTTTAATGAGAATGGGCGATTCATTTCAAAAACCTTTGTTTAGAATATGCTTGGGGCCATAAGCTCAGAATAAGGGCAGGGACCATTTTGGATTCTGAGGGTCAATGCCATTTGGTCCGGGAGTGTGTCTACAGTTCCCTGCATCCCAGCTAGTTTCTTGGGGATTGAAACTTATGTGAAGGGCATTTCACCTGTTCAGTTGGGCCAAAGGTCAAAACGTAGCAATACTTGGGGAAAGACCACATAAAGTCACACTGCAAGTGCTTTCCCTCTTTCCCCCTACACACAGGGCACGTGCTTTTTCTTGGATTGCAGACAATTTTTACAATTTTTTTCTGACTTTATTGTGAAAGTTTGTTTCAAGCATTTCTGGATATCATGTTACGTACTATTTTTATGATTTAGTCAACATGCATACAAAGAAATGGTTTTTATGAAGTGCTCATTTCCATTTCACTTTGCATTGAAATCAAATTGGGCTGAACACTTCAATGGAATACATTCTGTGGACAACGTCACTTTAGAATCTTTCATCTCAGTGAAGGATTACGCATTCTCAATACTTCCATAATTGCAGGTTGTGTTCATTTTTTTATATAGTTTTTGTAATCCAAAGAATATTTTGCTAGATTTGCACAGATCTCCAATTGAATTTGCAATGAAGAAATAACTCAAAAGGAATATGAATAGCATTTAAATAAGTATACAGTTGTAAGTAACCCTGTCACCATGGATGATCCTTTTCTCTAGGAATGTATTTGGATTAGAGATGACAACTACATTTTCGAATTTTTATGTTGAAGTCTTTTTTAAAAAGGCTGTTTACTTTTCAGTAGTTAAGAATACTTGTTTTTCTTTTTCTTTTCTTTTTACCTTTTATTTTTTCTTTAAGCCTCTATTGTTTGTAGAACACTCTTAGAAACTTGGAAATAAAATGTCTTTCCCAACTAGTGGAGTCCTTTTTCATTTGGAGCACATTGCCTTAAAAGAAGTCTTAATTTAAAATGGTCCTTCCTTATTTCTAAAGTAATCACTGTTTTATACCATCTATGCAGCTAAAAGAAGGAACATGCTTCTGTTCTTTTCCTCAAGTAATGGTTGTTGTTTCATCATTCATTGATTCATTCATTAATTCATCAAAATCTTATTTTATAAACCCTGTTCTACTTACTTGAGGATTCAGAATGAATCTTACTACCTTTTCTGACATCTTTTGATAATTCAACCCATACCAAAGTAACCACCTTGTTGTCTTATAATCACCTATTTACCTATTTGCCCTCCTAGAAAATGCAAGAAGATATTTTCTCTCCTTCCAAGTTGAAGGAAGAACATAAAAGATATAACAGGAAGGAGATGGTGAGATATAGAGTGTGAACGGAGATTAGGCCAGCTGTGGCAATTCTGGACAGATCTTGGGTTTAGCTAAGTTATTTCTTTTAGGCCTGGGTTTCTGGGGGTGACAGGGAAGATAAAAGAGTAGTTTATTTACATCTCTTGGAAAATTGGTTAAAAATATAGAGATCATGGCTCTGTACGTCAGGTGGAACCAGGTCAGGAGTATTTGAAACTGCTCCTGGGTCATTGTGACATATCCTTCACCTCTTTTTGAGAAACTTTATAAGACAATGGGGGTGAATGGGGGCTGGGCAGTTGGAGTCTTTGAGCAGAAGAGGGGCAAAATGTATTTGGCAGGCAGTGTGGGGGACAGATTAGGAGCATATAAACCCAGAGGTGTGCACCAGGAGGGCTTTTGCAAAGGTCAAAATGAGATAGAATGAGGGCCTGAAATAATTCAGTAATTTGGAGATGGAGAAGAGGAAAGACTTCTCTGCTTCTGCACTGCCATCAGCCTGGTCTGGGCCATGGTCATCTCTGACCCGGAAGACTGACACCACCTCTTGGCTGATCCTCTGCCTCCCAACCTCCTCTTCACAAAGAAGCCAGAGGGATACTTTTAACGCACAACCCAGATCACATGACTTCGTAACTTAAACCTCTTCACTGACTTCCCAAAGACTTAAAATGAATTCTGATGCCTTTATTTTATTGCTTTACATGAACAGGGCCCTGCGAACCTCTCCAGTGTCATTCCATTCCATCCTCCTTTCAGTGCACGATGCTCCAGCCACACTGGCCATCTTTCGGTTCCTCATACAAACAAAACACGTTTCATTTTCCATGGAAAGCAGGTCACCCTTGTTATTTTGTATCGATGACAACTCTTTAAACTTATTTTGCTTTTTGGCTTTATGTATCTGTGTGGGTGGGTGGGACTGACTGCCCCACTAGAATGTAAGCTCCAAGAGGGCAGGGAATCTTGCTTTCTTGTTTACCGTTGTATACTCAGTTCTTTACACTGTGCCTGAAACATAACAGGTACACAATAAATATCTATTGAATGAAAGCATATATACTGATGAGGCAGATTTATCAGGATTTGATGACTTATTAGAGGTTGCCAGTGTGATTTTAAGCATCCTTATCTGAAAAATTGTGTCAACTGTGATCTTAGTATCTAGGATTGGTAAATTGAAAAGAAGTGGGTTTGGGGAAAATAAATTGAATTGAGTTTGGGTTAGGATTGTAAATGGGAGGTGTTTGTGTGACAACCGGATGGATTTTCAAGTAAGTCATCAGAAGTATGGATTTTCAGTTCGCTCATTGCAGAAGTAGGGCCTGGACATGGAGTGTAAGAGTCATCAAATCGGAGCTGAAGCCTTAGGAGTGACAGCATTTTTCTAATTGGGTTTTCACTGTTCTCTGTCAAATTTAAAAGGGTATTTTAATGGTAAAATCCCTCTGGTGTGAAGAGTAAGGCTGAGTTTAGTTTTATTAATAAGGGTAATTAGTAAGCATAAACCTTATCCTTGTATGTCAAATGCTTTGAAAAATAGGAAGGGAATATTAATTAATTCAATCATTCTTCTCTTTAATTAGTGAGCCTTTCTTGAGCTCATGCTGTATGGAGGTCATGTACTAAACATGTGTAACACATCCTGTTTCTATGAGAAGACAAAATATATGCTACAATCCCTTCATTACACTGAAGAAAATTGTGGACCAGAGAGGTTAAGCGTCTCTCCAAAGCTACACAGGAAGTGATGTCAAAGCTGGATGGGAGAAAATCCCATTTCTCCCATTTTGGGTCAGGAGATGTACTCTTTAAACTTAGGATAAAGAAGCCAACAGCAAGGACTATCCCTCACAATCAATAACTTAGCTAAGCCATTGACAGTGAGAACTTGGAAGGAGATGGAAACCCCCAGCCTCCAGGTGTTCAGGTTATTACTTTGAGCACCCATTCACCACATAGTTTGATGAGAGGATTTAATCATGTCTCTGAATGCTTAGACTCTTCCAAGTCCAAAATGGCACAAGGATCAGAATTGTGAATTTTTCTGTTGGGGTTTACATCCTTCTACACTATGAATTTTGGAAATCAAATATAAAAGAAACCAACTAGGCATTTTGCAGCTATTTTTATTATGTTTCTTAGAGAAGTTTGATATTTCACCTTATTCATGGGATTAAAAATATGGGGCAGCAAGGGGGAGTCTTGACCTCACCGAACTTCATTTTCCACAAGTGTACAATGGAAGCAATAATTCCCACATTGCCAGCAGTGGTGAAGAATAGATGAATTCACATTTCTACAGCCACTAACCATTCCTAGGACAGGAAAAACACTAGAAGGTAGCAATTATATTGTTACTGTTTGTATTATTTTCTCAACCAGGCTTCAGAATAATGGAAAGGAAGAATTTACCACCTCATGCCTTCTGTTTTATTTAACTTGTTTCTTCAGAAATCAATCTACTCTCTGATTTTCCTCTCTCCTGAGCCAACAGTAGAACATAGATGTCTTCACACACTATAGTTTAGGCAGAGAACTGATTGATAATTTACCCACTCCAAATATTAAAAATAAAGACTAATTATCTGTCTAGAGAATTTACTGAATTTACTTATATTTGACTAAAATATGCAGCATAATATTGGCAAAGCAACAGGTAAAATAGCTTTTAATGTTTCTTTTTCAGAAGACAAGTTTACATAATTATGAGTTATATATAATTGGATAGAAGATATTATGAAATAATATTTGAAATTGGGATGAGTGTGTCAAGACCTGCACAAACTTGTACTCTTCCAATATAAGGAATTTCATGTTTGATATATTTTTGCTCATTTGTTCAAGCAATGGTGCTTCTTTTTTTTTCAGACACATCTCTTCTCTGAAAATATTGATGTTTGAAGGCATATAATTTCATTAGAATATTCCTTTTTATGTAACAGTTAGAATGAGCTTAGTTTAATCACTGTTTTTAAATCAGTAAGAACTCAGGAAATTGGAAATTATTTTATGCTATGATAATTTTCTCCCTCCTTCTCCCTTTCTGCCAACATTAAGTAAGATATTAAAGAAATAGTAGTGTTTAGAAATATAATTTTCAAATGACTTACTCTTATGAATTAGTAAAGAAGTTGTCCATTTGATATTGCTTACCTAAAAACTAGTCCAGAGTCTCTAGAATTACAAATGGGCTTTTCCCAAAGACACCAATCTCTTCCCTTTTTTAACTTTAGTTTCCCAGCCAAAAATAGGTACTGAGTAAATGTTAGGGGCAAGACAACAGGGTCAGATGAGTAAATGGATATTCATGTCCTAGGCATTACAGCAGTCTAAACTACTAGAAATCTATAAGTGAGAATTCACCTGGGCACCTTCCCTCCCTCCACCTCCCAATGTTTTGATAAGACCATGATAATGCATCAGATTTAGATTTCACATGATTCGATATCCTACCTTGATAGTCACCCAGCACACCCTCAGATCAAATTGGGGCCCAATGCACTAAGCAAATCATAAAAGTGGCATCAGGTAATCTGTACAACTTGCTAGTGTTGGAAAGGTCATCTTTTTTGTGTGTCTCATTTCCTTTATCCATCTGGTGGACATATGTAATCTCTGATTGGAATGCTAGAAATTATTGACCTAGAATAGGAAAATAAAGTAAATATATAACTAGTTGCACAAATGAATGAGTTTATTGTTGCTATTTTTGCTGTTACTTATACTTTTCCTACTGTAAACTGGATCTGCAAATGACTCAGAAGAGAGCCTCAGATCCAAAAGTGAAATTAAGGTACCTTTCAGCTTCTCCTTTAAAGACTTTTTTTTTTTTTAATTATACTTAAGGTATATCTCCCAATGCTATCCCTCCCCGCTCCCCCCACCCCACAACAGTCCCCAGAGTGTGATGTTCCCCTTCCTGTGTCCATGTGTTCTCATTGTTCACTTCCCACCTATGAGTGAGAATATGCGGTGTTTGGTTTTTAGTTCTTGCGGTAGTTTACTGAGAATGATGATTTCCAATTTCATCCATGTCCCTACAAAGGACATGAACTCATCATTTTTTATGGCTGCATAGTATTCCATGGTGTATATGTGCACATTTTCTTAATCCAGCCTATCATTGATGGGCATTTGGGTTGGTTCCAAGTCTTTGCTATTGTGAATAATGCTGCAATAAACATACGTGTGCATGTGTCTTTATAGCAGCATGATTTACAGTCCTTTGAGTATATACCCAGTAATGGGATGGCTGGGTCAAATGGTATTTCTAGTTCTAGATCCCTGAGGAATCGCCACACTGACTTCCACAAGGGTTGAACTAGTTTACAGTCCCACCAACAGTGTAAAAGTGTTCCTATTTCTCCACATCCTCTCCAGCACCTGTCGTTTCCTGATTTTTTAATGATTGCCATTCTAACTGGTGTGAAGTGGTATCTCATTGTGGTTTTGATTTGCATTTCTCTGATGGCCCGTGATGGTGAGCATTTTTTCATGTGTTTTTTGGCTGCATAAATGTCTTCTTTTGAGATGTGTCTGTTCATGTCCTTCTCCCACTTTTTGATGGGGTTGTTTGTTTTTTTCTTGTAAATTTGTTGGAGTTCATTGTAGATTCTGGATATCAGCCCTTTGTCAGATGAGTAGGTTGTGAAAATTTTCTCCCATTTTGTAGGTTGCCTGTTCACTCTGATGGTAGTTTCTTTTGCTGTGCAGAAGCTCTTGAGTTTAATTAGATCCCATTTGTCAATTTTGGCTTTTGTTGCCATTGCTTTTGGTGTTTTAGACATGAAGTCCTTGCCCATGCCTATGTCTTGAATGGTAATGCCTAGGTTTTCTTCTAGGGTTTTTATGGTTTTAGGTCTAAAGTATAAGTCTTTAATCCATCTTGAATTGATTTTTGTATAAGGTGGAAGGAAGGGATCCAGTTTCAGCTTTCTACATATGGCTAGCCAGTTTTCCCAGCACCATTTATTAAATAGGGAATCCTTTCCCCATTGCTTGTTTTTCTCAGGTTTGTCAAAGATCAGATACTTGTAGATATGGGGTGTTATTTCTGATGGCTCTGTTCTGTTCCATTGATCTATATCTCTGTTTTGGTATCAGTACCATGCTGTGTTGGTTACTATAGCCTTGTAGTATAGTTTGAAGTCAGGATGTGTGATGCCTCCAGCTTTGTTCTTTTGGCTTAGGATTGACTTGGCGATGCGGGCTCTTTTTTGGTTCCATATGAACTTTAAAGTAGCTTTTTCCAATTCTGTGAAGAAAGTCATTGGTAACTTGATGGGGATGGCATTGAATCTGTAAATTACCTTGGGCAGTATGGCCATGTTCACAATATTGATTCTTCCTACCCATGAGCATGGAATGTTCTTCCATTTGTTTGTATCCTCTTTTATTTCCTTGAGCAGTGGTTTGTAGTTCTCCTTGAAGAGTTCCTTCATGTCCCTTGTAAGTTGGATTCCTAGATATTTTATTCTCTTTGAAGCAATTGTGAATGGGAGTTCACTCATGATTTGGCTCTCTGTTTGTCTGTTGTTGGTGTATAAGAATGCTTGTGATTTTTGTACATTGATTTTGTATCCTGAGACTTTGCTGAAGTTGCTTATCAGCTTAAGGAGATTTTGGGCTGAGACAATGGGGTTTTCTAGATATACCATCATGTCGTCTGCAAACAGGGACAATTTGACTTCCTCTTTTCCTAACTGAATACCCATTATTTCCTTCTCCTGCCTAATTGCCCTGGCCAAAACTTCCAACACTATGTTGAATAGGAGTGGTGAGAGAGGGCATCCCTGTCTTGTGGCAGTTTTTAAAGGGAATGCTTCCAGTTTTTGCCCATTCAGTATGATATTGGCTGTGGGTTTGTCATAGATAACTCTTATTATTTTGAGATATGTCCCATCAATACCTAATTTATTGAGAGTTTTTAGCATGAAGGGTTGTTGAATTTTGTCAAAGGCCTTTTCTGCATCTATTGAGATAATCATGTGTTTTTTGTCTTTGGTTCACTTGATCATGGTGGATAAGCTTTTTGATGTGCTGCTGGATTCTGTTTGCCAGTATTTTATTGAGGATTTTTGCATCAATGTTCATCAAGGATATTGGTCTCAAATTCTCTCTTTTGTTGTGTCTCTGCCAGGCTTTGGTATCAGGATGATGCTGGCCTCATAAAATGAGTTAGGGAGGATTCCCTCTTTTTCTATTGATTGGAATAGTTTCAGAAGGAATGGTACCAGTTCCTCCTTGTACCCCTGGTAGAATTCAGCTGTGAATCCATCTGGTCCTGGACTCTTTTTGGTTGGTAAGCTATTGATTATTGCCACAATTTCAGAGCCTGTTATTGGTCTATTCAGAGATTCAACTTCTTCCTGGTTTAGTCTTGGGAGAGTGTATGTGTCAAGGAATTTATCCATTTCTTCTAGATTTTCTATTTATTTGCATAGAGGTGTTTGTAGTATTCTCTGATGGTAGTTTGTATTTCTGTGGGATCGGTGGTGATATCCCCTTTATCATTTTTTATCACATCTATTTGATTCTTCTCTCTTTTTTTCTTTATTAGTCTTGCTAGCGGTCTATCAATTTTGTTGATCCTTTCAAAGAACCAGCTCCTGGATTCATTAATTTTTTGAAGGGTTTTTTGTGTCTCTATTTCCTTCAGTTCTGCTCTGATTTTAGTTATTTATTGCCTTCTGCTAGCTTTTGAATGTGTTTGCTCTTGCTTTTCTAGTTCTTTTAATTGTGATGTTAGGGTGTCAGTTTTGGATCTTTCCTGCTTTCTCTTGTGGGCGTTTAGTGCTATAAATTTCCCTCTACACACTGCTTTGAATGCATCCCAGAGATTCTGGTATGTTGTGTCTTGGTTCTCATTGGTTTCAAAGAACATCTTTATTTCTGCCTTCATTTCGTTATGTACCCAATAGTCGTTCAGGAGCAGGTTGTTCAGTTTCCATGTAGTTGAGCAGTTTTGAGTGAGATTCTTAATCCTGAGTTCTAGCTTGATTGCACTGTGATCTGAGAGATAGTTTGTTATAATTTCTGTTCTTTTACATTTGCTGAGGAGAGCTTTACTTCCAAGTATGTGGTCAATTTTGGAATAGGTGTGGTGTTTTATACAAATATACAAAATATTCAAAAAATGTATATTCAAAAAAATATACAAAAAATGTATATTCTGTTGATTTGGAGTGGAGAGTTCTGTAGATGTCTATTAGGTCTGCTTGGTGCAGAGCTGAGTTCAATTCCTGGGTATCCTTGTTGACTTTCTGTCTCGTTGATCTGTCTAATGTTGACAGTGGGGTGTTAAAGTCTCCCATTATTAATGTGTGGGAGTCTAAGTCTCTGTGTAGGTCACTCAGGACTTGCTTTATGAATCTGGGTGCTCCTGTATTGGGTGCATATATATTTAGGATAGTTAGCTCTTCTGGCTGAATTGATCCCTTTACCATTATGTAATGGCCTTCTTTGTCTCTTTTGATATTTGTTGGTTTAAAGTGATTGCAACCCCTGCCTTTTTTTGCTTTCCATTTGCTTGGTAGATCTTCCTCCATCCTTTTTATTTTGAGCCTATGTGTGTCTCTGCATGTGAGATGGGTTTCCTGAATACACCACACTGATGGGTCTTGACTCTTTATCCAATTTGCCAGTCTGTGTCTTTTAATTGGAACATTTAGTCCATTTACATTTAAAGTTAATATTGTTATGTGTGAATTTGATCCTGTCATTATGATATTAGCTGGTTATTTTGCTCGTTAGTTGATGCAGTTGCTTCCTAGCCTTGATGGTCTTTACAATTTGGCATGATTTTGCAGCGGCTGGTACCGGTTGTTCCTTTTCATGTTTAGTGGTTCCTTCAGGAGCTCTTTTAGGGCAGGCCTGGTGGTGACAAAATCTCTCTGCATTTGCTTGTCTGTAAAGTATCTTATTTCTCCTTCACTTATGAAGCTTAGTTTGGCTGGATATGAAATTCTGGGTTGAAAATTCTTTTCTTTAAGAATGTTGAATATTGGCCCCCACTCTCTTCTGGCTTGTAGAGTTTCTGCCGAGAGATCCGCTGTTAGTCTGATGGGCTTCCCTTTGAGGGTAACCCGACCTTTCTCTCTGGCTGCCCTTAACATTTTTTCCTTCATTTCAACTTTGGTGAATCTGACAATTATGTGTCTTGGAGTTGCTCTTCTCAAGGAGTATCTTTGTAGTGTTCTCTGTATTTCCTGAATCTGAATGTTGGCCTGCCTTGCTAGATTGGGGAAGTTCTCCTGGATAATATCCTGCAGAGTGTTTTCCACCTTGGTTCCATTCTCCCCGTCACTTTCAGGTACACCAATCAGACGTAGATTTGGTCTTTTCACATAGTCGCATATTTCTTGGAGGCTTTGTTCGTTTCTTTTTATTCTTTTTTCTCTAAACTTCCCTTCTCACTTCATTTCATTCATTTCATCTTCCATCGCTGATACCCTTTCTTCCATTTGATCGCATTGGCTTCTGAGGCTTCTGCATTCTTCATGTAGTTCTCGAGCCTTGGTTTTCAGCTCCATCAGCTCCTTTAAGCACTTCTCTGTATTGGTTATTCTAGTTATACATTCTTCTAAATTTTTTTCAAAGTTTTCAACTTCTTTGCCTTTGGTTTGAATATCCTCCCATAGCTCGGAGTAATTTGATCATCTGAAGCCTTCTTCTCTCAGCTTGTCAAAGTCATTCTCCTTCCAGCTTTGTTCCGTTGCTGGTGAGGAACTGCGTTCCTTTGGAGGAGGAGAGGCGCTCTGCTTTTTAGAGTTTCCAGTTTTTCTGCTCTGTTTTTTCCCCATCTTTGTGGTTTTATCTACTTTTGGTCTTTGATGATGGTGATGTACAGATGGGTTTTTGGTGTGGATGTCCTTTCTGTTTGTTAGTTTTCCTTCTAACAGACAGGACCCTCAGCTGCAGGTCTGTTGGAGTACCCGGCCATGTGAGGTGTCAGTCTGCCCCTGCTGGGAGGTGCCTCCCAGTTAGGCTGCTCGGGGGTCAGGGGTCAGGGACCCACTTGTGGAGGCAGTCTGCCTGTTCTCAGATCTCCAGCTGCGTGCTGGGAGAACCACTGCTCTCTTCAAAGCTGTCAGACACGGATATTTAAGTCTGCAGAGGTTACTGCTGTCTTTTTGTTTGTCTGTGCCCTGGCCCCAGAGGTGGAGCCTACAGAGGCAGGCAGGCCTCCATGAGCTGTGGTGGGCTCCACCCAGTTTGAGCTTCCCTGGCTGCTTTGTTTACCTAAGCAAGCCTGGGCAATGGCGGGCGCCCCTCCCCCAGCCTCGCTGAGGCCTTGCAGTTTGATCTCAGACTGCTGTGCTAGCAATGAGCGAGACTCCGTGGGCATAGGACCCTCTGAGCCAGGTGCAGGATATAATCTCCTGGTGCGCCGTTTTTTAAGCCCGTCGGAAAAGCGCAGTATTCGGGTGGGAGTGACCCGATTTTCCAGGTGCCGTCTGTCACCCCTTTCTTTGACCAGGAAAGGGAAGTCCCTGACCCCTTGCGCTTCCCGAGTGAGGCAATGCCTCGCCCTTTTTCGGCTAGCGCACGGTGCGCGCACCCACTGACCTGCGCCCACTGTCTGACACTCCCTAGTAAGATGAACCCGGTACCTCAGATGGAAATGCAGAAATCACCCGTCTTCTGCATCGCTCACACTGGGAGCTGTAGACGGCAGCTGTTCCTATTCGGCCATCTTGGCTCCTCCCCAAAGACTTTTATCTAGTAGCCCCAGGGTAGGCTTTAAACTACATCTAAAAGATAATAATATCTGAAAGATAGATATTGCATCTTTGTTGTGTAAGGACTGTGACCCCAGGGGTTCTCCCAGCCTAGCCTAGGGGATTTCACTACATTGTCATCAGGAGCTTGGAAAGAGTCATTCCTCAAAGTTCTAGCCTATGAGGAACATTGATCCCTATAGTCTAGTGTTTTCCAAGTTTGAAATACAGATTTCTGCATCTCTGGTGGTTAGAAGAGATAGTTTTAAGGGACGTTAAATAAGAATACATTTTAGAGGGAGAAAGGTATTCTCTTTGAAATTACTAAGAGTGTGATGTACACAGATTTGCCCCTCTGTTTGAAATTCCTTCCCTCTTTGCTGGCTGTTTCTCTAACCATCCAATTTGAAGCAGCCCCCTAATCCCTGTCTGCCACATTGCTCTTCTATTATTATTTGCCAAGTACATATCTTTTTTTGTGTGATTTCTTCTCTTTCCCACATTTTGTTTATTTTCAATCTATTTTTCTCTTTGGAATGTAGGCCATTAGGAACAAAGATTTACTTCTTTTTACAAGGTACCCCAGAGCCTAGTACAGAGCCTGGTATGTTGTGGATGCTTGGTAAATAATTGTGGATCCCCAAGAGGTATTGGCACAATTTTTATTATTCATTCTAATGAGATAAGACCCAGTTTGGGATTAAATGTCTAACCACTATATAATCTCCTTTTTTGAAATGGAAATAAGATCTCAAGCTTAAAGTCTTCAGCAGCAAATGTATCTAGTAAGAATTTAATAAAGTTATTTTCTTTCCATGTATTTATTTGTACAGTTATCTTCCATGCCATGAGAAAGTTTGCATAACAATAATACAATGTTTCCTCTTAAATACGTTTCTTTAGATACAAATGAGTTATTTACAGATACACACATAGGAAATAAAAGTATGTCTGTTACTTGAATATGTTGGTGTGGGAAAGAAGTGTGATGTTGAACTCAGAAGTTTTGAAAACATCAGTTTTGAGCCAAAACCGATGGTGTATACCCAGCCAATTTATGAATGAGTGTACTGAAATTCTAGAAGGTAAACTAACCTGCTTCCAGAGGCAGAGGACCAAGAAGAGAATCTGGAAAGAAAAGACGGATCTCCTGCTGGTGACCTGTCAGTTTCAAAGCCTGAACTGTAAAGAGAGTTACCAGCAATTGAGTCAGCTCTTCATTTTATTATATTTTTTTGAATTGAAAAATCATAATTGTACATGTTAGCGGGGTATACATAGTGATATTTACATATATGTAATATATAGTGATCAGATCAGGGTAATTAACATATTCATCATGTCAAACATTTTTCAATTCTTTGTGTTGGGAGCATTCAATATTCTCTCTCTAGCCACTGGAAACTATATAAAATATTATTGTTAACTATGGTCACCCTACAGTGGTATAGAACATTAGAATTTTTAAAATTTTTTAAATTTTTGTTTTTTTAATTTTTAACTTTTATTTTAAGTTCAGGGGTACATGTGCAGGTTTGTTATATAGGTAAACTTATGTCATGGGGATTTGTTGTACAGATTGTCACCCAGGTATTAGCCTAGTCCGCACTAGTTATTTTTCCTGATCCTCTCCTTCCTCCCACCCCCCATGCTCTGATGCTCTGACAGGTTCCAGTGTCTGTTGTTCCCCTCTGTGGGTCCATGGAACACTAGAACTATTTAACAGGTGCTTTATTCTGCCCAGATACAGGCATACCTTTTCCCTCATGTGTACCGTTGTTCTAGTTAAATGTCACCTCCCCAGAAAGGCCTTTGTTGACCACCTTCAATAACACCCTTTCTTCCTGAGTCCCTTTCTAACCCCTTGTCTCATTTATTTTATTTCAATACACTTATCTCTACCTGATATTATAATTAAGACCTGTGTATTTGTTTATTGTACGCACGCCCTCACACTTATTATAACAAAACATTCATGAGGACAGTGAGGCTTTCTGTGGTTGACTTTTATACGCCCAGAAGCTAGAACAGTGCCTGCAGGATTTTAGGGTCCAATAAACAATTTTTGATCAAATGAGTGAATAGCAATGTGTGTTATCAACATTAGACTTTTAAATTTATGGATTTAATTGAGTGAGAATTTTCATTTAGTTTTTTCTTTCAGTCCTATTCGTTAATAGGGATGATATTGTGAACCAAATGAAGAACACAGAGGCTATAGTATTATTACATTCTCTCCCAGAACACAAACATTTCAGATTCAAGTGTGTGGTTGATCAGCAGCTGCTGACCACATAATAGGGGTTTCCCTCTTGCTTTTCTAGCTGTTTGCTGCAAACAGCTAGAGGACCGTAAAAAACAAGGTATCCTCTGTGCTCAAGGAGAGGCTCTAGATTAATGGAATACAGACCTCAGGTGAGTTGCATGAAGAACTGTTCCAGACATTTTGTTTAGGGCTTGGATATTTAAATGAAAGAAACCTTCAAACTCCCACTCTAATAATCTACAGGATGTGGACAGCTTTGACAGGAGGTGAAGTTTTAGTTAATATGATATATATATTTTTGTTTTAACTATAATGGATTATTCAACTCAGATTAGTTGGTAGAAAGGGAACTGAAATAGTCCTAGTCATTCTGCTGCTCTTAAACACCTGCTCTTTTCTGTAATCCTTGTGACATTCACATGATTCCCACATTAAAAAATGAAGTAGACAATTTATTAATTTTCTACTCTATTCAAAAATTGGCTCCATTTATTATTAACTGTGATTTCCCTTTTAATTGTTTGCTATTATGGATAAAAAGGAATATATTCAAAATGCAACTGACTATGGGGAAATTATTTCTTTTGTGATTTTTTCTTCTGGCAAGATGATTGAAGTCCTGAGTATCCAAATATCCCATAACCATGCCATATTTTTGTTTATTTATTTATTAGAAATGAGTAGGTGCAGGGCACTTTTCTTGCATATGGTCAATAACTTTAGTGACTGCATGTCCTAGCTTTCCCCAAGACAGCCCCAGTTTTTGTTTGTAGTTCTAGAGTAATTTTTAATAGTGCCCATTTTTTATCCTCTAATTTGACTCATATGGATAAAAATGTATATGGTCATGCTACAAAAGATTTTATCCCACAGTGTATTAACAGTGTAATAGGTTTTCAATGGCCCATAGAGACTTTTCCCACAATTGCAGAAAGGTGATTAACCTACTCGAGGGAGGAAGGAAAAGGGGAAGAAAAGGAAAACCTTAATTCTCATTCTCCATCTCAATAATCTGAGATAAATATTCCACATATCAAAACTCTACCCTTTTTGAAGGTTTAAATTTTAAGGCCAATTTTTTAAAATAACCTTAACCCTTTCCCCAAGATATATCTGTATCAAAAATAAAAAAATGCATAGTAGAATTCATATTGCTTGTACAATTTAATGTTCTGTATGTTTCACTTAACATAAGAGCATGTTCAATATGAAAACAGATTTTTTAACCCTTACTTGAATTGCTATTCCATATGGAATATGGATGAATCACTACTTATTTGATCACTAAATTACCAAATATTAAAGAAATATCTTATTATAAGCCAGACACTCATCAGGGACCAAAGAAAACACCAGTGGCAAAATGGACTAAGTCCCTGTCTTCATATGAATTAAGTTCTAGTGTGGATGTTCAGGTGATAATTAAGTACTGACACAGATATATAAGTCAAATCTATAATTACAAAGGACATAGAAGCAAGCAGTTATAATTATAATGGTGAATAGATTATTTCCTCATAAGGTTATACATAACTTTAAAATTAACATACCTGTGCATAAAGCAATGTGTATAGCTCTGATTATTTCCTTTGGCTGGATTCCAAAAAGTGAGATTCTGAAAAGCAAAATTGAGAATCAAAGCATACAAACACTAAATTTTGGATTTTGAATACATACTTTCAAATTTTTCTAGAAAAGTTGCTCCCATTTTTACTTTCACCATCAATGCACATGACTACATACGTCAAGGCACTATCATAGTTTTGGCCCTCCAAATTTTTAAAGTCATATTTCTTTCATTTATTAGATTTCTACCTTGTAATGTTCTTTATCCTTTTTTGAGGCATGTCAGTTTTTTTTCTTTGCATTTACAAGAGTTCTCTTTTTGTTGAGATTCTGAATCATGATGTTTAATACGTGCTGAAATTTTTTTCCTGTTTGATATTTGATATTAAGCTTATATGATTTTAATAATACATACCAGAAAATTATGTCATTGAATCCTGTGTGATAGTTTTCTTTTTTGATTTTTTCCACTGATTTTATGTAAAAAATTTCAAATTATTTCTGTAGGTAGTGTGAGATAAGGATCAGAATATGTTCATACAGATATTCAACTGTTATAACTCTTTATTGTAAACACTATTGTTCGTATGTATCCTCAGAAAAGTCCTCCTTAGTGAGGATTGCATTAAAAACAACATCCTTTTCTTAGTGAATTACCATGGTATCTTTGCTAAAAACAACAACAATCAACCATGTAAGCATGGGTCTATTTCTTGATTCGCTTTTCTGTCTCCTTGATTTATATGCCTATCCTGACACCAGTACAATATTTCCTTAATTACCATAGCTTTATATAAAATTTTGAAGTCAAGTAGTAAAAGTTTTAATTGCTTGATTTTCAAATTTCAACCAAATTTGTATTCTTGAGACAAACCTCTTGTGGTCATAATATATAGATTAGTCTTTTTAACAATGTGTTTCTGTACGTGATTAGCTAAAATTGCATTGAAGGTATTTACATTTATATTAATGAAGTGTATTGGACTGTCCTTTTCATTTATTGTAGTCCTTATGTGATTCAGGGTGATTCTGTTTTCTTAAGATTACTTGAGAAGTGGTCCCTCCTTTTCTGTTTTCTTGTAGAACTCATGTAGAATTTGTATTCTTTGCACTTAAATTGTGTGTGAGTATTCACCAAGGAAGCCATCTGGTTCTGGAGTTTGCTTTATGGGAAGGCTTTTTACTACAAATTCAATTTATTTACTAGATATGAAGCTTTTTAGGTTACCTGTTTCTTCTTGAGTAAGTTTTGATACTGTGTGTCTTTCAAGGAACTTGACTATGTTATCCACATGATTGAATTAAAGGCATGAAGCTGTTCACAATATCCCCTTATTTTCCATTTAGTGTTTAGAGGACATCCAAAGGACTTGTGTCTTGTATTTTGCTAGTATTTTGTGCTTTTTATTTGTTTTCTTTGTCCATTTGTCTAGAAATGTATCTTGTTTTATTATATTTTTGAAAGAGCAGCCCTTGATTTCATTGACTTTATTGCTTGTCCATTTCTTATTTTCCTGAGTTCTCTTTTTATTTTTAAGATTTCTTCCTTCCCACTTTGCCCTTAATTTGGTGTTTGTTGTCTAGTTTCTTAAAGCAGTAGCTTAGACTATTAATTTTAAACCTCTCTGTCTTACTACTATAAACATTTAATGCTAAAAATTTCCTTCCAAGCTCTGTTTTACCTGCATCTACAACTTTGATATGCTGCTTTGTCATTTTCATTTAGTTCAAAATATTTTATAATTTCCCTTGGGATTTCTTCATTGACTCATGTCAAATATTTAAAGATTTTCTATATGCTTTTCTGTTTTTTATTTTTAGTTTAATTCCATTGTGATCGGAGAAAATACTCTGTGATTTTGATGTTTGTGATTTTTTTGTGACTTGTGTTATGGGACAAAAGTTTGGCCTATCTTGGTAAATATTCCATGAGTGCTTGGAAGTATGTTTATTGGATGGACTTTCTACAAATGTTAATTAGTTAAAATTGGTAGATAATGTTTAAGTCTGCTATATTCTTATCAATTTTCTCTTTAATGATCTATGAATGACTGAGAGAGAACTGTTGAAATTTTTAACTATAATTGTGGATTCCTCCGTTTCTTCTTTTAGTCCTATTTGTTTTTACTTCATGTATTTTGAAACTCTTTTATAAGGTGAATACACACAGGGCAGTCATAGTATCTTATCTCCGGTAATATTCTTTGATCTGAAGTGTAATTTTTCTAATATTCATTTAGCCGACTTTTTCTTAGTATTTATATGAGATGCTATTTTGCATGATGTCCCATTCTTTAACTTTTAAATTATGTATATCTTTTCCTCAAAAACAGGTTATTTGTAGATAGCATGATTGCTGTGTTTTTAAAAAATGTTTGTTTTATTTCTTTTTTTTTGAGACAGGGTCTCCATTGCCCAGGCTGGAGTGCAGTGGTACAATCACGGTTCACTGTAACCTTCACCTCCCAGGCTCAGGCCACCTCAGTTTCCTAAGTAGTTGGGACTATAGGCATGCACAACCACACTGAGCTAAGTTTTGTATATTTTGTAGAGATGAGGTCTCATTATTTTGCCTAGGCTAGTCTCGTGCTCCGAGGCTCAAGTGATCTGCCCACTTTGGCCTCCCAAAGTGCTAGGATTACAGGCATGAGCCACCATGCCTAGCCAACTACTGTGTTTCTTACCAATCTAAAAATGTCAAGCTTTTAATCAGAGCACAAAAAACAATGATTCTCATTTTTTTTTTGGTCTTAGGATCCCTTTACACACTCTTAAAAATAATGAGAACCCCAAAGAGATCTCGTATCTGTTTATTTATTTATTGGTCTTTGCCTTTATCGTTTAGGGTTGGAAAAATTAAATATGTATTTATTAATTCAGTTTAAAATAACAGTAATAAGCCTATTACAGTTAACAGATAAAACTTTTTTTATTTGGAGATGATCAACAGGAGCCTTAGTTTATTATTCCATTCAAATATTTCCTTCATGTCCCCAGTCAAGCCTGACACTTTTAGATGAAGTAGTTCCTCCCAGGGGTTGGCTGTCAGTGGACAGAGTCCTGTCTTGGCTACACACCACCTCATTCCATCTCCTCTGACAGACGCCTGATTCCTTGGGGTTCTGCCAATGAGCCGACTATGGGTCAGCTCAGTCAGATGGACATTACATCTCTTTGTCTTAGCTGAGAGAGGAGGTCGAGCATTAAACATTTCCCCTCTCACTGCTATTATCTTATTGGATTTAATCTTTTATAAAAGATGTTGAAAAGCTATTTGACTTCAGGCTATGTCTGCTTTCTGCAGGGCAAATATCCTTGAGGCAAGAAATACAAAACACTCTGGCATCCATTTTAAAATGGGAGAGAGTGGAACTGAAAATATAAAGCAAATCAGCTCCAATTAGTATTGAATGATAATATTCTGCTATGTCATTCTGGTGGGGGTGCCATAAAAAGGGTCAGAAAATAGGCCCCCTTTTACAACAAATCGGTTAAAAAATCTATCTACATACACATACATACATATATAATTACAGTTATAATTAAAGGTATATGTAGTTAAATAGTGATGAATATTAAGGAGAGAAAAAGAATGGAAAGAGATCTTTGGTTTGGGGAGAAGGTGTCGTGTTTTATACAGTCTGGCCAAGGGTGGCCTCTGTGAGAAGGTGATATTTGAGTAAAGTACTGAAGAGGTTAAGCAGCTAATCACACAGACATCTGGTGCAAGAACATTCCAAGCAATGGGAATACCAAGAGCAAAGGAAACTGAACTGGAAAGGCAAAATAAAGAGAAGGGAAAATATTTGAATGAAATATAGCAAGAAAGGGGATGATATCTTTAACGTCCAGATGGCTCACATAAATCAATAAGGCACTAACAGAAAAATGAGTAAATATTATGAACAAACTACAAAAGAGTAAGTGCAACAGACTAGCAACAACCCAGAAAAATTATATCTCTACCAACCATGAGTAATGAAATAAATGTATACTAGACTAAGGTAGTGTTTCAACTGCTACATTTCAAAGAAACCAAGATAAAAACAAACAAAACAGTTAAAATTATAATACTAGTACTGGCAAGAACTCAGAGAAACAAACATTAATGTTTTGATGGCCAAAGTGTAAATTGGTATTCTTCTTTGGAAAATCAATTTGGCAATGTGAATCCTAAGCTCAATGGCCTCAAGAGCAGTCATTCTACCTCTGAGAATTTTTCTACCTATATTTGGACATCATTCAAATATGAAAATATATCCAAATATTTGGATATAATCCAAATATGGAAAAAGTACTTGCATATATGTATTCACAAGAGTGGTCAGTGGTATCAGAAGCAAATTAAGTGTCCAGCAACATGATATGAGTTAAGTAAATGTGGCAAATTTTACTCATAAATTAATATGTAGCTATTAAAAGTGATGATTCATTGGCAAAGGCATAGATGGAACTGGAGGACATTATGTTAAGTGAAACAAGCCAGGCATGGAAAAACAAATATCAGCAGGGCCCGGTGGCTCATGCCTGGAATCCCAGCACTTTGGGAGGCCGAGGCAGGCGGATCACCTGAGGTAAGGAGTTCGAGACCAGCCTGGCCATCATGTTGAAACCCCCATCTCTACTAAAAATACAAAAATTAACCAGGTGTGGTGGCGTGCACCTGTAATCCCAGCTACTCAGGAGGCTGAGGCAGGAGAATCACTTGAACCCGGGAGGTAGAGTTTGCAGTGAGCCAAGATCACGCCATTGCACTCCAGCCTGGGTGACAAGAGCAAAACTCCATCTCAAAGAAAAAAACAAAAAACAAAACATAAACAAATATTACATCCTTTCACTTAGATGTGGGAGGTGAAAATTTTAAAAATTGATCACGTGGAGTTAGAGGAGAAGGATAGTTACTAGAGTTTGGGAAAGGGATGAATAAAGTGAAGAGGGTCAATAGGTGCAGAAACAAAGTTAGAAAGGGTAAATAAGATCTAGAATTTGGTAGCACAGAAGAGTGACTATAGTTAACAATAATCTATGGCATATTTTATAATAACTAGTAGAGTGGAACTGGAATGTTCCTAATACAAATAAATGATAAATGAAGTGATTGATACTCCATTTGCCCTGATTTGACCATTACCCATTGTTTGCCTGTATCAAAACATCCCATGTACCCCATAAATATATACTACTCTTAGGTACCCATCATAATTAAAAATAAGGCAATGATTTTTAAAAATTCAAAAATAAAAAACAAAATGATGATTCAAAAATGATTTACTAACATGATGACATAGAAAATGTTTGTGACGTGTTTAAATGGAAGTGGGTGAAATTCTGTAGAACAATCATGTATGTATCTTGATTACAGTTTAAGTTTATAAACTGCTTTCACATGTATACATGTGCACATTCCCGTGTCTGTATGTGTGTTTATTCTTCCTCCCCATGGAGGAAAGGTTGGCCTGCGTTAGCCAGAACTCACCAGATTGTGGCAGCTGGAAGGGAAAAATGGTAGTGCCAGTCCAAAGGCAGTCTGCACGAAGAATTCTTACTTCTAACAATAAGCTTAGTCTTTTTCTATTAAAGACTTCAACTGATTGGACGAAGCCTACCCACAACATGGAGTAATCTGCTATGCTCAAAGCCTGCTAATTTAGATGTTTTTTTCTTGCTTTAAAATGTTTTTTCTTGTTTTAGAATTTATGTTTATTGAACATATTTGAGGTTTACAGTATGATATTTTGATATATACATATACACAGTGAAATGATTACTATAAATTCATCATCTTCCACACACACACACACACCACATGTGTGTGTGTGTGTGTGTGTATGTGGTAAGAGCATCTCAAAGATATTCTTTCAGCAAAATTTCACTATACAATATAATACTATGAACTATAGCTCTCAGGCTCTACATTATATTGCTAAGCTTATTCATCCTACGTTACTGCAAATGTGTATCCTCGACCTACTTCTCCCCATTTCCACACATGATGATGTGGTTTGGCTCTGTGTTCCCATCCAAAATCCCATCTTGAATTGCACTCCCATAATTCCCACGTGTTGTGGGAGGGACCCAGTGGGAGATAATTGAATAACGGGGGCAGTTTCCCTCATACTGTTCTCATGGTAGTGAATAAGTCTCACAAGATCTGATGGTTTTATCAGGGGTTTCTGCTTTTGCGTCTCCCCCATTCTCTCTTTGCCTGCTGTCATCCACATAAGACAGGACTTGCTCCTTATTGCCTTCCACCATAATTGTGAGGCTTCCCCAGCCACATGGAACTGTAAGTCCAATTAAACCTCTTTCTTTTGTAAATTGCCCAGTCTCAAGTACCTCTTAATCAGCAGCACAGGTGTATTATCAGACTAATACACCTGGTAACCATCATTCTACTCTCTGTTTCTATTTATTCTCCCTATTTTTTTAATTCCACATATAAGTAAGTTCATGCACTATTTTTCTTTGTGTCTGGCTTATTTTGCTTAGTATAATATTCTCCAGTTTCATTCATTTTTCCACAAATTGCAATATCTCCTTTAAGGATGAATAAAATTTCTTTGTGTGTGTCTGTGTGTACACCACAATTTCTTTATGATATCTTTATCCATTTGTTGTGGACACTTTGGTTGTTTCTGTACTTTGGCTATTGCAAATAACTGCAATGAATATGGTGGTATGGCCACCTCTACGAGGTGCTGGTTTTAATTCCTTTAGGTATATACCTAACAGAGGGACTGACGGGTCATATGGTAGTTCTATCTTTAATTATTTGAGGGTCCTCCATAATATTTTTCATAATGGCTGTATCAATTTACATTCCCGTCAACAGCGTATAAGAGCTTCCTTTTCTCCACACCCTTTCCTTTTATGTTTTTTATAATAACCAATCTAAAAGGTATGACATGATATCCCACTGTGGTTTTAATTTGTATTTCCCTAATGATTTGTGATGCTTAACATTTTAAAAATATACTATTTGCCCAAGGCCTTGGGAACCCACCCCTTACATCAGTGTGGCCTGGATGTGAGACATGGAGTCAAACGAGATTATTTTAAGCTTTAAGATTTAATGACTCCCCTACCGGGCTTCAGAATTGCATGGGACCTGTAGCCCCTTTGTTTTGGCCAATTTCTCCCTTTCAGAATAGGAGCATTTACCCAATGCCTGTACCCCCATTTGTATCTTGGAAGTAACTAACTTGTTTTTGATTTTACATGAGCATAGGTGGAAGAGACTTGCCTTTTCTCATATGAGACTTTGGACTTGGACTTTTGAGTTAATTCTGGAATGAGTAAAATCTTTGGGGAACTGTTGTGAAGGTATGATTGTGTTTTGAAATGTGAGAAGGACATGAGATTTGGGAGCGCCAGGGGTGGAATAATATGGTTTGTCTCTGTGTCCCCCATCAAAGCTCATGTCAAATTCGAATCCTCAGTGTCAGAGGAGGGGCCTGACTATAGGTGATTGGATCATGGTGTGGACGTCCCCTTTGCTGTTCTTATGATAGTGAGTGAGTTTAAATGAGATCTGGTTGTTTAAAAGTGTGTAGCACTTCTCCCTTAGCTCTGTGTCTCCTGCTTCATCATGGAAATGTATGCCTGCTTCCCCTTTGTCTTCCACTATGATTTTAAGTTTCTTGAGGCCTCACCAGGGGCAGAAGCTTGTGCATCCACAGAAATGTGAACTGATTAAACCTCTTTTCTTTATAAATTACCCAGAATCAAGTATTTCTTTATAGCAGTGTAACAATAAATTAACATACTATTCATATTTCTCTGATGGTTAGTGATACTAAGCAGAGCATTTTTTTTAAATGTACCTGTTGGCCTTTTGTATGTCTTCTTTTGAGAAAATTCTGTTCAGGTCATTCGTTCATGTTTTAATTGGGTTATTTGTTTTCTTGTTATAGAGTTGTCTGAGTTCTTTATGTATTTTGGATATTAACCCCCTAACAGATATAAGGTTTGCAAATATTTTCTCCTAATTCTTAGGCTCCCTTTACATTTTGTTGATTGTTTCCTTTGTTGTGCAAAAGCTTTTAGGTTGATGTAGTCTCACTAGTTTATTTTTGCTTTTGTTGCCTGAACTGTTGATGGAATATTTTAAAAAGTTATTGCCAAAGTCAGTATCAAGGAGGTTTTTCTCCTGTGTTTTCTTCTAAGAGTTTTGCATTCTCAGGTCATATATTTAGATCTTTTAGCCATTTTGTGTTGACTTTTATGTGTGGTATAAGATAAGAGTTCCATTTCATTTTTTGAATGTAGATATTTAGTATGCTCAACATTATTTTATTTACTTCAAATTTTATTTTAGATACAAGGCTACATGTGCAGGTTTATTAAATGGGAATATTTTGTGATGCTAAGGTTTGGAGTATAGATCCTGTCACCCAGGTAGTGAGCATAGTACCCAATAAATAGTTTTTTATCCTACACCCCCATCCACTCTGTAGTAGTCCACATTGTCACTGTTCCTATATTTATGTCCATCTGTGCCCAATGTTTAGCTCCCACTTACAGTGAGAACATGTGATATTTGGTTTTCTGTTTCTGCGTTCATTCACTTACAATTGTGGGTCCATCCATGTTATTACAAAGGACATGATTTCATTCTCTTGTATGACTCCATAGTATTCCATGGGGTATATGTACCATATTTTCTCTATTTACTCCACCGTTGATGGGCACGTAGGCTGATTCCATGTCTTTGCTATTGTGAATAGTAATGTGATGAACATATGTTTGCATGTGTCTTCATGGTAGAATAACTTATTTTTTTTGGATATATACCTATTAATGGAATTGCTAGGTCTAATGGTAGTTCTGTTTTTCGAGAAATCTCCACGCTGCCTTCCACAGTGGCTAAACTAACTTATATTCCCACCAGCAGTGTATCAGCAATTCCCTTTTCTCCACATTCTCACCAGCCTCTGTTATTTTATTTTTACTTTTCAACAACAGCCATTCTGATTGGTGTGAGATGGTATCTCATTGTGGTTTCGATTGGCATTTCTCTGAAGATTAGTTGTTGTGCAGCATTTTTAAATATTTGTTGACCACTTGTACATCATCTCTTCAGAAGTATCTGTTCATGTCTTTTGCTCATTTTTAATGAAGTTATTTTTTTCCTGTTGATTTAAGTTTCCTATAGTTTCTGAATATTAGAACTTTGTCAGATGCATAATTTGCAGATATCTTCTTCTATTATGTAAGTTGTCTGTTTACTTTATTCATAGTTTCTTTTACTGTGCAGAATTTCTTTAGTTTAATTAGGTCCTACTTGTCTATTTTTGTTTTTCTTGCAATTGTTGTGGGGAACTCAGCTGAAATTTCATTGCCTAGGCCAATGTCCTTAATGGTGTTTCATAGGTTGTCTTTCAGGATTTTTATAGTTTGAGGTATTACATTTAAAGCTTACATTCATTTTGAGCTAACTTTTGTATATGGTGAAAGGTAGGGGTCCAAATTCAATCTTCTTCAGATGGCCAGTCACTTATCTCAGCACCATTTTTTGAATAGAGTCTTTCCCCATTGCTTGTTTTTGTAGGCCTTATCAAAAATTTGATGACTATAGGTATGCAGCTTTCTTTCTGAGTTTTCTATTCTGTTCCATTGTGTCTGTTTTTTGTATCTGTACCATACTATTTTGGTTACTGTGGCTTTATAGTGTAGTTTGAAGTTGGGTAATATGATGCTTCTGGCTTTGTTCTTTTTGCTTAGGATTGGCTATTCACACTGCTTTTTGGTTCCATATAAATTCTAGAATAGTTTTTAGCTATTCTTAAATGACATTGGTAGTTTGGTAAAAATAGCATTGAATCTGTAAGTTGCTTTGGGCAGTATGACCATTTTAACAATATTGATTTTTCCAATCGATGAGCATGGAATTTTTTCCATTTATTTGTGTCATCTCTTATTTCTTTCAGCATTGTTTCATAGTTTGCTTTGCAGAGATCTTTCACCTCCTTGGTTAGCTGTGTTTCTAAGTATTTCATTTCTTGTGACTATTGAAGTAGGATTGTGTTCTTGATTTCACTCTCAGCCTGGACATTATTGGTGCATAGAAATGCTACTGATTTTGTACATTGATTTTGTATCCTGAAACTTTACCAGTTCTAGGTATTATGTTTCTTCTGCATGCATACATGTTTCTTCAGCACTACGTATTATGTTTCTTCTGCATGCATACATGCTTTCATTCATTCACTTATTCATTCATTCATTCATATTTGCCAACTGAGAATCATATCATATCATATTTTGATTTTCATGCATTTGATTACTAGGGAAGCTGAGAATAATCTCATAGACTTGGTAGCCAATGTGTTTTTTATTTTGTGCTCAGAGTGTCTGTGCGTCTCCCAACCATACCGTATTGCTCCTTGAAACCTTAATTTTGCATTTCTATCTCTGTGTTGCTACTAGAATCTCAGACGTTCTGTTAATAACAATAAGAACCGAAGGCTCTCAGTGGTACCTTTAGAAAGAATCAGAAATCGTCTAAATATATGTAAGGCAGTAAGGGAGCCTGAGGCAGCCAAATGTCTGATCCTTGTCTCCGCGTTTTTTTGCCTGAGAATCCTGCCGCTGGTGAGCCAAATTCCCTAGGGAAGAGAGAGCTTGTCTGATGTGTTTCCTGTCTAGCAGCTGTGTGGGTGTTGGCTCAGCTACACCAGAGCCCCGCTGGGATCAGGATTTCTCCTTTCTTAGCTGGTTCCTGCTGCTAGGGGATGAGAGGCTGGGAAGGGAGGACTGGGCTGTCTCCTGCTTCAGTCAACAAAGTGAATCAGACAAAGAATGAGGCTGGACTCATCAAGGGTGAGTGGGAGAGAGCATCATCAAGGTCTTTTAAATCAGACAGGGTAAGACACCATCCTTATGGAGAGAAAGCTGGGCTACTGGTTATGAAACTTCTATGCATTGCAGTATGTGATGATGGGCTTTCCATCTGCCATTCCACCTTTGCAACTTGACTGGCAAGAGGAGTGTATTACAGCTGCCACTCAGAGGTAGTGAAACAGCCTGGAGCTTAGCTGTTTCTTCTTCCCATGATTCTGATTCTTTCTGGCTTCTAACTGCCCTGTTTCCCCAAACCCTTGCAGGTTAGGGACCCCATAAGGAATTCACTGGTGTCTTCCACTTATGTGTGAGACAGCACCTGTCTCCTCATGCTTTCAGCCCCTGTGGTTGGGAGCCAGGGGTTCTTCCTAAGCCAGAAGCAGCAGGTTAACAGAAAGGCCTGGGGGCTGTGTCCTGCATGGCTTTCCTCACTTCTTCTATGGGATTTGCCAGAAATGAGCCTTACCTTTCACTTCAGTGGGGCTTGAGGGTAAAGTAAAAATCATCAATTTGTTCCCCCTTAGTCTTTATACTACTTGTGTGTTCTTAAGAGGTTTTCTTACCACTCTGTGCCTCTGGATAGGGAAGCTCAGAACACACAAAGCGTAGATAACTAAGCCACCTTCACAAACTAGTCTAGAACTAATTTCCCTTCTCCCCTTCCCAAATCCTATAGACACATGGAAGGTTCAGCTGAGATTTAAAACCAAACAGCTGAAATTAAAAAAAAAATTCAAAAGCAAAATAAAAACACACTCAGTTGTTTTGTTTCAACTTTCTGCTGCTGTGAATTTTTTTTTGTTGAGGCCCTGTTTTCTTTGAGCAAAACTACTCCCTAAAATCAGTCTTTGCTTTTTCATATCTCATGTGGCACATATAAAAGAGTATGTTTTGCTTTTTTTGTGGGGGGTCATAGTAAATATCTTAAGCACTCCTCTGCTATAAAAATTATCCCCTTGTATTGAAATTTGCCTGTCTCATTGCCTATATCTTCCAATAAACTAGGAACTCTTCAGAGAATATACTACCTTGTTTTGATCATTGTAACTCCAACACCTTGTATAGTGCCTAACTTGTAAATAAAGAATGTAAATTTAATGGTGAATGTAATGTACTGTAAATTTAATGGTGAATGAATGAATGAATGAATGAATAAATGGTGAATGACTAAATGAATGGTGAATGAATAAATGAAGATATATTGCTTATAGTTCCAATCCTCTGACAATAACATTAAGGGTCAACATTGTCTCTCTCTCTGACAAATCAGTAATCTCAAACAGACAAGTTCTAGAGGCTACATGTGAGGCCTAGAAGCTCACATGCAGCAGTGATCTTTAAGATATCCCACGAGCAGAACCTTTCTTTTCACAGGCGCCTGAGTATAATGGGGAGAAAGCTAAAGTCACACAAAGCAATAGAGCAATAGTATAGATAGATTGATAGATAGATAGATAGATAGATAGATAGGCAGAATCTTTAGGATTTTCTAGGTCTAGAATCATATCATCAGTGAAGAGAAAGTATGACTTCTCATTTTCTTATTTGGATACCTTTTATTTCTTTTTCTTGTCTGATTGCTCTGGCTAGGATTTTCAGTACTATATTGAATAGGAGTGGTGAAAATTGGCATATTTTTCTTGCTCCAGTTCTCAAGGCAAATGATTTGAGCTTTTGCCCATTCAGTGCGATGTTGGCTATGAGTTTGTCCCAGATGGCTCTTATTATTTTGTCATATGTCCCTTCAAGGCCTAGCCTGTTGAGGGTTTTTGTTATGAAGAGATGTTGGAAATTATTGAAAGCATTTTCCACATCTATTGAGATGATCATGTGGTTTCTGCTTTTGATTCTGTGTACGTGATGAATCACACTCATTGTTTTGCCCATGTTGAAACCATCTTGCCTCCCAGGAATAATGCCTAGTGGATTAGGAGTTGTTATTATTACATCAAATAAAACAGACTTTATTCATTTATTTAATTTTTTACACAGGATCTTACTCTGCCACCCAGGCTTGAGTTCAGTGTCATGTGGCACACACATGACTCATTGCAGCTGCAACTTCCTGGGCTTAAGGGATTCTCCTGCTTCAGTCTCCTGTGTACTTGAGAACACAAGCCTGTGCCACCATGCCTGGGTAATTTTTTGTTGTTTTTGTTGCTGTTTGTTTTTTTCTAGAGACAGGGTCTCACTTTGTTGCCCAACCTGGTTTCAAGCTCCTGGCCTCAAGCAATACTCCCATCTTGGCCTCCCAAAGTGCTTGGGTTATAGGCATGAGCCACCACACCTGGCCAAAACAGATTGTAAACCAATAAAAATAAAGTAGAACAATGAAGGGCACTATATAATGATAAGGGGTACAATCCAACAAGCAGCCTTAACTATCCTAAATATATACACAACCCACATTCAAGCACCCAGATTCATAAAATAGCTCTGTCTTGGCCTATAAAAAGACTTAAACAAGCACACAATAATAGGGGAAGACAAACACTCCACTGACAGTTTTAGACAAATTATACAGGCAAAAATCTAACAAAGAAACTCTGGACTTAAACTCAACACTTGACTAAGTGGACCTAACAGACATCTACAGAACACTCCACCCAACAACCACAAAATGTACATTCTTCTCATCTAAGAATATATTAGAATATATTCTAAGTCATAAAGCAAGACTCAACAAATTTTAAAAATAAGAAATTGCACCAAGTACACTCTCATACCACAGAGCAATAAAAATAGAAATCGACCCCAAGAAAGCTCTCAAAACTACACAAATACAAGGAAATTAAACAACTTACTCCTGAATAACTCCTGGGTATACACTAAAGTTAAAGCAGATATAAAGAGTTCTGTGAAATTAATCAAAATAGGGACACAACTTCCTAAAATCTCTGAGATTTAGCCAAAACAGTATTAGGAGCAAGGATCTAGAATCAGAAATACCATTTGACCCAGCAATTCCATTACTGGGAATATACTCAAAGGAATATAAATCATTCCATTATAAAGATACTATGCAGTCACAAAAAGGAATGAGATCGGGTCCTTTGCAAGGACATGGATGAAGCTGGAAGTCATCATCCTCAGCAAAGTAACATAGGAACAGAAAACCAAACACCACATGTTTTCACTCATAAGTGGCAGTTGCACAATGAGAACACATGGACACAGGGAGGGGAAAAACACACACCAGGGCCTGTGGGGGCGGGGTGGGGGAAGGGGAGGGAGAGCATCAGGACAAATAGCTAATAGATGTGGGACTTAAAACCTAGGTGATGGGAAGTGCTACAAACCACCATGGCACATGTATACCTATGTAACAAAGCTGCATTAGGTTTGTATATCACATTGGATAGTATGGACATAATTCTTCCAATCCATGAAAAGTGACTATTTTTCTATGTATTTGTGTTATCTTCAATTCCTTTGATTGATGTTTTATAGTTTTCAATGTATACATTTTTCACCTCCTTAAATTTATTCCTAAGTATTTGATTCTTTTTGACGCTATTATAAATAGGATTGTCTATTGATTTATTTATCAGAAAGACTGTTTCATGTGAAAAAATTAAATGTTAGCCTCATCTAAAAAATATCTTCTCAGAAACATTTAGAATAATCTTGATCAACTATCTGGATTTCATGGCTTAGCCCAGTTGACACATAAAACCAATGATCACAGCCTTCAACTGCTCCAGGTTTCCATTATTCTTCAACCTCATAATACTATGAAAAAAAAAGAGCACCTCTTCCTTGATGGTTCTAAAAAAGTCCGAGAGAATGTTGGGCTGCCTTGATGTACATGGCAATCTCTAATCCCAATGAGCAGAGATTGGCATATTAGTGTTTGACATGCCTAGGTCACACTGAGTGAGGTAGAAGGGGCAGCCAAAATTCTACCAACAGAATGGCTTTCTTAAAGAAAAGGCATAGAGAACAAGGAGGATAAAACAGGCATGTTGAGCAGGTAGAAGTTCTGACTATATGTTCCTGAAGACATTATCCTAGCCAACCTGCACAGCACTTTCAATATTGCACTAATATACTCTAATATCTTTTTTTTTTATTTTCCAAGTACAGTTCTTTATTTGTTCAGAAGAATAAAAGAGGAGATAATTTCTGTCTTCCCTGGTTGCACCATAACTTTAGAATTTGTTTATAGATATGAATACATCTGTTTTCCAACAGCACTGAAAAATTCACATCTATCGAAGTCATAAAGGGTTTTAAAACCATTTCTCAAGATTAAGAGTCAAACATCAGGGTCTTGTTAGACTAGAAAATAGACCTCTCTGGATATATGTACTACTAACAACAATCCCAAAGACTGTCTTGTGGGATGGAGTTAGGCTATGACCAAGTGGTCCCAGATGGCTAGGGGGTGGGAGTAATAATAAGAAAAAAAATCAGTGTAAGGAAAAACTATGGAATTTATGCCCTTGGAAGATAATCAGCTCCCCATTAATGGTGACATTTAGGGACATTAGGGAGATGCTATAGAATTACTGATTAGGGAAATTGCTTATACATAACACAGGGAGTTAGACTAGAATCTAATGATTAGATTTTTTTTTTTTTCTTTCAGGTCCTAAATACTCGTAGCAAACCCAAGAATGTTAGGGTTGGGTGGAATAGTGAAGGCATAAGTACTTATATTTCTTAATGTAACAATAAATATGTCAGTGAGGACCCATTTTAGCACAATCCAGCTTATTTTGTCTGCTAAAATAAATGTTGAATTTTAATATCAAAATACTTAATACTTTGACTTTTTTGCTTCTCTTGCAGAATATCTTTGATTATTCAACCTTGCATTTTCAAGAGGTAGTGCTCATTTTTACAAATTGATAAAAAAGGAGGAAATTTGAAAGCTAATTTTATTTTTTTATTTTTCTAATTAATTAATTTATTTATTTATTATTATTATACTTTAGGTTTTAGGGTAAATGTGCGCAATGTGCAGGTTAGTTACATATGTATACATGTGCCATGCTGGTGCGCTGCACCCACTAACTCGTCATCTAGCATTAGGTATATCTCCCAGTGCTATCCCTCCCCCCTCCCCCCACCTCGCAACAGTCCCCAGAGTGTGATGTTCCCCTTCCTGTGTCCATGTGTTCTCATTGTTCAATTCCCACATATGAGTGAGAATATGTGGTGTTTGGTTTTTTGTTCTTGCGATAGTTTACTGAGAATGATGATTTCCAATTTCATCCATGTCCCTACAAAGGACATGGACTCATCATTTTTTATGGCTGCATAGTATTCCATGGTGTATATGTGCCACATTTTCTTAATCCAGTCTATCATTGTTGGACATCTGGATCCCTTCCTTACACCTTATACAAAAATCAATTCAAGATGGATTAAAGACTTAAATGTTAGACCTAAAACCATAAAAACCCTAGAAGAAAACCTAGGCATTACCATTCAGGACATAGGCATGGGCAAGGACTTCATGTCTAAAACACCAAAAGCAATGGCAACAAAAGCCAAAATTGACAAATGGGATCTAATTAAACTAAAGAGCTTCTGCACAGCAAAAGAAACTACCATCAGAGTGAACAGGCAACCTACAAAATCGGAGAAAATTTTCGCAACCTACTCATCTGACAAAGGGCTAATATCCAGAACCTACAATGAACTCCAACAAATTTACAAGAAAAAAACAAACAACCCCATCAAAAAGTGGGCGAAGGACATGAACAGACACTTCTCAAAAGAAGACATTTATGCAGCCAAAAGACACATGAAAAAATGCTCATCATCACTGGCCATCAGAGAAATGCAAATCAAAACCACAATGAGATACCATCTCACACCAGTTAGAATGGCGATCATTAAAAAGTCAGGAAACAACAGGTGCTGGAGAGGATGTGGAGAAATAGGAACACTTTTACACTGTTGGTGGGACTGTAAACTAGTTCAACCATTGTGGAAGTCAGTGTGGCAATTCCTCAGGGATCTAGAACTAGAAATTCCATTTGACCCAGCCATCCCATTACTGGGTATATACCCAAAGGACTATAAATCATGCTGCTATAAAGACACATGCACACGTATGTTTATTGCGGCATTATTCACAATAGGAAAGCTAATTTTAAATTGTTTTGCCATAAGGCCTTGAACTATAGCTGCTCAATGTCTTCATCTTCTAACAATTTTTGGGCAGAAGTGACATAGTAATTTTGTTGACGTAAATGATAGTTTCTCATGAATGTAATTCTCACATATTCATTCAAAAGGTATGCCTTCAAGTCGTCACATTTAAATGCTGAAATCCTATTTATGTTTTAGAATGACAACTCGGAGGCAAACAAGTAATTGAAGAAAAAATGAAAGAAAAAGTCAATTTACAACATGCATGAAGAATGTTAAAAATCAATTTAACAAAAAGAGATCTCCTAGCTTAAAAATTTCTAGTTGTATAGGTCAAAATAACCAAGAATTAGCAATTTCAATATAATAATGATAATAATGATAAATAATAACAAAAGAGAAAAATGAAGAAAATATTAGAAGAAAAATTACAACAAAATCAAATGTTAAATATTAAAGTAGTAATAAATATTTTTAAATAAGTAAAGCTGTAAACAAATTGAAATCAAAACTAGATCAAAATAGCTAAATGCAAAAACTACAAACCACACTTCATAACTTTTACAAAAATTAACTCAAAAGGTGTAATAAACATAAAGGTAAAACCTGAAACTACAAAATATGACAAAGAACATATAGGTATTAATACTTGTCACCTTGGATTAAGCAGAGATTTTTTTAGCCAGATTTATAAAGGGAAAACTTGATCAATTGTACTTCATCAAAACAAAGAACTTCTTCTAAAAAGAAATTGTTAAGAAGATACTGCACACATCAACCCCAGATCACACATTATTTTCATCTGTACACAGAACTTATTCCAAGATTGTCCACATGCTCAGCCATAGAGCAAATCTCAATAAATTCAAAAAAATCAAAATCATACCAACCATACTCTTGGACCACAATGTAATAAAAATAGAAATCAATACCAAAAAGATCTCTCAATACCACACAATTACATGGAAATTAACTTGATCCTGAATGACTTTTGGTTAACAATGAAATAAAGGCAGAAATAAACATTTCTTTGAAATAAATAAAAACAGATTCACAAAATACCCAAATCTCTGGAAAAGCAAAAACAGCGCTAAAAGTTTATAGCACTAAATGCCTACCTCAAAATATTAGGAAGAACTCTAATTATCTAATATCACACATAGATGAAATAGAGAAACAAGAACAAACTAACACCAAAGCTATCAGAAAAAAAAGAAATAACTAAAATCGCCATGGAGTTAACTGAAATTGAGACCCAAAAGTCCATACAAAGAATGTTTATTATTTGAAAGAATAAACGAGACTGATAAACTCCTAGAGGCTGTGCGCAGGTTCCTCATGCCTGTGATCCTGGCACTTGAAAAGGCTGTGGTGGGAGGATGACTTGACCCCAGAAGTTTGAGATCAGCTTGGGCAACATAGTGAGATTCCATCTCTATAGAAAATATAAAAACTAGCCAGGCATGGTGGCACACAGCTATCATCCCAGCTACTGTGCATGCTGAGATGGGAGTATTTTGTATGTCCAGGAATTTGAGGCTGCAGTAAACTATGATCACACTACTTCACTCAGCCTGGGCAACAGAGTGGGATCCTGTGAAGAAGGAGAAAGAGAAGAAGGAGAAGGAGAAGAAGAAGGAAAAGGGGAAGGAGAAAGAAGAAGGAGGAGGAGGAGGAGGAGGAGGAAGAAGAAGAAGAAGAGGAGGAGGAAGGAGAAAAAAAGAAAAAAGAAAAGATCACTAGCTAGACTAACAAAGAAAAAATTGAGAGAAGATTCAAATAAGCACAATTAGAAACAATAAAGGTACCAACAACTGATCCCACAAGACATGTGAAAGAGAGTTTATGAAGTCTTCTATGCACACAGCTAGAAAATATAAAGGAAATGGATAAATTTCTGGAAACATGCAATCTCCCAAGTTTGAATCAGGAAGAAATTCCAGCACCAAATAGACCAATATCTGGCTCTGAAATTCAATCAGTAATAAGAAACCTACCAACCAAAAAAAGCCCTGGACCAGATGGATTCACAACCAAATTCCCAGACATACAAAGAAGAGCTGGTACCAATTCTGCTGAAACTATTCAAAAAATTGAGGAGGAAGGACTCCTCCTTAACTCATTCTACAAAGCCAGCATCACCCTGATACTACAACTTGGCAAAGACACTCTGAAAAAAGAAAACTACAGGTCAATATCTCTGATGAAGATAGTTGCAAAAATCATCAACAAAATTCTAGCAAACTGAATTCAACAGCACATCAAGGAGTTAATTCATCATGATCAAGTAGGCTTCATTCCTGCGATGCAAGTTTGTTTCAACATAATCAAGGCAATAAATGTGATTTACTACACAAACATAATTAAAAACAAAGACCGTATGATCATCTCAAAGAAAAAGCTTTCAATAAAATCCAACATCCCTTTATGATAAAATTCCCCAAGAAACTAGGCAATGAAGAAACATACCTACAATAGTAAGGGCCATCTATGACAAACCCATAGTCGACCTTATATAGAACAGGAAAAAACTGGAAGCATTGCCCTTGAGTTCTGGAACAAGAAAAGGATGCTCACTTTCATCATTCCTATTCAACATAATACTGGAAGTGCTAGCCAGATCAATCAGGCAAGAGAAAGAAATGAAAGGCATCCAAATAGGAAAATAAGAAGTAAAACTATATCTTTTGGCAACTGATAAGGTTTTATACCTAGAAAACACTAAAAACTCCACCAAAACACTGCTGGAACTGGTAAGAAACTTCAGTAAACTTTCAGGATACAAAAGCAATGTAGGAAGGTAAGTAAGATTTCTATACACCAATAACATTCCAGCTGAGGGTCAAATAGAGAATGCAATCCCATTTTATAATAGCCACATGAAAAAAACACATAGGAATACATTTAACTAAGGAGGTGAGAGATCTCTATGAGAAGAACCTACAAAACACTGCTAAAAAAAATTAGAGATAACAAAAATAAACAGGAAATCATTTTATGCTTGTGGATTAAAAGAATCAATATCACTAAAATGACCATACTATCCAAAGCAATTTACAGATTCAATGTTATTTCTATCAAACTATCAATGTCATTTTCACAGAATTGGAAAAAAAATTCTGAAATTTATAGGAAACCTAAAAGGAGCCTGAATAGTCAAAGTAATCCTAAGGAAAAGGAACAAAGTTGGAGGCATCACCATTACTCAACTTCAAACTATACTATAAGGCTACAGTAAACAAAACCACATGGTACTGGTACAAAAAGAGACATATAGACCAATGGAACAAAATAGAGAATCTAGAAATAAACCTGCACACCTAACAGACATCGAATGTTTGGGAAAGTCAACAAACATAAATCATGGGGAAAGGAATACCTATTCAATAAATGGTGCTGCGATAGCTGGCTAGCCATTTTCAGAAGAATGAAACTGCACGCTTACCTTCCACCATACAAAAATTAACTCGAGATGAATCAAAGATAAGATCTCAAACTGTAAGAATCCTAGAAGAAAACCTAGGAAAAACCATTCTGGACATCAGCCTTGAAAAATAATGTATGACCAAGTTCTCAAAAGCAATTGCAACACAAACAAAAATAGACAGTGGGACCTAAGTAAACTAAAGACCTTCTGCACAACAAAAGAAACCATCAACAGAATAAACAGGCAGCCTACAGAATGGGAGCAAATGTGTGCCAACTATACATCCAACAAAGATCTAATTTCCAGAATCCATAAGGAATTAAACAACTGAACAAGCAAAAAACAAATAACCCCATTAGAAATGAGCAAAAGACATGAAGAGATACTTCTAAAAAGAAGACAAGTGCCCAAAAGACATATGAAAAAATGCTCATTATCTCTAATCATCAGAGAAATGCAAATCAAAACCACAATGACACCATCTCACACCAGTCAGAATAGCTAGTGTTAGAAGGCAAAAAACAACAGATGTTGGCGAGGTTGCAGAGAAAAGAGAATGCTTGTATACTGTTCATGGGAGTGTAAATTAGTTCAGCCACTGTTGAAAGCAATGTGGAGATTTCTCAAAGCACTTAAAACAGAACCATCATTTTAGCCAGCAGTCCCATTCCTGAGTAAATACCCAAAAGAAAAGATATGATTCTACCAAAAAGACACATGCACTTGCATGTCCATTGCAACACTATTCACAATAGCAAAGACACAGAATCAACCTAGATGCCCATCAATGTTGGACTGAATAAAGAATATGTAGTACATATACACCACGGATTACTACACAACCATAAAAAAGAATTATACCCTTTGCAGCAACATGGATGCAGCTGGAAGCCATTATCCTAAGTGAATTAACACAGGAACAACAACAACAACAACAACAACAAAAGCAAATACCACATGTTCTCACTCATAAGTGGTAATTAAACACTGGATACTCGTGAACATAAAGATGGCAACAATAGACACTTGGGGCTACTAGAGTTGGAAATAAGGGGAGCAAGAGTTGAAAAATTAACTGCTGGGTACTGTGCTCAGTACCTGGGTGACAGCATCATTCATACCACAAACTTCAGCATCACACCATATACCCAGGTAACAAACCTGCACACATAACCCCTGAATCTAAAATAAAAGTTGGAAAAAAGATAAAATAAAGGCTTGTAATGGGGTCGGGGGGAAAGAAAGAACCAGCCACGGACTGAAATAAAATATCCTCAGTCACCTATTTGAGAAAGGACTTGTGTCCAGAAAACCTAGAGAACTCTTAAAATTTAGTAATTCAAAGAAACAAACTACTCTATTAAAAATGAAGAAAATATCTGAACAGATATAGCACTAAAGAAAATATATAGATGTCAAATAAACACATGAAGAGATACTTAACACTATTAGTCATTAGGCAAATGGAAATTAAAGCCACATTGGAAACCACTACACGCTTGTTAGAATAGGTAATAATATAATAACGACAATGACAAAAATATTAAGTGTTGTAAGAACATAGAACAACTGGAATTCTCATACTTTCCTGATTGTGTGCAAAGCATTACAACTGATTTGTAAAAATTTTGGCAGTGTCTCATACAGTTTGACATACTCACTCTAAGCTGTTTAACCAAGTGAAATGAAATTTTATGTTCACACAAACCTCTGTATGCATATTATTATGGTGTCTTTATTCTTAATCACCGAAAACTAGAAACAACCTAAAATGTTCATCAACTAGGGAATGGGTAAGCAAACTGTTTCATCTAATCAAAGAGAGCCAAGTCTTGAAACACTGAACAAATGGATGAGTTTCAAATGCATTTGAAACTCAATGAAAAAAGTCAGGTTTAAGAGACCGCATACTCGTGCTGCCATCTACATGACCTTCTTGCAAAGACAAAATGATTAATATAAGGACAGTAAACAGACCAGTGTTTGCCATGAGTTGATAGTGGGATGAAAAAGGATACAAGGGAATTTTCTTCTATATCTTGACTATGGTAGTAGTCCTTTGACTATATTTGTTGAGACTAGTAGAACTGTGCCCTAAAAAAAATGTGAACTTTACTGTGTATAACTTACACTTCAATAAAATAAATGGAAAAACAGTACTAAGTCACACAAGTTTTGGCTTTAGTAAACAAGAGCATTGCTGTCCTGTGGCATCACCTCAATAGCCTTCTTGGTCTATATCTGAAATCTCAGAAAGTGGGTCTTAGCAACTTGGCATACCCATGTGTACTTAACATAGGATGGGCCTCCTGCCAAAGACAGGCAGCTTCTCAAGCTGCCAGGATGTATTCCTGAACTCCCATTAATCCCATTAAGAACAAGCCAATGACTTTAATTTGGATTCCTGATTGAACTGTAAATTGCACTCCATCTGCTTTGTAGTCTAAGCAACAGATAGGCCAACTCTTCCTGGAGAGGAATTTGCTTAAATGCTCAAATTGGGGAAATGGGCAGCTGAAGATATTGGTGCCAAAGCTCTGGTCATTAGAGAAATCTTCTTCAGCCCGAGCGTGAGAGGGGACATTTTCTTGATGTCTCCGTTTGTCACTCGTAGGCCCATCTGGCATTTGTGGTGATACAGAAAAGTGTGCTAATATGACTGATAAAAGTATAAAATACTCCCATTTTTTCCTTGGGGAAAATGTTCCAAGACCCCCAGTATGTACGTGAAACTGCAGATAGTAGCAAATCCTATAGATACTATATTTTTCTCTACCCAGATATACCTATGAGAAAGTTTATTTTGTAATTAGGCACAGTAAGAGATTAACAATAATAACTAACAATAAAGTAGAAAAATCAGAGATAACAAAAATAAATGGGAAAAATAATAAATAATAAAAAGTTATAATAAAAAATAATAAGTTATGTGAATATGGTCTCTCTCTCTCACAATATCTTATTGTACTTTCCTCACCGATTTTTGAATCTCAATTGACTTTGCGTAACTGAAACCATGGAAAGCTAAACCTTAGGTAGGGGGAGACTGCTGTATTTTCATCATCTGTGCAGTTCTACTCCAGGCTGGCCCACTTGCCCCAAGCGATCCTTGCTCAAGGAGAGTTTCCGATGTGGGCTTCTAAGGTGTTTTCAAATTGTTGCTCTGCTGTTACATCGTAGTTGGTACTTTTCTTTAAGAAAATGCATTATTCCAGTAGGACTGGAGACGTTGTTTTACAATCAGAGTAGGGAGAATTTTAGAGCTTTAATAGTACTGAATATTTCCAAGGCAGAGGAGATAGCTGAAGTCTGAAGTCTAGAATCCTGTGTGGTGAAACAAGTTATTGAAGTGAGTGCTCCTAACTAAATAGGCTCTGTGTTTGCCTACTCAGTTTCTTTACCTCTTCTACCCTTCAAAGAAGAGCCTGCATAGCCAACCTGGTTCTTTGGAATTGCTCGGGTGCAAAATAGAGAGGAGAGTTGAAGGCTGGAAAGAAATGAGCCTCTTGGGATGAGACAAGAGAAAATTTTCGAAGAGTTTTGAGGGAGGTGATGGAGTAGTTATACTGTGCAAAGAAAATGAATGGAAGAGAACATAATATTTTAGGCTGAATTGTTATGATCTACATTCAAGATATGCCCCCAAACCTATGGAAATAAAAAATTAAAAAAATAAAAATCATAATAGAAAGACAAAAAATAAAAGAAGACTAGCCAAAAAGAACCTGACTTAGTTTACATTTAATTTGGATTACTCACCTTTTGTAATTTTTTAGTTATTTTTCTTGTTCTGCTCTGAATTTGACTAGATGGCTGAGCCTGGGCCATGACAATGATAAATTTTTGCTTCAGACCTGGGTGTTACCTTGTCTTTCTCCTATTACTCACTCCTGTATATGATTCCTCATCAAAATGTTGGTTTTATCTTAGAATTCTGCCTTGATTCCTCTTCATGGCAACCACAAATCATTTTCTTATGTGAAGAGACTTTTAAGACACCCTCTTCAACACTCTGTCTACATTTAGTCTATCCTCATTAATTATTTTTCTATAATACCACAAGAAAAATCTTTCTAAAACGGAAATGTGATTCTGGTTGCCTCTTGCTTAATACTCTCAATAATTGTCCACTGTTCATGAGATAAGATCCAAACCCTTATCAGGGTATTGGATATCATCCGTGGTTTCAATCCAACCTTTTTCAACCTTATTTCCAACCAGATTCCAAGGAATACATATCTACTAGAAGTACTCAGACTAGGCTTGACTCCATTTACTGCATTTCAATGCCTTTGTGTATAATCTCTTCGTCTGGAATGTTCTTCCTAAGTGTCTACCTTGTTCTCAAATTTCTGTTCCTCTTTTAGTGCTCACCTTGAGGCATATTCTCTTTTCTGGAATCTCCTCTCTGTACTTCCTCAGCATCCTACATTTCTGACCACTTTGTCTCCTACCACATATATATGGGAGAACCGTGAGATAAATTAATATTAGAAAAAGGCCAGGTGCAGTGGCTCACGCCTGTAATCTCAGCACTTTGAGAGGTGAAGGTAGGCTGACTGCTTAAGCCCAGCCTGTGTAACATGGCAAAACCCTGTCTCTAGTCTCTACAAAAAAAATAAAAAATAAATAGCTGGGCGTGACACAAGCCTGTGTTTCAGCTACTCAGGAGTTGGGAAGATCACCTGAGTCCCAGAGGTTGAGGCTGCAGTGAGCTATATATATAAAAAAAAAAAAAAAGAAAAAAAAATTACCCTAAGATGAACATATTTATTATGTAGAGTACATTAGCTTTTCTTTGTTTCAACCCCCTGATTCCAGAATAAGATCTTAGCCCTAGGGAAAGGTCATCAAATGGTTGTACTTGATTTTATTTTTACTTATTTCTGTATAAAAACAATATATTCCTTCCTACCCCAGTGAATTATGTGGCAACCTTATAATATAATACAACCAACACAAGTTGTAGGCAGCTTTTTGAAAAAAAACCTTTATAAATACATAATTCACGTATCATACAATGTATCCATCTAAAGTGTACAATTCAATATTCTCAAAATATATTAACAGGGTTGTGTGAGCAGCAGAACCATCTAATTCTACAATATTTTTGTCTTTCTTAAGAAGTACTATACTGTCGGCAGTCATGGCCCATTGTCCCCGACCCTACCCCTGCCCCTGGCAGCCAGTAATCTACTTTCTGTCTCTATACATTTTGCCAATCTGAACGTTTCATATAAATAGACTCATACAAGATGTGGTTTTCCATCACTATTTCTTACTGTTTTTTGTTAAAAACAATACATTTTAGAGAACTTATTCTAATATATTGTTACTTGCGTGTCCTTTAATTTTTTGTTAAAAACTGGACATTTTAGGTTATATAGTGGAGCAACTTTAGATATTGACCTCCCCAGCAGGTTATTGTTCGTGGTTATTTGCTTAGTCATTCATTTGTTTCATGGCTTGGCTGAATTAGTTCTAGAAAATCTATTTCCCTGATAATTTGTGGCCTCTGATATCCTCAGGCTGTTTTTTCCCCTGGTGTCTACCTTTAGACTGGCTGCTAGGGCTTACCCCTGGGTCATCAGAAGCCACTTATTCGTCAAAAGTTGTGCTTAACTCCCCGGGACAGTTTTATTTTAACCCATTACCATTGGGTGTGCATATGGCTCGGAGGCGGCTATCACAGGTTAAAGAGTTTACAGCATTTTGACCATATTCAGTCAGGAGTAGCAGATGGGAGATTTCCTTTCTGGTTTCTCCTGGAAGGGTGCAGCCTTGGGCACACACAGTCTTCCAGACTGACAGGGGCGAGTATGAGTTTATGTGCAAGCCTGGCCTCCTAGGAGTTGCCTCTGCATCTGAATAGTCAGTGTTGGGTCAGGGTTGTATTTAAGCCTCCTGGCAATGAGGCTTCTGCCTTGCTTTGTGACTTGGAGAATGCCTGGCAACCCATTGTCTCTGCTGCTGCTGAGTGGATTTAGCCTAGCACATGAGCACAGCATTCTTGACCCCTAGAACTAACCATGGTCCCAGGAGAGCTCTTCCAAGTTGCCTGCTTTCTTGGTTCTCTCTATTGAACTACTGTAGGCTCTGTTATTTTGCTTGTGTCAGGGAGCTACAGCTTCCTTTCCAGATCTTTCTTGTCTCCCACAACACTCACAGGCATGGAGTTCTCCATGCTTTTTTCAAATAAAATCAATTTCCTGAGAGAGAGGTGCAGGCGCTCTTGTCCAAAAGCCCTGCCTTGCCCAGTGGAGAGCAGCCCTTCACCACTAAGATGGAACTGGGCATGGGACCCACTTTTTTGGAGTAAGACATGGTGGTGGATCCTTCATAAATGGCTTGGTGCCCTCCCATAGTAATGAAAGAGTTCTTGCTGTATTGGTTCACAGGAGAACTGGTTGTTTAAAGGGCCTGGCACTCTTCCCCTCTTACTTCTTCCCTTGCCGCATGACATGCTGGCTCCCCTTCTTCCCCTTCCACCATGATTTAAAGCTTCCTGAGGTTCTCACAAGAAGCAGATGGTGGAGCCATGCTTCCTGTACAGCCTACAGATCCCTGTGCCAAATAAACCTCTTTTCTTTCTTTATAAAGTACCCAGCCTCAGGTATTCCTTGACAGCAATGCAAAACAGAGTAATACAGGTCCAGAACTCCTGGCCTGTGCTGCCTGAAATAAGGCTTCCCCTCTAGGAGTGAGGGCTGGGTGGGTAAAGAGAACTACACACACTTCTCAGCTGTTGACTGGAATAAAGCCTTCGTGGCACAGGCCTTGGGGAGGTAGGGTATGAAAAACTCAAGCAGACTTCTCCTTCAGGTAAAGCCATAACCCTAGATTGTGAGCTGGGGAATTTGAATCCTCAATTTTCTTGGTTGCCTCTGCCCAGAGATGTTAGTGGTTTATATGCCATGGACTCTCACTTTTCTTACTAAAATTTTGTAAACTTTCTTGAATAATTTTTTACTTTAATATGTCCTTGGGACACTTTCCAGGCACTTTAAATAATTGGTTTGTTTTGTTGCTTTATTATTTTCACCAGTTAAATTGTTACTTTGCTGGGAAAAGGATCCACTGAGCTTCTTACTCTGTCATTTCTGAAGTCCTGGAATTATTTTCTTCCCACAACAAGTACATGGTATTCTGAATCAAGGAATAAATGAATGCTTTTTTTTCCATCTGTGACCTCTACTTGCTTACATTATCACTTTTATTACAACCATATAAACTTCTATCTCTTAAGCTTAGGGTTTTGAAACTCTGCTCCAAATTCACCCCTTCTCACACAGTTTCCATTTATCTTTCTGAACTCTCTATGAAAATAAATATGGTTGAGAGCATTTATTGAGTTCTTTCAAATCTTTGGCTTTATTTCTCTGTAGCAGACTTTTATGTGCTCAGTATAAGGTAGGGGCTTAATAAATGTTGGTTCCTTTCCTCCCTTTCTTCCTTTGCGTCACATAAACATCCTATGCCTTTTGTTTAGGTGCTAACCAAAACTGTCTTTTCTCTCTTACTAGACTGTTCAAACTCTAAGAACAAGGAAGCCCATTTTTCTTTCTCTGAATTTTTCCTGCTGCTGGCACTATACTTTTCATGTGGTAGGCACTCAATACATGTTTGTTAATTTCTTATGTGTATAAAGTAAAATTGCCCATCCTGAAGTTCTTTCAGAGGGATGGCAAGTAGAGAGAAAGACACAAGAAAGAGCCCAACATCAGATTATATATGTGTGAGCAGCATCCTGAACTGTGGAAGAGACTTTGGGGCAATCTCACTTAATAATGGACTAAATCTCATGCTGGTTGGTCTGGAGTAAATGAGAGGTATTGGCAAATGAGAGGTATTGGCAGTGGAAGACCTAGAGAAGCAATCATTGTAAAAGGTGACAAAGAGAGGCCATCTGATATGGTTGGGCTGTGTCCCCACCCAAATCTCATCTTGAATTACAGTTCCCATAATTCCCTCATGTCATGGGAGGGACCCAGTGGGAGGTAATTGAATCATGGGGGTGGTTACCCCCATGTTGCTGTTTTCATGATAGTCAATGAGTTCTCACAAGATCTGATGGCTTTATACGGGGTTTTTACCCTTTTCGCCCTGCACTTCTTGCTGCCACGATGTGAAGGTGGACATCTTGCTTCCCCTTCTGCCATGATTATAAGTTTCCTGAGGCTTCAGCCCTGTCAAACTGTGAGTCAACTAAACCTTTCCTTTATAAATTACCTAGTCTCTGATATGTCTTTATTAGCCACATGGGAACGGACTAATACACCATCTGCAGTGGAAAGAATGTACTGGCATTGCTACATAAGGATTGTAGGAGTTTATGGAAATCTTGCAGCAAAACTTTGCTGGGATAACAGGGGCTTGCAGTGCATGGTACAGAGAACTTTCAAAAAGACCTGATATTGGTGTTTGTGCAATACTAAACCACAGGGCATACTAGAAGAGAGAGGCAGATAGGATAGAAGGGACAGCTGGAGTAAGAACAAAATTTTTATTGAGCCAAGTGGAATTTTCTTTTTAGTCCAATGCAGATCAAGAACACCAGACAAGTGACAGAAATATGTATGTTTATTGTATATTAAAATAGCCAGACTCTCTGTGCTCTATGGGTGGGCTGGGTGGAAATAACCCTGAAGTGGGTGAGAGGAAGTGAGTTGACCTCTGTGACTGTTGCTGCCAGTGTGGGCTGAGAAGCCTCAAACGTGAAATATATTAGGATACAAGTCCGATAATGAAGGAAAGCAAATGGAAACATCTGAGCTGGGTTCCTTTGCACAACACATCACCCTGGTGAGGAAGAAGATGCACTTTTGGATTACAAGGTACTTTCAAAAAATTACTGCAAATATTATACTTTGAAAAGGAACCTATCTGTTCAAGAGTATCTAGAATATTTAGTAAAGTGGAAACAAAGGGTGAAAACAACCCACACAGAATCCTGCTGTGACACTTTCTCCTCTTCCCTCCCATTCTACTTTTTTTGCTCATAATCCATTTGATATGCAAGTTCTGTATGGCCATGATCATATTCTATGCATAATTCCACAGCTTGAATTTTTCTCCTGACAATATATTATATGTATTTTTTATGTTACCAGTTTTCCATAAGCACCATTTTAATGGCTGCCTAACAGTCCATCATATGGATGTGTTATCATTTAATCATTTCTTTTATTATCAATTTAGTTTTTTTATCATTTCATCAAAGTGAGAAGCTATGGTGTGATAAGCATATTCTTGCAAATATATTTATATGTATTTATTTTCCCCTATGTTTTAGGTTATTTCATTTGGATGGATTTCTGGGAGTGGAATTGCTGGCTCATAATAACCTTGTATGAACATTTTTAAGACTCTGGATCCATTAATGCCAAATTGCTTTGTAAGACGTTCACGTCAATTTACATTCCCATGTGGTATGTGGGAGTTCTTAGAAAGATAAATACTAAGACACAGAGAAAGAAAGTATGCCAGAGTCTGTAGGTAAGAATTGATGGAATGAGCTCCAGGGAATCACCAAAGAGATAAAAGGAAATAAATTACATTAGTGTTGTACAAACAGAGACTATTCTTTTCATATACCTGAAAAATAAATATTTGTTTATTCTCAGGTTATCACCATTGTTTGAGATCTGACTTCCATGATATCACTCCGATGACATCTTCTCATATCTTTCCAATCAAAATGTGCATTCTTTTTCTCTTGCATCTCGCTTCAGAACCTTTCCTCTCACCCCTCTTTTTAAAGTTAGTTCTATTCATAGTGCCTTCTCAGGCCTAGGTTCAGCACAGGTGCTCAGACAATGATGGCTGGATGATATTTGCATGTCCTAAGGCTACGAGGCCATGGAAAGAAAGTAATCAAGAAGAAAGATTAGCTGGGAGGGTCAGGGAAGGAGAGGGTGAAGTTAGTGGTTCAGTTTACAGTGCAAGCTTTGCTTTCTCTTTGGTCATGATAAAGATGTAATTGACATGGAGATTTTCTGAAGCCATTAATGAGGAGATAATAAAGAGAACTGTTATAGCCAAATGTGGATGAGGCTGAAGTCATCCCACATGTGGGGAGATGAGATTGAACAACTCATTTTTGAGAAGTGAGCTGGTGTCTGTGTATGTGATAGCATCTACTGGGGGTCCTAGCCAGACCACTCTCCTGCAGGTGGTGCTGGGGATCGGGGAGAGCGTTTCTGAAGGGGAATGAGCACTCCAGCTGTTAGTCATCCTGGGAAGATGTCATCTTGGGCAGGAAAGAACTGGGTTGAAGAACCTAGCTTGTTTCTGTAGAGGCAAGTTAGTGTGGCCTATGTCCCCAGGAGGAGAAACATAGGTAGTATTCTCTTCTACACTAATTAGATTTTTAGCAAAATCTTCACAAACATTGAGAGGCATATCTCAGTGAGCCTTTGTAGATTTCAGAAAAGGGCACATGCCAGGAAAGGAAGAAAGGAAGGCAGAGGACAGCAGAGGACTGGCATGCACGGAGTCATCATCTTGACATGGCTGACTCCTTAAGAGTCACTGTTGGAGAGTGAGCAGAGGTCTTCAGAATGAGGAGGTACAGGAAAGGGCATGGGATCTGCTCCTGTGCATACCTGATGCATCACCTTGGGGACCACTCAGGAAGAGCTGGTGATTCCATTAGACATGGTCAATTTCCAAACATAAAGGATGGAAGAAATAGTTGCCACTGTAACTCGTGTTCCATAGCAATGCCATAGGACAAAATGAATTGCTTTATTCAGGTTTTTCTCCTCCTCCTGCTACAGGATTTTTACATATGTAGATTTAGTACTTCGTCACATTTGCCTTATAGATTCATTCTATATTCATGTATATTATCATGTGAAGAGATTATTGATATATAATTTATACAAACATAAGTATTAAATCTTGGGTCAGGAAAGCCAGAATTGGCTGATATGGTTTGGCTGTGTCCCCACCCAAATCTCATCTTGAATTATAGCTCACATAATTCCCATGTGTTGCAGGAGGGGCCTGGTGGGAGATAATTGAATCATGGGGGTGGTTTTCCCTTGTACTGTTCTCATGTTAGTGATAAGTCTCATGAGATCTGATGGTTTTATAAGGGGAATCCCCTTTCACTTGGCTCTCATTCTCTCCTTGCCTCCCGCCATGTGAGACTTGGCTTTGCTCCTCCTGGCCTTCCACCATGATTGTGAGGTCTCCCAGCCATGTGGAACTGTGGGTTCATTAAGCCTCTTTTTCTCTATAAATTACCCAGTCTCAGGTATGTCTTTATCAGCAGCATGACAACAGACTAATACACTAGCCATCTATAAAGAAAAGTTTAAAGAAAATAAAAAAGCTTAAAGCGATAGAAATTTTACCTGGCTAACAGGTAAAACCCCTTCTCTACTAAAAATACAACAATTAGCCAGGCGTGATGGTGGATGCCTGTAGTCCCAGCTACTGGGGAGGCTGAGGCAGGAGAAGGGCGTGAACCCCAGAGGTGGAGCTTGCAGTCAGCCTAGATCGTGCCACTGCACTCCACTCTGGGCTATAGAGTGAGACTCCATCTAAAAAAAAAAAAAAAAAAAAAAAAAAAAAAAAAAAAAAAGAAAAAGAAAATAAATTGACCCCTCATCTCTTGCAAGAAAATTTTAAAAAGTAAAATATAAATTGTATAAAATGAATTAATTAAGATGCTAAGGATGTAGAAATGCTAGAGACCTGAACACATTTACAAAGCAAAAGGAAAACATTTTATTAAAAGGTTTATACATAGCCTTTGGATGTGGTTGATATGATTATAGGTGATTGAATCATGTTATTTAATGTTGACCTGATACATTCACTGCTAATTAAATATGTTTAAAATTAAAGCAAATTATCTTGAAGTGGAGGGACAAAGCAAACTTGAAGAACAAAGACTTTTCAAAACATCAGAAAGACTGACATGATTTAAGTGTGTGTTGGGGAGAGAGTGCAATCCATTTAGGGGGCAAAATGCACCTTGTGGAGATGAGAAGGAGAACACTTGAAGGAAAAACATAACTCCAATAATACAAGGTTTATAAAAATTAATAACACCTTTGTTATAGCTCATGTTGTTAAGATAATAAATATAAATATGTAACATAAAAATAAGCTTTTTAAATAAAAACATTTTCAGGATGCAATTAAATACCATAAAATTTCACAAAATGTATGACATTCATTTGAGAAGTTGCTATCATTAATTACTTACATAATTTAGGTAAACTTAACTACCAGATGGACTGTTCCCTCTATCAGGAGAGTATTTTCTATCTCTGCATGAACAAATGCCACCAATTTCAGTTATGTTCCAAACCATAGACTCCCTCCTTGATCAGCAGTACTTTATATTTCTATGTCACTTGGCACATAATTACAATTTTTTTTTTTAATTTAGAGTCAGCTTCTCCTCTGGAGACCCTACTTTAGTGTTTTTGTATTTCGTGAGTGTTTGGTAAACACAGGCCAAATGAAAGCAGGAGAAAACCTTGTCATTTCAAAGAGTTCCTCATGAATTTCAGCTTCAGTAATGTATCGGTTGTGAAAGTTCCATTTGCAAATTTAAACTGAAGTAGAATTACCTTGATCCCCTTCAGTTTCAATATTTGATAGCCCTGTGAATCAAACTGAAAATAAATAGCCTCACTGGTGGGCTTTGATTGACACAGCCCATCTATTCTGGGCAAAGTTCTGTGCTCAGCATGGAGATGGCTGAATCAATAGAACACTAAAGCCTCAAGCCCATCTTGGAGATGTTTGAATGCCCAAATGGAAATGTTGACCTTTTCTTGTTGGAAACTCAGTCCTCCATTTAATGAAGTTGCAGCTGCAAAGAAAAGTACATGGTTAGCTGGACTCAGAAAATAATTTTGTACTGATTGGATGTTGATAGTTCCTGATATCAAATCCCTTACCCTGATGCTGTTATTCCAGGCCATCATTAGAGGGCATGACCTTGAATGGCCTGATCTGTAGCTCCTATTTCAAGCAGAGGCAAGAGAAATAAGATTTCAGGAAAACCAGCTAAGAGACACATCATCCTTTCGTTCTCCAAGGGACTCAAATGTATATCAAACAAGACATAGAAAAGCTCTAACCTGAGAGGTTGCAAAGGAGATTAAAAAACAACAACTTTCTGGCTTCCCTCCGCTCTCCAGGAAATTAAAAGGAAACTTGTTCCTGGAACACACTGATGTTAGAAATGGATGTGGAGGCATCACTTTCCCTGGGATAAGCGTGAGGTCCAGAGATTGTTTTTGTGAAAGCTTTGACATTTAGGGGAACACCAGATTTCCTTGATATTTCCAGTTATGAAGAACATGGTGCCTTGAAAATCAGACACTTCACTTTGGGTTCCTAACTGTTGAAGTACCAGGGTTGGTGGCAGTTTCTGCATCTCATGAAATGGAGAGTTTACCACTCAGTGGGAATAAGCCCCTCTAATTCCTTTGAGTTGTTTCTGGGCAGAGAGATATGCCTTTTTCCCTGACTTCAGAAGACTGAAATAGTGTTTAAGGTCAGAAATTTAAGGAAATGGGATCTAGTTTGATATAAAGACTGTAGTTTTGTTTGTTTGTTTTTAAATGGTTAGATCAGAGGCATCCAATAATGAACTGAACCATCTTTGGAGGGAAAGGCATGAGTTGCTCACCCTCAGAGGCATTCAGACATAAGTGTTCAGAAAGACTTTGCTAGAACTTCATCAAGATATTAAAGATGCTGGTGAGCAGGGAATGGTGAAGGTAGTGACCTGAGTGTCCCTCAAGGCCCACTTCAACCCTAGAGGCTAAAACTTAATTTCATCACCTACAAAATGGGGCTTTAGAAACATCCCTCCATCACAAAGCATCTATGAGGATCACATGAGGCTGCATATGTGCAGTGCCCAGGACAGTTCCACACCTACTGTAGGATCTCAAGTAAAGTTAGTGCTCTTCCTCTAAAGAATTTAGCTCTAACAGAAGCATTGCTGTGCCTGCAGTTCTGATTAAAATTTAAATATATACCATGCTCCAAGATGTCTACCTGAAATGTCTTAGGAAAGAGGAGTTTTAATAAATATACATGCTTACAATGGTTATATGCTGACATTTAAAAGCAATAATATTTGAACTGAGCAAGGAAAAAGGCTGGCACCCTGACGTGACTGCCCTGCATAATCACCTCGGCCCTTTTCTTGTTCACAAGGCAAGATTATGCACCCGAGCTCAGCACGGCACTGCTTGCTTTGTTTGCAGGTGAAATCTAAATCCAATGCCAGCCATTGATTTCTTATTGCTCTGTTTGTTTAATGTCACTGTCAGAAACTATAAATGAAAATCTCAATGTTTTCTCTATAGCTCTCAAACCTAGACCTCTGGTAGGCAGGAAATTCAGTCCTAAGGGGACATATCAAAATTAAGTCCTGAGCAGAGACACGAGGTAATCATCCTTTGCTTTGATCCCTAAGGGATGGCTGTATTATGAAATTTCAATGTGTCCAAAAAAGCCATATGCTTATCTTTTGTCCACAAAGTAATGCATATATTTTATCTAATCCTAAATAAATCATCAAAAGGAAATACCCTGAAACATATTAAAATTTTTCTAAAACATGTTTGAATATTACAAGGCAAGTAATATTTTAAAGAATTAGAGGATGCTAGATCTTTTGGATATAAAAAGATATTATAGAGTAGCCAAAACTAACACAGTGTGGTACTTAACATGAAATTAGATGTCTGGGTCAATGAGAGAGGGAAAACCCATATGTGCACTTACCCATATGGTTTCAAACTATCATTGTGTAATTGAATGGAAGGGGCCATTTTATAAATGACATTTGTAAAATTAGCTAATCTTTGAGGGAATGAAAATTACAATAAATCCTTTGCATTTATCTACCAATATAAACCCCTGATGGATAAAGGGCTTATAATAAAATAATCTAAGCATAAAAAGTTAGAATAGAATTAACACTTTATGAGATCTTTGGAAGAGAAAGTGCTTGTAAGTTTCAAAGTGATAAAAAACCTTAAAGGAAAAAATCTAAGAGTTTTTCTCTCATAAAATGAAAATTTTCTCTATAGTAAAATAAAAACAAAATTTAAAAGTTGGATTCAGAATAAAATGCTTAAAAATCATCAGTGGAGGTGACGATATTTGATACCAGTAGAATTTGTATATATTTATAGTAAAAATTATCTCAGATTTTAATAGATATATTAGTAAAAAAAAATCCCGAGTAAGAAAGAATAAAGAGTAATCAGAAATGAGGAAAGAAATGGAATGTTTTCATCTGCTATGATAACCAAAACCAGAGAGATGGAGTAATTGGCTATATTAAATTTGTGGTGAATTGGTAAATTGCTGTGTATTGGAGATGATGGAAATCAGTAGAAACACTTCAGAAAGTAATATATAAAGCATCAAGAGCCATACAAATTTCCAAGTCTTTTTAAGCACTAACCAAATAATGAATATTAAGGAAATTATTTAATGGATTAAAATTGTAACATCTCCAGTTGTCCTTCGGAGCATTGTCAGAAACTTAAAAAGCAGAATAAGCAGGGAAATGCAAGCACATTTACAATACCGTCCAGTTTAGAAGAAGGCTCAGCTCAAGCCATTGAACATATATGTATGTGGCAGGTTTCAAGAGGAAGCCTTTCTAACACTGACACTCTGAGATATTTGACACAGTTTTTGGAGGGAGCCTTGGGAATTTAAATGATATAACCTAATTATTTTCAGCCCTGGCTACACACCAGTAGAAACAATGAATTTTTTTTTTTTTAAATACTGATGCCTGGGTTCCACTTTTAACGAATTAAATCAGAATTTCTTGGGAATGTAGCCCAGGATTCTGTAACTCTTAAAAGTCCCCCAAGTGATTTTAATGTGCAGCCAAGAGTAAGATCCTATGTCAAGTAAGCATGCAAATATCATCAGATCTCTTCCTATAAAATCCAGGGAACATAGGACTCCACCACCCCCGTCCCTCTTTATCTTCTAAACTAGAGACAAAACCAGACTACCTTGGGCCTCAGTAAAGTTAAATAAGAGAAAATATTTATTTTGTATTTATTTATTTATTTACACATTTGTGTGTTTATAATCTTAAAATTAATACTACATGGATTATCACATTTTCTCATTATAAATTTTTCTGAATATAAAATGAACTTATGCTCATATTGAAGTTTAAAAAATATGAATGTAGAACTCAAAATCACCTGAAATTTCTCAGCTTGAAAAAACATCTATAAATCTTTTGGTAGATTGTTTATTCCCTCTATCTCTTTTTGTGTGTGAGTTTGTATGCATTTTTTTCACAATTAATATTATGCTATGTATAAAGTTTTCATAGTGTGTTCTCTTCATCACATCTTTTATTTCGTCTTTCCCCATATTAATAAGAAATTCTAATAAATAATTTGAATTGCTTTCTATTGGTTGCTAGTTTTTTTTCATTTTAAAATTTTTAATTGTGTGAAGTGAAATAATGAAATTGCCTGCCTTGTATATGGTTACATATAAATAAGAATAATAGTATTTAATCATACTTACCCTCAGGGAGACTATGAGGTTCAGATATGATTAAACATTATTATCCATCTGTATTTATTAATATATAGAGATATTAATAATGTATTACTCATCAGAAAAGTAGAGTAAAAAACATGTATAATCTATTCCAATCAGAAAATATGCATAATATATTCTTGTAACTGCATAAGAAAATTCTGAAAAGATGTACAACAAATAAACAGTACACTCCATTATGAATGATGTTGAATCATGAATGATTCTTTAAATGCTTTTCAATATGTTTTAGAATTTGAAATAAATATGTCTTATTTATATAACATAAATAAAAGCATGAGTAATAAAATAAAAAGAAAAAGAACATTTTATTGAGAAAAGGGGGTAAATGGAAAACAACCACTTATTTATCTGCTACTAAATTCCAAAGATCTACTAATAAATACAGACGGAACATCATTGTCATTGTAAAGGATGAATAATATTACATCATAGGAATGTACCATTATTTTTTTTTTCCGCTATTTATTTATTAATTTATTATTATTTTTTTCTTTTATTATTATTATTATTATTATTATACTTTAGGTTTTATGGTACATGTGCGCAATGTGCAGGTAAGTTACATATGTATACATGTGCCATGCAACCTAAAGTTTCTTTTTCAACATTTTCAGAATTTGAAAAGATTATGAGATAATAAAAAACTGCCTATCTCTATATATTTATCCAAGGATTGATGGACGAATGGGTGGATGGATGGATGAATTGACAGGTTTTTTTGAGATAGTGTCTCACTCTGTCACCCAGGCGGGAGTGCAGTGGTGCAATCTCAGCTCACTGCAGCCTCGACCTCCCAGGTTCAAGTGATCCTCCCATCTCAGCCTCCCTAGTAGCTGGGACCACAGGGGCATACCACCATGCCCAGCTAAATTTTTTTTTTTTTTTTTTTTTTGGTAGAGATGGGGTTTTGCCATGTTGCCCAGGCTGTTCTCGAACTCCTGAGCTCAAGTCATCTGCCTATCTTAGCCTCCCAAGGTGCTGGGATTACAGGTGTGTGCCACAACACATGGCCTTATTTATTTAATATAAATCCCTAGGGGTTCTATAGGCACTCTGTGCATTTTTAAATTTTTCAACCATGTTATTAACATACTTGGGTAGAATAATTTTTGCTCGTATATGGTACATGAGAGTGCCTGTTTCCCCACACCCTCACCAGCACTAGGTATTATGTTTCTTCTGCATGCATACATGCTTTCATTCATTCACTTATTCATTCATTCATTCATATTTGCCAGCTGAGAATCATATCATATCATATTTTGATTTTCATGCATTTGATTACTAGGGAAGCTGAGAATAATCTCATAGACTTGGTAGCCAATGTGTTTTTTATTTTGTGCTCAGAGTGTCTGTGCGTCTCCTAACCATACTGTATTGCTCCTTGAAAGCTTAATTTTGCATTTCTATCTCTGTGTTGCTACTAGAATCTCAGACGTTCTGTTAATAACAATAAGAACCGAAGGCTCTCAGTGGTACCTTTAGAAAGAATCAGAAATCGTCTAAATATATGTAAGGCAGTAAGGGAGCCTGAGGCAGCCAAATGTCTGATCCTTGTCTCCGCGTTTTTTTGCCTGAGAATCCTGCCGCTGGTGAGCCAAATTCCCTAGGGAAGAGAGAGCGTGTCTGATGTGTTTCCTGTCTAGCAGCTGTGTGGGTGTTGGCTCAGCTACACCAGAGCCCCGCTGGGATCAGGATTTCTCCTTTCTTAGCTGGTTCCTGCTGCTAGGGGATGAGAGGCTGGGAAGGGAGGACTGGGCTGTCTCCTGCTTCAGTCAACAAAGTGAATCAGACAAAGAATGAGGCTGGACTCATCAAGGGTGAGTGGGAGAGAGCATCATCAAGGTCTTTTAAATCAGACAGGGTAAGACACCATCCTTATGGAGAGAAAGCTGGGCTACTGGTTATGAAACTTCTATGCATTGCAGTATGTGATGATGGGCTTTCCATCTGCCATTCCACCTTTGCAACTTGACTGGCAAGAGGGGTGTATTACAGCTGCCACTCAGAGGTAGTGAAACAGCCTGGAGCTTAGCTGTTTCTTCTTCCCATGATTCTGATTCTTTCTGGCTTCTAACTGCCCTGTTTCCCCAAACCCTTGCAGGTTAGGGACCCCATAAGGAATTCACTGGTGTCTTCCACTTATGTGTGAGACAGCACCTGTCTCCTCATGCTTTCAGCCCCTGTGGTTGGGAGCCAGGGGTTCTTCCTAAGCCAGAAGCAGCAGGTTAACAGAAAGGCCTGGGGGCTGTGTCCTGCATGGCTTTCCTCACTTCTTCTATGGGATTTGCCAGAAATGAGCCTTACCTTTCACCTCAGTGGGGCTTGAGGGTAAAGTAAAAATCATCAATTTGTTCCCCCTTAGTCTTTATACTACTTGTGTGTTCTTAAGAGGTTTTCTTACCACTCTGTGCCTCTGGATAGGGAAGCTCAGAACACACAAAGCGTAGATAACTAAGCCACCTTCACAAACTAGTCTAGAACTAATTTCCCTTCTCCCCTTCCCAAATCCTATAGACACATGGAAGTTTCAGCTGAGATTTAAAACCAAACAGCTGAAATTAAAAAAAAAAAAATTCAAAAGCAAAATAAAAACACACTCAGTTGTTTTGTTTCAACTTTCTGCTGCTGTGAATTTTTTTTTGTTGAGGCCCTGTTTTCTTTGAGTAAAACTACTCCCTAAAATCAGTCTTTGCTTTTTCATATCTCATGTGGCACATATAAAAGAGTATGTTTTGCTTTTTTTGTGGGGGGTCATAATAAATATCTTAAGCACTCCTCTGCTATAAAAATTATCCCCTTGTATTGAAATTTGCCTGTCTCATTGCCTATATCTTCCAATAAACTAGGAACTCTTCAGAGAATATACTACCTTGTTTTGATCATTGTAACTCCAACACCTTGTATAGTGCCTAACTTGTAAATAAATAATGTAAATTTAATGGTGAATGTAATGTACTGTAAATTTAATGGTGAATGAATGAATGAATAAATGGTGAATGACTAAATGAATGGTGAATGAATAAATGAAGATATATTGCTTATAGTTCCAGTCCTCTGACAATAACATTAAGGGTCAACATTGTCTCTCTCTCTGACAAATCAGTAATCTCAAACAGACAAGTTCTAGAGGCTACATGTGAGGCCTAGAAGCTCACATGCAGCAGTGATCTTTAAGATATCCCATGAGCAGAACCTTTCTTTTCACAGATGCCTGAGTATAATGGGGAGAAAGCTAAAGTCACACAGAGCAATAGAGCAATAGGATAGATAGATTGATAGATAGATACTATATTTATATATCTATATCAACACCTATTATACCTATTATACCTATTATATTATATAATTATACCTATTATATTATTATAATATATAGGTATATATATAGGTATATTATATATATTATATATTATATATATATAATATATAATATAAATAGGTATATTATATACCTATTAATATAAACATATCATGTACTTTCATTATTATGAGTGTGTGTATATGCAGTTTTAAAAAAACTGATTCACATGAATTTTAAAGAATATTCATTGAGTGTAACCTTCCTCCCCTTCTGTCACCCTCCATACTTTGCTAACCTTTGAGGATCACTGATTTTAGAGAGTAGCTATGAGGAGACTAGGATAGATGTCAGGGAGGCCAACCAGAGGCCCTTTTTGGTCATCCAAGATGAAAGTGCCAAAGCCTAGGCCAAGGAAGCATGGAGAGACATTCTAGGAGGTAAAAACGAGGAGACGTTCTTGTTCCTCCTCTTGGAGATGATCATCAATTACAGCACCGTACCTGGATTGAGGTAAACTCTTTATGAAAGCCCAGAGAGACCTTCCTTGATGAGGATAAATGCCACAGAGAATATTGTTTCCAGCTGTTGAAAACATAGGATTGCAATTTATCAAAAAGCTCTGTAATTTGAGGTGCTCCTGCGTTAAGTAGACGACCCCACACACACACACACAAATGAGCAGAACCAAAGGCTGGTGACACAAAACAGTCCTTCTTCTGATAAATGAAATCATGCATTTCAGAATAAATCCCCAAGTGCCTCCTGCCCTAGCTATCTGTAGTTCTTTCTCTTTATTATTATTATTATTATTATACTTTAGGTTTTATGGTACATGTGCGCAATGTGCAAGCAAGTTACATATGTCCAGTGTCCCCTTTAACGTGATCTGTCTTGTCACTTGTTTGCCTTATAGTACTACAAAATGATCTTTCCCTCTCTTCCCGGCCTTATTGGGCCAGCTCACTGCCCCCAGAGAAGACTCTGTGCCTTGTGTTTTTTCAGTGGATTTCCCACATGCTTCTGACCTTGACCTCATTCTTCTAAAACAAGGCTTTCTGGCAGCCTTGGTTAGGCTCTTATCTCTCCCATCCAAGCAAGGGTGTCAGAATGTCCTAGGGAATCATAAATCAACGGTCCTGTCCTGACATCAGCTCTTTAGAAGCTCTTTAGGTGCCTTGAGTGCATTTGGAGGTCTGGGTAGACCGCACTGGGCAGCTTTTATCCACAGACCCTTCCCAGAGCAGTGAGGTGATTGATGGCAAAATGGAGAATTAAACATTTATGCATGGAAGACCAGAAAGATGCAGGAAGAAAAGAGTTTAAGTGTATATGCTCGCAGGACAAACATTATCCTTATCAGCGCTGTGGTTGTTCTGAACACCCATTAGTCTCATCGCTATAGACCTGTGAGGAAAATCACCTACAAGTGACATCTATCTCAGGGTCCATGAATCTTTTTAGGTATTTGAGCTGCCTCTGCATCCAAACAATTGCAAAGGACCTGTGCTCACTTTCTCTTCCTTTAAGATTTGTTGAGTAGGCCAGGCGTGGTGGCTCACGCTGGTAATCTCAGCACTTTGGGAGTCAGAGGCAGGCAGATCACCAGGTCAGGAGTTTGGGACCAGCCTGGCCAACATAGTGAAACCCCATCTCTACTAGAAATACAAAACATTAGCTGGGCATGGTGGCAAGCACCTGTCATCCCAGCTACTTGGGAGGCTGAGGCAGGAGAATCGCTTGAACCCAGGAGGCGGAGGTTGCAGTGAGCTGAGATCGTACCACTGAACTCCAGCCTGGGTGACGGTGCGAGACTCCGTGTCAAAAAAAAAAAAAAATCATTGAGTAATATCTTTCCTAGTTTATTTACTGATCCCTTCTCTCCTACTTTGACTCTCTAATGAATTGTTTCTACCTGAAAAAAGTAGAGAACTTACCACCTCACTCCAGAGAAGACTCTGAGAGTCAGGGGAGGGAGGAGGATGCCCACCTTGTCTTATGGGATGTGTTATGAACAAGATGGGTCACACTCATTCTAGACAAGGTTGGAACTGGGAAAGGCAAAATTAATCTCAATAGAAGCAAGAATTTCTTTAACAATGTTACTGCTGCCAAGCAAGTAAAATGCACAGTCTTGGGAGACAATAGATCCCCCTATACCTGGATGTTTCATAGAAAACTGTCTTAGTAACAACAGAATGGAGGAGTTCCTGTTTTCAATAATGTGCCAGGTGATGTTTAAGGGCCCTCCAAAATCTAAGATTCTAGGAATTTCTTCTGCCTCCATGACACTCTCCAGCTTTCCCTTCATAACATTTCGGAATAAATACTCAAAGGATTTGTTAGCCTTCCATATCTTACAAAAACTGCAGGTGATGGCTGGGTGAAGTGACTCACATCTGTAATTCCAGTGTTATGGAGACTGATGAGCCCAGGAGTTCAAGACCAGCCTAGGCAACATAGCAAGGTCCCATCTTTACCAAAAATATAAATAAAAATAAAAATTAGCCAGGCCTGGTGGCACATGTATTAGTCTGAGCTACTTGGGAGGCTGAGGCAGGAGTATTATTTGAGCCCAGGAATTGGAGGTTACAGGAAGTTACGATTGTTCCACTGTATGCCATCGTAGGTGATAGAGTGAAAACCTGACTCTAAAACAAAACAAAACAAAATGGCAGATGATTCCTTTATGGAATTTCATTAGGGAATATCATTCTTCTGTAATATAGTGCACTTTTTGGATTCCATTTCTTGACGAAGTCCAAAGTAGAACCTATGGGCTTGAATGTCTAATTCCTCAGATTTCTAAATTGATTTAGAAAGGTTACCTGCAAAGTTAAGTAGCTGAATTATACTAAGTGGAGAGGTACATTGCATACTTTTTAATCATGACCAGTTAACTTCCTAAGTGTGACAAGAACTTTTCTGATGACATGGCGGCATTCTCAGCCATCGTAAAGAGTGAGGGCATCTTTGAATCCTTCTGTGCCTCCACTCCTGCCTCTGTTTCTCTTTGTCTCTCTGTCTCTTTTTCTATTTCTCTTGCTTTCTCTCTTTCTATTAGACTGGGTCATCCTCCTAAATATGTTACACAAGTGCAGATACCTGGGTACCTTATGTAGCCAGGACGGTATGAGAAGAATCAACCAGAGAACAGGCAAGTGATTGAAAAAGCATTTGGGACTTAGAGCCACAAGAGTCAGCACAAGATGTAAGCACAGGCTTTGAGGTCTGTTGAAAATAAATTTTAATTCTGGTTTGACCTCTCTATCTCTGAATCTGTTACCTCATTAATAAAACAGAGGTAATTATAAGATTTTTGAAACAGATTAATACCAATAGATACTAGTGGATCCTACAACAATACCTGTGGATAATTGAGACAGGCTAGGTAAGTACTAATATATTATATTACTGAGATGATAACCATCTGCCTTGGTCCATTTTGGCTGCCACAGCAAAATGCCACAGAGTGGGTACCTTATAAACAAAATTTTATTTCTCACAGTTTTTTGTTTTTGTTTTTGTGTTTGTTTTTTCAGACAGAGCCTTGCTCTCTCACCCAGGCTGGAGTGCAGTGGTGCAATCTCTGCTCACTACAACCCCCACCTCCCAGGTCCAAGGGATTCTCCTGCCTCAGCCTCTGGAGTAGCTGGGATGACAGGCATGCACCACCATGTCTGGCCAATTTTTGTATTTTTAGTAGAGACAGGGTTTCATCACGTTGGTCAAGCTGGTCTTGAACTCCTGACCTCAGATGATCACCTGCCTAGGCCTCCCAAAGTGCTAAGATTACAGGCGTGAGCCACCACGCCTGACCTGTTTCTCACAGTTCTAAAGGCTGAGAAACCAATCAAGGTGCTGACAAAATTGGTATTTTGAGGGCCATCTTGTTGTTCATAGAAGGCATCTTTCTGCTGCTTTCTCACACTGTGGAAGGAGAAAACAAGCTCCTACAGGCCTCCCTTATAATGGCACTAATCCTATTCATGAGGGCTCCACCCTCAGTGTGTTTCTCTTGTGGCTGTAAATTCAAATGCTTTTCCAATAATCACCTCCATGGACCTCGCCTCTTAATACTATCACATTGGGGATTAGGTTTCAAAATATAAATTTTGAGGACAGCACAAATATTCAGTCTACAGCACTCTCTTAAAAAGAAAAACTGCAGATGATATTTCTTTAGCTAAAGGGCCCATCAGTGTCATACATTTTATAGAAAGGTGAGCTATGACAAAAGAAGTGATCTTACAGAACCAACATATAGGAAATTGAAAGGTGCTCACATTTTCAGGAAGAGTGGTTTTCTGGAACTCAGCAATTCTCTGAGTGGGCATGGTGAATTGGTGATATAGGCTGACCTAGAATACAAGATTGGGAAGAATTTCTTGTTGATAGAATTTGACTTTTACATAAAAGAAGAGCTTAGCTGTCTTTGGAGAAAGATGCATCTTTACAAGTCTGAAGTCAAGTGCCCCAGTAGGTTAAGGATCCTGGGTAGGCAGGAGAAGTAAATAGTACTGGTCCTGGATACACATCAGTTCCTCTGCTGGGGTCTTAGACATATCTTCTTGTGTCTTCACAATTCTGAGAAGTAGGTGCTATTTTTAATGAAGATTATTCCATTTTCAAGAAGCATCTCTGTCAATTTTATTTTAGTTTTTAAAATTATTATTATTTTTTAAGAATGGATCTTGCTCTGTCATCCAGGCTGGAGTGCAGTGGTGCAATCATAGTTCACTGCAGCCTTGAGTTCCTGGGCTCAAACCATCCTCCCATCTCGGCCTCTCAACATGCTGGGATTACAGACATGAGCTGCTGCACCTGGGTCACATTGCATTTTAGAGCAAATGATTTTCTCAAAGTGACTAGCTGTTTTGTGACATATGCCTTCCTCTTATCTGTCCTAAAATACTTCCATTGAATTCCCTGATCTTGATGTAGTGCAGGTTGGTTCATTCTAACCCAAACTTTGTAGTGTGTGACCTTACCTCCTTTTATTCTTTGCTTTTTAAGATAAACTTTGTCATTCTTATCAGGCATGTGCACACACCCATGCATACACACTCCTTATAGAAGTAAGCACATTGCATCATAACTGTCAGTTTGTCTTTCTACTCTTTGAGAGCATAAACAAGGTCTAATCATCTCTGTATACTCATATCTTAGCATAGTTGTTACATAGAGGACATATTCAAATTGCTGAATGAATGAATAACTGAATTTATAAATACATTCTGTAATAACTTCTCTTTCTGGATCTTCTTGGCAATCATGATCATCTCTGGTGTCAGGCATACTGGGTGTGGAATAACAGGATTACGAAGTCCACCATTCTATACCAGACTAAGATGACCTTTTTGATTTTTTTCAGAATATTTTTACAAGGAAGAAATTTCAGATTAGTGGGATGCTTTTCTGCCAGCTATGTACATCCTTTAAAAAATAATAGTTTATAAAATTTTCATCCCAGTGCTAGCCAAGCCTCTTAAAACACAATCAAGTATGAAGGCATCTCTTGATGATAATGAGGGTGGGTGAAGTGGGAAAACAGTGTTTCTGTAACTCAGGCTGTCTCCAGAATAAAGTATTATCACCCTTCTCGGAAACTACATCAACAGCATTATCATGGGGTCCCTGTGAGACATCTACCCTTACTCACGCACATACATTATGAAGGGTCTACGCCATTCTGCTGTCAGATGGGCTGGTGGTCAGCCAGTTCGGTCTTAGTGAAAATAACTCTTTGGTGTGTGATCTCATATACAAATATCTATTTATGTTGGGCTTTCCTCTACCTCAACCCATCAAACCACACTCCTTAGAGATTTCTCACTGGGTTTTAATGTATTAGCAAAGCAGAAGATATCACGTGGCAAAGGAACTTTCCACCTTATGCTGCCATCTGTTGTAATATATGTCTTTCCCTTATTGTATATATCAAGCTACTCAGATGCATATGGCTGCATTATATTGACATTTGTCTTTCTTGAAGAGTTTGAAGACAAATGATACATTTGGAAGATACTTTTTAAAAAAGTGTATGAATTCAAAGACAGGGATGGGTATAGCAGTAATGACCAAGGGTTTGGTTTCTTCTCTTCTCTTGCTGGAATTTCCAATTGAAAAGACCAAAATTGACATTTCTGTTTCAGAATTACACATGTAGTTCATATGGGGCTAATTCAGAGGGGTGATGAGCTTTGCAATCCTGATCAGTCCTGGTATTCAATCTTACCTTTCTCTCCAACTCTAACAGTGCCTAGTGTATATGTTCAATAAATAATAAGTAGTGTTATCACTATTGCCAGGTCACTTCAAAGCTTGGTGACACAGCCATGTGTCTCAGCCATCCCACACTCCACCTGACTTACATATTCACCCCACTTGGGATGATTATTTGCACTTGGGTCCAATTGTCTGCTGTTGTACTGGAGCTGAGCTCTTTGAACTCATGTTTCATATTGCAATGCAAAATGTGTTTTACGTGCTTCCACTCTTGCTTGCCTCTCTAGTCTCAACTATGTCTTTCCCTTCTCCTAGTGTCTTCACCGTCATAGAGAACCATCTACAGGCAGGGTGATCTTAGGGAATTTACTTAATTTCTCTGAGCTTCCTTACCTGTGTGATGATAATGATCATGGTACCTACCCGAAGGCTGTTGGAAGACTAGTTGAGTACATTCATACAAAGTTCTTATTAGCACTTTATTAATAAATTGTTCTTTAGTGAAGATAAACTGATTGGGCAAAGAGGAAAGACCAAGTAGGAGGGAGGGGATTACAATAGAGATGTTGGGAGTACAGATGGAGCAGTGGCAGAAGTGAACACATCTAATGTGTTCAGCTTACTACAAGTTACAGGACTAAACATTTTACCTGAATTGATGTCCTAATATATGAGAGAACCATGAAATGTAGGTAGCTCCATTTTGAAAATGAGGAGACTATATTTCAGAGAGATAAAAACAAAACAAAAAATTTATTTGATTGGTAGAGCCAGAATTTGTTCAAGATTTGTATGAGGCAGAAATATTGGTGTATATTTGAAACAGAAAAGAAACAGAAAAAATAATAGTTTGCACCATGTTTATAGGTTACCAGATGCTCTCAAACATATTGTCTAATTTGCTTTCAAATCATACAGTAAAATCAAAAAGAACCATCTTTAGTTTGAAATAAATAGGAATATTATTATTTAAGGAGACAATGAACTTAAAACCAGGTAAAATGGTTCATTCATGTAATGGAGTACCATGCAGCCATTTTTTTTTAAAGATGACATAAAGCCTATTTTGACATTGAAAAATGTGCTCTGAATCTTGTTGATTGACATAAGCAGGTTAGAGAGTCATATATGTGGTATGATCAAATATTTATGAATGAGCGTGCATTGCTTCCATAATCAGAAAAAATAATTATGCTGTTTGAATTTTGAAAATAAAAATAAACTCATTCCACTTTTTAGACAAAACAAAAACAAAATCTCTGATTGGATTAGTACCTATCTTTTTGTAAAATTTGAGAGTCATATATGTGGTATGATCAAATATTTATGAATGAGAATGCATTGCTTCCATAATCGGAAAAAATAATTACGCTATTTGAGTTTTGAAAATAAAAATAAACTCATTCCACTTTTTAGCCAAAACAAAAACAAAATCTCCAATTGGATTAGCATCTATCTTTTTGTAAAATTTGAGATTAAGCCTGTAATGTCTTTTTCTGGGGGGTGGAGGGGGATTAGCAGCTCTGTAATAACAGCCTCTCCTACTAATATGTAAGCTCCATGAAGTCAGTGGTCGTGTCTTTCTATCTCTTTATCCCCAGCTCCTGGAACAGAAGCTAGCACAGAGGACATTCTCAAGAGAAAAGGTTTCCTTTATGTGTTTGTGTTAAAACTGGATGTGTGTGTATATATATAAATATGTGTGTGTGTATATATATGTGTGTGCATATATGTGTGTGTGTGTACATATATATATATATGTATGACGTGTATTGAAAGCCTCATCATTCAGACTCATCTGTCCTCAGTTTTCTCAGCTTTGTAAAGCACCAGATAAGTGTTCTTTATTCTTTCATCTGCAGTCCATGGGAAACTTTAGCTCATGTCATAATGTGTTACTTTTGAAGGTTCTACTTAAAATGAATAGATGATAGAAATTAACCACAGTCCTTAGTTTCCTTCTCCCTCACTGCAGAGAAGAAGCCTTGCTGCTACTGTGCCAATGCAGATGACAGAGATGAATGTCCCATCACTCTGGGGGTAAGAGGGCCACATTCTCTCTATGCTTCCAACTTGTGATGAGAGAGTTCCTGGAGTCCCCAACATCAGATTTCAGAGCCAATATCTGTCTTGCTCAACTGGACCACACCCTTGCTGTTTGCTAAGCCTGTTCTCCTTACTCATCAATTTGATGCATCTTCCCTGTGCTTCCAAGGTGAGTGCAAATGAACTTTGTTTTCACTATTCTTGTGCAACTTCATTCTCTTATTAACAAACCGGAAAAGTCCTTTCAAAGACATGTACAAAGATAGAAGCAAAACATAGGTAGGGATTTTTAGTCAGTGCAGCTAAGGTCAGTGGAACTGAGGGGAGAGTATCAATCTTAGTCTAGAATGAAGCAAGAGAGTGTATCTTACTAACAAATTGTAAGACCACACAGACAGACAGACACACACACACACACACACACACACACACACACACACACTCCATCAAATGAGAGGAAGAATGTGACACCCTTGTAAATACAGCATGGATTATGTCAAGAGAAATAATTTAGTAGAAAGGCTGGGCAAAATGTAGAGCAAGAGTCAGAGGAGGTCTTTTATTTGATGCTATCAGGAACAGGCCTGGTAATTCAAAGGATCAGAATAAACAAGAAAAGTTAAGGGCAGGCCAAGCTGTTTCTAGCAATGTATTGCTGAAGACACATCCTTTTCCCTCACATCTGTTTTAGATATATGAAGCTTCCTAATTCAGAGACTTAAATATTGGTGTTCAACTCTCATATCTTATTTCATTCCTCACCAGATTGCGGGAGAAAAAACAATAAGTAGTCTAGAGGGAAGTGTAGAAAAATTGTGCATTAGCATGCTTCTAAGATACTTTTAACTCTGTTTTATCTTTTCAATTCACTCTAGCAGCCATATCATTTTTGTTCCTGAGTTCCAAGTTTTACAGGGATGGTAAATACACTAGTATTCTGCGTTTTCCTTAACTTACTTGGTGTTCAACTTTGCTAAACTTGCAGATGCCAGTTTGGGGACATTCAGTGGGAATACAAACAGCCATTGGTATTTTTATTGATCAAAAGAAATGTGTTTGAACAATCCTCAATAAATTTAAAAATGAGAGAACCCCAATGTTAGAATTTTACTCTAGGAGCATTTCCTTCTCTTTAATTGCGCGCTTGCTCCTTCATTACGCTGACACTCTCCTACAGTGTTTAAATACTGCAGCTGTTTTTCCTCTGTGTTTGTCTCTTTTAGAGTGAACTATTAATTTGCCATTTCAGTCTTCTAAAAAATGCTTATGATTGACAAAACTTTATGAAATAGTGCCAAATGAGAAGAAAATTAGTGCCATGAACAAGGAACAGCTAAGCGATATTCGGAGAGAAATTTGTCATTGTGGGCTAACAGTGTAATTGGCTGGTTAAATATATTATAAACAGGCTGGATTCTCTACCCTGGCCCTTCTCTTTTCTTTGAATTCCTGCAAGACATAAAGTTGTACAATTTCAGGATGTTCGGCTTTGAAAGGATTTTTCATTTGATACGTTTTTGTTTGGTTCCTTTTAAAGTGAATGCTATGAATACAGAAAGTACTATATGATAATAGTCTTTTTAAAGATAAAGTAGCAGAGAATCTTTAACTTTCTGTTTTTTAACTAGTGATCAGTGCCTGTCTTAATCACCATTCCTTTCACTTTGGGTAATAAGACATTAAAATAGCCAAGGAAGACAGAGATCTAAGTAAACTGGACTTTTTTACTCTCCTTAATACTTATTTCTTTTTAATGAAGGCATAACTTACATATAATAAATACACAAATTTCAACATTTTAATGTGGAGTTGAGTGGCTTCTGACAGGTATGTACTGCTGTAATTGTCATCCAAATTGAGAGAAATCAGATTTTTTAAAAATAGACTTTGAAGCATATTTTTATAGATTTTCAGATCCTGTTCCCCCAAAAATGATAGAGAAAACTTCCTTATGAAGCATGCTCTTTTAATTTTTCGTAAAGAACTCATGATTCTAACTCAAAAATAAACTTTGTCCGAAGACCTTATTTTTGAAACAGCAGCTGGGTAAATGAATGAAGGAAATTCAATGGGGTATAATAAGTAGGGTAAAAAATCAGCCACTTTTTCCTGGACTAAAATTTGTCATATGAAAGGTGCTGTTTTTAGTCTTTCTCTAACTACCCCTTGAGCCCCAGATCACAACTCTGTGTTCAGAAATAGAACACTGACATCAGATAGAGCTGGCAAATCGTCCATAAACTTATTTATTCATTTATTTATTTATTTTCACTGTGTCTACAGCAGCTCAGCTGCTAAATGCCTGTATAATGGCCAATTAAAATAGCTTTTAGACATTATATTTTTTCAATTAAGATGTGATTCACTAAACCAATCAATTATAGATTATGATAAAATTTCGAAGGTGACTTAAAATGCAATAGCATGGAATTAAGAAATCATAATTGGCTCAAAAGGGCCACCTTCATGTTGAAGTCAACCAATACACTGTGTACGAGCTCCAAAAAGTGTGGCAATCTTGCCCACTCCCTCCCCATGACTAACTGATGCATTAAAATAAATTAAGAGGCCAATTTAAAAACATGCCTCTGAAGTTGCCCCCACATAATTACATCAGGGACAAATAGAATCATATTTTTCATAACAACTAGCCAGTGATCTATTCTACCCTTGAGATAAATGCAAAAATGGGAACAGCTAACATCCCTTTGTGGAAAGGAAGCACTTGTCATTATGAAAGTTTGTTCTTCTTTCAGCTTTGCTGATACACCCCAGTATGTGTCCAGATGTGGGCATGTGCATTATTCTGGTGCACTCTTCTGACAGAAGCTCATGGTGAGAACATTTTCTTTCTTTCTTTTTTCTTTTCTTTTTTTTTTTCCTTTTCTTGAGATGGAGACTTGCCAGGCTGGAGTGCAGTGGCGCGATCTTGGCTCACTGCAACCTCTGCCTCCTGGGTTCAAGCGATTCTCCTGCCTCAGCCTCCTGAGTAGCTGGGACTACAGGCACACACCACCATGCCCAGCTAATGATGAGAACATTTTCATTAGGCAGGAGCTGTAGTTGTCACTAAAAGTGAACAAGATTAGTATTGACTTTGGGAAGCAAAAGTCAGAGAGAGTCCTGCCTTTCCCACTGGTGTTCCTTTCCCTATGTATCTAATCATTTCAGGTCCCAATGAGTTCTTTGTGTGCAGGATTCCTGCTTTAAATGTTATAATACATCAACCTAATGTTCATCTCAAGAAATGTGCTTCAAAGGCTATTCCAATTTTGCTGCCATAAATTTATTACTTAAGAAAAATGCTGTGACATACAATATTTTAGTAAAAATGCAGGAGGGGTAACAGAGGGCAAAGACGGGAAGGGGGGATGGACAATAACCTTCATCACTCGTTATTGCAGTGGGACTTCCTAGTGTGGCCAGAGAGGTCAAAAGTGGTGGAGGATCCAGAGATAACAGAGTAGAATAGAGGAGAAGGCCTTTGTTGTTGTTTGCTGTGCTCCCGGGGTGACTCTTCAGCAGAGGCCCTGGGAGGCACTTGTGGCTGTACAAGCTTGATAAAGACACCTGATCACCCATTCCTCCTTAAAGTGTCAGCACTGACAGCATTAGCCTCTAACACCATCTCCTTCCCAGTTCTCTAGCTAGAAATGCATACTCTAGGGCCTCAGGCTATACCCCACACCCAAGTCCATTTTGTCAGCAAAAGAGAATGTGTCTGGTTATTGCTTCCAGACTCTTCCCAGATCCTAAAGAAATTAAAAAGAAATGCAGTCTGCTGGGGCCAAGGCATGGAGTGCTATGGCATCCCAGCCCTGAGCAGAAATCTGCAGCCCCAAGGAGCATATTCTTGCTGTCAGAGAGCCTGGGCTTCCATATTCCCCTTCCTGTGCTCTGGGAAAATTTTACCCTCTCTGTGCTATGGTAACCTCATTTGTAAAAACGTAGACTCTGCTTCATGATATTTGGACAAGTTTACCCTATAATGATGCGATATGCTTGGTATAGGGTTGTCACAAAGTGAGGACTCAGCATGTGTTAATTCCTTCTTCACCTCTTCCTCCAATGCTTCTTCCAGCTACTTTCTTCTTGTCTACATTTTTATTGTTTTGCGGCCCCAGACAATTTGCTTGTGCCATCAAAACAATATTGGAGAGGGAGATTGGATTCCCTTGCCTAAATCTTAAGGGCCCTGGTATGGGAGGCATGCATTTCTGCACCTCTGTCTAGGATCCAGTATCTGATGCTTCTGGCTTCCTATTGGCCTCCCCTTGCAGGGAGGGAAGCCACCTCTTGTGCTCTGAAGCCACCTATAATAGAACACCTGCCATGACACTGTGACAGCCTGAAACTGTTTCTTAAATGCAGTTATTTGTTTGCCCATTTATTAATTTAAGTTTCATATATTTATTAGGTACTTACTGAAGTCTTCCTCTGTATCCTCATCAGGGTGCAGGTACAGTCTCCTGCTCTTCAAGTCAACATGGCCTCAGTTAGCTTAGACAGAGGAACAGATGTTTTCTTTCATTTCTCATATTCCTTTTAACACTTGAAAACTTCCTTCTCTACCAGACTTAGTTTCTCTTTTACATATGACACTCTATGGTGCTGCTGACCTTGATGTAGACTAATTATAGCAAGACAGATGTTTCTCCTGAGGATATAAGAATTAAGCATAGAATATCTTTCTGCAAACCTGAATGTAGCATCTTATGAAATCCTCCAGCTCTGCCTATGAAAAGCTGTGTGACCTTGGCAAGTTGCTTGGCTTCTCTGAGCAGCATTTCCTTCCTCCCCTACCCCAAACTTTAATCAGACCTAATATCATTCCCCTTCTTCAGGATTCTGTGAAATAATCTCAAAGGAAGCTTTTGGCCATGGAAGCTCAAACTGAGGATATCATCAATGTTATCACTCTCCCTTCATTCATTTTTAAAGTTGATTATTCTCAATTCAGTTTGTCAGAACGTCCAATGTTACAGGTTTAAGACAAAGTTGAGTTTGTTCCTAGCTTTGCTGCTAACCAGCCATGTGACAATGAGCAATTTGAGGAAGCCAAGACTCAATTTTCCTTTCTACAAAATGGGTATAAAACAATACCTTCCATTGAGGAATTGTGAGCTAATGGCTCTAAAAACACTCATCTGTGTCTCCTGACAATAAAAACAACAAATGAAAAGATTTTTATCATCAGCAATTGTATCTTCAAAATTATTATGAAAAAGGCAAGTCCTTCAATAACCTTGGTTAGTGACAGCTAAATGGAATGAAGAAGTCCCCTTTTCACCAAAGAAAAGAGTGCTGGAAAACTGTCAGGTAAAGAATAGTTTTCATGGCCAGGCAACGTGGCTCATGACTGTAATCTCAGCACATTGGGAGGCCGAGGCGAGCGAATCACAAAGTCGGGAGTTCAAGACCAGCCTGGCCAACATGGTGAAACCCTGTCTCTACTAAAAATGCAAAAACTTGGCTGGGTGTGGTGGCATGCACCTGTAATCCCAGCTACTTAGGAGGCTGAGGCAAGAGAATTGCTTTAACCTGGGAGGCGGAGGCTGCAGTGAGCCGAGATTGTGCCGCTGCACTCCAGCCGCCTAGGCGACAGAGTGAGGCTCCATCTTGGGGCAGGGTGGGTGGAGGGTGGGAAGAACAGTTTTCACAAGAAGACTGGAAAGATTTGCAATGCAATTTTTTTTATGTGACTCCTCACCTCTCATCCTCTGTTCTTTATTTAAATTTCCCAATGCCCAGTGATATGGTTTGGCTCTGTGTACCCACCCAAATCTCATCTCAAATTGTAATCCCTATGTGTCAGGGGAGGGGCCTGGTGGGAGGTAATTGAATCATGGGGGCAGACCCCCCAACCGCTGTTCTCGTGATAGTGAGTGAGTTCTCAGGAGACTGGACAGTTTAAAAGTACGTAGCGGTCCCCCTCGCCATCCACCACCCTCCAGCCATCATGGTAAGACGTGCTTGCTTCCCCTTCGCCTTCCACCATGATTGTAAGTTTCCTGAGGCTTTCCAGTTGTTTTCCCGTTAAGCCTGCAAAAGTGTGAGTTAGTTAAATCTCTTTTCTTCATAAATTACCCAGTCTCAGGTAGTTCTCTATAGCAGTGTGAAAGCAACCACAAAAGCAACCATAGAAAATCTCCCTCCTACACAAATGGTGTGTGTCAGTCAGCTGCATAAATTATTCTTCTGATCTGCTGTTTCAGTAGTAGTCAATTTAGACAGTCAGTGTCTGTAAGGAACACAAACTTATGGATGTCTACCAAAGATGCATCAGACAGATATTTTTCTCATGTGCACTCAGACATACTGACACTGAGAGCCAGTGCAAATTATCAAAGAACCACTTTTTGTGTGATTGCTGTGTGCTACAGAGCAGGAATTCTTCATACATCATCCCTTTGAATACTTAGAATGAAACTGTAAACTAGATAATATTCCCATTTTACAGATGAATACACTGAGCCTTACAAAGGTAAATTAACTTGGTAATTTCAGTTTACATCACTTTTATAGGAGGATCTGGGACTCAGTTGTAGCTCTGTTTGAGGCTAATCCTTTCTCTACTCTGCTCTTCTTCCTCTAGGACAAGTCAGAAAATGTTGGGGAGAGATTTTCTGTTGAATGTCTATATATTTCACAGTGAGTAGATGAATAGGAGGCTTTAAGTACGGCTTTTTGGGGGAACTGAGAATTTAAAGTGAATTCTGTTCTTTCCATGTGATAGAGAAAGTGTTATATTCCCAGTGCTAGTGTTAAAGTTAATTGGACTGGATCATAAATGAATTAGATGGATGAATAACAAAATAAAAAATAAAAGAGCCTACCCTCTAATATGTGGCATTCTCCTAATCTTCACAGTAAAAATATACCCCTCTCTGAAGGTGTAAGTAAAATGCTCTGACATTTGAAAGAGTGATGTGCAGAAGCTTCAAGAATCTTGCAGTGTTTAAACACCTCTTGAATACATCTTATTATTCCCACATTATAGATGAGGGAACCGAGGCTGAGAAATGAGTTGCCTGAATGTCAGCCAGAAGGAAAGTGGGAGATCCATTTGGGGATCAGGGTGATCTTTTTGGAGCTCAGTGCATGTGACATTTCCTTTTCTAAGCTGTCTTCACTCCATTCGACTTAGTGAGAGGCAAGACTATGAGCTTTCTTCTTACATGGATAGAATCTTGCTAAGCCCTGTCCCCGCACCCACCCTTCAGACTTCCAGTTTCCCGTCTGGAAAGCAGAAATGACATTGTTTGTCCCATGAGGCTATTGTGACTATTAGATTTAGTAATAGCTGTAAAGTGTGTTTTGTCATGTTTAGCACGCGCTTTATGCTTTTAACAAATGCTACTTTCACTTCTTTCCCTTTGAATAGTCCGTTGGATAAATAAAATAAACCTTACTCCATTTCTCAGATTAAGATGCCCAGATCACAGCTGCTGACAGCTTGCATGGCTTTATGTTCAATAAAGAGGCACACAGAAGATTTATCACCCAGATGTGACAAATGAGCCCTTTCCCTTTTCATTAACTTGTGTCAGGCCATATATCGAAATTACAGTGTGTCATCATTCTTGATGACCTTTGAGCTATCGATTCTTCCAATTTTCATAAATGAATATTCCATCCATAGGACATGTATCTGCCAGTTTCAGAGATCAATGCCATCTTTTGTGGTGGTCATTACAGGAACTTGTAATGTAACATCTCAAACAGATGCTTGAGTCACAAGGAAGCAATTCATTCTATCCAGTATAAACAGACCTCAGCATTTTTGTTGGGAAATGCAACAATCTCAGACAATCACTGTCTCTAATGCACAATTCTTATTGGAAAGGATCCCACACTCCAGGGGAATTTGAGTCAGTTATTTACACAGTCATTAAAAACCTTTTTAATTTTTTTAAACACCAACAATGTGTTATACTCAGTACTAAGCACAGTGTCTATAATAGGTACTACAGGATGTGCATACATAAACATACACATTATGTACATTATGCACATATGTATATGTGTGTATGGTAGAACCTCTGATTTCCAGAGATGACATGAACATAACCTCTGATATGCAGAGATGACATGAACCTCTGATTTTCTGAGATGACATGAACATAAATAACTACAAAATGACCAAATGTATTATATTTCAAAAGAGAGATATAGCTAATAGGCTGTAAGAGTTTAGAAGAAAAAAGAAAACACCAGTTCCACAGTAGGTATATCAGAGATGATGTCATAGATAGTGAAGTTTATATAGGATTGGAACAATGTACACCGGGAAACAGAGGGGTTTGAGGACAGAAAAACAATATAAACTGAAAGAGTGACTATGAAATAGTGAACATATTATGCGCACTATAAATTAAGTGTAAGCCCTGTTTCTGACGGATCCTTGTTTTCGCGGCACCTGTGTCAGCACACAGTTGGTGAACATTAATGGTGTGTTGAATGAGAGTATCTGTGGACAAATTAAACAAGGCTTGTGGATGATTAATTTCTGCAATAATGTAAGTATTGTAGAGATGATCCCCAAAGTTTAGAACAAAAAGGGGAGATGATATAAATATGAATATGGATATGGATATAGAGATGAATCACATACATATTTCTCCCCCCAGTGCTAAAACACATGCTTGTCACATTTCACACTGTGATAATGATTGGCCTTAGAAATATGTGGTATTTGAATAAGAAATATTACTTCATTCCATTTAAAACATGGCTCAAAATTCATTCTTAGATTGTGGAGGGGAAATTACCAAGAAGGCCTACCCACCTCTGGAGAAAGAAGCCCATTTCTGAGCTGTGAATCTGACTTGTGGGGTCTGCTGGCTTGGAAAAGATTCAGTTGTTTCTGGCTGTCCTTTGAATTAGTAAAGATCTCAGAGCTAAAAGGTGCTGAGATCCTGTGTGGCTGACCTCATCAGAATTCATCAGTGAGTATGCACTGGACTCCTGAAACAATGTCCTTCCTGGTGTGCTAAGGATGTATGTGGACTGGAGGCAGGGGTGAACGCCAGCACCATTCATGGACCCTCACGTTCTTTTCACCTATAGTCTCTCAAAACTGCACACTGATAGTAGCCCTGATCCTTGGAGCTGGGCATGTTATTACTAAACAGATGTCAAGAATTTGAAAGAAGGCAAGAAGAAATCTGTTTTTAACTAATCCAAGTGGGAAACAGGTATTTACTTTTTCACATAATTAGAAAGCCTGAGCTTGGAACCAAATATCTACACTGACTTCAAGAATATCAAGTCCCTCTCTTTCCATCTACTTCCCTCTTCCTTCTCCTTTCTTTCCCTTTCCCATGTCTTAGTTCTGCTTCTCTCAATAGGTTGTCCTTGGCCTGTCCTCCTATAGTAAGGCATCCTCCATGTAGCTAGCAGAAAGAGGCACAGGCATATCCAGCTCTAGGCTTCCATTAGCTTAATTTTCTGAGCATGAAATAGATAGAAAACTTACTTAGCCTATACACAATCCAGAGAAGTTATCTAGTCTAGGTTGGTGACAGACTCACCATTGTGCAGTCACTGTGGCCAGAGGGGTGGCGTACCCTGAGTGACCTGACCTGGATCACATGCCCACCCTTAGTGGGACAGAACACTGTGATTCACAGCCTGTGTAGAACCACATTATGTGGAGGAGGGGCAGCTTCCTAGTGAAATGTCTGGAATGGGGAACCATGACAAAATAGGACATGAGAAGGAGACTACTAGACCATTTTAGAAATGGAGGAAAGACTCTTCTCTGCAGTTCACAACGGTGAGCAGTGGAGTGAAAAACAACTTTTGCAGAGTCTTCCTTAATTGATGGGGGTAAAAGAATAGACACAGACAAAATAAAGTAAAGCTCTAGGCATATCTACAATATTCCACCATGAAGTAGAGTGGCCCAATTCTGTAATTAAGTGGAAGTGGGAACTTTCGAAATGTTGCAGCCTATCCTCATTATCAGCCTTAAAAAAAAAAAAGTCCAAATAATAGATACAGCTTCTGCTGGATGCCTAGTCTTATGTTCATCACACAAGGGATAATAATGATGACAATGATATCCTCGGGTCAAAAAATATGCCATAAGTCAGCTGGGTTTAGTGATTGATAGACCTGTGCATTTTCAAATTATGTGTTGGCTCAGGGAAGGTGGTAACACAATTAGGCTTGATAGACTCAGGGTGGAGGGAAGTGATGTGACTCTTAGAAGTGATACACATAATAGAGTTCTGAGTATCAACTCCATGTCAAACTCCCTCCATTGCTTTATTTTACTGTCTTATTCAATCCTTCAGCAACTTCCACTAGAGAGAGGCGATTATATATTTTTTTTAACTTAAAGAAGAGATTGAAACACAAAGGAGATTTCCTTGTATAAGGTCAGTGTCAAGGTGAAAACCTGTTTTTGCTACAGCACCACAAACAAACCAACGAAAGCCATCAGCAGCCGCCACACACTATGTCAAGATACTTTCTTCCAATGCTGTTAGAATTATTGGAATAGGAAGACAAAGAAGTTTAGAATCACAAAAGAATGAATAAGAAATGTGCTGGTCTTGAAGGCTATATAATGTCAGCCAGAATGAGTAGGGGAAAGGAAAGCCATACATTGGGATTGACATTGCAAAGAACTGAAGCTTTTAAAGATTGAGTATTTCCATTGTGAGCACTTGACACCATAAAGCTATCTTCCAGAAATGCACAGTAAAAGAGTAAATAGATGATACATGAATGAATGAATGGATGGGTGTTCATTCATTCAGCATTTTTTACTTATAAACTTTCATTATTAATTCACATGATATATTATGTCTGCTTGAGTCTTTGCGGAATTGAACAAATCAATATGTTCTTCATCTCATTTCCACAAAGCTTTCCACAAGAATGAAGGTGAGAGGAGGTGTCTATTCCCTGCTCCCTTCCCACTCATTCTCACCCCCAGATATCCTTTCTTCAAGGGTTCGTAAATCTCTGCCTTAGCAACAGACTGCACCAGTGTCTGACAAATAAAACTTCATGTGAATTACAATTTTTTTAAAAAATATAGGACAGTGAAAATGAAGCTTTGTGGTGTCTGCTTAATTTGGAGGGCATTATTTTTAGCTTTGCAAAGGACCAGTGGCACGAAAACAATTAGGATCTTTTGTCAAGTTAATTAAATTTTAGTAAGTGTAGTAATCTCAGTGGGCTTCATACACCAGAGGTAAAACTAATTAAAACGCAAATTCTTCCTAGCCTAATAAGGAGTTCTAACTTGGATAGCTGAGGAATGTTGTGCATACTGAGAGATATTCAAAACTAATTTATAATGAGATGAGGGCAAACCGTTAAATGGCTCAGTTCTGTTGAAGGCTCACTTGAGAACACCAATAAGTTAAACTGGAGGCTGCCACTTAAGGTAAAAAGAAAAAAAGCAGACTGGCAAGCTTTGCTGGGTGCAGGAGAAAAATGGATCCAGCTTAGACAAGTAAGGATGGGGAGGCCAGTAGAAATGAGATATCCAAGTTTTCTCTAAAAAGTGCTATTTTCTCCCCAGGTTTCTTCTCTTCATTAAATTCTCCAAGGGCAGGCTGAGCTAACGGCAATTGCTTTTCTTGTAGTATTATTTTCTTAGAAAGCTACCTGGAGCAAGATTATTTAGTTCACAAGGATTCAGATCAGTAGTTAATCCACACCACATCTCCTGTGTGGCACTGACAGACCCATTTTTAAGATAAAGCCATTGAACAACTGAAAAAAAAAAAAAAAAAAAAGAAGAAGAAGAAAAAAAAACCAACTCAACTCTATCTAGAAATTAGCAGGGTATTAAGATGACAATCGAAAATGGTTCAGTCTTAGCCCTTTCCTTAGAACCCACTGACACCAATTTCTACCACCAGTCAAATGTGTATGAATATTTGCAGTTGAGAAACTTGAAATGATTGTTTAATTGCAATGGACAACCTTCATATAAACTTGGGCACACTTCAATTGACATGCTATTACTCTACCATTTATTGAAAGCGGCATGTGTCTGCTGACATTTTCCCCGTTTCTCTGTCTCATTTCACACCCTGTGGTCTGGCTCTGGCCCCTGATAGCCCACTGACTTTGGCAGGTGCTGCCAATACCTTTCTAATCACCACACCAAATGTGTTTTCTTTGTTGCAACTCTCTTCAACCAGATTCGATTATTTGTCACATTGTCCACCCAATCCTTCTGACCCACCACTCTGCTTTATTTTGTCCAATAATGTTATAAATGCAGCAAGACATGCTGGGGGAAAAAAAGGCAATATTAAAGTTTCTTTCTGAGAAGAAGACTTCTTGCCTAGTTTTGCTTAATAGGTGTACCAGGGTTCTCCTGGAAATGAAAGATAGATTCCTTCAAATTTTGTACCTGTAATAAAACTAGAATATTCTCTTTTCCTATATTATTTCAATATCTGTGTTATGTAAGTAATGTATGCTCACTGCAGAAAACCAAAAGGAAGGTCAGGCGCAGTGGCTCTTGCCTGTAATTCCCAGCACTTAGGGAGGCCGAGGCGGGTGGATCACCTGAGGTCAGGAGTTTGAGACAAGCCTGGCCAAACTCTTGGTGAAACCCCATCTCTACTAAAAATACAAAAATTAGCCACAGGTAGTGGCACACGCCTGTAATCCCAGTCACTCCAGAAGCTGAGACAGGAGAATCATTTGAACCTGGGAAGCGGAGGTTGCGGTGAGCTGAGATTGCGCCACTGCACTCTAGCCTGAGTGACAAAGCAAGACTCCTTCTCAAAAAAGAAAAAAAAAAAGAAAGAAAGAATAAAAGAAAAACATAAGGAAAAGAAAAAGATGCATATAATCAAATCACAACTTCATTTTTTTCCTTCTTCTCCTCCAATTCCTCTTCCTCCTCCTTCTTTTTCTATTTTCCCTTCAAGGTCTTGATACAATGCATGCATCTATGATCACCTTTGTTATGTAACACTCTAACCTGAGCATTTTCTTATGTCACTAAAAGTATTCATAAGCTATTATATATACTGGAAAGAACATGAACTTTTAAGTTTGGCACATCTGACTTGAAGTCCCAGCTCTTATTAGCAGTGATGTGATGTAAACAAGACTTTACCTGTTATTTTAGCCTAGATTCCTTGTCTGTAAAATAAGGATGATAATAACTACAACATAAACATGGTAAAAGGATAAAACTGGTTACTCTTTAAAACTTGTCTGGCTGTGGCTTTTGTTTTTGGTATTATTAGTAGTATTATTTTGAATTAATAAATGCATTATTTAGTGTTTCTACAGTATTTCATCATGTAGATGTCCTATAATTTGTTTATCTCTATTATTACATATTTAGTTTCTTCATTAGTTTCCCAATTTCAATAATTCTAGAATGAACATCTTTACATCTTTATTAACAAAATTTTCTATACATTCAGAAGTTACTTTCTAGAAAGTTTGCATCATGTCCTTGTCTTGCAACCTGTGCTTGAGGAGGGGGGGGTGTCTCCTTAGCTCCCCCAGATGCTTTGGTAAGTTCAGCAGGAAGACGGCTGACCACTCCCCCACTGTAGCCATCGGTAACACACCAATGGCCTCACCAGAAGGCTTCTATCTCAGGCTTCTGCCAAAGAGGCAAAGATCTCTACTTCCATCAGGGTTGATTTACCAGCTTATAATTTTGAGGAAACTACTTTCACTCAAAGCCCCTTTTTAAGATTCTACAAGCAACTCTGATTAATTTTTCTCAGTTCTTCACTTCTCTTCTTTCACTCTTAGTGCTGAATTCGTAAGAGAGAGAAAGAGAGATCACATGATTTCATCAGTGTGAAATCGTGCCTGAAATTACATATAAGTAAATAGAGAGATTTCAACTCATTTGTGGTGTATTTAATATGATGTGGGCTCTTGGCTATGGAAGGATAAGGAGGCTCAACCTGAAAGGGGGCAACTAAAATAAGAAAATACTTTAACCACTGTTGAAATAGAAGGAGATCAAATTCTCTTTACTCTGTACTCCTCAGCTTTTCTTTTCATTGAACATTACTAAGCAGCAGTGTCCCAGGTGCCATATTAGTCTCTGGGAATACATGATAAATAATAAAAGGGTTTTTTTTAAAGAACTCATTGTCTGATTGGGTGGGGATCCCCAGAAATTTGGTCACCAATAATGACACTCTAAGTTGACAAGTTTTATGGTGAGGAAAACACTGGAACATGAGGAAAAGAGGTCAAAGCTGATGAAACAGAAATGCTTCTCACTTGAGCTGGGTCTTCAATATTGAGTGTACATTCACCAAGTTGATTAGAACAACCAAATGCTGGAACGTTTCTTAGCACGTTTGGATAACAAGACGTGTTAAGAAATGGATAGCCTGCAGTTTGTGGGGCTGGATTGGACACCATTTGGAGGAGAGAGGATGGGAGACAAAACTGATTTCCAAATGGGGAAATCATATCACAGGGAAAAATGCAAATGTTATTCTAAGGACTCTAGATTTTGCCATTGATGTGTGCAAGGATCATTGCAGATTTTGATGGCATTTGTTTTGCCAGTCAATGGCTTTAATTTACCAAGATATTTATCTGAATCATGGTGATTGTGGTGAAGCTAAGAGACACAGTTCATACATTTAAAACTAAGGGAGGGATGTTTTTGGAGAGGCATATAACTTTCCATGAAATAAGTGAATGCAAAGCTAAGTATAAGGTAAGATTTCCTTCCAAGAATGTTAACCAAGGGGGAGATTCCTGTGGAAACTGCCATTGTAGCCTTTTAATAATTGCAGGGCAACAAGCTAATTATTGTGTTTCATCTTCTTCCTTTGTAGACTCTAAACTGAATGAACAAACTTGAAAAATTAATTTAGGACTATGAACAAACAAAACCACTATCCCCCAGAAGGAAACTAATAGAAGAGACATATTACAGTGTTCAAACTTTGCATGTAAACTCTGCTTTCCCTCCACAAACCCAAAGCTCCTTCTGTTTGTGTCCATGGTTTGGATTGCATCCCTGTGAAAGCCAGTGTGGGGAAAGCTTGTCTGGACTTAAGTTTCTAATATGGTATATATTTCTGCAATGCAGTCTGACTTGTGATTCTGGCTCTGTAACCTTCGCAAATTGTCTGTCTTCTCTTAGACTCAGTTTCCCTTTCCGGCTTTCGATGGCTTGGATTCAATTTCACTGGTCCAACATTTGACCCTTTAGTCACATGTAGCCTTTCTAATCCCAGGAGTACTGATGACTGTAGTTGTTGGGAATTCTATTGATTCAGTGCCTTCTTTTACAACAAGTATTTTAAAACATTTCCTTTATTATCCTGAAATAAAACCCTTTGATAATATAAGTTATCTACATCCATAATTTTAAAAATCAATGCAATGCCCTGATTGTAATGCAGAAAAGAAATTAAAGAAAGTAGAGTATAATAAAATGATAACTACTTCCCATAAGTTAAGAATTCTGACATGACATTATAAGAAGATACAATGAAGTAGCAAGATACCTACATCCATATAAAAAATCATGAAAAATGAGACGGCCTAAAATATAGACAAACAGATGTACTGTAATGGAAGCATAAACATAAATAGGGATATTTCTGTAACTATGATTTTTCCAAAAGCTAAACAACTTTTGGCAAAAGTTTAAAAAATCTAATGTTTCCTAATTTACACTGAAGTTGTATTCCTGGAAATTTCAAAAATTTTCAAACAATGAGATAAATTCCTCACGTTCATACCTAAAATGAACACAAATCTAGGCACCTATAATTGTAAAGAGTTTCTAGTCTACCTGACTTCCTGATAGACTCTAAAAAGTCATATGGAATGCAGGATAGGTTTTTTGAACAGGACGGTTCTTTCACGGAAACCCTAATCTCCACCCATTAAAAAATCAGGATCCCCTCATCCCCAGCATTTTTAAAACACACACACTGCCTGGTCATGGTGACTCATGCCTGTAATCCCAGCAATTTGGGAGGCCAAGGTGGGAGGATCACTTGAGTCCAGGAGTTAAAGACCAACCTAGGAAACATGGTGAGACCCTGTGTCTACAAAAAAAAAAAAAAAAAAAAAAAAGAGAAAAAAAGAAAAGAAAATTAGCCAGGCATGGTGGGGTGTGTCTGTGGTCTCTGCTACTCAGGAGATTGAGGCAAGACAATCGCATGAGCCTAGAAGTTGGAGGCTGCAATGAGCTGTGATTATGCCACTGCATTCCAGCTTAGGTGACAGAGGGAGATCCTGTCTCTAAAATAAACACAACACAACACACACACACACACACACACACACACACCAATCCCTTATGGATTTTTTTAGCATTCTTACTAAAGAGGTGATACTCTCTTGGTGGAAGGCCACAGGTCCAGTATCTTGCTCAAACCATTGCACAGGTCATTACTTCTGAAATTGACTGTCCTAAATTCCATGTGAAGTATTCTAAAGGATTCCTGACCCATGGGAAATTCTTATGTGGAAGGCCTAATATTAGGAGGTGAACTGTTTCCGCCCTTCTAAACTCATATGTTGTTCTAACCCCCAGCACCTCAGAGTGTTACTGCTATTTGGAAATAAGGTCTTAAAAATGAAATTAAGCTAAAATGAAGCCAATAGGGTGGTCCCTAATCCAATGTGACTGGTGTCCTTGTTAAAAAAAAAAGGAGATAAGGATAGATATGCAAAGAGGAAAGACCACGTGCAGACACAGGGAGAAGATGGCCATCCAACAAGCCAGGAAGAGAGGGCTCAAAATAAATGAACCCTGCAGACACTTTAATGTTGGACATTCAGCTTCCAGACTTTTTGGATAAAATAAATTTCCGTTGTTTAAGCCACATAGTCTGTGGCGCATTGTTATAGAATTCCTACAAAATGAACACATTTACTTTTCTACTGCTACTGTGATTTCAACTGCAACTATATCTCTTCTTACTACTATTACAACCACTACTGTGATCCTCCCATTACAATTTGTAGTATCTCTTGAGCTTCAACTGTGTTATTTTTGTGGTGTTTATTATTCCCTGTGACAAGCAGAAGAGCAGTATAAGCCCCTGCATGGGCCACTCAGCTAACCAAGTGGCAAAAATGGGCTTCAGACTCATAGACTGATTCCAAAGCCCATGTTCTCTATTTCTATTGGATATTTCCCCTCATTTCCAGGTGAATCATGCTTGAGGCATATTATGTGTTTAAATCACAAGTCTAAAACCTCTTGGGCCACCATTAGAGATCATGTTTGTGTGTATTTTGATTGTTACTGGCTTGTTAAGAGAACGTGGTCAACTCTGCAACCAACAATAATGAGATAGTAGCCATTTACAAATCAATTATGTTATGATGTATTAAAAGCAGTATTGCATAATTGTATTAAAAGCAGTATTGCATAATGTATTAAAAGCAGTATTGCATAATTGCTAATAACATTGATTTCAGAGTCAAGTTACCTTAGATCAAATTCCAGCTGTGTCACTTACAAGTCAGATGTGTAACCTCCCTGAAACTTTTTTATCATTTGTGTAATGATATTTCCTAACTGATACAGTTGTTTTTTGGATAAAATGAGTGAGTGAATTCACATAAAGAACTTAGAATAGTGTGTGTTATGAAATGGCCAATGTAAACCACCCAATATTAGTAAGGACTTTACCTATGCTACCTCATTAGACTTAACAGCAATGGAGAGCATTTCAGCCTCTCTGACATTGACATGAAAGCTCAGAGAGGGTTAGTAATTTTATCAAGGTCACACTTGTAATGGAAGCTGTGTGATTGTTGAGTATAGCAAAACTCACATTGGCTAGTTTATCCATTCAAACCAGAAATAGATTCCTATGGCATACCATTTGATATATGCCATAAAAATGTGTAGATGTAAAAGGAAACATGAAATATATCACCTTTTTTTTTTTTTTTCACTGTTTGGTGCCAAATGCCTGAAGATACGGAAACACATATATGCTCAACAAGGAGAACACGTCTGGAAAAATAACCATGTTTTTCACTTTCTTTTCAGATGCTGTAGAACCACATGGACATAATCACATAATCATGGTCCTTAAAGAATTTTAAATGTTTTTTTTTTTCCTTAATCTGATGGCTCCATTGCAGACAGACTTGGCTGTGTCCACACCAGAGCATGAGACTGTCACTGTTTTTTGGTTATGTCAGTGAACTATCTTCACTCCCTCCCACCAAGAAGCATAGGAATGTATTCACCAACAGATTAAAACCAGCATCAATTTGACTCTCTGCTCTACTGCACTCTAAGTTCTGTGAATATTAACAGAAATTTCTTTGTTGGATAGTTGACTGCTTAGTTTCATCTGCCATTCCTCGGTTGGAGTCATTCAGACCATTAATGTTGAGCATGAGCCCACTCAAGTAGGGGCCAAGTGTAGGTCACAGGCATGCAGTCAGTGTGTGTAACTAAAGGTCAGACTTGTAAAATCCAGCACATAAGAGATGGTGTAATACCGCCTAAATTGATGATTTTGAATATATTTTAGGTGCAAAGTGATATAGCAGCAGCTGATTTTTCATTCACATTCAATAACCTTCAAGCCCCAGGTCTAATAACCACCTTCCTGTGAGTTTCACCTACTGCTCCTATGCTATCCATGCAGTTCAGGCGCCTCTCATAGGTTCCATCATGTTATCTGCAATGGGAGGTGAGGCGCTACCAGGAACATCACTGCAGAAGGGTGTGTAGTTATCTGGTGACAGACTTAATTAACTATCCCATGCAGTCACTGTGCAGTCATAGACCAATTACTTAACTTCTCAGGGCCTGTGCTTACGCATTTGTAAGATGGGGATAATAATAACCTTGTAGAGCTGTTTTAGGTGAAATGACTTCAAAGAAAGAGGTAAAGCTTTGGAAAAGCGCCTGGAAGAGTGCAAATGCCGGGTTATCAATTATTGTTTCCAAAAGGAGTTGGACAAACTAAATCACTTCAGTGAGAGCATCAACAATAAATAAGTAGGCCGGGTGCAGTGGCTCACGCCTGTAATCCCAGCACTTTGGGAGGCAAGGGTGGATGAATCACTTGGGGTCAGGAGTTCCAGACCAGCCTGGCCAACATGGTGAAGCCCCATCTCTACTAAAAACACAAAAATTAGCCAGGCGTGGTGGCATGTGCCTGTAATCCCAGCTATTCAGGAGGCTGAGGTAGGAGAATCACTTGAACTTGGGAGGAGGAGGTTGCGGTGAGTTGAAATTACACTACTGCACTGCAGCCCGTGTGACAGACTGAGACTCCATCTCAAAAAAGTAAATTAATAAATACATAAAAAATAAACAAGTAATTTCAAAACAGCACCAAGATAAGAAGGATTGAAAATATCTGTTTGGTAAGTCCAATATCCACATAAGTTTGCCAGGAGCCAAAGGTACTTTAGCAGATAGGAGAATGTTGCACAAAGAGGGCAGTCACTGGGTCAGCCTTGGGGTTGAATCTCAGCCTGGTCATTCACTAGTTGATTGCTTTGGAGGAACTTGCTGAACTTCTCTGACTCTAATTTCCATCTATTATGAGAATAATGTCACTTGCCCAAGTGATCATTCTTAATTCAGTAAGAATTAAGGAAATAAAATACATGTGCTTAACAAATGGTAACTTAAATAAAGGGCCCAGACCAACCTTTTCAACAATTTTCTCAATACTCCCAGAGTTGCAGAACGTGCTGTTCCCATAATTAACCAATTTCTAGAAACTTCTTGCCCCCTTTTCCAGCTGTGCAAACAAGATCAACTTCCTATGCCTTTCATCTTGATTCGTGCTCAGCAGAGCCTACTCACTCTTAAAGACTGTACAGAGTGTGCTTTTTAGAGGGGAAGGTATAATCAGAGAATGCCCCAACATTCAGCCAGATCCTGGGATATTATAGCCCCAACTATAGAACACAAGGTAGAGCTAACAAAGAGAGGAAAACATGCTGCTAGGAGGAGAAGAGTCATCACAGGCATAAAAGGTTTGCTTGTGACTAAATAGCTTAAGGCCAAGTCTGTTGTCTCAACCACCAGCCATTGGAGAGTGCAAATGTCCTGTGATATGTACACTGTACACCCAGCTGTAGGGAATCTAAATTGGTCCAAGTTCCCCAGAAAGACATTCAACAATTAGCATAGGAAGCCTTGAAAATGCTCATGATAATTGATGCATAGTTCAACTTATAAATATTAAAATAAACATGTGGATTGATAAATGCAGACAAGATATTCATCAAATTATATGTTTCAGATCCACCTGCAAATCCAACAATGTAAAATTCATCAGTTATGTTAGATCTATGAAATGACCTACTTCTCACCCATTAAAACTGAGAAACATTTCACGATGAGGCATAATAGTCATAGCACAATGTTATGTAAGAAATGAAAGAGAAACTTTTATATGCAATGCCAATCCATGTTATGTGAGAGTATGTATAATAGAGGAAATAATTACCTTAGAAATCAATAGTGACTCTGTTGTGGACTGTTGGGTTGTTCTTGTTTTATATTAAATTTTTTCTTTAAAATTAACTCAAATAAGCAGGAAAGGTATCTCAAATGTGGCTTTGGAATTCCTTTGCTTTCGTTTGGGTGGCTCCCTGTACAGTGTAAATGGACTGGTTTACTCTCCCCCAGAAGCCCACCAGGTTGCTGTTTGATTTGGGTCTCAGCAGTCCTGCTGGGCCATCAGTGGCTGCTTTCTCATGGGTCACTGGGTGGTCAAGGACACCCACCCCACCCTAACATGGAAGGGAGCCAGGCATAACATCTGGATGTGGTTCTGGCTGCACCAGGCACTTGTGCTTGTGAAATATGCTGATTAAAGGCTAGCATGGCCCAGGCACGGTGGCTCACATCTGTAATCCCAACACTTTGGGAGGCTGAGGCGGGCAGATCATCTGAGGTCAGAAGTTCGATACCAGCCTGATCAACATGGAGAAACTCTGTCTCTACTAAAATACAAAATTAGCCAGGTGTGGTGGTGCATGCCTATAATCCCAGCTACTCGGGAGGCTGAGGCAGGAGAATTGCTTGAATCTGGGAGGCGGAGGTTGCGGTGAGCCATGATCATGTCATTTCACTCCAGCCTAGGCAACAAGAGCGAGACTCCTTCTCAAAACAAACAAACAAACAAACAAACAAACCCCAGCATTTACTAAGTGGCTGTGCTATGTTGTGCAGTAGGTGCTTTAAATGTCTATGTTCCTATGATTCTGAGGCCCAGAGACACGGACAGCATGAGGGTGAGGCCAACAAGATGCTTTGGATACAAAAGTTGAGGATACTATAGGGTCCTGCTTGTCTCTTCAAATTTTGCACCCTAGATGCTTCCTTAACACCACCTTAGTCCTGGCCCTGCTCAGAGAGATGAAATAATTTGCTCAAAGTCATGGGGTTAATAAGAATTTGAGTTTAGAATCAATGCCAAATCCAGCTTATTCTGGATCCTATGTCTTCTTCATTATACCAACCAGTAGATTTTTAAAAGCCCAGCATATTGTAAAGTACATAGGGCACTTATATTTGTGGATATGCATGTGTGTACCACAATGCAGTAAAATTCTTCATTTTTCAAAGTATAAAGAGAGTATATAATTGCTCCAACAGCAAGCTCAGTAGTCAAGTGTGATCATCTCCTCCATTTCAAAGATGGGTACTGTCAGGCATTTCTCAGACTTCAGCCAGAAACTGACACAAATGGCAAGCGCCATACGGTCAACGAGATAGGACACACAAATGGTTCTCCCAGCAGCTTATGGATTCTGTCATTCTGTCATTGGCAGTCAAGACTAATGTAATTAGACAGCACATCTTCCCCAGCTGAGTGGAGCTTTGGGTTCACAGAACAGTCCCAGGCCACTGGAAAGCCAATTGGCAATTCGCTAATGGGCCAAATCACCGTGCAGCAGGAACAGAGGGAAAAAGGCTTCTAGCCAATTTCATTTTGTTATGAAAATATAATCATTCTAGCAGTCTCCCGGTGCCTGAGAAAGGCAGGTCATTGTGGTCTCCTCCCTGTTTGGGATTGGTGTTCTAACACCTGGCAAAACCTAGCCCAGCTAGTCTCCAGGGGCTATTTTATAGTGATGGAATCATTTGCTTTACCACAGGAATAGATGGATTCCGGTTTGCACAGGTTCCCAAGTAGAGAAATAAGCAAAGTGTCTGTTCAGAAACAGATATAATCATTAAAAGGAAAAAGAGTGTTTATTTCAGTTACTCATGCATTAGAAACTATTTATTTATTTTATTTTTTTAAGGAAACATTTATTAAGCTCTTATGTGCCAGGCACTGGGCATCGCATGACTTCATTTACTCTTTCCTGCACAAAGCAAGGTCATTATAATTAGTCCTCCTCCTTTTACTGATGAGGAAACTGAGACTCAGGGGGTTACATGTTTCACTTAACATTACAGTCAGTAAGTACTGAAATCATGATTCAATATTGCATCAGATGTTCTTTTCTCTTGCTTCCTTTCCAATCCTTGTAAAAATGAATTGATTTTAATTGAATTATGGCATGATACACACAAATGATTAATACATGCTGGTGGAATGAATGGTTGGTGACTATATTTATACCTTGTATCCATAAATTTAATATATGTTGTGCTGAAGGAGATGCCTCAATGGGAAGATGACAGTTAACAAGGTCATCTTCTGATATGGAAAATACATAAATGTGTGTGTGCCTCCTGCATTTAATTTTCCCACTGCTTCTGAAATGCATATTTGCCAGTCTTCTGAGAGCTGTTGCTCTTTGTTATCTGAAGATGCCATAAAATCTTGGTTGCATATCATGCAGAATGAAGAGGGGAGATTAGTTCCCTGGAAATTTACTCACGTCTCTCTAGGAATGGAAAATGCTAAGGCAGCCAGAGAAATCACTTCTCTGACTCTCACTTACTCTGTGAATTCTGATAACTCAATTCCTGACCCTCAGTTTCCTTGCCTATACAGTAAAAGGCTAAGACTCGAGATTTTCTCCAATTATCTCCACTCCTGAAATTATGCACAATCTTTTAGACTCCTAATATTTAGGGGTTGATTATAAATACTGTAGCCTTACTCTAACCTTTTTATATCATGAAATTATGTTCTTGTTAAAAAAAAAAAAAAAAAAGGTCTTCAATTTTTTTTTTTGAGACAGTGTCTTGCTCTGTTGCCCAGTCTGGGGTGCAGTGGTGCAATCTCAGCTCACTGCAACCTTCACCCCCTGGGCTCAAGCACTTACCGGGTTCAAGCGATTCTTGTGCCTCAGCCTCCCGAGTGACTAGGATTACAGACATGTACCACTAGGCCTGGCTAATTTTTGCATTTTTAGTAGAGACAAGGTTTTGCCATATTGGCCAGGCTGGTCTCAAACTCCTGGCATCAAGTGATCCTCCCGCTTCAGCTTCCCAAAGTGCTGGGATAACCTTCTAGATGTTGGCTTAGGCAAGAACTTCATGACCAAGAACCCAAAAGCAAATGTAACAAAAACAAATAGATAGAACTTAATTAAACTAAAAACTTTCTGCACAACAAAAGAAATAATCAGCAGCATAAACAGACAACCCACAGAGTGGGGGGACATCTTCACAATCTATACATCCTACAGAAGACTAATATCCAGAATCTACAGGGAACTCAAACAAATCAGCAAGAACAAAACAAAAAATCCCATCAAAAAGTGGGCTAAGGACACAAATAGACAAATCTCAAAAAAAGATATACAAATGTCAAATATATGAAAAAATGCCCAACAACACTAATTATCAGAGACCTGCAAATCAAAACCACAATGTGATACTACCTTACTCCTGCAAGAATGGCCATAAAAAAAAAAAAAAAAAAAAAAAAAGATGTTGGTGTAGATGTGGCGAAAAGAGAACACTTTTACACTGTTGATGGGAATGTAAACTAGAACAACCACTACGGAAAACAGTGTGGAGACTCCTTAAAGAACTAAAAGTATATCTACCATTTGATCCAGATCCAGACTCCTGAGTATATATCCAGAGGAAAAGAAGTCATTATATGAAAAAAATACTTGCACACACATGTTTATAGCAGCACAATTAGCAATTGCAAAAATGTGGAACCAGCCCAAATGCCCATCAATCAATCAATAGGTATGTATACCATGGGATACTACTCAGCCATCAAAGGGGATGAAATAATGGCATTTGCAGCAACCTGGATGGAATCGAAGACCATTATTCTTAGTGAAGTAATTCAGGAATGAAAAGCCAAAGGTAGTATGCCCTCACTTCTAAGTGGGAGCTGAGCTATGAGAACGCAAAGGCATAAGAATGATACAGCAGACTTTGGGGACTCAAGGGAAAAGGTGGGAGGGGGTGAGGGATAAAAGACTACACATTGGGTGCAGTGTATACTGCTCGGGTGATGGGTGCACCAAAATCTCACAAATCAACACTAAAGAACTTATTCACGTAACCAAACACTACCCGTTCCCCAGAAACCTACTGAAATAAAGAAAGAAAGAATAGATTCTAATAATGGTGAAGAATATTGCTTCATTAGAATCTATATCATATTCAAAGAGACTTGCACAATTTTTAAAGCATACACATGAATTATTGTTATTGCATCTGTAATTAGCAAAAATGATGATTATAACAGTAAGCAAGCTCTGAGAGTCTAAATCATGCTCTGTCATCTTAAAATATTGGTCCAATATGTTTCCGCACACTTGCATAGAAATATATTATGAAATTATAAAATTGATAATATGCTTTGTCAGTTTTCTATAATCCCAACATAATTAACATTTTAAGAATTAAATGTTTTAAATATTAAATATTTTAAGAATTAAATATTTTAAATATCAAATATTTTAAATATTAAATATTTTAGCAATCAAAAAAGGAAGATAGAGTGAAGAAGGAGGAAGAAGAAAATAGTTAGGTTTGTTCAGTTAAAAATGATTTAAGAATTGCCAATCACCACTTCAACTTTTTGCAGTCAGGTTATTGTCATCCCTTCAACCCAGAAGAAGAATAGATGTTCTTTAGTTAGAAATGGAAACAAACAAACAAAAAAAGATTTCTATGTTTTTTAAAAAAGGTCATGATATTTGATTTAGGGATGTTTAATTTCACAGTGCAAATTTTAGTTGAGAATGTCATGGAGATATCGTTCGCTAACTTCAGAGGATCCCAACTAGGTAGAGTTTTCTTGATATTGCCAGCTGCCATGTAGTCACATCACTATCTCTCTGTCCAAGATGGAAAAACCTTTGGGTTTCTTCCCACTGATTTTAGAGGCATGCTAAACCTTGATGGCCTAAAGGCTTAGTTACAATCTGAAAAACTTCACCTGCTTCTCCATCCTTGCTGGTATTATTTACATGACAGGGCCTTTGCACTACTGTGCCTTTGACCTAACACACAGTGAATTATCCACACTATAGACACATGTTTATGCCTGCTCGCTCTTCAGATACTCACTAAATTGTTCTTTCTTCTTTGTTCATTAGAAATGTCTTCCTCGAACCTTTGGTCAGCTTCTTACCTGACCATCTTTCTATTATAGTCAGTTTCCATACATTTACTTTTGGGGTTGTATTGCTTACTACTCCCCTGCACCTTGAAACTCTGACAGTTTTTGCTCAATATAGTATTCCCAGTGCCCAGCACCGTTCTAAACAACTAGTAGGCACTGACTCCTTTTCTTAGTAAATGAATAAGTGATATATAGAACTATGGTCCAGTACTAGGTAAAGGAATTAAAATGTTGATGCTCTTTGTGGGCAGTTTTGATATGAAGTTGTGGCATTAGGCTTCGTGTCAGAAGCTGAGAGTATTGTAAGTCACTATCAGCATCAAACTAGGTAGTCAGTGTAAGTCCCTGGGCCTCTGTTTCACTCTCTAGAGAAGGACAATTATGACCCTTCCTGTGATTTTTCTGAAGACTAATGAAACAATGAACTCTTAAAAATAAGAAAGTGCTGTAGGAATTTCAGGCATTGCTACCCCACTTCCTAAGGATAACTGTGATTCTGTTTGGTTTATACAAGCAATATACATTGAGTACCTTGTTGGAGTAGGGACAATGAGAATCTCATTAATATAGTAAGTGTTTACCAGGTGACTGAGTGCTCCAAAACCACTACAAGCACATGATGATGATGCAGCCCTTTTTTCTAATTTCCGTAAGTATTTTAAATTTTTTTGGAATTTCATTTATATGCTTCTAGAGCGCTATGAAGTTCTGCCCCAGAGAAAAATAATTTCCCTTATAAATGCATGATTGGTTGCCATATACTTAGAAACTTAAAAGTGGCATCCATAGTAGTGTGAAGTTTCTCTGCATTTTGAAAGAATAAATGAGATTTTATTATATTCCAAATCAAAACAAATAATTTAATAGTGTTATCTTGTTAACTAATAACACTATTATTAGCAGTAAAAGGAAGGAAAAGAAAGAAAGAAAGAAAGAAAGAAAGAAAGAGAAAGAAAGGAAGGAAAGGAAGGAAGGAAGGAAGGAAGAAAGAAAGAAAGAAAGAAAGAAAAAGAAAGAAAGAAAGAACCAAAGAAAGAAAGAACCAAAGAAAGAGAAAGAAAGAAATCATGAATATATAATCTTTCTTCTCCACAGTAAATTTGAATTGGCATTTAAGGAAGAGTGGCAGACCCTCTTTTTTTTAGAAACAAACATTATACACTTATAGTGCATACATCCTCAAAACAGTAAGTTTCCTGAAGAAAGGCAACATATCAAATATTAATAAAACAAGAATTACATTAATCCAATGCATTATAGTTTCCTACTTAAAAAGAAGGGCAAGGATGCTTGTAACATTTCATAGGAAATTGTTTATGGAATTAAATTTATGTCAGATTCCAGGTGTACACATTATTAAGTGTTTGCATTGTGCTTTTTCTAAATTTCTTTAGTTTGTTCCTTTACTGGGAAAGATAATGCCTGAGCAAGCAGGCACTGAATTCCTAAGTCAGAAGTTTAACTCCTAGGCCTTCCTCTTTTTAGGTCTATACATTACTTAATCCTATCCAAATATAGGTCACTCACCTGGAAAACCAGGTAAAACTAGGAGCTCCCTCATGGAGGTTTTGAGATGATAATAAATGATTAATTCTATTAAACACAGGAACAATATTTGGGACAGAGTAGGTACTCAATAAATGTTGATGTCTTTCAACTAAACATTGCCTCACTCTCTAAAAGTATTACAGGGTATTAAAGAAGAGGTTAAACATTCCCCATCCTCATTCTCTTGACTCTACTTAAAATCATGATTTTTGTGGATGACCTTTTCCTAAACTATATTATTGCTGGCAAGAAAAGATTTAATTAAAAATTAAAGTCAGGAAAGTTTCCCCTGTGATTCAAAGTTCTCTTGCCCTTCTCAGCATAAAACGTTGGCTTTTAGACAAGAGTATTGATGAAAAGAATTTGTTCTTACTGCTAGAACAACCTAGTCAGGGCAATTCTTCAAGAGCTGAGCTATAGTCTTTTATTCGTGATTAGATATTTTGGTTTTAAAGTTTCTACTTTGAAATGTACAACTCTGGACTTTTGAAAAAAAAAAAGGAAAAGATTGTTTGGGGATTTAGGGACATTTCCATTTCTTTGGAAGATGTTATCTGAAAGCATTTGATTAAGCCCCTTGAAATATAGAATTGCTGCTCTGACCCCCCACATCTTAAAAGAGAAATGGCCAATTAAGGTTCCTCCTCTTCCATATGTCTGCAGATGCTGCCAGCCTGTGTCTCTCTGTCTCACGTTTTCTAGGTCTCATTGACAGATCACTTCCTTTTACCTTTTTGGATGGACACACGCTGCATTTGGCATAAGTTATTCCTCTCAACCAGGCAATGATCATATCATCTTGCCCAGAGAGCCAGAGGTCTAAATTCTCATGAGTCAGAGTCATGCTTAGCTTCTTCCTCAAGAGATCAGCTCATTTACTTTATTAGTTAGTTGGAAAGCACCTGTCTGTAGTCCCAAGAACTAGTAACAAATAGCACAACCACTATACACATCTGTATTAATCTGCCTTCTATTTCTAGGCTCTTTTCATGCCCCAAGCTACCTCTTCTGAGTTCAGAGACAAAATGAGGGTGTGATCCTTCTTTCCAGCCTATGTGAGACTTTCGGGCCTATGTGAGAAACAGCAGGCTTGGGTGCACCAGGTGGTGGATCTTGAAGTCTGTCTGTTGACCCATTAACACACTCGTATACCAGCTTTCTTTTTAATCTAACACCTACTGCCTAGATAACATTATTAATCCCTCCAGATACTAAAAATAATTTTTCAGTCTCTGAATGAGATTTTCTCAGCTGAGAATTTTCTCAGGTCTTTATCTGTTAACAAAGTCAGGACAAAGGGTGTTGAGATACTTACATCTAAAGAGAGAATTGCAGAAATTTCTCAATTTTCTGAGCACTGCTTCATGGCTTAGCATGCTGTCCTCTTTAAGAGCTTGCAGAAACATTTATTGTTTTAGATTTACATGAGGGATATACATTTATGGAAAGGTGTTTGTTTCTTTTGCAATAGGATAGATATTGTATCACTTGGATGGAATGTAAGTTTCATCTTAGGTGGCAACTCTAGTTAGTAATGGCTGCTAAAGCTCTCTGTTGAGAAGGGTCCTATTTCAATTCTGGTTCAGAGAGACAGAGTCATAATTAGGATAGTGTGAAATGGATGCTGACATAAAGAGTTTCACAAATGACCAGCCTGTTCTAACAAATACAATTCTATTAAACCATAGAATCTTAAAAAAAGGTTTTAAAAAGTATTTTGTATAATTTTTTTCATTTCTCATATCAAAAACTCAAGGTTCCAATTGTGTAAGATTGAAAGTTTGAAGCAGAAACAAAATTTATGCCCACTTTTCCTCACTTTGTATTCCCACTGTCCTCTTGTGTCCTAAGGTTAGTGGACTAATTTGGAGTCAGACCCTAGGTCTAAGTTCACAATGATAAATTTTTCCTTAACAAGCAACTTCTTGATGCAAGATTTTTTATGTAAAATAAGTTGGTGTTATCCATCATAATAATGCTAGTAATAGTACTTACCTCCAAGAAGTGTTGCAAGGGTTAAATAGGTTAATCTATGTAAAGTAACACAACAGTTCTGCCACATAAAATTTAGCTATAAAGATCATTACTAGTACTTAAAATTAAGGTTTTTTTTGTGTGTTCTTTGTTTTTTTACTACAAGTATAATATACAGGTAATTTCCACACCCCCAAATATGAATTAGCAGATCTATTCGGGCCAACAATAAAATATTTTTTTGAACAAGAAGGCAGGAACTTCCCTACCTATTTTTAAAAACCTATGAGCATGTCCCATATTTTGCTAACAAGGAGAATGATGGCAGCCTGGCTTCTCACCTACACTGGTTTTAGTGGCTTGTCCTTATTTCTGCATAAATATGCTTTCTCACGGATAACACTACCTTTAAGAATTCCTGACAAGGGGTAGGACAAGAAAATGATGCAGGAGAGCTTACAGGTATTGTTACCGACCAGGTATATTGATATGATTGTTTTTCCATTATGCCTGAATCCTGAGTCCCATACTCAGCTGTTCAGTAAGTCCAATAGTGTTTACCTCCTTCATACTTTTTAATCTTCTGCCTTCTCCATCTATATTCTTGTCTGTGATTTTGAAAAATGCCTCCTTACTGACCTTCCTATTCTTCCTCCTCTCTGTCTAAGCCATGGTGCCCACAGTCTAATCATCACAGTGATATTTCTAAGACACACACTGAACCACATCAATGCTTAAATCTTCAATTGTTTACCCTGTGCTCACATTATGACATGATAAGGCTCCTGATGCCAGCTGCTGTCTGTCATTCTTGCCTCAGATATCTCTATGCACAGCTAGTGTGATCAGATATATAGAACAATTTAGGGTTTTTCAAACACTTCAAACACATGGGATGCAGGGATTGGAAGACCAGCTCTGGTTTCAGGTCTTCCACATTCTAGCATCTGAGAAAGTTTAATTACCAGAAACATCGGAGAATAATATATACCACATGTGTGTTACTCCGGGGAGTGCAATGATATAAATAAAACAGAATAGTACATCACACATCTATGATTAGTGAAAAAAAAGTATAGGCAGTAGTAGCTAATACTTGATAAGGTGTGAAAGATCTCTTCATTTTTCCTTGCCTCTCTGACCATTTATAATTTCTAGTACTTGTTATTTTTCAGAATGTCAGTTACATGGCTGTTAAAAAAATAAGAACAAGAGCAAAAAAAAGAAGTTGGTTACTTGTTTGTGCACGTTAGCACAGAAGTACAATAGAACGTTGGATATTTTTAGATGAGGAATTTAATAGATTATTTAACACATTGCATTGGAATTTGTTGTTCTCAGCAAGTAATTAAATATGGAATAGGACATTAAGTAACATGAATGAATGTTTGTTAGTGACTCTACAAAAATATGGTTTCTGTATATTGTATGAATGGGAGCCTTTATAAAACCAATACACACATATGCAAATCACTCACATCAAAACATTTTTATAACCTGCTTTATATTTAATTTTGCAAAGATCTTTCCCTCCCAACAAATCAGGAACTCTCACTATTTTTATCTCTGCAGTATCCACATCATCTGACATTTTTATTTGTTCACTCGGGCACTTTGAAAATGCTTGGTGAATTGATCTGTTCACTGATTATCAAAAAACCACAGCACTGGGAACAACGGGAATAAAATGGCCCTAAATAATGAAATCCCTACATATACAATGTATGTGTGATTAAACCAGGAATTTAGAAGTAAAAATCTCTGAGCTATTTTGTTCTGGCCAGAATAATGTCCCTTGCACCCATCTTAGTGGCATACCGTTTCCATATCTTAACCTTCTTTACATGCTCACAACAAGGCATCGCTTGTCATTTTCTTCCAGAAAGCAGAAGTGCATTTTAATGGCAGAAGCAATTATAGAAAGTAAACAAATATAGTCATTATTAAACATTTATTGAGGTCCCACTGGGTAGGAGTCACTGATGCATTTAAAAAATAACTTTCTCACCATAACACTTGCACTGTAACCTCACTTACTTTGCTTCTAATTTTTTAATGTGTATAAAAAATTATAATTGTTAAGTTTCTGCAGTTCCCGTGGTGGTCAGAACACAGGGAAAGAAAAAAAACAAAGTAATATTCTATTAGTCTTAAGAACGGATCCTCTGTAGAGGTCATGTATATCAGGCTTCTTCTGACTTTGTGTTGATGGAATGCAAACCTGAGATATCTAGGGATTTGGAGTGGAGGCTTATATTAACTGTTTAGTGTAGGAGAGGTGGACAGTTATTGCTCCAGTAGTAAAAATTCCTATTGGCATAATGAGTACAGTGTTGTAATGACCACTACATATCTAAGCACTTTCAGAAAATATCTGTTTGTGTCTGTCCTGGTCCATTGAGAGCTACACCTGCCCACTCCGTGCGCTTCTTCAGAGACTCCTGTATGCTTTTTCTTGCATGCACATTGTCTTGCATGATTTGTCTGTTGACAGAGATGGGTACAAACGGTGAACACCTGACTCAAGCAGGTTTTTCCATGAAATTAGAAACAGATATGGGAATACAAGGTTGTTGTTTTTTTCCTCCTACGTCATAAATTTGAGGATATGGGTTTGTTGCTGGCAACAGCCATCTTTCCAGCTATAAGAAGATGCTATACATGAGGCAGAAAAGAATCAGTCTGTTAGGTAACTAAAAGTAGGGACACATAGAACAACAAAAGGGAAGAAGAGAGGTGAGCGGGGAGAGAGGGTGGCAAAAAAGAATGAGAAGAGGATGAGGATGATGACATCTTTGCATCTGCTGAGTTCATATACACCTACAATCTTCCCAGTTATAGGAGTCAATAAACTAGATTCCTTGCTTAGGCTTGACTTTGCTTTCTATTGGTCATATCCAAGAATCTCAATGCATATAGGCTTCAAAGGTTTTAATTGACAAAAGTGTTAAGATTCTACATCATTATGATTAATTAAAAAATGCTAAAATAAGTGCCAGGTACTAAGCAACTGAGTTGAACTTATTCAATTATTTCCTCACCCCATGCATTAATTCTCACTACTATCATTACCATGTTATAGGTGAAAACACAGAATTGAAGAATGGTGAAGTGACTTGCTGAGTGAGAGACACTCAGCTATGAAGAGATAACATTGTCAAAATTAGGATTCATTTGGGTAAGAAAAACCCAAGTGTTGGGTTCAGCTCTTTAAACTCTCTGACTTACAGCAGCTACTTCCCAGTCAAGAGGATTTGCGTATTTCCTTCCCTTCTCCATGGCAGACATACATTTCTTACCTTAAAAAAGTTGGACTCGGACATATGATCTGCTTTGCCCAATGGAATGTGATTGAGCATAACATATGCCACATCGAGGAGGAGATTTTTAAATGTGTGTGTGTGTGTGTCTGTGTTTTGACTTGCTTCCTTCATATCTGCCTTCTTCCATGGGAAGAGTACACACTAAACACATTCTGTATTTGCAGCCTAAGTATTGGAATTAGAAACACAGGGAGAAGACTGGCACCCAAGCACAAACTACCTGCAGATTTATTAGTAAATTCTTGTCATGATAAGTCACTTAGATTTTTAGGGGGATATTTGTTAAATGGCATTGCTTTTTTTTTTTTTTTTTTTCCTGAGACAGCGTCTTGCTCTGTCGCTCAGGCTGGAGTGCAGTGGCACAATCTTGGCTCACTGCAGCCCCTGCCTCCTGGATTCAAGCAATTCTCCTGCCTCAGCCTCCCGAGTAGCTGGGACTATAGGTGGCCGCCACCACACCTGGCTAATTTTTTATATTTTTAGTACCAATGGAGTTTCACCATGTTGGCCAGGATGGTCTCGATCTCCTGACCTCGTGATCTGCCTTCCTTGGCCTCCCAAAGTGCTGAAATTCCAGACATGAGCCCCCACACCCTGCCCCCATGGCATTGTTTAAGCAAAAGTTGAACCATACAAGCCTGAAAAATTTTGAAAGAAACCACAGTTGGCTTCATTCAAAGTATATTTGTACGTACCTACTTTGAGGAAGATGCTATTCTAGTCATTAAGAAATAGATCAGTGAACAACAAAAAAAGTCTCTATCCTCATGGAGTTTACATTTGTGTGTGTGTGTATACACTATATACACATGTATATAATCATATATGTATGCACACACAATCTTAAATATATGCAATCTTATATCTGTAATCAATCATGCTGCAGGATGATTATTTTCTGTAACATTTTCACAAAAGTCACCGTTTAAGGTAACATCTAAATAGAGAACTGAAGGCTATGAGGGAGCCAGTCGTGCTAACCAACAGGGGAGAAGTGTTCTAGGCAGAAAGAACAAAAATCAGTCCTGAAAGAGTCCTCAGGCTGAGAGGGGAGTGTGTTCTAGAGATGGGTTCTCAGGACTTTGTGTGAGCAATTTTCTTTTTCTTTTTCTTTTTCTTTTTTTTCTTGTTTTTTGAGGTGGAATCTCACCCTGTCATCCAGGCTGGAGTGCAGTGGAACGATCTTGGCTCACTGCAACCTCTGCCTCTTGGGTTCAAGCTATTCTCCTGTCTCAGCCTCCTGAATAGCTGGGATTACAGGCACCCACCACCATACTCAGCTAATTTTTGTATTTTTTAGTAGAGGCAGGGTTTTGCCATGTTGGCTAGGGTGGTCTTGTATTCCTGACCTCATTGATCTGCCTGCCTCTGCTTCTTACAGGTGTGAGCCACCGCCTCCGGTTGTGCAACCAAATTTCTGTAAGTTTTCCTTGCCTCATCAACTCTACAGATGGAAGGATTCAGGACTATAGTGTATCTACTCAAAACTGTTCACAATTAAATGTGTATAATGATGAATATGGCTGTAGGATAGTGATCTTTAGCAAATACTTTTGTTATCTTCACTGTACTCTGAATTTTTTAGGTCATTTATGTAGGAGACTGTAGAGTAAATTAGTAGACAAATTACTTAGCAGTTCATGGCCAGGTAGATGGGGCATAGATTGTTTGATTGGTCTTGGGTCAATCTACCATGATTACTGTTCACATGAGAAAAACATAACAAATAGACAACCCCCTAAAAGAACATTTCTTTAATTGTTATTTCATCATCATTTTATGATTTATCCTTTTATGTCCTTTATCTCACTGCAACTAATGAGATGCATTTACATTAATTATTTTTGTTTATAATCAAGTAACCAAGGCTCATTGAGACCCAGAGTCTAATCCAAGATGTCACAGTGATTGACACATGGAGTGTGTGAACCCTGGTTTTCACTAAGAATGCGCCATTAACACTTGTGTTATCAAATACAGTATCTTCTTTACTAATCCTGGTGACAGAATTCTCATTAATGATGTTTTAGTCTTTCTTTTTCACTTTTTCCTCTTCATTGCCTTTTACTCTAATTTCTGCACCCCCCGCCCCCCCAAAAAAATTATTCATCCTCCATTCTGTCCCTATTGATTTTATTGCAAATTAATCCCTTCTTTCTAGGCTATTTCATGACAGCTATTTAAGAACTTCATATAAGGAAGGAAAGAAACAATTTTGAGGAGTTTTTATTCTTGTGGTTTTTAAATAATACAGCTAGTAACCAGGAAACATCTCCCAGAGACTTGGCTGGGTCAAATTCCAGGGAGATTTATGTTTGCATTACTTGTTGAAGATATTCACTGGTCCTCTCTACTAGTCCCTCTCCATAGGGCTCTTCCATAGGGCTCCTTCCTGTTGGGTGTACACTTTTAATTGAGGTCAGGTTTGGTAACATGAATTGTTTTGGCTATTAAATCTAAGCAGAAGTGACATGCACCACATTTGGGCAGAAGGTTCAAGAACCATCATGAGGTTCTACTATTGCTTTTCCTCTCTACTATCTGGTAATAATATCCCAGGTAGAAGGTTAGCTTTGACCCTGGAATGAAGAATAAGACATTTGGTGCAGAGTGGCATGCAACCACAACGTGTAGCATGAATGAGAGACAGTATTCTGGTTGCAAACCATTGAGATTGAAGGGTTTTTGTTCTGCCAGCAAAACCCAGCTCATTAATACAAATAGTAAGGGCATTTTTCACGATCTTGCATGCTTTCTTATGCATTACATTGATATCATTTGGGCCCCATATCAATATTCTAAGCAAGTCAGATTTGTTAGTATTCCCATTTTAGATATAGAGAAGCTCAAGCTTACATGGCTTACTAAAAACAAACAAAAAAAATTCTCATTCAGGAAATGGAAAAAATAGTCTTAGTGAAGTTCTCTTGATTCCTCTTTTAGCTCTTTGTCCTTAATCATATCCTGCTACATAAATGAACTAAGTCCAGGCAGTTCCTGGACTCTTTGGAAGCTACATTAAACCATTTGGGATACTAAGTGCACTTACTATGAGAAAGACATGAATTATTGAACATTATCCGAGTGACCTGGAAAGTTCATGCAAAGGGCTTTTCTTATACCACGCTGCAGTTTATGCACCCAAGAGGCCGCCTCTCAAAGTAGTGTTAGGCATGGTGCAACTTGTGTTACAGCAATGGAGAGGGTCCTTTCAGCTGTCAGCCCAGTGACAAATGGGACCAGCTGTGTCAAAAGCTGAGGAGTGGAGGGCAGTTCAGCAAATTCCTATTTATAGAGAAACAGCAAAGTCAGAGAGATGATAGAGGTGGGCCCTGAACTGAGTCAAACAGGGACAAGCCCAATTTTGGGTAGAGGAAAATTTGAGAATAGGGTACAGGGAAATAGAGAAAAACCAAGCTGGGGTGGGACAGAGAAATGTACTACCAAGGAAATTGAGAGGTATCTATTCCAAATCTAGAGTACAGGGACCAGAGAGTGTAATCACCAACCCCACAGACATGATTATGACTCTTTAAGCTTAAATTTGATGGTAAGAAAATTGGACTAAGTATTTAGATTTTAGATGTTTTAGTTAAGCTATAATTCTGCTTTTTGCTTTTTATAAAAGCTAATTTTTTTTACTCTCTTAATGTTACCTCAGACAACCACTTCTCTTTTGCTCTCTGAAATGAGATACTATATGAATTCTTGCCAGAAATATCAAGTTAATGCCCAAGCCAGCTCTATGTTCTGATTTATCTTCCACGTTGACTCAGAGTAACAGAGCCATACATTAAGGAACAAAGCTCGCTGCTGGGGTATTTATAACCTTGTCTTTTAAAACATTTGGCAGACGTTCAGACCCTCCATATGTTCACAGTATTAAACTTCACCATAAAAGGAATGGAAGAGTTACATTTGAAGAAAGCTGGTATTGTATGGTCTGAAAGTCTGGCGGTTTAAAAAAAAATAATCAAGTCCAACTTGAAATAACAGACGCTCTGTGATCCTGCTGAAAGTTTAAATCCCACACAACAAAGTCCTGCTCTCCCTAACACTGAAGATGTCATATTTCAGGAGCATTTTCGGTGACTCAGAGTAGACACATTGAGCTTCTGAGCCTGGTTTAATAAGGATACATTCCTGAGTGATGAGGACTAGAAAGAAAAGCTATGGGGTGGGAGCACAGCAGGCCAGCCCCAGTGTGTACTACTACTTCCTCCCAGCGTCAAGAAAGCCTTGCAGGAGTAGGGAAGTCTTCTAGGGGGTCAAGGTCCTTCCAGTGCGTACACAAGCAAATCTACGGGGATATGGGCTGGATATGCTGGAACCTATATTTATATTCATGGATATACATGGAATTTACATCCATTTATCCAAAAATATGTTTTTTTTCTGATGTTTAGTCATTAATTGAAACTGGCACCATCTTTGAGTGAGTCGCAGATCTTGAACAATCTTTGATGCATCCTCGAAAAGGGTGAAAGTTCCCTAGCTCACTAGTTTAACAATCATTCTACTGCTTTTGCTGTGAAGTCCTGCTGTTTAGAGCTGCTCAGTTAAGTGAATTTATGGATTATATAATGTGAGTTTGATTAAATTAACTAATTTAAAAAGAAGTGAATTTTATAAATACATGGAAAGAGAATATGGATTGAAAGTAATACTAATAAGACATGCAAAATGGAGCCGTAGACAAGAAAAGAAACTGCTCTTTCTGAGTATGAGCCTTCATCAGCCACAATTCAAATTAACGTAACAACCACCTAGGCTGAATTACAATGAATTAGATAAACTCCAAAATGGACTAATCACAATGTAGTACTCTGAATTGGATTCCGAAACAGAAAAAGGGCATTGGTGGAAAAACTAGTGAAATCCAAATAAAACTTATAGTTTAGTGAGTAGTATTGCATGGATGTTAATTTCATAGTTTTAACAAATGGTTACATAAGTATTTAACATTAATGGGAACTGGGTGATGGCTATACAGGAACAGTCTGCACTATCTTTTAAACTTTTTTGTAAACTTTAAATTATTTCAAAAATAAAAAGCTTATTAAAAGAATTCAAGGTGAATTGAGGACAAATAATTATAGAATAAACTGAAAATCCTGGCAATGAAGAAAAAAATGCCAATTAACTATAAAAAAAACTTGAGATGATAATGGAAGAAAGCTATTTTAAAGACATATTTTCATTTCCTACATCCATAATAAATCTTATCCTAAGTGTATAGTTATTAATTCATGAAGAAATAAGAATAACTTCTTTTTGAAAGAAATATGCTATGGAGAAAAGATTTTGTGAATGTTTCCATTGCTGTATGATTTTCTTGCTAAAAATGATTTACCTTACCTAAAGATGTATTAATGCACAAAATAATTTAAGATAAATAGGGGTTCATAATTTAAGAAAAAAATAGAGTTTAGCTCTCATTGATTTATAGACCTGGACAATTCTGTTTATTGAAATAGGATTCACTCTTCTAAGGAAGCATTATGATTTGGTGATGAGGAGGAGAAAAGGCCAATTCAATCAGTATGAAATGTAACTGACTGCATTACCAGTTCTTTCTTCATTAAGCAAGTAACTTTTCCTCCAAACCTTGTTTTAAAATTATGATTGTCCACAATATCACTGAGTTGCCGCACTGTTTTTAGGAAATTTTCTCAAAATTTGGAAAAAGATGTTATGACTAAGACATGTTCATAGTACTATATCTATATCTAGGAATTCATTGCAGGGGATAACCAGATATCCATCCTTTTATAATAAGGGTATTTATAATAGCATAGTTTACAATACCAGAAAAAATGTGGAAGTGACTTACATGCCCCCAAAATAAATGATGATCCATCAATTTAACTGAATATTATTTAATCCTTATAATCTGGTTTCAAATATTATATAAAGAAGTGGAAACATATTCAGCATCTTTTTTTCTTCAAAATTACTAATGTGTCTATACAAGGTGAATTTAGTATATGAAAACTAACAAACAAAAAACCCTACCTGAGTGTGAACGTCTCCTAAGCCAGAATTTTCTCATTCATAAAATGGAGATAAATGTATACTGTTATACTGCCGTCTCATAGGCTATTGTGAGAACTGTACAAGGTTAATGCCTGCAAAGTGCTTATAAGGGCAGTCTGGCCCAGCCTCTTGCCCATAACAAAAGCATGTTGAGTGAAGATAATGATAATAGCCTTTTGAAAACCTCAGTGGAGTCTGAACTCATAAATGGATTATGGATATGTTATTTCAGCTTAAAAACTATTGCTGGTCAGTACTTTCAGGAAATACTTGCTTTTAAAGTGGATAAGGCATCCCCAAGATGTAGGTGATTCTTCCCATGAGCTATTTCAAAAACAATGCCTGCCACTGAAAGCCTACACCAAAATGTGTGCCACTTGGGTGCACCCAGTTCAAGTTCCCCCAGAGCCACCTGACTCTGGCAAGTTGAGCTGCATTTGTGAAGAGAATTAAAGAGTAAAATTATTTCTCCCACTATTTTCACGTAGCCTTCTGTCATCTCTCTCACTTCCTTCTTCCTTCCGTTGCTCTTTCTCCTTCTTCTTCTCATCCTAATTACAAGTGCCCTATGTCTGTCTTGTCATCTCTCTCTTGGTCTGTTATAGTAACATTCATGTTTATACCCTATGTCTAGTCTATTTATGCTCCAGTCACTGTCAAGCCTCTCTACTTACTGTCAAATGCCTCTTCCAAATTCAAATCTGAGAACTTCAGTTCTTGTTTGAAAAACTTTTTTTGGTTTCCTATTTTTCTCAGAGTTAAATTGATCAGCACAGCATAAACATTTATCTGTCACTGAGGGCCGGGTGTAGTGGCTCACGCCTGTAATCCCAGCACTTTGGGACACCAAGGCAGGTGGATAACTTCAGGTCAGGAGTCTAAGACCAGCCTGGCCAACATGGCGAAACCCTCTCTATTAAAAATACAAAAATTAGCTGAATATGGCGACATACACCTATAATCCCAGCTACTCAGGAGGCTGAGGCATGAGAATTGCTTGAGCCTGGGAGGCAGAAGTTGCAATGAGCCAAGATTCCACCACTGCACTCCAGACCTGGGTGGCAGAGTGAGAGTTTTTCAAAAGAAAAAAAAAATCCCTATCATTTAACTTCAACATGCTTCTCAGATGCTCAGATGCATTTCAAACCAAACTTGCCAGCCAATATTTTGCTATTCTAGTACAGAAAAACTTCCTCTTCTTTTCTTCTTTTTTTTTTTTTTTTTTTTTTTTTGGTCTTAAGACAGAATCTCACTCTGTCACTCAGGCTGCAGTGCAGTGGCATGATCTCGGCTCACTGCAACCTCTGCCTCCCAGGTTAAAGTGATTCTCCAGCCTCAACTTCCTGAGTAGCTGGGATTACAGGTGTGCATTACCATGCTTGGCTAATTTTTACGTTTTTTTAGTAGAGATGGGGTTTCACCATGTTGGCCAGGCTGGTCTCGAACTCCTGACCTTGTCAAGTGATCCGCCTGCCTCAGCCTCCCAAAATGCTGGGATTACAGGCATGAGTCACAGAGCCGGGCCTTTTTTTTTTTTTTCCTAAGTCTCTTGGCTAAAGAACATGGTGATCCTCTCTCTGGAAAATGTTAACCCTGTTTGCCTACCTGGTTGACCTCTTGTTTCATCTTCCATTGCAGAGATGTGTTCTCCTCCAGGAAGCTTTCCTTCTCCTTATCTAGAAAGATGATTTTTCTTTCCTTTTTACCATGACTGCACTTTACATTATCTTATTACGTGGTCTTACAAGTGATTGCTTTATGTGTGTCTCCAGCCCTGGATTGTGAGCCTCTTGAAGCGTTCACTATTATTTATCTATAGCTTCCGGCTAAGGGTATTTCATACAGAGTAGACCCACAGTAAATGGTTGATGATTTGATCAACCAATACTTTTTGAATGCCTACTATCTTTTGAAGAATCTTACCATTAAAATGCATAAGAAGTACCTCTAGGCCAGATTCAGTGCCTCACACCTGTAATCCCAGCACTTTGTGAGGCTAAGATGGGTGGATTGCTTAAGCATAGGAGTTTAAGATCAGCATGGGAAACATGGCGAGACCCTCTCTCTACAAAAAATGCAAAAATTATCTGGGCATGGTGGTGCGTGCCTGTAGTCCCAATTACTCAGGAGGCTGAAGTGGGAGGATTGCTTGAGTCCGGGAGTTGGAGGTTGCAGTGAACCATGCTTGCACCACTGCACTACAGCCTGGGTGACAGAGTGAGAATCTGTCTCTCTAGAAGGTCTCAGATAAAATGCAAATAAGTTACTTAAGTAGCATTTACCATATTAGTGAGGCATATCTATCAACTTAGAATTTTATTGGTGAGTTTACCTATGGAATATAGACATATTACTGGTACAGATAGATTCAGATATTTAAAAAGTCATCAAAACTTTCTTTTGTGTTTTCTCTAATTGACTTCTTTCTTAGGTGAACCCTCTCCATATATTGGCACATTGGAACAATGGGCCTTACAAACTTATATCCTCCTAGATAACAAGCCCTGAGAAAGTCCTCACTGTCTGACAGATAATGAATACAAAAATGATGGGTGTGATTCTTAGTTGGTCAAACTTGGGCATGTATAAATCCTTAAATGAATCAATGTCCTACTCTGATTTACTAGGCCGGGGTCAAACACAAATACAATTTATGGAATGAGAGAAGAGGGGTGGTTTTCTAAAGGATATTTTAATATTAAAATAGGAGACAGAGAAACAGACAGTCATTATATTGGATAAACAAAACAATAGTTTCACACCACAGAGAGGTTAACAAAAAAAGAAAGAAAGAAGGAAAGAAAGAAAGAAAGAAAAAGAAAGAAAGAAAGAAAAGAAATTCTTTTAACACTATAAATTCATAAAAGGTTTTCTTTTTTCTATCTGTCAAACCCCTTCACATGCCATCTCAACTATAATTTGTTTTGTGAAGTTTTATCCCAAACTCCTGGGAAGAGCATGTCATTTTTACCTCTGTGTTTCCCAGCTCTTTGAATGTACTTCCATTTTTTCAAATGCCATATTGTACTGCAATTGTTTGGTTTACCACATCTTCTCCAATGCACTGTACCTTCCTCAAGGGAGGACCACTCAGTATCTTCTTCTTGTGTGTCCTCACATTGAACACATAGGAAACATCTTTAGAAATGTTTACTGATTGCAGGCATGGCTATAAAAGAAGATGCAAACTGAGAGAAAGGGTAGGAACAGTTCAAGACATAAGATATCCAGGAACTTTCTGTCTACCTCATGAGATTGAGGCCATTAATAGAGAAAATGGATGCCCACTATCTCCTACTACCCCACAGTTTTACAGTATAGAATGCAGACTGGGTGTGGTAGCTCACGCCTATAATCCCACCACTTTGGGAGGCCGAGGCAGGAGGATCACCTGAGGTCAGGAGTTTGAGACCAGCCTGACCAACATGGAGAAACCCCTTCTCTACTAAAAATACAAAATTAGCTGGGCATGGTGGCGCATGCCTGTAATCCTGGCTACTCGGGAGGCTGAGGCAGGAGAATCACTTGAACCCAGGAGGCAGAGGTTGCGGTGAGCAGAGATCATGCCATTGCACTCCAGCCTGGGCAACAAGAGTGAGACTCCATCTAAAAAAAAAAAAAAAAGAATGCACTGGCTATAATTCAGACAAATAAGATCAAATCTTATTGATGGAAACTCTTATTGGCCAGAGAAGCTATTTAAATTTTCACAGCCTCCAGTTCATCATATGTAAAACAGGGATTACAACATCCATAAAAAGAGCAACTTAAAAATAAAACTTAAAAGTATATTTGAAAGGAAACAGTGTCAGGCCTTCAGTCTGTGTTAGTTTTGCTTGCCTTCCATGCATCTTCTTCACCTCATTACCCTTTATTTGGTGACATCTGTCCCTTGAAAGCCACTTTAAAAATATGCAGCCAACTGCTAGGCTAACTTCTTTTCTAAGCCAGGCTATGATTTCATGACATTGTATTATTTGAATTCTCTATTTCGACTTTCTGAGCATCCCTGTGATTTGCTTCTGATGCAGTAACAGCATTCTTTTATTTGTTCAACCTGTACATTTGAAAATTTCTCCTGAACCTGTCTTCTCAGCAGGTTTCCTCCACTTTGCTGGAAACAGAAGTTGGTGACTGTTCTGAGTGCAGAATGCTGGAATGAAATTAGACACCAGTCCTTGCAGATATCTCAGACATGGGAAGAGTTTGGGTAATGATGCACCCAGGGAATATGTACCACCCACTATATTCCTGGAATTACTGTAGATGACAGAAACCCACATCTAGACAGTAACAGACAAAAAAGAGCTCTATGGGCTAAGGTAATTTTTAAAATTCAGCGTGATAAAACCATTTTATTTTTTTTTTCCCAACACCTCTCTTCTTCCTTTCTTATTCCCCTCCATCCTTTGCCTCTTTTATTAGCTTTATTTGTTCAGATTGTCTGTATGAGTAGGAAAAAAAAATGAATGGAGTTGGTAGCTCCTTGCTTTCAATATTCTTGCAGCTTTTTAATCTCAGGAAGAGAGCTCCCTCTTTTTCTCCTCTCCCTCGTTTCTGCTCCCCCTTTTCTCCCTGTCTCCCACTTCTCTCAGCTTTCTGTATTAAATCTTATAGAAGAGCTATGATTGGCTCTGCTTGGGTTAATGTCTGCCCCTAGATCAATTCTGTTGCATACAGAAGGAAGGAATGAATTGCCATGATTGACCAGGCCTGGGTCAATGGCCTTTCTTTGCTGCCAAAGGCTCTATGACAGACAGATCTATTGGAATTCCATGGCATGAGGGAGGACACTGGAGAGAGACATTTATCAGATGTCCACTTACCAATAAGAAAACTCAGTGTCCTTGGTGAGGTCACCACACTCATGGGGATTTTTGCATAACTGTATTAAGGAATTCAGACCTCTGACAATTTGAGATCTTTCGAGACATACTTCTACTCCAACACAATCCAGCAGCTCTCATGGGATGGATCTCTTCATAAGAAGAGTTGTTTAGCCTAAGATAATGCTATAAGGCAGCCTGAGACTTCATAAAAAAAATCTTAATTATTATTATTATTATTATTATTTTTGAGACAGAGTTTTGCTCTTGTTGCCCAGGCTGGAGTGCAATGGCACAATCTCGGCTTACCACAACCTCCACCTCCTGGGTTCAAGCAATTCTCCTGCCTCAGCCTCCTGAGTAGCTGGGATTACAGGCATGCGCCCCCATGCCTGGCTAATTTTGTACTTTTAGTAGAGATGGGGTTTTACCATGTTGGTCAGGCTGGTCTCAAACTCCCGACCTCAGGTGATCCACCCGCCTCGGCCTCCCATAGTGCTGGGATTACAGGCATGAGCCACTGTGCCAAGCCAATTCATGTTTATTTTTACTAATGTATAGACTTTAATTTTTTAGAGCAATAGTATGGTTACAGAAAAATTAAGTGGAAAGTACAGACAATTCCCATATGCCATCTCAGTCCGTCCCATCCCCAACAGTTTCCCCCATGATTAACATCTTGCATGACGTAGTGCATTGGTTACAATTGCTGAGTCGATATTGTTGTATAATATTATTAAGTAAATCTGTAGTTTACATTGGGATTCACTCTTTTTGTTGTATATTCAATGGGTTTTGACAAATACAGGATGATGTGTATCTACCACTATGGTATCATAGATTTCACTGCCCTAAAAATCCTCTGTGTTCCACCTATTCATACCTCCTTCCTCCACTGCCAAGGCCCTGGCACTGATCTTATTACTGTCTCCCAAGTTTTGCCTTTTCTCAAATGTCATGTAGTTGAAATTATACAGCATGTAGCCTTTTCAGATTGATTTTATTTAGTAATAGCATTTAATATTTCTCCAAGTCTTTTGGTGGCTTGATAGCTCATTTTTTTATTATCATTGAGTGATACTCCATTTTATGGCTATACTACAGTTTGTCTGTTCACTTACTGAAGGACATCTTGGTTACTTTTTTATTTTGACAATTGGCAATAAAGCTACTATACAAATTTTTACACAGGTTTTTGCATGGCTATTAGTTTGCAACTCGTTTGGGTAAATACCTAGAAGCATGACTGCTTGATTACATCGTAAATGTATGTTTACTTTTGTAAAAAAACTGTTATACTATCTTTCAAAGCAGATGTAATATTTTGCATTCCCAATGGCAATGAAAGAGAGTTTCTTTTGCTCCACATTCCTTCACCATTTGATGTTGTCAGTGTTTTTGATTTTAGCCATTCTAATAGGTGTATAATTGTGAAGATATTTTATTCCAAGTTTTGTCTGTTTTCATTCCCTGTGACTCTGAATGACTAGCTTATCACTTTCTTCAGTGAGACACAATTATTACCTGTGACCTGGCTAAATGGATTCTTCATCTTCATCCCAAATAGTACATCTTGCAGCAAGGTAATGTACAACCCTGGACCTCATTATTCTTATTGCCCCAAAATATCTTATGGGGGCCTTGGAATCTTCATATTTTGCAAGCTCCTTCTGTGATTTTTGGGAACATGGGATGCTATTGTGACCTTTGTTTCAAATCATTCAGCCTCATTTCTTGTCCATGAGCTTTCCTGGGAGAGCCCTACATTCTCATCTTTGTGTTCTGAGGCAGCACCACTCTCCCTGGACATATATTTTGAAGCAGTAACTTCAAGACTCTGAGCCCCCCGTTCTTAGTTTGCACAATAGCACTGACACTATCTACCCCAAAGAGCATCCGATAGGATTGAATGAAATAGCTGATCTGAAGGCCTTTGGGGCAGAGGGCAGCAGAAATAGCCACTTAACCAACTGGCTTGTTCCTTCCCAGTTACTTGGTTTTCATATAACTCTGTTTGTGCAGCTGACCACACCAGTGCCTAATTCTAACACCTGCATTACCAAGGCCTGGTTGGACCTGTTTAAAGCCCTTTGGAGTCCATACACCTTACCTGACACTTCCAAAATTAAGTAAAATGGCAGGGAGGGGAGGGCAAAAACTAATCACAACTGGACCTATGTTAAACCTGCCTGGCTTTTTATGTCTCTGTTTGCTTCATAGAGAGAAATTAAAGCAGGCTGAAGACTGCAAACCAAGTGAGGAGATACTTTTTTTCAATCACAAAGACTTTTATATGCGTATTTTAGCAATGCTTAGGCATAATGTATACATGAGGCAATGCTTATAAAAGGGAGATTCAGACTTGTTCTTTGAGTTTACATAATGTTCTCAATGAGAAGAGACCAGGATAATGATCCACCCCAGTCTTCCTATTTGGGGAATGGATGAAAAAAACTGAAGTCAAGAGAGAATAAGCAAGCTCACACTGCCATTATTGCAAAGCTGGGAGCTAGAACTCCTTAATTTGAGGACACGGCTCACGTTTACTTATGTAACAAACCTGCACATTGTACACATGTACCCCGGAACTTAAAATAACAACAATAAAAGGTAAAAACAAATAGAATAAAGCAAAGTCTTCCCTGATATCTTTTGATTGTGGGTTTAGGTCTAGGCTCTGCATCTGAGGTCTTCCGCTTCCACCTGGCCATGCTCCTTTTAGGTGTCCCTGTTGTCTTGTGCCACCTTTACCCTATCTCTTTGTTTAGAGAATCAACTGTTGACACTTCAGGTGTCCAGCTCTGCTTCCTGGCTCCTGATTTGATCTACCTTGGTTCCCCAAGGGCTGATGGTGGATAAAGGTATCTTGTTGATGGTGTGACCACAACATACCTGTGTACTTCTCTCCATCAAGACCCTTGACTCTCTGAGTCCCAACCAAAGTGCTCTCTCCTCCTACCTTGTTGCCTTGGAAGAAAGCACTTTGTCCTCCATCTATGAAAGTGACTTCTTAGGATCATATCTCAACACCAAAGCTTCCCTGTATCACCCTTACTTTGTTTTGCAATTATTCACTTAACATATTTTTTTAAATCTATGTATGATTAAAATATACTCTTTTTGGTGTACAGGTTGTTATGTTGACAAATTCCGAGACATTTGTAACCACCACTGCAATAAAGACACAGAATACTGAGGACTGACTTTTAAACTAAGTCTGTTAAATGATATTTAATTCATTTCCCCTTTTTTTATTACTAGAATTTATCTTCCAATCATGGTTTCTGACCTGAGTGAGAATAAGTGCAATGAAAATGATTTGTTAAAAATTTCCAATAGTAAAGGGATATGTAATTTTATTTGCCATGGGCAGCCTGTTTGCCCATAAGATACCATTTTTTTTTCTATAGGCAATTTAAAATAGTGGAAGCATCTCATGGATTCCTAATACTATCTCAATAATATCTAGATCAGGTCTTAGGGCTTTTAGTGTGTCTGTTCTAGAATCGGATAAAAATGCTTTCTTTAAATACCTTGAGGTTATACCAAGGGATCTTCCCCTGGGGGCACTTGAAAATTGTCAAAAAGTTTATTTCTTGGGTCTTGAAGATATGAGGTATTATTCCTGGCACAATATTAGAGTGTTTCTTCTATCAAGTCATTTTGACAGCTAAGTCGGTATTGATCTCTATATTCTCAAATATCAAAACCAACTTGTCAGTGATAAAAAGAAAGTGGCCAGAGACCTCCCAGGAATTTCCTACTAGAAAAAAGAAAAAATCTTGCTCTTTGCTGTCCAAATGCTCAGCATGTTAAACCTCACTTTGAATCAGTCTTTCAGACAGATAATGAGGTGGTAACACAATACAAGACAGTAATAAAAATGGATGGAGTGAAAAAGAATTCCTCAGGATATGAACTGAGATATGCATACAAACCAGCAGTAATCATTAATAAAACTCATTTTTTTGGGTCTTACTCTCAATCTTTCTTTCCTGCATGATTGGATACCGGGATTTTTAGGAAGGAATAACACATCAAACAACACATCTGCATGGTTAATGAAGGTGTCAGACTAGAGTTGGATTTTAAAATGGAAGTCCTTTGGCATACTGCAATAAGGAGATAAGATACTTTTTATAGATTGCAAGAATTTAAATACTTTGAGTTGCTTTCACAGAATGCTCTTCAGTTGTTATAATATCCAGTCATTCTTATTTTGCAATGAATGAAGAAGAAGAAAATGAATGTGTCATGCATTGCAATAATTACGGAGAGACTATTTTCAAAATAAAATAAATAATAAAATCATAGTTTTTCTTATTTTTTTAAATGAGAGGCAATGTGGGGCTAGTCTCATCCTATGTCTTCATTTTACAAATAAGAAAACAAAGGTAAATTTATTTGTTCTCTGTAGATAATACACTAATGACAAAGACTAGAATGGAACCAGAGTATTTTTGGACCATAATATAAAGTTATATTAGAAAGTGGTACTACATATATGATCCATGTATTAGGGGGCTGAGCGCCTTTTGACAACCTTGTTTTACCTTAAATGTAAAGAATATGGAAGTTAGAGGTTGTTTAGATCAGAATGGTGCTCAGGAAGTAGAACCTTAAATATAACCATAAGTTTGTGAGGCTGTTTTGCCTAGAGAAATTAATGCTGAGAGCAAAAATAATCATATGAATAAACAGAAAGTAGTAGCAAGTCACTTCTAACACAACCAGCCTCCTCCATACCAGGTGGGCAATCTTGGGCAGGTTTGGCCCTCTTTAGGTTTCTTCTTTTTCCTTTCTTTAATAAAAATAAGGGGAGATATTTACTGCACATGATACAAAAATTGTTTTATAAAATCAATTCGGTTTGAATAGGTCACCTTAATATAAAAGATAAAACACTAATGTTTTTGGAAAAATAAGGGGAATATCTTCATGAATGTAAGGTAGACAAATAATTAAGACACACAAAGTGATGAATGATACACTTGAACACATTAAAATTAAGAATTTCTGTTCAAAATGTTCACTCAATACTTTAGAGAGTGAAAATCCAAGATACACAATTGGAAACTGTATTTACATAACATATATCTAACAGGGGACTTGAATCCAGAATATATAAATGACTGCTACAATTAGGGAAAAGGCAGACAACCCAATTTAAAAAAAATAGTTGAAAGACTTGAACAGGCACTTTGTAAAACAGGATACTGAAATATCCAATTAATACAACAAAGAGCGCTTAATTAGTCATTAGGGAAATACAATTAAAATCATAATGTGATATTGGTATACCAAATTACAATGGGTAAAATGAAAAAGACAAATGATACCAAGTGAGGGTGTCGAGGATGAGGAGCCGCTAGATCCTGATAGCTTGCTGGTTGGACTTTAACTTGGTACAATCTTTTTGAAATATAAAAACCCAGAAAACTAAAGCCTTATGAGTTAGTAATTCTATCCCTACTTATATTACCCAACAGAAGTATGCACCTATGTGTGCCAAAGACATGTATAAAAATATTCATAGCAGCCTTATTTGCAATAGGCAAAAACCGGAGATAATCTAAATGTCTGTGTATAATAGAAAGGATAATGATATGGTATATCCATGCAGTAGACTATTGCACAGTGAAGAACAGATGCAAGCTACAACTAAACAGAACAGTATGAATGAATCACACAAAATAGCATTGAGGAGAATAAGTCAGTTTTCCTGAAGTACCTATTACTTTATTTTACTTACATAGAGTTCAAAAATAGTCAAAACAAATTGATGACATTATACATCAGCAGAGTGGTTAATTCTTCCTAGGATGCAGAGGCTGGAAGGGGGTGTAAAGGGATTTCTAGGGTTCAAGTCTGGTTCATGTTCTGATATAGTCACTGTATCAGCTATGTATGGAGATATATTCATTTTCTTAAAATTCATGGATTTGTGTTCTTTTCTGCATGTTACATCTCAACAAATTTGAAAAATAGTGAGGTAAATCAGATTACAGAATTTCTGACCCAGTAATTATCAGACTTTTTACAAAAAAATTTTAGGGAATTCACTAGAAAGACAGATTTCAGGGCTTTGGGAGTATTACTGTTAAGATCACAGTTGCTTGTTTTAACATATGCAACCTAGATAATTCTAACTCAAGTGGGTTCTCGGACACGTTTTGAGAAATGGTGTGATAAGAAGTCTTTCAACTTTGATATTTCTAAAGCTCTGTGGGCAACTAGCAGATGAAGGTAATCAGAAAGTCATGACTTGTCTTCGCTAAAATATTTGACTGTAGAAGTTACCCTGGAAAATATCTCGTCATGATGCCACTGCAGAGTTTGCTGTTTTCAAGGGGGCCACCCTTCTTGGGCTGTGCTTAGTTTAATAGTTTTATAGAGAGCTTGGAAGCAGATCTTTAGGGGTGGTTAAAGTTCTGATTATGAGTATGAAACACTTTTTAAAAAACATTTGCAGTTTTTTTGGCATTTTATACTTTTAAAAATTTTAATTAGTGCTTAAAAATTATACATATGTATGGGGTTCATTAGATATTTCAGTGCATGCAAACAATGTGTAATGATCACATCAGGGTAATTTTAATATTCATCACCTCAAACATTGATCATTTCTTTTTGAGAACATTCAAAATCCTCTCTTCTAGCTATATTGAAATATGCAATAAATTATTGTTAACTATAGTCACCCTATGGTATTATAGAACACTAGAAATTATTCTTCTTTATTTAACTGCAATTTTTGTACCTATTAACCATCCTCTCCCTATTTCCCCCTCACCACTCCTCTTCCCAGGCTCTGGTAACCACTATTCTACTCTGTACTTCAATGGGATCAACTTTTTTAGCTACCATATATGAGTGAAAACATGCAATATTCGTCTTTCTGTGCCCAGTTTATTTCACTTAACATAATGTCCTCTAGGCTCATCCATGTTGTTGCAAATTACAAAATTTTATTCTTTTTTTGTGGCTGATAATATTTCTCTTTTTTTGCATATTGCATTTTATTATTATTATTATTATTATTATACTTTAAGTTTTAGGGTACATGTGCACAATGTGCAGGTTAGTTACATATGTATACATGTGCCATGCTGGTGTGCTGCACCCATTAACTCATCATTCAGCATTAGGTATATCTCCTTATGCTATCCCTCCCCCCTCCCCCCACCCCACAACAGTCCCCAGAGTGTGATGTTCCCCTTCCTGTGTCCATGTGTTCTCATTGTTCAATTCCCATCTATGAGTGAGAACATGCGATGTTTGGTTTTTTGTTCTTGAGATAGTTTACTGAGAATGATGATTTCCAATTTCATCCATGTCCCTACAAAGGACATGAACTCATCATTTTTTTTATGGCTGCATAGTATTCCATGGTGTATATGTGCCACATTTTCTTAATCCAGTCTATCATTGTTAGACATTTGGGTTGGTTCCAAGTCTTTGCTATTGTGAATAGTGCCGCAATAAACATACGCATGCATGTGTCATTATAGCAGCATGATTTCTAGTCCTTTGGGTATATACCCAGTAATGGGATGGCTGGGTCAAATGGTATTTCTAGTTCTAGATCCCTGAGGAATCGCCACACTGACTTCCACAAGGGTTGAACTAGTTTACAGTCCCACCAACAGTGTAGAAGTGTTCTTATTTCTCCACATCCTCTCCAGCACCTGTTGTTTCCTGTTATGATCGCCATTCTAACTGGTGTGAGATGGTATCTCATTGTGGTTTTGATTTGCATTTCTCTGATGGCCAGTGATGATGAGCATTTTTTCATGTGTCTTTTGGCTGCATAAATGTCTTCTTTTGAGAAGTGTCTGTTCATACCCTTCTCCCACTTTTTGATGGGGTTCTTTGTTTTTTTCTTGTAAATTTGTTTGAGTTCATTGTAGATTCTGGATATTAGCCCTTTGTCAGATGAGTAGGTTGTGAAAATTTTCTCCCATTCTGTAGGCTGCCTGTTGACTCTGATGGTAGTTTCTTTTGCTGTGCAGAAGCTCTTTAGTTTAATTAGATCCCATTTGTCAATTTTGGCTTTTGTTGCCTTTGCTTTTGGTGTTTTCGACATGAAGTCCTTGCCCATGCCTATGTCCTGAATGGTAATGCCTAGGTTTTATTCTAGGGTTTTTATGGTTTTCGATCTAACATTTAAGTCTTTAATCCATCTTGAATTAATTTTTGTATAAGGTGTAAGGAAGGGATCCAGTTTCAGCTTTCTACATATGGCTAGCCAGTTTTCCCAGCACCATAATATTTCATTGTGTATATACACCACAAGTGTTAAGATATAGAACACATCCACGTGTCCATCAATGAATTAATGGATGATGAAGCACTTATATTTTAAGAGAAGCTTTAGGATTATAACCAACTGAACAGAAAGTGCAGATAATTCTCAAACCGAAAGTGCAGATATTTTCCATATATGCCCTGCTGTCACACATGAATAGCCTCCTCCACTACAAATATCCTCAGGCAAAATGGTACATTTGTTACAATCAATGAGCTTACATTAGTACATCATTACCAATAAAAGTTCATCATTTAGGGAATCACTCTTGATGTTGACAGCCTATGAGTTTAGACAAATGTATAATGGCAGTTATCCACCATTATAGTATCATACAAAGTAGTTCCACTTCCCTAAAATTCCTTTATGATCCTCCTGTTTATCCCTCCCTCTCTTCTATCACCTGGCAATTACACAATCACTGATGTTTTTACTACCTTCATAGTTTTGCCTTTTCCAGAAAGTTATATTGTGAAAATCATATAATATACAGCCTTTTAAGATTGGCTTCTTTCACTTTCATAATATTTATTTAATTTTTGTAATATATTTTCATGTCTTGCTAGCTTATTTTGTGTTTGCAATGAATAGTATTCTATTGCCTGGATGAACCACAGTTTAAGTATTAATTCACCCATTAAAGGACATCTTGGTTGCTTCCAAGCTTTGGCAATTACAAATAAAGCTGTTGTAAACATCAGTGTGCAGGTTTTGTATGGCCATAAGTTTTTAGCTCCCTCAGGTAAATATCAATTAGTGCAATTAATGAATTATATGGTAGGAATATGTTTAGTTTTATAAGAAACTGCCAAATATCCTTCCAAGATGGCTTCATCATTTTATATTCCCACCAGCAATTAATGAGAGTTCCTGTTGTTCTGCATCCTTGCCAGCATTTGGCATTGTCTACATTTTAGATTTCAGCCATTGTAATAGTGAAGGTATGGAGAATTTTTCCTGCTCAAATCATTTTTTCCAATCCAGTGGTTGAAAAGAATGTTACAATTCATTTCAACACAAAAATTTTTATGACATTTTTGAGAAATATGTTTGGAGACCCAGGGGAATACAACATCACTGGGACTGTCTTCACTAAAAAAGCCCCAGAAAGTGGGACACCTTGCATGACTTTCTACAGAGGCAGCAACTGCAGCATCAAAGGATGCTGCCAAGAATATTTATCAATTATGATTACCACTAATAAAAACCTCTACGGTCTAGTGATGGTAGGGAACACTGCATTTTGTTTACTTCTCTTGAGACAATAATAAGACCTTCAATATGTTTTACAGTAAAGAAAAGCATTTTATGTTGTTTAACATAGAACTATTTTTCATTTAATTCCTTAATATGTACATCATGGAATCTACTGGTTTGACACAAAGGCCAGCAAAACAAATTTCTCTGCTCTATGTTGGCCAGATAGAAATGATGGAGACATGCAAGATGAGAGAAGTAGTAAAGAGAAGTGACTTCATCCACCAGGCAATAATGGGAAGATTCCTCCTTTGGCTGGAATTATATTAAATCAGTGAGATAGCCAGCCTTGGTGGCTCACACCTGTAATCCCAGCACTTTTGGAGGCCAAGGCAGGTGGATTGCCTGAGGTCAGGAGTTTGAGACCAGCCTGGTGGTCTCAACATGATGAAACCGTGTCTCTACTAAAAATACAAAAATTAGCTGGGCGTGGTGGCAGGAGCCTGTAATCCCAGCTACACGGGAGGCTGAGGCAGGAGAGTCCCTTGAACTCAGGAGGCAGAGGTTGCAGTGAGCCAAGATCACACCACTGCACTCCAGCCTGGGCAACAAGAGCAAAAGTCCATCAAACACCCAAAAATAAATAAAATAAAATTAAATTAAATTAAATTAAAAATTAAAAATTAAAAAATTAAACCAGTGAGATAACAGATTATGTATAACTTATCAAGCTCTTTGACTACAGTAATATGTGCCATAAATTAATTTAAGAAGGAAAGTGATTAATGATATTTAAGGGAATTAACCAAATTGGTTTCTGTCTCTACCAATCTCTTCTCACTTTCTTGTCTCGGGAGAATGAAATTTCTTCCTTCTGTAATTCATCTATCCACAACATCTAGCATTGTTTTATCTCTTGGACCCTGAGTGTTCCTGCTTTATTAACAAATCTTTTTCCTCTACTTCAACTTTTCTTCTTCGTTGGCTGTTTCCATTCAGCATGTAAACATACACAAGTATTTCTGATTGACAGAAAAGTCCTGTCTATTCTTCTTTTCATTCTTTTGTTCATGTTTGTCTACCCTTCCCTGCTAAACTGCTTGAAAGAACTATGTAGCCATACTGGAATCACTTTCTTGCAATTTGATTCCCAAGTTATTGGCATTTGGTTAATACCTCCATTATATCTCTGAAGTTTCTCATTAAAACTCATCAAAGACTTTCTAGTTGGTGAATCCTATAACTAATCTGAAATTGCTATTTTAACTTGAGGTTTCTGGGATATTTAATCTTATTGATCTTGCCTCTTGTTAAAATTCACTTTCTCTTTGGACTCAGCCGCACCAGTTTTTCCTGGTTCCCTAGTTACTTGCAGGAAGGGATTAATTTTCCAGGCCATAACTTTCAATAGAGAAAATGTGCTAGTCACTCTATTTCTTTAAAGATAGTGTGGAGAGAAGGATCATGCAAATGTTTCCCTTATCCTGTGTCTTAGACCTTCATAGGGAAAACACAAAGGACTAATCTACTCACATTGGAGATGATTTGTCTTATTGATGAGAGAGTGAAGATCCCTGATTTTATTGGTCAGAAGGTAAGTTCTTAGTCCTGAAAGGAAGTTCATGGATCTTTCTTTTTCTGCCCCCAGAATTGAGTCTCATTGACTCAAATTGTGCTCCTTGTCTTTGGGTAGGAAATAAACCTATTCTCTCTGCTCCTTTCCTTCAGTTTCTCACTTTCCACTACATAGGTATGGCAGATCAGGCCACTTTAAAACAGAGAAAAATTGACTCTTTTCATTTTTTGGGGGGTGGGGGGGTGGTTATTGTCTGAGACACATAGCTAGTAGGAGGCTTTTAATATTTTGGCTTTAATTTCTAAATATGTTTTAAAAATATATGAGCCAGCATCATCATATCCGTTCAAGAAAACAGGGACCACTCTAGGTAATTCAAATTTAGTACAGGTAATTAATTGGTGATGCAAGGGGTGAGAAGCCAACTAAAGCATGATGAAAAACAAACAAGCAAACAAACAAACAGAAAACAACACAAAAGAGACTTCAGTAATGTTGAGAAGTTGCTAACCCTCTGGGAGTGGAGGGACAAAGAGAGGAAGGAGGTGGTGTTAGCAGAACCCGTGGGCTGGGTCTGTTTAGTGTGAGCCAGAATCAGAAAGATGGCTGCCCCATTCCAAAGAGAAAGAGAGCATCCAGTTAGAACCTGGAACGTTTATGGAGACTCAGCTGGTATAATAACGTGACTACAAACCATAGAAAAAGAGGAAGAAAAAATTGGCTTCTTTCTTTGTTCCTATGCCTTCCATCTTCCACCAGGGTTACTCATTGACCAAATATAGCCAGAAGCGCATTGGTGTGGTAGCACAGAATCATTGTCTGTAGGAAACATTGAGGGATAGTACTTTAGGTAGACTGAACTTTCTGAGTAGTGTGTTTTAAGCATTATTGGCACATGAATAATGGAATCCATTGATCTCCACGTAGCTGCCTGTGTCTTTTCTTCACTGGCAATAACTTGGAGATCAAAAAGTGATGAATTTGCACTCTAAACTTCTATAGCTTCTTCTGTCAATTTTGAGTGAGTGATTCTCTAGTTCTGCTATATCTAAATATTGACATTCCCAAGACTATCTTCATGATTTAAATTGCCATTTTGAATTAAATTGCCATGCTGAATCCTATTAAATAAGCAGGAGGGTATTAGCCTATGGCTGTCTATGAACTTTGAGTTCTTACGTAACAAACCAGATTCTTAGTAGGCAAACAAACTGAAGCCTAACTTAGGAATATAACAAAGAGCAGAGTTTCCTCCAATCACATGCAGCTGGGTTTCAACCAATCACAGGAACCAACTTGTAATGACTTGTAATGACTCCAAACATTACATGCAAGTACAGAATGTACACTGTAGAGATACATATCTGTGTCCAAATCAGAAAAGACCTATTTGAGACTTGTCAAAAAAAATCACATCATGCCCACCTAGCTGTAGCCATTCAGGTGTTTCTCTACTTTTCTTCTGTGTTTGGCCTATAAAAGCTTGAGGCTCACACTACCGAAAGGAGCTCTCTGCACCTCTCTGCTCTGAGTGCTGCCCAGTTCATAAACCTGTTTGCTCGAGTAATCACTGCTAAATTTATCTAAAGTTTCTTTTTTTAACATTCCCAATATCAACATGCCCATCTTTGATCTGTTTTCTGAATTTCAGTTCTATAATTTCTACTGTCTGGTTGACTTCTTTCTAGAATATCTCACTTATGGGATAAGCTGGTACATTCAACTTAACATATCTCAAATAGAAAGCATGTTGTTCTCTAATTTGTGTCTTTTCTTTTGCTGCTTATCTTAATAATGGCACCCATATTATCCCACTTGCGCGACACAGGATCTTGGAAATCTCTTTTACTTATCTTCTCTTCAAATCATTCAATTCCTCAAAGAAATTGAATTACATATTCTCTAAGTATATACTTATATATTCATGATATATATATATATGAATTATATAAACAATTATATACTCTCTAAGTATCACTTAAGCTCTGACCACTCTACACTCTGATTGTCTCTTCTATCTCTGTTGTTGATGCCCTATTTCAAGCTCTCATCTTCTTTCATCCATGTTATTGCAACACCTCTAACTCTCTTTTGTAGTTCCTGTGTTCCCCTCCTTAGTCCATGCTTAATATGAGCTATCAGCTTATCTTTTCAAACAAATCTTTTCCATGACTTATCTAGTCATTTTCCTTTCTTTGTTGAAAGGCTTCTTCAAAGTCTTTCCATGATTCTTAAAGAGAAAAATGTCCAGTCATGTTGCTGTATCATATAAAGCCTTTCCTGCTTTGCTCCCTCCTGCAGTAGTTTCAGTTCTCATGACTGCTCCATACATGGGATATACTAATCTATGTGCTAGAAGCAGAGCAAGCATGTGAGAAGACAGATCATTGAGAAAGCTTTTAATCTGTGCCATAAGTGAAATAAGAAGCCAATGCAGGGTTTTGATTATAAAGTTATTACTCCAGTTGATATATTGGGAATAGATTATAAACAATCAAGGATAGAATCAGAGAGACCTATAGTAATCCAGGTGACATATAATGGTGGCTCAGACCAGGGCTGTTCTATTAGATATGGTGAGAGATGATTATATTTTTACTGAATTTTGAAGATGGTGCCAACATGATTTCATGAAGGATTAGATGTAGGGCATAAAACAAGGATTAGATGTGGGACATAAAATAAAGATAAAACAAGGATGGGGCATGAAACAAAAGTTATTCCAAAGATTTTGACCTGAGCAATTAGTAGGTGGAGTTGCTATAACTGAGATGAGTAAGAGGAAAGGATTGAATCTAAATATGTTAAGCTTGAGATATCAATATTTATGTGGCGATGGTGGTGATGCTGTGTAGGCTTCTTGTCCTTGAAGACATAGCTGAATTGTCAACTCATCTCAGAAACTACAAGCTAAAATATATCCTTTTCCAAAGGCCCTTGACACCTAAGATAGTTTCACAAATCTAAGATTTTTGAATAATTGTAAATGAATGAAAAAAAGTGAAAAGGAAACTTTCACATTTAATATGAGAATAAATGAGGTAAAGCAACCAGCATAATGTCTGCAGAGAACTACTTTGCCCATAGTTCCACTGTTCCTTAAGTGGCTCAAATCCAGTGATAGTTGGGAATATAACAGTTAGGCTATTTCATTCCTATGTGAGGTAACTTTTATGTGCCATTTTAACTACAGAGATCCCCATCCAATCTATCAAGGCTGTCATTGGGTCTGCATTTCAGTTTGAATTTTCCCTCAGCCCAATCCTGCTTCCTTTCTCTTCCTGACACAGGTGTTAATCCCAAGACTACTCCCTAACAAAAGTCTGCTTCCAGAAGAAACAAACCTCTGGAGTTGGTGCCAGGAGTGATCTGGGACAGTAGTTCTTCAGGTGGCACTTTTGGCCTGGGTCATTCACTGGCTAGCTGGTAGTGAACATGCATGAGTGGTAGGTGGAGAACAGACAGCCCCTGGCAAAATATAGTGGTCCAACTTTTAAACTTTTACTTGCTGTGAATTCGGATGTATTGGACAGAAATACACTAGCTCCTGCAGTGTATTGGAACACTGATTCAAATGGAGGATATAGTAGCTACAAAAGCAGTAGAAGATGTGGCTGTTTTAGGATCCTGCCACTCTCTAAACAAATACAATAAGGGGCTGAGAGTGATTAATGGACAATTGGAAGTCTGTAGGAAAGCTAGAGGGCATCTTTGGCAGCAGACAAAGAAGTCCTCCTCTCCTGTTCAAGACAGCAGAGAAAGCTGAGCCACAGGACCAGGATTTACTAGTCAGATTAACTTAAAGCCAAAGCAGATTTGCTATGCCAAGGTCAGAATCTAGGTTGGATAGAGGACAGACTAGATGTTAAATTTGTAAGAGCAGATACTATATGACAGGAAAAATACGGAATGGGAACAGCTAAGTTGATGAACCTGAAAATCTTGATTTTGCATATTTTCCTGAATCTACTGAGCCTACAGCAGTGGCCCACATTGCACAGTTGAAAAGCTAGAAAGCTCCTCTTGCTGGAAAGCAATTCAGACATTTCTTCTCTGAAAGACAACAAGAGTTTCCTCTGGATGTCACTTCACTCTCATCCTGGACACTAGACCTATAACAGCTTGAGATGTGCTGAACCTGATAAGACAGTCAGAAGACCATTCCCTAGAGGAACTACAAGCAAAGAATAATAGCAAAATTGGTACAGGATGTGTAGAGTTGGATTCTGAGTTTGCTCAATCAAGTAAGTTGCTTGATTTTAGCTGTAGAGCTCCTTGTGGGGTTAGTTTTGTATAAGCAGTACTTCTTGACTTCCTCCTCTTCCTAACCTTTTCCCACTCTCCAAAAGGCATTGATTCTAAGAGCATTCCCTAACAAACACTCTGCACCCTAAACTCCATCTCTGAGTCAGGGTTCCATGGAAAACCAACTGGTAACACACATAAGGAAATACTTGTAATGACTCCAAACATTACATGCAAGTACAGAATGTACACTGTAGAGATACATATTTGTGTCCAAATCAGAAAAGACCTATTTGAGACTTGTCAAAAAAAAAATAGAATTGACAGCCTCAAAAGTAGAAAGAGCCATATCATGTGAGCAACTCAGGCAAGGACAAGATGATCATGTAGAGAGTCTGCTTCGCATTAATATGTATTTCAGGAATTAAATTACAGACTCATGCCTGTAATCCCAGCACTTTAGGAGGCAGAGGTTGGAGGATCACTGGAGTCTAGGAGTTCAAGACCAGCCTGCAAAAAATAGAGATCTTGTGTTTACAAAAAATTAAAAAATTAGCCAGGCGTGGTGGTGCATATCTGTAGTCCCAACTACTGGAGAGATGGGAGGATCTCTTAAGCCCAGGAGTTGGAGGCTGCAGCGAGCTGTAACAATGCCACTGCACTGCAGACTGAGTGCCAAAGTAAGACCCTGTCTCAAAAAATAATTAAATTAGAAAAAAATTGAGCTTCTTTAGCAGCTCTACTAGATTTCAAACTCTGTAAAAGGTTTTGCTCAAGTTGAAGTAGGTCAGGGAACTTGTAACTTTTCTTCCTTGGTTTTCCTTTTCCTTTTTGTGGATCCTTGAGTCATTTTTGTGGAGCCCTAGGGTTCCATGGAACACACTGAAAATTGCTGGTGTAGATGTTCTCACTGCTTCTTTCTAATTCAGTATTCTTTGGACTTACGATTTAATAATTTAGTGGGAAGTAATTCATCAGAAAGATGTGAAACAAAAAGATATTACTCGGGTGTATGTGTTATGTCCTAAGCATTGGAGCTGTCCTAATTAGTAATTCATATATTCAGCATATGAACTATGATATAATCACATGTTTAAATATGCAATCATTTCTCGACTTGATTGTAATAACCTGTCTATCAGAGAAAGACTTTCCCATTCATTGCTATGTTGACTAAATGTTAAATTAATCATGGACCCTTGCCAAATCTGCTTTTTTTAAAAAAAGAACAGCAAATAAATTGCTTTTCCAAGACTGAATCATGCTGCTTCTCTTCCAAGAGCATTTTTGTAATTACTTCTTTGATTACCCAAGTGATAATATCAAGATAGATTCTTAACCTTTATACTAGGCCTTTGTGTGCAAATACATATTGGAAAAGATGGCCAATGATTTAACACTCCATGCAAGGGGGCAGCTCTAAGCACTCCTCCAGTTCTATAATAGACTGAATGGCTTCTGATGGAACGAGGAGATAACAAAGGGAGAAATCTTGGCAGGAAAATTACTTTGCTTTGAATCCTAATTGCAAGATATCTTGAAATAGCTAAAATTTCACATTGAGGTTGTTTCAAATGTGTAGAGATTCAAAAGTAATACAAAAATCACTACAGTGTGTAGCTATAAAGAAATAAAATATGGGAGCCAGGTGTAGTGGCTCATGCCTGTAATCCCAGCACTTTGGGAGGCCTAGGTGGATGGATCACCTGAGGTCAGGAGTTTAAGATCAATCTGACCAACATGGTGAAACCCCGTCTCTACGAAAATACAAAAAAAAACAAAAACAAAAAAAAAAACAATTACCTGGATGTGGTGGCAGGTGCCTGTAATCTCAGCTACTTGGGAGGCTGAGCCAGGAGAATCACTTGAACCTGGGAGACGGAGGTTGCAGTGAGCCGAGATCGCGCCATTGCACTCCAGCCTTGGCAACAAGAGTAAAACTCTGTCTCTAAATAAATAAACAAATAAATACAAATGATAAAATATGTGGATCTACATATTTCAGCATATGAACTATTTTATTTTATAGATGTTAGTCCCCAGTAAGGCTTTCCTTCTTAGCTCTGTCCACTGTCTGCTTCCTGAGGAATCTGATCTATGACAGTTGATAAAAGTAGGGAGGAAGATGAGGTTTTGGTACTGGGCCACTACACCTGTCCAGCAGGTGGAGCACAAATAGCCCCTGGCACAAGATGACAAACAAATTTTTAAAACCTTACTGGTGATGATTTAGGAGAATGTGGCAGTGGAAGGGAGTAAACTATCCAGTGTGATGATTCAGGCTTTGGGGATGATAACAACCATGAAGATAATTAATGGATTTGCATAGTTGTTACTAAGTTGCATTGCTCCCCTATACATGGATAATAAGATGATGACAAGTAAAACCAAACCAAACCAACAACAACAACAAAACACTTGAAAACTAAGTGTGAGAGTGAGAGAATCTCTTCGGTAGCTTTTAAAGAGGCCCTTATCTCACACGATGACAGAGCAATGAAAACAGAACAGTAAATACTACATTGAATAGCATAGCTTAACATCAAAAAGGGTTGAATGTTCAACCAAAGCAGGCCAGTTATGACAAAATTGGAGGCTCTAGTTGGGAAAACATGTGACCCTGACACGTGAGATGAAGTTATCTGAGTAGGAGCCATGCCCCAAGGAATTTAACATTTCAAACTTCTCTGAATCTTACGAGTTTGCAGAAGTGCCTTCTCTGCACCATCCCCCACTAAGAGCTACCACTTCACCTGTGCAGGGAGACAATGCAGAGAGGCATTTCCTCCTCAAGCCAACAGGTGCCTGCTTCTGTCAAGAAATGCCCTTACCACCTCCACTGGCCATCAGGGTTACTACTCACGGTTAAATAGCAACACAACCCTGACCATTGAGGTGCTGGGATTCCTAAGGGAGGAAAGAGATCATAACCCAAAGGAGCTCCAAGACATAAACAGCATGAACTGACCGTGGCCAAGGAGTACCCGTGAGACTAGATTCTAAGGGTGTTAGATCAAATTCAAGGGGAAGGAGAATAGGATTTAATAAAAGAGAGTTTATTGATTAGAAGCCATTCTCTCAGGATTCCAAATCTTGGTAAGGATCCCAGAGGATGTATCAAACTTGCAGCAGACATGGCTTCTATACCTTGGTAAAAGAGATATGCATACGGGGCAATGTTGAAACACCTGAATTTCTGTAACAGATGGCAGGAAAGGGGATGAAAAGGCTCAAGGAAGAGGACATGTGTGAATGGTCATATTTAGATGATGATAAAAGACTTATCTGAGGATTTTGTTTCATAGGAACACACCAGAATGGACTGGTAAGTGGACACCAATATCACTAAGTTCAATGGTGGCTCTCTCCTCAGGCAAGAGCTGGTAGCAGGGAGATTGTCATCCAGTTTGTCTTATTGGTAGCCATGGAGATGATACAGACATGACAATAGATGTCAAGTGATGGCTCTTAACTACCAAATCCAGTAGACTGCAATTATCATAAACTTCAACAAGGACAGAGTCGCAGCCAGGATGAAGTACAGAATTATGGTAATGGCAAATGGAACACAACATCTCTTGAAGCAAAATAGAGGGGTAGCCAGCAAAGCAGGAAAAATACTTCTCTCTCCCTCTTTCTCTGTCTTCTTCATTTTATTAATATCTGTGTATGCTAAGTATATAGCAATAGCAAGAGAAGGAGGCTGAAGGTGGTTTCTTTCATAAAACATCATAATCTCTTGTTTAAATTTCAGGGCAAGTTTGTAGGCCTGAAACACATTGATTGAAGAAATGCCCAGGTTCCCAGAGGGAAGGCCACTGTAGGAAAATGACACGCATACATTACAGTAATTACCCTGAAATAAATCTATGAGCATTTATACAAGTGACCATAGACTTGAGAAAGGGGACTCAAGCATTTCAATGACAAATGTACAAAAACTCCAACTTGACATCAATACTAAGAAACCCAAGGAATCATCATAGCTTCTCTTTTTAAAAGTGAAGTCACTTGAGAATCATGTAATAGAGTAAGTCTTGTAAAAAATTGGACTTACAGTGAACAGTGGGTCCACTGATTTTTGGACCCACCCATTGGTCTTTTTTTCCAATTCTCTAATGTATGATGGGATTGACATTCTTGGAAGGTTCAGCAACCCACACATTATGGCTTTGGGCTGTGAGATAAGAGCTTTCATGTTGGAGAAGGCCAAGTGGAACACTTTAAAATCGAGTCAAATCAAGACAATATTTTTGTTGAGGAGTGTATATGGTCAATCATGGAGATTAATGTCACTCTTAAATATCTTAGTTGATTGGACATTCTAGCTTCTGTAGAAACTGGATGAATTCTGAATAACATCTGTACACAACTCAATCTTACCCTTGCAGAAACCAGGTGAATTCTATAGAATATTTGTGGACAACTCAACCAAGTAGTAGCCTCAATTGCAATTGCTATGCTGAATGATGTACCTTCTAGAGCAGATCAGTAAGGCTTTATGGTATGTAGACATTATTTGGTAAATACCTTCTTTCTTATACCAATTGGGAAAGAGGATAGGAAACAGTTCTCACTCATATTCATTCTTATGGAATAGATAAAATGTATATTTATAATTTTCCCACAGGTAAGTTAAATGACCTATGGACTATTATACCAGTCTGAGGAGATCTGAATCTTCTGGATATCCCCCCAATATTGTGTTGATTTAGTCAATTGATAGCATTATTCTAATTGAACAAGATGAGCAAGAGGTGGCTGGATGGTGGAGATAAACTCTACTAATATTCAGGAAGAAGCCGCAGCCACTGTGCAAGGTGGCAACAGAAGGGCTTAGTCATTTCTGCCCAACACAGGACTTTTGTACCAGCTAGTCTTTGCTCCAGATGTCCTCATTGGACTGGTGGAGACATTGTCAGATCTGCATCTGATCTGATCACTTTCCAATTAGGTTTTTATCATCCAGTAGTCAGGCATATGCAGAACATCTCCTCCAGCATAAAAGACAAGTTGCAACATATTGCATCCCCTACATCAGAGAAGCTATCATAGTATCTAACATCCGGTTCTAATTGTGGAGGGAATAATTTCCACTACTATTAAAATACAAGTATGATCTCTATCCTTGATGAAATAGAAAGCTTTGAATAAGGTTAGGATCAGGAAAGGGCTACAGCAAGTCAGGCTAATCATGATAATAGCAAGCCATGGAGTTTGATAGACTCTACAATACTGGACATGTAAATGGTGGAAAAAGATGTGGTATGAATCAGATGGCAAGCTCCAATGGGAGAATCCAATGTAGACCACTGGAGTTATGGAGAAAAGCCATGTCATCTGTTGCAGAAAATTAAATTAAACCCGTTTTGGAAAACAGCTTCTGAAATGCTACAGAGCCATGGTAGGAACATAATGTTTGACCATGCAACACCAAGTGATCATGGACCCAGAATTGCCCATTAAGACATAGTTTCTAGTAAAAAAGTTGGCTTGGTTTGGAAAAAAATCCATCACGAGATGGAAATGCAGAAATTGTATGTGAGGGTCCAATCACAAACATGAACAGAGGGCATAGCAAGCTGTATGAGCAGTAACCCAGGCTCCCATGTCACCCACCACTATTGCACCAGTGCCCCTCCCTCACCTCACTCCCATTGTCATCTTCACTTAGGAAAGGGTTGGCTTGGAGACTAAAAATAAATGGCAGCTGCATTATAGCCACAGTCAGAGGTGGCTTTGAAAGATAGGGGAAGGGAAGATCTTCTGCATGGAGCTTTAGGTGATGGCATCAGTCATCCGCCTTGTGGGAAAGGAAATGTGGCACAAGGTAAGAAAATCTATGGATTTATGAGCAATGGAAAGGCATATGAAAGTGGGCACAAAGTGTGAACATATCCCCATCACACATGAACATCAACTAGTATGTTTCCAGCACTGAAAATGCACCAAGCAACTAAGGAGACAGTATGACTTGGCCAGTTAAAGTTAACCAGCTATTGTTGATGTCCACCCCGACACTGGCAGGATGAACATATGAAGGAAATGGCTATGATGGAAGAGACAGAGGTTAGGAACGCGTTCAACTGCATGGACTCCTGCTTGCCAAGGCTGATCTACTGCTGCCTCAATTCCTGATTTGCCAGCAACAGAGAACAATTCTGAGCACTTGGCACAGTTCTGGTTCCTAAAGAGGCTAATTTGCTCTGGAAGGAAGGAAGAAGAAAGAAGGAAAGGAGGAAGGGAGGAAAGGAGGAAAGAGAAAGAAAGAAAGGGAGAAAGGAGGAAGGAAGGAAGGGAGAAAGAAAGAAAAAGAAAGAAAGAAAGAAAAGGAAAGAGAGAGAGAGAAAGAAAGAAAAAGCAAGCAAGTGAGAAAGGAAGACAAAGAAAGAGAGAGAAAGAAAGAAAGAAATTAAGAAAGGAAGAAAAGTTGGCAGCATTGGGAAGCTTCCTTCCTGGATGGTTTATTTATTTATTTACACCGGAGAGACACATATTCTGGATATGAGTTTGGTGTTTCTACTCATAGAGTCTCAGCCATCACCATTATTCCAGGGCTTGTGAAGTACCTGATCCACAGTCATTGGATCCCACAAAATATAGCAGTTGACTGGGAGGGAGACACTTTACAGTGAGGGACATGCAAAAGTGGTGTCATGAACATGAGATCTACTGACCATGTCAGATCACACTTTCCAGAAGCAGCTGGCCTCCTAGAGCTTTGAAATGGTTTTTCAATAATATTATACTTTAAATAATAATAATACTCTGCAAAGATAGATTGTCATCCGGAATGTGGTATATCTAAAGCCATTTGTATGGTGCTGTGCTCTCTATATGAACATGCCATAGGTTTGTGAATAAGGAATAGAAGCAGTAGTAGATCCATTTATCATCATTTGCAGTGACTCACTGGAGAATTCTGTGCTTCCTATCCATGAAAATCAGGGTTCTACAAGGTCAGAGGTCCTGATTTCCAAAGGGAGTACATTCTCCCCAGGAGACCCAGCAAATGTCACATCATACACAAACTATGGCTGTCACCAGGGTACTTTGGGTAAGTTATATCCAGAGACCATCGGGCAATAAGAAAAAACAGTCATCTAGTTAGAGGTAACTTACCCTGATCAGCAGGAGGAGGTGGGCTGTCGATACACAGTGGAGGTAGGAGGGCTATCTGTGGGACTTGGACAACCTTCTTAGGTTTCTCTTGGTTCTCTCTTGCCTATCTGCAACTGTGAATGGAAGGAGAGAAATGATGCTGCATAAGAAGAGTATGGTCAACAGGAGCTCAGTGTCCTCAGGAATGATGTTCAGATTATCAGGTAGCTGAGAGAGAGGGGGTATTTAGAGTAGATAATTGGGGAGGGAGAGGAGAGAATGAAGTCCAGTTATAGCCTTGAGACTAATTATACAAACAAAGACAGTAATTCATCCTCCTATCCTCCATCTTCTAAATTTCTCCTCAGAAAGACAGGCCCTAGATCCTTGGTTATTGGTGCAGATTTGCTCCACACAGTACCAGGGACATACAGTGGCAATTACAGAAATGCACTGTTCTGCTCCCCTTAGAGAAAGGATTTCCTCCCAGCTGTGAGGTGTGTGGCTAGTTGACAGCCCCAACATGTTAAATCCGGCATTATAGAGGTGACCTGTGCTTTTGAGTCAAAGCCACACTACATTTGGATTGGCCTGCAGGCCATGACTGACTGGCTGGGGTCATAGCAGCCTAGACATTTCTGTCCAGTGGAGGACTGCAATCAGCAATTGTTGTTTCACACCTTGCTTTGGGTTGTTAGGTCCCTATCTTGGTGTAAGGATGCCTCCTGCCCAATCTTGCTCCTTCGTTTTTCAATCACAGGTATTACTTCTGAACAAGCCTTTGGTGCTTCTAGCTCTGCAATGCTGTCTACTTCCTGACATTTTAGATAAGGCCAGGTATCTCTTTTTCCTCCACCTTCTAAATACCTGTTACTGGTCCAGTAAGTTAAGTATGGATCTATGCTGCAGAATTAAATGTCCGAAAGTCAGGAAACAAGGGATGGAGGTTGGAAACCTCAAACCATATCATACAATTTGCTTCCATCAGAGTTCTGTCCTGGGGTGTGTTAGGCACTACCCAGCCTTCACTAAAGAGATACTTTTAAAGGTGGAGCAGAATGAGTGTCAGGATAGATGTGGTAGGATAATAGTACTAAAGCTAAACAAGAACCCACAGAATGTTAAACAACTGACTATTACTGGAGAAGAGAGCATAAAGAGAAGCTGCAAGATGAGGTCAGATACTGGGGTAGGCAAGGTTTAGATTATACAGGGCCTTAAGTCGTTTTCTAAAACGCGCAGGTAGCTATTGCGTTATGTCGGGTCATACACTGTGAGTTCCTGGGGTGAGAGAGAGAGTGGCAGGGAGAATAGGAGAAAGGGCTGGATCTGGGAAATGATTTAAAAAAAGGTCAATTAGCAAGAATAATGGTTTATTGGATAGGGTAGGAGGGAGGCACAAGAGTATATTCCAGGTTCAAGTCTGAAGAGTGGCTTAGATGCTGTTTTCTGTGATGAGGAATACAAGAAGAGAAGGCTGAATGGAGCGATACTCAGTTCAATTTTATCAGTTAATTTTGAGGGGCTCCTGTTATATCTTGGTGGAGATCACCAATGGGTAGAGTGGATTGATATATAGTTGGGTAACTGCTGGCCCTTCTAACTCCAGAGCAATTTGTGTTTGGTATTCTTTGGGCCCACACCTGGCTGTAGTGTAATATGTGTAGGCTTCTCCTGCATAATTAGATCAACATTGTTATTCTGTGTATATATGTGTATTCCCCATAACCTGGAACACATTTTCTAGCCTTGATTATGAACTCCATAATGAAGTGAATTGAAGGAGTTCTTAGAGAGGGTTGGGAGAAAAAAATAGATCTATTTTATTTATAGGGAGGCCCAAATTCCTTCGTAGAATTAAGGCCAATTTTCTACGCATTTTAGTGTAATGAACCATTCTATATGTCGTCTCCTGGACAGCTGTCTGATCAATTCAAAATATCATGCATGCTTTTTGAATTGAACTGGACTTTTAGACACCTTAAAAAGAGTGTGAGTTTTTTAGCTCATAGACTAAATAATTCTCATTTAAAGGATTGCTAAGTTGCCTTTTCATCCATTTGAAGGATCTCTTATACATCATTATCAAGAGTTGTTTATCTGACTTCTTTTGAGCGAGTCTGTTGGGGTTTACCACCACACAGAGCAGCCCATTCCACTGGACAGCTATAGTTATTACAAAGTTTCTTTATGTGAGAACCAGGTCTCTGTCTTCTGCTCTGTGAAATGTTTGTTCCTCCTTGCCTGTTACATATAACCTGTGTCTGATATTTGAAGTCAGTCTAATTCTTCTCTTGAGTCATCTATTTTAAAGGTCAAATATCTCTCATTTATTTCTTCATTATTGCCTTTGTTAATTTACTTGCAATTATCAACACCTTCATCCTCAAACTAGCCAATCTTTACTTTTAATGTTTAAATTTTCATAGTTTTAATACAAAATTCATTTCTTTGACTTTTTTTTTATACTTTAAGTTTTAGGGTACATGTGCACAATGTGCAGGTTAGTTACATATGTATACATGTGCCATGCTGGTGTGCTGCACCCATTAACTCGCCATTTAGCATTAGGTATATCTCCTAATGCTATCCCTCCCCACTCCCCCCACCCCACAACAGTCCCCAGAGTGTGATGTTCCCCTTCCTGTGTCCATGTGTTCTCATTGTTTAATTCCCATCTATCAGTGAGAACATGCGGTGTTTGGTTTTTTGTCCTTGCAATAGTTTACTGAGAATGATGATTTCCAATTTCATCCATGTCCCTACAAAGGACATGAACTCATCATTTTTTATGGCTACATAGTATTCCATGGTGTATATATGCCACATTTTCTTAATCCAGTCTATCATTGTTGGACATTTGGGTTGGTTCCAAGTCTTTGCTATTGTGAATAGTGCCACAATAAACATACGTGTGCATGTGTCTTTATAGCAGCATGATTTCTAGTCCTTTGGGTATATACCCAGTAATGGGATGGCTGGGTCAAATGGTATTTCTAGTTCTAGATCCCTGAGGAATCGCCACACTGACTTCCACAATGGTTGAACTAGTTTACAGTCCCACCAACAGTGTAAAAATGTTCCTATTTATCAATTCTATTGAAATACATTTTACATAAATTAAAATGTACCCATTTTATTTTATTTTTGAGACGAGTCTCACTCTGTCACCCAGGCTGGAGTGCAGTGGTGCAATCTTGGCTCACTGCAACCTCCACTTCCTGAGTTCAAGTGATTCTCCTGCCTCACCCTCCGGAGTAGCTGAGAATACAGGTGTCCACCACCATGCCTGGCTAATTTTTATATTTTTAGTAGAGACAGGGTTTCACCATGTTGGCCAGGCTGGTCTCGAGCTCCTGACCTCAGGTGATCTGCTTGCCTCAGCATCTCAAAGTGCTGGGATTACAGGTGTGAGCCACTGTGCCCAGCCAAAATGTACCCATTTTAAATGTACATTACAGAGAGTTTTTACCAGTACACACAGCCATGGAAGAAAGGACCACAATCAAAATATAGAATATTCTTATTGTTTCCCAAAGTTCCCTAGGGCCTCTTTGCAATCCACCTCAACCCTTAGCCCAGGGAATAACTGACTTGCTTTCATCCCTGTAGGTTAGTTTTGCCTGTTCTTGAACTTCATATACAAGGAATCACTCATTGTATACTGTTTTGCACTTGCTTCTTTTGCTCAACAGGCTTCTCAGATTCATCTATGCTGTTACACATATCAAGAGTTCTTTCCTTTTTATGTCTGAATGCTATTTCATTGTACTGGAACAGAATTTGTTAAACAATTCACCTGTTGGTAGGTATTTGGGTAGTTTCTAGTTTAGAACTATTATGAAGAAAGCTGCTATATTAGACTGTTGTCACGCAGTTAATAAAGACATATCCAATACTGTGTAATTTAGAAAGAAAAAAGGGGTTTAATGGACTTACAGTTTCACATGGCTGGGGTGGCTTCACAATCATGGAGGAAAGCAAAAGAGAAGCAAGCACATCTCACATGGTGGCACACAAGAGAGAAGTACAGGGGGACTGCCCTTTTATAAAACCATTAGTTCTCGTGAGACTTATTCACTATCACAAGAACAGCACAGGAAAAACATGCCCCCATGATTCAATTACTTCCCACTGGGTCCCTCCCATGAAACATAGGGATTATGGGAGCTACAATTCAAGATGAGATTTAGGTGAGCACACAGCCAAACCATATCATTCCATTCCTGGCCCCTCTCAAATTTCATGTCCTCACATTTCAAAACCAATCATGCCTTCCCAATAGTCTACCAAAGTCTCAACTTATTTCAGCATTAACTACAAAGTCCACAGTCCAAAGTCTCATCTGAGACAAGGTAAGTCTCTTTCACCTATGAGCCTGTAAAATCAAAAGCAAGTTAGTTACTTCCTAGATACAATGATCTCCTTTTACTCCATGTCTCACATCAAGGTCATGCTGATGCAAGAGATGGATTCCCATGGCCTTGGGCAGCTCCACCCCTGTGGCTTTGCAGGGTATAGCCCCCTCCCGGCTGCCTTCACGGGCTGGTGTTGAGTGTCTGCAGTTTTTCCAAGCACACAGTGCAAGCTGTTGGTAGATATACTATTCCAGGGTCTGGAGGATAGTGACCTTCTTCTCACAGCTCCATCAAACAGTGCCCCAGTGGGGAGTCTGTGTGGGGCCTCCTACCACACATTTCCCTTCCACATTGCCCTAGCAGAGGTGTTCCACGACGACCCCACCCCTGCAGCAAACTTCCGCCTAGACATCCAGGCATTTCCATGCATCCTCTGAAATCTAGGCAGAGGTTCCCAAGCCTCAATTCCTTACTTATGTGTATCTGCAGGCTCAACACCATGGGGAAACTGCCAAGGCTTGGGGCTTGCACCTTCTGAAGACACAACCTAAGATGTACCATGGCTCCTTTTAGCCATGGCTAGAGTGGCTGGGAAACAGGGCACCAAGTCTTGAGACTGCACACAGCAGGGGGGCCATGGGACTGGTCCTTAAAACCATTTTTCCCTCCTAGGCCTCTGGGCCTGTGATGAGAAGAGCTGCCATGAAGGTCTCTGAGACACCCTAAAGACATTATCCCCATCATCTTGGCAATTAATATTTGGATGTTTGTTACTTATGCAAATTTCTGCAGCCAGCTTGAATTTCTCCCCAGAAAATGCATTTTTCTTTTCTATTGCATCATCAGGCCGCAAATTTTCCAAACTATTATGCTTTGCTTCCTCTTGAATGCTTTGTCACTTAGAAATTTCTTCCACCCGATACCCTAAATAATTTCTTTCAAGTTCAAAGTTCCACGGAATTCTAGATCAGGGGGAAAATGTCACCAGCCTCTTTGCATAGCAAGAATGACCTTTACTCCAGTTCCCAACAAGTTCCTCATCTCCATATGAGACCACCTAAGCCTGGACTTTACTGTCCATATCACGATCAACATTTTAGTCAAAGCCAATTCAACAAGTCTCTAGGAAGTTCCAAACCTTCCCATGTTTTCCTATCTTCTTCTGAGCCCTCCAAACTCTTAAAACCTCTGCCTGTTACCCAGTTCCAAAGTTGCTTCCACATTTTCAGGTATCTGTACAGCAGTACCCCTACTCCTGGCACCAATCTACTGTATTAGTCTATTCTCTTGCTGCTAATAATGACATACCCAAGACTGGGTAATTTATAAAGAAAATGAGGTTTAATGGACTCACAGTTTCACATGGCTGGGGAGGCCTCAAAATCATGGTGGAAAGTGAAGGAGAGCAAAGGCACATCCTACATGGTGGCAGCCAAGAGAGAAGTGCAGGAGAACTGCCCTTTCAAAAAACCATCAGTTCTCATGAGACTTACTTATTCACTATCACAAGAACAGCACAGGAAAAATCTGCACCCATGATTCAATTACTTCCCACCAGGACCCTCCTACAACACGTGGGGAACTTCAAGATGAGATTTGGGTAGGGACACAGTCAAACCATATTAGCTGCCAAGAGCCTGTATGTATGTTTTTGTGTCAACATATGTTTTTATTTCTTTGATTTCAACACCTAAAGTGAAATTGTGGGGTCATCCTTCTTTGGTTTTTGAAAAACAGAAACAGAGGACAATTGAGTTATACCATTCCAAACTACAAAACAATCTTTCTGTTTCTAAGAGATATCTAAAACTGCTTCTTCTATAAACATGATAGGACCACTTATATACACTATATTCAAATAAACAGGTAAAATTCTGGAATCAGATAGATCCAAGGTTGATGCTCAAGTGTTACTGATTGGGTTTGTGATATTTGACAGGTTACCTGATATCTCTGAGCCTTAATTTTTCTCATCTGCAATGTGGAGAGAATAGAAATGTCACAACAAATAGTTGTGAGTGTCTAGTGAGATTTGAAAAATAAATGAGAAGCCTTAATTTCAATTCTTGAAAAATAGCGAGTACTACACAGATGACTATGTGCACTTCAGCAAGTCACAGAATGGTTTACAAAAGAGGTTGTTTATAAAGCAGAGTTGCAAAAGATAGAGGCTGGCCTCAGCACAAAAGAATGCCATGAAGTATTGCAAAGAAATTGCTTGTTAAAAGCACAGGAGAGCATAATGACATTTATCCAATGAACCATAAATGTCTACATAGGAAGTTAAGGCTTTTGCCCCAGTACACATCACCCCCACTGGAAAATATTCATATTTTTCAGTGTAAATAAAAGATCTCACATTACAAAGCACTTTCTCAATGACTGTATCTTGAACAAAGTACTGCACATTAGCCTGAGAGGACCTCAATCAATACTAGTTTGGATTGCTTAGAGAGGTCAGTGGCAGAATCAGTGAAAAAACAAACAAAAGAAATACAAGGAAATGTAACACAATTTAGTAATTATTACTGGGGCTCTGACCTCAAAACTGCAAGTTTAGATGATGTTGTAAACAAGCTTTTTAAAGATGACTTTTAAAATAAAATACTTACATTGCGGAGGTCACAAAGTTGTGCTTACAAGATGAATGGAGAAGCATAGAAAACAGTAGAGCTTATTATAAGAGTGGTTAATTTGGAGAGAGTGGCATCATTGAATAGGATTCAAAGCCTCTCTCACTTAGGTAGCTTCGATGGAAGTGAAAATGGTGTGCTTTGGAGAACAGTGTTAAATGAACCGAAGACATTTATCCCAAGGATGAAAAAAGTTTGATGTTTCATTTGAATGATAAAAGAGTCTACAACTAAATTTATAAATTTAATAAATTAGGTTGATGATAGACTTTAAAAAAAAATTCCGTATTGAGAAAACAGAAGATCGACTTATATTTAGGCACTTATAGTACTTGCTACTCTAGGGAAAGGTAAATATTTACATCCTGGTTGATACAAGCCTGTGAATTAGAGACCACTGAGATTTGTTTCAAAGGAATAGGAGCTGTCTGTCCACAGGCTGTGACTTTGATCATATGAAACCCATTGCCAATTGAAGTGAGTAATGCCAGACAGTGTGTTTTCTAGTTTAAAGAAAGTATCCATTTTGTTAGCAGCAGGAAGTAGTGGGAAATTACCCATGAACAATGCTGTATTTTATAGCCTGGGGCAGAAGTAGTGGATAAAGTGGGGATTAAATTGACAGCAGCATCACTATTTCAAGGCTTCAGGAATTACTTCAATCCTTTGATAATACTGTACATTCAAAGTGTAAACCACTGGAAATATCGAAGGCATTTGCCACATTGCTGGTGTGTGTGTGCGTGTGTGTGTGTGTGTGTGTGCGTGTGTGTGTGTGTGTGTGTGTATTTCTGCCTATATGTAGACACAATTGTGTCTGTATATTATATATCTATATATATTTATATACACGCTTTCATGTGTGTTTATATGCACTTACTTTTTATAGTCTTCAAGATTACAAAGAAGAAAATAGCACAATATTGGTATAACTTAAAGTATTTTGCATCATCACTTAGAATCATAATTTAAAATGGTTTGGTCAGATATAAATGTTTTTAAAGTATTAAAATATCCAAAACTGATAAGTAAAGGGTGTAGTGTTTTTTGTGGAGTCAGTAAAATTATTATCAAACATGAATATGAGTGTAAAATCTTTTATGGTATAATCTAAATTTGGGAGCCTGAGTTTTATATTAAGTTTGAAAATATGTACCAGATACTGTATTAGATGATTGGAACATGTTATCTCAGTCCTTAGAAGATGCTCAGATCAAACACTCTTAGATATTATTCTCCTTGAATTACAAATAAGGAACCTCAGTATCAGAAAGGTAACTTGTTCAAGGCCACACAGCTGGAATTAAAAGTCAAATATCTGTGTCTGGAAAACCCTGCATTCTTTTTAACAAATTTAAATTTTGAAGGAGAAGGAAAGAAAATGGGAGAGAGAGAGAGGCAGGCAGGCAGAGACAGATAGAAATAGGGAGAGGCCTAATTTGTTTCATTTCATCTTTCTATTATATCCCAGAGGGTGGGGAGTGCTGAATATGCAGTAGGTGTTTAATAAATAGTCTCAACAAATACTTATTTAGTGAATAAATGTCTCCAAAAATGTGTATTTCTCTCCTGTCCACTCCACTTCGCTTCAAGGATGTTTCTATTTTACAAACTAGGATACACACATGTACACATCTTTGACTTTAAAAAAAATTCATCGGTTCAGCTGCTTCTTTAACAATTGTAATCAATGAAATGTGCCCTAACTGTAGAAAGAGTTTTACAGGGTAGAAATAGGATACACATTTTCAAATAAGATACATCTACTGAGCAGTTGTATAACAATGCAATAGAAATTAGTTTTTATTTCAAATAAATGCGGGCCAATAATGTCTACCATTTCTGCTGGATAAACATGAAATCATCTAATATAAGAGCAGAAAAAAACCCTTAGCGATCTGTTGTCAATAGCCTTCTATTGCACTGCATTTAGTCTCCTCAAATCTACCCTGGGTCTCTCCAGTTCTCTCCTGAAGTTGCAGCCAAAGTGATTTTTTTAAATGCAATTTAGTTCATTTCATTTTTCCGCTTGGGACTTCCAGTGGCACCCAACTGTTTTCATAGTAAGATCCTGTTCTTAGCCTATGTGTATCTAAATGGAAAGAGAGGTATGAATCAGATCATGTTATTTTCTGTTAGCTGCACTACTCAGCCTCTACACCCCAGAGTCTGAGCTTCAATGCACCCTTGGGTCCTTGCTCTTGCTGACCCTTTTCCCTCCTTTGGCATGTTGCATAATTCCACCTTGACTTGTTCTTCAGATGTCAACCATAGGATTCTACTCTCAAAAAAGATTTCTCTCTCCCACTAAAGAAAATCAGGTTCCTTTTGTTTACAGGCTCATGGATGCCAGTTCCTTTATTTCAGGCTCTTTATCTCAGTTGTATTTATAAATCCACTTGCATGGGTATGGTGCTGACACTAGTCTCCCCTGCTAGACTGCCAGTTTCATTGCTCACCCTGTATTCCCAGCACGGTGCTCATTATATAGAAGATGTTCAACAAACACTTGTTGAGTTAATCACTTAACACTGACTCTCAACCTTGTTTCCACGGCAGTGTGAATTAATGTCATGGTGTGCTGCGTGAAACACGATACAGGAGCCCCTAGGGAGTTTGGAACACAAATGGTGTTTGTAGGCTACATTGGACCCAAACAATGACACCTTCATGGACAGCCAGCCCTGAGAGGAAGTGTCCTGTGGCTGGGGTGGATCAGATGTGGTTTTAGAGCTTCAAAATGCTGTATTTTAAGAGAATGAGTTTAAATTCTCTGAGAAAGGAAGCCAGAACTGAAGCTAGAAAAGTGGCATCAAAAGTCAGGTTTTAGAGCCAACAACACCATAATAAAAATAAATAATAAATTGATTGCAATAAAATAATAAATAATAAAATAAGCTATCACCATTATCAGTAGTAACAGCAGTGGCAGCCGCAGTAGCATCCAGCTCAGAGGGCAACAGTCTGAGAAGGTTGCAAATAGGTAAGGAATTGGAGAGCAAGGTGAGCTGGAACATGGGATTAGTTACTATTATAATAATGTGAGTAATCTGTAGACTGCACTGGCCCATTATTTTTGTAGTGGTAGCTGTGTGACAAAAAGGCAAAATTGCATAATTATTAGCATAATTCATTGCACTTCTCAAGATCTGATTTCAAATCTTTCTCTACCCTTTATCTGTGATCTTTGACGAGTTCCTTAATATCTCTAAGCCTCAGTTTCATCATCTGGAAATACAATGGGAATAGTAATACTTCTAATTTTTAGAGTCTTTAGGAGCATTCAATGAAGAATACATGGAACATGTTCAAATTGTTGCTGAACCATAATAAGGGCTTGAGATCAAAAAAATAGTAACTGTTATTACTAGGCAGCAAGGTTGGGAAAACACCACCTCAAAATTGATTTTAAAAGAGGAAGACGTAACAGGTGCCAAAATAATTAGAAATACATAAGGAGACTAACAGGTAAAATTGAGTAAATTCTCTTCATTTGTTCCTCTCTGTCCTTTGGGGGAATGATTACCATTCTTGCTTACGTTGAACACTGTGTCCTACAGAAACACAAATTAAGAATGGCTTGCCCATCCCAGTATATTTCAAAGTTTGGTCCAGGGACTTTCAGTCCCTTAAAGTGATCTTGCAAACGAAATCCACGGTCAAAAAGGGTTTGAGGGAAATCTTCAAGCATCTTAGAAATCCTACAACAGCAAAAAAATCTGACGTACTCAAATTATTCAATCAAAAGACTTTTTTCTATGTTATCCTAAGTAGCATGCCAATGAGTGCACTTTGTGAATTGCTTATCTTTTTCATTTTACAGATGAGGAAATTGGGCCAAAGAGAGGCCAGTTGCATATTTTCTTTAAGAATTATGTTTGAATTAGAAAGAAAAACATAGTTGTAAATTTCCAAACACAAGGGAGAATGAGGAAATGCATATCATGCAAAAAACCTTAGTGATTCATCGAGGATTTATCACACTTGCTTAATAAAAATCCACTCTTTTATTTTCTAATTTTTAAGGTTAGGCTTGTATATGACATTGAAATTGGAATCAATGTAGACCTATTTCTAACCCAATCTCTCTTTAAAATTTCGAAACATAATATTTTCAAAATTTAGATGTGCTGGAATATTGGTAAGAGATTAATGTAAGAAAAGTTATTTTCCTAGCTTCTTTTTGTAATCCACCTATTTTTTACAAAAAGAAGCTAGGAAAATAACTTTTCTTACATTAATCTCTTACCAATATCCGTAGGGATTTGGATGTCAGAAAGTGTGGCAGATTATATTCTCCAAAAGTGGCTACAGTAATATTTGATGTCTCTTATGCTCTTCCAGAGCCTTGCCACCCTGCTTCAAGAGGTGGAGCTATTTCTTTTTTCCTTGAATCTGAGTGAGAAGTGACTGCTCTGACCAACGGAGTAAGTTATGTGACTCTGAAGTAAAGTTATAATACAGCTTCAGCTTTTCTCTCTGTCTCTCAGGATGCTTGCCTATGCAATGCAACCACCATATTGTAAGGAAGCTCAGGTCACATGAAGAGTCTATGTGTAGATGGTCGGACTGGCAATCTCTTCTAGATTCTCAAGCTACAGCCAGCATTAACTGCTAGATGGGTGGTTTATGGAACCTCTAGGTGAGTCCAGCCCCTGGCTTCCAAGGTTCTAGATACTGTTGAGCAGAAACAACCCATTCCAGCAGTGACCCATCCAAGTCTGTGAATCACATATCAAAGAGTATAAAAAATTGTTGTTCTATGCCCCTAAGCTTCTCAAGGTAGTTGAAGTAACTGGAACAGGGGGCCATTTGAACATGAAAAGGAGAGAAGAAACCCAATTTTAATTCAACCCTACTATGTTTCTTTGGAGGTACTCATGTGCTTTATTAATTCATTCAAATTATATGCATCCCACTTCCTTCATATCAGGGGTGTTCCTAAGTGTATTTTATGTAACTATCACAGCTCTGTGGATATCATGCAATATCTCTATTTTTTTCAGGTAAGAAATTCCATACATTTGCCTTCCATTTGCCAGTGTTTGTACAAATTCAGTGCCCAGAGTATATAGGGGAAGAGCTCATATTTCTTAATTATAATGATAGTAGATTTCTTTAGAATTTCCTTTTGTTGGCAATAATTGTCATGTACCTGGTGTGCCCTGTAATATACACACCACGTTAATCACTAGCTTTCAAGGAAAGACATGAGTGTTCTGTTCCTTTCACATCTGTGCACATGCCCCTGACCTGACCTGATAGTTGATGGTTATAGGGTCCATCCAAGGTTGATACTTTCATATTACCAGACTGGCACCTGCAGTAAACATCTGATAGTAAGTGGGAGGAGTGATCTAAGTTGCAGCCACATTTCACTCCTAAATGAATCCATCTAAGAACACTTTGGACTTGGCTTAACTTAATCTCATAATCTATCCTCATCATTCACTCTGCACTAGGTACCATATGTTATCATAACTTTCTCTTTTTCTGAATTGGCAGTTGAACAATAGGTCTTATCCTCTCTCCAATGGCTTTACTTTTCTTAATTTGATTCATTCTATTCAGTCAATAATCATTTATAAAATGTATCCCATGTCTGGTGTAAACATGGACTGCCCTTAACCTGTGGGCATCATTTTATGATGCATACTGTCACCGGATTCAGGCTAATTTCAATGTGGTGCCAAAATAGACTGTATTTCCCCTCTGAGTCAATCCAGCACCCTTAGAACTAAATGTGAAATGTCCTGTGACATTTTGGAACACAAAATAAGCTCCTTGGCACTTAGATCATTGATAATGTCTGAGTTTCTGGGTTCAAATCTCAGAGTTGCCTTTTAACTGCTGTGGTACCTGGAGCAGGATAAGTCATTCACTCTTAGGCTCTTCATCTATAAGCCAGGGATAAGTTTTCTTATACAAATGATAGAATCTGTGTAATGGGCATAATTTAGTCCCTGACACACAATAAAAAGCCAATATAGTATTGGTTCACAGTATCTCCGGATGACAGTATCTCACCTGTATGCACAACTTCATACTGGCTACTCAAAATTCCTAGGGTTAGTCTAGAGTCAGACATTACTTTCTCTCACTTTGCACCCTCGTCTGGCTCCATTCTACATTTGGCTTCAATTCTCCATGTTATCTTGGCTATATACATCCTTTTTGGTGTCAGCTTCAATTTTCCACTCACTAGCTTTACATGCCGTGTCATAGGAGGGAAATACTCTGGGTCACTGATCTGTAAATGAGGGTAGTACATCAGCTGGCAACTGCTCAGATTTGGGCATATCTGAGCTGGTGCAAAATGAGATTGGATGCTATGGAGACTGGAGAAGAGGGCTGAAAATTTCTTGACATGAGATGCGTCCTGCATCAGCTAGTGCAGTGTCTAAAATCACAGACTCAGGAGAAAGAACTGCTTCTGTTCAAACACAAGTCCTGCAGGTTACTGGTTCTATGACCTTTGGTAAGCTACTCAATCTTTCTAAGCCTTGGTCCCTCACTGTATAAAATGAGCATGAGAATAACACCATCCACATGATAATATTGTGAAGATTGAATTAATGCCTGCAAAGTGCTTAGCACAGTGGCTGGCACTCCCTGAGTGTTTTTATTCTTTGTGTGTATTTGAAGCCCCACCATACAACCTCGGGTCCTTAACCAGTCCCACAGAAGCATATTTGGTGCCAACAGCAGACATCTACTCAGCTGTGAATTCAGCTGTGGCCATCTGGCAGGCAGTATCTGGGAGGACTGAAGAGTGAGGTGGCTTCTTTGTGGGGATCAGCAGCATCTGCTTCTGGGAGAGAAGCTCTCCATGCCCCCTGGCATGTGCTCTACTCATAAATTCCCAGAAATGGGGACACAGCTGAGACCCACTGTTTGTGGAAGCAGACACACTCCCTCTTTCTCTGCTTTATCTATTTGGAGCTGGGGCTACAGTACCACTTGGATTGACATTCAGCTGCTGGTTTATAATGGCTTTCCCAGCAGAGTCCCTGCAGGCTTCACTGCCATAGCTCCTAGAGGAGAAGGAAGCCTATTGCTAACAAATACCCACAGAGAAATAAAAACTTATTTAAATGGATTTAGGCAATGTGTTTTAGCTCTTTTAAAACATTCAGTGACTCCCACGGTAGGCAGAATGGCTGCCCAAAGGTGTTCCAGTCCTGCATTCTTGAAACCTGTGACTGTGTTACATTAAACAGAACAAAGGACATTGCTGATGTAGTTAAGGTTATAAACTTTAAAGCAGTGAGAATAACCTGGATTATCCAGGTGGCCCCAAACTAATTACGCAGGTCTTTAAAAGCAGAGAACTTTCTCTAGCTGGAGTTAGTGTTGTGGCAGAAGAAGCCAGAGAGATTCAAAGCACGAGAGGGACTCCACCTTCTGTTGCTTGGAGATCATGACCAAGTTTGTGGGCAGCACCTAAGAGCAAAGTCAGGCCCCTCATTGATGGCACCAAGGAAACAGAACTAAGTTTTATAGGCTCAAAGAACCAAATTCAGTCAACAACCTGTGGAGCTTGGAAATGAATTCTCCAGAGCCTCTAGATAAGAGCATGGCTTGATTCTGGTCGTGCAAGACCCTGTACAGAGGACACAACTGGGTCCACCTGGACTTCTAACCGACAGATCTATGGGATTACACAACTGTGTTATTTTAAGTCACTAACTTTATGGTCATGTATTATGGCAGCAATGGAAAATGAATATAACTTCCAAAATAAATTTCAAATTCCTTATGATGGTGTTCAGAAGGCCTGTCCTGGTCTAATCCTGATTTTTCTCTAGTGCTTTATTCCACATGACTCCCTGTAATGTCAAGTTTCTGCCAACATCACCATCCCTAAATGCCATTCTGTAGCCCAGGTTTTTAAAACGGAATTATGGAATTCGGGGCAGGACAATTCTTCATTGGATGGGACAGTGCTCCATGCTTGGCAAGACTTTTGGTATCTATGACTCCTTGGGTTCTAAATGCCAGTGACACTGTCTGGTCATTGTGAGGACAATAAATACAGTTCACTGGGGTTTGTGAAGTTAGAGCACCACTGTAAGTGAACTGCAAATTGTCAGCCAGTATGTTCTGAATGACTACTAATCCCCAACAAGTCTTTTAATACTGAAAAACCTGAGTGAACAAGATAGAATTCCCTGACTTTAAGGGAGTCACATTGTAATACAGTAGACTAAAAAACATGTAAAGAAACAGATGAATAGTTTAAAATGCTAAGAAGATAAAGCAGAACAAAATGTGGTGGAGAGTGCAGAGAGTGTGCTGTATAATTTTTCTGCAGTGATCAGAGAAGGTCTCTCTATGGAGGTTGCTTTGAGGTGAGACCTCATTTGAGAGGAAATGGACACCTCAAGGTTAAGAGAAAGAAATGCCAAACAGAAGGATGAGCGGGTTCAAAGCTCTTGAGATAGGAAGAGCTTGGCATTTTCAAAGTCCAGAAAGGTCAGTGAATCAGGAACAGAGGGAACAATGGGGAGAAAGAAGCATCAAGTGGCAAGCATGGGCCAGATCACACACTGCTTTGTAGGCTATAGGTGGGAATTTGTGTTGTATTCGGCTTTCAGTGGAAGTCCACCAGTTTATTTATTTTTTATTTTTTAAATAAACAACTTCAAATATGAGTTGATAAAATAGCATAATAAGTTGCCTTGTGTTAATGTCATTAATCACCTGAGCTTTTGGCAAACAAATTTGTACATTCATATCCACATCCACTTCTTCCACCTCTTCTGAAGCAAATCCCATATATTATAAAATGTCATCTCTAAATATTCCTACTTTCAGTATTCTAAATACAAGAACTCTTTTTAAAGCATAACTTTAATGCCACTGTTACACCTAAAATGAATAAAACTTACATAATACCTTCAATTATATTGGAGGGTTTTAAGGAAGAGGGTAGTGTTGTCTGGGTTACCTGTTAGAAGCCTCACCCCACAACCCTATGGAGGGCAAAGTGTGAGGCAAGGTGGTGAAGGCAGAAGAGGGAGACTGTCAGGAGGCTGCACACTCTTGGAAGCCAGAAATGATTGTAGGTTCATCAATGGATTTATGATGGGTGGCAATGGCTTAAATATAAGCTCGAAAGAAAAAAAGATAAATTGAGAATGACTCCTAAAGTTTTGGTCTGAACAACAAGGCAGACGATTGTGACATCCATAGACCAGGAAATCCGGTTTGGGGTGAGGATAACAATAATATTATAAACTCCAGCAACACAGGCTTCTATATATGTGTCAAGCACATTCATGTCTCTAATCATCACTTCCAATGTCTCCACAGCGTCACTCACAGAAATTCTGTTTGGTGATCAAACCAAGCTCATGTGCTTTCTCCTCCTCGAGGCTTTCTAGATACCCTATTTAATAGTTTATGTTGTTTCTGTCAATATCTAATTAAATCAAGCATTTTAATAAGTGGATTTGGTTAGAGATTTTAAGTGATGGTGAAAGACTTCTTACAGAAAACAATGACATACACACACTGGATCTGCTATGCTTTTGCTCCCTGGCCTTGGGCAAGTTACTTCCACTCTCTGAGCATTACTTTTCTCATTTACAAAGGAAGATCATTTCTCGTTACCTTACTTGTAGTTGGATGATCATTTCTCATTGCCTTACTTGTAGTTGGATGATATGAGGATTAATTAATAAAAGGCTTTCTTCTACCTATTTGGCACTAGTCAAAGATGATGAGTCACAATCCTCATTGTTGCTGCTGCTTATCATTATCATTGTTGTTGCTGCTTATCATCCTCACTGAAGAAGAGAAAATGATGGTATCCAAATGGGATTATGCCATTTGTGCTGGGCTCACAAGTTGATATATCAGACTCAGGAATCAGAGGTGAGGATGATACCGAGGAAGACAAACCGCAAAGGTCCATACATGGTGAATGGCTCTTCAAGGATACTGGGTAAAAAGCTTGAAGAAAATCCACTTCAGGTCTGAATTGGCAAAAACAGACATTATTTAAAGCTGTAGACTTTCATATTGGTCTAATTTGTGTAAACAATCTTTCTCTTCTGCCCCCAACACACACACACTTGCAATTGGATGCATTTTTGACCCATCTATTCAGTCACTGAAGCTTTGTTTGTTCAAGAGAAACCTCAGGATTTTATTATGCAGAAATTCTATCATGGGCACCCATAAATCCCAATTAGGCAGCTTGTAGCAGAGCCACATGAGAAAGAACAATTTCTGTTTGTTCCTGGTGTCTCATTAATGACATGGCTTCACAATGGGTACAGATTGAAGCAATGTATCCAAGCAGGATGGTTAGCAGGCACAGGGTGGGAGGGAGGGAGCACAGGCTGCTCTTTTCTCTGCTACAAAGTTATGTGAAGGCACCAACCTAAGGCTGGAAGTTAAGAGGCATAGATCTCAGCTAACTTCACCTCTCTCAGCATTGATTTTGGGCCAAGACAGACCGATTTTGAATCCAGATTCCTCTGAAACTCTCCAAGCTCTCCAGGCTTTCTTTATGCAAAACACGAGGACCGGCAGTGCATTAAGAGCCTGAATATAATGTGCCTAGCACAGTGTTTGAAAAATGGTTTTGTAATGAAAAGTAAAAGTAAATTCTATTCTTTCTTCTACTTTCCTCCGTTTTCTTATCTATTAACAGAGGAGCCTGGTTTCAGCAGGATATTATTTTATAGGAAAATCATGTATGAATAAATGAAATCACACATACACACACACACACACACACACACACAGAGAGAGAGAGAGAGAGAGAACCTCTTTCTGAAACAAAGTTTGCTATTTGTTCATTTAAAAAGCCAGTCTAGAACATCAACTTTTTGAAGACACGTAATTAAAAATCTGTCAAATGAGTACTAATGAGTTAATTTAGAAGTTAAAACTCAAAGACAGAGCCTATGAAAAAAGACAATAAACTATTTCCTAAATTGAATATAAACTTGAAAATAACATTCCCCCAGAATACTGTAAACTCCTACTATGTGTCAAACAATTCACTCCTGTTATTTATAATATTCTCACCACTATCACACAGTCAATTTGCATAGGAGGAATTTAGGTCACCCAGGGTATAAGCAACTGGCCTATGATCACACAGATAGAGGCAGGGACAGGCTCATGGCCCAGCTGTGTCAGATTCAAGACAGTGGATTGGATTTTTAAAATATGGTACATGTACGCCATGCAATACTACACATAAAAAAGAATGAAATCATGTCCTTTGCAGCAACATGGATGCAGCTGAAGGCCATTGTCCTAAGCGAATTAACACAGAAACAGAAAACCAAACACTGCATATTCTCACTGATAAGTGGGAGTTAAATATTGGGTACTCATGGGCATAAAGATGGAAACATTAGACACTGGGGACTTTAGAAGGGGCGAGAGAGGGAGGGGGGCCAGTGTTGAAAAGCTCCCTGTTGGGTACTACACTCACTATCTAGGTGATGAGATCAGTCGAAGTCCAAACCTCAGCATCACCCAACATACCCTTGCAACAAACCTGCACATGTACTCCATGAATCTAAAATAAAAGTTGAAAAAAAATATGCAGAATGGCCTCTCTTTTAATGATGTGCTATTTTGTACTATCACCAGAGTTTTCTTAGTTTTTATTTTTTATATATTTAATTATTACCTAATTAGCTAATAACTAATTCTATAAATTCTGAGTCCCAACTATGACTTGGATGCTTGCATCCTCTTTAAGAACTCACAGTAGAATAAGGGAGAGTTAAGAACAAACTGACTAATATTAAAACGTGATGCAGTAAACCATGTGATAAACGAAGGGGAGGATGCTGGAGAAACTGCAAGGTGAGGGGACCTGATTGTGTCTGGGAGGCAGACATCTGTTTTTACTAGATTCAGAGGGATGAGTTGCCAGCCAATGAGCTGGGGAAGAAATGGATTTCTCATTTCCAAACAGACGCAGAAACTTAACAGCCTTGGGACAGAAAAGTTTGGTGGACAATCTACATAAACACCTGTTTTAGTTGAATTTTTTGGTGTTAGTAGTACTATTTTCCTGAGTAATCTATTTGTATATTTCATAGTGGAAAACTTAGAGTAGAAAAAGGAAAATAAAAATTTCTAAATTTCCCCTTTCTGTATAGTCACCATTAACATTTTGGTAATTTCCTATCTGTGGTTTTCTTTGTCTATATGTGTTTATGTATTTATATGTACTACATGTTATCTGCTATATGCAAACATAAATTCATTTACTATCTAACTTCATCACTAACTTTTTCCACAGGTTCTTAATCAATGTTATTTAAATATTATTTAAATTTCATTACTTAAAATTTATGCTCTTGTAATGGTAGCGTTCAATTCAACAAGAAGACCTAACTATCTTAAATATATATGCAGCCAACACAGGAGCACCTGAATTCACAAAGCAAGTTCTAAGAGACCTTCAAAGATACTTAGATTCCCACACAATAATAATGGGGACTTCAACACTCTACTGACAATATTAAACAAATCATCAGGCAGAAAATTACAAAGACATTCAGGACCGGAACTCAGCACTGGATCAAATAGAGATGACAGACATCTACAGAACTCTCCACCCAAAAGCAACAGGATATATATTCTTCTCATCACCACATGGCACATACTTTAAAGTCGACCACATAATTGGACATGCCTCAGAAAATGCAAATACTCATCAGCAAACGCAAAATAACTGAAATCATGACAACCACTCTCTTGGACCATAGCAATGTCAAATTAGAAATTAAGACTAAGAAATTCACTCAAAACCATAACATTTATATGGACATTGAATAACCTCTGGAGTGACTTTTGGTAAATAGTGAATTTAAAGCAGAAATCAAGTTCTTTGAAACTAATGAGAACAAAGATACAACATACCAGAATCTCTGGGACACAGCTAAGGCAATGCAGAGGGAAATTAATAGCGCAAAATGCCCACATCAAAAAGTTAGAAAGATTTCAATGTAATAACCTAACACCACAGCTAAAAGAACAAAAGAATTAAGAGCAAACTAACCCCAAAGCTAGCATAAGAGGAGAAATAAACACAGAGCTGAATTGAAGGAGATTGAGACACAAAAACAACCCAAAGATCAATGAATTCATGAGTTGGATTTTTGAAAACATAAAATGATCACTAGCTAAATTAATAAAGATGAAAAGAAGAAGATCCAAATAAACACAATTAGAAAGGATAAAAAGGATATTACCACTGACCCAAAGAATACAAATAATTTTCAGAAAATATTATGAACATCTCTTTGCACATAAACTAGAAAATCTAAAATAAAAGGATAAATGCCTGGATACATAAGCATTCCCAAGTCTGAGCTGGGAGGAAATTGAATCCCTGAACAGATCAACAATGAGTTCCAAAATTGAATCAGTAAAAAATAGCTTACCAACAAATAAAAGTCTAGGACCAGACGGATTCACAGCCAAATTCTACCAGATATACAAAGAAGAGTTGGTACCATTCCTACTGGAACTATTTCAAATAATTGAGGAGGAGGGACCCCTCCCTAACTCATTCTATGAGGCCAGCATCATCCTGATACCAAAACCTGGAAGAGACAAACAACAGCAACAAAACTTTAGTCTAATATCCTTGATGAATATTGATGTGAAAATCCTCAACAAAATACTGGAAAACTGAATCCAGCAACACATCAAAAAGCGTATCTATCATGATCAAGCAGGCTTTATCCCTGGGATGCAAGGTTGGTTCAATGTACACAAATCAATAAATGTGATTCATCACATAAATAGAACTGAAGACAAAACCCACATGATTATCTCAATAGATGCAGAAAAGGATTTCAATATAATTCAACTCCCTTTCATGTTAAAAACTCTCAATAAACTAGGTATTGAAGGAACATACCTCAAAATAATAAGTGCCCTCTATAACAAACCCACAGCCAAAATCATACTAAATGGGCAAAAGTTGGAAGCATTTTCCTTGAAAATTGACACAAGTGAAGAATGCCCTCTCTCACCACTCCTATTCAGCATAGTATTGGAAGTTCTGGCCAGAGCAATTAGGCAGAGAAAGAAATAAAACATCCAAATAGAAAGAGGGGAAGTCAAACTATCCTTGTTTGCAGACGACATGATCCTACATCTAGAAAACCCCAGAGTTGTGGCCCAAAGCTCTTTAAGCTAATAAACAACTCCAGCAAAATCTCAGGATACAAAATAACATAAAAAATCACTAGCACTCCTGTACACTAACAACAGTCAACGTGAGAGACAAATTAGGAATGCAATCAAATTCACAATTGCCACAAAAAGTATAAAATACCTAGGAACACAGCTAACACGAGAAGCGAAAGACCTCCACGAGGATTATAAAAAATGATGTACAAAGAAATAAAAAATGACACAAACAAATGGAAAAACATTCCATGCTCGTGGATAGAATCAATATTGTTAAAATAGCCACACTGTCCAAAGCAACTTATAGACTAGGTGCTATTCCTATCAAACTATCAATGACATTCTTCACAAAACTAGAAAAAAAACTATTTTAAAATTTATGTGGAACCAAAGAAGAGCCCTAATAGCCAAGGCTATCCTAACTAAAAAGAACAACGCTGGAGGCATCACACTACACAACTTCAAACTATACTAAAAGAATACAGTAACAAGAATAGCATGGTACTGGTACAAAAACAAACACATAGACTAATGGAATAGAATAGAGAGCCCAGAAATAAGGTTGTACCACCTACAACTATCTGATCTTCTACAAAGCTGACAAAAACAAGCAATGGGGGATGTCTGTCTATTCAATAAATGGTGCTGGGATAAATGGCTAGCCATTTGCAGAAGACTGAAACTAGACCCCTTCCTTACACAATATATAAAAATTAACTCAAGATGGATTAAAGACTTAAATGTAAAAGCCAAAACTATAAAAATCCTGAAAGATAACCTATGCAATACCATTCTGGACATAGGAATGGGTAAAGACTTCATGATGAAGACACTGAAAGCAATCGCAACAAAAGCAAAAAATTGACAAATGCGGTCTAATTAAATTAAAGAGCTTCTGCACAACAAAAGAAACTATCAATACAGTAAACAAACACCCTCTAGAATGGGAGAACATTTTTGCAAACTATGCTTCTGATAAAGGTCTAATATCCAGAATCTTTAAGAAATGTAAACAAATTTATAAAAAAAAAATTAAAAAGTAGGCAACGGGGATGAGCAGACACTTTTCAAAAGAAGACATACATATGGCCAACAATCCTATGAAAAAAAAGCTCAACATCACTGATCATTAGAGAAATGCAAATGAAAATCACAAACAGATAACATCTCACACCAGACAGAATGGCTACTATTAAAAAGTCAAAAAATAACAGGTACTAGTGAGGTTGTGGAGAAAAAGGGACTCTTACACATTGCTGGTGGGAGTGTAAATTAGTTCAACCATTGTGGAAAACAACATGATGTTTCCTCAAATACCTAAAAACAGAACTACCATTTGACTCAGCAATCTCATTACTGGTATATAGCCAAAGGAATATAAATAATTTTATCATAAAGACATATGCACATGTGTGTTCATCGTAGCACTACTCAAAGACATGGAATCAACCTAAGTGCTGATCAACAGCAGGGTGGGTTAAAAAAATGTGTTCCATCTATACCTTAGAGCATAAAAAAGAGTGAGATCATGTCTTTTGCAGGAACATAGATAGACCTGAAGTCCATTATCCTTTGCAAACTAACACAGGAAGAAAACCAAATATCACATGTTCTCACTTATAAGTGGGAGCTAAAATATGAGAAGACATGAACACATACAGGGGAACAACAGACACTGGGACATACCAGGAGGTGGAAAGTGGGAGGAGGGAGAGATCAGGAGTTATAACTAATGGGTACTAGGCTTAATACCTGGGTGATGAAATAATCTGTACAACAATCCCCCGTGACATGAGTTTACCTGTATAACAAACCTGCACGTGTACCATTGAACTTAAAATAAAAGTTCAAAAAAGTATGCTCTTGAAAGTCCTCATTATAATGTGATAGCCATAGTTATCATTCCACATTGTGGGTTTAACAGTACTGACTTGATCAATTTCAAGATGTACTGTACCCCAAAAAGGTAATGACTACCCTCCTACCTCACTCATTCATTACCACATCCCCAGTACCTACTTTGGGTCTTACACATGGTAAGGACCTAGTAATGCTCAAATGACTAACTGGCTGCAGTTGGATATTTACATGATAATTATCATTTTATTTTACTTATGCATACACACACACAACACAGTCCTACCATGAAAATTTCTCAACCCAGGTCTTAGTCTGACTCTTTGCTTTTTTAAGAAAATATTAATTTACTAGGAATAAATTTCTTTTGCATCCAAGGTCAAGGTAAACTTGCAATCCTTGGTTACATGTTGCCAAACTTGCATTGCACTAAGGCTGTCAACTTTTTTTCCTCCCACCACTAATCTATGACAAAGTCCTTTCCCTGTACTCCTGCCAACAGTGCATATTATTTATTTTTACATCCTTGCTAATTAGAGAGGTAGGAAATGGTATCTTATTTCATTAATGAGTACTAACGCTGAACATTTGCTTATGGGTCTATAGTCATTTGAAGCTCTTCAATGAATTATGTTCTTTTTTTAACAAAACCTGCCTTTCAGTTCTGGATTATAAATATTAACACAAACAGAACTATGCCTGATATGCAATTAGTTATGTGTTAGTTATTGGTTAGCAGATATATGTTAGCTATGGAGAAAAGCCAAATTTGTGAAACGTTGCGTCGATCTGTGTATTTTAAAAAAGAATACAATGACATAATGCATGCAAGTACAATAGTCCCTAAAATTTTCAATTTAAATTGTGAGAGAGAAATAATATACAGGGAAGAGAGGCATACAAGATTGTAATTAAGAGAAGAGACTCTGGATCGAGACTTCCTAGGTTCAAATCTAGGCCCTTCTACTTACTATCTAGTTATGAGTAATTAACTTCAATACGTCTCAGTTTCTTGGTCAAAAATATGGAGGTTAATTATGTTACCTACTCTATGTTAGTATAATGAACATCAAAGGTTTTAATAACTGTAAATACTTAGAAATTGGCTGACACATAATAACTGTTCAATCAGTTTTAACTAGTTAAAAAGTAAACAGATCAACTAATCTTACATAGCAATAACTATACAGAGGAGATGCACGGGGTCGTGCGATAAAGAGTAATTGACAGTGGGGTAGGGGTTGGGAGAAATGTTCAGGCAGAGGAAGTAATATGTGTAAATGTCCTGCAATAGAAGAAAATAAAAGGAAATCAGTGTTGCTGAGGGAGAATGTTGCTGAGAAGGAAAGTGGAGCAACAAGTGATAGACAATGTCTCTGAAGGCCAGACTATTCAGGGCCTTATGGACCATGGAAAAAGAGAGTTTTATTCAATTTTACCTAGTAACAGGGCCATATTAACCCTTTCAACAAGAAAGTTAGAATTAAAGGGAAAATAAATGGGAGGTAATTTGGATGACATTTATTTTACATCTTTGAAGCAAAAGATTGCATTTCAACACAAAGACCTATGAATGTCTGTCAAGTCTTAATGGTGCTACAATCTTGTTGGCAAACTCTCTTTGCAGAGAAAAACTTAAGCCATTTATAAGCAAAATACAAGCAGGAAGCCCCCCAAACCCCTTATCTTCTAGGAAAGTGCTCCCAGTCCCCCCAACCCCCAGACAGGCTTGGATTTCTCCCTGTTCTCTATGACACCAAGGGATTGCAAATATTTTACATCCTGTCCATACACTGGCCCATCTTATTATCCTCTTTCCCCGTAGTTTGCCATTTGGGATAACAGCTATTTTATATTGGTTGTTTTATATCTCTAGGACCCAAAGGAAACAGCAAGAATGTTTGGCTACCATCAAAGTTAATAATAATACTAATAAAAAGAAGATGGTAAAAAAAAAATTGTTAGTAACAGATGTCTGTATGAGGAGGATCAACTCTAACCAACTTCCTTACCTAAACCCATCACTCATTAAGCCTGGAGGGAGAGCTTCTCATTTGTTGTCTAATTTTCGTGTTGATCATCAAGTGGATAATATAATACTTTCATTTTTATCCCAGGATTTGGGGGAGGTATTAATTAGCATATTTCTTCTTCAATCCTGGAACATCTGTGTAACAAAATGTTAATTGACATTGGTACGTATTGCTATTCCAACATACAATATGTCATACAATGCTTATGTCATGTTAAAAACCTCAAGTGACCTCAGAGATATGTATAATATATAGTTCCTTGACCAGAACACTGATATCATGAACTAATATTTAAATGACGGCAATTGGTAGGCCTTTGTGAAATGTTAGATTCTAAAATTTAAGAAGTCACTTCACTTACCCAAATGTGGAGAGCAGCAAAAACAGCACAGGCTTTCACTCACGTCTACATGGATCTCAATGTTAGCTTTGCCATTTGCTAGCTGCAAAGAACTTGACTAAGTCTCATTCCCTCTGATTCCCATTCTTCTTCACTGATCTCCTTATATGACATAAAATGAAGATATTGTCAATGTCATTTTTAGTATTGCTCTAGGAATTATATAATATTTAGTTAATATTTATTAAATGGGAGTTGCTTATGCAAATCTCAAACTTCACAATAATCCTAGGATGTTGTTTTTTTAGATCCATTTTTAAGGAAGGAAATAATAGTAGATGACTAACCCCCCAAAATTGGGATGGAACTCAAGTAGGACTAACTCCAAATTTCCAGAAATTTCCAATCCAAAGCATTAACTTGCTGATGTAGCAATTCTGTACTCCCCTGGAAATCAGTCTCAAGAAAACCATGATAATTGCTAATAAACAATTTATAGATGTTCACTCCAAAACACATTTCCCTTGAGTAAACAGCACTCAAAGGCCCATGCTTTTTGCTATCATAAAAGGTGGAGAATAAACTCAACTTTTACTCCCCTTGGCCAGGACTGTCCCCATCTAAGGAACTGCTAGGCTATCACCTCTGTGTCTGATGTCACCTTCATAACCATTCCCTGTTTTTCATTCCCGCTACGCCTGTAAAATATATGCTCATATAGTGCCTTGTATGGATTAATAACTTCCCCTACTCTCAGATTTCCCCCTTAAGCCCAATACTGCCTGGTAGATTTCCTGTTGTACAGCTGAACTTACTCTATATCAATACCACAGAAGCCTGGCATTTGGTACAATGGCCCCTCCCTTTGGGGATCTTTCTCCTTCTCACACTGTCCCTCTGAAGCAGCAAATGTTTCAGCCTCCTGCTTCTCCCCTACATTGCCATATTTGTTCAATCTGTGTAGATTCATCACATGGAAAAATTTATATCTTCCCATCGCATCCAAATCCTACCTAAGCTGAAAGGTTTGGCTTGAACTTTATATATTCTGCCTTCCACAATTTCCCCCAGATAAAAGAATGAATTTTACTTAGTATTTTTTCTTATTAAATGTAAAGTTATTAATGATGTGCATTTTTTTTCTGATGTTAGACTGCAAGTTTTTCCATAAAGAATGCTTACATTTTCTTCAGAGATCTCTCCCGGTGCTCAACACCTGAAGCTGTATGTAGAACACACACGCAGAGTAACTGCTACATGATTGACCCTATATTGTAAGTTTTTCACGGTTAACTCTGCCCTAGAGTTCCTAGCACTGAACGCAGCCTGAACTTCTAACATCTAGGATCCATTGAGCCTTCTGGTAACTGCTTCCTCATATTTATTTCTATGGGATGAGGATGGGAGTACACCTTAGTTCAATCTAATGTCCTTATGTGGGGCTCCATCAATCATCGTATCACGTTGCATAGCCACAGTGATTATGTGATTGGTTCAGGGATGAGCAGGTCACTCATTTGAAGTCTATGATACTTAGTGAGAAAGGAAGATAATCAAAGCTAGGGGCTGCTTTGGTAATCCTGTTGTAACCACTAGGGGAGATCATCTCTGAGAGTGGATTCAATATCCAAGAAGCAGAGCTGAAACATGGCAGCAGAGAATCCCCATCCTGATTCTATCATTTGTGCCCAGCTATGCCCAAACCTGAGGCTAGCTAGCTCTCCTCCTCATGCTTAATTTACTTGAAAGGATAAGGTTCTTCTCTCTGCTTAAACTAGTTTGAGTCTAGTTTTCTGTTACCTGCCACCAACTGAGTCTTATGTATTAAGTAGGTATTGGTTAATTTTTTAAAGAGATTCTTAAGGCAGTAAACAAAGATGCCATTGAAAGCCCCTGGAAGAGCCCTTAACAAGGAGCCTTTGAAATTGGAGAGAGGATTTGAATATTAATGGCATTTCTGCAGTGAGGGCAGTGAATCTTGGTTCTGACCTTCAGTAAGAGCTAAACAAATAAGACTCTATCAACTCCTCACAGGTTCCTGTCAAACAGCATTACAAACACAACACTGCACAGCAATTCAGGTGAAGATCTTTTACCATGTAGAAATGCTTATCAACAGTATACTTAGGACATCACGGGGTAAAGGTCGGGATGAGGAGTGCCAGGTTAGCGGGTCAGGTTATTTAAATGGCATAGAGAGATGGCAAATCAGGACCTAAGCGGACCGAACAATGAGAAGATGTTTACTTTCTCCCTGGTCCTCTGTCTTTAGCCTATTGGACTTTGTGGTTAAAATACTTTAGAGTCTTCATTGTACCACTGTATCTCAGCCTTAATCTTTCCATCTGTACGATGGGAACTGTAAGTAAATACATGTAAATTTTTAACAGGTTGGTACTCTGGATTCCCTAGTTCAATGATTTTGAAACTTTTTTGACTCCAACCCATAGAAAGAAATACACAGAACTTCTTAACCCAGGATGCACCCACACATATACATCTGAAACAGAACTTTCAGACAAAAATTCTTATTCTTACAATGCAAAATGTTTCTGATAGTTTCATTCAATTATTATTATAACATTATTTTTCTTTTAAGATGGCTATGCTTCACTAAATTAATTTCATGGCCACCGTGGGTCTTGACCTCAAGATTGAAAAACGTTACTTTAGGTCAATCTATGGTGCAAAATGCACTTTAGGTCAATATACATTAAATCCAAGCGGAGCTTTAGTTCTAAATGCCTGGGGAGTCACCTGGCCTCATGAAAAATGCTGTGCTACTACTGATTTTTAAGTGCACCTTTGGTCCCAGGCTTAGACTAGGAGTTGAGGAAGCAGTCTGTCCCATACCCCTTTCCCCCTGGGCACACCTCTTATTCTCATTCTGCTTCTTAAGTGGTTTCCTCCACCTGTTTTGTTCAGTGAGGATACACCCAAAATGAAAAAAAAATGCAGAGGAATGAGAGGTTAAGGTTCTCACACTTTTGTTTGTAAAATAATTTGCCAGGGAGTTTTTAAAGAGTTTAAGATGCCAAAGATTATATTTCAGTGGGTTTGGCATGGGATCCTGGAGTCTGGATGTTTAACAAGCAGCCAGGGATTTTGGATGAAAGTGAAGGGACATATTATCCTTGGATAAACACTCATATTAACAGAGAACGTAAGGCTTTTCTAAACTCCATTAGAAACTGGAGATATGGAATCATGCTATTAGCGGTTAGCAGCAACAATGTGAAGGTTTTCTTCAAACTGAGAGCTGAGGATAGGGATGGAGAAGAAGCAAGTTGCCTCTATCTTCACCATAATCGGAAAGTCCAGTGGGAGAGACCACACACAGAGTAGTTTCCTGTCTACACTCCCCCTCCAACCCCTTTCCACTTCAGCCAGGCTGGCTTAAGTTCTTGAGCCAAACAGGTGGCTGTCTTTATTAAATGATAAGGGGATTTAGGATGTGAGGAGGTGGATGGATGGGGTAAGTAAAAGCAGTACAGCATCTTCAGTCTTGTTATTTTTAAATGTGGTGTTCCATATGTCAGATCCTAGTGACACCAGCTTCCTTGCGCCCGTGTTTGCATAGGAGAAGAAGATTCATGTTCTTTCATTATTTCTCTAACCTCCTGCAACTCTATTCAAGGAGACCCTGTTGGGCATTTGTTAGAGTCATGTTTAGAGAAAAAACTTGAGTAGTCAGAGTAGTGAGTCAGTCAGTAGAGAACAGAGAAGACAGGCCATGGCTTTCCACCTTACTTTCTTCGACAGGAGTGATTATTTAACCACAGTTCTCTGGACATGTATTTTAGACTTCATGGCTCTTAAGGTTCCTTCCAACTCTAGAATGTCTAGAAGTCTATGAGTCTTTGGCATACAAATGTTATTTTGTTCAAAGTCTCAAGCAAAAGATTGAAGAACAGAATTGTTGGAAACAAAATATGGCAATGAGTCTCAGTGGTTCAGGTTTCTGTGAGCTGGCTTTGGAAATAGCAACAGTTTGCAGAAGACAAAGTTGTGGGAAACTGGCAGGAAAAGGCAACATGGGGCCAGAGGTAACTGAGATAAAACCTCAAATTTCTAAGCTTTTAACTGCATGGTCTCAGGTAAGACACTAAACTTCTCCAGGTCAGTTTTATTATTGGTAAAATGGGGATAAAAAAGTTTTGTTTGTTTGTTTGGAGACGGAATCTGGCTCTTTCGCCCAGGCTGGAGTGCAGTGGCGCTATCTCGGCTCACTGCAAGCTCCGCCTCCCGGGTTCACGCCATTCTCCTGCCTCAGCCTCCCAAGTAGCTGGGACTACAGGCGCCCGCCACTACGCCCAGCTGATTTTTTTTGTATTTTTAGTAGAGACGGAGTTTCACCGTGTTAGCCAGGAAGGTCTCGATCTCCTGACCTCGTGATCCGCCCACCTCGGTTTCCCAAAGTGCTGGGATTACAGGCGTGAGCCACCGCGCCCGGCCGGGAATAAAACAGTTTTAAGTGAAAAGTACATTTTTTCAGCCAAGCATACATTTATTTATTTATTCTTAGAGAAAGAAATGATTGTTTTCTATTACGTATTGGTTATTGAAGCAAGCATTGTTTGGTTTACTGAGGGATAGTATGTGAGAATCTCAGGTTTAGTGAAATGTATTATAAATTACTGGTTGAATGCTATATGCAGTTTTCCTTCCTCAATAGCTTTCCTTGTATATTCCATCATGAATCCCCCTTATACTGGATATCTTCCTGAGACACCTATTATTTTAACATTTTTAGTCTTATACCTTTCTTCTCTTCCTACTACTTCTTCCAAGAACACCACTTTTCTTTGAGAAACTATTCTGGCATCATTCCGGGTGGTTCTGGTGAGACTGTTGATCACAGCAACCACCTCCTCATCGTAAAGCTGGGCATGCAAACCAAGCTATCCAATGAGTACTCCATCTTTCCTGGCCATAGCAATTGGTCCGAGAAGAACAATTAACCAAAGCAGGGCAAATTATAGTTTTCCCTATGGTGTACCATATACATTTTGGGAAAGGCTATCTTTTCCTTTAGATATGAGTCATAAAATTTTATGCTTGAATATGTCATGATTCTCCCAACACACAGAGAGATTTAGAACTCAAAAAGAAAAAAAGATGCCAGGATCCTTAAAACTTCATTTGAATAGCTGGATCCAATTGTGCCTGAAGCCAGATGTGAACCAATATATTCCTTTTTTTAGTTTAACTTATTTAGGGTTCAGTTTCTGTCCCTTGCAAATCAAAGAGCCCCGAATAACTCATCCTTCAAAGTGTGCCTCAATCTATACTTCCTCACAAGATATCCTTTGATCTCTTCAGCAAGAGGTCACCAGCAGAGTACTTTTTTTTTTCTCTTTGTATTGAGATTTTCTCTTTTACAGCCTGGTTTTATAGTTAATTGCGTGCATATTAGCAGCCCTTTTTAAATCCAATATTGGACATTTATTTGTAAAGGAAGTTACTTCAAATATTGATCATTAATATTTTCAAAATTAATAATAATTTAAGATTAGTAATAACTATTCGGTGCCAGGACTTATGCTAGTAGCTTTAAAAGTGTTATTGAATCATCATAGCATTTTTAACAGACAGGTTTTATTATATTTTATAGATTAAACATAAAACATATTCAAGGAAGGTCATTGGCTTGCCCAATTTCCTGTAGCAGAAAGCAAGATTAGAACCCAGGTCAGGCTTACTCAATAAGTTGTGATTAATTGTGTGTGTGTGTGTGTACATACACATATGTATGCATGTACGTGTGCGTATATACACACATTTATATGCACATTTATATGTGTGTATATATGTATATATTTTTTAGCCAGTGTTGTCGTTATCAATTCTCCTCAATGTTATCTTGTACCCCACATCCTCCTCTCCCAGTTTATTGTTCCTGGGGATATGCCTAATGCAATTACATCAGTAAGTGAATGGATTGATTGCATGAAATTGATACCCAGAGTGGCAAAATTACATGTAAAGAACATTTCCTGCATCATTCATGGAAAAACATAGATCCAAATATAGATGGCATGGTCTTCTGATCTCACAAGTTAGTGCTTGGCAAAAACTCTATAAGGCTACCAATTTCTGAAAGACAAGCCCATTTAGAGAGGAACAAGCTATGATGGATGTGTAGTCCCAGAAAATGCACAATAAAGGATAGAAACATTGCTATGCATGATTTTTTTAATAACTACAAAAAATTCCATGTACAGGATTTCTGAAAATTGATAGCTTTGCCAATGCCGCTCATCTCTTTAAACAAGCAAACTCATCTTCCCTGGTGCTGTTACATCTGTAATAAATTGGCTCCTCAGACGTATCTGCTTGCAGGTTAGAACTGAGATTGAATAGATAATAACTTTTGGGGTAGCAACGCCTGCCAGGGCAAATAATAAAGAAATTTATGACCTGAGAAGTGCAGGGTGATAGTGTTCCAAAAATATATTTCACCTGGTCCCAAAGTAGGTTCATTAGGCATCCAGGAAGCTGCAGAAAAATATTCAGTACCTAAGGGGAGGTGACTAAAAAAGAACAATCTCAAACATAGATGAGCCATTACTTACAAAAACATATAGGTCAAAGAAAAGCTTCCTGCTAAACGCCTTTTAAAGTCAAGACACAAGGGCTAGGAGTTTGGCTGGGGGCATGCCTAAATCTTGCACGGGGAATCAAGCTGTGCTTCTTCAGTGACCTTACGTAGTGTGGCAGCTTTTGCAAATATCACACTGAATACCAATGGCTTTGATAGAGCTTCAGTAAGTGGGTTCTCTGTTTTGGGTAATCATTTTTCTCCCTTCCAAAAATAATTAAATCTCACCATTGAGCTGAGTCTACCAACATTGTGCAAACACAATTAAACTGAACGAGGGAGGAAATTCCACAGAAAGGTGACCATGTCAAGTGGACAGAAGCCTACCTGGGAGCTAAGGTCTTCATTAAAGTTCTGGCTCTAATATCATAGTTTGTGTGACCCAGATCATGGCACTTAACTGCTTTGAAAGGCGGTTATTCATCCTTAAACATTAGGAAGTTGTAACAGCAAATACTTTCACTCGTGAGAAACGATGATTAAGATATTGTAAGTTGGGGAGGACTTCAAAGTGGAAGTCTTGGCACTTCATGCAGCATTGGATTACATTTTATTTTTATTATCAAGGAGGCTATCGACCTTTTCTTTGAACACTAAAAGTCCTAAGGCTGGGCGCGGTGGCTCATATCTGTAATCCCAGCACTTTGGGAGGCCGAGGTGAGCGGATCATCTGAGGTCAGGAGTTCGAGACCCCCTTGGCCAAAATGGTGAAACCCATCTCTACTAAAAATATAAAGATTAGCTGGGCGTGGTGGTGTGCACCTGTAATCCAGCTACTCAGGAGGCTGATGCAGGAAAATGGCTTAAACCCCGGAGGTGGAAGTTGCAGTGAGCCAAGATCGTGCCACTGCACTCCAGCCTAGGTGACAGAGCAGGACCCTGTCTCAAAAAACAAAACAAAACAAAAGTACTAAGGCAATAGCAGATATTACATCTATACAAAAATATTAATGCTTCCCCAAAACTGGTAGTGAGTTTTTCCATTGAGTGCCTACTTTGGGACCCACCAGTAAGCTCTGCCCCATGCTATTTATAAGACAACACTAATCAAAGAAGGAGGTACATGAACAAATTCTATGCTTTCAATGTGTGATCCTTGATATCAGCATTTTTTGTTTCTTTGATTGTTTTCCTCCATGGACCTGAGGTAGGCTGGTTAATGATGAGCCTACACCACTATTGTGGCTCCCCAAGATAACGACACATACCCTCTGCTATATTGGCCAAATAAGACAGCCCTTGGAACACCAATTGTGTTCTTCCTGTTCCATGAACAGTTTCTGTCTTCTGTCTTTGGTTTGCCACAATCCAAACTCTTCGCCCGTTTCCTGTCAGCTCCCTGGCCCTGGTCTAGATCCTGCTCTTGTTCAACTCACCCAGAACTCTGCTTTCCCCACTGACTTTGAGAGTGGTCCAGGAGGACTGTAATTTCTTACTGATGAGCCCCTTCCTTCACATTATGCAACTGTGGTACTTTTCCCTGGTCTTTGCATATTGGACTAGGACATTGGCCATCTCCGCATTTCTATCCAGGTTCCATTCGTGGGGAATAATGAATTTGTTTACCTAGCCCTGATCCTCAGGTTACACATCCCCTCTCCTGAACCCATCATCCATGTTGCTAAGGTCATCATAGGGGGTTCAGGTTTGAACCTCCATAATTGTGCCCAGGCATATCTTTTTATATAATTTTTTTATTTTATTTTTTTTTATTATCCTGCCTTAGCCTCCTGAGTAGCTGGGACTACAGGCGCCCACCACCATGCCCGGCAATTTTTTTTTTTCTTTTTTTTTTAAGTACAGACGGGGTTTCACCATGTTTGCTGGATGGTCTTGATCTCCTGACCTTGTGATCCACCCACCTCAGCCTTCCAAAGTTCATCATTTAAAAAAATTACATTAGAGTGCTTACTTCTATAAATAAGTTAAGAACCCCATTAAAAATATAAACAAGGAAATCTCTTAGCACAACTATTTGAACCTTTGGACTCCTATATATATAGGATGAGTTTTTAAATGCATGATGTCAATGTGCAGATAAGGTTTTATATAAGAGTAAACATCTTTAAATTGGTAAATTTAACATCATGTTAAACTGCCACATTCTAGTCCCAGAGGATTTTTTCCTTTGCTAAAATAAATGTGTTGATATTTTTATCCATATGAGGACCCTGGTACAGACACACTCACAACAATAACACATAGTACAAAACAAAAAAGATTTAATATTCCCATTATTTTTTCTTAATAGTCATTAAAAATATTTTTAAAGTTCTCTCATGTTTAAAAGACGAAGTAAGCACCTCTGGGCCATTGTGCCTGAAAATTATTCTTCAATTGGCATTTATTATTTTGATGAAAACTCTAGTTCTCAAGGTTTATGTCTTATTTTTACCCATGTCCATATTGTGCAAAATTAAACAAAAAAGAGAAAAAAAATTCAGCAGGCACATACCTCAGAGTAACTTAATATTATCTTTTTAGCTTCTATTTTAGAACACTGAAGTGAAAACTCACCACAAAATGATTTTGTTTACTACATATTGAGCAGTGGGGATGGGAGGAAGAACTAAAAAAACAAAGCAAACCATAAAACAGGCAATTTGTGGTGTACTTTCTTGTTTCCTTTCAAAATACGTTTTGGATTAGTTTTAATTACATTAGAAGTATTAATCCATTATCATGGTTAAGCAAAAAATTAAGATAGAAAGACATGGTTAGATCACACTTTTCTAAGCCTCTTCTAAGAGGTAGCTTCTATAGTCAGAGATGTGTCTTCCCAATATATTTACAGGCATTATATAAATGTATGTATATAGAGAAATATAAAGTTTTATTTTAGATGTGCACTGCAACTTTTGTTTCACTTAACACACATATGGTATGATTGTGTGTTTGTGTGTGGATGTATATAAATATATAGTTATATATGATATATTTTACATTTTATAGGAATGATAGTTATATTCCTATGAAATATGATACCTATTAAATTGTGTAAATTTACAAACATATTTATAAAATTAAATATTTATATATCATATCTCAATACACATATTACATATATTTATATATTCATATATGTAATAGCTACATTATTTTCATATAATACAATACATTATAGCAGTAAAAGAAAATATGTTAGATACTATATGGAAGATACCATATTATCCTTTATTACTATATCATATTTAAGAGAAAGCGAATGCCGGAGTTTATATGGCTAACTTGTTAATGATCATTTAAGTTGTTTCGTTTTAACAATGTTACAGATAGTGCTGCAATAAGCACAAATTAAAAATTTATGTTATTCTGCTGGTAAGAAACTGAAAATCAGTCAAGTTACCTCACATAATGGGTGGAGGTGTAAAATTAAGTTTAAGCAAGTGGGGAAACCCAACAAGAGCTGAAAAACCAGGTCCTAGACAGCAAAGAAAACCCCGTCTAGTACAATTATTTCTGGACCAAAATCTGCTCATAGGACTAGGTGGGTAGAAGACATTGCATTTCCCTTTGGGGCTCTTCCTTTAGCCCAGCCTCTCCTTTCTCCTTACAATGGTTTCCTCACTTTCAAGCGTCTCTTTCCCCAGAAGTGCTGTTCACACTCCAGGCCTCTCAGTCCATAGCCTGGTCTTTCAACTTCAGTGCTCACGGAAAACTACTTGATTACTGAATTTCTCAGCTTGGATTCCCTAAGGCAGAAGTTGGTTCGTTGTCCTGGTGTGTGTGTTGGGGGGGGGGGATGTGCACATGCGTGTGTGTGCACGTGCATTCTTTGTCAGGTCATGGCCCAAATAGGACTTTCCTGAATTTAGAGAGGGATGAGAAGAAACATCTCCCTTGTAAAAATAGAGACTACACCCGGTGAACTTCATTCTCAATGTCTGGTGCAGTGCTTGGCTCAACATGGATCCCTGTTTACTATCTTAGATTCCAGAGGATCATGGAGTTGTATCTCCCACATACAGGATATAAACAGTTATCAGTGATGCTAGATCATGAGTCCAAAGATCAGATCCAGCTGCTGCATGCACACTGGGCCTCACATTGCAATGTAGAAAATGAATCCAATAATGCACACTTTACACAAATGTGAACATTAAATGAGATAATGTCTAAATAGTCTTTGTAACCTTAAAGCACAATCAATATATAAAGCCAGCTCTAAGAAAAACAGAGTAAATCAAGAACCAGGAGAACTTATAACTTATGACTTATTCTTACATGAAGTAATTTTTATTCACCATGATGACAAATGCCAAGAAGGAGAAAGTAATGGTGACTTGAAAATTTCCTGTCTCAAGTACACCATAGCACAATCGTTTTGTCCAGACTCCATCCCTGCTTTGAATAGCCACCTCTCTGCTTGTTAAAGTTTATCTCTTCTTTGGAGACCTAGACGTAAACTTGACTCAAGGGTTCCTGGTTTAAGCCACTTTGGGACGTGAGTGAGGCTCAGAAAAGTTTTCTGTTTGTATGTGACACTTTTGCAGGCTGAAGTACCTTAGAAAAATCTCAACACCTATATGAAGTCAGTTTAACTGAGCATTGGATTTATGCCATATAGTTTGAGGGATTTTCCTTTGCTTCTTAAATTTAACTTTTTAAAAATTTCTTCTAAGAAAAAGGATACATGTGCAGAACTTGCAGGTCTGTTACATAGGTATATGTGTACCATGGTGGTTTGCTGCACATACTGACCAGTCCTCTAATTTCCCTCCTCTCACCCCACAACCGCAACAGGCCCTGGTGTGTGTTGTTCCCCTCTCTGTGTTCGTGTGTTCTCAATGTTCAGCTCCCACTTGTAAGTGAGAACATGTGATGTTTGATTTTCTGTTTCTGTGTTGGTTTGCTGAGAATGATGGCTTCCAGCTTCATCCATGTCCCTGAAAAGGACATGATCTTATTCCATTTTATGGCTGCATAGTATTCCATAGTGTATACGTACCACATTTTCTTTATCCAGTCTATCATTGACAGGCATTTGGTTTGATTCCATGTCTTTGCTATTGTAAACAGGACTGCAATATGGCGATTCCTCAAAGATCTAGAACCAGAAATACCAGTTGACCCAGCATTCCCATTACTGGGTATATACCTAAAGAATGTAAATCATTCTACTATAAAGACACATGAACACGATGTTTAAATTTAACTTTTGCCAAAAGTTTTACTACATTCATCGCATTAGTTCTCCTTAGGAACATCAGAAAATGTGGACAAAGCAATATATAATTAAATAGCCTTGAAAAATTCATTCAGTCTTACCTACAGTCCTTCTCTCGTGATCTCCTCAACAACTTCACAAGAACAAATGATTAATATTTCCATTTGATAGATCTGGAAATGAAGCTTTGGAGAGGCTAAATCGCATACCCTAGGTCACAGAGTTAACCATAACTGGTTTCCTGTACTCAAAGCCGGGTGTCCTTTTCCCCAACTGCTTTATTGTAGGTGGAGTACTGCGACTTGATTAATGAGCCATGCATTAGGTGAGCTGAAATCTTGCAAGCATCAGCTGCTAGGTAGCACGTGAGCTTTTAGAAACTTTTTCTGTTCTCTAAGTAGTGCCATTTATAACCTTCCATTAGAGATGAACAGGAGAAAACTGTTTTACTGGTATTCTGGAAGTAACACAAAGGCAATTATATAGCGAAACATCATTTTCCAGAAAAATTAAGAAGTCCATATCATAAAAGTGTAAAACTGGAAATAACCTAAATGTCCACCAATAGGGGATTGATTACGTGTTATATTCACACCATGGAATATTGTATAATTAATTAAAGTGGGATGTGGGCACATATTAACTGGCTTGGAAAAAAAATAGATGATATTGATTAGATATACAAAGCAGGTCTCCAAATATTTTATGTAATATAATCTCATATTTATAATAAATGCATCTATGCATATTAAAATATTGTTAGTGATATACAGTTTTTGCGGTAAAGTTAAATATATATTAGTTCATATTAATATGAATAATTAGTTTGAAAAAAGGGAGTCCTCTTCCTATCCTAAGAACAAAGGAACATGAACTGAGCATGTGATAGTTCCTTCTAATATAGAAGGTACACCAAAAATAATTCTAATTAAGTTCCTGTAACACATGTAGCAGGAGCAACTTGCATGCCTGCTTGTCATGAAGAAACTGTTTCACGACTATTACATGTTTTTTAACCAATATTAATGAATACATTTTGTGCTGGTCCCAACTAAATATATGAAAGTCTTATCTGGTTCTTCTCCCTCCGTTTTCCCCCTGAGTTTGGTTTAGATGCCTCTGTTCCCTACCTTCACCCAGATTCACATCCCATGGGTACATGTATGCCTCTCCCAATAATCCACAGAGTGATTATGTGTGATTTACTTCTATCTTGCTGACACCTAGCTTAAGAACTCAGTGTATATATGCAGCCATAAAAAAGGTTGAGTTTATGTCCTTTTCAGGGACGTGGATGAAGCTGGAAACCATCATTCTCAGCAAACTAACACAGGAACAGAAAACCAAACACTGCCTGTTCTCACTCATAAGTGGGAGTTGAACAATGAGAACACATAGACACAGGAAGGGGAACATCACACACGGGGGTCTGTCGCGGGATGGGGGTGTAGGGGAGGGATAGCATTAGGAGAAATACCTAATGTAGATGACAGGTTGATGGGTGCAGCAAACCACCATGGCACATGTATACCTATGCAACAAACCTCCACGTTTTGCACATGTACCCCAGAACTTAAAGTATAATGAAAAAAAAGAACACAGTGCATAATGAGAGCCTAATAAATGCTCTGAAATGTATATCTTTGTAAACTTGTTGGTGCCTGAAACAGAAATGACCAAGATGCATCAATATATACTGTCTGGAAATTAGCGTGTGTGTTTCAGGTCAATGAATAAAGGTACTGGGTAAAGGTTTGAGAGGGAATAAAAGGCAGTGTGTATAAGTCCTGTCTCAAGGGTTTCAGATTGGAGAATTGCTGTCAACAAATGTTAGAAGGTAGGCTCACTTCAGAGAGTCCCATCTTTAGAGAAAGATTCCTTAGATCTCAGGTCTTTTTATTCAGCTCTTTATTTACTCATTCCACAATTATTGAGCTCTGTACTTTAGAATCGAGGAAGTTAGGGCAAATCCAGGAAGCTCTCTCTTCTCTTCATTCATCTGGAGTGAAGTTTGTTCTGCCCAAAGCAAGTAAAGGGTCCTTTAAAGTTGAATTCATTTATTTCTTATATACTTATTTAACCAGGAGTTAGCTTTTCCTGCTCTTGAACTTCACATGAAAGGAAATAGACAGTATGTATACTCTTTTGTGTCTGGTTTCTTTTATGGAGTAAAATGTGTTTGAGATTCATCCATATTATTCTGCACTTTGGTAGTTTGTTGCTTTTAGTGCTATGAGAATTCCATGGTATGAATACACCACTTTTTAAATTGATTTACCTGTTGATGGATAACTGGGCTGTTTTCTGTTTGGCGCATTATCAATAAAACTGCTATAAACTTTGTTGAACAAGTTTTTTCATGGCTATGTTTTCATTTTCTTGAATATATACCTGGAAGTAGAATTACGGGGCCACAGGTTGCCTCTAAAAGTGGGTGGGGAGGAGGACGGACTGAGAAAGAGAATGAGAAAACTCTTGGGAGAGACGTGTTATTCTATATCTTACTAAGGGTTTGATTACACAGACGTGTACATTTGTCAAAGCTCTTAGAATTGATACATTTACCTTTGTGCATTTTAATACATATAAATTCTATCTTAAATAAAAAGAACCGTAAACAGAGGCTAAACTTTATTTAATGATGTTGTGCTAAAGTATTTGATAGGAATTGGACTACTTTCTGAAACTTAATTTGGAATGCATCAAAAAATAAGATATATTGATAGATGAACAAACAGATGAATAGACATGGTCTAAAATAACTATAGCAAAACAATTACAGAATGTAAGTGATGGATACATCAGGCTATTCACTGTAAAATTTATTCAATTTTTTTGTATGATTGAAATTTTTCGTAATAAAATGCTAAGAAATAGAAATATTATTTCTTTTCTCTCTTCCACAAAAATCTTCCAATGACTTTTCAACCTACCTAGAGCAAAATCTAAGGTAGTTATTTTGGACGATAAGGCACTGCCCAATATAGTGACTGGAGCCTCTCTGGCTTCATCTGCTCCCACACTTACCCTTTCTGGCTTGTTTCCAGTGATGGTGACTTCCTTACTTTTCCTAGTGCACCCCTAGCCTGTTCTGGTTTCAGAGGTCTCACACTTACTGGGACCTCTGCATAGGATGCTCCCATCCCAGGTATTGGCATGGCCACACTCTCTCTGTACCGCTACTGATTCAAATCTCCTCTGACCCCTCCCCCAAGAGATCTCCTCTTTCCACTTTGTCAGTCTCTCCTCCTCACTGTTATGCTGTGTTCCTTTGTTCATAGCATTTAGCAGCACAAGATATCATTTAAAATATATTTGCATTTTATTTATTTTCATTTCCTTACTGGTGTATAAACTAACAACCAGGACTTTGTTTTTATTAATTATTATTTTTAATTATTTTATTTTTGTGTTTTTACATTTATTTTTACTTGTAGAAATGTATGGGGTACACGTGTAATTTTATTACATGCCCAGATTCCATAGTGGTAAACTTAGGGCTTTTAGGGTATTCATCACTCAAATAACATACACGGTACCCATTAAGTGACCTCTCATCATTTTATCTTGTTAATTGCTGTATCACAAGCTCCTAAAACAGTGTCTGGCACATGTAGTAGCTACTTAATGCATATATGTTGGCTAAATAAATAAATGGGACTTTTTATAATGCCATTTAGCAAAATTAAATAAACTTTTCACTTTAGAACTGTTTAGATATACAGAAAAATTGTGAAGATATAGAATTCTTGTATAGTCTATAACCATCATCCCCTATTGTTAACATCTTACACAGTATGGTACATATGCCAAAATTAAGGAACCAACATTGATACATTTTTATTAACTGAAGTCTGTACTTAATTCATATTTCCTTAGTTTTTATCTAATGTTGTTTTTCTGTTTCACAATGCCACCCAGAATGCCACAATGCCGCATTGCATTCAGTTGTCATATCTCCTGAGGCTGTTGACTGTGGCAGTTTGTCACATTTTCCTTGATTTGATGATCTTGACAATTTTGAGAAGTACTGGTTAGGTCTTTTGTAGAATGTTTCAATTGAGAATTGTCCATAGGCTTTTTTACACGACAATGAATAAGCTTGGGAAAATTTTGTTCCCTCAGGAATTGTGACATGTACCCAATATTCTAAAACATTTGTACTACTTTAGAATACAGATATATCTTACAGGTCTTTCTTGCTTGGTGTTCCTACAAACCCTGTGGTGAGGAATATATTTCTATGTGCATCCTGCATATGAGATAACACAGCTTCCAAAATGGTATCTGTGCCAGATCACACAGAATCCATGGCCGAGAAGAACTCTAACCTGAACTTTCTAACTACAGGTCCAGCTCACTCTCTCTCTGCCTCTCACGTCAGCCTCTAGAGCCCACATGCTGTTGACACCATCACAAATTGCCCCTTGCAGACAGCTACCCAAACCTGAGACTCTTCAAAGGCATGCAGTATCATGATTCCTTGCTCAGTTACTTTCAATCAAAAGAGTAGCACTGAATCTAACAATACTGTTAGCCAGGGAAATTAATGCTCTGGGATAATATTTAAATTTAAGCTGATAGAACTTATCAAAATATCATGTTCTGGGCTTGTCAATAGGTGAAATGTTTCTAAGACACTTTCATGTGAAAAGAACCAACGGTCATTAGGTTGATAGCACCTGTTCCTGCATTGCATTCTGTGTAAGAGAAGAATGAACAAGAACAGATTGAACATGGAGCACTTTCCCCATCACAATTTACCTGGGGAATCTTGTGGGGAGAGGAACCATCCTGGGGCATTCTCCACAACCGCTAACCAGTGTTACCAGTTGCAAAAATCTTACTTTCCTTATAAATACAGACTCTAAATTGACTTGTTTTATTGCATTATAAAATGCTTTATTCTGCAGCTTACAGGTAACTTATTATGCTGAGTCCAGAAGAAAGAAAGGCACATCAGCCTCATTAATTCCAGTTTCACCCCCCAGGGAGATTTCCTTCACACCACCATATGAACTCATCACCCCTGGGCTTTGGCTATCATGTCTTTTATGAGAATCCATTATCCATCTTCTCATAATTGTGTGTTTTAAGAGTGGAGCTAGGCTCACCTTGTTCATGACTGAATCCCAGAGCAGGATTACTCCATCCTATATACCCAATAATTACACCTAAAATAAAATGTATTTGTATGAATCATAGTTATTATTTATAATATTTTTGTTCTTTTTGCACAATTGAAATAGTTTATAATCTATATATTTTACAATAAAACAATTTCTATTAGGACATGGGAATGGAAACTGTGTATATTGGTGACAAATAAGCAGTTTCGAACAAATAGGTGAATGTTATACTCTGAAGAGTGCAATATTCTCAAGGATAGATGAAAGCAAACCAACATGCAGGTCCATCCCCCTGTGTGAACAACTTCCTACAAGCGTGGGAGAATCCAGAGGTTCTTTTTAAATACTTACCTTTACTAGAGAAGAAATTACATCATGTACTTTTACTTAACAATAAGTACTCCTGTTAAGAGTAGCCCTATTTCTGAATAGGAAATAAAGCTGGTTTCCGAATAGAAAAAAAGTTAACTGCATGTGGGTATAAAATGTATGCCCATGAAGAAGCTTATTGGGGGCCATCAATTAGAAACTTTGAATCCTTAAGTCTTCCCCCCAAGAGAACATCTCCACATCTCCACTGGATTCACTTCTAAAGTAGAACCCAAAAGAGTCATGTGGAATTGGTCCAGTTGGGGAGGGGGATACCTGCAGAGGCCATGACTGACATCAACTGGGGTCTTATTTTTGTTGCTACACCGATATATCTTTTTGGTTAAAAGCCATGTTTCCTTTTTTTTTTTATAAATGACATGCAGTTAGGTAAAAGGCCACTCGCCTAGGATTTCACATCTTAATCATTGGTTAATGACCAGAACAGACTTGTGATTTTGAGTAGGGGTGTAGCTATGGGCTCCCAAACAGACCCAAATAGGTCACATTTGCAAACTTGCTTTCCATAGCCAATGAATGGTTCATGCATTTTCTGAGGAATTTTTCCTCCCTAAATCTAGATCTTCCATGGAAACCTCTTTAAAGTCTCCTGAGGCTGATTCTGCTATTATATTCTATACCAATCTCTGTTGTTTTGTGGCATCTATAACAGCTGGGACATTATCTAGTGCAATATTTTTTTAAATTTTAATTCCATTTTCTTCCCATCTTATATAGTTTGTTGTTTTCTCTATTTAACTCTTTCTTCCATCTGGATCATAAGCACATTAGAATTTAGTATCCTTGTATGCCATAAATTATACATTAATAGAATAGTTATGGCTTGGGAGAAAAAGTTACTTGTGATTTGCAATTAGAGAGATTTTAATCAAGTTTACCATTCTCAAGAAGTCTGTTTTGCATATAAATAAGGACCCCTAAAAATCGATCTGTTTTGCTCAATTATAAAATGCTTCATTTAGAAGCCTAAGGGTAATTTATTATACTGAGTGTGAGGAAAGGAAGATGTATTGCATTATGTTTAATCTTATCAAATGTCTGCTATATTTAATGACAATGTCTGTTTATCATAATTATTATAAGTTGTCTAGGTTAATAAAATCAGAAGACCTATGTGAGATTTTAAAATGCTAAATTTATTATTTATACACCGTCTCGAATACCAGCTGTCCCTCATGGATGTGCCATCATCCCGTGTGTTTGATTTCTGCTGAGGTGGCTGGAGGACTTTGTGTCAGTCAGACAAAGTAGACTATAAATCCAGGCCCTTAGAACCCTCTACAATAAAATATGTGGAAAATAAAAACGTAGAAGAGGAAGAAAATAATACATGCAGGCTTTCAGGTATTTAATATACGCTTTACAAATTCCTTTCTTTCATCATTGAAGATGTTATTTCCAGACAGATTCAACAGAAACCAAAGCAAAATCTCTGCTCTCTTATAATCTCATAACCAATGATATATGTGTGTATAAGTGACGGAGACAGTAGTGTAGAATCATATATCTTACAGTTTCTCCAAAAGTATTCTGCACGTGTGGATCTCAGGCAAATTTAACCTTGAGGAAACTGAGGCTCAGAGAGGTGTGTAAGGAACTGGAGGTCACACTGTTGGAAGAGCTTTGTGTTAAACTCCTCTGCTTTCAGAGCTGACTTTTCCCACAATAAGTTGATGACTCAACACTGGAGATGTAGGGCAGGTGATGAAAAGTTTTTAAGACTCAGAATTAGAAACCTGTAGTTGGGTTCTTGGCTTCCCAGCCTTGTGATCCTGGATAAGGCAAAGTCTTTTGCTTTTTGCTGTTACACCTATGAGTCTTTTTGGTTAAAAGTCATGTTTCCTTTTTTGTAAATGACGTGCAGTGGAATGCATGTAAATGACATTCAAAAAAGACAACGGTTTGTTCTTTGTCTGTGTCATGGGCTTATTGCAAGAGTGAAAGTTGACAAAATTCCACCTGTAGGTCTATCCAAATTCATTGCTTCTGCAGAAACACACACACAACTATTGAATGCACCATACATGAAAATGGGAAAATCCAGTTCAGTTTTTGCAAATGCCGTAGTTACAATTACAAGAAAATGCAGGTGCTTCCTTTTTTTCCCCATACCTTTACCCTGGCAGGCATCAATTTACAAAAAAGGAGAAATTTGTTCACTCTTGGTTGTTTAAAACTCCCTTCAGAGACATTGTCTTTTGAGTGGGCCAGTTCCCCAGAAACAATGTTGGTTTGTGCTGGTTGTTTGGCAGCTGACATTTTGATAAATGGAAGTATTAGACCATGCATTAAATTACAGTTAGAACTTTCCTGCTATTTTTTCTCCAAATGTAAATGTACTTTAAAATAGAAGGGAAAATAATTACCATAGTAGTTTCACTTTTAAGTACATGCTTTTTTTTTCTTTTCTTTTTTTTTCTTTTTTTTTTTTTTTTTTTGCCAAATGTGCTTGGTTGTTTGCCATAAAAAATATAACTAGTTTTAAACTGGAAGGAAAATTCTATGACACATTGCTCAGGACCTTGATGTTAAGATGATTGCTCTGGGGAGATAACCAGGCCTAGAATACAGGAAAGTAATGTCTTGCTCAATTTGTACCTAGTTCGCAGAACTTGTCCAGGGAAACACTATGGAATTGAAAATAAGGGAAAGCTAAATGAGGTATGGCCAAGGCAGGGACTTGGGGATTCAGTAAGTCCCCTCCACATTCCTCGTCCAGCACTTTCAATCAGAAACCACACTCTGTAAACCCTACTTCCTTGACATCCTGCCTAAAGTTCATTCTTCCCCATTACCGCTGAAACTACCAAGTTCAGGATTTATCGTGTTTCCAGACCTCGTGCAATAACTTCCTAATTGCTCTTCTTGCTTTCAGTTGTGTCCATTCCAATCTACCCTTGAATTTGGATGCCAGAACCATCTTGACTATTAGCAAATATGGTGCTATAATTAATCCATTCTCACCCATGGCTGAATATTAGAATTAACAGGAAAGTCTCTAAAAATACTAATGCCCTTGGCCCATCTTTAGAGATTCCAACTGCATAAATTTGGACGAGAGACCAAGTATTGTTATGGTATTGTTTTACAACTTCCCAGATGGTTCTTTTCTTTTTCTTTTTCTTTTTGAGACAGGGTCATTGTCTGTAACTCAGGCTGGAGTGCAGTGGTGTAATCACAGCTCACTGAATCCTTGACTTCCAAGGCTCAAGCAATCTTCCTGCCTCAGCCTCCCAAGTAGCTAGGACTACAAGTATGTGCCACCAAATGCAGCTAATTCCCCCAGCTATTGTAACATTAGGACTAGGAACTGCTAATATAAATCCGTGCACATGGTCTTGTGGTATCTGCTTAGCACTTTAACATGGCCATGAACACCTCCAAGGTAGGGCCTCTGCCTACCTCCTTCACATCTTCTTTCTACTCATCAAGAAGCATCAGTTTTTGCTGCTTGGCCATAGATTTCTCTTCATTCTATGACTTTGCATGTCCTGCTGTTTTCTGGGAGTATTCTCTTTACCTGGTTTATGGACTTATACAACTTTAAGTATTCATGTTTATAAAGGCTTCTCTGACCTGCCAACATACCCTACGTCTCTATATAGTGTAGTGAAAACTCCTTTATTTATATTTCATTGTACTGTTACATAAATACATGGGTATACCAAATGAATGTGTGTGTATATAGGTGATACCATCTGAAACACCAAATCTCTCATTTTTATGTTTGTTTTCTCAGAGTTCAGCAAAGCACATGATCAGTGTTTCAAGCATTTCTGCTAAATGAGAAATCTAATGAGTGATTTATGATCATTCATTTAGTTTTACTTAATGATTTAAGATAACTTAATGAATGTCTGAACAGTGAGAGAAACTGTCCTTAAATATTTGGAAAGAGATACTATGACGAATGTTCAAAGCACTGGTTATCTCAGAAAAATATAGGATTTTGAACTAGGACTCATTTCAAAAGAAATGTGCCAAATATTGGCAAAACCAACTATGTGAGGTCAAATTAAGGCATGCCAGGTCAGAGGCTGTGAGCTCAATAATGCCCCATAGTGTGCTGTAGAATTGTATTTTTAATATGGATATGCCATTTTCTTTTGCATGAACCTTGCACCTCTCATCCTGCTCTGAAGTAGCTCTTCATTAATGGCTTTCCTCTAGGACCACAGTCATGGACTCTACTGCAGAAGCCTTTCGCAATCAACGTTTTGTGGGAGAATAAGTTCTAATCCCTTGAGAGGATGGTTTTCAAAGTGTAGTTCCTGGACCAGCAGTACCAGTATCACCAGTATACTCAGAAATGCTAGTTCTTTGGCCCCAATTTAGACCTACTGAATCAGAAACAACTAAGGTGGAGCCCAGCAATCTCCAGCTTCACCAGTCTTCCAGGTGATTCTGATGCATGCTCAAGTTTGAGAACTACTGGCCTGGAGTCATCATAGTCAAGCATTTCAACTTTAGAACAACAGAGCCAGCACAGATGTGCCTCTATGAGAACCACCTAAAGAGAGTTGCAATAATACAGGTTCCAGGATTTTTACATATTCAGTGGGTCTAAAATGGGACTTTGCAATCTAGATTTTAGCACAGGTTTCCTTGGTTATTCTGACCTGGACTAAAATATGGGAATAAAGTGCCTAAATAGTTTCTGAGCTCTTTGCCAATCAGTGGATGTTGTCTTGTTTCATTCATTGCTTCCTTCCTTTTTACTTAACTTCTGTTGTAGGCAACATCTTCTTCCCCATAGATTCTATAATTAGGTTGCACATTAGAATCATTTAAAAAGTAAAGCATAAAAACCAACAAATAAACAGGGCTCACCTCTACTCAGAGTAACTTATTTAGTATCTAGGAGTAGGGCCTGACTACTGCTATTTTTTAAAAGCTCCTCAAATGATGCTCATGTCAGCAAAGACAATGTGAGTAGAAAACCAGGCAACATAAACACTGATTTGTGAGCCACAGTTGAGTATGAGATTCTTCAATATTTTGCCAGAGGCTGTGGCTCTGCAAACCCCAAAACACAGTCTTTAGATTCCCAGGTATGTGTCTCTGACACAAGCTCAGCCAGTCAGATTTTCTTCAGTGGGAATTTGAACCCTGAGCATGGAGTTGACCACATTAGCAGATGGTGTCTGAGTACAGTCTCCCTTGGCCATGTTCTAGAAAGGTGGCCTGACAATGACTGTCCCTATACTACACTCGTTTCTCTCCACCTGAGGCTTGGTTATTCACCTTTTGTTTTTATTCTGTGAGCTACCCTAGTGTTTTTCCAATGAGTTCTTACTTTTTTTTGAAAAAGTTGAAGTTGGTTTCTTTAGCTTGCAGCCCAGAAGACTTTAATGAACACACTCTGCCACTAATTGATGGTGGAACCTTGGGCAAGTCATCTTACATTTTTAGACCTCCATTTCCTTCAGCTGTACAATGAAGCTAGTGATGTATATCCACATTTCTTAACCACTTATAAAATGACACTCATTTTTTAAAAAAAATGAGCTTCAGGAAACTTGAATAAATAAAATGAAGGAAAATGACGATTGATTTTCCCACCTCAAATCTTTCTTTACTGTTTGACAAAACTTATTTCACTCTGAGCAGAGGCCTGAAGAATCCTGTTAGTAGAGCTGTTCCCTTGGAGAACAGATGATGCTAAAGAGTTCTCTTTCCATGGTTTCGTGGTTCTTTTTTATTGCTCTATTTTTTATTATGCTTATTATTTTTAAATATTTTTGTGAGTAAAAATCTAATAATCCAATCAAAAAATGGGCAAAAGATTTGAATGGACATCTCTCAAAAGAAGACATACAAATGGGAAACAGGCATCTGAAAAGGTGCTCAACATCACTGACCATCAGAGAAATGCAAATCAAAGCTATAATGAGATATCATTTCACTTCAGTTAAAATTGTTTATATCCAAAAGACAGGCAACAACAAATGTGGAGAAAAGGGAATCCTGGTACACTGAATGTAAATTGGTACAGCCACTATGGAGGACTGTTTGTAGGGTCCTCAAAATCTAAATATTGAGCTACCATATGATTTTATGATCCAGCAATCCCACTGCTGGGTATTAACTTAATGATTTAAGACTTTAACAAACACACTCTGCCACTAATTGATGGTGGAACCTTGGGCAAGTCATCTTACATTTTTAGAGCTCCATTAGAAAGAAAATCAGTATATCAAAGAGATATCTGTCTTCCTATATTTTTTGCGGTACTGGTTACAATAGACACGATTTGGAAGAAACCTAAATGTCCATCAACAGGCTTTGCGATTCTTGATTCAAAGCCTTGAGACAGAAACAACTGGAGTTTTCCATTTTAGAGCCATATATTGCTAGGTGTAAAAGGCCATGTAATGATACTTAATGGAACACACAAAGGGGTAAATGTGATGCAAACTCAAAGGTAAAAAACTGCTTTTCCAGAAGGCCTTTTAAAAGAGAACTGATTGACTAATCTATTTTTTTTTTAGCTATGGAAAAATACTATCTAAAAATAGGAATCATATTATCCTGGAATATTTGGACACCTGTTGAGTGTTGCCGCTGAAGTCTTTTAGGATTCAGAGTTAACACCCATGAAAAGGTCAAGAAAGTTCTCTGTTTCCAAATGAAATTGCTTAGAAACACATTTCAGTAGGAAGTTGGGTTTTCAGAGACCTGCTGTGAAAGTTAGCAAATGAAATGTAAAATGTGTGAAGTTTTCAGTTTTAGAAAAAAATACCAATTTTAAAAGATTGTGGCATTTTTGCTTTACCAAATGAAGCTCTTTTGGTGGACTTAAATATATCTCCTGCATATTCTGGGTTTAAATTAAAAAATCTTCAAAATATCATTTTATTAAAATCTTCCCACACTGCTAAAAATTCAGAGGTCATAGTCCAAGTTATTTCTAGCAGGATCTATGCATGAAATTTCTGTATGATACACTATGCACAGGTTCCACTGCAAAAGACAATACAGGTAACCATAATAATGCCTATGATGACCACACCATGGGCAAGGGCATCTTCTGGGCATTCTTATAATCTCAGCTCACTTAGACCCCTTCCCTGCTAACCTATTCTCACTTAGTGCAGCCTGGTCCTTCCCCACTCCTAAGCTGCAGTTACCCTAGCAAAGGTTGGAAATGGTCTCTTAAGAGTCTCTGCCCAATAACCATGATGTTCCTGTCCTATGATTCGCTTCTCTGCTTGATGTTGACGTCGGCGTCAATGTCAGCTACTGTCTTTCTCAAAACGATCGGCCATCCTTGACATTGGTTATTCTGCATTCTTTGAGTCTTCTCCCCCTTCTGTTAATGTTACTTTTTGGTCTCATCACTTCAGTCTCTCCTCAGCTCTTCCCATGAATGTTGACATTGCCTAGCACTCTGTCTGTAGGACCACTATTTTAACATGCACTTGCCCCCTTGGGTAACTCTACCAAGTGTCAAAACCCATTCTTTATGAGTTTTACAATGCCGTAGCCAACATATTTTGGGGCACTTCTGTCTATCTTGGCATGAGAATCTCAAACTCAGCATGCCATAAGGTGGTGGTTACTAATAGAGTGGTGTCTGGCATCAAAATATCTGGCCATGAATCCTGCTAAGTATGTATTATAGATATGACCATTGGCATGCTTCTTAGCTCCCTGGGTTTCACTTTCCTTATTTCTAATGTTTTGAGTATTAAATAGGACAGGGCATGTAAAGTGTTTAGGCACACTAAGCCCTAAATAAATAAAATTTAGCTGTATTTAGACATATTCCAATTGAACTTGCTAATTATTTTATATTATGGATCTTAAACTAGCTGCCATCCAAACCAGAAATTAGATAATTATTTTTGACTTCTAATGTTGGCTCACCTACACATCAATTAATCATTGAATGCTATTAATTTGAAATTTTTAAAAAGTTTTAAAATGTATTCTCTTTTTTATGTCACCATTTATATTGCCCTAGTTCATGTCTGTTTATGCTTCTCTATATACCTCTGTCTGTCTGTGTATCTATCTATCTATCTATCTATCTATCATCTATCTCTCCCTATCTGAATGTATCTATCCTTAGAAGGCAAGGACTGTGTGTGTATAAAAGACAGGGACAGAGAAAAATGGAAACAGATTTTACTTAACTTGAAAAAAATCTACGATATATTCTTACCGGAGCTTAAAGATAAGGGGGGAAGTATAGAAAAGAGAAAAGCTGCTAATAAGCACACTTGGACATGGTGCCAGTACTTAAAGAGGTTGGCAAGCCAATGCTAATTGAATAGAACCACAGAACCACACTGTTGATGCCACATTAAAAAAAGCTTTCCTTCATCTAGGGCTGTTTAATAAAAATGCAGTGTTTTTATGTACATCCTAAATGTTGCTTTATTGAAGAACTTAAAAGCAAGTTAATAACAGCACACTTAGGGTTTAGGTGGGAGACTGCAATAATGGCCTATTTGAAAAGAAAAATTACATAGTAAACCCAGTCACACACTGGAGGTGATTTTATGAGTCAGATTTGGAATTCTAAGCAATCAAATACAGGTGATGCTCGAGGTTACAATATCTGGTAGAATTTAATGAATACAAGGAAACACTCAAAGCAAACAATGTCTTCAATATATTAACCATTGTGGGTCTACTTTTTTATGTTTCCCTGACACTGCCACAAATCAGAAATAAATAGCATCATTTTAAAGATTAAGGAGGTTTAAAACCATACTTTAAAAATGGAACAAAAAACTAAAAATACATTAACTTTTACATTCTATTTGTTAATAAAAGGAAAGTCAGAGAATATGCTCATATTTTGCAGCTTCATGCACTGTCTCTTTCTTATATAACCAACCAAATTAGAGCCATGAAATATATTTTTAAGTTCCTAATTTAGTGTCTTTACCTGAGTTGCAAGATGAATATAAAATAGTTTATTTAGGTTTCGTGCTTTTAATAATGCACCAAAGTTACTATCTGGAAATATCATTAATTGTACTTTAAAAATAAAAACATCTTGAAACAGCTTTCACAATCTTTTAGTTATCACAGATAGAATAAATGACCAATTTCTTTCTGGCTATAAGTAATACATACTACTTCTGCCCATAAAGGAATTGAAAATGCACAGTAAGAAAAACATTTTCTTAATTGTGACCTGCATACAACAAAATTACAATAAATGAGAAACCTGATATATGGAGCTCAACAACAATTTATAAATTATTAGATTACTTTTACTACCTTAGAATTCAAATTAAAACAATTTATCTCTCAATATATTTTATATGTATATGAAGTAGTTGTTGTTTTTATTTTTGTCGCCTAAACTTAGAATACTCTTTCCTAAGTACTTCACACTAAAATTGTATGGTTAATTTTCAACCAAGGCATTCACTTTTCTAAAAGAGGGACATATTGAATAATCATTGTTATACTTTCTTTACCTTTTAATTTACAATCTAATTTATTAGCATTTACATTACAAGAAAGGCAGAATAAAAGGGGGTGGGATTTTGTTAGATTATATGTTTTATCATTCTTGTTAAAGAATACAAAATTTGAAGTAAAATATGAAGTAAAAATATAAATACAATGATCAAATTCTTAAAGTCAAGATGCTATAATACTAAGTGGTGAAGAGAAATTTGTTGTATTCCATTCCTGAAGTGAATTTTAATTGGACTAACAAATAGGCCCTACCAAAGATGTGCTTCTTTCTAAGTGATTCATAAGTAAGACTATGAGGTAATTTGTGGCTGAAAATAGGCCCTTGAAAATACACCCAATGAACTCAATTTGAAGTATTTTTTTTTGGCCAAGTATGACTATCGCATATGAAATCATTACAAAAAAAGAACAAAATGTGTCGAGGAACTAGCTTTTCCACTCAGATTAAGAACAAGACAACATCACTCCTTTTAATATTCATACTAAAAATACTAGCTAATGCAATAAGGGAAGAAAAGGAAATAAAAGGTATACAGATAGGATGAAATAAATAAAACTATTTATTTACAGATAACATTTTTATGCATAAAATCTGCATATACAATTACATTGAAGGTTAGGGTTTTATTGCATGAATTTTTGTGGGGGGGGCTTCAATAATCAACAACAACACTCTTGCAACTAATAAGTAATTGTAGCAAGGTTGAAGGATACAAGATTTACACGCAAAAGCCAATCACATTTCTATAAACCAGCAACGAACAAGTAGAATTTGAAATTAAAAACACAATACTGTTTACATTAGCATCCCCCAAAATAAAATACTTAGGTATAAATCCAACAAAATATGTGTAATATCTATATGAAGAGAACATTGAAACTCTGATGAAAGAAATCAAAGGTAAACTAAATAAATAGAGGGATATTTCATGTTTGTAAATAGGAAGACTCAATATTTTCAAGATGTCAGTTCTTTTTAAATTGAACTATTCATTGAAGTCTCAATTACAATCTCAGCAAATTATTTTATGAATATTGACAAACTGATTTTATAGCTTATATGGAAAGGCAAAGGACCTAGAAGAGCCAACACAATATTAAAGTAGAACTGACACTCTCCAGTTTCAAGACTTACTATAAAGCTATGGTAATCAAGACAAGATGGTATTTATGAAAGAATAGACAAACAAATCAAAGAAACAAAATAAATACTAGCAATAGACCCACAGAAATATAGCCACCTGATCTTTAGCAAAGGAGCTAAAGTAATGCAATAGAGAAATGACAGCATTTTCCAAAAATTGTGCTAGAACAACTGGACATTTACAAGCAAAAAAAAATATCTAAACAGAATGGTTATAACTGGTAGTAGTCAACTGAGGGCTTCTATAACTGAATATAACTGATTAGGTAGTTTAAACTACAGAAATTTGTATTCTTACAGATCGGGAGCCTGAAAGTCCAAGATCAAGGTGTCAGTAGGTTTGGTTTCTCTAGAGGCCTTTCTTCTTGGCTTTTAGACATCTGCCTTCTTGCTGTGATTTCACATGGCTTTTTTATCTGTGCGTACACTCTTTGTATCTCTTCCTCTTCTTATAAAGACACTTGTGCAGTTTGATTCGAGATGCACCCTCATGACCTCATTTAAACGTAATTACCTCCTTCAAGGCTCTTTCTCCAAATAGAGTCACATTGATGGTTAGAGTTTCATCTCATGAATTTTTTTAGGGGGACTATAATTCATTCTATAATACACTCTTCAAAAAATTAACTTGTGTTTTTTGGCTGCATAAATGTCTTCTTTTGAGAAGCGTCTGTTCATGTCCTTCACCCACTTTTTGGTGGGGTTGTTTGTTTTTTTCTTGTAAATTTGTTTGAGTTCATTGTAGATTCTGGATATTAGCCCTTTGTCAGATGAGTAGGTTGTGAAAATTTTCTCCCATTTTGTAGGTTGCCTGCTCACTCTGATGGTAGTTTCTTTTGCTGTGCAGAAGCTCTTTAGTTTAATTAGATCCCATTTGTCAATTTTGGCTTTTGTTGCCATTACTTTTTGTGTTTTAGACATGAAGTCCTTGCCCATGCCTATGTCCTGAATGGTAATGCCTAGGTTTTCTTCTAGGGTTTTTATGGTTTTAGGTCTAACATGTAAGTCTTTAATCCATCTTGAATTAATTTTTGTATAAGGTGTAAGGAAGGGATCCAGTTTCAGCTTTCTACATATGGTTAGCCAGTTTTCCCAGCACCATTTATTAAATAGGGAATCCTTTCCCCATTTCTTGTTTTTCTCAGGTTTGTCAAAGATCAGATAGTTGTAGATATGCAGCATTATTTCTGAGGGCTCTGTTCTTTTCCATTGATCTATATCTCTGTTTTGGTACCAGTACCATGCTGTTTTGATTACTGTAGCCTTGTAGTATAGCTTGAAGTCAGGTAGCGTGATGATGCCTCCAGCTTTGTTCTTTTGGCTTAGGATTGACTTGGTGATATGGGTTCTTTTTTGGTGCCATATGAACTTTAAAGTAGTTTTTTCCAATTCTGTGAAGAAAGTCATTGGTAGCTTAATGGGGACGGCATTGAATCTATAAATTACCTTGGGCAGTATGGCCATTTTCACGATATTGATTCTTCCTACCCATGAGCATGGAATGTTCTTCCATTTCTTTGTATCCTCTTTTATTTCATTGAGCAGTGGTTTGTAGTTCTCCTTGAAGAGGTCCTTCACGTCCCTTGTAAGTTGGATTCCTAGGTATTTTATTCTCTTTGAAGCAATTGTGAATGGGAGTTCACTCATGATTTGGCTCTCTGTTTGTCTGTTGTTGGTGTATAAGAATGCTTGTGATTTTTGCACATTGATTTTGTATCCTGAGACTTTGCTGAAGTTGCTTATCAGCTTAAGGAGATTTTGGGCTGAGATGATGGGGTTTTCTAGATATACAATCATGACATCTGCAAACAGGGACAATTTGACTTCCTCTTTTCCTAATTGAATACCCTTCATTTCCTTCTCCTGCCTAATTGCCCTGGCCAGAACTTCCAACACTATGTTGAATAGAAATGGTGAGAGAGGGCATCCCTGTCTTGTGTCAGTTTTCAAAGGGAATGCTTCCAGTTTTTGCCCATTCAGTATGATATTGGCTGTGGGTTTGTCATAGATAGCTCTTATTATTTTGAGATACGTCCCATCAATACCTAATTTATTGAGTGTTTTTAGCATGAAGGGTGGTTGAATTTTGTCAAAGGCCTTTTCTGCATCTATTGAGATAATCCTGTGGTTTTTGTCTTTGGTTCCGTTTATGCTGGATTACATTTATTGATTTGTGTATATTGAACCAGGCTTGCATCCCACGGATGAAGCCCACTTGATCATGGTGGATAAGCTTTTTGATGTGCTGCTGGATTCTGTTTGCCAGTGTTTTATTGAGGATTTTTGCATCAATGTTCATCAAGGATATTGGTCTCAAATTCTCTTTTTTGGTTGTGTCTCTGCCCGGCTTTGGTATCAGGATGATGCTGGCCTCATAAAATGAGTTAGGGAGGATTCCCTCTTTTTCTATTGATTGGAATAGTTTCAGAAGGAATGGTACCAGCTCCTCCTTGTACCCCTGGTAGAATTCGGCTGTGAATCCATCTGGTCCTGGACTCTTTTTGGTTGGTAAGCTATTGATTATTGCCACAATTTCAGAGCCTGTTATTGGTCTATTCAGAGATTCAACTTCTTCCTGGTTTAGTCTTGGGAGGGTGTATGTGTCAAGGAATTTATCCATTTCTTCTAGATTTTCTATTTATTTGCATAGAGGTGTTTGTAGTATTCTCTGATGGTAGTTTGTATTTCTGTGGGATCGGTGGTGATATCCCCTTTATCATTTTTTATTGCGTCTATTTGATTCTTCTCTCTTTTCTTCTTTATTAGTCTTGCTAGCAGTCTATCAATTTTCTTGATCCTTTCAAAGAACCAGCTCCTGGATTCATTAATTTTTTGAAGGGTTTTTTGTGTCTCTATTTCCTTCAGTTCTGCTCTGATTTTAGTTATTTCTTGCCTTCTGCTAGCTTTTGAATGTGTTTGCTCTTGCTTTTCTAGTTCTTTTAATTGTGATGTTAGGGTGTTAATTTTAGATCTTTCCTGCTTTCTTTTATGGGCATTTAGTGCTATAAATCTCCCTCTACACACTGCTTTGAATGTATCCCAGAGATTCTGGTATGTTGTGTCTTGGTTCTCGTTAGTTTCAAAGAACATCTTTATTTCTGCCTCCATTTCGCTATGTACCCAGTAGTCATTCAGGAGCAGGTTGTTCAGTTTCCATGTAGTTGAGTGGTTTTGAGTGAGTTTCTTAATCCTGAGTTCTAGTTTGATTGCACTGTGGTCTGAGAGAGAGTTAGTTATAATGTCTGATCTTTTACATTTGCTGAGGAGAGCTTTACTTCCAAGTATGTGGTCAATTTTGGAATAGGTGTGGTGTGGTGCTGAAAAAAATGTATATTCTGGGGTGGATGAGTTCATGTCCTTTGTAGGGACATGGATGAAATTAGAAATCATCATTCTCAGTGAACTATCACAAGAACAAAAAACCAAACACCGCATATTCTCACTCATAGGTGGGAATTGAACAATGAGAACACGTGGATAAAGGAAGGGGAACATCACACTCTGGGGACTGTTTTGGAGGGGGGAAAGGGGGAGGGATAGCTTTAGGAGATATACCTAATGCTAAATGGAGAGTTAATGGGTGCAGCACACCAGCATGGCACGTGTATACATATGTAACTAACCTGCACATTGTGCACATGTACCCTCAAACTTAAACTATAATAATAATAAAATAAAATAAAATAAAATAAAAAATTACTTAAAATATTAAAGACAAAAAAAATTAACCCAAAATAGATCGCAGAACTATATATAATACGAAATTATAAAACTCCTAGAAGATAACATAACAGAAAATCTAGATGACTTTGGGTATGGTAATAACTTTTTTGATAAAAGACCAAAGATATGTTCTATGATAAAAATAATTGATAAACTAGGCTTTACTAAAATTTTAACAACCCAAACTTCCGCTCGGCAAAAGACCTGTCAAGGGAATAAAACAATAAGACACAGATGAGGAACATTACTTGAAAAATACATACCTGATAAAGAACAAAACTATGTAAAAAACCCTTAAAAATCAGCAATAAGGAAACAAACAAACAAAGGGATCAATTAAAAACCAGGCCAAAGCCCTGAGAAGACACTGCACTAAAAAAGATATTTAGATGGCAAATAACTTATGAAAAGTTGCTCAACATCGTATGTCATTAGAAAATTGTAAATTAAAGCTACAATAAGATAGTAGTACATACCTATTAGAATGTCCAAAAGCTAAAACACTGACCACACCAAATGCTAGCCAGCATGTGAAACAACGGAAACCTGAATTCATTGCTGGTGTGGATGCAAAATGGAACAGCTATTTTAAAAGACAGGCTGGCAGCTTCTTATAAAACTAAACATATACAAAACTAAACATACTCTTACAACATGATCCAACAATCATGATCCTTGGTATTTATCCAAATAAATTAAAAACTTATGTCCACACAGAAACCTGCCCACAATGTTTATAACAGCTTTATTCATAATTGTGAAAACTTAGAAGCAACCAAGATGTCCTTCAGTAGGTGAATAGATAAATAAACTGTGGTTCTTCCAGACTATGGAATATTATTCAGTGCAAAGAAGAAATAAGCTATCAAAACATGAAAAGATATGGAAGAAACTTAAATGCGTTTTACTAATGAAAGAAGCCAATCTTCACAGGCTACAGGCTATATGATTCTAACTACATGACATTCTGAAAAAGGGAAAATTAAATAAATTAATAAAATAAGTGGTCATAAGGATTTAGAAAGAAAGGAAGTATGGATTAGGCAGAGCACAGAGGAATTTCAGTGCAAGCTAAGATTTTCATCAAACTCATTCCGTATGATTCTGTAATTGTAGGCCTATATCGTTGTGTATTTTTCCAAACACATACAATATACTACACCAAGAGTGAACCTCAATGCAAACTATGGACTTTTTGTGACAACGATGTGTTAATTTATGTTCATTGATTGTAACAAATGGACCACTCTAGTGTTGCTTGTTCATATTGAAGAACTCTGTATGCGTATGGTGCAGAAGGTATGTGGGAACGCTATACTTTCCATTCAATTTTGCTCTGAACCTGAAACTGTTCTAAAAAAAATAAAGTCGATTTTAAAAGCTAACAAAACATCATAAAAACAGCCTCTTCTTTAAGAAGCACACTTCAACACCTACTACGTGCTGGATTCTGGAGTTATCTTCAAGGAATTCAAACTCTATTAGGTAGAAAGAGAAGCCAGAGAATGCTTACATTCTGAGTGAAAGTCTGAAGTTAGTGTTCCCATAAGCCCTGTGAAGTAGATGGAAAGAAAATGGCATTAATTAATCTGCCAGGACAATCAAAGACGACTCAATTATCTCCACCTATCTATTGCTTTTTAAATATTTAAAAGTAAATCTTGTACATTGATGAATATTTTCCAGGCCATCTTTACATGTGAAGGTCTTTCAGACAGAAAAAACAACATGCTCAAAGATTTGGTATTTTAAACAAGACATCATATTTTAATACACAGCAATTTAGTGAATATAATTTTGAAGCACAAATGATATGGATGAAGATGATAATGTTAATAATGATGATTCAATGTGCCAAGTGCTTTCTATGTGTCAAGCTTCATGATTTGTATTTAATTTAATTCTCACACCAACCCTATCAAAATTATCATACACTTTTTACTGATAAGAAACTCAGGGAAGAGCAGTTACCTGGCTTTGCCGAACTCATATTGCTACCCTGAAATGTAGACAGAATTCAACTTCAGGTCCCATAAGAGTCTAAGTTCTTATCATGTGCATTTTGCTTCAGAGAAGTCAGTGGTCAAGATGTTATGGTCTTAAACCTATTGTCTAGAATTTGCTTGTTTGCATAAACAGAAGATTATTCTCTTGTTCTTTTTTGTCCTACTGAACAATCAGAACAGGGACATAAACATAATTCCTCACTCCACAGGGAAAACAGTATCCTAAATAAAAACTCTTCATCAAAGATGTCTGAATTGCTGAGGAATGAACAGAGTTATCTGGAAATGCCTACCTATGTTGCACAAAGACAAAAATAAACTTAGGTTTTAACAAATTTTGATGGGATGTCAATAAGTGACCAAATGACAAGTTGTAGATATTATTGCATTTCACAATTTAATACTCTGCAAATGTTTCTTTTTTTTCCTTTGAATCTAAATGATATCTTTGGTGACGCTATGGGTAAATGGTGTGATTTCTTTGTCACAAAGCTGCTTGCAAAGCATTCATCCCTCTTCAGACAAAATATATGTAAAAGAAGCATCACTTCTGTTTCTCAAATAGCAGAAAAACAGACCAGACTCTTCAGGTTCAATCTAAGAAGCAGTAGTTTAACTTGTAAAGATAATATTCTTGCAGTGATTGATTTAGCAGTCAAGGATAATATAGTTTTTATGGTCACAAAAAGGCTGTAATCTAATTTTGCAGAAATTCTTATCTCATTGGCACTGTGTTATCACTTTTAATCTTACCGTTTTTATTTGAATTAGCTTAGAAAAATTCAATGGGTTGCTTTACTGACAGCTCAACCCTCAGATTGGTCTTCTGCACTAAATTTTCTGGTGCCAATGTTATGTTTTAAATCATGTTATCATTACTCTCAACAGTCAATTAGGAGTTATTTTTGCAGACTATTACAGGCTGGAATTGCTGGGTGTAATTTTCTCCCCACAGTAAGAACTATTTCTTTTAACAATAGGCATTGTAAACTTAATGAGAATGGCATGGCTGGTTCCATGACAAATTTCAGCATGGGATGATTTTCAAATATCTAGATACTTGAAATAGAAGACATATATTTTTCTTACTCTTTTGCATATGCTACGTAGCCAAGCAGCCTCCAAATGATGAACCCATTTCCCCAAAAGGCTGCAACTTGCTTCATCTCTTAAATTTTGAGGTCTGAAATATCTTCACAACAATGGAAATCAATAGAAGTTCCTCAGTTGGCTCTACTGTGAGAGTTGCCGGACTGTATTATAGACAATAAATCATGCACACTCCCCTTTGAACATTTTGTTTAGTTTATAAACATTTCCACTGGTAGAAGAATACATCCATGAACATCAACCCATGTCATTCTTGATTTCACTCCACCCAGTTTTCAGACCAAACATTATTGGCAGCAGGTTAGAAAACGAGGTAAGGAAATCAGGTGTTATTTTCTGAGAATTCAATTGAATTTTAACTACCTGGTTTTTCCAAGGGGAATAATTCATGTGTTATTGTTCCTTCTGCCCTTGACTGTTTAGGTAATGCACTACACAGACAGTTCTGGGAATCAACATGTGAACACTTGTGTGTAGGTTTCTGTGAAATGGTCCTTGGAAACTCATTGTGACCACCCTGCTCAACACATAGTTAAAGGAAATGGAAGGGCTGTTGGTCAGCCTGCTCCACCTCCAGGTACGATACAGCATTATATTTGGACATAAACCATTGGTGAATTTAGCTGAAAGATCATGACCGTTCCAACTCTGGTAGAGCCATCACCTGATAGATGAATTCAGTTGTTTGCAGAAAATATATCGAAAACACAGTCAGGAACAGCAAAGGTCTCTGCCATTCTGAAAAGTGAATAGTATTCGTGATTTTTATTATGATTTTTTGATCAACAATGGTAGCAGGAACAGCACAGGTGTGACTCTTATCTCTAATTGAATTGATTTTATTAACATCTCAATTAGGAACATGACAAGTGAAGAGGTATAGTCAGTTCAGGGAATATAGACAGAAAATTTAATCAATAATCTTAGATAACCAGAGAATAATTCAAATATATTAAGTTCAAGTTATATATTAAGTTCAAGGTATAATTATGTGTCATCCACACAGGTAATTAAGCAATTGGCTGAAAAAAACTCCATAAAATAAGGATTATTAAAAATGGCACACGTGTACCTTTATAAAAAAGAAGGAAAATACAGAAACATGGGCTTATTATATGGAGAATTGAAAGTGTTCCTTTTCCAAGTTAAGTGAAGTCCTGACTATAGGAAGTTTTTTATCTATGAAAATGGAGGCATGAGTTCAACAGGCTTTTGTAGTTGAGGACAAGTAAATAAACCACCTTTATACTGCCTGAGGCTCACACAGCATTATGACATGTACTTCTTTATTTCTATTTACACAGATGTAATTTTACAGTTATTTGTGCATTTTTACTGTACATCTAACACTTCAGCCAATCTATAAAGTTCCAGATGACACAGAGTTTCCCCTTTTGCTAAACATTGCATCTTAAGTATGTAGCTCAACCTCTTGAGTGAATGAATAAATGAATTAATTAATAGACCTATTGTTCATTATTTGAAAGGATTTCCATAATCAGAGGATTTACTGACTCAAATGCTTGCATTTGCATTTAATGCCCTTTGTCAGTCATAATTCTCATTTTTAGTTAATAATCTGGAACATTTTATTCTTCAATGTTTGGGGGACTTGATTAATGACAGATAGTGGCCCTGAGTCTGATATGTGGATGCACGATGAGGTTTTTTGACTTCAGCTTGAGAAGCTGACGTTGAACTTATGTTGACTTTACCAATATTCCTATTTGGGGGCCTGTTTAGTGACCAACCTGCTCCTGATGGTTTTATATTTTCCATTCTTATAAAGGCAATAAGATGAATAATATCCACCTTTCAGAATGGCAGCTCTTACTCAAATCACATGCAGACATCAATAAATATCTCCCATGTATTTCCCATGGTGAATGCAAAATTAAGTATACAATGTTTCAATACTTTCCACTTTAAGTGAATCAATACTGAATTCTATCCACTATCCAGTTAATTTGTATGATCTAGTAAGAAAAAACACTTTTTCTACATTTAAAGTACATACTTTAATAGAGCTGCATCTGTATCTATATATTAAGCACTTGCTCATAACACAAAGATATTGCAAAGCATAATGGAAAATGTCTCAAAAACACACATGAGGAAAGTGTATTTTGATTTAGAGATGAAAGTCATAGACTAAAGAATTTTAATATTCTTTTTCTTTGTTGCCAAATTCAATTTCAGATTCAGATTAGCTAATAGTACCTACTATGCATCTGGCTCTAAGTGAAAGAATTTTACAAGTGTTATTTTGTTTCAAACTTGTGATTGTCAGAAAATGAGCAGAGTGACAGGACTTAAACGGAAATCTCTCAGTCCAGGTAAGAATATGCAATCTCTTTCTTTCTTTGCCTTAAATGAGTTGACATTACTATCTACTTCATTTACAGTATTGAGGAGTTATGACATCACTCTCAATGGTGATTGTATTAAGCCATTCTTGCATTGCTATAAAGAATTTCTGAGATGGGGTAATTTATAAAGGAAAAAAGTGTAATTGGCTCACAGTTCTGCAGGCTGTACAAAAAGCATGATGCTGGCATCTGCTTAGCTTCTAGGGATGCCTCAGGAAACTTACAATCATGACAGAAGGTGAAGGTAGAGCAGACATATCACATGACCAGAGCATGGGCAAGAGAGAGAGGGAGGGAGGTGCCACACACTTTTAAACAGCCAGATCTTGTGAGAACTCACTCACTATCATGAGAATCACACCTAAGTGATGGTGCTAAACCATTCATGAGAAATTCACCACCATGAATCAATCACCTCCTACCAGGCTTCACCTCCAATATTAGGCATTACAATTCAACATGAGATTTGGGTAGGGACACATGTCCCAACTATATTAGTGATAAACTGAAAGCTTTTTCTCAAAGATCAGGAAGAAGGCAAGAATGCCCACTCTCACCACTTCTATTCAGTGTAGTGCTGGAAGTCCTAGCCAGAGAAATTAGGCAAGACAAATTAAATATGTATATATATATATAATATATATATACACACAAATCAGAAAGAAAGCAGTAAATATCATTTACAGTCCCTGCCTGTAAATGATATGATATTATGTAGAAACTTTAGACACTCCATTATTTAAAAACCTGTTAGAACGGTAGACAAATTCTGTAAAGCTACAGGATACAAAATCAACATACAAAATCAGTTGTAAATTTTATGTACTAATATTAAACTATCTGAAAAGGAAATTAGAAAGACAATTCTATTTACAATAGGACTAAAATAAATAATGTACTTAGAAATAAACTCAACTGAGGAGGTAAAAGACATAAAGTGGAAACTACAAAACATTGATGCAAAAATTAAACAAGACAAATGGAAAGGTGTCTCCTGTTCATGAACTGAAAGACAATATTGTTACAGTTATATACTACCCAAAATAATCTAAAGATTCAGTGCCATTCGTATTAAAATTCCAATGGTATTTTCACAGAAAGTTAAAAAGAACAATAAAACTTCTATGGAATCACACAGAAACCCAAATAACCAAATTATTTATTTATTTATTTATTTATTTATTTATTTATTATACTTTAAGTTCTAGGGTACATGTGCACAATGTGCAGGTTTGTTACATATGTATACATGTGCCATGTTGGTGTGCTGCACCCAGTAACTCATCATTTACATTAGGTATACCTTCTAATGCTATCCTCCCCCTCCCCTTACCCCACAACAGGCCCCAGTGTGTGATGTTCCCCTTCCTGTGTCCATGTGTTCTCATTGTTCAATTCCCACATATGAGTGAGAACATGCGGTGTTTGATTTTTTTATGCTTGCGATAGTTTGCTGAAAATGGTTTCCAGCTTCATCCATGTCCCTACAAAGGACATGAACTCATCATTTTTTATGGCTGCATAGTATTCCATGGTGTATATGTGCCACATTTTCTTAATCCAGTCTATCATTGTTGGACATTTGGGTTGGTTCCAAGTCTTTGCTATTGTGAATAGTGCCCCAATGAACACATGTGTGAATGTGTCTTTATAATCCTTTGGGTATATACCCAGTAATGGGATTGCTGGATCAAATGGTATTTCTAGTTCTGGATCCCTGAGGAATTGCCACACTGACTTCCACAATGGTTGAACTAGTTTACAGTCCCACCAACAGTGTAAAAGTGTTCCTATTTCTCCACATCCTCTCCAGCACCTGTTGTTTCCTGACTTTTTAATGATTGCCATTCTAACTGGTGTGAGATGGTGTCTCATTGTGGTTTTGATTTGTATTTCTCTGATGGCCAGTGATGATGAGCATTTTTTCATGTGTCTTTTGGCTGCATAAATGTCTTCTTTTCAGAAGTGTCTGTTCATATCCATTGCCCACTTTCTGATGGCATTGTTTATTTTTTTCTTGTAAACTTGTTTGAGTTCATTGTAGATTCTGGATATCAGCCCTTTGTCAGATGAGTAGATTGCAAAAATTTTCTCCCATTCTGTAGGTTGCCTGTTCACTCTGATGGTAGTTTCTTTTGCTGTGCAGAAGCTCTTTGGTTTAGTTAGATCCCATTTGTCAATTTTGGCTTTTGTTGCAATTGCTGTTGGTGTTTTAGATATGAAGTCCTTGCCCATGCCTATGTCCTGAATGGTATCGCCTAGGTTTTCTTCTAGGGTTTTTATGGTTTTATGTCTAACATGTAAGTCTTTAATCCATCTTTAATTAATTTTTTTATAAGGTGTAAGGAAGGGATCCGGTTTCAGCTTTCTACATATGGCTAGCCAGTTTTCCCAGCACCATTTATTAAATAGGGAATCCTTTCCCCATTTCTTGTTTTTGTCAGGTTTGTCGAAGATCAGATGGTTGTAGATGTGTGGTATTATTTCTGAGGGGGCTCTGTTCTGTTCCATTGGTTTACATCTCTCTTTTGGTACCAGTACCATGCTGTTTTGGTTACTGTAGCCTTGTAGTATAGTCTGAAGTCAGGTAGCATGATGCCTCCAGCTTTATTCTTTTGGCTTAGGATTGACTTGGCAATGCAGACTCTTTTTTGGTTCCATATGAATTTTAAAGTAGTTTTTTCCAATTCTGTGAAGAAAGTCATTGGTAGCTTAATGGGGATGGCATTGAATCTATAAATTACCTTGGGCAGTATGGCAATTTTCACGATATTGATTGTTCCTATCCATCTTGAGAAAAAACAAAGCTACAGATCACCCTTCCTGATTTCAAAATATATTACAAAGCTATAGTATTTAAGACAGTATGGTAATGGTATAAAACAGACATATAGATGAATGGAACCAAAGAGAGAGCCCAAAAATAAATGCATGTATGTATAATCAACTGACCTTAGATAAGGGTGTCACAAATACACAATAGGGAAAGAATAGTATCTTCAATAAATGGTTTTGGAAAAATTGGATATACATACACAAAAGAATGAAATTGAACTACTAGACTGTACACAAAAATCAACTCAAAATGTATTAAATATTTACATATAAAATCTGAAATTGTAAAATTCCCAGAAGAAAACACAGGAGAAAAGGTTTATGGCATTGGCCTAGGCAATCATTTTCATTGATCTGACACCAAAAGCATAATCAAAAAAAAGCAAAAATAATCATTGTGATGACATCAAACAAAAAAGCTTCTGCAAAGCTACTGAAACATTTGAGAGTGGAAAGATAACCTATGGAGTGTGAGAAAATATTTGCAAAACATATATTTGTCAAGGGGATAATTTTCAAATACATAAGACACTCCTACCACTCAACTTCAAAATAACGAATAATCCGAATTTTTAAAATGAGCTCATGATTTGAATACACAATTCTTCTCTAAAGAACACAGCCTAATTGGCAACAGGTATCAAAAAGATGCTCAATGTAACAAATCATGCCGAAAATGAAAATCAAAACCACAATGAAATATCAACTAACAACTGTTAGGATGGCAAAGATAAAAGAGAACAAGCATTGGCGGGGATGTGGAGAAATTGCAACCCTTTTCCATTAGTAGGAATGCAAAATAGTGCAACCTCTATGGAAAACAGTATGGAAGTTCCTAAAACAATTAAAGTTGAGTTACCATATGATCCCACAATCTTACTTCTGAGTATTTACTCAAACAAATTAAAATCAAGATCTCCAATAGTTATTAGCCCTCTTGTATTCATTGCAGCACTATTCACAATAACAAAGATGTGGAAACAACTTAAATTTTCATAGAAAGATGAATGAATAAAGAATTGTGTTATATACATGTAATGGGATATTATTCAGACTTTAAAAAGAAGGAAATTCTACAATATGTGGCAATATGAATAAACTTTGAGGACAATTATGCTAAGTGAAATAAGTCAGTTACAGAAGGAAAAATACTGCATGGTTCCACTTTAAAGAGTTATCTAAAATAGTCAGATTTATAGAATAAAAGAGTGGAATGGTGGCTGCCAGGGCCTGGAGAGAAGTGGCTGCTGGAGCCTGGAATGAAGAGTTACTAATCAAGGGCATACATTTTCAGTTAAGAAAGACGAATAACTTATAAAGGTCTGCTGTACAAAATTGTGCCTATTACTAACAATAATGTACTACACACTTAAAATTTTGTTAAAGGGTAGGTCTCATCTTTAACTTTCTTACCACAATAAAATATAATTTTAAAATAAATAAATGCCCACAAAGCACTTAGAACAGTGTGTAGCACATACTCAGTGGTAAGTAAGTATAAGCTATTGTTTATTTTTATTGTCCTGCGTCTATGAGTACATGCACCTAACGTGCTGATAAATTATCTGTGCTTTATTTCGTTTTTATTGTAAATAGACAGCTGAATGTTATTTGCTAGTAATCCACTCAGTGTGTTCATAATGGCTTCTAAAAGTAAGAATGCCTCATAAAAGTTAGAATTCCCTGAGGACTAGTCAGTAATTTTCTGAGAAGTTTGACTCATGCAATTCTTTGAAAGTTTTACAGCTCCTAATGTGCACACCTACAAATAGATGTTGAGAATTTCATAACTTGAAAAAAAATTCATCTCTGATGTAACCCCAGTTTTGCCTTGAACTGGTAGAGGAATTTATGCCAGTTTTACTTTATGTTGCAAATCACTATTAGTTTAATTTCCTCATTAGTAATTTAGTTTACTGTGTGCTGTTTCAATTGTCCTTAGAGGGAGAGTAATGCATATTTTTAAAATATTCTTATAATTGAACTTTAATATTAGTATAAACTGCAGCTTAAATATGTTTAAATATAATAGTACCTATACCCATTTCTGTAACAGATGTCAATAATTAGTCCAAATGTGCTTATATACTAGTTTTTGATTGGTAAGAGACTCCATCTGAAATTTTACCATTTAAATAACTTGTGTTACACAATTGATAAAGGTAATTGTTCATTTTAAAGATGAATTACTTTGTTTTGTAGTTATATATACATAAAGTATCTGAGGAAACAAATAATGAGCAACGTATGGATATTTCTCTCCAATTCTGTGGTATAATGGAATACTTCCAAATGAGAATGAGATAAATATGCAGGTCTAGAGGTTTTTTGGCCCTACTGAGTGCACTATGATCAAAAAGTTTGCAAGCCACTGCTCTATTCCTTGCTGAGTCCCTAATGGCAGATACTGTGTGTGACACTTTAGTGTACATATCCTGAAAATGCCTGGCCCATATCTTCTGCTCAGCACAGGGCTTCCTAAATAAACCCTCTCAGTTTATTATTTTCCATGTAGTGCTCCACTAAGAATTTACAAAATATAAGGAGACTGTGTACCTCAGACTTATTATAAGCTTATTCATTTTCTTTTAATTTTATAGAGTATTTTGATCTCTTTCCTGAACCTAAATCCTACTTGGACTAGATTTGACATTATGTTTTCATTTGAGCTTTGGAACTTTAATCTTATTACTTCCTGTTTTCCTAAAACTGGAGTGAATAAGCTACTTACAAGAGCATAAGCTGAATCTGTTCAAAGCCGTTTAGCTGTATTTACTCTGCTCTGTGGTTGATTCTGCTTCCCTAGTTCCTCATCTTGTAAAAATTTCAGGGAAATTACAAAATGGATAAACATAGCCTTGATTGGGATGTGACTTTGCTGGGACATACATCTCATTGCCAATCAACTTGATTTTTCTTCCCTAAATATCAACATCAGGCATACACACAAACACGTACACACACACACACACACACACGCACATACACACGTACATGCACACACACGTACATACACACACCCAAATTATCAGCGTGGTGTTTGATATAGTTTGGATAGTTGTCACCCTGCAAACCTAATGTTGAAATGTAAGCTCCAATGTTGCAGGTAGGGCCTGGTAGGAGGTGCTTGGGTCATGGAAGTGGATCCCTCATGGCTTGGTACTGTCCTTGCAATAGTGAGTGAATACTCACAAGATCTGGTTGTTTAAGTGTGTGGCATCTCCCTCCCACTGCCTCTTCTTCCTGCTTTTGCCATATGATGTACCTCTTCCTGCTTCACTTTCCACTATGGGTGAAAGCTCCCTGAGGCCTCCTCAGAAGCCAGGCAAATGCAGGTACCATGCTTGTACAGCCTGCTGAACTGTGAGCGAATTAAAATTCATTTCTTACAAATTATACAGCCTCAGGTATTTCTCTATACTGTCATGGGATCCTTGGGTTGATGCTTTTCTGGCTGGAAACCTCTGTTGCCAGAGATGCCTTTGCTTGAGTTTTGCTCAGACTTGCTGGGCTCGTTCCACCCACTCGGTGTGGCAGGCAGCACTCGGCTTATCCTACCGGCCTAGATCCCATGCCTGCCAAGAGCGAGTGGAGCAGTGAGGGGCACGTGAACGAGTGAGCATGGCGTCCAGACACTGTGTACAGACAGACACGCTTACTTCAGTTGGGCAGGCAGTTACAGGTGCTGGCACAGGTGCCAGCTCCCTGCGAGGCTTCCTGTCAGGCTGTGGCTGGACCAAGCATACCACAAGCAGCTTCCATGGCTGGCACCAGGGAATGCAGTGACACTCAGAAGCTTAGAGATGCCAGGAACCAGAGTCCCAAAGAGGGTGTCATAGCCCTAGCTTAGGGAGCTCCTAGGTATGGACTCCACGAAGGGCTGCAGCTATTCTCTCTTTCTTTCTTCTGTCCTTCTGCAATGTGGCGAGCCAGGGGGATGTTTCAGCCCTGTTTGTGTTACAGCTCTTTTAGCCCCACCATTTTGTGGGTGCTGGATTTTTGTCCTATGTCTATCAAGAATGAGGTCCACAGACAAGTGGAAGGTGAGCAAGGCAAAAAGGAGCTTTATTGAGTGACAGAAGGGTTCAGAGGAGGCCTGCATTGGGTAGCTTCTCCCCACAAGCAGGTTGTCTTGTCTAGTGTTCAGCTCTAAGTAGAGAGGAGACACTGGGATAGGTAGTTGCTCTCCATACCTAGTCATTGTCTCCTCAAGTCTGGATGAGTCCAGGGCTTTCATGGGCCTCAGAGGGGAGGAAGTGGGCACCGATTGGTCCATGGGAGGCCATAGGTGGTCCTGGAAAAAGCACCACAAGCTCCCACTCCAGTCTGCAGGACTGGCAGCCGGGCTCCCAGGCTTCAAGCCTTCCCCAGCTTGAAGGCGGAGCTTCACTGGTGACCCACCCTCTTCTACGCAGAAGCCTGTCTGCCTCCTGCCGCTATTCATGGCACCCAGGCTGTTCATGCTGCTAGGCAGCTGCACGCCAGCACCAAGCTGCCCTCAGCACCACCTTGACCTTCCTCCCATGCTTCTTGGTGCTCAAAGTCCGGAGGGGGCTGAGGCAGCAGGCGGCTGGTGTGTCAGCACTTCCGAAAGCATGCACATACCTCACCGTGCTGGTACAACACCCGGGCTTGGCCTCAACCTCACTCTGAGATTGGAAAAGGTGCAGGAGCAGGAAGAGACCAGGCAGCGGGAACACACACATCTGAGCTTGCAGGGGTTGGGGGGCCTTCCCAGGCCCCTGAGAGTACAGAGATGCCTGGGTCCACAGCTGCAGCTTGGGTGGCTGCAGCTGCACTCAGGAGGGTGGGGCTACTGTCTACTCCCAGCCCGCAAGAGCACAGGGAGTCCTGGGTCCACAGCCACAACTGGGAGGCTGCAGCTGTGCCCAGGAGGGTGGGCCTCCCACTTGTTTCTGGCTCCTGCTCGTTCCATGGAGTGTCCGGCCCAGCTACACCTCCCCTGCTGCAGCCAGTGTCTTGGCAGCGGCCATTTCAGGTGGCCCATTGCTGCCATCAATAGCAATGCATGAATAGCCTAACACAGTGTTCTAGTTTGATTTTTTACTTTTATTTTAGTTAATACTTTCAAAGATCTTGAGAGAAATGAAAAAACTTTACTCTATCCATAGATGAGACACCTTTGCTGAAAAGAGTTGAGCCACTTGTCCAAAAGCCCATGGCTAGTAAGTAAAAGAGACTGGATTCAAATTCAGATCTGATCAAGACCAAAGCTCATCTCTTCACACATTAAGCACCCTACCTCTTATTTTAACAGGCTTAAACATAACCTGATTGCTCCAGTCATTCAAAAACACAAGCATCTGCTCCCAAAGAAAGCCTTTGGCTAGGTGCTGAGGGTGTTATCTTTGGCTAGGCAAGCAGGTTGAGGGTAAAAGTTCTGGTATTTATGTGGTCCTGGAGGGCAGTGAGTGAGGGTGTGCCCCAGGAGCGTTGTAGTGTCAGAAACAGTCAGGTTAAAGGTATATGCATTCTCTGCGTGCTTTTTCTACTGCCCAATCCACAGCTGACAAATTTCTTTATTACGAAGGCATGAAAGCCAATGGATTGCTCTTTATTCCTAAAGAAACCACACTAATGTAATTTCTTTGTTTTGCAATTGCTCATTCAGTAAACCATTGCTCATTAGACTCCTGGGAGTTTGCAAGCTTGGAACAATTGTTTCTCTGTTGATCAGGCCCCATTTGTCAAATTGCACACGGGCAAGTTTATTTGCTTATAACACAACCAAAATATTTAGCTGTTTATCTGGCAGGTTGATGATGATTACGTACAACAAATGAACATACATGAATACATTCAGACTTTGTTGAAAGAAAAAGGACCGGGGCATGAGGCATGACTTTCATCATTGATTTTTCTCTGAGACTGAGAGTCTTAAACTAAGAATATATGTTATGATCACGAGAGATGTACCAGGTTTCTTGGGTTGTGTCTTGGCAGAATCAAACAAACTAGGACTCCATTTGCGCCTCTGCCATTTATAACCATGTGATTTGGGGCAAATTTCTGTAACTCTGTGAAATTCCATTTCCAAATGTATAAAAAGGATGTGATAACATTTAAGTCATGTGTTGTTTTGATGATCAAATGAGTCGATAAGTGCAAAATAACCAGCATATATTAGCTTTTCAATGTATATCAAGTAATCTCTATACTTTCATGTTTAAATGACTTATACTTGAAGAGGAGCACTCAATTCTGAGATTCATCTCGTTGAACCATAACATCTGAATAATATCTACTGTGAATGGTTCCTAAGAAGATTAAATACAATAACACATTAGTGTGTCTAACATATAGTAATCACTTGCTAATTGTTATTTAAACAGTCATATGTATTTGGGAAAAAAATCAATAGATGGTTTATGCTGATGATGACAACAATGATGATGACAATGACAATAAAGTATTTTCTGAAATTTTTATTAACTTTTTCAACAGTCTGTTTCAGGAAACTTTAGGTCAACTCTATGTTCTTTCCACTATTCCATATTAAGTTATCCTACTAAAGTAACCCAAGAATAGTTGTCACATTCTCTCTCATCTCCTCAAATCTATTTGAACTCTAATCCAAACTTCATCTCCTCCCTTCCCTTTAGGAGCCAAGGCTGTAATTCTTTATCTGCGACTTGTGATTACAGTCAATTCTTGATATTCATAATTGCCTTGTTTTCTGCTCTACTGCAAATGCAGAAACATTTTCCATTCATTTCCTAACAAGATTTTTTTTAAATTAAATACAGTGCTCAACAGCATAGTCTATTTCATTTTTATTTTTTACTAATGCCTCTAAAAGTCCTTATCCTGCTTTGACACAGAAGAAGGAGATGAGAATTCATGAAGTGCTTACTATGTGCCAGGGGCCCTCCCAGAGTCTTTGTAAACACAAGCCTGTGTGTGTCCTATTCCCAGAACAGGCCTGTGGGGTAAATGTCATCATTCCTTTTATGTATTCTATTTCTATGTCAAGTTCTCAGACTCTAAGTTCCATGCCCTTCTTCCTCTCTGAAAATGATTTAACAGAGAGCAATAATATAAACCCAATTAAGACATCTGACAATAACAGAATCGCACTTTGCATGCTAGGACAGGGGCAGTTGTCTGTTCAACACAGACAAGAGAAAACTTCCATCCAAACCAAATCAAACGTTACCCTCCATCCCCCTACTCAACCTTTTCTTGTAAGTGAGAAGAAGACACATTAGAACCTAGACACCAGCAAATACTAAATTGCACCAAGGTTTATGTCACATGAGGAGCCTGTGGATCTTACACTTTCTGTGCGGGCTTTCTAAAGTATGTGCTTGTCTATCCTTAGCCCTGACACCTTTCAAGGGAAATTGAGTAAACTAGAAACACTATCATGATTTTAAATGTGGTTTAAAAAATCTAGAGTCCTGGATCTGAATTCTGACTTTCCAAGTGATCTTGGGTACGTTACTTTGTGCCCCAGTTTCCACATTTCAAAAATAGGGAAAATTATATCCATCTTACATGGGGTGAGGAGTTAGTGAAAAAACTCCCTAAGGTACTCAGCACAGTGTCGTCATGTTGTAAGCATCTCTTCCTATCAGTAATAAATAAATACAGTTTTTATATGTGTCCCCACTCAAATCACATGTTGAATTATAATCTCTAGTATTGTTGGTGGGGCCTGGTGGGAGGTGACTGTCTCATGTGGGTGAATTTCTCATGAACGGCTTAGCGCTGTCCCGTTGGTGCTGTCCTCATGAAAGTGAGTGAGTTCTCATGAAATCTGGTTATTTAAAGGTGTGTGGCACCTCTCTCTCTCGCCCCTGCTTTTGCAACATCACATGCCTGCTCCCCCTTTGCCTTCCACCATGATGGTAAGCTTTCCGAGACCTCCCTAGAAGCTGAATAGATGCCAGCACCATGCTTCCTGTAAAGCCTGCAGAACCATGAACCAATTAAAACTCTTTGCTTTATAAATCACCCAGTCTCTAGCATTTCCTTATAGCTAAAGGTACAAAGCCATTTATAGCAATCCAAGAATGTCCTCGTACAATGAGTAAGCCCATTTTATTTTTCAAAAGTAAACTCTCCTGTGTCCTCTCCCCCTTGGATATGAACACCACTTATCACTCCCTTTCCTATCACCTCTCTTTCTCTTTCTTGTTAAAATGTGCACATGTACCCTAGAACTTAAAGTATAATAAAAAATAAAAATAAAAAAGTAAAAAAAAAAAAAAAAAAAAAAAAAAATGGACACAATGAAAAGGATGGCTCATAACTGGAAATTGTATTATTTCTAAATGTCAGTCAGTGATATTTTCTCAGGAGAAACTATCCTTGAAAATACCCTCCAAAAGAACATTATTTGAGAAGAAAAACAACTGATGAATGAATTCAGAGTTTTGAGATGATATTTCTGATGATTAGATTTGCCTTCCCTCTCTTTATATAATTTTGGGTGAGATTTTCAGACTAGCTATGTTTTTCTGGACCTGTGGGCCTGAAGTGGCTCTCTCCCTCATTACCTGTGAAATGTACTAATATGCATGCACTTTTTAATTTTTTTTTCTCTAGGAAGGGATTTCCAGAGCTTTTATGAAATCTTTATGCATTTATTGAATGCATTTCTACATCCTTGCCGGAGACAATTTTGGACCCAGACTGTATTTTTATTTAATTCTGCAGAGAGTTATTAGGGACACGTACTGAGCACTCCTTAACAGCAGAGCTGTGTGGAAAGTCATGTCCATCTTGAAGGCAGCATGTGCCCTTGAGTATTGGCCTAGGACTCTAGTAAATCTGCACATCTGCTAACCTAGGAGTCACGTGAACTTGAAGGCTTCCTTTTCTCTAGCAGAGTTGATTATCTCCACTTTTACATATGCACTGACTCTTGTTAATTTCTCCACTGTGAAATATAAACCAACTATTTGTTTACTTGTTTTCAATCTTTGAATTCCTGTACTGTTTCTTACCATCTCTTCCTAACTATAGTGAACACAGTTTGAATACTTCTGTATGCCAGACACTTGCTAAATGTTTTTCATTCTGCAACTCATGTATTGAAATCTCATCAAAACTCAACGTCCATTGTAGAGATGAAAAAACAATGGTACAGTGACTTGAAGCACATTGCTCAGGGTTACAGGACTAGGTTGTGAAATGAAGTAACATGCTTCCTTACCAGTTGATCTTTATGGTCCCTTCAAGTTATATGACTCCTGGCTGTATGAAAGGTCTTCAGTAAATATGTATAAAATAAACGCACAAATTCAGAACTTCCCTGAATCTTGAGGGTCTCATTTATAACATAGAGGTAATAATCCCAACTGCTGTGGTCATTATGAACATTAAATGAGTTCATGACAGTGAAAAACATTAATAGAGGGTTAGGCATACCTTAAATGGTGACCAAATGTTAGTTCAATCTTATCAACAAGGCACATTTTCCTTTAGGAAAAATGTGAATGTCTCATGTAGCCCCTAGTCTGTCTTTTTAGGTTATGACTGGGACCCACAAAAGGGTGGGTCATGAAAGGGATTTGGCATTGCGGAATGCACAGGTCAGTGGAATGCACCCTGGGGAGTGGGAGGTGGTCCCAGGGGTTATTGGCAGGGCCTATGTTGGAGGCCTGTACCGAGGAATAATGCTCATCTTGGGGTACTCATTCAATTGTGAGAACTCACCCAGCTTCAACCAATTTATGGGATTGGGGATACAGTGGTAGAGAAAGTGTCATTGAAGGCACAGATATTATGCAGTGCCTGGTGGGTGCTGGAATCGCTCATGTTCATAATTAAGCTTATATAAGGATTAATATCACATATTACAGATGAGAAAAGTGTGACTCATGGGAGGCAAGTGACTCACCCAGGAGCATAGAGCCTGTAAATGGCAAGACAGAGTTTCAACACAGGTCTGCCTGGCGGGAACACCTGTTTCAAGTGAGCGCAGTCCCCACCGCCGATCTTTCCTTTGGAAAGGGCAGGTCACATCGAAGCCAAAGGAAAAGTCAGCATGTTTGATGATAGTTTTGCTTTTGTTTAGCTCACTTACCAATTTCTCACTGGGAAAATAGTGTTTTCCATTAAAAGGCTTGGGAACCAGTCTGGGGAAACTCCTGAAAACATAAAGCACCACAGTACATCGTGGAGGAGTGTGTGAGAAGAAGAATTTATTGCCTCACTTTTTGATTGATATTTATGGTACCCCCTACTCCTTCCATGTCAGGCACTGGGCAAGGCCAAGCTGAGGAAGGTGATCAGGGATCCCTGTCCTCCAGGACTCAAGGTCTTGCTATACAAACAGATAGACAACTTCAGAGCCATATAAAGAATGCTGCAAGAGAGTCACACATATAGCTTGATAAGAGTGAAGAAAATAACTAACACAGGTTTGAATTCAGAGAAACCTGGGTTTTAATCATGACTTGTGGTTTTCACTAAAAGTATGAACTCTGGCAAAATTCTTAACTTCTCTGAGCCTCAATTTCTTCTTTTGTAGATTAAAAATAAATTTACCTCTTAGTGGCCTCATATCATGAGGCTCCCATAATTCTGAAAGTAGCTAAAAGAATAAATTCCAAGATTTTCCCTTTTTTTAACCAACATAAATGAAGATAGAATATATAAAAATTGTAACTGAGCATGATTTATGAACTAGCATATTTTACTTTTCAAATAGGTATCTTGAATTAGATATTGTTGTTCTATTTGAGGCATATGGAAACCAAGTCATGGAGAAGTTAAATAACAGCTAAAAGTGGCTGAGTTGGGGTTTGCATTCAGGATGTCTCACTCTGTAGTCAGGTGCATGCACATAATCCCAGGGTTGTACTCCCGCTTTTGGATTAAGTGAAGAGTTTGGGACCAAAGAGTTTCAGGTGGAGAGAGGGCAGGGAATGGTGGTTCAGGCTGTAGTGCCTGCGTTTCTAGTGTGTGTCCGAGAAAGGCTAAAATGGTTAAGGTGATTGGTGTTGCTTGTCCAGATGTATGGTATAGACATTGTTGCAAGCAGAAGATGGGAAGAGACTACTCTAAGCTGGCTGTTTTGGCAGATAATTACAATGATCAGAGCCAATGGAGACCTTCAGCAACTCAAACTTCTGATGCCAGAAACTCACTCCCTGGAGGGTCCCATGGGGAACTCACAGCTCCACCCTACTCCTCCTCAGGGCATCCACTTTCACTGTCAGCAAATCCAAGAGAAATAGAAGATGGGTTTCTTTCCTCTTGACAGCACAAATATATAGTGAACATCGGGAAACCTAAGTCCTGAATGAGGAGAAAATATTTCCTAGTATATTGAATGTGAATCTTCCCAATTTGCCATCTGTTTGGAAAACAAAACATAAATACCAGACATATTTCTGTGGGTCTTCCACTTTCTTCAATATATAAATCCTCCCAGTATCCAAGTCCAAAGAGTTAAATGTTAAAGACTCATGAAAATAGGAAGAGGAGGCAGGAGAAATTGTGCTATTGGGAATCTGAGGACTGCTTGGAATTGTTTTTAAAACAATTAAGGGTGATATCTTCAATTTACATCTGGGAAGACACTGTAAGGATGTGAAAGAAAATACAACTGATTCAGTTTCCAGCCATTTGTTGGGCCACTTCCCTGTGCCAGATGTGATAATAGGCCCTGAGGACACAGGGATAATTTAAGGCAAGCTTTGGATTCCTCAGGCACTCTTTGATGGATTCATCTGAAGTTGCATTTACACACATAAAAAGATGATTTCATAATTACTAACTTACATATACCTTAAGGTGCACAGAGAGCAAAAAGTGAGTCCTCAAACCAAACCAGAGACTGGATGGCTCCCTGAAAAAGGTGACATTATCTTAGAGGAATTGTGAAAATTTTCAAATAAAGTACAAAATTTGGGAAGGGTATTACAGGAAGAGGGAAGAGAATAAATAAGGACCCTATCGAATAAGGTAGTCTTTTGTGTTCAGGGACCTATAGGTAGTTCAAAATGACTCAGGTGGCTTGTATAAGATCTAGAATTTCTGTTCCTTAAATAAATATAAGAAAATTCTCCAACTTCATTAATGTGTGAAAAAAAGAGATAACATGATAAGAGGAATTTTTTTATATACAGAAAGCTCTTAAAAGTGAGGAAGAAAACACATGCATTTAAAGCAGGCTATGCTTCAAGGGTACCTACAGACACATACAGGATAAATTTAGGGGGCATTGGATGATTGAGTCTTAATTTTAACATACTTATTTAAATACATATTAGAAAAACATAAAGCAGCACAAACCCTGTAATTTTATAAATGTCTTCAGAACAAGGCTAAAATCATTAAAGTAAGAATAAGAGTTGATGGAAATAGAATTATGAAAGCTATTGGGTAGGTAATCCAAATTGTGTTTCTCTAAAGTATAATTCATTGTGTTGAAGGAGGCAATGGAATCAGTGTTGGTTAGATATAAAATGATTTGTTATTAAGTGTATAGTTCAAAGAGAGCTTGGGGAGTAATAACAATCAAACACACAAACAAGAAAGGATTTCCAGGAGTAGTAGGAGGAAAAGCAACAGCAAGACAAGAGGAAGGGAGGGTGGAGAAAGAAAGAAGAAAGAAGATGAGAAAGTAGTAGTATTTGCATACTTGCCACCGTAAGCAAAAGATGAGACTAAAGCTCAACATGGTTGGTGTTTATCTATGTGGCACTGAATTCTCAACCAAAACCAACCCCAGCTGGTTGTCCTGGCAACAACCACCTTCCCTCATTATGTTAATGATATGATGATAAGAAAGCCAGATATAAGTGAAGGAAACTACAACAGAAGGGAAGCCATTCTAGGTCTGGCGTGTTCCACTTTGAGGGAGGGTTGGTTTGAGGAGGGGTTTTGAATGTAATTGGGTAGCAATATGTGAAATATTGATGGAAAAAATAAAAGTTGTACATAAATTTTTATTTTATTTCATTTTTGAGACAGGGTCCTCTTCTGTTGCCCAGGCTAGAGTGCATTGGCGAGGTGATGGCTCCCTGTATACTCAGTCTCCCACATTTGAGTCACTCTCTCACCTCAGCATCTCGAGTAGCTGGGATTACAGGTTGTGCCAACATGCCTGGCTAACTAAGAAAAACTTTTTTTTTGTAGAGATGAGGTCTCAAAATCCTGGGCTAAAATGATCCTCCTGCCTCAGCCACACAAAGTGATGTGATTGCTGGCATGAGCCACCACACCCAGTCCACACATTTGCTTAATAGAGCCTGTGTGTTTGAGTATTTGGGGTACTACTGGCTATGAAGAAGTTTTGATTAATATTTGTTGTTATTAAAAATGATATTATTTAACAAGGGCACATATTTACTGTGAAAAAAAAAGTGGAACTGCTGTCAAGTCTTGTTAATGGGAGATAGGCTCTGGAAATAAAATTTGCCTGCCGATCCTGACTAGAGATTTCCTCATTCCTGGATAGGGAGCTCCTCACTCTCTCCTTTCCAGAAAATGAGTCTTCCTGATGGGACCTTAGGGTTGGGGAAGGGAAGGTCTGGTTATTCCAGGCTCTTTATTTTCCCCACCTCCAGAAGCAATCAGCCAAATGAAACTGAATTACAGGGAAAGACTCATAATTTTTCTAATTTTTTTGTGGATGGAGATAGGGGTGTATATTGAAGTGGGTGAGTTTCCAATGCTTTTCAAAATCTCTTCTCAAATGTGCATTTAAATCTCATCTCCTCCTCTTCCTCCTCCTTTTTCTTCTTCTTTCTTTTCACATCCTTCTCCTCCTCCTCCCCCTCCTCCTCCTTCATTTCCTCTTCCTCCTTCACTTCCTACTCCTTCTCCTTATCTTTCTCCCTCTCCCTCTCCCTCTCTGTCACCCTCTCCCTCTCCTTCTCCTTCTTCTTCTTCCTTCTCTTGCCAGGTAGGGCGTGTTTTATTGTCCTCACATTTATGGTAAAGTAACTGAGGTTTAGCAAGCTTATGTGACTTGTCCAAGGCCACAATGCTAGTAACTATCACAGCCAGCTATACTGACTCCCGATCTGATGTTCTCTCTGCTGCACTTTCTCATGACATTTCTAGATGTTGGAGAAATCCAGATGCTAAGAAATTAAATGGGATGGATTTTATCCTGCAAGTTAGCCTGCCATAGCCTCATGAATGCTAGCAAAAGATATGCATCTCCTGGTTCAGAGACAAAAGATTATTACAGCAATAGCCCTAGATAGAGTAACATTTTTATTTCCAGCTCCCATATCCTCAGTCCCCTCAAGATGACTCCTGAACATGCAATAACCCGCATTATAGGAGGTTAACACTAAGTATAGGGAACCTAATACTTTTATAATTGGCATTGTGCATGCCTGCTTTTTACACTGAAGGTAGACATTATCATTATTATACTGGACAGTAAGAAACCTGAACTTCTTTTCAGAGTGATGTTTGCTATACAAACATTCTTTTTTTTTCTTTTTTTAAAATAGATTTACAGGGTACAGGTGCAGTTACGTTACATGGATACATTGTGTAGTGGTGAAATCTGGGCTTTCCATGTACCATCACTCAAATAGTGTATATTGTACCCAACAGGTGGTAATTCATCTCTCACCTCTCTCCTACCCTCCCACCTATCGAACTCTCCAATGTTTATTATTCTACTCTGTGTGTCCATGTGTAGCCATTGTTTAGCTCTGGTTTATAAGTGAGAACCTGCAATTTTTGACTTTCTTTTTCTGAGTCATTTCACTTAGGTTAGTGGCCTCCAGTTCCATTTATGTTTCTGCAAGAGATATGATTTCATTCTTTTTTTGTGACTGAGTGATATTCTATGGTCTCTCTCTATATATATGTATATATATATCTCTCTCACATTTTAATACAATCATACATTGTTCATCTACTTCTTTACATGGACTATTTAAACAAATATTGGAGAAAACATAACTCTTGTATACTGTCGATGGGAATGTAAGTTAGTACAACCATTATGGAAAATTGTTATGCAGGTTCCTTAATAAACTAAAAATAGGGCTGAGCATGGTGGCTCATGCCAGTGATCCCAGCACTTTGGGAGGCCAGGGTGGGAGGATTGCTTGAGCCCAGGAGCTCAAGACCAGTTTGGGCAAGATAGCAAGACACTATCTCTACAAAAATACAAAAATTAGCCAAGTGTATTGACTTGCACCTGTGGTCTCAGCTAGTCAGGAGGCTGAGGTGGGAGGAGCACCTGGGCCCAGGAGTCTGAGGTCTGAGGCTGCAGTGAGCTAGGATAGTGCCACTGCACTCCAGCCTGGGCAACAGAGCAAGATCTTTTTTCTAAAAATAAACATAAAAAAGAAAACCAAAATACTAAAAATATCACTACCACATGATACAGAAATTCCACTTCTTGGTATATATCCAAAGGACCTAAAATCAGTAGGTCAAAGGGACATCTGCACTCCCATGTTGACTGCGGCATTATCCACAATAGCCAAGATATGAAATCAAGCCAAGTATCCAAAAGTGGATGACTGGATAAAGAAAATGTGGCATATATACACAACAGAATACTATCCAGCCTTAAAGAAATGAAAATTCTGTCATTTGCAACATCAATGGATCTCAACAACCTATGCTTTAAAGTCATAATATCTATTCCAATTTTGTGTTGATAACCCCGTCTCCTACCATTTTGAAGACTAGCAAAACCCACTCTTCATAAATCTAGAACACAACTCTGGCATTAAGAATATTTCAGTAAGCCAGGCAAGGTGGCTCATGCCTGTAATCCCAGCACTTCGGGAGGCTGAGGCGAGCAGATCACTGGAGGTCAGGAGTTTGAGACCAGCCTGGCCAAATGGTGAAACCCCATCTCTACTAAAAATACACACACACAAAAATTTCCAGGCAAGGTGGGCATGTCTATAATACCAGCTACTCAGGAGGCTAAGGCAGGAGAGTCCCTTCAACCTGGGAGGTGGAGGTTGCAGTGAGCCAAGATCACACCATTGCACTCCAGGCTGGGGGGGACAGAACAAGACTCTGTCTAAAATAATAATAATAATAATAGTAATAATAATAATAAATCAGGAAGTGAGCACTTAATAATTTAATAAACTAACTTCTTACAAAACATTAAGAATCTGCTATGTTTCAGCCCTATTGGTAAGCAACAGGAAAACTCAGTAAATATTTGACATGAGTTAATGAACAATAAGGTTTCATTAAGCATATAATAAAAAAGGATTTTAGCATCATTAGCATACGTGTGCTAGTTGGAGGAATGGATACAATTATCTAGCGAGAGAAAATAAAGGATGGTGTAAGGAGAGAAAATGAAGCAAAGCAAGAAAATAGAGTCTGGGAATACCATTTTAAGGAGTAGTATCTCGAAAAAGTATATCATAGTGGTCAGAAATTTAAGGTAATGAAAGGCAGGGAAGAGATTGAATGGAGAGGGAATGGTCAACCATGCCAAGTACTGGATTTTGTCTTTTTGATATGAATGTGAGCTCCTCACAGGCTTGCAAGCTCCAGATCAGGACCAACCATGCTTTGCTTACTAGCACCCACTTCTTACACATGATCAGCACTCAGTAAATGTGTATTGATTTATATTACATACCTTGTATAATATGTAGAGCTGTGCCTGACATATAACAGATGCTTTTCATTGTTGTTCATGAAATGAAAATGTAGTCAATACTTTTAAGAACTGAAAATTGTCTACTGGCAATTACATATTAATCTGCTGTTTGAGAAAGCTTGATTCTGAATCTAGTGTAGTTTCCCTTCTTGTTTGCTTGCCTCTTTGAGAAGGTGATCACCTCCATTTAATAAGAAAACCCTGGGAAATGCACATGGGAGGATAATCCTGGAAAGTACTTATTTTACAGCAGCCTTTTCCAGAAATGTGTTCCTTAGAACTACTGCTACATGAGATACTAAAAAACAAACAAACAAAAACAAAATCAAACAACAACAACGAAAAAACATAGTCAATAATGTTTGGGAAACTGTAGCCAGTGCGGTAGTAACATCATCCTCACCTGCATCGTGCTTAGAATCTAGCAGGCGAGACAAATTCATCTGTTAATTTCACAAATGAACTATTAAATTTAACTGTGAGACTAGATGTGGACTAGCAATTCTGTAATGACTTTAGGGTTTTAACGTGCACTTGAGCCCTCGGAAGGCCCCGAGCATCCCTAGGTTGCAGGTATTTCTTACATATATCCATCATGAACAAAGAACTCAGCTCTGACTGCATTTTCAGACAACCGGGCAGCTGGCTAATGTGCCTGCATGTGAGCCCTTCTCAGAATAAAGAAGTCTGAACTGCTGAGAGGAGCCCAGGTATGATTCTCATATGCAGCCAGAGTTAAGAACACTCTTCTTAATCTTTACCAAATTTGACACTGAAATTACCCCTCTGTTAAATTCACAAAGAAGTAACAATATGGGCAGCTCTGTTCTCAGTGCTGGGTCTTCACATGTCCCTGTTGTGTGCTCAGTGTCCAGCATCCTTCAGTACATCTTGTCAACTATGTCTCCATGGTGGAAGCTCAGTAAATATTTGCTAAGTAAAAAATTATACTTTTTTTCATTCCTAATGGAAAAAGTATTCATTATCATAATTTTTGAAATTTTGGTCTATATCATAATGTACAACAAAAAGTAAAGTAAAAAAAAGTTATGTCTTACAGATTATTTGGGCACAGTCTAAACAATGGTATAGAAACTATAGAATAGTATCAATATTAGGACTCATTTAAAAAGATATGAAACTGAAATGGGACTTATTATCATGTGCTAATTAATGTGGTTATGTTTTCAGTTGTCATTAAATTAATGGTGTAGCTTAAAATCAAAGGAATATTAGGTTTTATTAAAATGTCACTAGAATCAGTAAATGTTTATTATAGTGACTGACTACAAAATAACAAAAATCAGCTGCGTTTTTGTAAAGAGCAGTAATATGTTAGATGATAAAAACAAAAGGTCAATTTTCATTTTCAATCATGTAGAAAAAAATTGTATACTAAAAATAACAGAAAGTATTTGTGACCTATATTTGCAAATAAAGTGTATCAAAGAGGGCTTGCATAAAAGGGAAACAATCTTTGTTTCTGCATGAGCAAACAGAACAATATAAAGATGGCTTTCTCAGGTTAATTTTGAAATGTTATTGTCAATGTAATTAGTTAAACTGTATTCATTTATTTACTTATTCATAAAATATTTTTGAGCCACTAATAGGTATACTATTCTATGCTGAGTACTGACAATTTCATGGAAGAAAACCAGACGGATCCCCATATAGTTTAGCATTTGTAATCTTAAATACTAAAGTTACAAAATAAATATATACAATTTATTTTCAAATTCTGATGCATTTAAATAATAACTAAAAATATAAGAGACTTGTTTTCTTAGAAGGATCAACAAGTATGTCTAGCAAATATTATTTTGATAAAGAAATATCAAGCAGAACTTATTTGCAGAGAACAATAAATAGTAGAGATATGCTGTTCCCTTCAACATACACACAGAATATAGATCAAAGGAACACAATAGAAGTCCAAGGAAATTATCTGATAACATATATGGAATTTAATGTATGATGAGTTAGGATTTCATAATGATCAGGACAAGGATGGTCATGTAACAAATGAAGTTGGAAATGCTTTCTCATAATTTAGGAGTAAGTACGCCTTATAGCATACACCAAAACAAACAATACATGGATTAATGAAGTATCCACACACAGAAAAGTACAAAATAGACTTAGATCATATGAAGCATGACAACAGCTAAGCTTTAAATGATTAGAGAAAATCAGAAAGAAAGAGGTGAATTTAATGATGCACAAATTTTAAACACTCATGTATGGAAAATTAAAATAAACATTTAAAAATACAAACCAAGAATAACAATGACACCAAATATAACTGACACAATTTATAATAAAGGTTTTTCTTTTGTTGTTATTTTTGTTTTTGTTTTGAGACCTAGTATCACTCTGTTGCCCAGGCTGGAGTGCAGTGACCTGAACTTGGCTCACCGCAACCCCTCCTCTGGGTTCAAGTGATTCTCCTGCCTCAGCCTCTCAAGTAGTTGAGAATGCAGGTGGACGGCACAACTCCCGACTAATTTTTGTATTTTTAGTGGAGATGGGGTTTTGATTCTTCCTTTCTTATTCTGTACCCAGAAGACAGAGGGATCTTTTTTTTTTTTTGACTTGGAGTTTCACTCTGTAGCCAAGGGAGTGCAGTGGCAAGATCTCGGCTCACTGCAACCTCTGCCTCTCAGGTTCAAGCAATTCTCCTGCCTCAGCCTCCTAAGTAGCTGGGATTACAGGCACGTGTCACCACGCTTGGCTAATTTTTGTATTTTTAGTAGAGATGGGGTTTCACCATATTGGTCGGGCTGGTCTCAAACTCCTGACATCAGGTGATCCACCCACCTCAGCCACTCAAAGTGCTGGGATTACAGGCGTAAGCCACCGTGCCCGGCCCAGAGAGATCCTTGTAAAACAGAAATTACATTAAGTTTTCCTCCTGTTTAGAAGTTTCCCTTGGATTCTTGTTACATATGAAACAAAATCTACACCGTTAATTGTGGCCCGGGAGCTGCAGCACCATGTGGCCTTTACTGGTCCTCAACTTTATTTTCTGTGGTTCTTTTCTCCCCTACAATGTCCTGGCCACTCTGTTCTTTCCAGTCTCTTCCCAGCTTCCAGATCTCCTTTGCATATGCTGGTCCCTTTGCCAGGGATGCTATACATTCTTTCCTGGACTTCAGGGAGGACTTCACAGGGACAGCTCTAACACCATACCTAAATCAAATCACCTACTGCCCACCTCTATCCCACTCTCATCCTTCACCATTTCTTTTCCTTTTTGCCATTCACACAATTTGTGATTATTTAGTTGCTCTTCCTTTCTTGGCCATCTCTTCCCTAAATTCTCAGTTTCGTGAATGCAGAATCTATTCTGTTCTGCACTCTATGCTTAGAATCTTGCATAGCCATGTGCATAGTGATAACTATTTGCATGTGATAACTATTTGGAGAATGGATGAATGAATGAATGAATGAATAATTAAATAGATGAATGAATGAAATGGATGAATGAATAATTAAATGGATGAATGAATGAAATACCTCTGCCTCCAGTACTGTCACCTTCCCACCCTGGCTTTCCATGCCAGGTGATCTTTTCTACAGGACGATGCTATCTCTAAATTTAAGTGTGTCGATGGCTGCTTATTGCATTCAGATAAGGTGCAAAACTCTTCATGGGAATGTTAGCTCCCTATGGTTGCCATAGCAAATTATATGGAGAGAATGAAAATATTTGCAAAGTATTTTAGGCAAGGAAGAAATAACAATTATACCTGTATTATGAATACAAACATGCGAAATATTCACAAATACAGAGAATAGCTCAAATGATAAAAAGATAAAAACCACTCACAGATAAAGTGAGAGAATTGTTGGGGGGTAATATTGTGAATTTTTTACCCATTTTCTTTCAGTTTTGCCCAAATATTCTTTGCAAAATAGAAGCAAACTGGATCAAAACCCCATGATATGAGGAGCACACCAATTTGCATCTACTGAGCACATGCTACTTAAACGAAGAGCAAGATAACATTTTCCCTCAGAAAAAAGTGCTGATGTGAGTCACAGTGGGTTTGGCTTAAAATCAACTGTGAAGATTGCCCTGGGGGAATGTCTACTCACCCCTCTCCCCCAAGTTTCTTCCCAAAATCCAACAGCAATAGTCTAACTCTCCCAAATATTTGCACTTTGCAATTTTATTGCTTTCTCTCTATAAACTCTGTTTCTATAATTTCTTAGTTCTGCAGAATTTAAAATGTGTTTCTCCCTTTTACCCGAAATCAGGTCAATTTTATTGGCCCTTAAAAATAGGTAGTTAGTTGGTTAGCAAGACTATGAAAAGGTATCAGATAACTCCAGGTTTATGGAAATAGCTTTAAATAGATTCCACGTTTATGGAAGGACTGAATCTCAACCATGCTGACTGCAGCAGAAAGTGGAAATTAAGTCTTTCCTGAAGATGGTCGACAGTTTAATATAATTTTTAAGGATGAAACATCTTTAAATTAGGAATGCAGCTATTCTGACCACAGAGGAAAATATATAATGTAAACCCCTGAAAGAATGAAGAATGAAAGTGAATTGAATAAGGAAAGATGAGAAGCAAAATAGCATCTCAACTTCTAAGATGATAAAAGTCTGTCCTCTGGGGACCCGTTTTCAAAAGTGTCCTCTACAATAACACCCTTTCTCAAACAGCAGTGATGTTTGCAAATAAGTCCCAATTATATGCCTTGATTACAGATTCAACCCAGGGTCTTACGTACCAGTGAGACTCAACACCCTTTTTCAACCTCTATGCCCTTGCAGTGTTGGATAAAGGGCAGCTCCGCAGAATTGCAAATAATTTTCTCTTGGGTAGGGAAATAGGAGAAACACATCTTTAAAGTCATAAATGTTACAGGAAGTGTCCAAGGGAGTGAGGTTTGCTGCTTTCTCTTTCTTTTTCTCTTGCTTGGGCATGAGACAGCTCCTGACAATTAGAAGAGTGTGTGTGTGTGTGTGTGTGTGTGTGTGTATTTCTGTGTTTGGTTTTGTTTTTGCAGGTTCACTTAATGCATTTATATCCAAAAAACATTCCATGCATATTATTTGTAATAAACAGTCAAGCACAGGGTTTACTTTTGTTATTCCAGATCATATCTGACCTTTCCAGAGAAAGCAGGTGAAAACATCCCTGCTTTAAAGAATAGGCAACAAAACCACAGAATTTAGAGTCTTTACTATTTGCCTGAAAGACAAACTGGAAGACCAATCTCCTGACTGGTAAATTGGTATTCTTTCCATTAAACAGTGCTCAATATGTATAGAAATAACACTGGAGTCTTCTTTGAGTGCCAATTCTGGTGAAGCCAGTCTGGAGTGAGTCCTTAGGTTCTATATCTCTAATAAGCTCCAATGCTGCTGGTCCATGCACCACGCTTTGAGAAGCTAAGTATTAAATCACAGTAGCTAGCCGGAGCACAGTACTTAATCATACTTTGGGCTGAACGTGCTGAGGTGACCTAGTTTTTTCCAGGATAATTTTGTTTTCCTCTGGTGAGAGGGTCCCAATTAAGGTGAGGAGAAAACAAAGGAATGGTAGAAAGTTAAGATTTCTGAAGTAGTTAATACATGCCAAGTGCTGTGACAGACATCCGTTCATCCATTACATCACTTAATTCTCACTAAAGTAATGTATTATTGTCTCCTTTATATCCACCATGAAATATCCTTGGAGAGAATACGGGGCTTCCCCAAGATAGCCAATCCAAGCAACAGAGCAGGGATCCAACCCAGTTTTTCTGACTTAGAATCCTACCTGCGGTATATATTACAACATAATAAAGAAAGTGTCTTTGCCGGGCACAGTGGCTCATGCCTGTAATCCCAGCACTTTGGGATGCCGAGGCAGGCGGATCGCCTGCGGTCAGGAGTTCAAGACCAGCCTGGTCAACATGGTGAAACTCCATCTCTACTAAAATACGAAAAATAGCTTAGCTGGGTGTGGTGGTGCATGCCTATAATCCCAGCTACTTGGGAGGCTGAGGTAGAAGAATTGTTTGAACCCAGGAGACGGAGCCTGCAGTGAGCTGAGATTGTGCCACTGCACTCCAGCCTGGGCAATAGATTAAGACTCCATCTCAAAAAAAAAAAAAAAAAAAAGCAAAGAAAGAAAGCATCTTTAAAGTGATTAATACGCACCTTGATGACATTCTTTATTTTTAATGGATTTTAATATTCCCAAGATGGAGTGTGTGCAATGCTTCTAGCAGCTGCATTACTGTTGACTGTGGATCCTCACACAGGAGTTCTCAGCTGGGAGGAGAATGTAGACAGATTCCAATTCTAAGATGCAATTTTGGATGGATACCAAAATAACTTTTACTTTCATCCTTTTGGTGTGGAAGATACAAATCTTTTAAAAGCTGGAGCCCAAAGAAATGTAAATATAGCTTATTCAGGTCTGACATTTCAAAAGAGGTCACCCCACCAGCAGTATCATCCCTGGTCTATTATCAGGTTTTCTGCCACTCATGGTGATTAAGGGTGATAAACAGTGCAAAGCACTTGGAGTACGCCAGAGGGCACAAAGAGAGATGTAGTTCACTTAAAAAGGACCACATTTCCTGAGAATAGAAAAGGCCATTCACTCTCTGTGTCTTTGCTTCCAAAGAAGAAATAATTGTTCTTTCAGAGACAAAGCAGTCATCTCCCAGAATTCTGCTGGAATGTCATCTGGGGGGAACAGTTAGTTACCCAGGCTATGGAATCCACTGGGTGGAAGAGTCACTGCTGTGGGAATCATCTGGCTCCCACTGTGATCCCCATTCCATCCTCTCAGACTGCTTTTAGATTGGCTTTGAAGTTAGTACAGAAGTGGATTATTTCACGTAACAGAATGTTCTCCAGGTTAATCCATGCTGTTGCAAATGGCATTTCTTTCTTTTTTCAGGTTGAATAATATTCCATTGTGTGTATATACCACATTTTCTTTATCCACTTATCCATGGACGAGTCCTTAGGTTGATTTCACTTCATTTATGCATGGGCTTTTAAAAAGTCAAACTCATAGACGTAGAGAATAGAAGGGGGGCTACCAGGGGCTATGGGTTGGTGAGATTGAAGAGATGCTGATCAAAAAATACAAAATTTTAATGAGGAGAAATAAGTCCAAGGGATCTATTGCATGATAGCTAATAACAATGCACTCTACACTTGGAAAATTGCTAAGAAAGTAAACCTTAAGTATTCTCACTAAAAATAAATACTTGAAATAATACATATGTTTATTAGCTTGATTGAGCCATTCCACAATACATGCATATTTCAAAACATGTAGTACATTATAAATGTATATAATTGTTATTTGTCAACTTAAAAATAAGACAACTGGGGCTGCATGCAGTGTCTCATGCCTGTAATCTCAGCATTTTGGGAGGCTGAGGCAGGTGGATCCTTGAGCACAGGAGTTCTAGAACAACCGGGCAATGTGGCAAAACCCCATCTATATAAAAAATGGAAAAATTAGCAAGTCATGGTGGCATGCACCTGTAGTCCTAGCTACTCAGGAGGCTGATTTGGGAGGATCGCTTGAGCCCAGGAGGTCGAGGCTATAGGGAGCCAAGATCTCACCACCGCACTCCTGCCTGGGTGACAGAGTGAGACCCTGTCTCAAAAAGAAAAAGAAAAGTTAAAAAAAGGGGCTGGGCACAGTGGCTCATGCCTATAATCCCAGCATTTTGGAAGGCCAAAGGGAGCGGATCACCTGAGGTCAGGAGTTTGAGACCAGCCTGACCAACATAGAGAAACCCTATCTCTACTAAAAATACAAAACTAGCTGGGCGTGGTGGTGCATGCTTGTAATCCCAGCTACTCAGGACGCTGACGCAGGAGAATCGCTTGAATCCGGGAGGCAGAGGTTACCATGAGCCAAGATCACACCACTGCGATCCAGCCTGGGCAGCAAGAGTGAAACTCCATCTCAAAAAAACGAAACAAAACAAAACAAAAACAAAAACCAGAACGCATGAAAACTTTTGAGGGATACAAAATGTCCTTTTGTCAGAGCTGTCTTATTAGCTGTCTTGTCTTCACTTCTATTCATGCTGAGTTATATCTCCCAACATTGGAGATAGTCCCATACTCTTGTCCTTGCCTAGAAGAACAGTGTTGTTGGCCAGGCACAGTGGTTCATGCCTATAATCCCAGCACTTTGGGAGGCAGAGGCGGGTGGATCACCTGAGGTTCAGAGTCTGAGACCAGCCTGACCAACATGGAGAAACCCTGACTCTACTAAAAATACAAAATTAGCCAGGCATGGTGGTGCATGCCTGTAATCCCAGCTACTCAGGAGAGTGAGGCAGGAGGATCGCTTGAACCCAGGAGGCGGAGGTTGTGGTGAGCCAAGATCACGCCATTGCCCTCCAGCCTGGGCAACAAGAGCGAAACTCCATCTCAAAATAATAATAATGATAATAATAATAATAATAAACCAGTGTTGTTGTAATTGTTTGGTTTTTAGGTCTGGCACTCTGCTGCTTCCTTATCAACAGTGAAGCAAGAAAACCCATGCAAGCCCAAGATGCAATGGGTCAAGGGCTGGTTCTTTCTCCTTGTGATTTTGGTAGTCTCTGTTTTCTTTCCTCTCTCCCCTTTAATACATACAGTATTTTCTCTTCAGTGTTTAGTTATAGACTTTGGATTCAACAATGTCTTCTGTCTTAGAAAACTCCTGAGGCATGGAAATGCAATGGGAGTGAAATACAGGCAAGACAAATTTGTATCTCAATAAATTATAACTGTGATTAATTTTCTTGATTATTTAACTCTCCAAGAAACACATTTTCAACACATGGTAAAGCTTTAGGGGAACAAACAAGCCAAAATTCAAAGTCCAGATCTGTAACAGAATAGCCATGTGAATTTGGGTATGTTACTCAAAGCTCAGTTGCCTCTACTGCAAAATAAGTATAATAATACCCCATCAGTTTGGCATGCAAATTATGTCAAAAGTTCTAAATGCTTCAGTGGCTCATAATTCCCAGTAAGTTGTATTTATGTTGTCTAGGATGTATTTAACTGGAAGAATTATATACTCCAGATAAATAACACAATTTATATCTACAACATTCAGAGAAGTTTGGAAGGAAACTTTACACCAATTTCAAATAATCCTCAACCTATGAAACTCTAAAGTGAGATTACCCCTCAGATTTATACCCACCAATTCTAATAGTTTAAAGAAAAAAGAAAGAAAAGAAAGTTTCCAGTACAGATTTCATGACTAAATTAATTTCCTGAGCTGTTTCTGCAAAACATAGAGAAAATTCCACTCCATCATACAAGATTTTGACATTATTTCTCATTTTCATATCATGATAAACAGAGGACATGATAGTATTTGTACAATACCCTGAATTAAATGGATGAGGCTGCTTGTAGTGGAAAGAAATGGACTTGGGGGCCCAGTCAACCTCATTTCCCATCTGTCAATCTCTAGGAATGACAGAACCAATCTTTTGGCCTACCTGTAACCTATCCAGAAATACCAGTGGTTGGAAGTTGGTACTCTCTGAACTAGAACACAAAAAACAGTATCATGCATGTATGGAATATGAAGCATGTTACTCTATTTGGAAATGGAGTTTAAATTAGAATAAATAGTAAATTAATTAATCAATATATCTACTGATTTAGCCAATCATTCACTGCCTCCTAAACTTCTCACCCATTATATGAAAAGAAATAAGAACTTGTTTCTGCTCTATGGGCTTGCAGTCTAGAATAGCCCTCTCCAATAGAAATATAATTCAAGCTTTAGATGAAAGTCATATATGTAATTTATAAACATAATGTAAAAAGTTATGTATAAATAATGTAGTCATATAAAAAGAAACAGATGAAATCAATTCTAACAATATATTTAAATTAACCTATTATACCCCAAATATTTAAGTAACGCAATATCACACAATGAATGAAAAAATAACCCAGCATATTAGCCTCTCAACACATAATTAATATGAGTCACTGAGCAACTTTGCATTCTAGTTTTGTGCTAAGTCTTTGAAATTGGGTATTCACAGCTCAATTTGGACTAGCGGTAGTTTGGATGCTCAATGGCCTCATATGGGTAATAGCTACACAATTGAAGAGTTCAAGTCTGGAAAGATAAAGTTAGGCATGTAAACAAAAAAGGGCAATAGAGAGGCAGACAGAGCTGAGTGAGGAAATGAAGGAGGCAAGAGTCAAATCCCCCTTTCCAAAGTAATCAGGAGCAAAACATAGAGTTTTACCTCCTACAATGCTCAGGAGCAGGCCCACTTCCCTTATTGATTTGTGTAAGAAGATATTGTGTTAAAGCCTTCTTTTAACAGTTCTAGAAATTATGAAAAAGAAAATCACTGTAAACATGATAAACTGTTACCCACAAAGCTGGTCTCCCCAAGGATGGGTTCTCTCTGTTTTGTGTCAGAAAGCCAACATACAAAACTAAAAGTGAGTGTCAAGTGGTACAGGCTTTACTCAATCACCATGGAATTGAGAAACAGGAGCATGACTCACACATCAACTCCTGGACTAGTGAGGAGTGAGGGGGTTAAAATATAGGGTTTTCTGATGAAGGTGTTGGACATTAAAAGTGAGAGGAAGAATGTCTATGTCTTTTTCCAGAAATGGGTGGTGATATTGTTTGGCTGTGTCCCCACCCAAATCTCATCTTGAATTGTAGCTCCCATAATTCTCATATGTTGTGAGAGGGACCCAGTAGGAGATAATTGAATCATGGGAGCAGTTTTCCCCATACTGTTCTCATGGTAGTGATTAAGTCTGTAATGGTTTCATAAAGGGAAAGCCCTTTTGTTTGGCTCTTCGACTCTACCTTGCTGCTGTCATGTAAGAAGTGCCGTTCACCCTCCACCATGATTGTGAAGACTTCTCAGCCACGTGGAACTGCGAGTTCATTAAACCTCTTTTACTTTATAAATTACCCAGTCTCTGGTGTGTCTTTATCAGCAGCATGAAAACGGACTAATACCGGTGGTGAACTTCCTGGAACCAGAGTGCTGCCTTCCTTTTTGTCCTTTTCTGGCTTATTCTGGTTGTTGTCATGGCACATATCAACTGTCATGGCACTGTTGGAAGTGTCATTTAGCATGGAAATGAGACCATAATGAAGCCTAAAGTCTTTTGACATTGTTTGGTCCGCTATCTTGGTTTTAACCAGTTTCAACTGGTCTGGTTACAAAGGAAACTTTTGATCACAGGCATCCTTTTTCTTCAAGATAAGTGGAGTTAGAGCAGGGTAGAAATTCAGCTAGTCTGGGTTGCAAAGAAAACTTTTGATCACAGGCATCCTTTTTCTTCAAGATAAGTGGAGTTAGGGCAGGGTAGAAATTCAGCTATGCCATATAGGCATTACACCAGATCACAGTAACATCTTATGTTTATTTGCTGTTTTTTATTTGGCCATTTACAGATTTGCACTGTACATGTTTTAAAATTCCACAGGAATTAAAGATATAGTTTTTCATCAAGATGACTTCTGATCCCATCATATTCCTTTCAGTTGATGGGGCTGTGGCCTCTGTCCAGTGTGTGTTTCTCATCCAACTGTATAAAATCAGGTAATAAAAGGATGGGCCTCAGTGAGCTGAAAAGTCAGTGAGGGAGGTGAGGAGAAAGACAGACAGAAATAGAGAGAAGTCTAACTTGACAATACCTTCTATTTTAATAAACATAATCAAGATGGCTTAAAAACGATTAAACCTCAAATTCCACAGTCATTTCACTTTCAGATGATTTGCGGCTGTTGCCTTGTCTGGGAAAAACTGACTTAGTTATGGTCTTTGTGAACAGACAGCTTCTAGAACCAGATGAGGCAGCAGAATGAAGTGTAATTGAATAAGTGGCTCAAAGGAAGGGGAGAAATGTAATTCAATAAGTAAAAGTACTAAAGATATATGCAAAATTCATGGGCTTCTTATGCCTGGCATTGTAGGATAAGACTGTTCCTCATTTTAAAATTGGACTCTTTAGTAGGATTACTCAATATCAGCAGCAAAGAAGTTGGCTCTGGAACTGTAATTTAAGGTGTAAATTAAGGTGACCTCAACTAGGATGAAATACCTTTAAAGAAGCTGAGATATAAAATATGAGCTGTTTTCAGGAAATGGAAGATGATTGGGAGTTGTTGAAAATGGACCAACAAAAGTGAAAAGGGGAAATAAACAGATTACAGGACAAAAGCCTGAGCACCTAATTTAAAACAAAAATGCTTTCCTATGGTTTATGATGAGTGATAAACAGAGTCCACTGTGTGGCCATAAAAATATATCTTTAGCTCAGAAAATATGAGCCTCACTGTCAGCTTAATGTAGTGATTTAAGCTCACAGCCTTTCTCCTTGAAAGAGTTACAAGGCTAAAGTTACCAATCATTCTAAATGATGTGCCTTTGGAAATTATGAAATATGGCCAAGAGGCATTAGTTTTTACTGCAACTTAATCATGAATTTACCTATTTCAAGTTATTGTTTAGTTACATATTTCTTAGCGCAGCTGGAGTGGTAGAGTATTAATAGCTGTAAAACTCCACTAAACTGGTGTTAAACTTCTGAGAAAAACCCATAAAATTCTAAAGAAAGCCCAGCACTGGAGTTCTGCCTCCTCTGGCTCCAAGTCAACTTTATTATAATAAAGTCATTCAAAAGACTCAACAAGGAGCCAAGAGGGTCTATTGAGAAACCTCATGGTGTTTAGCAGGAAACCTCTGATTCACCTAGAAGACTAATGCACATACAAACCATAGGAAATTCTGAGATAAAACTTTCTAAGAAACATTAAAATAGCAAATGGGGATGTTGATTCCATTAGCATATGAAGCCAAGGCAAAAAACAAAAAGAAAGACAAGAAGAAAGAAAAAAACAGTGGTAAAATGACCTTTCACAATTCTTCCATAGAAAGTCTGCTCCCTGCATTTGGGCAGCAGAGACTCCAATCCCAAGGTCGTCATTTTATAAACATGCTCAGGAAAGAGCAGAATCACAAATCACTGATTGTCAAGCAAAGTTAAACAAAGTGCGGGAGCTGCACTATTTTAAATGAGGAACACAATTGAGAGACCATCAGACTGGACGTTTGGAGTAAATAAAAATCCATTTCTGTCTCCTGGAATTTTCCAATAGGAAGATGGAGGGAGAAAGAGGAGGACAACATTTCAGAGTGAGTATTAATATTAGGTGCTTTATAGCATTGCTACTCAAGCTGTAGCCAATGGGCCGTCATTTACCTTCTCTGGGAGCTTGTCTGAAATGCAGAATCTCAGGCTCTTTCTTTAAGACCACAGTCCTTTTTACAAGATTCCAGATGATTTTTAAGCACAAGAAAATTTGGAAAGTAAAGCTTTACATCACTTTCGTGATTTTACACATACAACAGTTTTACCAGTTGCTTCCCTCACTTCAGAGAGAGGAAAATAGAAGCTCTGCAGACTGTTCAAAGTTGCCCTGCCAGCCAGCTGTAGAAATGCAATTCCAACTTAAATCATTCAAATTCCTCTAAAGTCAAACATAAAAATATCAAGAGATTCAAATGAACAACAAACTATTCCTGAGGCTGTGTTTCATTTGTTCTAATTTGCTTTCCTTGTTTGCATGGAGTATGTAACAGTTGTGTAATAAAGGGTTGCTGGACTAATAATTTATTTGTGGAGTGCCTGCTCTGTGTGAGACATTGTGTGAAAACAAGTAGTACGAGACAAAATCTCATACTTTCCTGGAACATTAGTCTGGGAAGACATGATACAGGCTTTTACAAAAAAAAAATCAAGAGTGGACAGTTCTTTGTGTTGAGTACAGCAGACAAAAAGTGCTACCCAACGACATCAGAGTGTCCATTGCATTTCACATCAGTCAGCATAGCCTAGAGAGCAAGCAAGTGATGTAAGAGTTCAACAAATATTAGCAATTGATATAATTGTTATTGTTAACTTTCCCAAAGGTGGGAACACCATATTTATTCTGGAGACAATGGGAGGGGTGGTCTTGCTGGTGGACAGGGTGAATGTGAGGAGAGAAGTTTTGAATAAACTTTAAAGGCTTAGTTGTGAAAAGTCAGGCAGTTCGATGAGTTGAGACAGTACTCTGTAGGCAATGGTGAGAGGGTGACTATCATAATGAAAGAGGAGCCTTCATATGCATCTTAATATATTAGTCATTACTGGAAATTGGATCATTCCTAAGACTTTGGGCAGTATTATGAAAAATAGCTCTTATGGAAAAAGAATTGTCACTGGATAAGTGCCCCAGACAAAATTCTGATAGGGTAAAACTAGGCATTGAACATACTCCAGAAGAAATGAAATCTCTCTCCCTGATTTCTAATGGGTGTTCACATAACTTTCAGTAAGAAGATGTTTCTCGGTGAAACCTCTTCTCTACTATAAACACAAAAAAATTTCTGAGAGTTAAGCAAATGCAAGTCCCTTTTGTAGCTTGTCAGAATTATATCTACTTAACCAATTACTGCTTTTACCCTGACCATGATCTGTCTTGCTAAACATTCTAAAGCATATAAAACCTTGAGGTGATGGCAGCAGAATGATTTGATAATAGGTCTTGTATAGAATCAAAATGCTCTGGAGTGGTAAATTAAAGAAGGATATGGATACCGTGTTTTTCTCTTCTCTATGAGGTAGAGTCTGGTTTCTCTTACCTTGAGTCTGAGATGACCTGAGTGGTTTGTCCATAAATGGACCTAGTAGCAACTGATACTCTGATAAGAACTGTTGCAGCTTCCAGTATGGACTTTTGGAACTCTCTGAGAGCCCTGAGATGTCAAGTAAGAAGTTTATCTGATACTGCTTGTTGGAGAAGCCAAATAGAGGTACTCTGATTGACAGTCCCAGCTGAGTCAACCAGACAAGCCTTCCAATCATTCCCTGCATCCAAGGTACCAGACATGTATGTGAAAGTATATTGGACCCTACAGTTCATTGATGGCTAAATATTTTTAAGTTTCCTTTGCTGTTGTCACTCAATTTCAATTTTTGATTTACAAAATTATGAAATATACATCTTTTGTTTTAAATCAGATAGTTGGGGGGGTGTGTTTTGTACAGAGATAACTGGAACAGCTGGTACATCCAAATCTATTCATTAGGAAACTTTTACTCCAGATCTAGTTTTATCATTATGGTCATAGTGAAAATCAAATGAATTCAATAAGGAATGGATCTACTTTGCAAGCATGTCAAGAAATTTCAGAAATGAATGAATTGATTGTGCAATAAACAACTAGTCAAAAATCCCAAACTTTGTTCCTTGCCAAATTTGCATTTATAGTAGGAAATTATTGCCCTCTCTACCCAAAAATGGAGCAAAGCAAGATTCACAGCAAGAAGCTACTAGTCTATGCAGATGATTTAAAGGCTTCTAACACTCCCTGTGTGCAAAGAGCACCTTGAGTGTTCCAAAGCAATTACTACAAAGATAACTGCAGATGAAATGAAGCACAGTGTTGGATTTATCTTCATGTACCATTTTCTACGTAGTAAAATGTCTCCCATCTCTGTTCCTTTGACATTAGATTGATCAGTTAACTAGCTTTAGGAGCAAAAGATCAACCAGCTGACAAATTGTTCTCCTTGACTTCAAAGCACAGGCAGGACTAAATTTTAGGACTAATGATTTTAAATCACCTTTCTTGTTACAACAAAATGCATTATGCAACTTAATCAAATCTCTAAGCAATTTGTAAAACAATGTTTGTTTGTGTATGTCAGAAGCATTAGGGTAGTGAATGGATGTGGAGTGAATGGGGGTAGTAGTGTCTTCTACGTGTACCATGTGTAGGATTCTATTGAATTAAACAGATGTCTTTGTTAATGAAGCAACCACATAAATGGACCCAGCTATAAATTAAGCAGACCTCATTAGCCTGCCTTTCTAGGGGAAATGAGTTCCTCTTTGTGGATAAGAGTGAAATAGGTTCTTAAGATTTAACGTAATAAGAAGAAATTGGAGCTTTTTACCTAGTGAAAGCAAAGCACCCAATGATTTAAATGTGATTCATCCACCAATTTTGGCTCATGTTCAGATAATTGAATATTAATAATAATACTATTATTATTTGTTTGTAGTGAAATATTAGTAATATTATGGTGTTTGTAATTATTATTGTTAACACTAGCAATTACACCTTTTATTTAAGTCAGTTTTCTTAAAATAATAGGAAATACAGACAACTTTGAGAATCTAATAAAAGTTAGGAACTTTTCCCCGAAAAAAAGAATGCTCATATGTAGAGAAACACTCACAATATCAAAGGGGTTATGCATGATGCATGCCTTATGTTCATGTAAGGACCACCAGAGTCCATTCCAGGGGTGGTTTGGTTTCCAGATAAAGAATCTTAAAATAAGAGCATAAACTGAGCTAGGCCTATAATACAGCATCTATTTCACTGATTGCTTCAACAATTCCCATGTTTGGTGTTACTATCCTCATTTTAGTGTTGGGAAAACTGAACCTCCAGGATGAAGAAGTGAAAAATTTGAATTTCATATTTATCTGCTTTCAAAGCCCTTGGTATGTTCAATCATGTAAATTAATTTCTAACCCTTCCTAAAATGGATATTGAGGTAAGGGTAGGGATGGATAATGCACCCTCCTTTAATTCCCAGGTACTGGAGAACTGTCATGTTTCAACCAGTCAACACATGTGTTTGTGTGTGTGTGTATACATTCCCATCTCCATGCATATGTGTCATCAGTAAACATTTGAGAGAGGACTGTAGTCTATCAATTACCTGTTGAAACTGGTATAAGTTTTTCCTTTCCTATAGCTCTTATTTTTCTCATGTATTAAAAACAAAGGTGTTAAATATTTCAAGCCCTGTGCAAAAGTAACACTGCAAGAGTTTACAAATATAGTTTGGGGTACAGATGAGAAAGGAAGGAAGAAAGTAGAAAGAGGAGGAAAGAGTGGGCCAGGGGTTTGTAGAGAATGCAATCGGGAAAAAAGGCTTAACAAGGAAAAAATGAGATTTATCCAAGGAGTATGCTGTGTTCTTTCTTTCCTTCAGAAATACACCTCTTCTCAGACATCCTTCGCATCATTGCAAGCATCCCTCTTTCATTGACAAAATGGCATTTACTCTGAAAAACAGAAATGGAGTCCGTCTTTGAAAATGTTTTCTACCTTATGATACTAAGCCTAGTATCTGGACCACAGTAAGCATACTTTCCTCCTATATTTTGCAATAGCAATACTAGACATATATATCTATATGTTGGTTAATTTCATAATGAATGAGCACTCTCTATCATGGACTTTGCTGAAGATATTATACAGTGTAGTTCCCCTTGGCGATTTACAGTTATTTGCTTTCTATAAGCTCTTTTCTAAAGCTAGTTTTCATTACAGTTATCATAATAACTGTATATATTTGTGGAAAAAATTAAACACTTCAGAATGGAAATGAATTAAACAATAAAAGTCACTCTATGAATCTTTTCACCAGTTTCATTCCCTAGAAGCATGACTATTAAGAGTATCTTGTGTATATAAGCCAATCTATCTATGTGTCCATTTGATCGACCTATTTCTTCTTTATCATCATAGTCTGCACGTCTTACTAAAAATGATGATTTTTAATAAACAAATATATTATTAAGTAAATATATATTCTCCAACATTTTAAGTTAAATACTTTAAAAAATTCCCATCCTTACACAAAAAACATCTGCTTCATTCTTTTTATTGGTCGCATAAAATTCCATTATATATAGTGCCATCATTTATTTGGCCCACTATTGATGGATACTTAAAATATTTTTTAGAATTTTGCTATTACAGCAAATGCTTCAACAAACATCTTTGTATGAATACCTTTGTACAGCTGGGTAAGTGAATGTATTGTGCACATTCAAAAAGTTGCTGGGTCAAAAATACATGTGTGTGAAATGTTGACAGATATTGCTAAATTGCCTTACAAAATGGTTGCATCAATTTTCACTGCATTTAACCATGTTGAGCACTGTCTGTTTCTCACTTGGTCAAAATGCAGCACTACCAGCTATTTTTTTTTACATACTCAGTGATATTAGTAAATTATGGTATCTTAACAATTTCTAGGGTTTCTTCACATACATTATTAATGCATTCCCCTTTCCCTCATCTTTTAATAGTTGTCAAAAATTTCTGCTTCTATTTTCAAATCATTGTTTTTGGACAATGCATTACTTCTGAGGCACCAGTTATATTTGCTGATTATAATTTACACAGGATGAATTACCCTTTTGGATCTTACAATTTCCATATTACTCTCTCTCGTTTCCCACTTATTTATGCTGTTGCTTGCTAATATATTCATTTATATTCCATCCATTTCCAAGGCTGATTTGAAGTGGCATATGATAAAATGGTAGGCATAAAGAAAAATAGCATTGAAATGGAAGGAAAAAATATCCTCAAAAATTAATATTGTGACTTTAGCAGTAAATCTAGCTCTCGGTGTCCTTGATATTAAGGCCAAAAGGAGCAGTCAATTTTTGATTAATGCATAGCCTATAGAAAGAGAAACCACGTCAGTTAATATGGAGATAAGCATTTTTTCCATTCCTCAATTATTTAATGAATGTTTCAGGTGGATACAAACAATAGAACATACAGTGTCCGCCAAAATTATCAGCCACAGAAAAAAAACAGAGATTTTCTTCATAGGACTGCTTTTAAAAAGAGAGAGAACTATAACCTGAAAACACCATTCACAAAAGGTATTGCTTATAAGACAGAAGCAGCTTAGCTATCACTGTTAGATATTAACTCGCATATACATCATTTTATTATATTTAATGTATTCCTTAAATGCATAGGCTCACTGCTATTGTTGTATTGACTTTTAGGTCTGAAGAGAAAAAATGTGAGATATGTTTAATTGTTTGAGCACAAGAATGTCGATGATAATTATGATAAAGATAATTATGATTTACTCTCTTACAAATTTTAGCTGCCCTTTTTGTCACTTGCATCAGTATTAATTTTTTCCTCATAATGCCACAAGAACTTCAGATAAAGCAAGTGCAAGAAACTTGGGAGCACAAATAAGCTTTCCCAGCATTTAATGCAGTTCAATCCCATCTACCAACTGAAAGACATCATGGTACCAATTCATCAAGCCCTTTGTGTGTATTATCTTTATGGGACAGATCTTATGTTCTCTAATCACATGGGTCTCAGTGTTCTCTGATGAATGCCCTGATCTGTTTTTCAATATATTTACCTTCTGATACTTTTCTATGCACTGGTTGAGAAAAATGTTGGTATCAGAGTCAATAGCATCTGTAGGAAAAACTGGGGAGAAAACCCTAGATCAATCAAACTCAATCATTTCACTAAATGGGATTTTTTTTTTTTTTGAGACAAGATTTTACCCTCACCCAGACTGAAGTGCAGTGGCCCAATCATAGCTCACTGTAGCTTCCAACTCCTGGTGTCAAAGAATCCTCCTGCCTCAGCCTCCCAAAGTGCTGAGATTACAGCCTTGTGCCAAGCCCAAACAGATATTTAAGCTCCACCAATTTCTACTGCACTCATTGGACAGCGTCCAAACTCTGGTCCACCCCTTCCATTTATTTATTACCATCCTCAGTAGCACTTGAAGACCAATTATTCTGAACTACTTGCTATCTGAATACCCACAACATTCCTTGCCTTCTAGATTTTCCTCCTTCTCACTTTTGAAAGAATTCCCATTGAATGAATTATTGTTCTCCAAAAACATTCCATGCTTAAGCAATACTTTATTTTTCACATACGTTTATTGTTTTCCTCACCCTCCCAAGAAAGAAACTGTCTCTTTATTTTGAAAGAATAGGAGGCCTCCTAGCACAGGAACATGCTTCTGCCTGCCATAGCCCCCTGGATCTGCTGAGCTCAGATGCTTGGGGTGTGCTTCAGAAATGCCTCTGAGTTGCTACACCAATTGCTGTCCTCACTTCCTGCCAGAACAGTCTATACCTCCTCCTCCATCATTTTCTTTCCCAGGCTGATGAAGACATGTCTGAGCTCTGCTCTCATGGCAATCATTCCCCTCCTTTATTTTTCAATAAATATATAGAGTTATTTCAAATTTTTGGTATATGACATAGATTGGTTTTGTAGTTTTTAGTGAAGTAAAATAGAAACTTCTAAATACAGCAGTGTCTGTGGGGAAAAAAGCCATGAGAAAAAATAAGGTAATTGATAAAGCTATATTTGCTCGAAGGAATTAAATGAAAAGCATGGCATCATGATCAATCAGATAATGGTTTCTATCATACCTTGTAAAACTCTATAGACTTAATCATCTCTTCCAACAGATGAATATATATATATATTATATTATATATATATAATATATATATATTATATATATATAATATATATATTATATATATATAATATATATATTATATATATAATATATAATATATATATATATATCTGTGCCCTAGTTTGTTTGTGTTGCCACAGAAGAATACTTGAGGCTGAATAGTTTATAAAAAAAAGAGATTTTATTTGGCTCATCGTTCTGCAGGCTGTACAAATTGTATGGTGCTAGTGTCTGCACCTGGGGAGGGCCACAGGAAAGTTCTACTCATGGTGGAAGGAGAAGGGGAGCAGGCATCATATGGTGAGAGGAAGGAAGCAAGACAGAAAGCATAGGAGGTGCCAGGGTCTTTTCAACAACGTATTATTAAAACTAAGAGTGACAACTGACTCACTCTTAGGAGAATGACACCAACCCATCCATGAGAAACCTACCCTCATGATCCAAACACTTCATACCAGTCCTCATCTCCAATATCAGGGATCAAATTTCCACATGAGGCTTAATGGGGTCAAATGAATCATATCCAAACCATAGCCATTTGTATCTATATCTATATCTATATTTATATATATCTATATCTAATTTATATCTTCCTATATAAATCTATCTAAGAATGTAAGAGTGTGCATGCGTGTGTGTGTTTGTATGTGTGTGTGTGTGTATTTAACTTCATTTTCCTTGGATTACTAAGCATTCAGTAAATATTACTTTTCTTTTGTTGTATAGTTTTTATTTCATAATTATAAACTTAACTCTGCAATCCGCTAGAGGTGGAGCAGACTAAGGAAAATGTGGAACCAAAAGAACTTGAGCAGGAACACAAAGATTATAGGATATTTTGAGCAAATGGAGTGGAGGAATGTTCTCCTGGCTATAGAAAAATTAGTCTGGTAGTTAAAACAAAACATAAGTGAAATTTATTGGAGTTGTCCATAGTTGTCAATCATGGTCTTCTTTCTGGTTTTGCCATTCCAGAAAGCAAAGTGCGCCATGGCTTCCAAGATATTCAAGCCCTCTTTTGTCTTGCCAAAGACTGCACTCTTGCCATCCAACCACACAGTCTTGGCAGTGCAGATGAAAAACTGGAAACCATTTGTGTAGCGTCCAGTATTTGCCATGGACAAGGTGCCAGGTCTTGTATGCTTCAGGATGGAGTTCTCATCATCAAACTTCTTCCAGTAGTTGGACTTGTGCCAGTGTCATCATGACATGTGAAGTCACCACTCTGGCATATAAACCCTGGAATAACTCTGTGAAAACAGGAACTTTTATAGCCAAATCCTTTCTCTCCAGTGCTCAGAAAATGAACATTTTCTGTTGTCTTTGGAACTTTGCAAACAGCTGGAAGGAGACATGGCCCAAGTGCTCACCATTGACTATAATGTCAAAGAACAAGGTGGAGTTGACCATCACTGGCAGTGGTGACATCAGTGGAAGTGGCATCTGCAAAGTGCCAACAAATATTTTAAACAAACAAACCAATAAACTAATATTTCTTAAACCAATAAAGAATAAAAACTTTCCAGCCACTCATCAGGCATTTGTTCATAACTGCTTGGTGTCATTCATGGTGAGAGATTTTGCTGACACAATGATAGCTATGAACAATCCCTGCTTCCAGAAGCCTATGGTGCAGCAGGAGAGGTTTGTACCCACATTCATGGCATAGTGATGGAGAGTGTTGGTGCCAGAACAGAGATACACTGAGGCCTTTCTGAAGGGACCCAGAATGGAGCATCTTCAACTTCACGCATGTTCAAGAAGGCCTTCATAAAAGAAGTGACAAACATATGCAGATATCTGAAAGTTGAACACACACTGAGGCTTACACTGGACAGAAGACAGAAGGGTAGTGTCATCCCTGACCCTGAGGCCTTAAATCCCTATTGGGAAGTGAACACACTGACAGATTTTCACATACAAAAAAGAGATAAACAAATCCACTTAAAACTATGAGTGGTTGATTTATGTGACCACTCCTATGGATGCTTGCATACAAACAGGACACACAGAAGGATAATCTGAAATAGAAATATATTAGACATAAGGATTAACTGCATGATATTTACTAGTAAAAAGCTAAAACACCAATTTAAATTTAAACAGTTAACTCTGAAAAATAACGGAGGGGAGAGCCAATTGGAGAGAAGGCAATGAGCAAAAAAATCCAAGAGCCTCGGGATTAGATAAAATTAAAAAAAATGTCTGACTGGAGAATGACATACTTTTATAATCTCTTCACTTCTCCAGACATCCTCTATTTGTTACAAAGCTATCCCAGTCCCCAGTCTTGTGGCGTCTGGACCCTTGGGGTCACTTCCTAGCTGGTCACTTGCTTACACTCTCGCCTGGCCTCACAATGTGTAAGCCTCATTGAGCGATCCTTCTAGAATGTTAGCCAGATTATATAACTCTCCTTTTCAGAACCTTCCAACCACTTGCTCTCTTGCACATAATTAATTCTGATGTCCTCATCCTGGCTTCTAAAATAGATGACCTGGCCCATTACTAATGCACTGGTCTCATCTCCCACCTCTCTTCCTAGGTAGCTCTAGTCACACAGCCTGTGATCATTTTGAAATGTCTGAACCATACTCCCCTTTCAGGACTGTTGCATTGCTCTTCTATATATCCATGTGTCCTGCACCCTCTCTTCATTTAGGCTTTGCTCAAAATATCCTTTTTTCAAAGATTGTTTCTCCTAATGCCCTTATGAAATAGCATGCTCCTCAATGCTTTAGTTCCTTGCCTGCTTTACTTATCTTCATTCATTTATTTTGTTTCCTCTAACTAAAATGCAAGCTTCATGAGAGTGAGAAATATTTCATAAATAACTATTCCCTGTGCTTAAAACAGTGCCTTAAACATGGTAGACACTCAATAGATACACATTGAAGAAATGAATAAATACTTTTCAGAGCCCTTACTATGTAATATGCATTATCAAAATAAATCATAAAAATTTAAGAGAAGGGTATAATATTCAGTGCTTCTCAACAATTTAGACATGCAGCTCTTTTGCAGATTATTTCCCATTTATCCCTCTCTTCAGCAACGATTTACCTATAATGTTATTATCTGCCTACCGTGGAACCTATCACGCTCTGAACACACTTTGGAAACTGCTGTTCAAACAGATACCAAGGGAAGGGAACTATATTTACTTTCATGCCTGAAATAAGTCAGAGCTAAAAGGAGTAAAAGTGGTGTGCAGATCTATCTCAATGATAGTCCAAAATTGTGGGTGTGTGTGTGTGTGCACGCACTTGCATGAAGAGGGGACTCTGGGCTCTGAGATCTACAGAAAAAAAAAAAAAACAAACAAACAGAAAAATATGGCTGAAGTCACTGAACAAACTCATCAGAAAAAAGATTAGATTATTATAGAAAACAATGCTTAAACTGCTAAAATGCAAATTGTGATAGTTAATTTTATATGTCAACTTGACGGGGCCATCGAATGCACAGATATTTCGTTGAAAATTATTTCTGGTTCCAACACAGAGATGAGAAATGTTTGGGATGATCAATATGCTAATTACTCTGATCTGGTCACTATATATTATATGTACTGAAATATCACTATGTACCCCACAAATATGCACAATTATTGCTTGTCAATTTAAAAAATCAAAATAACCTACCAAATCAAGGATAAAGTAAAGATGTTTTCTAATAATAAATTATTCTTGGATGTGTCTGCAGATATTTTTAGGTGAGATTAACTTTGGGTTGGTAGACTAAGCAAAGCTGATTTTCCTCCCCAGGGTGAGTGGGCCTTAATCAATATGTTGAAGGTCTAATAGAAAAGAAGGCTGAGTAAGAAAAACTTCTTCCTGTCTGCCTGATTGTCTTTGAGTTGGGACATCAGTGCTCCTCTGCCTTTGCATTTGGACTTGGACTAGAATTTTACCATTGGTTCTTCTGGGTATCCAACTTGCTGACTCCAGATCTTAGGATTTCTCAGCCTCTGTAATGCATGAGCCCATTCCTTATAACTAAATCCCCCACCCTCTCTCTCTGTATACGTATGTATGTATATACACACACATGCAGACACACATGAGGACTTTAAAAAGGTTCATGGGAAATGGAGTTAAAAGATAAAGATAAAAAATACAAACTTTATTTCTCAACCTAAGCTCCATCAATTTCAAGACACTTTTGTAAGCAATGACACCAGCTGTGTAGTCCATCCCTAAAGAACTGAGAGTCCTAGGAATTTGATCACATTAATGTAGTCTTTTTTATATTATTAACTGAAGAAATATAAGTGTCCTTTACAGACAATTTAAGATTAAGAACAAAAAGATGTTAGAAGGAGAAAAATCAGGACTGTAAAATGAATGCCTAGTAATTTTCCATTGACACTTTTGCAAAATTGCCATTGTTTGATGAGAGGACAAAGCCGGAGCTTTATTGTGGTGGAGCAGGACACTCTGGCTGAGAATTTTATGGTCATTTTCCTGCTAAACATTTGGCTAAGTTTTTAAAAACACTTTCTTCATAAGCAGATGATATCATTCTTTGGCCTTCCAGAAAGTCAACAAACAAAATGCCTTGAGCATCCTAAAATCTGTTGCCGTGACTTTTGCCCTTGACCAAACCACTTCTGCCTCTTTGTAGCCATTGTTTTGATTGTGCTTTGTCTTTCTGATGATACTGGTAAAGCTATGTTTCATCTGTTACAATTCTCCCAAGAAATCCTTTAAGATCTTGATCGAACTTACTGAAAATTTACATTGAAAGCTTTGCTCTTGTCTGCAGCTGATGTGGGTACAGTAGTTTGGGCACTCAAGTGGAAAGTTTGCTCAACGTTAATTTTTCCATCAGAATTATGTATGCTGAATCAATTGAGATGTCTATGGTGTTGGCTGCTGTTTTTGATGTTAATCATCAGTTCTTTTCAATTAGGGCATAAACAAGACTATTTTTTTCTTGCAAATTGATGTGCATAGTCTGCCATTGCAGGCTTCATCATCAACGTAATCTTATTCCTTTATAAAATGAGTTATTGATTTGTAAACTGAAATTGCTAATTTATTTGGGGCATTGTTCCCATAAACATTTTGTAAAGCATCAAGATTTCACCATACTTCCACCGCCAAGTTTCGCCATGAATTTGATGTTTGTTCTTGCTTCAATATTAGCAGAATACATATCGCTTTGATAGAGGTTCTTCTCAAACTGCTGTCCTGTCCTTCTGAGTGCCTCAAAGTAGATCCTGTTCAGGTATGTTATAACAAACTAGTACGAGTTTATGTAGGTGCAAAAAATATTGAAATTTGTGCATAGTATTTTCATAATATACATTTTCCATGAATTTTTGAAGTCCCCTCGTGTGTGTGTGTGTGTATGTGTGTGCACACGCTTATGGATGTATGTGAATCTCTCTCTCTCTCTCTCTGTCTCTCTCTCTCTTTCCTATTATTTCCATTTCTCTGGGAAACCCACACTAATAGAGAAATTAAGAAAAGGAGAAAATAGAGCAAAAGGCATCCTCACAATGGATTGAATCCACAACTCTAAGTGAGAACTTTAAATCTCTATCCAGTGAAAAGTTGAAAATCCCCGTAAATACTCTGTAGCCCTGTAGCCCATCGCTTCTCATTCCAGACAGAAGTGATTTCTGAGTGCCATGGTTTTTGCAATATTATCTAGATTCTGGTCAGAGGAGAAATGCTAATGAGATAAGAAAGGGCTCAGGGAATGGGCAAGAAGAAGAGGAAGAAGGGGAAGAGAATGAAGATGGAGAAAGTGAAGGGAGGGAGCAGGACAATCCAGCAAAGGCCAGGCGGTTTCCTGCTCATTTTTCTCCTGTCAGTTTCTTAGCTTACTTTTCCAAAACAAATGGTTATTCTCAAAATTTATTTTTTCCTCCTCAGGAGACCCAAATAAAACTTTAGGGTTGGGAAGAGGGAGATTGCCACTTAGTTGGCCTGTAAACACCTCTGATTCCATAGTGGCCCCTCTATCATATCTTAATCACCATGGTGTTAATAAGATAATTTGATGCTGAATTATAAATATGAACGACAAGAGGAAAGCAAGGCTTGGTGTTAGGGAAGTAGGTACGTGGGGAAAGCACTTGGCCCAGAGAAGAGCAGGGCCAGATGGACCCAGATGGATTACGTGCCAGGCTCACTATGGTCCCACTGCTCTGTGGAGCGGGATGCCCAGAGCAGGGACGCCAAATAGCAACTGATCAGACTGTGAATCTGGGTTCTTTCAAATAGCCTTGTGACCTTGCACATTTCTTGCATTCTCTGTGCCTTGTATTTTATGTAAGCTTTGAGATGAGGATAATGATGCCTACCATTTATATTGTTTCATGACTATTAAATAGCATTAATACATGAGGTACCTAGGATGTGGATGGAGTATATTTCCTATTCAATAAACGTTAATTCATCCTTTCTTTATTGAAAGAATATTTTCATTCACTTGTTCAATTATTAATTTATTCAAAAATATTTACTGACCATATATAGGCACTGTTTAGAGCACTGATGATAACATGATGAGAGAAAGAAGAAAAGCAAAATCCAACTGTGTTTATAACAACACTTATTATTATTATTGAAATTGCATCTTCCATTTCTGAAATTGTTGAGTTTCCTAAAGGCCTAGGATTAGAAGATGGTCATTTCACTTTAACAGTGAGAAATGTCTCCATACCTTCACGTTGTTATTTCTTGTATCTAAAATACTTCCTTCATTCTTGTTTTTCCTGAATATTTTTCAGAGTTCCTCTCAAGACTGTTATATATACCAGTGCTTAACATTGATAGCATAGCATAGAACTAAAAAGACATGGTCTTTGCTCCCTGAGGTTTACAATCTATTTTTATATAGCCTAGAACCTAGCACCTAACACAGGACCTAGTAAATAATGCATGCTTATTGAGACAGCAAATAAGTTAATGACTGTTCCAAGGAAACTAAGAATGTCCAGATAATTGCAGCAAACACTGTCATAACAACAGTGTGACGTGGCAAGTCCATATAGTCTCAGGGAGGTGGGGTGAACATGGTGGTTCCCAGCCCTTCACACATGGGCTTCACTTGGAGAGCTTTAAAAGTTACTGATTTAATTGTCAGGAGTTTTGAAGACTCTCCACGTGATGCCAATGTGCTGTCAAGGTTAAGAATGGCTATACTAAAAAGGGTCATTGTGAAATTGTCCTACAGTTCTTTCTGAATTCTTCAGGCTTAATAGAGGGAGTGCTGCCCTCGTAGACTTTGGATGATTGCTCTTCAGGCCATGTACTATTGACTTGAGATCATCTCATCAGAATAGGGTGATTATGAATGTTATTATCCAAAATGGGATATTTAAAATATAAATCAAGTATACTATACATATTTAAGAATGCACCTAAGTGTACAATTCAATGCATGTAACCCAACAAACACATTAATGATACCGAAGTCCAGCAGCAGAAAGAATGTTAAGAACAACGAGACTCTGCTTCACACTCTGTTTCAGCTTGGTCTTCTTCAAGGGCGACCACTGTTCAAATTTTTAGTAGCAAGTGTTAGTTTTACAGATTTTTATATTTTACAGAAATGTAATCATTGTTCGTGCTGTTGTATCTGGCTACTCTCATTCAGTATTATGTTTGAGAGATGCATCTGTATCATGTGCTTAATTGAAGATCATTCACACTCGTTGCCGTATAATATTTTATGTCATGAATGTATCCCAGTTAATTTATTTATTCATTCTACTGTTGGGCATCTGGATAGTTTCCAACATTGGACTATGATGACTAATGTTACTATGGGAAATTTAATGCATGCATTTTGATGAACATAAATGAGTGTTTCTTTTGGGTGTATGCCTAAGTAGTAGCATTGATCATGGGCATACTCATGTATATGTTGAAGTTTGGAACAAAACTGCCCCTAATATTTTCAAAGTTGTTGTATCAATTTGTTCTACCATTTGCAAGGCAAGAGGAGAATTTCACTTACCTCACTAGCAGTTGGTATTACCAGTTTTTAGCATTTAGCAACTGCAATTAATTTTTATTAATAGCTTATTGTGGTTTAAATTTTCATTTCCTCAAATATAAAGTTGAATTTTTTTTTCATATGTCGGCTAGCCATTTGCAGAGTGTCTCTTATGAAATGAATGTCCAGGTCTTTTGCCTAATAGGTTGTCTTGTCTTTTTCTTCTTGATTTGTTAGTTTCTTTTTATACTTTTAAAATAAGTTTTATGAGTTTGTGAATACTTGTGTATTTAGTGTACACAAATTATTTGTTATATATATGCATTAAAATACCTTATTGCCATTCTATGGGGTGTCTTTTCAAAATTTTAATGGTATCTTTTGAGAAACAGAAGTTCTTAGTTTTAATAAATTTCAGCTTATCTTAATCTTTTGTAATTAGCATTTTTTAAAGAACTTGTTGCTTACTCCAAGATCAGAACACATTTGAGGGTAAAAAGTGGTGCTATAATATACTAGTACAAAAGGCATAAGCCAGAGTCTCCTCAGGATACCAAGACATCTGTTCATTCTAAACACATTCACCCCACTCTGAGCTACTTCAGACCAATGGGTATAGACCCTGGTGTCGTATTAAGATAACTTGAAAAGCTTTTAGAAACTATTGCTGCCAGGACACCATCCCAGATGAGTGAAGCATAATCTCCAAGGTTATGGCAAAGTGTGGTTAATCTTTATTTTTATTTGAGAGCTACTCAGGCAACTTTGTGATTTAGGAAGAGTAGATAACAACCACTCCAAACTACTGCTTCTCAAACTATAATGAGCATATGAATCCACTGAAGCCTTACTCCAAGATTCTGATTCAGTTTGGGGGGCAAGATGAGACAGAGCATTTCTAATAAGCTTGCAGATGATGCTGATGCTGCTGGTACACAGACCATCACTTGGGAAGAAGGGCGGTAGCACAGGTTTTCCTACTGGGCACTATTGACATTTTGGATTAGATAATTTTGCTGTGGGGGCATGTCCTATGCATTTAAATATTTTTACCAGCGTCCCTGGCACTAACTACTAGATGCCAAAGAATCCTCCAACATGTGAGAGTCAGAAATGTTTCTAGACATACTCTAAAGTCTCTTGGGTGGAAAATTGATCTTAGTTGAGAACCGTTTGTCTAAATCTCATAGACACATTTCCAAATTACTGAGAAACACAGGAACACCATGGTGCATCTCGGGTCACATTACCAAATAGTTGAGTAGAACAAATGTTATACAAATATTGTATGCTATTTCACTATTATGAATATATCACAATCTAGCCTGAAAAAGCCAAATTGGGTATGTCACATCTGGATTGGTTGAGCTGCTTAGATATTTATTTCCTCTAACTAAGATGACAAAATATGGCACCTGATTGGTGGGTACTTCTCTATTTTGGCTCCAAATATAGTAGGTACCCCTGAGAAGTATGGTAGAAGGAGAGAGGCTAGGTGAAAATAACCATTCCTTTCCAATGGCTTCAAAACAAGCAGATCTACCTCCCTCCCCAAAATCTCTGAATGTCTATTCTGAAAATTTTTTTAAAAAATGTATCACTTTAAGTCGTCAGCATATGAGATCTCAGAAAGCATTTTTTAGTATATTTACTTCAAGGTCCTGTAGACTGAAAACAACACCACCAACAAAACTCACTTACACACACATGAAAATGCTGCTCTACTTTGAGGGCTGGAGAAGATTTACAGGTGCACTATTTTTTCCTGCTATTGAAATTGTGTACCATGTGATTCGTATCATGACTATTTCCACAGCCACTCTTCCTTCTCTACTTCCCTGTGATGTCATGGTTGGCTCCTAGTTCATTCCATCTTCATGGGAAAATGAGATGCAGTGGTGCACAGGAAATAATAACCTACTTTCCTTGCCTCCCTGTACTTTAATTTTCCAGGGATCAAAATTCAAGGAAGTTCCAATGAGGTAGCACAATGAGCATCTTAATGGCCACAATCATTTCTATTAGATATCCACTATCCTTTTTTTTTTTTTAGGAGTGCTTCTTGCTACATTTATTTTACTTTTTTAAAGAAAGAAATAGTGTGCTAGATACAATAGAAATAATCAGAATTCTGAATGCCAAATGGGATTCAAAATACCTATGAATAATCTCCGCTTTATACGCTCTTAGCTTGGGCTTAGATAAGAGATCTTAGTCATAAAATAATACAAGAAAATTGATGTAAAGAAATTGTTCAAAATGTAAAGCCTATATCTTTTGCATTTGCAAGCCTTCAATTACCCTTACTTTGATAGTTTCCAAAGATACAATCATTTTTGAAAGATAAAGAGAAGGTCTAAAGAAAAGTCTTTGCAATGAAAACAACTCTAAAGTTTCAAAACCCAAATATACCAAGAGCATGGATTGCTTCAAGTTTTATCTATGCATTACTCAATCCAATTCAATCGGTATTGTTGAGCACCTATTATATGCCATTTTACATGCCGAAGAGGAAAAAGCCATTAAAATATACTCAGTTCATCCTCCAAGAACTTTACCTTTTAATATTGAAAATAAAACAAGCACCTAAATGACCATTATTATTATAGTCACCATCATCATCATCATTTTTATTATCACCAAAATATATATTAAATATATTATTTTATATATTTGTTAATCTACATTTCATATATGTATTAATATATTCTGCAGTCATCCAATATAGTCACATATAATATTTCATATATTTATTAATATATTAAATATAAACATAAGTAATATAGTTATGTTATATAATTATAAAATATTAGATATAATATATATTTAAATATGTCATGTCATAGGAAATGAACAGATATACGGCTACAGGTTTTATTAAAAAAATAAATAAATACATCCCAGCACTTTGGGAGACTGAGGTGGGCAGATCATCTGAGGTCAGGAGATCCAGACCAGCCTGGCTAACATAGTGAAACTCCGTCTCTACTAAAAATACAAAATTAGCCAGGCATGGTGGTGTGCACCTGTAATCCTAGCTACTCAGGAGGATGAGACAGGAGAATCGTTTGAACCCAGGAGGCCGAGGTTGCAGTGAGTGCGGATTGCACCACAGCACTCCAGTCTAGGCGACAGAACGAGACTCCATTTCACTAAATAAATAGATAAAAAACAATAATTAAAAAAAATACAAAATTTACGGGAAATCTTTAGCAGTAGATGCGATTTTAGACTGATGTTTATGTATTGCATAACTGCACAAATGAAGGGAGGAAAGACTTTGGGGCACTTCAGAAATTGTAAACAATAAAACCATGGTAGCTTTTTTGTGGAGTTAACGATGCCACGGTTAGATAGGCAAGAAAATTTGATGTGGCTGCAGGTGAGGGAAGGACAAAAAGAAACTAAGATGGCTTTGGGCACAGTCACTTTGGGCCTTAAACATCAGGATACATGGAGACTTTTACATGGTAGTCCCCCTGAGTGACGCACAATCTGAAGTGTACAGATGCTTTGGAATGTGTGTGCAAAGTGTCTAATTTTAAAGCCAATCTGTCAGTTATTGTGGTTCTCTGAACGGCAGAGTCTCACCACAGCTGCCTCTAATAAGCTCTTGTCAGAAAGCCTCATTTGCCACTTGCCTGAAACGCAGTGAATTGGACTCTCACATTTGACAGAAGATTCTGGAGCATGGAGGGACATCAAGTAGGAGATAGTAGTAGCTGGGCAGGAGCCCAGCTACACATCACCATGTGCAGACCCTTCGGGGAGCTTGGATGACGTAATCAGGTGAGCCTAATTGAATCAGGCATTACTCTTGGAGAAGGTCTTTGGTATAGACCTGGATGGAAGGGGGAACTGTCATCATTTCTGTTCTCTCTCTCAATTTTGTTTTTCCTTTTCAAGCAAACGGTTGAAGCCAGCAGCTACTTTTAGTTCCCTGTCTGAGAGTGAGTGATAGAGTACGTTAAGACATTGGTGGGGCTGGAGGTAAACTTAAGTGGGAGCCTTGGTATAACTCCATGGAGCTGGTCAGGGGCAGGAGATTGGAAGCAACATTACAGAGAACAAGATCTAGCCCAAATTTTCAGGGCTGTAATTTCAAGCACTGCAGCTCATAGACTCTTACATAAATAGCAGCGAGGGAGCATAAGGAGGAAGCTAAGGTCTAGGGCTGATTTCTTTCTGATTTAGATGCATAGCTTCAAGAGGCACCATGACTTTAAGTCAATTTCATAGGCACTGAAGATCCCAGTTGATGCACCCAGGCAGTCTTGAGTTTGGTGGGCATTTTAGGAGTTGATCTCAGATTTATCAGTCTAAAGAATTTTGAAGTTATTTTCCTCTATATATCCATCATATATATATATATATATATATATTTTTTTTTTTTTTTTTTGAGACAGAGTCTTGCTCTGTTGCCCAGGCTGGAGTGCAATGGCGCGATCTTGGCTCACTGCAACCTCCACATCCCAGGTTCAAGCCATTCTTCTGCCTCAGCCTCCCAAGTAGCTGAGATTAATTTTTGTAGTTTTAGTAGAGATGGGGTTTCACCATGTTGGCCACGCTGGTCTCAAACTCCTGACCTCAGGTGATCCACCTGACTCGGCCTCCTAAAGTGCTGGGATTACAAGTGTGAGCCATCGTGCCTGGCCTTCTTATTTTTTAACACCAGCCTTAAACCTTAGTTCACATTAACTTTTGTCCCAAGAAAATGTTCCTTTTTTCACAGTGAAGAATAATGATGATAGTTATTCTTTTGATCAGATATTTACTAGGAACAAGATCCCACACATACACAATATAATTTAATGATGTGTGTGTATTTGATATAATTTAATATTCAATGTAATCCCTCAATGTAGGCAATATCCCAAATGTGTGAATGAGTAATGTGAGACACTTGGAGGTTATGATACTTGATTGAGTTCCTACAATTTTCAAGGAGCTGAAAACAGGCATTTGAATCCAGATCTGTTTGCCCACATACCCCATGATGTTTATTTGCATTTGTTTGTTTTATGCTGTGCTGCCTGTTATGTGCAAGTGGGTTAATCAATACCATGGCTTGTTGATATATCAAGGTTCAGAGAGATGACTAGAAGGGATCCTATCAGTGAGCTCTGCTTTAGTGAAGAGAACTAAAAACAGTTATTTGTAAATGGTTTTCACAACAGCTGTTAAATGATCGTCTTTTCACATTTTTAAAATAGATCAACCCTGAATACAAGTGGGTTATGGAAAATGAACATTGGCAGAATGTGATCAATTTACTGTGGAGACACTAACTAGACTCAGCTAAACGCCTTCTAGGCATGAGCTCCAGAGGAGACTGCTGCCTCCAGTAAGCCAGGAACTATGGAATAATATGATTCCTTTAATTAGAAACCTATATTGGTCTAGGAAAATGTACACAGGGAAAGAGAGGCAAAGACAAAGGAGAAATCAAACTTCAGACACACAGACCTGGAGATCAATAACTGCAACGTGGTTCCTGAATTGCAATTAATTCTGTAAAGAGAAAACAGCCCTTGTGGATAAGTGGGGCTGGGGTGAGTGCTCCTGCTTCCTAGAGAAGCACTTGAAGCTAAACTCAGGGAATTGGTTGCCAGTCAAAATCTCAGGAAGAAATCAGATGTCAATCAGTGTCGCAGGAGTGAAGCCTCAGGAAAAGGCAATTCCATCAAGCTACTAGAGATGATTGGCCAAAGCTGGACCAGGCTAGTAGCCAAAAGCAGGAGTAGTGACCTGGCAGCCAGGACTTTGGCTCCCGTAGAGAGAGTAACGTCTGTGAAAGGTGGTTGTTTGCAGTGGCTGCCTACCACTTTCAAAAGCCTTCACACCACCCCCTTAACTTTGCTTTAAAGTAATTCCCCCTGAAAGTGAACAATCTTAAAAATTATATGCCCTTACCATCTCCCTCCACATATGCATAACATGCATCTAAGACACACAAAAGTTATCTTTTTAGAGATTATAGCCAAGGCAATCTTGAGATAGAGTACAGAGCCATCATATGCAATACGCGTTTGCATAATAAATGCACAAATGGGTGGAAACAGAAAGAACCATGAACTTGCTGCTACTGCTGCTGCTGCTGCTGCATGTGTGTGTGCGTGTGTGTGTGTTTGTGTGTGTGTGTGTGTTTCCCAAAACACCTTAGTGAAGCAATGTCCTAAGACCTATCAAAACCAGAAGGGCCTGCAAGAGCCACCTTTAGTTGTGGGAATACTTGAAGTTTGGGATAAACAAGCTTACATTTCTTGAATAAATCTAAAAAAAGACAAATATTCACAGAAATTCTCAAGTTTAAATTCATTTGCAGTTATAGTGAACCAGCTCCTAATTTGAAAACAAAATATTAATAATAACAGTAACAATTAAACACTGATAATAATAACAGCAGTTATTAAATTCTTATTTTGTACAAAGTACTTTATGCTGCACTTAACAGACATTTTCTTGGTTCATACCACAGTCCTACAAGGTAGGTATTATTATAACCCCTTTCTACTGATGAAATTGAGGTGCAGTTAGATTAAGTGACTCACACAATGCCACTTAAATTAATACATGGTGAAGCTAGATTTTCCTCCCATTCAGTCTAATGCCAGAGCCCAAATGAACTGGGGACAAAATAAGACAAATGTTAGGAACATTGTCCTCATATCTCTACCCTCTGCAAGGTCAGGAGAGGCAGGAATTTTTTAGAAAAGTCCATTCTTCAGTGGCCTCTTCTTTTTTTAACTTCTTATGTGTGGAATAGATCTATTCATGCTCACTAACCCCACTGAACCTGCGACTGGAACATCTGGATGTGAGTAAGCTGTCGAACTGAGTAAACGCTCATTACTTCAGGGTCTACCATGTCATTTGGGATAAGTATCCATCATTTCTTCTTGTTTTTCAGAGTGAGGTTCATCTGTACAATCCAAAAAGGGATTTCTACAGAAAACCCACAGGAAACGGAATTGACCTCTCCCTAGCTACATACCTTGCAAGCTTTTGAGGGTGTTATAAGTTGGGGATGAAAAAACAAAGATTGAGCCCTCCATTCACAGTCACAATGAACTTTTCAATCAAGCAAAACCCTAGATGTGTGCAATTCAATAGGAATTGTACACTTTATAATGGCTATATGAGTTCTGTAAAAGAATACTACAAACTTTTCCTCTTTTCTGACTAAATCCTTATGTTTTCAATACCTTCAACCATTAGGGATAATGGATAAGAATAGGAACCAATGGAAATAAATTCTAAATTTAGGCTTAAGTGACCACTTTGAAGCTCTCTTTAGAATTGAGGAGTTAATATCCCAGAAATATTTTAGTATGTGTTCAAATCAAAGTGTGTCCCCTGGATGAATTTTAGTTGCAGAAATTTGGACTAATGCCTCCTTCTGTTGAACGGGGAAGGTGAGGAATACTTCCCAGAAGCAGCCTCAAAAGATTACTCTATTTTGACCCTGAAATTTACAATGAATTGTTTCGCATTTTATCTTAATAAGAAAGAAAAATACCCCGAAGTTTATATTTCTTCCATATCCACCCACAGCAGGGACTCATAAATGCCTGCTAATGAAATTAAGGAGAACTATGTGTTTAGGCTCTATTAGCCCTAAGCACTGAAAAATAATTAAATTAAATGCTTAATGAGAGAATTTTTTTAACTTGGTTCTAAAATGTTTAGATTATGGGAACATTTTTGACCTTACTGTATCTGCTTCATTTGGACTGAAACTTTTGCATTATATTTGCACAATGAGTGTTTGATGATGATGAAAGCCAAATAGTCTTGAGTATTTCAACAACAGCAAGAACAGCAAAACACTCATGGTGCATGTTCCATTTTTTATTGTCAATGCCCGTGAACTATTATCCGGCAAAATCAGCAATGTGAACTGAGAAAACAATCTTTGTCTTTGTCTTATAGGCAGGAAACAATGACTGTTTGAGAACTTTTGAATCCAGGGTTTATTTTAGAACCATTAAAATATAACTTTATGTAAGTTTTCAAGTTGCATTGAATTTTATTGACCTTTCTGTAAAATTCAGATGAAAATGTTGAAGATTTTTCAAAAAATAGTCCTCTGCAACCAGATTTCAGCCTTTAACGCCAGTGGGATCGCTACTTTCCTCAATCACTGTTCGCTATTATTTCACTTGTAATGAGAGTGAGGTCATTACCCATCAACAGCCCAGAGTGTAAATCTGGTGAGCAAAATTGTTTCGTTTGGCTTATTTCGTGTTTGAAAATTGAGATATTTTACTTAAAAAAACTTTGTAAACACTCTAAAAAACCGAAATATCTGGATGGCCGGGCGCGGTGGCTCACACCTGTAATCCCAGTACTTTGGGAGTCCAAGGTGGGTGAATCACGAGGTCAGGAGATTGAGACCATCCTGGCTAACACAGTGAAACCCCGTCTCCACTAAAAGTACAAAAAATTAGCCGGGCGTGGTGGCGGGCTCCTGTAGTCCCAGCTACTCCGGAGGCTGAGGCCTGAGGCAGGAGAATGGCGTGAACCCGGGAGGCGGAGCTTGCAGTGAGCAGAGATCACCACGCTGCACTCCAGCCTGGGCGATTCCGTCCAAAAACAACAACAACAACAACAACAACCTGAAAGATCTGGAACAGTGGGTTCCTGGATGACAATAATTCGCTGGAAATGAGAAATAACTGAACTGAGAAGAGTAAGGTCTTCTGTTTTTCACAGTCCCTACTTCTCCCTATTATCTTATCTTTGGGCCATTTTGCTCATTTACAATACACATTTGGGCCATTGTAGTCATTTGCATTTGGCCACTGTGTACTTCTCTACTTTTCTGTCTTTATGTTTGACACCCCTTTGGTCTTCCATTTTGTTTTTTGCTTTTATCCCCTCTCTAATAGATGCTTTTTCAGTCTTTTTGAAACATAATCTTATTCTTTTTTGTATCTTTGCATAAGGGATATTTATACCCTTTGCATTGAATTGATTTTGTCAACTGTCTTCATACATTCAGCAAGCATTCAGGGAGCACGGGGCGTGCGTCAGGCATTCTGCCAAACATTGAGACTTTAGTGGTAGGCGAAACAAGTGCAATTGCCCCGCATGTGTCTGGGATGTGTTCCCAGTATTATTTGATCACACCACTGTTAAAGCACTCTGATTAGGCTTGTAGATGTGAGAACAAATTGATGGATTCTAAGTCACTAAGTCTCTCGGTAACTGATGTTTACTTTCAAGCGGAGGACAGAATTGTAGTTCTCTTCCTCACTGGTGTTGGGTATGGCCATTGGACTTGTTTTGGGTACTAAAATGTGAGTGGTGCTGATGGGTGTCACTTTTAGGGCAAAACATTAAAAAGCAGTGAATCATTTGCTGCATTCTCTATCTGCCCATAGTGACCAGCAAAACTGGTGGCCCTTCCAAAAACCTAGATCCTACAATAGGATGATATAGAGTTGAGTCCCTCGATGACCCAGGATGGACATGAAGCTCTGAGTAAGAAACAAACCTTGTTATTTTGAGGTCTTGAGATTTAGCTTTCCATTGTGTATCCTAGCCTATCCAGACTGCTACAGTAAGTGCTTCTTTAAACTATAGACAAAAAATATATATATATTAAGATTAAAACAGTCATAATCCAAGAAATACATTTTATAATTTAGAATGATTAAACTTCTCATTTACTGTGGTTACATTAATTGAAAACAGGTTTAAATACTATGATTGTAGTTTCTTAAATTAACTATCATTCACAATGGTGTCTTTTGATAGACTGAGTCCTTCGACCTTTATTTAAATAGTAACATTTTCCTTTTTATAAAATCATTCATCTATGTACTTAAATTAGAGAAATATTCTTATTGGTGCAAAGGTCTTTTATACCAACATTTAATTTTATTTTTCAGATAAATTTTAATGGAATATAAAGTATATGCAGAAAATGTCATAACTCATAAAAGCCAATAAATGTTTATAAAATGAGCCCAGCCTAGTTATTACCATCAATAATAATCATACAAAATTACCAGCATTCTCTCTCCTTAAAACTTCCCTTTTACCACCTCTTCCAATCAATACCCTTCCTGCTCACTTCTACCCAGACTTCTAGCACCATAGATGAGTTCTGCTAATTTTTAAGCTTTGTATAAATAGCATCACACTGTATCTACTCTTTTGTGTTGGATTGATTTTGCTTAATTTTATCTTTGTAAGATTCATTCATCTTGCATTGTGTAGCTAGTGTTCCTTCATTCTCAATATTGTATTGTAGTCCATTGTGTGAGAGTGCCATAATTTATTTATTCCACTACTGATGGGCATTTAGACTGTTTTCAGCTTTTTACTACTAAAAAATCATGTTGCTGGCTGGGTGCAGTGGTTCATGCCTGTAATCCCAGCACTTTGGGAGTCTGAGGTGGGAGGATGGTTTGAGGCCAGAAGTTCCAGGAAAGTCTGGGCAACATACTGAGACAACATCTCTACAAAAAATTAAAAAAAAAAAAAAAAAAGCCAGGCATGGTGATGTGCGCCTGTGGTTCTAGCTACTCAGGAGGCTGAGGTAAAAGGATTGCTGGAGTATAGGTATTTGAGGGTGCAGTGAGCTGTGATCTTTCACTGTACTCCAGCCTAAGCAACAGAGCAAGAACATCTCTAATAATAAATAAATAAGTATAATATAATAAAATAAGTAATATATAAATAAAAATGTGTTGCTCTGAACATTCTAGAAAATGTACATTTTGTACATGTCTTTTAGTGAACATATGAACATTCTTATGCGTATGTACATTTGAGCTCGGAGTAGAATTACTGGGTAACAGGACATAGAAGTTCAGCTGAAGAGGCTACTGATAAGCAGTTTTTCAAAGTGGTTGTACTATATAATATTTCTACCACAAGTGTGGAAGATTTCCAGTTACTGTAAATGCTCGTCAACACTTGCTATTGTCTATTCCTTCATATTCTCCTTTCATCTCTTTCTTCCTTCTTTCCTTAGGCCCTTTCTTCTTCCTTTTTCCTTTCCTATCGTTTTGGGTAGGTTGTGATATATATACTTTTGTGTTAATTTCTCTGATTACTAGTGAATTTTAGCATTTATTTATGTATTTTCCCCATCTAAAAAATATTCCTTGCCTTTTTCTTATTGATTTGAAAGAGTTCTTTATATATTATGAATAAGAGTTCTTTGTTAGATATATACATTGCAAAGAACTAAAGAAAATATCATCAACCCCTTACTCAGGTTGAAATCACCTTTGCAAAAATTATAACTGAGAAAATTGTAACAGTGAAAGAGATCTGACCTAATTACCTCCATCTTGCTTCTCATCTCCACGCTGTCCTTGTTCATTCCCTGGTGTAGGCTGAACTAACTTTGGGAGAATCTTGGAGTTCACAGTCTAATTTTGAAGCAAAAATGGTAACAAACTCCCCTCCTGCTTGAGGGCTAGGCTGCCTTTGCAGAACTAACAAATTAGCCACCAGATTAGCAATTATGGTTTAGAAATCCTGCAGCTGGAGACTGCAAGATTCTGAACCTCCTCAAATTGCTCCTGGGGATAATATCACTATCGTAAAACCTAAGAGCAGTGCTAGAGATATTTTCCAGACCCCGTACTCGATGGATCACCACCCAGATTGATAAACTGGCTCATCCGGTCTCACGGCCCCCGCCTAGGAACTGACTCAGCACAAGAGGACAGCTTCGACTCCCTATAATTTCATCTCTGACCAGACCAATCAGCAATCCCCACTTTCCTACTCCCTACAAACCAAATTATCCTTAAAAACTCTGATCCCCAAGTTCTTGGGGGGATTAATATGAGTAATAACCCCATCTCCCACATGGTGTGGCTGGGCTCACATCAATTAAACTCTTTCTTTACTGCAATGCCTTGGTCTTAGTAAGTTGATTTTGTTTGTGCAACAGGCAGGAAGAACCCATCAGGTGGTTACAAGATTCCAATATTAACATAATGCTATATATATATGTTATATATATATATATATACACATATATACGTATATATATATTTCTTCCTCTGTGCTTCATTTAGACAGAGAATTTTTATGATAGAGAGTTTAAGTTTTATTGTTGCCCAGTTTATCTTTTTTGTTTTTTCAATATGATTAGACCTTTTAGTGTCCTGTGTAAGAAAACTTTTTTCTGCTCCTGAAGTCACAGGTATACTCTGCTAAGCTTTCTTCTGCTTCAGTTTGGAGGAAAACGTATACTGATCTTGTTGTTTCAATTCCCAGACATTTACCAGGTGGCAGTGTGGATATTAAGTAAACTTGTGGATAGAACTATAGACATATGTATTATTCCCTTCAGGGTTAAACATTTCTGTTTGATTTGATTATTCAGTTGTATATTTTTTGTTTTGTTTTATTTTGTATATACGTTTTGCTCTTGTTGTAGTGACATGTTGTTATTTTAGACTTACTAAAATGATAAATTCCAAGATGCACGTTAGGGTTTAAAGAGAGGTATCATTTAAAATTTCAAACCATAGCAAAATAATTATCCATTTAACCCAGCTCAGCATACTAAGTTTAAGGCTGAAGTCATGAATTTGCAAATTGATATTTTGCCTGTCTTTACCTTACTTGTGCCTATGACTCTTGTAACAATGGGAAGGAATTTGGGTTAGATGATGACAGTTTCTGTGTATTCCTAGATCCTATCAACCATGGACTCCTTATTAGCCTCTGGTCCTCAAGTTCTGAAGAATATATGTCTTATTGCTCCAGTGAAATTTCTGCTAAATGAAGAAAAATCAGTAAGGAAAAGGAAAATAAAGATTGCTTGATTCACTGGAGAATAAACTTTATGGGGAACTAGAGTTGAATGAGAAAGAAAGTAAGAACATCATCTTTGTGGTATAATCATTTATTAATAAAGCATATGGAAATTAAATGAACTAGACTAAACAGTTTTTTCTTTCTACCACATCCCATGAAAAACTTTATTATCTTACACTGAGAGAAAGCCTTCCTGCAATATGCCCAAATATTTACTTTCACATTAGGAACATTTGAACCCTTTTGACATTTTCTACAAACCTCAGAGCATCCATTTAAAGCCAACTGCCTCACTTCTGCCTTTTAATTTCTTCATGCTGTAATTTAACACTAGAGTTACTTTTCTGATGTATTTGGTATGAATAAATTACATTCTACAAATGTTTCAAACATTCAATAGGCTGTAACCAGTCATCATTTATCTATGAGTACCCTTTAGAAAGAACAAAATGATCTTCATTTTTTTTGATTTGTAGAATTTAAATCTTAAAAATGCGTAGTTATGTAAGTGCAAGATGAAGGAGTTCTCTCATTGCAAATTTCTAATCCTCCTGCCAGGGGATTATAAACTCACATACTGTTATACAGTTCTTCTGTATACCAGGGTCTTATAACCAACTGGAAGATTAAACGTATTTTTTTCTCTCTTTATATATGTTTGAATCATGGGAGTCCATTAGAAAAATACAGCTTCATTGGAATTAGGAGAAAATATACCCTTTGTTCAACATTTAAGATTGCATTTCCAATTCACATATAATTGCTTATACAATTTTCAGTCTCCCACAACCCTAATAAAAAAAGGTTTTATATTCTATAGCTGTGCATTTCAAAAGACAATGTCAAAACATTCAGTAGAACAGAACTTTCTTATCGCTCCCTGCAGACTCTGAGCACCAGTGTGGCATGGGCAGAAAAGGGCTTAATTATAACAGTTTCTTATTACAGAAACCTAGGTGGTTGCCACATGTGGCAATGTTAACAGACATGAAAAATGTGGACCTTGTTTCTTTCTGTTTATTTTTCCAAGATGTTTGGGGAGGGCAGTTGCACCAGGGATCAGAGTCACCACCTTTAGGGCACCCCTTAGTGATCACTAAATTTACATTAAAATGAACTATAGTAGGATTTAAACAGTCTACATCCTGTGTGCCACTGTATTTAGTGGGTTATTTAGTAGACCTCAAGTTTTAGTTTAAACCAAGACATATGTGTGTGTTGGGGTGGAGGGAGAGGGATTTTTTTCCCCTGAGCCTGGGCTTTAATGAAAATAGGAGAAGAGAGGCGGCCTCTTCCCTTTTCTGTTGACTAAGGGAAAAAGTAGGAGAAGGATCAGTGACTTTGTATAATGAGGACCTGGATATTTGGCCATGGAAGTGGCCCTGCTACTTGGGCCTGTTCCAGTATCTACAATGCATTTAAAAAAAGAAAGAAAGAAAGAAAAATTTTTAAAATGTTGGAATGTTCTCCCAGTAGTAGACCTGACTCAGGTCAAGCATACCTGGTTCTCAACTTTGGTCAAGGGTACCTGGTTCTAGATCTAGCTCTATCATAATGGTTCACAATGTGAGGCCTCGGGCAAGTCATTTCTCCTCTCTGGCCCCAATTCAATCATTATATTAAAATGGGAGGGAAGAATGATGGTTCATCTTCTGAGGTTCCTTCTGGCAGTGTGCCAGGTACTAACAGGTATCTAGAAAATGCTGGGGCCTTGCCTGATAACCAGGGGTCATGACTGAGACAGGGTAGTAGACCAGCCCATATCAACAACATGAGCCAGACAAAATGCTGTGTGTACAGTGATGTCGCATGGGCTGGACTCATTCTTGGAGTTTAGTGTTATTTCTGATTGTCTGTAAAGATATGCCTGGGAAAAGTAAACATTAGGAGACTGACTCCTCAATCTAGGGAAGGATTAAGGTGACCCATGACTGAAGCAGATTCAGATTCAAAGAGTGTTGTCTGTTAAAAGCACCCATTTCCACCCTTGAAGTAGTGTTACAACACTGCTAACCTTATCAAGATGACTGATATTAGCTGTCGGCAAGCTCATCACTTTTCTCCCCCAGCAGTGCCTTATTTGGGCTCAACTAAAAGTGGGCCAATGATAGAGCCAGGCGCAGTGGTTCATGCCTGTAATCCCAGCACTTTGGGAGGCTGAGGCGGGCAGATCACCTGAGGCTGGGAGTTGGAGACCAGTCTGACCAACGTAGAGAAACCCCGTCTCTACTAAAAATACAAAAATTAGCCTGGTGTGGTGGCGTGCACCTGTAATCCCAGCTACTTAGGAGGCTGAGGCAGTAGATTTGCTTGAACTCAGGAGACGGAGGTTGCAGTGAACCAAGATCATACCACTGAATTCCAGCCTGGACAACAGAGTGAGACCCTGTCTCAAAAATAAATAAATAAAAAATAAAAGTGAGCTGGTTCTCCATTGCCTGTGTTTGATGTGTTAGTCAAATTATGCATCAAGTCAGCCAGTATAAAAAGCTTCCCCCAGACCTTCTAAAATGCCAGCCCCACATGTAGCTGCATAATAATCTGACTTACTTTTTTTAAAAAGTTTAAAATGGTCGGGCACAGCAGCTCATACCTATAATCCCAGCAATTTGGGTAGTAGAGGCGGGCAGATTGCTTGAGCTCAGGAGTTTGATACTACCCTGGGTAACATGGTGAAACCCCATCTCTACCAAAAATACAAAAATTAGCTGGGTGTGGTGGTGCACACCTGTACTCCCAGATACTTGAGAGGACCTCTTCAGCCTGGGAGATCAAGACTGCAGTGAGATGTGATCTCACCAGTGCTCTCCACAGAGCAAGACTGTGTCTCAAACAAACAAACAAACAAAAGTTTACAAATTGAGGGAAATAGAAGAGAAGGAAGGACTCTGGTGCAATAAAAAGAAAAGTTCTAAACCTGGATTTAGAAGATTAGCATGAAACCCCAGCATCCCGCCTTCTCCCACATTTCTCTCTCTCTTTCCCCTTCCTTTCATTCCCTAACAATCACTGTCATGCTTATTTTCACCTTATTTTATTTGCCACTTGTGCCAGGTGCTGTCATGGGCAAGATGAGGGCAAATGTTGAACAAGAGAGATATGTCTCTGCCCCCATATGACTTACCATTCAGTGATAGAGACAGAAAGCGAGACCATTCAAAATGATTGCAAACTATCTAAGATGACAGATGATCTCAGAGTGAAGTACAGGGTCTTAGAAAATGGACAGGGTGAAGCGGAACTATGGGATTCTTAAAATCCTTTTAACAAGACTTTATCTTTTCAGGGAGGTCAAGAAATCTCTGAGGAAGTGGGCATTTAAAGGGATACCCACTCTCTAAGAAGGAGCCAGTGTCAGCTCTCCAAGCTCATCAGAATCAGGGACATTTCAATTTACTTGAGGTTTAATTTAATTTAGGTTGTCTCAATCACTTATGCGAATGTCTTTAGGTAGTCAGCACATATGTAACTGGTTATCTTTCCTGATGTAGTTGAGATTTTTGCTTTCTTCTCTCACTGGTGGTGAATGAGGCTTTTACTTCCACAAAAGACTTATATGCTCTGTCCTTTCCTAAATTCATGTCCAAAAGGAAGCTCATAACTCCCATGGCCCTTGTTATAATGTGAGGGTGCTTCTAGGCCTCAGAGGCAGGCATCAGGAAACAGAATCTCTCTTTCTGACACTCTGCTGTCCTCCTTCCACCAGCCCAAGGTAGGTCTATAATCCAACTTTGGGTAAAAAGATGCTCATTCCAGAGAGGGTCTTGCTCCATATACTAGAGGAAGGAATGCTACACAGAGAGGCCAAGAAAATTCTGGCAGGCCTTGCTGGGTTTCGATCACATGATTTTTCTCCAGTGGCATTTCTGTATGGTTGTTGACCATGCCTATATAATGAAGCCTACATAGAAACCTGAGAAGGTGGGGCTCAAGAGCTTCTGGATCGCTAAACACATGGAGGTTCCTGGAGGGTGATGAACCCAGAGAGGGCATGGAAGCTCTGTGCCCCTCTCCCCATACCATGCCCTAATCATTTCCTCATCTGTATCCTTTGTCGTATACTTTATAATAAATTGGTTATTATAATAAAGTGTTCTGTGAGCCTCTCTAGCAAATTAATCAAACCCAAAGAGGGGGTTGTGGGAAACCCAACTTGAAGCCTGTCATACAGAATTTCCAGAGACCTGGACTTGGAACTGGTGTGTCAACGGGGGGAATGTCTTGAGACTGAGCTCTCAACCTGTGAGATCTGACACTCTCTCCAGGTAGACAATATGAGAATTGAACTGGAAGACACCCAGTTGGTGCCTGCTGCAGAAGTAACTGTGGTGGTGACAAGAACCCCTCCCCACTCCCCATTTTTTAACAGAAGTCATCTGTATTGATTATTTTTATGTTGGTGTGGCAGTGAGGGAATAGCACAGTTTGAGTTTTTTTTTTTTTTCTAAACAGAAATGTACTGAGTATTTTAAATACACAATTTTGTTTAATGTTTGCACAGCCATGTAAGATATTTACTATCATTTTCCTGTTTTGCAGATGACAATACTGTTACGAAATGATGAAGTTACTTGTTCAGAAGCTAGTAAAATATTGAACCTGGATTTTGCAACCAGAAATGTTTGAAGCTGGCATCTACATATTTAATTTAATTCATTGCATATTTCTTCATTTTTATCAGCTTTTGATTTTTTCTGAAGCCCAAGAAGGGGAAATTGACTTGCCTTATGTGGCAGGACTTTGTGAGAATAGTGTCCTCATGTCTCCAATATCCAGTAATCGTGTATGGAAATAAATAAATAAAATTTAAGATGTAAATTTTCTCTCTCTGTCTTTCTGTGTGTGTGTGTGTGTGTGTGTGTCTGATTGTCTCATCTAGGTAAACAGATATATAGATGATGTTTAAGCTATAATTAAGACGTTAAGGTAAATGTTTAAGCTATATTTATATTTATCATTTGGATAAGTTTATAGATAGATTTAATGATGTATTTTATGCACGTATATTTTTATTTTATGTAGTTCAATTGATCATTTTATTTTCCTTCATAATTGGAGCTTTGTTTTCAAGATTGAAATCCAGTCTCCAGTGCATTCTAGCTGTGTGACTTTTGGCAAACAGCTTAAAGTCTCTATACCCATTTTCCCATATGTAAATGGAGTTAGTTACATCATGTGTCTACTATGTGGTAAGCAGTTGATAAGATGTACATAAAATAGCCTCTTCTGTGGTCAGCAGACAGAGAGTAGACATCAATAAATGTGAAATTAAGTTATGGTGAACTCATAAGGCAGGCTTGAATGGAAAAAGAATATGCAAGGAGGGTCTGAGGAGGAAGTGTGGATGGAGGGCAGTGGTGAAGAGAAGGCATAACGCTTTTTTTTTTTTTTTTTAACCAGCTGCTCTGTATTTTTTAGTGTGTCTTCCCAAGCTGGAGGAATTGCAGGAACTCTAACAACATAAGACCTTCCCCCAAATTATGAGCAGATTTCCTTGCAGTTTAGTAGACTGACAACGACTGGTCATCTCTGACATCTGTTCTTTCTCTGATTCTCTAAACCAATTTATCTGTACTGCTCTTCCAAAATGTATCTCTTCCAACCTTTGTGACTAGGTGGATGCTCCCGTAAGAAAACGTAAGTTCCTTAAAGACACGGTCAGTGTAATCACTTTGTTCCCTCGCTGCCCTGAGCATAGGGTTATGCTTTCCCACAGAGGAGGTGACTAACAAATGCTGGCTAACTGAATACAGAGTAATTATTTTTTAATTACCTTTGTTTTCTCTTCCTCTGCCTTTGGCTTAGAGTTACCATCACACTCTTCTTTTTTTTTGTGCAGTTCAACTTTCTTTGTGCCACGGCACCATAACATTGTTTATAGAGTGTATATCCAGGTTTTCAGTCATTCAGCTGGCCATGATATGAGCCTCGTGGTAACCTTTTGTCTGGTTTATACTTTGTCACAAATTGACTTGCATGGCCTTTGATAAGCTACTGCCCCTGTCTGAAATCGCAGCTTTCTAATCTGCAAAATGAGATAGCATACTCGCTACTTTTTAAGATCATTCATTATCTAAATTCTATGACTTTGGGCTGATCACCTTTATCCCAGAAGTAAGCAGGCTCTGAAATAAATAATTTATGAGGACACAAATATTCTGCTGAAAAGGTGATGCTTATAGATTCCTATGAGACAGATCACAAGGCATGAGGTCTCATGGCAACTTTCTGAATTTCTCCATGTCTGGATCTTGCCTGGCTCTTTTGGTTACAGTCCTCTTTCCAAAGACAATAGCAAAACCTCAATGAGTGCTGTCGTGTGCCAGACAACCTCCTCACTAGCCTTATAAAAATAATAATAAAAAAATTCTTGGATACGTTCTAAGTGGTGAGATACACATACTACGTAGACACTTCATTTTATCTGGAAAACAAAAGTTTAAAAGGAGAACAAAATGTATTTCTGACCATACTCATTCCATTCTTCACTTCGTATGCCACTAAATTCAACACAGAGAATAATGGGTTAGCTAGGAGCAAAAAATAATCTCTGATCATTGGAAATTTTGGCATACTTGGTTCCAGCTCAGTCACTGAGTTAATGTTTTGCTTAACATTTTTTTGACTCGGCTTTCTTTCTGTAAAATGGGGATAATGATGCTTTACTTTGTTCCTGAGGACATTGTTACACAGGACCACTGGAGAGAAGGGATCTGACTCTGGATTCTGTCTTTATCTCTTGCTCTCCATGTACTCAGGACTAATTTTTCTGAACCTTCTAAAATGGTGACCTCCATCTCATTGGATTGTTGTGAGAATTAAAAACAAACAAACAAACAAACTGTAGTTTAGTTTTGACCACTGGGCTGGTGTTCAACAAATAGTAGTATTTTAAAATTTTTTTATTTTTATTTTTTTTGAGATGGAGTCTTGCTCTGTTGCCTAGGATGGAGTGCAGTGGCGCTATCTCGGCTCACTGCAACCTCTGCTTTCTGGGTTCAAGCGATTCTTCTGCCTCAGCTTCCCGTGTAGCTGGGACTACAGGCGCGTGCCACCACGCCCAGCTAACTTTTGTATTTTTAGTAGAAACTGGGTTTCACCATATTGGCCAGGCTGGTCTCAAACTCCTGAACTCGTGATCTGCCCACCTTGGCCTCCCAATGTGCTGGGATTACCGCACCCAGCCCAAATGGTAGTATTAATTGATACACAGAGATCATGCCCAGCCTGAAAGACTATATTTTCCTATTGTTAAACCCAAGATATGGAGCAAGATGACTGTTGCTTTAGAAAGCAGGAGGAAGGACGCATGATGTGGTCCCGTTGCTTCTTTTTTTGAGATCTAGAAGAAGACATGAAATAGAGAAAAACATTGGGCTAGATCCTAACTACTTTTGCCACCTTTTGACAATTATTTCCTATTCTCTTGGCTTTTTTTTTAATTGTAATTTATGGAGTTCCAACTAGGTGACTGCCAATGTTTCCTCAGGCTCTGCAATGTTAGGGGTGAAAGATGGAGCTTTTCTCTTTTCCCCAGGAGCAGTCAGTCGGGATTTGATGCTTTCAAGATTCAAGTAAATTGTAGCTATGCCCTGGAGGTATAATAGGGAAATTCATGTGTGTTAAATCCATTGTACAGTAGGGAAACCTTAGTTTCAAGGATACCAGCAGCAATACTCTATTTGTAATTTTAGTAGCTCATGTAATTTTTTGGCGAGTATATTCACTAAGCCTCAGGAATATTTATGCCATTCTTTATTCTACTCAGACCAAAAGATTTAGGCTCTCAAAACTACATATGCATTTTTTTTTTTGCACTCGAGTTTGATAAACAACAGGGTACGCTAATAATAATCATTATGAGAATTTTTTTATGATAAAAGTATATCTATGCCAAATTCTCTAGGCACCTAAGAATGCCAAACTGAATATATTGCCTAATAAAAGGACAGCCGAGCTCTATAAATCTGAAGCATAGTGAAGAAAAATTCTCCATAACCACCACCAACTGCATAATAAATAAAGCAACTATTCACCCATGTAAAACAAAGTAAAGAAAGAGCTTTAAAAAGCACCAGCACTTTGTATCCGAGGACTTTAAACTAGAAGCTGAAAACCTAGAAAGATATTATATGTTGAAAATGTCTACCAGGTACTCAAAAGTTAAATGAAACCTCTTAGATACTGGTTAAACCAACCAGCTATTGATATTCTAGCAGCTGAGTTAGTTAGAATAGGATATATGTGCTGCAGTAACACAAACACCCAAAATTTCAGTGGCTGAACATGTCAGATTTAACTTCATACTAATGTTAACTTACACGTAGGTTTGGAGCTCTTGGTGTTCCATCCTGTGCAGGATGGAGGTTTAACACTCTCATCCATCATCAATTGGGACATCTAGCCTGAGCCTTGGCTGCTTCATTCCAGCATCTCTGGTATGGTGGTGCTCTTCACTTCCAGCCATGAAAATAATGGAAAACGTCTAAGAGGCCATAAAGAAATTACATCCTTTTCTAACTACCTTGGGCCAAGAATAGTTCATACCAATTTTGCTCATAGCCCATTGGCCAGACTAGCCACATGACCTTAACTCTACTATGAAAGAGACTGAAAGAAAGAGTGTTGCATGGTGAACAATACTGTTTTGCTATAGCAGATCTGTTTTTATGCATCAGGGTAGGCATCCTAGCCAGCTTGGACTGCTGTAACAAAAATATTATAGACCAAATGGCTTAAAAACAACAGAAATAAATTTCTCACAGTTTTGGAGGCTGGATGTCCAACATCAGGGTTCCAGCCTGCTCAGGTTCTAGTGAGGGTCCTCTTCCAGATGCAGACTGTAGCTTTCTCATTGGATTCTCACTGGTCTTACAGCAGAGAGAGGGAAGCAAGCTCAATTCTGACTCTTATAAGAAGACTAATCCCATTCATGAAGACTCCACCTTCATGATCTCAACTAATCCTAATTACCTCCCAAAATCTGACTCCCTAATAGCATCACATGGATGGGCAAAGTTTCAACAAATGAATCCAGGAGGACATCAAAAACATTCATTCCAGAACAGTAGGTCTTTCCTATTTCTCTTTCCCTGCTGTGTCACCTTGAAAAGCTCACATGCCTTCTTGGACTACAGTACATTAAAGAGTGGACATCATAAAACTGCATTTGTCAAGTGATAGATTTGATGTCAAAAATCAAGTGGAATGGTGAACATAAAAGTATTGAGGCTACCATATGGCAGCATCCAAATGTGAGTTTATATGTGAATTCACATGAAAACGTGCACCCTGGTGCCAGGGTACTGTTGTTGAAATTCTGACACAGATACTTATTCAAGCCACTTTCTTCAAGTTACTTGGTTTTTGTAAGTTTCAGATTTCCGTTACTTAAATGGAATAATGTAGTTTGTCCAAAAACCATCAGGGGTAAGTTATGCATTTCTCTTTAGATGACAGATGTAGAAATGTGGTCAAAATCCTTACACACTTAATAAGTGTTATGCAATGATAGATACAGTGAGTTAAGAGTCTTAGGCTACTAAAGATCCTCTTGAAGTCAGATAGAATGCCTTTAGCAGCAAGTAACAAATGACCTTACTCAAAATAGACTGAACCAATAAGGAAATTCATTATCTTCTATAACATCAAGTCCAGAGGTAGGATAATGTGACAGATCTTTAATGACTCACATTTGTATGATGCCTCCTCATTGACATTCTTTGTGCTAACTTCATGTTCAATCCAGGAATAGGGACTTTGTAGCAGTTCCAGGTGTTATGCCCAGACAACAAAGTTAAGAGGAAGAAGAAGGATCATTACTTATTGGTACTCTTTATCATGAAGAAATGTTTCCCAGAATTCCAGCCCTGTTTCTTTTTCTCAAAAGAAATCTTCTCAAAATTTATTTGCCAGAATTAAGTCATGTGCCCTTTATCAAATCTATCACTGGCAGAGGGAATGGGGTCACCACAATTGGCTTGGACTAAACCTGTCACACGGAGTTTAGCTGCATTTCCTTCTTTTTTAAAAAAGGTTTTCTTTGTGTGTGTTTTTTTAATTTGTTCGTTTGTTTGTTTTTTATTAGCATCTGTGTATCTTTTGGAATCTAACCAGGAAACTTACCTTTGCTATGGCTATCAGGGGGTCCACCTGACCCCAAAGTGAGAATCATGGGCAGACCGAAGTAGTCTGGCCACCGGATTTTGTGAAAAGACAAGAATATTTTAGGCAGACATATTTAGATTCAAATTCTGACTCAGTCACTAGTGACATGAGCTTTGCTTACACCTCTTATGCTTCAGTTTCCTCTTCTATGAAACCTACCTCACAAGTCTTTTTGCATGACAAAATTAAATAATGCAGCATGCCTGGCACATAGTAGGTACTTACATAAGTGTTATTATTGGTAATAATATTAATATTAATATAATGAAAAACTAGAAGAAAGACCGTTTGTTGTATCTTATCCAATATCTTTTCTCGCCTGGTCATGTTAAGTGTATATTACCCTGTTTCCTTTCCAACAAACCTTGTGTCAATATAGATAGTTCTCATGCTTTATGCAAATGTAGCTTGAAAAATATGTCTGTCCTCAGTGTTCAAAAACAGGGGCATAGTTAATTAAATCGGGGTAAGACTGCATGGTGAAGAGGAGGAGCCAAGATGGCCGAATAGGAAGAGCTCCGGTCTACAGCTCCCAGCGTGAGCGACGCAGAAGACGGGTGATTTCTGCATTTCCATCTGAGGTACCGTGTTCATCTCACTAGGGAGTGCCAGACAGTGGGTGCAGGTCAGTGGGTGAGTGCACCGTGCAACAGCCGAAGCAGGGGCCAGGCATTGCCTCACTCGGGAAGCGCAAGGGGTCAGGGACTTCCCTTTCCAGGGGTGACAGACGGCACCTGGAAAATCGGGCCACTCCCACCCGAATACTGTGCTTTTCCGAGGGGCTTAGGAAACGGTGCCCCAGGAGATTATAGCCCGCACCTGGCTCAGAGGGTCCTACGCCCACGGAGTCTCGCTCATTGCTAGCACAGCAGTCTGAGATCAAACAGCAAGTCCGCAGAGAGGCTGGGGGAGGGGCGCCCGCCATTGCCCAGGCTCGCTTAGGTAAACAAAGCAGCCTGGAAGCTTGAACTGGGTGGAGCTCACCACAGCTCAAGGAGGCCTGCCTGCCTCTGTAGGCTCCACCTCTGGGGGCAGGGCACAGACAAACAAAAAGACAGCAGTAACCTCTGCAGACTTAAATGTCCCTGTCTGACAGCTTTGAGGAGAGCAGTGGTTCTCCTAGCACACAGCTGGAGATCTGAGAACGGGCAGACTGCCTCCTCAAGTGGGTCCCTGACCCCTGACCCCCGAGCAGCCTAACTGGGAGGCACCCCCCCAGCAGGGGCAGACTGACACCTCACACGGCCGGCCAGGTACTCCAACAGACCTGCAGCTGAGGGTCCTGTCTGTTAGAAGGAAAACTAACAGAAAGGACATCCACACCAAAAACCCATCTGTACATCACCATCATCAAAGACCAAAAGTAGATAAAACCACAAAGATGGGGAAAAAACAGAGCAGAAAAACTGGAAACTCTAAAAACCAGAGTACCTCTCCTCCTCCAAAGGAACGCAGTTCCTCACCAGCAACGGAACAAAGCTGGACGGAGAATGACTTTGACGAGCTGAGAGAAGAAGGCTTCAGACGATCAAATTACTCCGAGCTACGGGAGGATATTCAAACCAAAGGCAAAGAAGTTGAAAACTTTGAAAAAAATTTAGAAGAATGTATAACTAGAATAACCAATACAGAGAAGTGCTTAAAGGAGCTGATGGAACTGAAAACCAAGGCTCGAGAACTACGTGAAGAATGCAGAAGCCTCAGGAGCCGATGCGATCAAATGGAAGAAAGGGTATCAGCCCTGGAAGATGAAATGAATGAAATGAAGCGAGAAGGGAAGTTTAGAGAAAAAAGAATAAAAAGAAACGAGCAAAGCCTCCAAGAAATGTGGGACTATGTGAAAAGACCAAATCTACGTCTGATTGGTGTACCTGAAAGTGACGGGGAGAATGGAAACAAGTTGGAAAACACTCTGCAGGGTATTATCCAGGAGAACTTCCCCAATCTAGCAAGGCAGGCCAACATTCAGATTCAGGAAATACAGAGAATGCCACAAAGATACTCCTCGAGAAGAGCAACTCCAAGACACATAATTGTCAGATTCACCAAAGTTGAAATGAAGGAAAAAATGTTAAGGGCAGCCAGAGAGAAAGGTCAGGTTACCCTCAAAGGGAAGCCCATCAGACTAACAGCGGATCTCTTGGCAGAAACCCTACAAGCCAGAAGAGAGTAGGGGCCAGTATTCAACATTCTTAAAGAAAAGAATTTTCAACCCAGAATTTCATATCCAGCCAAACTAAGCTTCATAAGTGAAGGAGAAATAAAATACTTTACAGACAAGCAAATGCTGAGAGATTTTGTCACCACCAGGCCTGCCCTAAAAGAGCTCCTGAAGGAAGCGCTAAACATGGAAGGCACAACCGGTACCAGCCACTGCAAAATCATGCCAAATTGTAAAGACCATCGAGACTAGGAAGAAACTGCATCAACTAACGAGCAAAATAACCAGCTAACATCATAATGACAGGATCAGATTCACACATAACAATATTAACTTTAAATGTAAATGGACTAAGTGCTCCAATTAAAAGGCACAGACTGGAAATTGGATAAAGACTCAAGACCCATCAGTGTGCTGTATTCAGGAAACCCATCTCACCTGCAGAGACACACATAGGCTCAAAATAAAAGGATGGAGGAAGATCTACCAAGCAAATGGAAAACAAAAAAAGGCAGGGGTTGCAATCCTAGTCTCTGATAAAACAGACTTTAAACCAACAAAGATCAAAAGAGACAAAGAAGGCCATTACATAATGGTAAAGGGATTAATTCAACAAGAAGAGCTAACTATCCTAAATATATATGCACCCAATACAGGAGCACCCAGATTCATAAAGCAAGTCCTGAGTGACCTACACAAAGACTTAGACTCCCACACATTAATAATGGGAGACTTTAACACCCCACTGTCAACATTAGACAGATCAACGAGACAGAAAGTCAACAAGGATACCCAGGAATTGAACTCAGCTCTGCACCAAGCAGACCTAATAGACATCTACAGAACTCTCCACCCCAAATCAACAGAATATACATTTTTTTCAGCACCACACCACACCTATTCCAAAATTGACCACATACTTGGAAGTAAAGCTCTCCTCAATAAATGTAAAAGAACAGAAATTATAACAAACTATCTCTCAGATCACAGTGCAATCAAGCTAGAACTCAGGATTAAGAATCTCACTCAAAACCGCTCAACTACATGGAAACTGAACAACCTGCTCCTGAATGACTACTGGGTACATAACAAAATGAAGGCAGAAATAAAGATGTTCTTTGAAACCAACGAGAACAAAGACACAACAGACCAGAATCTCTAGGACACATTCAAAGCAGTGTGTAGAGGGAAATTTATAGCACTAAATGCCCACAAGAGAAAGCAGGAAAGATCCAAAATTGGCACCCTAACATCACAATTAAAAGAACTAGAAAAGCAAGAGCAAACACATTCAAAAGCTAGCAGAAGGCAAGAAATAACTAAAATCAGAGCAGAACTGAAGGAAATAGAGACACAAAAAACCCTTCAAAAAATTAATGAATCCAGGAGCTGGTTTTTTGAAAGGATCAACAAAATTGATACACCGCTAGCAAGATTAATAAAGAAAAAAAGAGAGAAGAATCAAATAGATGCAATAAAAAATGATAAAGGGGATATCACCACCGATCCCACAGAAATACAAACTGCCATCAGAGAATACTACAAACATCTCTATGCAAATAAACTAGAAAATCTAGAAGAAATGGATAAATTCCTCAACACATACACCCTCCCAAGACTACACCAGGAAGAAGTTGAATCTCTGAATAGACCAATAACAGGAGCTGAAATTGTGGCAATAATCAATAGCTTACCAACCAAAAAAAGTCCAGGACCAGATGGGTTCACAGCTGAATTCTACCAGAGGTACAAGGAGGAACTGGTACCATTCCTTCTGAAACTATTCCAATCAATAGAAAAAGAGGGAATCCTCCCTAACTCATTTTATGAGGCCAGCATCATCCTGATACCAAAGCCTGGCAGAGAAACAACAAAAGAGAGAATTTGAGACCAATATCCTTGATGAACATTGATGCAAAAATCCTCAATAAAATACTGGCAAACAGAATCCAGCAGCACATCAAAAAGCTTATCCACCATGATCAAGTGGGCTTCATCCCTGGGATGCAAGGCTGGTTCAATATATGCAAATCAATAAATGTAATCCAGCATATAAACAGAACCAAAGACAAAAACCACATGATTATCTCAATAGATGCAGAAAAGGCCTTTGACAAAATTCAACAACCCTTCATGCTAAAAACTCTCAATAAATTAGGTATTGATGGGACGTATCTCAAAATAATAAGAGCTATCTATGACAAACCCACAGCCAATATCATACTGAATGGGCAAAAACTGGAAGCATTCCCTTTGAAAACTGGCACAAGACAGGGATGCCCTCTCTCACCATTTCTATTCAACATAGTGTTGGAAGTTCTGGCCAGGGCAATTAGGCAGGAGAAGGAAATAAAAGGTATTCAATTAGGAAAAGAGGAAGTCAAATTGTCCCTGTTTGCAGATGACATGATTGTATATCTAGAAAACCCCATCATCTCAGCCCAAAATCTCCTTAAGCTGATAAGCAACTTCAGCAAAGTCTCAGGATACAAAATCAATGTACAAAAATCACAAGCATTCTTATACATCAATAACAGACAAACAGAGAGCCAAATCCTGAGTGAACTCCCATTCACAATTGCTTCAAAGAGAATAAAATACCTAGGAATCCAACTTATAAGGGATGTGAAGGACCTCTTCAAGGAGAACTACAAACCACTGCTCAAGGAAATAAAAGAGGATACAAACAAATGGAAGAACATTCCATGCTCATGGGTAGGAAGAATCAATATCGTGAAAATGGCCATCCTTCCAAAGGTAATTTACAGATTCAATGCCATCCCCATCAAGCTACCAATGACTTTCTTCACAGAATTGGAAAAAAACTACTTTAAAGTTCATATGGAACCAAAAAAGAGCCCGCATCGCCAAGTCAATCCTAAGCCAAAAGAACAAAGCTGGAGGCATCACACTACCTGACTTCAAACTATACTACAAGGCTACAGTAACCAAAACAGCATGGTACTGGTACCAAAACAGAGATATAGATCAATGGAACAGAATAGAGCCCTCAGAAATAATGCCACATATCTACAACTATCTGATCTTTGACGAACCTGACAAAAACAAGAAATGGGGAAAGGATTCCCTATTTAATAAATGGTGCTGGGAAAACTGGCTAGCCATATGTAAAAAGCTGAAACTGGATCCCTTCCTTACACTTATAGAAAAATCAATTCAAGATGGATTAAAGACTTAAATGTTAGACCTAAAACCATAAAAACCCTAGAAGAAAACCTAGGCATTACCATTCAGGACATAGGCATGGGCAAGGACTTCATGTCTAAAACACCAAAAGCAATGGCAACAAAAGCCAAAATTGACAAATGGGATCTAATTAAACTCAAGAGCTTCTGCACAGCAAAAGAAACTACCATCAGAGTGAACAGGCAATCTACAAAATGGGAGAAAATTTTCGCAACCTACTCATCTGACAAAGGGCTAATATCCAGAATCTACAATGAATTCCAACATATTTACAAGAAAAAAACAAACAACCCCATCAAAAAGTGAGCAAAGGACATGAACAGACACTTCTCAAAAGAACACATTTATGCAGCCAAAAAACACATGAAAAAATGCTCACCATCACTGGCCATCAGAGAAATGCAAATCAAAACCACAATGAGATACCATCTCACACCAGTTAGAATGGCGATCATTAAAAAGTCAGGAAACAACAGGTGCTGGAGAGGATGTGGAGAAATAGGAACACTTTTACACTGTTGGTGGGACTGTAAACTAGTTCAACCCTTGTGGAAGTCAGTGTGGCGATTCCTCAGGGATCTAGAACTAGAAATTCCATTCGACCCAGCCATCCCATTACTGGGTATATACCCAAAGGACTATAAATCATGCTGCTATAAAGACACATGCACACGTATGTTTATTGCGGCATTATTCACAATAGCAAAGACTTGGAACCAACCCAAATGTCCAAAAATGATAGACTGGATTAAGAAAATGTGGCACATATACACCATGGAATACTATGCAGCCATAAAAAATGATGAGTTCATGTCCTTTGTAGGGATATGGATGAAATTGGAAATCATCATTCTCAGTAAACTATCACAAGAACAAAAAACCAAACACCGCATATTCTCACTCATAGGTGGGAATTGAACAATGAGAACACATGGACACAGGAAGGGGAACATCACACTTCGGGGACTGTTGTGGGGTGGGGGGAGGGGGAGGGATAGCATTGGGAGATATACCTAATGCTAGATGACGAGTTAGTGGGTGCAGCGCACCAGCATGGCACATGTATACTTATGTAACTTACCTGCACATTGCGCACATGTACCATAAAACCTAAAGTTTAATAATAATAATAATAAAAAGACTGCATGGTGAAAATTTAAACGTTAGTGATGATGTTTATGTAGCATTTTTAGTAACATGGGGAATTATTTATGTTATAATATTAAAAATGTGTTTCCAAAATATGTACATAATATGATCTCAGCTATGGAAAAGAAAAACATTCAGTGGAAAAAAGCTTAAAAGGAAGAGCAGCAAATTCAATAAAATTTACATCTCATTGGAGAAATTACGTGTGATTTTTTGTTCTTTCATTCTGTATTATCCTGATTACATTTTTCAGTGTGTAGTAGCTATATAATTAAATGAAACTTTATTGAAAATAGAAATATAAATATGGACATATAGATAGATACATAGATCTTATCAGTTATTGAGCTTCTACCACACAAACATAGCTTTGTGTTAAACTCACTGTATAGGCATTGCCTCATGAATTTCTTGCTAATGTCCCAGGAGGTTGACACCATTATTTCTATTATTATTTCCATATGATGACATTGAGTCTTAACAGAAGTAAGTAAATTACCAAGATCGCCCATTCATATGAGGGAGCTGGGTTTAGAGGTGCTAGCCCCCAGCACCTGTGATTTGGACCACTTCAAATACCTCTCCCAGTATAAAGCAGAGACTCTAAGATAGGGAATCTTCTATAGGTGATTTAAATATACAACCAGGTGACCTGAAAGACATTATTCAGCGCAGAGATTCTTTGATTGCATGAGAGAGTAAAGTGGAATGCATGGTTTGGATCTGTGAGTGTCCAGCAGTAATTGATGTGCAAGTAAGTGAGAAATGCATGGTTTTGGTACAGATGAAATAAGGAAGAGCAAGATGAAAGTCATGGGAAGCAGAAAGTGGCATTTCTATTTTCCTGATTTTATTGCTGTATATGCATATGGAGACGTTGAGTATTTCTGCTAGAGACTGTTGTATACTGGACTTCCCAGTATATAGCGTCCATTTCACACAACACTGTGGCATGAAGACATGTGCCTTTCAGGGTGTGAAACAATGCTTGGTAAGTAAGAGTGGAAGCTCCTTTGTCTTGGAATGGGAGACACATGTAGTTGTTTAAAAGTCAAATAATTAAAGTACAAATTAAGCTGAAACAGCTAACATAGGCATATGATTCACCAGCGCTGGCTATGTCAAGATAAGATTTGTGCTGGCACTTTTATGACCATAGTGATTCCAGCAAGGATTCTATAGTGGTGAGATAAGTTGAAAGAAGTTACTTGAGTTAAATTCCATAGTCATGGTTAAATCTGATCCTCCATATTTTAATTATTTCCTTGATGTTCACCAATATGATGATTTGACTGTGAAAAATTGTTCCTTGAATTTGGTTAGACCTTGACTATGTGAGTTGGAAAGAGAGCAGTCCCACAAAAACAAAGAAAGCAACAAACAAAAACCCATACCATTTGCGTCTGTGAATTTTGTCCATGTCATGTTGAAAAAATACAAATGGAAAGACGGTGTTTGTTGCTAATGGTTATTCCTAGATGACTTAAAATGGACAGAGCTCTGTGTCTTTAATGTGCATTGTGCAACAGATTATTTTAAAATGTCAATATCAAGCTATACATGCTTCCTGAACTTAAATACGATTTGGGAATGGAGTTGGATATGAGCTCCACATAGTAAAATCTACCAGATCATGATATGGCAATAAAATATTGATAGCACTTGCAAATTGATCATTAGAAAGGTGCTTGGGAAGTGTAAGAATAATATTATATTTATATTATAATTATAATATGATATTTGGTGTTTCTATGTGCTTAGCATCCAATACCTTTTCTTCTAGTAAGAGTACCCTGAATCTCAAGACATCTTCTTTCTGGGTTTGGTGAAGCTGACTCCAAGTTTAGTGTCAGGAGTTGAGTATGCAACCAGGCTTGGCCAACCAGGCCTCAGAGTTTTATTTAGGGACAGTGAGATAGCCCAGATTGAGCCATTCTGAGCCATTGAGTCTCCAAGGCTAAACTCTACCTTTTTTTTTTTCTTAATTTTAGAGGAAGATATAATTTTCTGCTAAACATAAAAAACTGAGGATGTATATCTTCAGCTACTAGGTGGTGGGGGAGATAAAAATATGTAGAAAATGTTTTTATACTGAAAACAAAAATATGGAAAAGAACAGAGTGTAAAAATGATGAATAAAAGCCATATCTTAAATACATGGAAGAGCCCCTAGATCCAGCCAAGTCTGAAATCATACTCACATCTGGACTTTTCAATTACATGAGCTCATAAAGTTATTTATTCTTTTTTTATGCAAGCTTGAATTGGTTTCTTTTCATCGAAGCATAAGAATACGCACTAGTAAAAAGTTATATATATATGAGTTATATATATAGTTATATATATAGTTTTATATATATGCATTATTTATAGTTATATATAGTTTTATATATATATATATGAGTAGGAGTGGTGTGGGGGAAGGTTTTGCTATAGTCAAAACATTGGTAATATAACAAAATAGTATTGTAAGTTGTACATTTAAAAAAACAAAATAACTTCTCAATGTTTTACTGTCAAATGGAATGACTTGTTCGAATTAATAAAACTAACAAGCATCACTTGCAGCAGGTTATAGAATACATCAAGATTTGCTCCTTGTGGTTGGTTATTCAACTTGATGAGACAACGACAGCTGATCACTGCATTCAGCTGTCAGTGTTTGTGTACTTTATACAAGAGAAAGTGATCAAAGACAAAGGCTTGTGTTATGAACCATTGCATCCAAAAAGAAAAGACAATGATATGTTCAAGCTTATCAAAGACTTCTGCTAAAAGCATAAAAACACACTGTCACATATGGATGGATCTACACCAATGCTGCCCTTGCTAAGCTTGGATAAATCCCAGCATTGCTTTCTAAGAAAGAAGTACCTCACAGCTTCATTACAGATTGTATGTTTCACAGTCATGAAAAGGCTGCAAAACCCATTCATCCTAATCAAAGGATGCCTTGCTTACCACAGTGAATGTAGTCAACTTCAGGGGAGCACATTTTCTCAGTTATCATTGATTCTATTTGTTTTGTTAATAAATTGATGGAGAGCACTGCTTTTCTATTGCATATTTCATGTAGCTAGATAATTACTCATATGTATTCTTCAAATGTGCAACATGAAAATCTCTTTCTTTATAACTGAAACAATGGTTTATTTGACGATTTGGAAACAAGCATGCATAGCATATACACTCAAATACTTAAATATATCAAATTTATATTAGATAAAACCAAGATAAACCTAACAATAGCCAGAGTGAAGTTATTTCACATTATTAAGAAACTCTAAGTGGGTTAAAGGGGCTGTATAACGTAATTATTTGATTACTGGTTTATTTTTTTCCCTTAAAGACAGAGTTGTTGTAGAAAACATAGGAACAACTTTCACATGTGAAGTGACAAAGCATTTGCAACATTTGCATTCCAGTTAATTACTGCTATGTAAGTACTTACTACTGCTATTTTGTTATAGGTTTTCTGGATATTTTGTAGATCCTTTTCTTTCTTTATAATTAGGTGATCTTCTCTAGTATGTTCTCTAGTATAACGCCTTAATTCCTTCCTTTTATTTTCTTGTATCTACTGTAAGTTTTTGTTTTGTAGTTATCATGAGACTTACTTACATAAAACATCTTGTAGATATAGCAGGCCATTTTAAGTTGATAACTACTTAAATTTAATTGCATTAAAAAAACCCAAGATTTTTACTTCACTTTCCCTAACGTTTTATGTTTTTGATTTCACAATTTACAGTTTTTTACATTGTATATTTCTTTAAAGTTACAGTAGTTATTATTAGTAGTAATAGTTTTGTCTCCTAACAAATTATCTTAAATATATTTGACTTACACAGTACTATTACAGTATTAGAACATTTTGAATTTGTCTGTGTACTTTTACCAGGTAGTTTTATTCTTTTATATTTTCATGTTACTATTTAGTGCCTTTTTCTTTCAACTGGAAGAACTCTTCAACATTTCTTATAAGACAGGTCTGGTGGTGATGAACTACTTCAGCTTTTGTTTGTCTGAGAAATTCTCTTTTTGTTTCAGAAGGACAGCATTTTCCAGTTATAATATTCTTGATAGGCTTTTTTTTTTCCCTTTGACAATTGAATCTATTATTCCATTTTCTCCTGGCCTATAAGGCTTCATCTGAGACATGAAACCTATAAGGTTTCACTTCTAACTAAGGCTAGTTTCTGCTAGCCTTGTTGTAACTCCTTTATATGTGACATGCTCCATTTCTCTTCTTTAATACAGAATACTTTTTGTCTTTGATTTTTGACTGTTTGATTATATATCTTGGTACAGCCTTGTTTGGGTTAAATCTTATTGGAGACCTTTGACCTTCCTGTCATCTCCACGTTTGGAAAGTGTTCTGTTATTATTTCTTTAAGTTTTATTGTTTTTTGTCTCTTTTTTCTTCTTTCAAGCTCTTATAATGCAAACATTGGCTCTTTTTATTTTTCCATAAATCCCATAAGCTTCCTTCACTCTTTTTCATTCTATTTTTTCCTTCTTCTCTATGTATTTTCAAATAACTTATCTTTGAGTTCACAGATTCTTCCTTCTGCTTGATCAATTCTGCTGTTGACAATCTCTGTCATTTTTCATTTCCTTTATTGTATTTTTCATCTGCAAAATGTCTGTTTGATTTTTTAAAATAATCTTAATCTGTTAAATTTATTAATTTGATTATTGTTTTCTTGACTTTGTTAAATTGTTTCTCTGTATTTTATTGAGTTTTGCTGAGCTTTCTTAGAAAGAGTTAGTTTGAACTATTTGTCAGACAGCTCATAAATCCCCATTTCTTTAGGGGTGGCTTTAGTGCTTTGTTATTCCTTTGTTGGTGTTATGTTTCTCTGATTGTTCTGATCATTGTGGCTGTGCATTGGTGTCTAAACATTTGAAAAAGTAGGGATTTATTTCAATCTCTGGAAACTGGCTTTTTTTCTGGGGAATCCCAAAAATGGTCTGCCTGTCCAGAAATTCTGGGCAGGCCACCTGGAATGGTGTATGGAGAGGCTTGCTGTTAGAGTCCTTGGGTAGACTGGTCTAGTGCCTGGATCAGTGAGTATGTGAGCTGGGTTTGTGGGGTTAGACCTGGAGCCTGAATTCACTGAGCTAGACCTGTTGATTTGATCTATAGAGATGGCACTGGAGCCTGGGTCTGTGAGGGCAGGCCTGGAGCCTGTGTCTATTGAGACCACCCTAAAGCCTGGGGTCATAGGAGCTGAAATGACACGGGGTGGGTCCTTGAGCCTAAGTATGCAGGAGCTGGCTAGGTACTGGGATGGGCCTGGAGACTAGGTCCACTGGAATGGGCTTTGAGGCTGGGTATTAAGAGGTGGGCCTGGGTTTCTGGGTCCAAAGGAGCTAGCCTAGAGCCTGAGTCTGCAGATGTAATCCTGGAACTTCAGTCTGTGGAGGCCAGCCTGGCAACAGGGCCCACAGGGCTGGGTCTAGACCTTAGTTCTGTCAGAGCAGGACTAGATCCTGGATATACCAGAGCCTGGGACTGGCATGGAGCTTGGGACTGGCCTAGTGCTGGAACAGACATGGAACTTGAGTCCACCAGTGCTGATCTAGAATCTGAGATCACAGGTGCTGTCCTGGAGTTTAAAGCCACAGGAGCTAAAATAATGCCTGAGTTTGTGGGGGCCAGCCTGGAGTCTAGGTCAGTTAAAGCTGGTCTGGGTTCTGGGGCAATGAGATCCAGTCTGGGGCCTGAGTCCTTGGAGGCCGGCCCAGTGCTAGGGTCTACTGGGGTAAGCCTGGTCCCTGGGTAGGGTGGAACAGGTCAAAATCCTACGTCTGCTTGAGCAGGAGCCAGAGGGGCTGTTCAGGAGGGTGGAGCCACAGGGACCAGCCTGGCAGTGGGCAGGCCTGAAACCTGTGTCTGCAGATGCTGACCTGGTACCAGAGGTCTTAGGTGCTAACCTAGTGCTGGAGTGGGCCTGAAGGTCAATGTTGTGTGGGTTGACTTGGTTCTGGGCTGGTCTGGAACCTCAAATGAGCCTGGAACCTGGAGTTGCAGGGCCTGGCCTGGTGCTGGGGTTGCCCTGAAGCCTGGGACCATGGAGATCAGCTTAGCATGAGAGTGGGCCTAGAGATAGCCTGTGGGGTAGGCCTCATGCTGGGGCAGCCTGAAGCCTTGGGTCACTTGGCTGAACCAGAACTGAGGCTGATCTGTAGCCCGGGGCCAATGGTTCACTGAACTGGCCTGGAGCCTGGGGCTGTAGGATCTCATCTGGCATCTGAATGCACCTGGAAGCTCAGCCTGCAGGTACTGGACTGGAGTGTGGAGCCCTGGGAGCCTACCAGTGCCGTATTATACTGGGGAAGGCTCAGTTTTGGAGTCTGAGGCAAAGTCTAGGGCTCACATACTTCCCCTTCTCCCATTCAGGGGTATCTCTCTCCACACTATACTGCCTGGGAGAAGACTGACATGGGTGATGTACATGAGCCTTTGTATTGTTGGAACATGATCAGTCAGATAGTGGCTTTGTGAATGGTGCTAAGAGTAAAGTAATGTCCAAAATGAGGGAGATGAAACTTTTACTTTGGGGAACAGTGGCCGTTCTACTCCTGGCATGTCGGTTTTCACTCTGGGTACCCATCTGGTTCATTGCCCTCTCCTGTTTCCTACTCTCCTCAATGAATCTTTTCATATTTCTGTGCTACATTCATGTGCTGCAATCTACCACCGGGTTTCCTTATAATTTATGAAGATAGTTTTGTGCATGGACAGTTGTTCAAATTGATGTGTGTAGGGAGATGAGCAGAGAACAGTTCTATTCTGCCATTTTGCTGGCATTCAGCCTAAAGTTATATTTATTTGCAATATTATAATTATCCTTCCCATGAACGTTTTTAACCCGGGTGATCTTAGTGTAGAAAAAAAATTGAGGGTTGGAATCTTTCCTGATAAGGATGTGACAGGAGAAGCACATTAAATGCAAGCTTTTACATGGTTGTATCTCAGATATTAGCATCTAGTACACTGCCTGACACAATACAAGAGCTCAGCAATATTTTGTGATAGAAAGGATGAAGGAAGAGCCAGTTTTTACAAATGAAGAAAATTATATTCAAGTTGGAGAATGTCTGATGTGCTCAAGTTTCATCCTTTGTCACAATTGTAAAGACAGAGCTTCAGACTTAGGTGCCAGACAGAATTATTGTCACTTTGCACATTAAGCAAAGACCTGGAACCACTTATGTGTGAGTGATGACACACACAAGTCTATTTCAACAAAGGTGTCTCATTTTTCCAAAGTCATACACAAAATTTCTAACAGAGGAGTGATTGACCTCGCAAAATATGTTAATAAAAAATAAACAAGAAACATTGAGTTTGAAAATGTTGAATGTATTCTAAGGACTACTTTGAAAATAAAAATAAAGTATAGTAAAGCCTTTCTTGCACATTTATGCTCTATCTATAATTTTAATAACTAACCCCTCAAGTGGTTTTAAATCAGAGGCATAAGGACACCTTTTAAGAACAAATGGCAGGAGTGTGGAGAAGGCTGCAGAGAGGTTAAGCATCATTGATGTATAGCAAGTGAGCACAGTGGTACCAAATGCACAGAAGCTGTCAGAAAGTAGAGACAGACCACTCTTAGTTTATGTTGTACAATCCTCTTGTATCAACCTCTGACCTTGCAGAGCCAAATGGAAGGAGACGGAAGACTCCACATTTAGCCTGTGCTCTGATCATTGCCCTTTCCTTCTTGCTCTGCCAAGTCCTCCGTTAACCCTGGATTGTCATTCTCAGGGCTCCTGCAGAGCAAGTCACAGGGTTCCAAATCTACCTGCCTCTTAATGAGGAATCCAGGTAGTATTCTGGGCTGGCCATCTACATTTGAGAATGAAGCTCTCAGAGCAGGAGAACCCAAGTCAGGATAGAGGAAGCATGCACTTGCAGAAAGAAAAAAAATCAAGTGTTTGTTAAATCCAGCCTCATCATTTATTCTTAGACCAATAGACAGATAGATATAACCCCAGTGCTGGAGTTCCCCAAAATAAAGACAAACAACCACTCTTAGGATGACCTTGATTTAATCTCCCGAGCCAGGCATAGCTGGGAGAGAAAATTTATTTGCATTGGTAGCTTTTCTCCAACCTCCTCATGGGCAACACAAAGGTTATAACCCTAATTCACAGGACATGAAAACATCCTGCCAGCACACAATGAGGTTACATCGCCGCCTCCGAAGTTCAGCTCTTTCCCCCATGAGGCCTTGGGAGCTACTCCTCTGGCCTCCAAGATGGCAGTGTACAAAACACATGTCTTTCTGTCCCACTATTAATTGTATATGGTATTTCTCTTTCCCACGGCAAACCTCCTATTTTAAATTATTCTCTTGAAGTATAAATTATTGTTGGCTCATGATTCGTCAAATAATGGGTTTGTGAATGGTGCTAAGAGAAACAGAATGTCTAAAGTGAGAGAAATGAGGCTTCTACTCTGGGGAACGATGGCCATTCCACACCTGGAGTGTTGGCTTTTGTTCTGGGTACCATTCTAAATGAACTTTCACAAGTGAATTGTGTTCAGAGGGAATTGGCAAGAATAAGGAAGGAATTAAAATTGTGCTACTTATCTTTAAGTGGAGGAACTGGAGCCCAGAAAATAAATGAACAATAGAACATGAGGGCAGGATCAATATATTTCAAGAAGCATCCTGTAAAAGTAGGACTTTTTTTTTCAGTAATTCCCAAAGTTTGAATATACATTTATTTCAGTGAATTAAAATTACTTTGTAAACATCAGATAGGTCCTCAAATTAAAAACAAATAAACAAAAAAAGACTTTACAGGATATTGCGAGATTCCTGTGCTTAGAGGGTCCATAGACAACTAGGAAAAGCATCTGAATAGGATTTTGTAGAACACGAGTCAGCAAACTACAACCCCTGTGCCCAATTCAGCCTGTGGCCTGTATTACTGGGACTCAGCACCCCCACCCATTCATTTATATATTGTCTATGGCTGCTTTAGCTGTTTGAAGCAAAGTTGAGTAGCTACAGCAGGGACTTGGTGGTCCAAACCACCTAAAATATTTGCTAGCTTGCCCTTTAAAGAAAAACTTGCTAATCCCTGTGTTAAAGAAACTCAAGTGAGCATAACAAGACCCCGAGAGGTTGAATTTTTTGACTTCATCTTGCTGACTTCTTAAAAGAGAGAAATCTCCATTTGGAAGCAATGAAGAGGAAAATGATTTAATTTCCAAAAATGCTTTGTAGAAACACACCCTTATAAATAAGTACTATAAAGGGAATTATGGCTTGATGGAGAATTTATGGAATATCTCATTAAAATAATCATGAGTGGGAGGCATTAATATTCTGAGTTTAACAGTTCATAATAGCTACTGCAAAGTCGTTTTAATGATCATCAACAAAATATTATTACCTATTTCCTTTTGAAATACATGGTATAATTTCACATTTCATCTCTGTAATGTATGCATGCAAAGCACATTGAGGGAAGAAGGAAGACACTGAAAGAATACAATTTTAAGAAATAAATGATAAATCTCTATGTAATAAAGGATACTCCAACTTTTATAGAACCTTATTCATAGTCTTAAAGTACATTTGAAAGGTTCAGACATGTTTTTTCTGTACCTGAAGTCAAGTAAGTCTTTTAGTTGCAAACATTATGTTCATTTCCATATGCTCATAACTTCAAAGATGGTGAATAGCAGACATTTTGCAAGATTTATTGGAGTGGTATTTCCTGTAGGCACTCATTTGGTGAGTTTTTATGTGATGAATGCATTTCTAATTGGGATTATTTACATAGGCATCTGGGTCCTGGTTAGTGATTGAAGAGAGGGACAGGGAGACTCAGGTTTAGTTGATGCTATGTTTGATTTAATGTTTTCCAGAGTGGAGCAAGGTTCCTGTTTTGCCATTTCTGCCAGAGATTTGATGTGATCTAGGTAGCTTTTATGGTTCCTTCCAGCTCTTAGTGTCTACAATTGTATATTCCAACAAAATTTATCTTTACAATTCCCTGGATCTGTGTTAAATGGGAAAAGAGGAGAACATAAAGAGGCCACAAAACACTAGCTTAGACTGAAGATTTGTTGATTTTGTCAGTTGGGTTAGGATGAAAGGAAAGTACAAACAAATTTTACGAAATGAGGCTTTTTTTTTTTTTTTTTCAAAAGCTGACTGTGTGCCATCCTGGTGGGGCTTTGGAATAAAATGAGGATTTAAAATAAAAATTTATAAATGGATATATTTACTCAAAACTGTTTTGATGCATTTATAATGTTGGCATTCCTCACTTAGGACAGCTATTAAAATAAGATATTTTTCAAAAATCACTATTAGGCTGAATATCTCTCTTGCCTAAAATAGTTTCTCCATTTAGACTCAAACAACAGCAAAATCAAGAATAATAACAGAAATTTTTCTCTATATGTCTAAGTTTGCAATAGCTAGATAGTTCTCATTTGGAGTTTTTATTGACAAAGAGCTCAGAGGAAAGTAATGGAAATTTCTGAAAGGAAGGATAAAGACTGGTTTGGAAGAGACATGTGAGAAGGAGAAAAAGATCAGGCTTATAGAAGCTGGGACTATCCATTCTGGTGAGTGTGCATTTAGGAGTTACAATTAAGACATGAGATCGTTGAACCCTGGCAGAAAAGTAAGCGTATAGCAAACATGTGCATCAGATCAGAGGAGAGAGGAATCTCCTCTCATTATTGTGCAATTTTTAACCTTGAGTCCATTCAGTTTTCCAATGTCCATATACAATCTAAACTGAGAGGCAGTAGAAAGTTACAAATACAGAGCCTGCCCTGGATTCTTCCCCATTGCATGAGATAACTGTGTGTTTTGTTTTGTTTATTTGTTGCTACACAACAAAATACTCCAGCATACAGTGGCTTAAAATAACAGTGATTTATTATTGCTCATGATGCTGAAGCTTGGCTGGTTGGGTCTTCTCCACGTGGCATTGGCTAAAGTTTCTCATGTGGTTCATTCCGGGGGGAACTTGTAGGGCTGGAACATTCAAGAAGGCTTTACTCACAGATCTGGGTGCTTGGTTCTAGCTGTAGGCTGGAAAGCCTCAATTATTTCCCATGTGGTCTCTTGCTGTCTCTACATAGCGTCTCTTAATTTTGTATCCTGTATCCAACGTGTTTTACATGAAAGCAAAAGTTGACACTGATGCGATCTCTTGAGGGCTAGTTCCAGATCTGAAACAGTGCTATTTCTACTGCATTCTATTAGTTACATAAGGCCAAGTTCAACAGACTCAGCCTCTTGAGAGGAGTAGCTGTAAATACTTATATCCTTCTGTGTTACCCACAGCTGCCTTTGGAGATAGTCTACCCAACCTGATTAGTGGAAGTGTTCAAAAAATACCAAATTAAAATCATGGAAAATAGCCTATGTCCTATTCAGGGAATGAGTGAAAGATGATGTCTAGATAGAATGCCAAATTAGAACTTAGTTCTGTGAAATTTGAGCAATGATCATAGAAGAAAGTACAAAAATGTCTATGCAGTCATATACAGTTGGAAAATGCTTAACTGAACTTATTCAAAGAACTTTCTTTACTGTAGGACTTCTCAGCGCTTGTATTATGCTAATATGCATGCATCATTGATATCAAAATAATGAATGTATTAGGCAGCATTCCCTAGTGGACTTGATCACGAGTTTCTTTTTCAGGGAACACTCTATGCAATACATTTTGGGAAATGCAACAACATAAGAGACAGCCAGATAAATGAAACATATGAAATGCCCTCAGAGACCTCAGGGAGATAAGGAAAGTAAAGAGAAAGCCCACCAAGCATAATGGGATGTGGAGGGAAATGCCAAATACGTGGAGTGAGGATCCCTAACTTTCATTTCTAATCCTATTGGCATAGGAGTAATTTCATCTATCTGAGCTCAGATCCATAGAATGGAAATAATAATGTTACCTTTCATGCAGAATGGTTCAAGGGTTTGATTATGATATAAATTATAACTTTGTGTGAAGTAATTTCCAAGTTTTTCATGATCAAAGAACAGTTTTGTCATTATTTTTCTGTTACTCTCATGATTTAAATTAGCTTACCAAACAGTGGTCAAGGAAAGATTTAAGGGTAAATCTTTGACACACTGTAAATATTTGTGCCTAAACAACTTAATTTGATTTTTATTAATAACTATTCAAGCAATTGGTTGGTCTCTCTGGTGCCAGCAGTGTCAAAGGATTCTACTACATGGATTTACAGCAGAGTTATTACATCTCCTGTTGGCCATTTCTTTCGTCTCTTAGTTTTAAAACGTGCTGGTCTCTTCATCTTCATTCTTCATTCCTGACACTGTGTCTACAAAATAGCACAAAGAGAAAAAAGAGGAAGAGAAGATAATATTTGTCTCAGATGATAGTGATCTTGAGGCATGCTTTAAAAATGGTGTAAAGAAAGTAAAAACTTTTAAGAACTATGAATTAAGGACATTCAGGAAATTGTATCATGTCACAGTGATTTTTGTCTTTCATATTTCCACCAGGAAACACAGATGTTCTCTCTCTTTTTGTGAATCACATGTCTACTAATCTTAAAAGTTGTGTTTATCTTATTCTTCTAAGAGTGAGTGCTTTAGGGTTCTGAATCAAGCTGTTTCACATCTTTGAACAGTTTTGTTAATATCATCTGGTATAACAGAACCTGTCATTTTGCAATTATTGAACAGTCCTTTTGGTTGCAAAATCTGAAATTTAAGCCGCATTAAAGCTGGATTCAAAGAATGAGATATATCAAACCTAGGCTTAACATATAACAGGTGCTTAGTACATTTTGTTGATATGTTTGCTGCTTTAGTGGAGCTCTACAATGCAGTAGGAAAAAATCTGATAGAATAATTTATTTCAGAAAACTTGCATTCTTCTTAAGAAGTCTAATATATTTTATCATTTTAATCTCTGACAAGTCCTAGAATAAGAAATATTTGTCTTTCTTTAATGCATAGTTTTCAAATATATCTGAAGAAATTTTTTTTAAATTAATACTTAGCCATATGTAGGAGAGGGAGCAGAGGGCAATGCAGAGGGTTTTGGAAACCAACTTTGAAGTTTCTCTGAATTCTTCAGTCAACTCTATGATTACAAACTGGCAGACTCTCTTCATGAATTTGTTTTACTTAGGTTTAATATTTTCTGAAAATTGCATAGCCCAGAAAAATATCTGGCTTACTTGAATCTAATGATTAAGATATATATTATAATCTTGTGTGAGGTGGTTTCAAAGTTTTCATGATCAAAGTACGGTTATATTATTATTCTATAAACCCCCTTGATATGAGTTTGCTTACCAGACAAACTGCATCTATTAACACCTCCTTTTTTTTCTTATGATTATTAATCTGGGACACATGTTTCAACCAGAGTCCCTTACCAGCACAAGCTAACCACAGTGACTTTATGTAATTTCAACCAAAAAAAAAAAGGAGAAAAAAGTTTGTTATTTTGTTTAAACAGGGTAGTATAAGTAGAAGCAGATTTTTCTGAACATGAAAAATAGCTCACAAACCCCAATTTCTGCTGTTGAAATATCCAAGGACCTAGAGCAGTAGTTCTTAATTTTGATTGCACATCATAAACACCTGAGGAGCATTGATAAAGAAAATGCCAATGCTTCAGCCCCAGCCCCAAGCATTTATGTCTGGATTTATGAGACAGTCCTGGATTCTAGTATTTTTTAAACCCTCCAGATTATGCTAATTTATAACAAAAGTTGAGACTCTCAATCCTCAGTATTACTAATTAGATTAAATGATATAAGTGAGATACACATTTTTACAGAGGTAGAATTACCTGTCTGAGACAGAGAGTGAAGGCATTGTCTAATAACAAGACACCTCAGTTAAGGTCATTGTTACTTTTGAAAGGAAGGATCACTGGTTTTAGTCTATTTCCAATGTTGTTGTATGATCTTTGTCATAAATCAAATCTTCCTAAAGCAATCATGCGGGATGTAAGTGAACATTAAAAGTTAGGAATTGGGTAAGAACCTGGAAAAGAATTCCTCCTAGCTAGATTACTTTAAGCAACTTATTTAACTCCATCTCTCTAACTTTCAGTTTCTTCATCTTCATTCCAATGAAAGCACCTGTGTTACAGACTTCTGTAAAGATTCAACAATAAAACATACATCAAAACAGCCTGCACAGTTCTCAGTTCTGTTGGCACTCAATAAATAGTAGTGGATTCTAGGTCATTAATTCCAACACAGCTAATTTTGTATTTTTAAGATAAATGCCAAGAATAAGCTTCAAAATTAGCCAAGAACTAAAGTAAATAGAAAACTTGCTTTTAATTAGGACCCTGAAGTTGTGGCAATATAACTTGATAAACATATACCATCTCAGTCTGCACTGCCAAATATTAATAGAGAAATGCCCTGCCAAGTGTTATTAGACAACTGCATTTGAGAAATATATTTCTGTGCTTTTTTCATGTAAACATTTGCATTATTCAGTCTAAAAAACTAATATTTGTTCCTATGCCCTCCCCCATGATCTCAGATTAGTAGGATGACATTAATGATCTTGCTTTTTACATTTACTATGCATTTAAAGAAGGGCCATGGTGGCTGAATGTGTGCATGGTACAGAAAAGGTAAGAAAACAGCTCTCTCGAATTGCATTAACACATGTAGAGCTGTAGTCTTTCAATTTAGTTGATCTTTGAATTGATTTTTATTTTTCAGTGCATGAAAAATTTCTAATATTCTGGAGTCAAAACTCTCAATTCTCTCCTATGTTATTTTATTGCATGAATAGAAAAGTCTTGCCCCTCCTTGATGTATTCATTACGTATATTTGCTTTTTAATTAAAAAAATATGTTTGGACTGGGCGTGGTGGCTCACACCTGTAATCATGGCATTTTAGGAGGCGAGGCTGGTGGATTGCTTGAGTTCAGGAGCTCGAGACCAGCCTGGGCAACATGGTAAAACTCCATCACTATGAAAAAATGCACACACACACACACACACACACACACACACACACAAAAATTAGCCGGGCTTGGTGGTGTGTGCCTGTAATCCCAGTTACTTGGGGCCTGAGGTAGGAGAATCACTTGAGCCCAGGAGATTGAGGCTGCAGTGAGCCAAGCTTGCACCATTCCTCTCCAGCCTGGATGACAGAGTGAGACCCTTTCTCAATAAACAAATATAGATGATAAATAAATGCTTGAATTGTATATTTAGTAATTTAATATAGTTAGAATTAAGTTTGATATATGTTCTTACACAAAGAACAGTATTGATTTTTAATATTGGCATTTAGAAAAGTTTAGCATATGAAACAATTTTGAATTATTTTCATAATATCATTCCATCTCTATATTTAAAGTAGATGAACAAATGTAATATAAAAACTTATCGTGGTACACAAGGTGCTTGAAAATTCAACCCTAACTTCCTTCTCTGACCCACACCCTACCCCCTACATTGGCTTGACTCCTAGGAAACATGCTCATTCACTACAGAAAATCCAGCCAGCCCTGGATCCTGCCACATACTTTCAATTCACAACTTGATGCATTTACACCCACTGATGCTGCCTCTTCAACTGGTAAGTTTATAAAGATGAGGGAGGGAAAATGAATAATGTCTCTCAGAAATTTCCTATATGCCCGGCAATATCAACAATTATTTTTATATCTTTTTATGCCCATAAAATCTTTGGGTGAAACTTATTTTCTCCCCATTTTCATACCTGGGAGATCTAAAGTTGTGAGGTGAGAGGAATGTGACTAGTGTACCACAGCTGGAAGTGGCTAAAATGGGATTTTAAAATCTAGGTACGTTTCAAACCAAAGAGCACTTCCTTACAATCAGTACAATGTTGTTTCCAGTTTCAAGGTTTCTGCTTACAGCTCAGACTCTAGTCACCTCATTTCAACATATGTCTACATATGTTTCTATTCGTAACGTATTTTTCAAGTATTATACTAGGGGTACAGTATTTTTGCCCCCTCACTTATGATCTTATGAGCTCTTTGAGGAATCATATATAGGATTAATGTTTGTGTCTTAAGCAGTCAGCACAGGGCGGGACAAGAAGAAGATGTGAAAACGATGTATCTTGGGTTGATGGATAGATGGATGCAATTTGATTTCACAGTATTGTCTATTCTCTTATTTTGCTTTCCATTTTAGTTATATTACACCTTCCAGAATAAAATTACATTATAATATATGTAGCATCCAAAATGGATTGGACGGGGCTTTTATTTTAATTGAAGACAGAGTATTACAGTTGTATGAGTGATATCACACCTCTGCAAGAGAAAAATTCTATTTTTCTATTCTTTTTAAATATATACTGAAGACTTTGCATAGGAATTGTTTCCAACCCATAAAATTATTTACTGCAGCAGTAAATAGAAAACAAAATCAATTTCCCTCCAAAAATTTATGAGTGGTCTAGATAGAGCTTTAGCTAATATATCTCAAGGAGATCTTTCAATAGGCCCTCACTGCTGCTATATTTCTTTTAAACTACACTCCACATTTCCTAATCAGCTATGTCTAGACATTAAAGTAAAATTTATGATAAAAATAGAAAAGCCTGAAGTCCTTGAATTCCATTGATTTGAATAAAGGATACTTTATTCTGTAATTGTTCAATAGTTGATTTTTCCTATTATTAGTTTTATTACAATATTTTTGAGTCAGAGAAATAGAAGCACATTTTCCCACATTTTATTCTGTCAAATCTAAGGTAGGGAAAGTTTCCTACATGAATAATGTTAGAAGCAAATGAACCAAAAAACTCTTCTTGTCAGTAACCTTCATTGTCAAGGACCAGATTTTAAAATATTTTAAATTTCAAAACTAGGAAAATGGAATGAGAATTTATTGTATTGAGACCAAAAGTGTGAAATCAGGAATTTAGTCTAGATTACATCTTTAACACTGCTAGGCTAATTAAATACATTTGAGCAAACTAGTCTGATCTTACTGTGACTATAAAGAGTACACTGAAAGGAAGCAAACTATAGTACATACTTGGATATAGATAACTCTATATAGATCTATATATCTCTATCTCTACCGTATATCTTTATTTGTATATCTCTATATAGAGCTCTATCTATCTCTATATACATCTATCTGTAGATCCATTTCTCTCTATCTATAGATAGATCAACATAGATATCTATATATATCTGTAGATAGATGTTATATATAGATAGATATCTACATTACAATTGAAAGTATAGTTATCTACCTATAGCTGTAGAGAGATAAAGACAGATAACTATCTATCTATAAATAGCTATCTATAGATAGTTACCTATCTATATCCATAGGTACTATCTATAGATAGTTATCTATCTATCTATATCGATAGATAACTGTCAATCCATCAATTAATCAATCATCTATCTATCTAAACAATTGAAAGTACTCAATGGCATGGGCATTTGGTCCAGTGATTTTCCTTTTTGGTAAAAAATAAGAGGAAATAAAAGAAACATAGGACCCATTCTCATCCAGAAGGCCACTGTGTAAAACAGATGAATGCTGAACTGCCCTGGTAAGCAAGGATGGGGATTTGGGACCTGTCTAATTCCCTGTCTCTGAAACCTCACTCTAGAAGCCCCTCAAAGCCACATGCCACAGATGAAAACCACCCACCAAGTTCTATCATTGCCTCCAACATTGCGGAAATGGAGACAGAGAAGTAAGGGACTAGCCCCAAATGAGAGGCCTACTCATATAACAGCCGCACCATCCCATCTGCATAGTTTTCAATTTAAAAATCCTGAAAATAAAAAATTAAAGCATTAATATTATTTTCAATTGAAAGAAAGTTAAAACATGGGAATCATGCAACTATGCAGTAATTTAAGAATCTTAGGAAGAGAAGAGACATCACGTTTGTTCTGACCTTCTTATTCTCAGTCCAGAAACTTTCCTTAAAATTAAGACTTGACCTGGCTCCCTTTTCCATTCACTACCACCAAACACAGAATAATTTAAAACTTTCTAATTCATTTCTGAAAAGGGCCAGAGGGGATGAGAAGTTTCATATTTTAAAACCACATAAGTGAGGCAAAGTCTATTCCTGCCATAAAGCCACTGCTGGACTGAGTGTCAATTATACATGTAATATATATAATATATACGTAATATATATATAATTTATATATGTATATATGTATATATATGTGTATATATATAAAATATATATGTAATATATCTAGTCTCCGTTCTTCAGTAACTTATTTTATGAACAGGGAAGGCCTGTTCTTCCTCTCATTGGCTCTTCAAGATAATATTCTATTTTCTTAATTCCTGCATTGATGTGGAGATGCCTCAGGCTCATATTTGATTCTATTGCTTTTATTTTTGACATTTGACAATAGACAGAGGGTGTGGATTTATTTTCACCTCCCTGTTCACTTGAGTGCTTTCTGGTGAACCTCATTTTCAAAGTCCATGTGACATCTCCTGTTACAGAGCTCAAATTTACTGTACAAGAAGTGGTTGTTTGCTGTCCCCAGAACCTGGTTTTCTAATGCTCCAAATGGGTGGAGAAGGTGAAAATTGATAGCTGGATCAACTCATAAAAGGACTTTTTTCTCCTCGGGAAAAAAAAAAAAGAGACTTGGACACAGACTTTACTTCTAATGTCTTGTTTCTATCTCCAGGAATGAAATTGCCCAACATTTCCTTTTACTTCTGTCTAGTTGCCTTCTTTGAGTTCTATACTGTCTTTGATGTCGAATGGAAATTTTTACAAGGAGTGGGAATTAAACAGCATTTAGAAAGCCACCCATACTTACACAGACACACAGATACACATGCACACACAATCAAATGACAAATTGGCATGGAATGCTGCGGGTAAGATGGATAACAGCTTGTCTGACATTTGTCATATTATAAAATATGAACTCATGAAATGAAGACCAAAGAATGACGGCAGCAATCGGGAATCCTCTTATTTACTTTTTGGGAAATGCACATAATCTATAGTTCTAGTGGTTTTTTTCCATTTTTTTTTTCCGTTGGACTCGAGGTTAGTCAAAATTCCTCTCAAATTCTGCTTGCAAAATAGTCATGTCTAGCTTTCAAAGATATGATTTCCTACCTCTGTTGCTGTCTTCACAGATATTTTGGCAGAAAGGTAGAAGAGATGTCATCCAAGGCTGCTTTCCAAATGCCATTTTAAACCATCTTTACAACTCTCTTTTAATAAAGGATGAGTAGAAGAGGGATGTTCTGTGCTCAGCTCCAGAGAATTTTATTTCCCTGTATGTAAACCACTCCATGTCAGAATTAGAGTTTATATAAAATTAATGTGTTATATACACCAGGCTTAAATGACTTAATTTTGAATATATAGACAGTTTCAATGATTAAATATTAGTATGTGGAAATTGAAGGGCCTCTCAGGAATGACAGAGCTCCCAACCCTCCTTTATGTTTTGTCTAAAGCAGAATTTAAAGGTTTTTTAGAAATCTCCATATATACAGCCTAGTCTGCCCTGATTTATTAGTGGATTTCCTGTGGAATTTTTATGTGACACTTTATTTTCCCTGCGGGGCTTGTTAACTCCTGATTGGGTAATGTAAATTTCCAGCCAAGATTAAGTACAAACAAAGCCAAAATTCATTTATTTTAATAAGGAAAATTGAGGTTCTGAGGTCTGGTGTTTTCTTTTGCAAATAAACTAGTCTGCCAGGCAACTCGTTTTAAAATATTTGGTAGGAATTAAGAAAAAATAAATTTAGTGCTCCAATTTCTGGGTTATCCTTTAAAGTTTTGAAACGAGAAATGATTTTATATACAAGTATTCTGTTTTAGCCCCATCCTGTCTCCTCTTTTGGCTCATAAAACAAACTGCTGGGAGAAATATCTACTTTTCCTTAGACCTCAATCCTTTCCACCTCAAATGCCTTGCAATACTCATCCTCAACATAGAGATGGCATTTCTGCTGGCATTTAGCAGATGAACATGAATTTTCTAGCTGGAGAAAAGCTAATGATATACTTGTACTGGCAATTGTATAAGCCTCATATAATTTTTCTATCATTTATTTTTCACACACAAAAAATGTCTGTTATAATTCAATGAGAGACCTTTGCAGTGTAATGATGATATTGGATTGAGAAGAGAGTATTGTCCAGAGAGAAGAGATATTTAGTTATAATGCAGTGAGAGACCTTTGCAAGTATAATGATGATATGGGATTGAGAAGAGAGTATTGCCCAGAGAGAAGAGACATTTAGCAAATAGACTTGACGGTGTGGGAATGTTGATTGGGAATGCAGTAGAAGAAGAAGTAGGAAAGCAAAATTCCAGATTTCCTGGCTTGAGTAAGTTGGTGACAGATTTACAGATGGGAAAAACATGAAATGGAGTAGATTGCTGGTTGAAAGATAAGAAAGCTAATAAACTAGCATTTGGATATGTTGGGTTTAAGACACCTTTGGGACATCCAGGAGGTAAGGCTGACATTTTGAAATACAGATCTGACGCATGGTAGACAGTCTGAAAATATAGTTATACATCTTAGAAGAGTTTGCAGAAAAGTTTATTCGACATTCTGGATATTGAGACTATAATGTACACTATAGTTTGACTTCTACTATAATCCTGGCATATAAATGCTTATATCAGTCAATATATATTTTTGAATACATGAATAAATAAAAAAGTGAATCAGTGAATGAATTAAAATAATATTAGAAGGGAGAACTTACATCGAGATGAATGAAGACAATTACTAAATATTTTCAAATGAAATATTTCAGTCCTCTATCATTACTTATTTGCTTCCAATTTTCTATGCTTTTTTATTCAGCAAGTTCAGTTTTTAAAAATAGTTTTCACTCTTTATCTTTTTTGGTAATCTTTGTTAATCATACCTTGCCACAACTCTGCTTAAAAAGGCAGTCCAAAACTCAGTGTATTGAAAAAATCAATTATTTATTCTTGTTCACATGTCTTCACATTGGTTTGGGGTTCAGTTGGCTTAGATTTAATTCAGCTGGGCTTGGCTTTAGGCTGCGGGTTAGATCCAATATTTCTCATAGATCCTTCATCATTCTCAGAACAGCAGCTAAGCTTCTCAAAGCAGAAGCATAAGATGAAAACCCCTACTTTCCAATCACATTTCAAACCTGTTGCATCCTGTCTATATTTTCTCTTAAAAAGCCACATGACTGGTCCAAAATTAAGGGGCAGAGAAGTCCATTCTCCATATAGAATCATGGGAAATGGGTAAATATTTTTGAATAATAATTCTATTTACCACATTTGCCAAAATCAGTACATTGTGTTTGGGTCTTCCCAAAGTGTGAAGTCAATAAATTTCCTACAGGATATCTTTCTTTTAATGCACCATGTCAATTCTAAGGGGCATCTTCTTTGGTATTTCTGCCAAATGGAATCTCTCCACCTTAAACTTTCTGTACTTACATGAGTTCTAGGCCAGAAAGCAGAAACCTTTCAAAGTAATCAGTCACTGAATGTTTCCAAATTTCTCTATAATATTTCGCTTCAGCTTCTTTTTATTTGCTGCATTCTTTCTGAGCCCAGTGTACTGAATCCATTATTTTATCTTTCTTATATAGCCACTCAAATTATGTCCAAATTCAAGTCACGCCCTACTCAAATAAGCCTGCATACTCAAATAATTTCTGCCTGCCTACAAAAAAAGTATATTCTTCATGACAAACTCCTATTCAAACATTGGTTTATTATTTTATTAATGCAGGAAGTATCTGTTGAGCAAGTGCTGACTGTCAGATGCACTGCTATGGGTAGGAACAAAATAGTGAACAAGAAGGCAAAGTCTCTTGTTCCTCATGCAGCTTTATTCTAGTGAAGTCAGAGAAAAAAGAAATATGAGAACTATCTAAGACATATGTAAGAAAAAAGCTTAATAATGCTAAGTACAATGCAATCAACTAAAGGAGATTATTTGATAGACAACAACTGGCCACCCTCTTTAGGTTGGACACAAAGAACACCTCTCTGAGGACATGACATTTGCATTAATGCTTGAATGGCAAGAAAGTGACAGACATGCAAAGATCAGTGCGGATAACATTCTTGGGAGTGAGAACAGCTGGTACCCAGGCCACAGAGTAACAGGAATGACTTCAGCAAGCCTGAGAAACAGGAAAAGGACCAGTAAGTCTGAAGCATGGAGAGGGAAATATATGGATTAATAAATGATATTGGAGAAAGACAGGAAAAATACCATTTAGGGCCTGAGGTCAAGAAATAAGATTTAGATTTCTGACACAGTTTGGTTGTGTCCCTACCCAAATCTCATATTGAATTGTAGCTCCCATAATTTCCATGTGTCCTGGAAGGGACCTGGCAGAACGTAATTGAATCATGGGGGAGGGTCTTTCCCCTGCTGTTCTTGTGATAGTGAATAAGTCTTATGAGATCTGATGATTTTTTTATAAAGGAGAATTCTCCTACCCAGCTTTTCTTTGCCTGCTACCATGTAAGACATGCTTTTGCTCCTCCTTCATCTTCCACCATGATTGTCAGGCCTCCCCAGCCATGTGAAACTGTGAGTTAATTAAACTTCTTTCCTCTATAAATGTCCCAGTCTTATTAGCAGCATGAGAACAGACTAATAGAATTTCATTCTAAGAATGATGAGAAGACACTGAAAGCTCTTAAATATGGTGTCTTATTTTTTTTCAAAGGGCATGTTAGCTATGTTTTGGATAATTGATTGATCAGAAGTAGTCAAGATTGGAAGAAGAAACCCAATTATGTGTCCAAGGTAGTAGTATAAGCCAAAAAAAAATGGTGGTGGTTTGGAGTAATCTGATAGTTCTAGAGATGGAGAAAAATGAAACTGAAAAAATTCTAGATGGAATGTGAAGGTAGAGTTGACAGGCCTGTGGATGGATTGGATGCTGAGTGTAATGAAAAGAGAAATCAATGATGAGTCTTAGGTCTTTGCTTGGAAAAATTAGCTAGATGAGTATGGCACTTGCTAATATGGGAAAAAACTTGGGATGATAAAGTTTTGTTTTCTATTTTGTGTTGTTTTGTTTTGTGAATAAAATGAAATCAAGAGTTTTATGTGGCAAAATAAGTTTGAATTGTTTATTAAACATCTAATGGAGATGTCAAGTAGACAGCTGAATTTAAAGGTCTGACATTCTGTCAAAATATCAGGGTTATAAGTTATAACAGTTATATCAATATTGTGTTATGGTATCATTTTAATGTATGAACACATTTTGGATCAGGTAACCTGCTTAATTACAGGTATGTAACAAAGGCTTAGTAATCTGTTTTATGATAGGTATGTGATTGATATGGTTTGGTTCTGTGTCCCCACCCAAATCTTGTCTTGTAGCTTCCATAATTCCCATGTGTTGTGGGAGGGACCCAGTAGGAGATAACTGAACACAGGGGAAGGACTTTCCTGTGTTATTCTTGTGATAGTGAATAAGTCTCACAGGATCTGATGATTTTAAAATTGGGAGTTTCCCTGCAGATGCTCTCTTTTTGCCTGCTGCCATCCATGTAAGATGTAACTTGCTCCTCCTTGCCTTCCACTATGATTGTGAGGCCTCCCCGGCCATGTGGAACTGTAAGTCCATTAAACCTCCTTTTCTTCCCAGTCTCAAGTATGTCTTTATCAGCAAGGTGAAAATGGACTATTGCAGTGATTAAGCTAGAACCAGAACACAGACAATAAATTTCCACCTAGTACAAGGCTCTTAACTGGCTTTCTCTTGTGCTTGACACAGAATAGGTAGGTAATACATACATAGAAACAACAACATTAACAAAACAAAACAACTAGATGAAGTGAGAGACAACTGTCTTCCAAAGTTTCACAGGTCTCCTTGAGTCTGGCCATGTTCGACTTAATAAGACAGATTCCCTACACAAATTGGCCACTCTGGGCAACCCAATCTCCCTGTAACCAAGGTGGGCTTTTTCATATCCAATTAATTGCTCCTACCTTTTCCTTGATTTACAATGCCATTTCTATTCTCTGTGTCTTCCAATTTAAACTAATTATTCAAGGTCTTAAGTATACTAGTTCACAAAACCTTGGTTTATTTCCACTAGTTTACATTAACATCTCATATACTTTTATTTCTTTAAAAGAAAAATTGATGCTTTTATATTGTATTGTATTTATTTAATTGTCCTTGAGTTGTCAAGTGTTTTTTCTTCTCAACCAGACCATGCTGTCTTTTTGGGGTTTCATATTCTTTTTATGAAAACATTAATGAAAAAAATATGGGCTCTGGAATTAGAAGATACAAGCTTAGATTCCCTCTTCATGCTTTATCAACTTTCAGCTGATAGGTTATTGTTTAGTCACTCTTAACCCTCAGTTTCCGTTTTGGTAAAATAGTCCACATTGGTTCCACCTCATAAGGATGTTTTAGGGATGATATGAGTGCAATATGCAAAACTTCTCTTACACCTCTGCACCTTGAAAATTCTCAATAAATATTGGATTTCTTTATTTTCTTCTGCTTAACCCCTCAGTACCTACACAACTATTGGGATCACGATAGGAGCCGCCACATGCTCTGTGGATAAAAAGCAGAAAAGAAATATTTAGTTATGAATTTCTATACCAAAGATTTCTGTTTGTTTGTTTTTCCATTTGCAATACCCTACTGTGACTCACTTGATTTTCTGAAACGTCCTTCTTAATCAAAGTGCTTCGTGGACTGCAATTTTGCAAATTAAAGTGGATTAAAATTAGTTTTGTCAGAAAATTTCATGACATCCTCAAGCCCCACCTGGAAATAATTGGAGACACCCTGGGGTATCACAGACCTGGTCTCAAGAATCACCACTCTCTATGTTGCCTCACTTGTGTGTTTATGAGAACTAAATTGACAGCAGCAGTTCATTAGGAGAGCAAGATTGAATGTGCATGGTTTGCTGATAAACTTGCAAGCACTTAGAGAACCATGAAAAATGCCTTCTTTCTTGCCAAAAAGTTGAACATAAAAGGTCAAAGTGTAGATGTGTGCATACATTTGTGTTTAATAAAAATGAATTAGAAATAAGATGATCCAGACATCCAGTTCTAATGAGAAATTTGTCAATGTTAGGAAAGGTATTTAGAGATTGCTTTGATATGTTTTACATCTTTTACTAATATGCTGCCTAAGATGTATGCAATTCAAAAGAAGGAAGCAATGAGAAAAGGAGGGTAGAGGGAAGGAGCAATATAAACTCTCAGCACCATATCTATTCAGTATTCACTAAGCAGCCATGAATAAAGAAGAAAATCCCTCCTCAGTATTTAACTACTGGGGGTGGGGCATAGAAAGTGGCAATTGGGCCCGAGTTGAACAGATGCTAATCATGGATTTCTGAGGAAGAGCTATCTCTCTGAAACCCACTGGTATGTACAAAGGGTGAATTTCCATAACCTTTCTTAATAATATACACCTGGCTGGGCATGATAACTCACACCTGTAATCCTAGTACTTTGGGAAGCCTTGGTGGGTGGATCGCTTGAGCTCATGAGTGCAAGACCAGCCTTGGCAACATGGCAAAACCCTGTCTCTACAAAAAATACAAAAATTAGCTGGATGTGGTGGCATGCACCCATAGTCCCAACTACGTGGGAGGATGGCTTGAGCCTGGGAGATGGAGGTTGCAGTGAGCTGAGATCATGCAACAGAGTGCCAGACCTTGTCTCAAAAAAAGACATATATATATATGTTTGTGTGTGTGTGTGTGTGTATGATGTTTAGATAGATAGATACATAGATAGATAGAGATATACACTTTAGGCTGGGTGTGGTGACTCATGCCTGTAATCCCAGCGTTTTGGGTGGCTGAAGTGGGAAAAGATGGTTTGAACCTAGGAGTTCAAGGATCCAGAGAGCCACGACCCTGTCACTGCACTCCAGCATGGTTGACAGAGTAAGACACTGTCTCTAAACATTTTTTTTAAAGAAAGAATTTACGGTTTAACATTGTTTCCCAAATTTCCTTTTAGTACCATTGTCTTTTCTAGGACTTGCATTTTGAAATATATCATCTTGTTTCTCAGCACACCAAGTCAGGGAAGGCACACAGTAGAATTATCCCAAATTCCTTGAACATTTAAAGGTCATTCTATGGCTATGGCTGTGCTCATTAGCAAATGATCTGCACAGTAATTCCTCAGCCCAGAGGGCTCACAAAAAGAAGGGACCTCATTAGGAAGTCCACTGACATCCCCTTCCTTTCTTCTTTTCATCTGTTCACTTCTTCCTGAGAAAAGCATGTGCCCCTCCAGATCTGCCTCCTTTGGCCAACGGCCTAAACTCATGGAAGTCAGCCACACAGGAAAGTGGATTCAGCAGCCTCATTTGAAGCCCCCAGGGACCCTTTCAGTACTAATTACAGCAAACGTCTCAGGCAGGCATCATATCCTGCAGCCAGTGATAGTGGGTCAAGGGCCAGAGCTGCAGGGACCTTCCCTCTTGCGTTTTCTGAAGTATTTTTGATCTTAATGTTTTCTCTCTCATCTTCCCCATGAGGACCTTCACGCAAGTTGGAACATGAGGATAAAGTTTAGTTTGAAAAATTCAGTCATTGTAACAGATGCGCATAATGAAATGGCTTATGTAATAATATTACTAATAGCTAATATTTACGGACTGCTAAATCACCTTGTCTGTATTCTCTCATTTGACCCTCAAGGCAATTCACAGGTATTACTCGATCTGTTGTTTCAGTTAAAAAAATTGTGACTCATGATTGGAAGTAACTTGTTCAAAGCCAGTAAGTGCTAAAGTCAGGTCTTAAATCCTAATATCTGCTATGTCATACCCTGTGCCCCTTCCACCAACCTAGGCTACCAATAGTTAAGTGAATGAATGAATGAACAAATGAATGAAATGAATATTTATAAGCACAAAATTGGCTTTTAAAAGATCCCTGTTATCTAGGGGAAGATCCTATGTCCTGAGAGCCTTCCCAGAATTCAGAATGTAGGATTTTTTTGACTGTTTTCTCCTTGGTCATCCTTGCTCTAGATCAGCTTTTCTTCTGCCCCGAGGATAAATATTATTGATTACCTTGACACCAGCAACAAGTTCTGAATTGGTTCCTATCTGAGTTGCATCCTTTGATAGTGATTTGTTTTTTTCCTCTGTGTTCATTGGCTTTGGTAGGTTTTCCTTTAAGTAAGCAAATTGTAATTATGCTTGGAGGCATTGCTTGATTTCCATTCCCCAGTGCCTCAACCTCTCTTCCAAATAAACCTAATCACAGAAAATGTGAAAGCTAAAATAATTCTGGAGGTAATTTTTTTTAAGATTATAACAAAAGAGTTGGGTTCTAAAGTTCTGGGTGTTTGCTTTTTTTGTTGTTGTTTTGTTTTGTTTTGCTTTGTTTTCAAGGTCAGAAAGCTTCAAAGAGCTGACTGTGGACAAAAGGTATGAGTGAGACTAAAACAGAATAGACGGAATAAAAAATGAGGTGCAAGTCCATTCATTAAGTTATCAGTTAAGTAAACGCAGTAATAGTTAAGGACTAGTTGAGTGACACTAGATAAGCCTCTGTGAGTCTGTTTTCCATCTGTTTGATAAGTATTTGAATACCTAACTCATTCTTTCTGGAGGTGAGGTTTTTTTGTTTGTTTGTTTTTTGTTTTTATTTTTTTTTATTATACTTTAAGTTTTAGGGTACTTGTGCACAATGTGCAGGTTAGTTACATACATATACATGTGCCATGCTGGTGTGCTGCACTCATTAACTTGTCATTTAGCATTAGGTATATCTCCTAATGCTATCCCTCCCCCCTCCCCCCACGCCATAACAGTCCCCAGAGTGTGATGTTCCCCTTCCTGTGTCCATGTGTTCTCATTGTTCAATTCCCATCTATGAGTGAGAACACGCGGTGTTTGGTTTTTTGTCCTTGCGATAGTTTACTGAGAATGATGATTTCCAATTTCATCCATGTCCCTACAAAGGACAGGTTTAATGGGAATACATTGTAGAAAAATCCACAGAGAGATGCTAGTCACATTGGATATGTGCAGTAAGTGTTTCCGTTTATCTAAATACCCATCTATCTACCCGTTTGTTTGCATTATCTGAACCCAGCTACTCTCTCTGAGGCTCAATTTCCTCATCTGTAATATGAAGTTAGTATTACCTGCCTTGTAGTTTTCACTGTGTTGTTCTACTATTCGGATTCGAAAGGCAGGACATCAACTGAATGACTTTTGAAATCAGACAGAACTGGCTTTATCATCAGTACTTTTCTCAGTAATCATGTAAGAAAACTTTAACAACCATTTTAAATTCCATGAGATTCTCATTTTCTTTCTATGACACTAGTATTACCAGTCTTGCAGGATTTTTATAAACATTTGAGCCAATGTGGCCAAGAGTCAGACATGTGCCAATCTACTCACTTTTACCCTACCATCAATAGTGAAAATCGTTATTATTCTAAAATGGGAGCCTAGAAAGTTAAGACAAATTAAATTGTAAGTGATCAGTAGTAAGTAATTAGTAAGCTGGGACCTGTAGTCACATAGGAATCCTAAATGCCTATTTCTTTAACAAGGCTGGAGAATGTTGTGATGGACATGAATAAAAACAAGACTCAAACACAGATAGTTGCATTCAAGAGAGGTCTACTACTCTCCTAACGCCAGCCTTGTCTTGGCCTCCTCACACCTACAAACGCCAAGGCAAAGCTTCTTTCCTATTGTGCTAAAGATGAGTTTACAAGTGGGTTTGAGATATTGATCCATTGAAGACTCAGGTTGACGCTGTAGGGGCCTGGCACTCTGGTGATCACCTATGGCTGTGGCCAACTCTGTCGTTTCACCCAGTGTTTTTAGGAACATGTTCAACAAATAGGCTGTACTATATTGATAGCTTTTTTATACAACTGTCTAGAAGACACCATTAGATCCAATTTCATGATGTCTCTTATCTCTGCCTGCCTTAGTCGCAAGGCCTCTGGTTGTCCACAGAGCCATTAATCTAACTCAAGTTCCCCTCTCTTCCTGATCCCATAACCCAGTGATTCTCAAAGAGTCATCTCCAGATTAGCAACATCAGCATTGCCTGGAAACTAGTTAAAATGCACATTCTAAGGCCTTACCCAGTCTCACGAAATCCAAAGCTCTAGGTTGAGGCTGAGCTACCTATGTTTTACATGTCCTTCAGGTGAACACGGTGCACCCCGACATATGACAACCAATGCACAACTCTTCACTGAGCCCTTGGGAACTCACAGTCTGTCAGCAGCAAATCTCCACCGCCTTACTTGTCTCCAAATGTTTTCTTCACTTGCTTGCTCTAACTGTATTCTGAATGGACTCTGATGAGGATACTACTTTATTGCAGCTTTTTCAAGTACTTAAAATATATATTTTCAAGAACTTATTAAGTATATTTCCATTATAAAATATAGGTCAAGAAAAGCACATAAGTTAAATGCATGACTTAGTGAATTGTTATAAGATGAATACTACCCAGTTCACAGAGAGAACTTTGTAATCACTCCAGAAACTCTTTCCATATGCTCTGTCCAATTACAAACCCTCTTTATTGCCATAAGTAACCATTATCCTGACTTTTATAGCAATCACTTTCTTGTGCTTTCTACTTTTATGATCCACATATGCATCCCCAGGCACTGTAATTTTTTATTGCCAATTTTTTCTTAATTTGACATATCTTTTAAGTCTGTCTTTTATGTACAGGTTTCTTCTCTATCTCTTTTCTTTCCCTATATTTTATGTGATTAAAAATCCAGGTCATTTGACATATAATCCAATCTGAATTGTGCTGTTCACATACTCATGACACAGCTCAATGTGTTCTTCTGTCCATTGCAGCTAGTTTAGTATCATTATCAAAACTCTTATAGTTTTATCTTTGGGCATTGGGAGCCTCTTCAAATTGGGCTATAAATCTTTTTGGACATGATTTTAATGGCCTTCCTTGATATCTTGTCATATCAGAGTGTGAGCTGATGTTCCCAGTACATCCTGTACATTTTCTGCACCAGAAATGAGATAACATATTTCTTCCAGCTCTAGTTTTTATTTCTGAGAAGTAACTTTCCAAGAACACAATGTGGTGTGAAGACTACTCATTGTTGCTGTGACAAAGGGTAAAAAGTGACGACTTACAGAGAAAGAAAATAGATCATCATCAGACTTCGTGAAGACAACACTTTATGCAAGGATGAAAGAGAGTAACACATATACTCAAAGGAAGAATGTAAGCTCCAATAATTTTATATCCAGCAAAACTGACATTCAGTTATAAAAAAATACAGACAAGCTGTTATCAACAAGAAAGCACTAAGGGAATATTGTACTCATCTGATCTATTTTTGAGGAATCTACCAGGTAATAAGCTTCAAATAACCAAACAACCAGAAATACATCAGCGTAAGGAGTGGTGTCTTTTCAATTGTTTTTGTTGTCTGAAGCTCATTATCTGTAGATTCCTCAGAAAAAATCAGATGAGTACAATATTTTCTCAGTGTTTTCTTGTTGATAGCATTGTGTGTATACACAAACACATACACACATCACACATACACATCATATACACACATACATATGTCACTTTCTATATGTGGGTATCTTCTCTACACATAAAATCTACTATAGATAATATGTAATATATAGATAACATATATGTATTTATATATACATGTATATGTATATATACATAGACACATAATATGTATGCATGTTTACATGCATGTACATATATTATATGTATGCATGTTTATATGCATGTACATATATGTATGCATATGTGTATATATAATGTATATATACTATATATAATGTGTGTATATAATATACATTTATATACATATATGCACGCATTTATAATGTATAGATATATACATTACGTATAGTGTATGTACATATATATACATATACATGCATATATGTGTGTGTGTGTATGTATATATATACACAATTCTTAGTATGGAGAAAAGAACATACAGATCTTACAGAGAAGAGGGTAATGTAAAGCTTTTTAGTCTTTAAACTGTAGACATCAGTGTGAAGTTGTGAGCTATTTTAGCTTATATAGCTCTTATAAATCATTTATTGTTTATTTCTAGACACTCAAAGGACTTTTTCTTATTCTTGAAAGTCCGATCATTTTATTAGAATATACCTTGGTGTTGGTGATTCTTGGTTGATATTTTCAACACATCATGTCTCTTTGCTTTTTTTTCAGATTTTTTTTTCCAAATTATAGTTTTCAGGATTTATTCTGTTCCTTTGAGTTGATTTTCTTCCTCATGAAATCCTAGTCTCCATGTGTTCAATTTTCTTTGTCTATTTTCAACAGTTATTACTTTTTCTTTTCTCCTTTTTATTTCTTTAATTTTTTGAATTTTAAAATTGTCCTCATGTTTATATTTTTACTTTTCATATGGCATTTTAAGTTGAGTTTATCCAGTCTCCTGTTTCTTCTTGCTTGGTTTTCATTATTAAAATATTTGTTTTTGTTTCTAATTTTTTAAAATATAATTTTTTTATAATTCTAATTTATATTTGTTTTATGTCTTGTATGATTTGCTAATTAATGTCTTTCAGCTTGCTTTGAAATAGTTACAGTGTTGACTGGTTTTATAGGCATATTTTCCTGTTTATTTGTTTTCCATTTTCCATAATTTGCAAGCATGTTATTTTTTTTTTCTTGCCCTCATTCCTCTTATAATATCTTTGTATAGAATTTTACTTTGACATTTTTGGGTGGCTAAATTTCATGAGATTCATTTTTCTAAATTTTTTATAATGAAGTAGTGTTCAGGAAGGTGCTCTAACTTCACACAGCTACACCTCTCTCTCTCTTTTATGAATTTTAAAACATACAGAGCCTTGCTGTTGAACTTCTTCAGATTTTTAACCTTTTATCACTTTGTACTTTGGCCTTTCTCTTTCCTTTCGTTCTTGTAACTTCCCAGAAGCCTAGGTCAGAGCCTGGCAGGACAGTTTTGAAAGTTCCCAGGGCCAGGGCTGCTCCTGCCTTTCAGACTTCCCCTAGTTGGGACCTCTCCTACCGCAAAGGTCAGTCTCCCCTAGTTTTCAGTGCTGCCCTCTAGTGGATACCAGCTGGCTAATTTTTGTTAATGTTTCCTTATTGGTTCTCTCTCCTTCCAAAACAGGTATCACGAAGCTCTTGTCGCTGTTGGTGTTTTTTCCAACACTGGTGAATTTTAGTATTTGTGGTGATGCTTTGTCACCTAATAGTTTTGTAAATGTTCTCTATTAATTTTGGGTTTTGTAACTAGTTGTTCCGTTTGTGTTTAATGTGGTATTTGGAGAGTTTCAAACTTTTTTTTTTTTCTTTTGGAGACGGAGTCTCGCTCTGTCGCCCAGGCTGGAGTGCAGTGGCAGGATCCCGGCTCACTGCAAGCTCCGCCTCCCGGGTTCACGCCATTCTCCTGTCTCAGCCTCGCGAGTAGCTGGGACTACAGGCACCCGCCACCACGCCCGGCTAATTTTTTGTATTTTTACTAGAGGCAGGGTTTCATCATGTTAGCCAGGATGGTCTCGATCTCCTGACCTGGTGATCCACCAGCCTCGGCCTCCCAAAGTGCTGGGATTACAGGCGTGAGCCACCGCGCTCGGCCTCAAACTGTTTTTTTTGTTTTTTGTTTTTTTCTCACCTCATGATTACCATAGGGTCTTTAAGTGGGATGGACCTCTTTCTTGATTTTTGTTACTGGTTCAAACCATTTATTTTCCCTCCTCCTCCAAAACCTGAGTTCCTTTGAAGCACATAAGATCAGACCATTCTACTCACTATTCCTTTATTTATTAAATACTTATTTCAAGTCACTTCTTATCATTCATTAAATATTTTTACCATTAGATCTTTATACACTACTCACTTTTGCTGCTTTATTAGTCTTAGAAAGTTCAATATTCACATAAATTATTCATTCAATACTCCAATCTTATGACTCTCTGAACATATTCTTATATCAGCCTATAATTTCCCACCTCAGCAACACATTCCCATGATCATATTTGAGACATCATTAATAACATCATTTGCAAAATCTTAATTTCAAGTGTAGCAGTCTCCTCTCAACATTTTGTCTTTCTATATCACTTATGCTGTTACCCCCAATCCAGAAATTCCTTGACCTTACTGAGACCTCCAATCCATTGACAACAATATGTTTCACTGTACATATCCTTTATGTGTTTATTATTATCCTTAATACAGAGAACATAGACCACCATTAGTTCACTCTCTCATAATATATCATCTGTTCTCTTTTCCATTCCTCCCATCATTAAACAAGTATGGCTAAATCCTAATCACGGTTAAATTTCAACCTCTACCTACTGTGTGACAGAGTGTAACCACTGAATGTAACAGGAGAAAAACAGAAAAACAGAACTGTGCTCACTGAGGCAATGTGATGTTTGTAAGGAACATTCAGTACTGCCAGATACTTGTACTATACCTCTCTATTTATCTGCTCTCTATTGGGGATGTCAAACTCCCCAAGCCCACTTTCTCTCCTCTCTTTCATTTGATGAAGTTAATCACTATTTCATTGAGGACAAACAAAAACCAGTATAATATGTATATGAAAAAAACCTTATCTTCCTTCTACCAAATTTAGCTATTTGCAGTTACAGCCATATTCACTGCATTCCTCCTGTTACCACGGATCAAATCTTTTTGCCTCTATCCAAGCTTAACTCCAGATTTAATCACTGGATTCCATCCTCGTGGACTGTTCAAGGACTTTGTTCTTATAGTTACTTCTTTCTACTGCATGGTCATGCCTTTCCTCCATATACTTGTTAGCACGCAAATTTGCTTTGCATCTTAAAGGAAGATAGAGGAAAAAATGTTAATTCAATTAATCCCTTGAGCATCTGTCTTTTATCTCTGTGTCTTTTTATGGGAAATTAAAGCATCTGAACATGCACCTCCTCAATCATTGTCTCTATTTTCTCACTTCAATGACTATCTTATCTATTTCAAGCAGGCTTTGGTCCTATTGTCTCCTCAAAATAGCCTTTTCTGCAATCAACGGTGATCTCCATTGTGCAAAAATCAAATGGCCAATTTCTCAATCCCCATATTTCTTGGTCTTTCAGTTGGATTGGGCAGAGCCCATCTCTTCTTTTTAGGGTGAGGCTGGAGGGAGTTACAGGACAGTGCATTTCTCCTATTTCTTACTCGCTGACCACTGATCTCAATAATTTTTTTCTGAGTTTCTTTTTACTTCTTGCTTCTATACATTGTGGGTCTCAAGGCTTTGACCCAAGTCCTTTTCTTTTCTCCATTGTTATGATAACAGAACCTGAACTTTCAGACTCTATGTTTACACAAGAATCTCCCCCTTTGGCCTAGATAGCACTTTTCCTTCTTGCTTTCCTGGTTAACTCTAATTCTTCAATGGGAAGAAGTCTAAGTCCTCTGTAAACATTCCTGATTCCCATAGGAAGATGAAAAACTCTCCTTCATTTCTCCCAGTGGAGAAACATAGTCCCTGGAACACAGTAGGCATTGGATAAAGGTTGTATATTAAGAAATGGCTTTAGATGGTCTTCATTTTGAAGTCCAATTTCAGATGATTAGCAATGTTGGCATGGATGGCCCAGGTGAGGAGGTTTCTACAATAGCATTTGGGCTTACTGCTAAAAATTACCATGACAAAAATAGCAGAGTCTGTTATGGACATGATGGTACACATACCACATCTGGTCCATCATTTTTAGAAGGAATTCCATTTTCAAAGGCCTGAGGTGAAAGAAGAAGGTACTTTTAGGAGAATAGGGTTTGAAATTTTGAAGGTCAAACCATGTGAAAGAAGTGTTAGGCTGAACAAATGCACATATGTTCAGTAAAAAGAGCTTCAAAGTCATGCCAAAGAAAACTGTGGAGTTCATGTTTGTTTGTTTGTTTGTTTTTGTCATAGGAAACATGGTACCATTGAGAGTTGAGTTGTTTGTAGTATTCTGGGTTGTATTAGTTTGCTAGGGCTGGTGTAACATAGCAGACATTTACTGTATCTCTTTTCTGGAGGCTGGAAATCTGAAAGCAAGGTGTTGGTGCAGCCATTCTTCTTCTGAAAGTGCTAGAAAAGAATCTGTTCCAGAATTGTCTCCTAGTTTCTGGTAGTTCCTTAATTGTGGGAGCATAAATCCAGTTTTCACATGACATTTTTCTGATGTGTGTTTCTCTGTGTCCTAATTTCCTCTTTTTACAAGGACACCAATCATGTTGGGTTAGGGGCCCACTCTATTCCAATACAACCTCAACTTAACTAATTATATCCACAATGATCCTATCTCCAAGTAACGTCATATTCTCAGTTACTTGGGGTTAGAATGTCAACATAATCTTTGGAAACACAATTAGACCCGCAATGTGAATGTTCATCAAAAGCATTTCCAACATCATATGTAAATTCAAATACCACCTCGCCAAAGAGGACTCCATTTTCCCCTATCATTAGGAAATGCATTTGTTATAGAATAGATTGGAAAAACCCAACAAGGGAACTTTTGTAGATTTCATCTTTCTGCAAGCGGCCTGGTTAAAAGGTGGAGCAGGAATTGCAATATAATGTTCAGTCAGCACTCACTGATCTTGCAGAGGATCTACATAGCAAAAAAGAAAGAGCCAGGGCTAAATACAGAGATGGAAGCCATACCTCTTTATTTCCATGGGTGATACTCAAAAAGGCCTCCTTTTCATGTCTGGTAGCATCACCAAAGTTAGGCCAAAAGAAGTCAAAGTAATTTAGATTCAATCTTCTCTCAGAAATGAAATGAACAGAAGTTTTATTAAAAGGAAATGAAGAGGAAATTGAACTTTCATATTTCATTGTGCAATTGTGATGACAAAAAACAATATTCGTGAACAGAAGTTTGAAAGATTGTTATTTATATGTCTTTCCTCCCCCCTTGAATTCACCTACACTCTACTTGCTCTTGTCAAAATAGGGGGCAAAGCATTTTTTTTTCTCCTTATGAGCTGATTCATGTTAATAGCATGGCTAGTCTAAGCAAATGTGCTCTGTATATATTTTTAAATTGTATTTTACATTTTGCTTATAGAACAAATTTACTTAAAGAAAGTAATAGTGGAAAGATAAAGTTAAAAAGTCCTATGTTTTAATAACATTATTAGCTACAATGTAGATAAAATATTTTTGGCTTTTAAAATCTTTTCTTGAGAAGAGTGTATTAGAATGTGACTGCAGTAAATAAAATCATAAAGGATTTGACATTGCTTTAGCAAATTTTCCTTTTGAGAAATCAGAACATTTATTTTTAGGATTTCGTTTCTAATTGTACCCATCTATATACAGACAGTGTCACTGAATTAAGGCTTATTATGAGTAAATTATTTAAAGGAAAGGGGGTTTGCTTGCCTTATTTGAGCCACTCTGGGCACTAAAATGTTGACTTTGATTGTCAAGTGGGGCCCTCAAGGTGAAGAATCTATAACACAATCCTGAGAGATCCTTAATATGGGACTTCATGAATATGGAATGGGGCTGTTGAGAATACCTGAAGGCACAATTAGAAATGGGTACTGGAAGCTGCTTTGTCTCTATACCTAAAACTCAGCTTCCTTCTCTATGGCATTTAGTGTGTGCAGTGTTCTGTCTCCTGTTCTTTCACACTATGGAGATGGAGACCATTGTTAACCAATGGAGATTGTAGGATGTATCATCAGGCTATGATAATAACTCTGGCCACGATGTCCTAGCAAATAGTTATTTCTCACTCAGCCTACCTGTCCTACATCGGTGAGTAGGGGGCTCTGCTCCATGTAATCCTTGAAGTATCCAGGCTGACAGAGGCTCCACAATCTTGTACCCACACCTCAAGACACACAGCAAAGTAGAATAGTTCCTAAAGATTTGCATATGGTGCTTTGCAGTCGCAGCTCCCAAATGACACAGATTCGTTCTGATCACATTGATAAGCTAGAATCAGTCCCATGCAACTGATTAACTCCAAGAAGCTGGGAAATCTTGGGAATGTTTAGTGAATAGTAATGTGGGTCCAGTTCTTCTTATGACACACCACGGCCCATCTCACATTTCCCTCCACATGTATTACCCCAGCAGGTTTTTTTTGTTTTGTTTTGTTTTTTTGAGATGGAGTCTTGCTCTGTCACTCAGGCTGGAGTACAGTGGCATGATCTTGGCTCACTGCAACCTCCGCCTCCAGGATTCAAGCGATTCTCCAGTCTCAGCCGCCCAAGTAGCTGGGATTACAGGCGTGTGCCACCACGCCTGGCTAATTTTTGTATTTTTAGTAGACACGGCATTTCACCATGTCAGCCAGGCTGGTCTCGAACTCCTGACCTCAGGTGATCCATCTGCCTCAGCTTCCCAAAGTGCTGGGATTACAGGCGTGAGCCACCATGCCCGGCCTACCCCAGCTTTTTGAGGTACAGTGTGGCTAGTGGCTAATTTTCTTTTGACTGGTTGGGAATGCTTCAGGACGGGGCGGTCCATAAACCAGGATCATCATGTGAAGTAAGGTCAGAGGTTGGGGGCAGAAAAATGGAGAAGAGCCTGTAGTTTGTAACAGTTATGCTTTGGAAAGATTTTTCAGGAGTCAGATCATTTCCTTGATTTTTTCAACCACAAGTTTATTACATCATCAACTCTGTCCTTCTTATGGCCACGTTCAAATCCATAGGCTGTATAATAAGAAAATTAGGGCCAGGCACAGTGGCTCAAGCCTGTAATCCCAGCACTTCGGGTGGCCGAGGCGGGTGGATCATGAGGTCAGGAGTTAAAGACCAGCCTGGCCAAGATGGTGAAACCCCATCTCTACTAAAAATACTAAAGTTAGCCGGGCACAATGGCAGGCACCCGTAATCCCAGCTACTCAGGAGGCCGAGGCGGAGAATTGCTTGAACCCAGGAGGCGGAGGTTGCAGTGAGCTGAGATCGTGCCACTGCACTCCAGCCTGGGCGACAGAGCGAGACACGGTCTCGAAAAAAAAAAGAAAAGAAAATTAGGCCGCCAAGATGGGAGAATAGATCTTCTAAGGGATGCATCAAAGAACTAATATGTATTTGAGATAATCTGACACGTGACATTCATGGCCTTCTAACTAATTAAAGAGGTTATTTCTGATTAGAATGCTGCCTTAGGAGTGGCTCTCAAAGTTCAAGGAGGAGCTAGAAAAGAAGAAGGGATTTGCATTAAAGCAGAGGAGACTGACGTCCTAAGTAGAGGAGCTTCTGCCCTTGAATATAACAAATGCTGAAACTAGTTAGCAGTGGAAAGGAGTGGAGCTGGGCTATATCCTTTCTTAGAAAGCAGAGGTCCTGAAATTTAAAGCTGGATGTGTCCTTACATGTCATCTAGTCCACCCTTTTAATTTTATCTTTGAAATGTAAACATCAGAAGAATACATTTAATGAGATGTTAATAGTTAATTCCTGGAAAAAGAGTGTTCTGTGGATAATTAAGTTTATAAAATGCTGCTTAAACAAAGTTAAGAAGATACGTTTGATGCAGGGCTTATTTCAGTCTTTAATATATAATGCCCATAGCTACTGACCAAGAGAAGGGATACATTAAAGAATATTTCCTCAAGATTTGACCAGGATACATTTTTGTTTGTTTGTTTGTTTGTTTGTTTGAGGCAGAGTCTCACTCTGTCGGCTAGGATAGGGTGCGGTGGTGTGAATATGGCTCACTGCAGCCTTGACCTCCTGGGTTCAGGCAATCCTCCTACCTCAGTCTCCTGAGTAGTTGGGATTACAGGCACGTGCCACCACATCCAGCTACACAGTCAAAATAATCTCTGTGGCAAAATGTACGTGTAGATATATTGAAATAAACAGTCGTTTCTTCTTGAGAGTTTAAACACTAATACTTCGGTTAGGAGATGCACCTATAAGCGTTTTTACCACTCAGTCATCAATGTCAGTAGTTCAAATAGCAGTCCCAGAGACAGTTTTCTTAAAGGCAGTCTTAACCACTATCACTTATCAGCTCTTCGCTTTCTTGGTCTTTGGGTTCCTCATGGGAATTCAAATCTCACTGAAAATGCAACATACAGTTGAGCCTTTTACTGCTCTCCACCTAGAAATATAGGCAATCTGCACACCTGCTTGTTTGCATAGAGGAATATTCTTGCTGACATCTGCAAAATTCAGTTGCTCATTGATTTCTTTTTTACAAGGATGATTTGGTATTTAGGCAAGCCTAAGCCGCAGATAATCACTCAAATACCCTCAGAAAGTCCTTTAATGCAGGCATCCCCAACTCCCATGCCGTGGCCCAATACCGGTCCGTGGACTTTTAGGAACTCGGCCATACAGCAGGAGGTGAAGAGCCTCGGGCAAGGGAGCATTACCGTTTGAGCTCTGCCTCATGACAGATCAGCTGCAGAATTAGATTCTCATAGGAGGGCAAACCCTGTTGTGAACTGCGCATGTGAGGGATCTGGGTTGTCCGCTCTTTATGAGAATCTAATGCCTGGTGATCTGAGGTGGAACAGTTTCATTCCGAAACTATCCATTATGGCCCCGCCCCCGCCCCGCACGGTGGAAAAATTGTCTTCCACGAAAAGGTTGAGGACCGCTGCTTTATTGTATTACCCAGGCTGTTCACCTGTTTTTCAACTGCAACAATGGTGGAATAGAATCTCAGAGACAAACTTTACTACATGTATTTGCTCTGGATTGAGCTTCTCATTCCTGTACGTATATCTGATGCTTGAAAACGACCAAAATTACAAAATATAATAATACATAAACACATAGGAATTTGTCTAAGTAGGATAATATCAGTCTCAGTTTTTAAAAAAAGCGCCACTTTTAGCTTCAGAATTCAGCACTGGCACATGGTGCTCATTAATGGCCCTGACAGAAGACCCCGAATGTATAAAAAGGGCTCTGACATTTTCCAGTTAAGAACACATAAATAAAAACTCAGAATGAAAATCGTATTACCCCCAGGCCATAGTTTATTTTCTATGCTTGGTCTGAAAAGTCAAAAACAGCGACAGAACCTGCGTTTCTGACTTGTTCACTTAGTGAATTTGTTCTTGAGTCATGGAAAAATTAGAAGTTTTAGCTAAAATTAAAATTTGATAAAGGTCATTTGAGACTATAAGAATAGCTGAGTGGATCCCACTAAACTGACCTATAGCAATTAATAATAATGATTTCCAAGGTGGGCGTGAGGAAACAAACTACTTCTGTGAACCAAAGGCTAAGCAGTTTAAAAAAAAAAAAGTTGGGGGGAACAAGGGAAAATAAATACCCTTTGTTAACATAATTAAATATCTTTCTTGCTGGAATCATTGTTAGAGTAATTGTCCATACTGGCTCCATTTTTATTAAAGGAAAGCTTTTATTCATGCTAAGTTAGGTCATATTAATAGCATTAGGGACTTTCAAATATATTTCAATAACACTTTTTGCAGGAAAGAAATCCATTTTTGAATCCATTTGGAGAATTAAAATACACCATAGAACATTTTTACATTTATTGAAAATTCAAAAATCCGGCTGGAATGTGAATGTCAAAATAGCTGACTAGGGCCTGCTTGAATCTGATAACAAAAATCACTAAATCACTTTGCATAACATTGAATAATGGACTCCAAAAGGTAAATTTTGCTCTTTTGTTTTGGTTTTGGCTTAGAATGCAGGGATGTAAAACAAAAGGTGTATAAACAAAATGTGTAAAACAAAAGGTGAGCACATGGATGACACCCTTGTGGTCTGGTACAAAATGAATGTAAATACAAAAGTCATGTAAATATTTCCATGTAAATTCTGTTTTGACTCAAATTATGTACAGTATTGAGACATAGTGATAGATTAACAAACTGGTAATATTTTTAAGGGTTTTTAAAAAGACATTGAAATATACTTAAGAATATTGAGATGATAATGCTTATAATAAGCCGATATTTTCTCTTTCTAATTCTTTTCATGTTTCTATGAAGTGTGCATTATGATATCCTTTTGGAGTATAGGAAAGTGAGACACTACTTAAACTCTCCTGAAAATTCATAAGAATCTACTAAGCCTTTTAAATCTGCATGATGGATTAGATTTGTCATTGCACAGATAAGTGAAGAATAAATACCACATATTGCGAAGTATACGACGGCTTCCTGCTTAAATAGAAAATGGATGCGCTGACATCTGTGGAATTTTGTGGTGATACAGGTTAGTCCCTGCACCGTGCAGAGCTGTGCTTTCTTAATGTTTTCTTGAATGCAATATGCACACAGCCATTTTAGCATTGGATTAAGTTTCAATTTGTTTTAGCAAGGATATCAAAAGCAAGCTGCAACACAAAGCAGGAGCCAACACAGGAGAGCTAAGTGTGTCCCTCCCTGGCCCTCAGAGTCCCTGACATGATCAATCAGCTGCTGACAACCCTGTATACTCAACATGGATTTTATGGAATCAAAGAAACAGAAGATTTAGATACTATGAATGAGGTCACCAAAACATATTATTTATTTATTTTGTATTAGAGACAGGCAGGAGTGCAATTAGCTGACTGCAGTCTCCAACTCCTGGATTCAAGTGATCCTCCCACCTCAGCCCCCCAAATAGTTAGGACTAAAAGCACATGCCACCACACCTGGCTAATTTTTTAAAAATTTTTTGGTAGAGACAAGGTCTCACTGTGTTGTCCTGGCTGGTCTAGAATTCCTGGCCTCAAGTGGTCCTCCTGCCTTGGCCTCCTAAACACTGGAACTATAGGAGTGAGCTACCAGGCCTGGCCAAAAATTGATGAGCTTTTAGCAATAGATTTTATTTCTATTGCATTCATATTCGATAATGAAGGTATTTTCTATTATACACACAATGCATCTATCAAATTATTTTCATATCTAATGTTTCCTGACAGCCATTTCTTATTTCTTCAAGAAGTCATGTCACGTTAAAATTTCTTTTAAAGCCTTGAGAAACTCCTAAACCTGACCATGGTTCTATTCATTTTAGGTTAGTTCATGGTCACAAGTCTGTTAGAGCTCTATGTGCTGTGGAAAAATATTATAAATTCAGAATCTGTCTTCTTGTTTGGAAAGGTGAACTCCCAGTTATTATGAATCGGTGGGAGCAGATGCAATGTTCCTGATTACTTTTTAAAATCTTTCAGGGTCATTCTACATGATTTCATGCTAAATAACATCCACTTTCAGTCCATTTCATATGGATAATGATTTCCTGGTAAACAGTCATTTCCTCCTGCAGTACCTGAGAAAACTCGTTTTCTGAATGCTTTGACTTGTTTAGGGACGCTCACATGTACATGACTATAATGGATGGTAATGATTATAGAATCAGAGGCAAGCTTTACTGATGGAAAACTGGTTGGAAAAGAAATGTTATCCGCAATTTAAAGCTTAACATAACACACAAAAAACAAGTTCAAGTGCTATGCTTGAAGGCAAAGACAATGGGGAATTCAGCTCTCCTCAAAGATTATATTTCTTTCAAGGGGTCTGGAAGCAATATTATGAAGGGATTTTAAGCCCAAGCACTGGAACCAGTCTGACCTGACTAAATCTTGTCTTTGTTACCTATTAGCTGGGTGAGCTTGTGCCGAGTGTGCATGATTTCTATGTTTCCATGTTTCAGGTTTGTCAACTGTTTGGAAAATCACTAGTTTGAGATCATCATAATATGTATTTTATGAAGTAGTTAAGAAGATGCAATGAAGTGACTAAGTGCTTTAAATCATGTCTGCACATATCAAGGACACAGTAGGCATCTGGTGATGATAATCATAACAATTAGTATTTTCCCATCTCACTGGAATTATCTATGGTTATGTCTTTGATTGATCTCCTTCCACAAATTCAGCTTTCTAATATTCTAGAAAACCGTTTCCCTGTGATTTTTTTGTCTGTATTTCTTATCCTACCATTTTATCATTCCTTACTTACTTATTCATTTAGTTATTAATTAACTCATTTTCTCAGCACACATTTACTGACTATCTATTTTGTTCCAGGTCTTGTGAAAAACACCCTTCCCCGCAGAAAAAAAAAAAAAAATTGCCTTCTGATAACTTGTAGTAATTAAATAGCCACATTGGAAGGATTAGGGTAATGAACTTTGGGAATACTTTGGGAACACTAAGAAAGTTACCTTGTGAACCATCTTAACAATCATGAAATGCTTCCTGGACAAAATGACTTCAAAAGAAAGATACAAAGATGAATAGGAGTTAGACAAATTGAGAGTGTGGGGAATGTTATGGTGGTGAGAATATGATGGGATGATGGGAAAACGCAGATAAAGACATTGCATTGGGGCTTTCTATTCTACAGAAACAGAACCAACAGGAGATCACATATACATGTAAACATACAACATATATATTTAATATTTACACATATATACATGTGTATATATACACCCATATACATTAACATGCGTATACAATAGGTATATGCTTATTTGTATATATATACATATGTATATATGCATGTTTATTTTATATATGTGTATACAATATGTATATGTATATATGTATGCACATATATACACGTGTATATATGTGTAAGTGTATATATGTGTGTACATATGTACATATGCATATTATTGTGTACACATATATAAAATATAACACAATAATATATAATATGTACATATACATACATGCATGTATACATGAATATACATGTATGGGCATATATACATGTATGTTTATATGTATAGGTGTGTGTGTATAGGGAGAGAGGAGAGAGAGAGATTGATTTTAATTAATTGGCTAAATTGATCACTTGATTGTGTGAGGGTTATGAGGGCTGGTAAATCTCAAACCTGTAGGTCAGCTCAGTGGGCTGGAAATTCAGATGAGAATTAATGTTGCAGTCTTGAAAATTCCTTCTTCATTGGGCAATCCCTTTCTTTGCTCTTAAGGGCTTCAACTGATCAAATGGCTAACATTATGAAGGGTAATCTGATTATAAATGTTAATCACATCTAAACAACATGTTCATAGCAGCATCTAGACTAGTGTTTGGCCAGACAACTAAGAATCATAGCCTAGACAAGTTGACACATAACATCAACTATTACAGAGATCAAGAGAGCATCACACTCTGAGGTACTGAAATAAATGAAGAGTAACTGGGAAAGAGACAGAAAAGCCAGCAATTACCCATGAGAGGTAAATTAGGATCAGCCTAATTTAAGAGGTAAATTACACACAGCCTCTTAAAATAGGAGCTCACTCTCAATCTTAGCTGTTTGGATTTTAATATTCACCCTAATAAAAGAGGAAGTGGCTGAATAGTTTCAAGGAAGAGAGTTATACTTTAAGCCCATAGCAATGCCCCTCTGCCTCCATTTTATTCCTTGAAACAGCCACATTCTCTCTATTTTTTTTCTTTAAGGGGCATAATCCTACCATTCTCATATATATCATTGTACTTGAATGGAGCTAGATTTGAATAGTGCTAAAGTAAAATAAGATATGGTCTTTATTTTCTATAAAGACAAAGTTCCAACATTAAATAAATTATAAAATTCCTCCTATATCCTAACATGCTTTGTCACCTTTTTTCTCAATTCTCTTTAGTATGATAACTTGTTCTAAACCGTTCTAAAGTAGATGGAGTTCTACTTTATTTGAGTAAATGTGTTTCAGTAGCATGGCTGTCAAACCAAGATGCTGGAGATTTGCCTACTTCAATGCTGTCCAAAGGAACTTTGTTCAGTGAGAAAGGTCTTCTACATCTGCACTGACCACAGTGGTAGCTGTTGGCCATTTGTATCTATTGAGCACTTGAAATGTGGCTAGTGAGACTGAATAACTAAATGTTAAATTTTATTCACATTTAATCAATTATAATTAAAATTGAAATAGCCAGATGTAGCTAGTGGCTTCTGTATTGTACTGCAATGCCTTCACCTTTGGCCAGGACCCTGGTATCAAAGAGCCTGGCATCAGAGGAAGCATGAGTGCCTTTCCTCTTTAAGGGAAGAATCTGATGGCTTAGGGGATATTTACAACTGGAGCCCATGTACCCTTCTCTTCTAGACCACAGTTCAGAGGCTCCAGAATTCCACCCCCAAATGGCCAGAAATGTACATCTGAGACCTATGCTGACGATTTTCTCAAAGTTTGCCCTTTGGAGGGAATTTCTTGTAGTCAGAGTAGGGAGTTGTGGTTAGAGTTTCCAAGTGTGCTCCTGGTTTTAAATTGATGTGTGAGAGACCACAGAGAATTGAGATGAGGCTAGATAGGCGAACAGAAAGTGTGTAGGCCAATTATCTGCTTTTTTTGTGCCAATAAGTTGAGAATTCTAAATCTAAACCTGGCTTTTGAGTCTCAGGTTCCCAAGGCGAATATGGGCTGTGACTTCCTTCCAAATGTGTACTCATTTGAACTTGGCCAGGGAAGAAGAAACCCAGCAAAAATGGAGGAGGGAGCACTGTGAGCTTACCCTGGACAGGGGGAGAAATTAACTTCTACCTACCCTTCCAAAAAATAAAGAGGAAAATAAAGCAGAATTTTATCCTGCGGATTTCTTAAGAAATTAGAAGAGAAGGTTGAGGGAGAAAAAGGAACAAGTTAACAAGTATTCATTCTGTTTTTGCTATGACCATGTATTTAATCAAGATTCAATATTTTATTGAACTGTTGTTTACTATACTTATTACTCTTAAATATTTAGAAATAAGGTAGATGGGCCTCCATGTGTACGCTTGCCTCAGGCTTCAAACGTTTTAGGGGTGAGCCTGGTGACTACAGTGGAATCTTCCATTTTGATACCCATTATACTGTCTCATTATTAATTTATATTTTCATTTTTCTCTTACCAGATTGTGAGGCAATCTATTCTTCAATGACTAATAAATAACTTAATAACATAATAATCCTTAATAGATGAGAGTTGAAGGAAAAAATAAAATAAATACCACAAAAAGAGCACAGATTTCTTCCCTCTGCATCTGCAGATAGGAAATGCCCCAGTACTGGAATGATTAGGCCACCAAACATATTTTTTAATCTTAAAACTCAGATAGTCTTACAATGAAAATCGTTTCCTCCTCTATCAGCTTAACCAGTAGATGTAAGAATTTTTGCATATTTTTACAAAAACTTTTATGTGAGTGAGGGAAGGAAGGAAGGAGGGAAGGAAGGAAGGAGGGAAGGAAGGAGGGAAGGAGGGAAGGAAGGAGGGAAGGAAGGAAGGAGGGAAGGAAGGAAAATAAGGGAAGAAAAGTTGGCCTGTTATATATGTGTTTTCCCACTTCAGATCTCAAATCATTAACCTGTTGGCAGCACTTAATTGTCATGGTCTGGACTTAGGTAAGCTTGATACTCACGATTGATGGAAGAATATATTTAATGGTAAGCATGTCTCAAACATCAGCTGTGTGTTAGATCTGAGTTACACAATATGCAACATGTTTTCTCCTCTCCTATAGTTCTAATATTGTTCATTTATTCAGCAAATGTTTGTAGAGAACCCCTCTAAAAATGTCTTCTCCCAAAGGCATAAATTTACCTCCTAAACAACAGAATTAGGCTTTTTATAATTTCAGCAATTAATCACTTTGTTATAGTGAGAAGAATTTTGTATTTAACATGTCATATTTCACTAAAAGTAAATGTAAATGAAATATGTATATTCAATTCTAGGATGTGTCCTCTAGAAAGGTACTAGGTTTACATTTGGAAATAATAGAATAATTAATAGCTCTCTAACAGACTTAATACCAGATTTTTAATTATCATTTTATATTGCAGTAACTCCTTATTTAACATCATTTATACATTCCTTCTGCCTACTAATCACCTCCATTCTGACATCTCAACTTAAGTTGTCTAAAATGGAACTTACAACATACATACATTTCTTCAAAAACAGCTTTTGCTTTGACTTCTGAAATTTGCCCTATAGAATAACTATTTTGTCCATGTGACTCTAGAATACTCTAACATCCACATTTGAAAGGAAGAAGTACAATAGTCTCTGTTTGCAGATGAAATGATCTTATATGTAGATGATCCTAAAGACTTTACCAAAAGCTGCTAAAACAAATTCGGTAAAGTTGTAGAACACAGAATCAACATGCAAAAATTAGTTGCATTGCTATATACTAACAACAAACTATTCAAAAAGTTTTAAAAAAGATTTTATTTAGGATAGAATAAACACAAATTAAAATAGTTAGAAATAAGTTTAACAAAGTGAATGATCTATACACAAAAGTACAAAACACTGATAAAGAAATTAAAGACACAAGTAAATGGAAACATATTTTGTGTTTATGGATTGGAAGACTTAATATTTTTAAAATAGCTTTACCACTCAAAGCAATCTACATATTCAATGCAATCTCTATCAAAATTCCAAATGACTTTTTCACAGAAATAGAAAAAAATATTAAAATGTATATGAAACCACAAAAGACCCAGAATAACCAAAGCAATCTTGAGCTGGAAGAACAAAGCTGGAAGTATCCCACTCTCCAATGTCAAAATATATCACAAAGCTACAGTAATCTAAACAGCATGGTACTGATATAAAAACAGACACATGGAGCAATGGAACAGAACAGAAAGCCCAGAAATAAATCCATGCATTTATAATTAATTGATCTTCAACAAAGATGCCAAGAATATTAATGAGGAAAAGACAGTCTGTTTAGTAAGTGTTGTTAGGGAAACTGAATATTCACATGCAGAAGAATAAAATTGGGCCTTTATCTAATACCATATACAAAAATAAAATGAATTAAAGCCTTAAATGTAAGACCTGAAACTATGAAACAAGTTTGTCCAACCTCGTGGGTTGTGGGCTGCTTGTGGCCCAGGATGGCTTTGGATGTGACCCAACACAAATGCATAAACTGTCTTAAAACATTATAAGATTTTTTTGGCATTTTTTTAGTTAATCAGCTGTTGTTAGTGTTAGTGTATTTTATGTGTGGCCCAAGACAATTCTTCTTCTTCCAATGTGACCCAGGGGAGCCAAAAGTTTAGACACCCCTGCAAAATACTAGAAGTAAACTCAGGGAAAAAGCTTTTGACATGAGTTTGGGCAATGATTTTTTGAATATGATCCCCAAAGCACAGAAAACAAAAGCAAAAATAAACAAATGGATTGACATCAAACCAAACAGCTTCTTTATAGTGAAGAAAACTATCAACAAAGTGAAGAGACAACCTATGGAATGGGAGAAAAGTATTTCAAACCATACATATTGTATAAGGGATTAATATTCAAAATGTGTCATGAACTCAAGCAACTCAATGGCTAGAAAACATATAACCTGATTAATAAATGGACAAAGAATCTGAATCAGTATTTTCCAAAAGAAAATATGCATATCACTAATCATCAGGGAAATGCAAATCAAAACCACAGTGAAGTATCATCTTGTACCTACTCGAATGGATATTATCAGAAGGACAAAGATAACTAGTGTTGACAAGGATGTGGAGAGAAAGGAACAATGTTTTTCCACTGTACATTGTTGTTAGGAATGTAAATTGGCATAGTCATTATGGAAAACAGTAGGGAGGTTTCTCAAAAAATTAATACACTGGGTGCAGTGGCTCACACAGTATGAAAACTGTGTGGAGAACAGTATGGAGGTTTCTCAAAACAACAACAACAACAACAACCAAAAAAAAAACTAAGTCGGGTGCAATGGCTCACACCTGTCATCCCAACACTTAGGGAGGCAGAGGCGAATGGATTGCTTGAGCACAGGAGTTTGAGCCCAGCCTGGGTAACATGGCAAAACTTCATCTCTACAAAAAAAACAGAACAATTAGCCAAGCATGACAGCACACGCCTGTAGTCCCAGCTACGCAGGAGGCTGAAATGGGAAGATCACCTGAGCCTGGGGAGGTTGAAGCTGCAGTGAGCCTTGATCACATCACTGCATCCAGTCTGGGTGACAGAGTGAGACCCTGTCTCAAAAAAAAAAAAAAAGAAAAAAAGAAAAGAAAAGAAAGCAAGGAACTACCATAAGATTCAACAATCTCACTTCTTGGTATACATCCAAGGAAATGAAATCAGTACATCAAAGAGATATCTGCACCCACATGGTCATTGTATGATTATTCACAATAGTCAAGATATTGATTCAACATAAATGTCAATAGATGTGAGAATAAAGAAAACATAATACACAAACACATATATATAAATATAATTCTGCCTTAAAAATGAAGGAAATCCTGTGATTTGCAGTAACATGAATGAACCTGGAAGACATTATGCTACATGCAATAAGCCAGGCACAGAAAGACAAATATGCATAATATCACTTATATGTGGAATCTCAAAACGTCAAAGTCACAACAGTAGAGAGTAGAATGCTGGTTTCTGGGGCTGGGGTTGTGGAAATGGAGAGATGTTGTTCAAAGTGTACAGTTTCAGTTATGAAACTACGCAGGATGAAAAAGTTCTGGAGGAAAAAAAACAATTAAAAAAGACTCCGGAGTCCTCTATGAGTCTACTCTCCCTTTCTCTCCACTTCCAGTCACATCTCTCTGCTTTGCTTAAATAAATTTATTCATCTAATTTTCCATTGCTAGCTCAAAACTTGGGCAGTTTATAACTAAGCTATTCAACTAGTATTGGCATCTTAATTAGTATTGGCATCTTTACTCTCTGTTCCTGTTACCATATTAAATGTAGAATCCCAAAGAGTTCTAAAATACAAATGTGATTCCTTCACTCCCAAACCCATAAAACATCCCATGCTTTCCCTTCCCTCCTAAACCTAAACCCCAAACACTTGTGTATTCCTGTATCCTATCATGTTATCTTAATATCACCCTTCATCTAAATTGCCTTTGTTCCCTGCCACGCCTGATGTCTTTCTGTTTCTTACTTGGACTGATGGAATCCTTTCGTTATTCTTATTTCTTAAAATTTTACCTATTCTCTCCTTTAAAACTCAGAACATGTGGCCCAAAGTGTCAGAATATCAATCCAAGGTTTTATTCAATCAGTCTGTATTTTTCAAATATTAGATAAGTATATGCTATGTGTCACTAAATACTAGTTAACTCTCTTTGGAGTTAAAATAAGAGAAACCCAAATTAAACTTCTTTAATAAGAGACTTATTTAGAACACAATGGCTGAATTGCAATAAGGAATAATGGGAAATTATATACACTAGCTAGTCTGTCTTATTCAATACCACAGTAGATTTAGATTTCAAAACAATAAGCCCAGAATATTTTAAAGTAAATAATTAAGGAGTTTTCTGTAAAGGTAATAAAATCTCTCCAAGAGCCTAATGGCAACATTGCAGTTTAATTTTAGGAAAACCTGGATCTGTGGACAAAACCATCATCATATTTCTCTCCCTATCATAATCTTTCTGCATGCTTTGTGCCCTCTATCATCAAATTTACTGAAGTATTTATTTCCCCTTTACTCACGGACGTGACAAAGAAAGTTCCCAAGATTATAGCTCCCCAGTTTCAAAATAGTGTAGCTAGACTGAGTGGTATTTTTATCCATTCCAGATATCCAGGTGCCTTACTTCATTTGGGCTGTCATAACAAAATACCACAGACTAGGTATAAGCAACAGAAATTTATTTCTCATAGTTCTGGAGACAGAAATGTGGCCAAGATCAACATACCAGCTGATTCAGTGTCTGGTTAGGGCCCACTGTCTCATAGATGAGACCTTCTCGCTTTGTTCTCACATGGTAAAAGGAGCTAGCTAGCTCTCTGGGCTCTTTTATAATGGTACTAATGCTAATCATGAAGTTTCCACCCTCTTGACCTAATCATCTCCAAGGGCCCCTCCTCCTAGAAGCATCACCTTAGAGTTTAGAATTTCAATATATACATTTTGAGGAGACACATACATTCAGACCATAGTGCCAGAAAATTATCTGGTTGATTCTACTTGGAGTATTTGCTGATACAGTTATTTTTGAGCCAGGGTTTGGGGTTACTTGGTCTCAGCAAGGCTGGGAAAAGTGGCTGCTTCCAGAAAACCGGGAGTTCTGGGTGTCCCTAGTATCATAGGTGTCCATTGCAGAGATTGGTAAAGATGAAGAAGGGGACCAAATCCTGCCTCAATGATGTCAGAATAGAGTAGAGGGATGAGAAGCTTCTCTCTGGATATATTTAAAGACATTTTCAAATTCAATAATATATTTTACCTAATCTTAGTTTTCTTCTTTCCTTTATTGTGTTTTTACACTTTACACTTTAATGTGTAATTTTACATTTTTAAAGATTAATCTCAATTTTAGCATTTTGGGGTAGTTACATTTAACATGGATTTTTAAATAGCTGTACTTGCAGAGAAACATAAGATCAAATTAGTCTTTAATATATTTTTCAAGTAATTGAGTTGCAGCAGTGTGCTTTCACGTCCCTATCTAACCTTACTTCTTTTCATGACTCTTCTGAACTATTCTCAGTTTAATGGGATTGCTCCAATTAAATTTTACAAAGCCTTATGAATGTCACTATCCAGGTATTTTAAAAGGTTTGGAAAGCACTTAAAATTCTACTGGGGGAACAAAGCCAGCAGCACCTCCTGCAGTATTTATTTCCTTCTTCTCTTACACCTGGGCTACTTTATTTATCTGGCAGAGTTCTTTGCTGCCAAAAATATATTTAGTACACTTACTCCTCTAATTACCAGAGCACAGAGACTCCTCTCAGAGAAACTTGGAGAGCGGTCACCACACTGAGAGCCAAATGGGAAGACGAGTGAGCTACTTCTAAGAAATTTGTTGAATAAAAATGTGTGACCTACAGTGGGCAGCAACCTGAGTAAGTTTTGAGGCAGCCACGTGGTGGGATCGCTGGGCATTGTGTCAAAAGATCAGAGAATGTGAGGAAATTATAATAACAAGTGGGTGATATTTTTAGAATCATTTTAACATTCTTTATGTTTCAGAAGAAGAGTAGAAAGAGAAACATAATGACTATAAAATTTACCAAACACTTCCCAATTTCCCATTCCAACTCATTCAATAGTTCAGTAACATTCTTTTATTAAAATAATTTACTGTTGGACTTTTATAGACAAAAGTTTACTTGGGGGTGAATAATCTTTATTTGGAACCCTTCTCTGTACTACCTATTTTTCCCTAGTCTTATTGATTATCACTTCCAAACAATATACTGAATGGTGATCTCTCCTGAATAATTCCAAATTTCTCAATTTTTTAATATTTCCAGAAAATATGTAAACACCCTCACAGAAAATGGAAGGCAATTATTTAAATACTGTAAAAGTGTGCTTTATTTAACAATAAAAAGTAAGTAAATTGAGATCCTTGTAAAGCTAAAGTAGTTTAAATTTCAAGGGTTGATATGTGTTTATAATATTTGAGGGGACAGAATCATAAAAATGTTTCTTTATTGAGATGCAAGATGAAGTAAAAAAGAGTTTTCCAGAAAAAAAATTTAAAAGAACACTATGTTAATCACTAGCTTTTGTTGTTGCTAGTGAACATAAATGAATTAAGTCATTAATTGCTCATGACCTTTTTCTTAAGTATCAAATTTACACACCTTTAATTCAGTATTTGTAACTTTTTCTGATTCATTTTTGGTTATATTATATACTGATGTATGCATATGCAGCTTTCTGTGATACTTGTATTTTTGTTTCTTGTATCTTCAACAACTCAAATTGATAGTATCATTTAAATATAAGAGAATCCAGGATTTTCATCTGTTTTTCATTTGTAAGTAAATCTATGATCTTATTCTTTCCCTTAGTTGAATTACATACCATTTAAAATTGAAAAACTTATCTCTAAAATAAGGTGGAAGCTTTTAAACTAGTATAAAAGTAAGATTTGATGGTATGTATTTTGTTGAAAACAACTTCTGTTAGCTTTGAAGTCTGTGATCTATTCTGAGAGCTTTGACCATTTCTATTTTCCTCGATCACATTGCCTGGCATGTGACTAGAAATTATCTATTCACAAAATGATTGTCATTTTAATCTTGCATCTTGTTACAGTCTGGTAAAATACATTTTATGTGTCAATTAAAAAATTAAGTTTAAATTAAAATTCATTCCTATGGGGCACCACCACTCAAATGCCTCATCTTGCCTCAGTCATGTAGATAATCATATAATGAGATACCTGCATATAACGCTGAGCTTGTTTGTGTGCTGTCAGTATCAATTCCTCATTCCTCTGTGTGGCTTTTGACGCCTGTGAAAAGACTTACTCTCATTCCGAAAGTATTAAACACTGGAAAAAAATGTGTACCAAACTCAATAAAATTTCAGCAACTAGAGATTTCAAAGAAGAAAAAAAAATCACATAGTTCACCATCTAATTTCTTAGATTAATAAAGCGGAGCTAGGTAGACCCCAAAAGGTCATTAGTTACCGCATATGACATAGCATTGTAGGGGCAGAGACTGCTTATTTTTTACTGATTTATTTTTGCTTCCAGCTTTTATTTTAGGTTCAGGAGATACATATACACGTTAGCTACATGGGCAAATTGTGTGTTGCTGGGGTTTGGTGTACAAATGATTTTTGTTATCCAGTTAATGAGCATAGTACCCAATAGGTAGTTTTTTGATCCTCAGCATCCTCCCACCCTTCACCCTCAAGTGGGCCTTGGTGTCTGTTGTTCCTTTCTTTGTGTCCATGTGTATTCAATGTTTAGCTCCCATTTATAAGTGAGAACATGCAGTATTTGATTTTCTGTGTTGATTCCCTTAGGATAATGACCTCCAGTTGCATGTATGTTGCTACAAAGGAAATGATTTCATTCTTTTTTATGGTTGTGCAGTATTTCATGGTGTATATGTACCACAGTTTCTTTATCCAGTCTACCACTCATGGGCATCCAGCTTGATTCTATGTCTTGGCTACTGTGATAACATATATGTGCATGCGCCTTAAGGTACAGCAATTTAGATTCCTTTGGGTATATACCTAGTAATGGGATTGCTGGGTCAAATGGTAGTACTGCTTTAAGTTTTCTGAGAAATCTCCAAACTCTCCAAACTGCTCCCCACTGTGGCTGAACCAATCTACATTCTCAACAGCAGTATATAAACATTCCCTTTTCCTGAAAACTTACCAAGGTGCTATTTTTGGACTTTTTTGTAATATCCATTCTGACTGGTATGAGAGCATCTCAGTGTGGTTTCAGTTTGCATTTCTCTAATGATTAGTGATTTTTAGCATTTTTTCATATGCTTGTTGGCCTTATGTATGTCTTCTCTTGACAAGTGTTTTTCATGGCCTTTGCCCATTTATTAATGGAATTGTTTTTGTTTGCTGATTTGTTCAAGTTCCTTATAGATTCTGGATATTAGATCTTTGTCAGATGCACAGTTTGCAAATATTTTCTCCTATTATGTAAGCTATCTTTATACTCTGTTGATTGTTTCTTTCGCTGGGCAGAAGCTTTTTAGTTCAATTGTGTTCCAGTTGTCAAATGCTGTTTCCATTGCAATTGCTGTTGGAGTCTTCATCATGACATCTTTGCCAAGGCCTATGTCCAGAATTGCTGTCTTGTTCTGGTTCTCAAGAGGAATGCTTCCAGCTTTAGTCCATTGAGTATGATGTTGACTTGGGTTTGTCATAGATGGCTCATATTATTTTGACTTATGTTCCTTTGATGCTCAATTTGTTGATGGTTTTTAACATGAAGAGATGTGGAATTTTATCTAAAGCCTTTTCTGTATCCATTGAGATAATCATGTGGTTTTTGTTTTTAGTTTTGTTTATGTGATGAGTCACATTTATTGATTTGTATATGTTGAATCAACCTTGTGTACCAGGAAGTAAGACTACTTATCATGGTGGATTAGCTTTTCAATGTGATTTTGAATTTGATTTGCTAGTATTTTGCTGAGGATTTTTGCATTTGTGTTCCTCAGCGATATTTGCCTGAAGCTTTCTTTTTTAGTTTTGTCTCTGCCAAGGTTTGGTATCAGTATAATACTGGTCTCATAGAATGAGTTAGGGAGGAGTCTCTCTTCAAATTTTTGGAAGAGTTTCAGTAAGATTGGTACCAGCTCTTTAAACATCTGGTAGTATTTGGCTATGAATCCATCTAGTACAGGGCTTCTTCTGGTTGGTAGTTTTGTTTTATTATTATACTGATTCAATTTCAAAACTCATAACTGGCCTGTTTAGATATTTGATTTCTTTCTGGTTCCATCTTGGGAGGTTGTATGTTTCCAGGATTTTATCTATTTCTTCTGGGTTTTCTAGTGTTTGTGCATACAGATGTTCATAATAGTCTTTGAGGGTTTTTTATATTTCCATGAGGTCAGTGGTTATGTCATCTTTGTCATTTCTAATTGTTTTTATTTGGATCTTGTTTTGTTGTCTTATTAGTATAGCTAGTGGTCTACCAATCTTATTTATTCTTTGAAAGAAGCAACTTTTGGTTTTGTTCATCTTTTTTATGGATGTTCGCATCTCAGTTTTATTTAGTTCAGCTCTGATTTTGGTTATTTCTTTTATACTGCTTGCATTGGGGTTTGTTTGCTCTTGTTTTTCTAGTTCCTCTAGTTATAATATTAAGTTATTAATTTGAAATCTTTCTGACTTTTTGATGCAGGCATTTAGTACTGTAAACTTTCTTCTTAACACTGCATTAGCAGTGTCCCAGAGATTCTTTAATCTTACCTGTTGGTTTTCATTAGTTTTTGATGATTTTTTTTTCTGTCTTAATTTAACATCAGTCAGGAGCAAGTTGTTTTTATCATTATGTAATGTCTTTCTTTTGTTTTCTTTTTGTTGTTGTTGTTGATTGTTGTTAAAGTCTGTTTTGTCTGAAATAAGAATAGCAACACCTGTTTTTTTGTTAGGTTGTTTGTTTTCTCTTTGCTCTACCGATCTTTCTCCAACCTTTTACTTTGAGCCTGTGGGTGTCATTGCTTGTGAGATGGGTCTCTTAAAGACAGCATACTACTGAGTATTGCTTCTTTATCAGACTTGCCACTCTGTGCCTTTTAAATGGGGCATTTAGCTAATTTGTGTTCAAGGTTAATATTGATATGTGAGTATTTGATCCTATCATTGTGTTAACTGGCTACTATGTAGACTTTATTGTATCTTTATTGACACTTTATAATGTCAGCGGGCTATGCACTTAAAGAGTATTTTTGTGGTGGCTGGTAATGGTCTTTCATTTCTGTGGCTAGCACTCTCTAAAGAACCTCCTGTGAGGCAGGTCTGGTGGCAACAAATTCCATCAGAATTTATTTGTCTGGGCTAGGCATGGTGGCTGATACCTGTAATCCCAGCACTTTGGGAGGCTGAGGTGGGAGGATCACTCTAGGCCAGGAGTTTGGGAATGTGCTTGTCTGAAAAGGATTTTCTCCTTCACTTATGAAGCTTAGTTTGGCTAGATATTAAATTCTTGGTTGGAATTTCTTTTGTTTAAGGATGCTGAATGATATGGTTTGGCTGTGTCCACACCCAAATCTCATCTTGAATTGTAATTCCAATAATCCCCATGTGTCATGGGAGGGACCAGGTGAAGATAATTGAATCATGGGGGTGGATTCACCCATCCTGTTCTCATGATAGTGAGTTAGTTCTCACAACATCTGATTGTTTTATAAGGGGCTTCCCACCTTGCTGGGCACTCATTGTCTCTCCTGCTGCCCTGTGAAGAGGTGCCTTTCAGCATGATTGTAAGTTTCCTGAGGCTTCCCCAGCCATGTAGAACTGTGAGTCAGTTAAACTTCTTTTCTTTATAAATTACCCAGTCTTGAGTATGTCTTTATTGGCAGCATGAGAATGGACTAATAGAGTAAATCGGTACTGGGGAGTGGGATGCTGCTATAAAGATACCCAAAAATGTGGAGGTGACTTTGGAACTGGGTAACATGAAAAGGTTGAAACAGTCTGATGAGCTCAGAAGAAGACAGGAAGATTGGGAAAGACTGGAACTTCCTAGAGACTTGTTGAATGGCCTTGACCAAAATGCTGATAGTGTTAGGGACAATGAAGTCCAAGCTGAGGTGGTCTCAGATAGAGATAAGGAAACTGAAATAAAGGTCACTCTTGCTATGCAAAGAGACGGGGGGCATTTTGCCCCTGCCCTAGAGATCTGCAGAACTTTGAACTTGAGAGAGATGGTTTAGGGCATCTGGCAGAAGAAATTTCTAAGTGGCAAAGTGTTCAAGTGGAAACAGAGCATAAAAGTTTGGAAAATTTGCAGCCTGATGATGCAATAGAAAAGAAAAACTCAATTTCTGGGAGAAATTCAAGCCCACTGTAGAAATTTGCATAAGTAAAGAGAAGCATAAGTAATAAGTAATCTCCAAGACAATGCTGAAAATGTCTCCAGGGCATGTCAGAGAACTTTACAGCAGCTCCTATCACAGGCCTGAGGCCTAGGAGAGAAAAATGGTTTTGTGGGCCAGGCCCAGGGCACCCCCCCACTCTATGCGGCCTTGGGACATGGTGCCCTGCATCCCAGATGCTTCAACTCCAGCCATGAATAAAAGGGGCCTATGTACAGCTCAGGTCATTGCTTCAGAGGGTGAAAGCCCCAAGCCTTGGTAGCTTACAGATGGTGTTGGGCCTGTAGTGCACAGAAGTCAAGAATTGGGGTTTGGGAACTTCTGCCTGGATTTCGGAGGATGTATGGAAATAGCTGGATGTCCAGGCAGAAGTTTGCCACAGGGGCAGAGCTGTCATAGAGAACTTCTGCTAAGGCAGTGTGGAAGGGAAATGTGGGGTTGGAACCCCCAGGGTCCCCACCGGAGCATTGCCTGCTGGAGCAGTGAGAAGAGGGCCACCATCCTCCAGACTCCAGAATGGTAGGTCCATTGACAGCTTGCCCTGTGCACCTGGAAAAGCCACAGACATTCAATGCCAGCCTATGAAAGCAGCCGGGAAGGGAGCTGTATCCTGCAAAGCCACAAGGGAAGAGCTGCCCAAGGCTGTGAGAGCCTAACTCTTGTTGGACCTGTACCTCCATTGTATCTAGGAAATAACTAACTTGCTTTTGATTTTACACGCTCATAGGCAGAAGGGACTTGTCTTGTCTCAGATGAGACTTTGTAGTTGGACTTTTGAGTTAATGCTGGAATGAGTTAAGATGTTGTGGGACTGTTGGCAGGGCATGATTGTGTTTTGAAATGTGAGGACATGATTTGGGAGGGCCCAGGGGAAGAATGATACATTTTGGCTGGGTAGCCAACTCTCATATCACATCATAGTTCCGATAATCATCCATGTGTCATGGGAGGGATCCAGGGGGAGGTAATTGGTTCATGAGTGTTGTTACCCTCATGCTGTCCTCATGATAGTGAGTGAGTTTCCATGCGATCTGAGGGTTTTATAAGGGGCTTTGCCCCCACTTTACTCTTATTCTTCTCTCTCCTGCTGCCATGTGAAGAAGGATATGTTTGCTTTTCCTTCCATCATGATTGTAAGGTTGCTAGGGCCTCCCCAGCCCTGCAGAACTGTGAGTCAATTTAAACTATTTTCTTTATAAATTACCTAGTCTCAAATATTTCTTTATATTAGTGTGAGAATGGACTAATACACTGAATATAGGCTCTCAAACTCTTCTAGCTTGTAATGTTTCTGCTGAAAGGTCTACTGTTAGTCTGATGGGCTTCCTTTTGTACATGACCTATCCTTTCTTTCTACCTTCCTTGAATATTTTTTTCATTTTCATTGACCTTGGAGAATCTGGTGTCTGTGCTTTGGTGATAGTCATCTGGTGTAGTATCTCCCAGGGGTTTTCTGCATTTCCCAAATTTACATTTTAACCTCTCTAGCAAGATTGGAGAAGTTTTTGTGTATGATATTTTCAAATATGTTTTCCAAGTTGCTTACTCTCTTGCTCTCCCTTTCTTAGATGCCAATGAGTCATAGGTTTGGTCTCTTTACATAATTCCATATATCTCAGGGGTTTTCTTCATTTTTTAATTATCTTTTCTTTATTTTTGTCTGACTGAGTTGATTCAAAGTAACAATCTTCAAGCTCTGAGATTCTTTTCTCAACTTGGTCTATTCTGATGTTAATAATTGCAATTGTATTACGAAATTAATGCAGTGAGTTTTTCACATTTAGAATATCAGTTTTGTTCTTTCTTTCTTTTTTTTTTTTTTTTTGAGATGGAGTCTTGCTCTGTCACCCAGGCTAGAGTGCAGTGATGTGATCTCGGCTCACTGCAAGCTCTGCATCCTGGCTTCAAGACATTCTCCTGCCTCAGCCTCCCGAGTAGCTGGGACTACAGGCACCCCTGCCACGGTGCCTGGCTAATTTTTTTTTTTTTGTATTTCAGCAGAGACGGGGTTTCACCGTGGTCTCAATCTCCTGACCTCATGATGCGCCTGCCTCGGCTTCCCAAAGTGCTGGGATTACAGGCATGAGCCACTGCGCCCATCCTTGTTCTTTCTTAAAATGGCTACTTCAACTTTTAGCTTTTGTATCATTTTAGTAGATTCCTTGGATTCTTTAGATTCCTTTGATTGGGTTTTAACATTCCCCCGAATCTTGATGAGCTTTGTTGACACCCAGATTCTCAATTCTGTGTCTGTCATTTCAACTATTTTAGACTGGTAAAGAACCATTGCTGGGAAGCTAGTGTGATCTTTTTGATGTAAGTGTCTTCTTACAACCAAATGTAAGTAGAGTTTAGAGTTGCCCATGTTCTTGTACATTTTTTTTTCTTATCTAGTGTTTCTTTAATGTTTGAAGGTGCTGTCCTTTAGATGGGGCTTTTTGCTTTTATATTCTTTGATGTCTTTGAGAGTTTGGCTGTGGTATAAGTTGAGGTTAGTCAATTGGCTTTATTTCTGAATGATTTTAGAGGGCCAAGGATCTCCTCCACACTCCTGAGCTGCATTCTCTAATCCTGGGGGCTTGGTACTTGGCCCACGGCTTTATTCGCTGGCCCGTTGAGGTTGAGCAACTGCTGTGCTGTAAGGGCCAAAGTGTTCCCAGTCTGTTAGCAACAACCTCCAATGGGGGTGCTGGCAAAGGTGCTTTGGCTGGCTGGGCAGCAGTAGATCAACAGTAGTTGGGGGAGGCAGCTGGTGGGCGCACAATGGTGAAATTCTGTCTGCAACAGCAACCCTGTTAGGCACAGTCTGCCAGTGAAAGAGCTATGGTGGTGGCAGCTGGAATGTGTTATAGCTGGGCAGTTAATGCTGCTCTGAAAGCAAGTACTTTCAGTCAGGAACCCTGTAAGAGGCTGGCATATGGGGGCGGGGGGCTCAGGTGAGACCGACCTTATTCCATGAGCAAGATAGCCCTGATTTGTCCAGGTCAGGCAACCAACAAGGCTAAAGCCATCTAGAGGAGTATGACAAGCCTTGAGGGATGCGTGCCACCTCATCCAGCTCTCTGGGCTCCATATAGGCTGGAGTTTTGCCTCTGGCAACTCTCCAGGCAGTTCTCCCTGAAAGCTCAAATGTCCATGTTGGTCATAGGGTTTCCTGCAGCTAGGATTCTGAAGGTCTGTGGAGAGAGTGGGCCACTGCATGCCTATTTTATTCCCCCTTTCCCCAGCAGCCACTTGGGGCCAGAAACAAGTTCTAGTGCTCAGCAACCCTGGGCATGGTTACAAGCTTCCTCCCTTTTCAGCCCAGGATATTCAGCCTCCCTCCATCCACTCTCAGTGCCTTCTTTCCCAAGATCTGTTCAGTGTGTGCTTGTCTCCTTCATGGCCTTGTCTCTCAGTGGAAGAAGCGTTTCCTAGCTGCATCTAATTGGCCATCCTGGCTCCTCTCACCTGCTTATTTTATTTTTCAGTCTAATGCTCCTTCTAGCATGACTATCTGCTGTGTGTGAATATAAGAGCATGTGACCTTTGTATAAATGAAAAAAATAATCCAGAGACATATATACAAGAGGATCACCTCAGTGGATAGCTTTCCACATATTTTGGGTTTGGAGGTTACCTCAGAGATATAGTAATGAGAGTTAAAATGACACATAAGGCAACCCACCAGGGGAAAAAATTTAAATTTCATCAGATAAATAGTTCTACAACAGGAGAAACTGAGATTTCTATGAGATTCATCAGGTTCCAGATGTTTAAGAGGAAACTCCAGTTTGTAAAATGGATTATATTCCAGAAACCATTAGTAAATTTATAAAAGGAAAGTTTTTAAAGTAATCATGCTGCATTTAACATCTATTCAACTGGCAAACTTCAAACTATTAACATTTAATTGGTGAGGATGCTGTATTAAAAATAGCCTGCCTTATTGACAAATGATTTGGCTTGCAAACTTAAAAATATCCCGACCTGGCCGGGCGCGGTGGCTCACGCCTGTAATCCTAGCACTTTGGGAGGCCGAGGCAGGTGGATCACGAGGTCAGGAGATTGAGACCATCCTGGCTAAAATGGTGAAACCCCGTCTCTACTAAAAAATACAAAAAAATTAGCCAGGCGTGGTGGCAGGCACCTGTAATCCCAGCTACTGAGGAGGTTGAGGCAGGAGAATGGCGTGAACCCGGGAGGTGGAGCTTGCAGTGAGCCGAGATCGCGCCACTGCACTCCAGCCTGGGCGACAGGGCGAGACTCTGTCTCAAAAAAATAAATAAATAAAAATAAAAAATAAAATATCTTGACCTAATGAATTAAATTCTGGAAAAGGATACTAAAAATAATTGCAAAAGCAATAATATAATATGCACATTATATTTTACTTTGCATGACTAATTATAATCATAAAAACAGAAATGGCTAAAATGCTTAAGAGTAGAGAACACCTTAAATAAGTTACTATTTGTCTTCAAAAGAGAAAGTAACATACACATTCACTACGGTAATTATGAATTGGAAACACCATGAAAAATTCTTTTTGTATAATAGTAAGTTTAAAAGGCAGAATGCAAAAGTATTATGATTTGAAATCATTTTTATGTTGAGAAACATTGGAAGCTATATTTATAAATGCAAACACCAATTTTAGTACCTGGGGAGTATAAGTGAATATCCTTTCTTCTCTGGCTGTCTCTTCAAATTTCTAACAATGTTATCAATAAATGCAATACAAATCCCCTAACTCATTCCAGCTTCAGTGGTTTGGGCCACTTCTCAAAGTCCTCCACTGGTATTTTGGGAAATATCTATAGTGACACAGAAGTCCTCTGCAGAGCAGGCCCGGGTATTTTCTTTCTCCTTTCTAGATGGCTTTGGATGCCTACAAAAGAATGCCAGAATCATCCTTGAGACTGCTGATGCCTCTCCAGAGAAAATTGCCTCTGGAGTTTTCGAGAGAAGGCTGCCTCTCTTAGAAACTAACTCTTATTGGTCACAATGCTGCAAGACTCGTACTAGGTCCTCCACCTTCCGGGGCAGGAAGATCCTCTATGTTCTGTGCCAATACTGGAAGGCCCTTAGAAAACAGCCAAAAGTATTCTGAAAACAGTCAAGAGGAAGGAATACTCCTCTGGATATATAAAATTCAGTTTCATAGACTAGAACAGAATTCCATAGGTGGCAGAACGGAGGACTCCAGAGGATGAGAAATGTCCATGTCAGTTTTCTCCCATAATACACTCTTCCATTCTCCACTATAAATTGCACAATATGCGGGGACAAGCACATTTTTATTTATTGATTATTTCTAGCATATATTTTAGACCCACAAATTTAATAGATGCTCAACAGATATTAGTAAAACAAATGAATAAATAAATGAAGAAATTCAGGTAGATCACTGACAGCTGCCAGTTCACCTGGATATCCATCATAATGAGGTTTAGTTAATTAGTCAAGGCACTACTAGACAAAGGAATGTCCATTTGCATCTTGTATAAATAATGTCCAATATTCAAAGTATGTCTATCTTGGCCATTTCTAGAGGTATCCAATCTTTTGGCTTTCCTAGAGGGAAAAAAAAAGCAAAACAAATCTCACAATGTTTTAAGAAAGTTTATGAATTTGCACTGGGCCATATTCAAAGTTGTCCTGGGCTCCATGTGGTCCGTGGTCTCAGGTTAGACAAGCTGGATTCAGGCCTATTTTCTAACCATATATGGTAACTCAGTCCACAAAGCTCTAAAATAAGCTTATCCTCCTTTCTGCCTTCATGTTTTTCATAGGCTAGTGGTTCACTGATCTTCTCTTAATAAGCCTTATATTCTACTACCCTTCCATAGGGAAACTCTCATTTCCTTATTCTGTCAGTCTCTCTCTGTTACATCTGTGCTTTGTTACATGCTGTTTATTCTTGTAGAAAAGTCTCCTTTAGCACCTAGATCATAGTAGATATTTAATACAAATTTTTGAATAAGTCAACTATTCATCTGTCAAGGACTTTGTTTGAAAAAATATGCAATAACTCAATGATCCCTTTTGTACATTTAGGATACTTTTATGAAAATAAGGGCTTTCATTTCTTCTTCTACAAAAATATTTCCACATTTTAATTTATGAGAAAAAAATTAAACATATTCTCTGGTTATCTTTCTTTTATCTTTGTAAAAAGGCAAACTCTTTTAGAGGAAAAAGTGTATTAATGTCTTTTGTAAAATACGACCTGCTTTATCTTGTAATTCTTGTGCATATATGTTGGGTTTTCCACATTTTGTAGCATTAAAAACACTCTGGCAAACATACTGTGTCTTTTTATCTTTAATTTTTTATTCATTTATTTGGCCAAAAAATAATTATTGAACGCTTAATAAAATGCACTCCGTTAGCCAAAAGGGATTTGAAATGGATCGCATAGGTGTTTAAAGGGAGGAGCAAAAACAGTGGCAGGAAGTAAGCATGCGAAAGTATATAAAATGATGTCATTACTGTTGTACAAGGGCTACAGAAGAAAAGTTTAGGGTACAATGATATTATGAAATGCTAAGAAAGGTGTCCCAATGTAAACGCTTTACAATTTAATTCTAAATGATGGCAAGGAGTCATCTAAGCTATAGAAACGGAACATACAATGCCCCCAGAAAGAAGTAGAAATAAGCTTAGACTGTTTGAAAATAAAGGGAAGACCAGGATGACTGGGATATAATGAGATATAGTAGAATGATTTGAAATTATGCTGCAGAGAAAAGTATACTGCAGATTATTTAGATCCATGTAAGCCAAATTTACTATTTTAAGCTGGATTTTTAAAGCAATGGATCTAACAAACATATACAAAACACTCTACTCAACAACAGCAGAATACATAGTCTTCTTAAGCAAACATGAGACATTTCCCAGTATAGATGACATGTTAAGCCATAAAAAAGTCTAAAATTTAAGAATATTGAAATCATAACAAGTATCTTTTCCAACCATAATGAAATTAATCAAGAAATCAGCAACAAAGGAAAAAGTGAAAAATTCATAAATAAGTGAAAAGTAATGCAGTGTTGAATAACCATTGGATCAATGAATAAATAGAAAAGGAAAGTAGAAAATACTTTGAAGCAAACAAAAATAACAACACAGCATAACAAAACATGGGATGCAGAAAAAGCAGTATGAAGAGTGAAGTTCATAGTGATAAAAGCCTACATTAAAAAAGTAGAAAGCACAATAGTGGGAAAATTGGAAAAAATTCAGTAAGGTTTGTAGCACTGTATTAATATTAATTTCTTGATTTTTGTACTGCAGTTATGTTTTTGGGAAAATATACACAGACTTATTCCAGAGCAAAAATGCATTGCATCTATAACATACTGTCAAATATTTCAGAAAAAAACAGACTAAAGTAAATGTGGCAAAATGTTAACATTTAAGGAATCTGAAGTTTATACAGGAATTCTTTGTACCATTTTTGTAACTCCTGTAATTCTAAAGTTATTTCAAAATGTAAAGGCTAATCAATTATCTAAAATAAATAAGAAATATCACAAATAACCTGACTTTATAATTCAAGGGCTGTAAAACAAGAACAAACTAAGCCCAAAGTTCGCAGAAGCAAGTAAATAACAAACATTTAAGCCAAAAGCAACAAAATATTTTCCAACACTGAAAAACAAAGTAATGAAGCTGAGCTGATCTTTACATTTAATCTTAGCCAAAAGACCAAGAAGCAATAATAATTGGTTTTTAGGAATGATAAAACTGGCAAACCCTTAACTAGACTAACTAAATAAGAAAGATAGAATACTAAAATGAATAAAATCAGAAATAAATGAAAAGATGTTATAATTGATGCCAAAGGAATAAAAAGGTTTATAAGAGGTTATTATAAATAATTATATACCAACAAACTGTATAACCTAGAAAAATAGATACAACTTCCTAAGACAAAATCAAGAAGCAGCAGAAAGTTTGAACAGGCTAATAGCAACTAAGGAGATTGAAACAGTAATCAAAACCTCCCAACAAATAGAAGTCCAGGACCAGATGTCATCACTGATGCATTACATCAATAATTAAAGAACAAATTTCAATCCTTCTCAAACTCTTCCAAAAACTGAAGAGGAAGTAATACTTCCAAACACATTCTATGAGGCCAGTATATCCTGATATCATAGGAAGACAAACACTCCAGAAAAACATAAAACTGTAGATCAATATCCATAATTAATATTGATGCAGAAATTATCAAGAAAATACTAGCAAGACTGAAATCAGCAGCATATTAAAATGATTATACACCATGACTGAGTGGGATTTATTCCTGGTATGCAAGGATGGTTCAGTATATGAAAAATCAATTAATGTAATATACCACATTAACATAAAGAATAAAAATTATACCATTGTCTGAATAGATGTAGAAATAGCATTTGAAAAAATATAGCAATCACCATGATACAAACACTCTAAAACCTTAGAATTAAAGAAACTTACCTCAGTGTAGTAATAAAGGCCATATACAAAAAGCCCACAGCTAACACCATACTTAATTGTGGAAAAAGTCAGTTTTCCCTCTATGATTAGTCATGAGACAAAGATGCCCACTGTTGCCATTTGTATTCACCAAAGTACTGCAAGTCCTAGCCAAAGCAATTAGGCTAGAAGAAGAAATAAAAGGCATCCAAATAAGAAATGAAGAGTAAAATTGTTCTTGTTTGCAGACAATATAACTTCATATAAAGAAAGCGCTAAAGACAAAAAAAAAAAAAAAGAAAAGAAAAAAGTTTAGAACTAATAAAAATATTTGGTAAAATTTCATAATACAAATTCAAGAGGCAAAATCAGTTGCAATTTTATAAACTAACCAACAATCTTAAAAGGAAATTAGGAAAACATTCCTAATGAAAATAGCATCAAAACAAAAATACTTAGAAAAAAAACTTGATTAAAGAGATGAAAGACTTAAGTAATAAAAACTACAAAACACTGATAAAACAAATTAAACAAGACACAAGGAAATGAAAAGACATGTTCATGAATTGTAAGGCAGTATTATTAATATGTCCATACTACTCAAAACGATGTACAGATTCAATTTAATCCCTACCATATTCCAATGATATTTTTCAAAAACAGAAATAACATTCAAAATCCACATGACCATAAATAGCCAAATCAACCCTGATATAGAAGAACAAAGCTGAAGGTGGCACACTTTTCTTTTTATTAAAAAAATTATAAAACTAAAATAATCAAAACAGTATGATACTGGCATAAACACAGACATGTAGATCATTGGAATAAAATAGAGTTCTTGGAAATAAATTTATGAATACGGTCAACTAATTTTCAATGAAGAGGCAAAGAATACGCATAAGGAAAGTGTAGTTACTTCAAGAAATAGCACTGGAAAAACTGGGTATCTAGATGCAAAGTAATGAAATTATACTTTTATCTTATATAATATGCAAAAACCAACTCAAAATGGATTAAATACTTAATCATAAGACATGAAACTATAAAACTAATAGAAGAAAACACAGTGGAAATCTTTCATGACATTGGTCTTGGCAATGATTTCATAGATGACACCAAAAACAAGCAACATAAACAAACATGGGACTACATCAAGCTAAAAATTGTCTACATAGCAAAAGAAACAATCAACAGAGTAAAAAGATAAACCACAGTACGGAAGAAAATATTTGCTAGTCATACATCTGATAAGGGGTTAACATACAAAATATATAGGGAACTCTTAAAACTCAATAGTGAAAAATCATATAACCCAGTTTAAAAAAATATGGGCTAAGAACTTGAATAGCTATCAGTCCCAAGAAGACATACGAATGTCCATCAGGTATATATAAAATGCACAAGATCACTAATCTTCTGTTTGCATATCAAACTACCAGATATTAACTAACACCTGTCAAGATGGGTATTAAAACACACACACATACACACACACACACAAGTGTTGGCAACAATGTATAGAAATTGGAACCCTTGCACATTGTTAATGGGAATGCAAAATGATGCAGCTGCTACAGAAAACAGTATGGAAGTTCTTCAAAAAAGCAAAAAGAGAACTACCATATAATCCAGCAATCTCACTTCTGTTTATTTATCCAAAAGAATGAGAATCAAGTTCTCCAAGAGATAATAGCATTCCTATGTTCATTGCATTACTGGCCAAAATAACCAAGATGTGGATACAACCTAGATGTTCATTGATAGATGAAAAGGTAAAGAAAGGGGATCTCCTATTCAATAAATGGTGCTGGAAAAACTGGCTAGCCATATGCAGAAAACTGAAACTGGACCCCTTGCTTACACCTTAAACAGAAAGAACTCAAGGTGGATTAAAGACTTAAATGTAAAACCCAAAACCATAAAAACCCTAGAAGAAAACCTAGGCAATACTATTCAGGACACAGGCATGGGCAAAGACTTCATGCCAAAAAAAAAAAAAAAAAAAAACGATTTTCACAAAAGCCAAAATTAATAAATGGGATCTAATTAAACTAAAGATCTTCTGCACAGCAAAATAAACTATCATCAGAGTAAACAGGCAACCTACAGAGTGGGAGAAAATTTTTGCAATCTGCCCATCTGACAAAGATCTAATATCCAGAATGTACCAGGAACTTAAACAAATTTACAAGAAATAAACAAACAACCCCATCAAAAAGTGGACAAAGGATATAAACAGACACTTCTCAAAAGATGACATTTATTTGGCCAACAAACATATAAAAAAAAGCTCAACATCACTGATCATTAGGGAAATGCAAATCAAATCCACAAAGAGATACCATCTCATGCCAGTCAGAACGGCAATTATTAAAAAGTCAAGAAACAATAGATACTGGCAAGTCTGTGGAGAAAAAGAATGCTTTTACACTGTTGGTGGGAATGTAAATTAGTTCAACCATTGTGGAAGACAGTATGGCAATTCCTCAAGGACCTAGAACCAGAAGTACCATTTGACCCAGCAATCCCATTACTGGGTGTATACCCAAAGGACTATAAATCATTCTACTATAAAGACACATGCACATGTATGCTTATTGCAGCACTATTTATAATAGCAAAGACTTGGAACCAACCCAAATGCCCATCAATGATGGACTGGATAAAGAGAATATGGTACACATATACCATGGAATATCATGCAGCCATAAAAAGGAATGAGATCATGTCCTTTGCAGGGATATGGATGAAGCTGGAAGCCATCATCCTCAGCAAACCAGCACAGGAACAGAAAAACAGACACCACATATTCTCACTCATAAGTGGGAGCTGAACAATGAGAACACGTGGACACAGGGAGGGGAACATCACACACAGTGGCCTATTGCAGGGTGGGAGTTGAGGGAAGGAAACTTAGAGGACAGGTCCATAGATGCGGCAAACCACCATGGTACATGTATTCCTATGTAACAAACCTGACTGCTCTGCACATGTATCCTGGAACTTAAAATAAAATTAAAATAATTTAAAAAAGAAAATATGGTAAAATTGAATACTATTCAACATTAAAAAGAAAAAAAAACGTTTAAAATATGAACTTAAATGAACTTTTAGGACATTATATATGTGAAATAAGCCAGTCACATCAAGACAAATATTGCATAATTCTACTTATATAAGGCATCTAAAATGGTTAAATTTACAAAATCAGAGTAGGATAGTTGTTACCAGGGGCCTGAGATAGGGAGAAATGGGAAATGATTAATCAATGGTCTTAAAGTTTCAGTCAAGAAAGATTAATATGATTTGGAAATCTTTTGCACAATATTGGACCTATTTATAGTCAAAAATAAAGTATTGTTCACTCAAAAACTTCCTAACAGTGTAGATCTCATGTTAAGTGTTCTTACCACAATATGATAAAAATAAACTGGTTATATTAAAGATCAAAGAATTATTGAAGCTTAGAATATATTTTAAGATTAGAGTTAACAAAGAGTTTAACTACATAAAGCTTGAGGTAAATACAATAGAATGAAAGGAGTTTTATGTTTTTCCTTGTCTATGATTTTTTTTGTATCAAGAGAGGTATAGATAGCTGCAAATCATAGTGGATTCTGGAAATAATAGCCACTGGAGTTGTAAAAATTACTCTAGCTTTAAGACTTGTCAAAACAATTTCATCATTTCAGAAAAGAATTCTAGCACATATGTCAGTGTCAGCTGTGTGACAGTAAAGAATCCAGTTTCAGTGTAAGTGGGTTTAAATGGCTCTTGCTGCCCCCTTAGCTCTCCTTTGCTTAAGAGTGGTTGTTAGAGAATACCAACATATGGTGTATTTGGCAGTAAAACATCATTAGTGAAAAACACCCGCAACTGCAGAAAGTTGGAAGAATTATGACAATTACAAAGAAACTTAGCGCTTGACAATATATGTGGTTTAAAGATGTTATTTTTCTATTCTACAAGGGATATTATGCTGGTACTTCAGCAGCATTCATTTCCCTAGTTATATAGCAATAGCCTTCAATTTTTCTTTAGGAATTGATCCTAAATAAGCATAATACCATTCTGCGGCTGCAGTGATTGTTTCAGGGTTAAATCCATGACACATAAACATAATATCAGATTTGCTGGTACTTCTTGAAAAGTGTCTTTCTGCACTAGATTTCCAATTTTGACAATGTAGAATTGAAGTTTCTTCTGCCAGCTTTTTTTGCAATACAAGGAGAATAGAGTCAACCTGAAAAATTGCAAATGGGAGATAGAAACTGGATCTGTTGATGTTATCAGAACCCTTGTATCCAGTCACATCCTCAATCTGGATCTGTCTGCTACCTGAGCTAAAGAAAATTTTTCTTTTTGCTTAAGCTTATTTAGTTGAGTTTGTTGGTGTATTACTCCGTTTTCACACTGCTGATAAAGACATACCAGAGACTGGGTAATTTGTAAGGAAAAAGAGGTTTAATAGACTCACAGTTCCACGTGGCTGGGGAGACTTTACAATCAGGGAAGAAGGTGAAAGGCATGTCTCACATGGCAGCAGACAAGAGAAGAGAGCTTGTGCAGGGAAACTCCCCTTTATAGAACCATCAGATCTCATGAGACTTATTCCCTATCACTAGAACAGCAAGGAAAAGCCCCACCCCCATGATTCAATTACCTCCCACCAGTCCTTCCCACAACACATGGGAATTGTGAGAGCTACAATTCAAGATGAGATTTGGGTGGGGCACAGCCAAACCATATCAATCGGTATTGCTATGGGTATAATTATATTTATTTATTTGTCATTATTGACTAAAAGAGTGAAAACTGATGAAGTACTCTCAAGGTAGATTATCTCTAAGAAGAGTATCTTATATTCAATGAAAGAAAATCCAAACTATCAATGAAAATATATTTAAATTGTCAATCCAATAAATATTTTGGAAACCTTTTTTTTAATAAAGGGAGTGGGCTTGGAGAGAGTCGTACACAGACCTGGCCCTTCATGAAGTCTTTCTTTATCTGGAAAAGGAAATTGAATAGATAATTGCAATGCTAGGCATTCATGTCAGAGATCGTAGCTTCCACGAGAGCAAATAGGTAACACAATTATGGCTGTTGACATTGAAGACACCCTGGGGAACCAATGTACTAGTTCTGTTTCTGGGTGCAGAAATCAACTCTTGAATTGGGTACTACCTGAGAGCTTGTTGCATCATTTCAGCATACAGGACACTAGCTCCCTGACTCTTCCAATGGTACCATTTTCTTCTGCCAGAGAATCTCAGATTCCCAAGGCTGCCCCATTCCCCATGACATGTGCTATTCTTAGTACCCTGTTCAAAGCTACAACCTATAGTCTGAGGTTGTGGAGATTGCTTTCTCATATAATCGCAGACAATCTTTTCCCTTGGGACTACGCTGCATCCTAGACCTCCTCCTTTTTAATTTTTAGAGATTTTTTTTCAAGACTCTCTTCTCCGTTCCACAGCACTTGACCTATCTCCCCTTTCCCTGGGTATGAGTGTTGCAGCCCTACACAAGGCTGCTAAGGTGCTGAGGCATATATGGGGAACACTTAAGATTTAAAAGTCTTAAAATAAAGGTGATATTTTAAGCAGTAAATGATAAATCTAATGCTTTAAAAATTAAATTCAGACTGAAAGAGAATCAAAACCAACTGTTTGGAAATATTCCCCATAGTTATGGAATTTTGTTCTTGTAAATATATGTATTTTCTGTTAAACCCTCATATATGTACATGTTACAAAAAAAGATAAGAAAAGGGAAACAAATACACAGAAAACATAATTTCTGCTTAATAAGTATTTCTAAAAGTTCATTGGGTTCTAAAACCAATCATTGTTTAATATCATAGGAAACTGGCATTTATTAAGTGAGGCCCACTCCCAATTACATAAATGGGGAACAGATATGAGTTTAGGTATCATGTACACACACAGACACACATGCACACACACACACACAAACGTATCTTGTTGGGCTTATTGTTGACATTAAAGTTAATAAGAGAGAAACTGTAATTGGAGTCAGATCTTTAAATACTTCTATCACACAAAGCATTTAAAAATAAACATTACGAACACATTTGTTCTCACTAAACATATTATTACTTGAATAAGTGGTGTGATATAATTACTTACACAAATATATTCATTATATTAATAGTGATATCAAAGCATGTATAATGTTAATGTATAAAACAATATTTTAAAGACAATTTCATCTTACTATGTATTTCATTGCATTTTGGCATATGGCAAATGCTTTACAGAGTATTTATGTTATAAGATGTAAATGTATATACATTTTCTTCACAAATACATATATATGTATTTTTGTTACCATTTAAAAATATCTTGCTCTTCAGTGTATGATTAAAAAGTAAAAGATTGTAATCACTGTGTTGAATTATACACTGCCCAAAGATAAAAGTTTTTTCTACTTAGTTTTATCCCCAGAGTTTAGCAAGTGCCTGGCACGGGAGCCACTAATAAATATTTGGTAAATGAATGAAAAACTAGATGAAACCATTATTTCTATGTAACCTTGTTTCCAAGAAAATATTACTATTAGAAATCAATGTTGTTTAGATAATATTTTGATGCTTAGCATTTTGTATTATGTTTTTGTTTGTTTTCATGTCTGTATTTCCATCTAGATGATTATCTTCTGTTACTCTTTAGACATTAAAAATTGTTTGAAAAATGAATAGAGGAACAAAAAATAGGTGCTAGTATACCTATACTCACATTTCCTATAGGACAGACAGAGCATCCTTTTATAATAAGCACCTTTTTTGCCTACTGCAAAATGCCAGAGCTGTGATTTGTCTGTTGCATTTCAGTCACACACAGCTGTTAGAGTTCCTGAATATTTTTAAAACCAGTGACATGAAGGTTTGGATTTGGAAAGCTTAGCAGTTTTAAGGAATTTCATCACCTTATTTTGTTGAAGGGAAAAAGGGAATTTTGATCCAGTAAAAAAAAATCTTTTATGATGTATGTTTAATGGTAGTCCTCCAGAATTTCAATCAGGGGCGACTGGGAGTAAATATAACAAATTCTTCTGAAATCCAGGGGACAAACAACAAGGCTGAGGTACTTGAATCCATTTGTTAATGGAGAATACTTGACTAAGATGTATGGCACAGTTTTTATTTATTTGTAGTGGCTCAAAGGCAAATGCACAATTCAAGGCTAGTTTTTAATGTGAAACATTAAATTAAAAGCTTCCCTTAGGGACTTTAAATGCATGTCTAAGAGAATAGTAACTCTTAGATCTTTTATGATGATTTTGTTTGCTTTTAAATCGTTTCAGATGGGTTGGAGTTTTTGGATGGCATTTTCTCATCATCAAACCACTTGGACAGATATTAGTAACAGGGATTGTGTTAATAGATTTAACACAAAGTCACAAAATTTTTGCTATGAGAAATTAACAATATAAATCATTTTAACATTATGTGTCTACTTTAGGATTTTTTATATCGGATGTAGCAAGGAATAGATTATTCAATATACTTCCCAAGGGATTTCATATTTAAAATCTGCATGCTGTAGGTGGTAGGGGATATTTAGTTTTTCTTCTCTAGTATGGAAGAAATATTTTCCCCCCTAGACATTTCTATCCTCTTGTTCCACTTGTTTTTCCTCTCTGTGGACATAGGGAGTCACTCTGTTGGTAGGTACAGTCACTGGTTCACCTTTCTGTATTTGGTGGAGAAAATCAATCTCAAATCCCCAAGGCAAGGAATCTGGTTGACAGTTATACTATTCCCTCTACCACACCCCTAGCCCTGACAACGGGGAGACAGAGACTCTGGTTTTTTTTTTCTTTACATTTCAAACATTTCAAAGTTCCTACTAAGTATGTGTGTGTTAGTGTGTGTTGGAGTGTTTTGGTGATAAAAGTTGAATAAATATTGAAATGCCCAGTGCTGATTGTACTTATAATCTGTCTTGTACTCCAGCCTTTATTGAAAATAAAACTAATATGTAGTGATCCATTTTAATGTATTCGTTATCTAACCTAATGGTGTCTATTTCAAGAGGAACACAAGAGAATGTCATTTATTGGCTACATCAAACCCCATCTGGTCTTCTTAACGTTACCCACACAAATTCTGTTCTACAGCTAAATCAAATTACTTGCACTGTCCAGATATTCCAAACTCACATACACTTGTTATTTTGCATAGATTGGCATCACACTCTCCTTTTTGTTGACTGGAAAATGACTATTTGTCTTCTGGGTCTTTAAACATGTTTACCCTAGGACAGATCTAGTGACCCAGTTTTTTCTTGAAGCAGGATGTCATACAACCCTGAACCCTAATTCCTGTAAGAAAAGGTTCTGTAAACTACTTCCAAAAGGCCAAATTTGACTCATTTCATGTTTTTGTAAATAAAGTTGTATTGGAACATAACCATGACCGTTCACATATGCATTATGTATGCCCACATTCACAGCACAATAGCAGAGTTGAATAGTTGTAACAGATATCATGTGATGCACAAAGCCTATAATATTTACTATCTAGCCATTTATAGAAAATGTTTTCTAAACCCACTGAAGCCTATGATTGCTTGATATCAAATCCCAGGTATTCCCTTTATATAGAGTCATTGTTTTCTAATTTATCGCAAGCTCTGGGTAAACAATAATTTTTATAATTTTTACACCTGCCACCATTGAATCACACACACACACATACACACACACACACACACACACACACACAGTTTCTGGGAGGGTAGCCATAAGAATAAATCTGTAGGAAGAAACAGTTTTGTCAATATAGTCAAGGGGTCATAAGCCTGGTGATAGAATAAAAATAAGGGCCAAAATTTAAGGAAATCACAGAACTGAAAGAATAAGAATAAACACTAATGCTGGGATATTAGCATAATGAGATCTGGTATATCAGTATGATGAGATTGGGTTCAGCTGTTAATTCCAAGAGTAGATTCAAGAATGTATTTACACATATTATGGGAGAGGATTGGTAGTTTATAGGAACAATGGGAGACAATAGAATCTCACCATTTATTTGTTTATTCCTTATAGACATATTCCTGATGTTTTATGCTGCCTGCTAAAGATTCATTAGATATCTCAAGGGACTAGGCCTATTAGCCTCCAACAACAATAAATAGGTCTAATAGTTGTTGACACTCCTTCTCTTTGTTAAACCTCTTTTTATAACATTTTGGAAGAAGGATTATAAGTGGAGTGCATCCAGTTGTCTCAGGGAAAGGCTATTGTGAGTCTCTCTGAGGGAAGGAGCTCAATGAAGCTTCATATTTCCAATAAAGTTATCTGTATCCTTCCTGCCAGAAGAAACTCCAACATACAGGCAGTATATCAGTGCTGCAAGTTTTCTTCAGGCACGGAAGTACAAGGGGGTGGATGAGCATTCTTTTGGACTAAATTCAACATTATGGTTGCTACAAACTTGACCATAAGTAAGAAACATAGAAAGCAGTTGATGCTGTAAAATTGAGGAAGAATTTGCTGAGCAATGGCTGTAGATACTGCTTATGCAACTGGCATCTGCTTGAAAAATTGGATGAAGATAAAAGCTACAGAAAATTGCAGAGTCTGAAGTTTATGATGGTGAGGAATCGAATGCATTGCCAACATCAGAGTCCCACTCCCAGGAGATTAAAAAGATCTGGAAAAGCTTCACCCCTTTGAAATCACAAATGGCTGAGACAATGATGAAAATATAAAGATGGTCAAGCTGTGTTTTCTTACCTTTAGAAAGTGTGGTGTAGACCATTCTAATATCAAAACAAATTTGATAATTTATGCCAGATGGAGCTGTCGCCTAGAATACAATTTCAAGCATTTACCCACAGATTGTGAGCCCTAGAACAAATGATTTAATATCTCTAATCCTCAATGTTCTTACCATTAAAATAAATATAAGCCTAGGATTACCATGAAGGTTAGATGAGATAATGCCTAATAAGTAGGTGACAGGTAATTAGTTTTAGCAAATATTTGTTTCCTTCTTCATCTTATTATTTAGAGCTGAAATATCTTTTTGGAATCTTGAGCTGATTGATCAAATAATATACACACTCTACCAATTGTTAATTACTACTCTTTATAACAGGCTATAAAATTTTAAATGCAATGCACCATTGTATAAGGCCCTTAGATAACTTCTCGATATTTGAAGAGATAATCTTGTAGAATTTTCTGATTTAGAATATTATCTATATTGTGCTTGAATTTAATTGACAGGTAGACTAAATATATCAGTCCTTTTTGGTCACACTCATTTTATATTGGAAATTGAACACAATTTCATGAATTCAGAAGTTACCCATGAATTTAGCCCTTTGGAATGCTTTTTTTTTTTCTTCAACTTGGAAGCTTATATACTTTTTTCTTTAAAACAAAGATTATAAAAGTAATTTGTGTGATTTGAAGTTACTAATTTCTCTCAAATAAACTGATTAATTAGAGAGTCCTGTTGACATTTTAATTATCTTTTTAAAAAATTCAATTTTAAAGTTTTCTAAAGTTAGATTTGTTTGTAACCTCTTCAATTCCCCACCAATCTTCTGGATGAGGAGATGGAAGCCTGAGATTTGAAATGGATTCACATTGAATAATGCTGTAGCTAAGAATGCCACAGGTCTTCTCAGTACTAGGTAAATGATGTTTTCCATTCAAGCATGCTACCATTTCCTTTGCTTCCCGGCAAACTTTGGGAAACATTATTATTTTATTATTTTTTATCATTATTTTTATTATTATTACTTGAATGCACAGATGATTTCAAGGCAAAAGTAGTCTCTGTACCAGTTGTTCTGTTGGAAGCCTCCAAGTGGCTATCACCTTGCTCTTACGGGAATATATATATATGTATTTTTAAGTACAGTTGTATGTTATACTGTGTGTGTATTATCTCATGCAACTCTATTCCTTACAAGGTGTTGTATTTGTAGGGTGGCAAAGCACCCCCAGGAACGTTTGTTTATAGTCTAGAGAAGAATTTGACAGCTGCAATTTGCATTTAGAAGAGTTAATGGCAATATCCCACTAATATGTTTGTCACTTATAAACAAGTTTGGAATGCTGGTCCAAGTTATCTCAATTTAAAGAATTTCAATAATTAGAAAATAGGTTACTTAAAAGAATTAGCAATTATAATAAAGAGAAAACACCCACTGTAGTATGAATTTTAATTATTTATAAAGCAGAAATTCAGTTTACTAACTCATTTACATAAAATTTTAGTTCAACAAGAGAGTTCAAAGTATTTTTAGTTGTTTTAGTTTTTAATCTATCTCATAGGAAAAATAGGACGTACAATATAATCTCCATGGAAAAGGAATTTATGATTCAAATAAACTGATTAATTTATCTAAAAGATGCAGTGAAGTGTGTGTGTGTCTGTGTGTGTTTGTGTGTGTCTGTGTGTGTGTGTCTGTGTGTGTGTGTGTGTATGTGAAGAGGAAATGTCAGAGATCAATCTAATCACTTCTCTAGGTTTAGTGTCCTTTCCCATTTCCTATTCTTTCTGATCTCTTTGGCACTGAGGTACAGTGCAGAGAAGGTAGGAAACCCGATTTATCACACCACGGGCATAGTCAACAACACAAGCAGCAGTTTCATTACCCCTTTTACATATAATTCAAAAAGAAATTTGTTGTCAAAGTTTAAATAAAGCATAATTGATTCTGCTGGAAGACCTTTTGTGTCAAAACAGAGAAAAGATGTAATAGCAGAAGTTTGGACATTAATCCTCTGACTACAGAGACATTTTCAATGAAAGAAGAATTAAAGCAGAATTAGGATTGTTTTTGAGTTGAAACTTGTGAGAAAACTTAAGATGTGAAAAATTGCTTGCATGGAAGCAGAAAATCCAAACATTGCTTAGGGAGTGGAAAACTGTACTGATAAAATGGCTCTTCAGCAGAACTGACAGGTCTGAAAAGTGTGACTGCAGGAATGACAAATTGTTTGTAACTTGACACAGGAAACTGGGAACCAGAGTAGTATTTTGGCAAAAAAAAAAGCACCCAGAAGATTAGTCATCCCTAGAAGAGCACCCTTTCAAGTAGGCAATGTGAGAAACACACATGGTCTCTGAATCAGACAGATCAAGGTTTTTGTTATCCTTTTGAGGGAGGAAGGATGGTCTGTACAGGAGCTGATGGATGTCTTTGATAAGAAGACAGACCAAAAAAAGAAAATTCTTTGGTCAAGTCTAGCAATGTCAAGGTCTTCTAGTTTAGGAAAGGATGTATTACTACAAAGAACATGTGATGATTTGTGCTGAGTTCTTCTCTTCCTTTCTTTTCCCAGCCTTTCTATTACCTTCACTTCCTTTTTTTTAAATCTCTGTTTGGTTTTTCTCTTTTCTCTACATATTCATGGAACACTCACTGTAATATAGGTGTTATTCTAGACAGTAGGGACACTGAGATGAACAAAGTATGATTTCACTGTTCTTAAGGTGTTCTTCTCTAGTAGTGAAATATAATGTAGCACAGTCTCTTGAACACCCGTGTTTCCTGGGAGTCACCTCTCTAAGCACCACATCAGCAGAACATACCAACCTTCTCCCACTTCTTCTTTAGGTAGCTAAATCCAATGGCTTTATCACATTTTATCTATAAAGCTTCATCATCCATGGCAGTCTTCATCTTCACGTAGGTTATTGGCTCAAGGATGGCAATTTCAGAAGGGTTACCATGGAGAACGTTGTCAGGGTCCTTACAGAAAGACCACAAGGCTCCACTGGGGCATGTTTCATAGCTTTAGACATCGCACTAAACTTTACTTAAGTAATGGGGAGGGTGAGTCAAAGTATTTTTTCACTAGCCAAGGGCAAAAAACAATTCCTGGAAATCCTGAGAATCAGAGCTTAAGAGAGCAAACAGTAACTGTTAGATTACTAAATACAAACTATTCATTTTAGAGTGTAAAGACTCTGGGGCTAGATATGAAGGGGACCCCATATTAGGATCACTATGATCATTAATAGTGAAGCCAAGGCTTTTATTTCCCTCTAAGAGGTGGATTGGAGGCATTGTTAGCCTGTCTTTTCTACTTGGAAAGACAAAATAGTGTGTAGAGATTCGCATTGTGAACTTTTAACCAAAAGCAACTCAGGACCTCAACAGAAAAACTGAAAGAAAACACAGACACTCCGAAAGAAGTGGTGGGCAGCAGCCTACACCGTGAGTGAGGCGGAAAGCTGTGTCTCGAGAGCATGAAAGGGGGAGAGACTGTCTCCATGATGTACAGTCCCACTAGGGAGCTGGGTAATCCAGGCCACGTGAGAGCACCTTGCCCCTGCACCGCGCTGGTGCTGACTTAATCAGCTGTGGTAAGTATATGAGAAGAAGTAGAATAGGGGCACGCTTTACATGCACTCCCAGACCCAAGCAGTGAAGGAAGCCATTCCTGATACTAACTCATAGTAAAATGGGAAGTTCCCTCATCCCTGTCACAGGGTGCGCAATGGAAGTGTGGCTAGCTTCTTCAGTGACCCGTTACTCAAACCTCTTGCGGAGCATACAGAAGGGCAGGCTGTGGGGCTCTGACCCCACAGCCGTGTCTAGGGGTGAATGTTTACAGCTGAAGCCCCAGTGGGGGTGTTGCAGGGTGCTCTTTTAGTTTAGCCATCCGCCGGTGGCTTGTGTTAGCTCAATTAAACCTCTGCCTTATCACAAGGACAGAGAGCTTTCTGTATCCCCGGGTTCTTGCCTTGGTGTACCGGAAGGACCAGATCACATGTGGGCTTGGAGGATGAGTACAAGGTTTTATCGAGTGGAAGTAGCTCTCAGCAGATGGGGGAGCCAGAAGGGAGACGGTTTTCCCCTGGAGTGTGGCCACTCAACAGCCTGGGCTCTCCTCCAACTGCCCCAGCCAAACTCCACGTCATTCTTCCAGTCCACTGCCTGCCAGTGTGCTGGCATCTGTCAGTATGCTCTTCCATCAGCGTGTTCCCTCAACGTCCAGCCACTAAGGTCTTGAGGTTTTTATAGGCACAGGATGGGGACGTGGCAGGCCAAGGTGGTCTTGGGAAATGCAACATTTTGGCCCCAAGGCAGGGGTGCCTGTCCTCACCTAGGTCCACGGCCACAGGCCCGGGATGGAACCCTGACCAGGGACCACCCCCTTCCCTTCCCAGAACTTCCCTTCCCCCTTTCCGTCTCAATAGGAGAACTCCTGGAAGTCTGCCGGCTGACTTAGGTGGTGGTCACAAACTGAGAGAAGCTCCCAACTGAGATTTATGATATAATCTTGAGTGGTGACTAACGCCTTGTCCAAAACTAAGGGATGAGCAAAAAGTGTGCTGTAGCCACACAGGAGCTGGGTGCCCTTGCTTTGCTAGTAAATCAGGAGGGGTGTGGCCTGAAAGCTGGCAGTTTTTGTCTCAGTGGAGAAGCCTTGTGGCCTTGGGCAGTTTTGCATTCTGAGCACAGGCTGCCTGGAACCCAGCTAGTTGTTGCTAGTAGAATACCTCAGGTGTGCGACCTGCCTTATTAAACACGTGGGAGCTGAGTGGGGCAGCTGCTTGGTACCCTCTCTTTCCCAGTGCAGAGAATTTTGTGCTGTGCTTCTCCTTGGAATATTACCCCAGCAGCCAAGGAACTGCCCTCTCATCCCCACTGAAACTGCTGCTTGCATCCATACATGGGGAGCCAGGACACACCTTGCCTGACCCAGCCCCCACCCAACTTTGCCCCTCCACCTGTCCTAGTAATGTTATACAATAGAGAGAGATGTTGGAAAGCTCCAAAGCCCCACCTCTTGCCTAAAACACCAGAGTACCTCCCCTAAGTAACATAAGGCAAGCACAGATCCCACTGCTGCCTCTCCAGCTGGCACCCTTTTGCAAGAATCACCTCCTGGCTGAAGGCCAATCACCACAGCCCATTGCAGCATTGCAGGCATGATAACACAGAGCTTAGGTTGAAGAAAATTTCTGTGCAACCTCAGTTACTACAATTGCCTACCTCACCCTGGCTAACCAGGAAGTCTTGAGCCTGTCTATGTGCCCAGTATATTACGACTACAGCTGGCACTTGAGAAAGCCAATACACTAAGGCTATATAAAACCAATAAAATCTTTCAGAGTCTACACCACTCACCTGCCACCCCCAGCAAAGCTGATGCTGGTACTCACTGCTGGGAGACTAGAGGACATGTCAGCTCGGTCCAGCTCCACCCAACATTGACTTTTCTGGAGCTAAGAGTGGAGCCCAAGCCACAGCACATCCTGCAGACCTATTCACAGCCTGAGGCATTAGAGAGCTTCTCTAGTTGGCTGGCAAGAGACAAAGATGACCAATTCTCTTTAGAAAGAAAAACCAAAATTAATGGTGTATAATCATAGCCCAAATGGAATGTTACCAGGAGAGTGCTGGAGTCTATCGGAGAGTTCACTGGAAGAAGTTACAGTACGTACACATATGCACAAAAGAAAGTAACATGAAGCTGGCAGAGATCAAACTCTGAGAGATGTAGTATTCCATGGAAAAGGTGGGTGGGAGTGCTCTCAGACTCTCTAGCCCCTGTGGCAGACTGCTGGTTTCCAAGCTCAAGGAGGGTTTCTTGCATGCACAAGCACAAATGCTGGAGTAGGCTATGATTTGGGGCCTCCTTGAGGGCATTACCTGGCTCACACAAGGTTCTTGTCTTTCCCCCCAGAACTGAGCTGTAGTAGCAGGCACTATACTGGTTGTGCACTCATTGTGAAACTTTGTTCTGCTCAGGGTCCTTCAACTCTTGAATCTTCACATCACTGGATTCCTTGCAGACATTCTCCAGCACCAATCTGGAGTATGGCAGCCCCATAGGGCAGCTACACACAGAAGGGCAGCAGGATTCACAGTAGTCCGGACCTCAGGGACTGCTACTCATAGGGAAAGTTGGAGTGCAATACATCAAAGGAGAACCCTATGGGATGAAAGAAACCACACTTAAGGCCTTGAGTCCCAGAACATTCTGCTTATGGGAAGTTTCTTTCAGCAGAGGCACAGGTGCAGTGCTGAACTCAGTGGAGAAAGACTGTAGTTCTATCCCAACAGTCAGGCAGCCCTTGCAGTTGTGAAGGGTCTTGAAAAGGGGGAATTCTTCATTCCATCACCCATCACTGAAGATACAGCTGGGGCTTCTCCCCCAGAAGCTTGGCATGAGTGCATCTGTAGATGACCTTTCTGGAAAACTTCAGGGTGACTGCATTCCTGCAGGAGCAATGCCTTCCAAGTTCAGGCTTGACTGAATGGTAGAGTCACAGTCCATCTCAAAATGGAACATCACTATTCCTGAAGATGAACATGGTTGCCTATTTGATCTGAATAGCTATAACACTGGGTCAGGAGTGTGACAGGGAGGTAGATCTCTTCCTCTTGGCCTGGAAGGGGAGCTGAGGTGGCTCCCTTCCCTTCTCCCTGAAAGACCTCAGTGCACTTCAATGAGAGCTTTGTCAGCTTCTGCTGTCAAAGCTAGGACTTCTTCCCATCACTGGGATATTGTATTTACCCTGCTTATAGCCACAGTCTATTTTTACCTGTGGACACCTCCTAAAGGCCTGAAGCCTGAACTGTTCAATCCAATGAATAAAATATTGGGGAAAAGAAATTTTAAAAGTGCACACTACTGGGGAACAATATAAGCTTCATGAGACCTCTGCTATTCTGGCCCCACAGGAGACAGTGAACCTATTCAAACACCCAGAACATTGCTGCTACAACCAGTATCTGAGAAAGCCACTGCACAAAGATTCTCTATAACCAAGGAACTCACATAGAGTATTTGCCACTGAATGCACTCAGAGTCAAAGATAGGAGATAAATTATAATAATTAGTGTCACATCATCAAAAGGAAAAATAATTTTTAAAAACCCCAGTGTAGTCAAAAATAAATTTTAAAAAAATCTTTCCAAATGAGAAGGAACCAGAAAAATAATTCTAGCAATACGAAAAAATGGGATTATATAACTCCCCCCAAAAAAATTACATTAACTCTCCAGCAATGGATATGAACCAAAATGAAATCTTTAAAATACGAGATAAAGAAATGAAAAGAATAATTATTAGGTTATTCAATGAGATACAAGAGGAAGTTGAAAACCAGCATAAAGAAATTAACAAAACAATTCATAATATAAAAGAAAATGTTTCTAAAGAGATATATATTTTAATGAAAAATCAATCAGAAGTTCTGGAAGTAAAAGACATATTTAGGAAACTACAAAATACAGTGGAAAGTTTCAACATTAGACTAGACCAAGTAGAAGAAAGAATTTCAGAGCTTGCAGATAAGTCTTTTGTAATTACCTTAATCAGACAGAAATAAAGACAAAAGGAAATAAAAGAAATGAATAAAGTCTCTAAGAAATATGGGATTATGTAAGATATCCAAACCTAAGAATCATATAAGTGTGCCTGATGGAGAAAAAGCGAAAAGTTTGGAAAATCTGTTTCCAGGATTAATTGAGGAAAACTTCCTTGGCCATGCTAGAGGTTTAGACATCTAAAAACAAGAAGCTCAAAGAACTCCTAGGAGATAAATTATAAAAAGAACATCACCAAGGTGTATAGTCATCAGGCTATCTAAAGTCAACATTGAAGAAAGAATTTTAATTGCAACGAGACAAAAATATCAGGTAACATATAAAGGAAAACTTATGAGACTAACAGCAGACTTCTCAGCAGGAACTTTACAAGCCAGAAGAGTTTGGGGTCCTATATTTAGTCTCCTTAAACAGAATAACTACCAGTAAAGGAGTTTGTATTCAGCAAAACTAAGTTTCATAAGTGAAGGAAAAATAAAGTCTTTCCTAGACAAGCAAAAGCTGAGGGAATAGGTCACCACTGGACTATCCCTACAAGAAATGTTAAAAGAAGTTCTAAATGTTGAAACATAAGGTCACTACACACCAGTATAGAAACTCTTCAAATCATAAAACAGTAAAACAATGAAGAAAAAAAGGCAAGTAGGCAACAATCAACACTATGACTAGAATGGTACCTCATATCTCAATATTAATGTCAAATGTAAATAGTTTCAATGCCACATTAAAAGATACAAATTGGCAGGGTGGATAAAAAAGGTCACAAACTGTATATCTACTGTCTTCAAGAGACTCACCTAACATATAAAGATTCTTATAGGTTTAAGGGAAAGTACTGGAAAAAGACATTCCACACAAATGGAAACCACAAGTGAGCAGAAGTAGCTATTCTTGTATCAGATAAAACAGACTTTAAAACAATAATTGTATAAAAAGACAAAAAGGTTATTACATAATAATAAAAGTATCAATTCAACAAAACATAACAATCCTGAATATGTATGCACCTAACTGTGCAGCTCCCAAAGTCATAAAAAAATTATAACTAGATAAATAGTAGTAGTGATTTCTTTTCTGTTAAGAAAATATTAAATAGCAATAAAATAATAAATAAGCAACACAGTAATAGTGTGGGACTTTAACACTCCACTGTCAGCATGAGACAGATGACTGAGGCAGAAAGTCAACAAAGAAACACCGTATTTAAACTAAATTCAATAACAAATGGACCTAACAGATATTTACAGAACATTTTACCTAAAAACTGCACAATATACATTCTCTTCATCAGAGCATGGAACATCCTCCAAGACAGACCATATGATAGGCCACAAGAAAAGTTTCAATAATGTTTAAAAATCCAAAGTATATCAAGTATCTTCTTTTACCACAGTGGAATAAATGTAGAAATTAATTCCAAAAATTACACCCAAACTCAAACAAAAACACAGAAATTAAACAGTCTGCTTATGAATGATTTTGGGCTTAGCAATGAAATCAAGACAAAAATGTTAAAAAAATTTTGAAATTACTGATAACATTGAAAGAAATATCAAAACTTCTGCGATGCAGCCAAACTAGTGCTAGGAGGTAAGTTTATAGCACTAAATACCAGCATTAAAAAGTCAGAAAGATCACAAATTGACAACCTAACAGCACACCTCAAGGAACTAGAGAAACAAGAACAACCAAGCCCAAAGTTAGCAGAAGGAAAGAAATAACAAAGATAAGAGCAGAACTAATCAAAATTGAAACAATATAAAAGATTAATAAAATGAAAAGTTGGTGTTTTGAAAAAATAAACAAAATTGATAGATCACTAGCTGTATTAACCAAGAAGAGAGAAGATTCACGTAAGTCCAATTAAAAAAGAAAATGGAGACATTACAACTGATACCAGAGAAATACAAAAGATGATTTGAGACTACTATGAGCTCCTCTATGCACATAACCTAGAAAATCTGGAGGAAATGAAAAAATTCCTGGAAACCTACAACTTCCCTTGCTTGAATCAGAAAGAAATAGAAATCCTGAACAGACTAATAACCAGCAATTTGAGTGAATCAATAATATAAAATCTGCCAAAAAAATCCCAAGATCAGACTGATTCATAACTAAATTCTACCAGACATTCAAAGAATCGGTACCAATCCTACTGAAACTATTATAAAAGATCAAGAAGAAGGGGAATCCTCCTCCAACTCATTCTACAAAGCTAGTATCACTCTGGTACCAAAGCCAGGAAAATATGTAACAAGGAAAGAAAACTATAGATTAATAGTCCCAATGGACATATATGCAAATATTTTAAACAAAATACTAGCATACAGAACCCAACAGCATATAAAAAAAATTCACCATGATCAAGTGAGTTTCGTCCCAGGAATGGAGGTTTGGCTTAACATACACCAGCCAATAAATGTGATTCATCACATAAACAGTATTAAAAACAAGAAACATAAGATTATTTCAATCGATGCAGAAAAAAACATTCAATAAAATTCAGCATCTCTTTATGATAAAAATGTTCAACAAACTATGCACAGAAAGAACATACCTCAGAATAATAAAAGCCATATATGATAAACCAATGGACATCATACTGAATGGGGAAAATCTGAAAGCATTTTCCCTAAGAACTGAAAAAAGACAAGGATGACCACTTTCACCACTTCTGTTCAATATAGTACTGGCAGTCCTAGCCAGAGCCATCAGCAAGAGAAAAAAAAAGAAAAATAACAGAAAATGACTATACTGACCAAAGCAATCTACAGATTCAAGGATATTTCTATCAAAATATCAATGTAATTTTTTATAAAATGAGAAAAAAAAATCCTAAAATTCATATGGAACCAAAAAAGAGCTCTAATAGCCAAAACTGGAAAATCCAAATTGGAAAATAGAAACTCAAACTATGTCTGTCAGTGATATGATTGTATACCCAGAAAACCTTACAGCCTACTCCAAAAGACTACTAGATTTGATAAATGAATTCAGCAAAGCCTCGGTTTACAAAATAAATGTGCACAGCTCAGTGGCACTGATACAGACCAACAATGACCAATCTGAGAATCAAGTCAAGAACTCAATTCCTTTTACATAACTTACAGAAAATAAATTCATATGAGGATTCCTAACCAAGGAGGGAAAAGATCTCTACAAGGAGAACTAGAAAACACTAAAGAAAGAAATGATAGATGACACAAATGGAAATACCTCTCATATTCATGCATTGGAAAAACCAATATCATGAAAATGACCATACTGACCAAAGCAATCTACAGATTCAAGGCTATTTCTATCAAAATATCCATGTAAGTTTTTATAAAATAAGAAAGAAAATCCTAAAATTCATACGGAACCAAAAAAGAGCCCTAATAGCCAAAGCGATCCTAATCTAAAAGAACAAATCTGGAGGCATCACATTACCTGACTTCAAATTATGCTACAAGGCTACAGTAACCAAAAAAAGCACGGCACTTTTATAAAACAAGATATATAGACCAATGGTTCAGGATAGAGAACCCAGCAATGAAGCCAAATACCTACAAACACCTGATCTTTGACAAAGCACACCAAAACATAAACTGGGGAAAAGATACCATTTTCAATAAATGGTCCTGGAAAAAATGGATAGCTGCATGAAGAATGAAAGTGAATCTCTGTTTCTCACCATATACGAAATTTAACTCGGGATGGATTAAAGACTTAAATGTAAGTCCTGAAACCATACAAATTCTGGGAGAAAATCTAGGAAAAAAGCTCTTCTGGACATTGGCCTAAGCAAAGAATTTGTAACTAGGACCTTGAAATCAAATCCAACAAAAACAAAAATAAATAAATGGGACTTAATTATACTAAAAATCTTCTGCACAGCAAAATAGATAATCAACAGAGTAAAATGATAATCCACAGAATAAGAAAAATATTTGCAAACTGTGGGTCTGAAAAAGAACTAATACCCAGAATCTACAAGGAACACAAACAAATCAGTAAGAAATAAACAAATAATCCCAATAAAAGGGGCAAATGACATGAATAAACATTTCTCAAAAGAAAATATACAAATGGCCAACAAACATGAAAAACACTCAACATCACTAATCAATGAAATGCAAATTAAAAGCACAATGAGATACCACTTTACTTCAATCAGAATGGACATTATTAAAAAGTCAAAAACAACATATGTTGACATGGATGTGGTGAAAAGGGAACACTTATACACTACTTGTGGGAGTGTAAATTAATATAACCTGTATGGAAAATTGTATGGAGATTTCTCAAAGAGCTAAAAGTAGATCTATTATTCGATCTAGCAATCCCAGCAATGGGCATTTACCCAAAAGGAAATAAGTCATTATATCAAAAAGACACCGCACACATATTTTAATTGCAGCACAATGCACAATTGGAAAGATATGAAATCAACCTAAGTGCCTATCAAGTGAAGAGTGGATAAAGAAAATGTGGTATATATAGACCATGGAATAGTACTCCACCATAAAAAGAATGAAATGATTTCTTCTATAGCAACATGGATGGGACTGAGGCATTATCCTAAGTGAAGAAATTCAGGAATGATAAACCAAATACTACATGGCCTCAGGAATGGTAAACCAAATACTGCGTGGCCTCACCTATAAATGGGAGCTAAGCTATGCGTATGCAAAGGCATACAGAGTGGTATAATGGACATTGAAGACTTAGAAGGGGGGAGAGTGGCAGAAGGGTGAGGCTTAAAAACTACCTATTAGGTACCATACATACCATTCAGGTGACAGATACACCCCAAACCCAGACTTTACTACAATACAATTTATCCATGTAACCAAAACCCACATATATCCCAAAAGTTATTGCAATAAAAACAAATTAAAATGAAAAAATAAATAGCATTCTTTAAAATAAGCCAAGGCATAGATATTGGTATTCCAGTATTAATCCAATGCTGTTTGACTTGTTTAAGAAAATAAGAAATAAAAAGTTCTTTTAAACTTGGAGGACAGGGAGGAAAGATAATTCTCAGCAGTTATGCACGGGTTAAGTTTATGAATGACCTAGAACAGAATACGGTATTGACCTAAGAGGAATATTTCCATCACTCTAAACACCGTGCTTTGATTTTTCCACAATCATTTCACAATAATATTTTTAAAGTCTGTTTTTGCATAAGGGAAAATTGAGACCATACAGTCGGAAAGAATTAGAATGATTTTCAACGTTTTTACAATTCAGTTTCTTAAGTCACCAAGAAGACGAATCCTCTTTAGCTCTATGTGTTTAGGTGATTTGAGACAGTTCAAGAGTTGTAGTTGTTAACAGCCAGGTCATCCCATTTCTTTAGTTAACGAGGTGACTACTCTTATAACATGGATACTCAGAACAACTAACATCTCTCTGACCATCGGATTGGAACTGATGACATCAAGTGATAAATAAAGTAATTCTCAGAATAAAGTGTGGGTTAAATCACCCAAACCCATCAATTTCTCCCTTACCTAAAATTTTCAAAAAATTATGGCAGCATGGGTTTTTTTTGGGTAAAATATCCACATAATTGCTTCAATTCTTCACATCATGAGTGTGAAATATTACCTTGTAATTCTTACATTAACTTGTCTTCTTGGTGAACTAACATTCGAATACTTTGTCAAATGTAAGGTAGACAGTGTGGCATTCACAGGTTAAATTAAAATGCAATTAAAAAAAGTAATGGTTCTCACTCTGACAGGAGTAGTGTAATAGAGATGGTACTATACCAGAGAGCATTAATTTTTAAAGGGAATTTAAAAAAGAAAGACTCCTACTTCTCTAGCAATTCTACTGCATTAGTCTTTACCACATTGCTAAACATTGCTTTAGCTTTCCACTTTAATAGTGGCAAACTCTGAGGTCTGACATGAAATAGGCTATTTCATCTGAGATGGTTTAAGCTGGTCTAAGGAGTGACAGGAGAATACAGCAAGCAGTCAGTGCTAATGACAGCATACCATTTTTATAGACTAAAGTTCAAGCAATGAATTTCAATTATAGAGTGTCAAGATGCCCAAATGCTGGTACCTGATAACAAGTCAGAAGCTCACCATTTCTGTAAGCCTCCTGTAGAATTTCAATAAAGCTCTTAACCCTCAGTACAGCCTTTTTTAACACTTTTTTCCTTTGCCAGAAGCCAAGAGATGTAATCTTTTCTAAGCAACTCCATCTATAGCACCCTTCAGCCAGCGTGTTGCAATAGCTAAATGAAGCATGCCTTTCTAACATATGGGCTTCCCCTGTGGTTCATCTTCCAATGTGTTTGGGAGTGACATAGAGAGGAGGCATAGATTTTCATCTGCACCATTTAAATGGAGTTTTCAAAAAAAGTATTATTAGCTCAGCAATAGCAAAGGCTCCATGATGACCCGATAAGACCATTTTCCACTCAAATATTTGAACAGGTTGGAATAAAAAAGTAATTGCAAGGGACCACACTACTCATTTCAAATAGAACATGTGAAGATTTATGTTAAAAAAGCAATAAATATCACTGATTCTATTAAGTTCACTTCCTGTATTGCTTGGGGGAATGCTTAGGAAAGCCAAAATGAGAACAATCAATGTATTCCATCTTTTTATGTTGAAATAAATGATAAATGGGTTGAGTTTTCCATCCAATTATTTAATATTTTTTTTAAATAATATGCCCCAAAGACAACTTCTGATTTTCCTCTTCAAAGTTGCTTTACCTGCGGTGTTTCTCAACTCAGCTGTTGGAGGTTCCTTTTAGATACTAATGCCAATAAAATTGGATTTCTTCTTGATTCACCATTCTTCTCTCATGTCCCACAGACTACTCAGTAGGAAATCTTGTTGACTCTGGCTTCAAAAAGTGGGGGAGGGAGGAGGGATAGCATTGGGAGATATACCTAATGCTAGATGACGAGTTGGTGGGTGCAGCGCACCAGCATGGCACATGTATACATATGTAACTTACCTGCACATTGGGCACATGTACCATAAAACCTAAAGTATAATAATAATAATAATAATAATAATAAAAGAAAAAAAAATAAATTCATCATAAGGAAAAAAAAAAAAAAGTAACTAGAACCAAATAATTTACCCCACTCTTACTGTCACCATCATAGTTCCAAGCACCAGGATGAGCTGCATGGATTTGCACAACTAGCCAACACCCAGCCTCCTCTGCTTCTATTCTTGTCCCATCCTATCCCTGAATAATCTTTTCTCAAAATGGAAAACTGGATGATTATTTGAATATTTAAATAAAATCATGTTGTCCCTTTGTTCAGAATCTTACAACAGCTTCTCATTTCACTCACAATAAAAGCCAAATTCTACCAGACCTTACATAATTTGGCCCCTTTGTTACCCTCTGGTCTCATCTTCTAGCCTTAATCTCACACCCACTTTGCCCCAGCCACTAATGCTTTGGCTGCTCCTCAGAAACATTGCATGGATTACTCCTGTCCACTAGATATGCTCATCATTTTTCAAACATTTTACCTCCTTCAAGTATTGCCCCAAATTAAAATGTCACCTTCTTCATGAGGTAATATTTAAAAAGCCTATTAAAAATGGCTGACAATCTCTACCTTCACTTACATCATGACCAAACCCTGCACTACCTTTCTATTTTTCCATACAGTGTTTATCATGTCCTAATACATAGCTTTCTTATTTTTGTGTTTATGTCTATACTTGCTGTTTTCCTTTGTTAGAATGCAAGCACCTCAAGGACAAGAATTATTGTGTTTTTTTCAATGATGTATCCTGAGCACTTAGAACAACGCCTGTTCTAAGATAGTACTCAAATATTTGTTCAATAGACAAAGTGGGCACGATTCTTTATCTCTATACATTTAACCACCCAGAAACTGGTTTACCCCTTAACAGAGTTAACTTGAATAAAGTATTTTGAAAACATCAATTTGATTACATTCAGATAATGAGGATACCACCATAATCAACCATAATCATTCCTTCTTATGGAATATGTGAAAAAGGAGTACTAATTTGGGCACATTTTCTTAAGTGGGCTTTGTCTTGAGCTAGCAACATAGACATGAACCACTTTTTCCCCAGCTGGATCCTACCTTCAACCTCCATAAAAAGGAGATATCTCGGGGGCAGGGCCAAGGTGGCTGACTAGAAGCAGCTGTATTCTGAGGCTCCCACTGAAGAAAAAACAAACAAACAAACAAACAAAAAACACGTAATAAGCATGTGAATCCTTCACCGGCAACCAAGGTATCCAGGTTCTCTCATCAAAATTGACTAGAAGGCTGGCCTAACTCCAGGAGAGAAGGAAGAACAGTGTGGTGCCACAGCCCACCTGACAGCCACACGGGGAAGGGAAACCTCCCCTCTCCAGCCACGGAGGCGGTGAGTGAGCATGCTACCCAGCTGGGGACACTGCTTTTTCCAAGGAACTATGCAACCCACGGATTGGAAGATCCTACTCGTGAACCCAAGCCACTGGGGCCTAGCACCCCAACCCTGGAACATACAGATTCTTACAGCCTCTCAGCTGCAATATGCTTAAGCCTGCCGAACTCCTGCAGGGAGAGGCAACCAGCACCAGCTGTGGCTGCCTGCTGTCTAAGCTGTTTGAACTTCTTGGGGGAGGGGCAGCAGCCAGCACTGCCACTGGCAACTGCCAACATGCTAAACTCCCTGGGTGGGGGTAGGGTGGCACTCATTTCGATAGCTCCAGGCTATGTTTTTCCCTTGCTGGAGCCAAGGAGGCTGGACAGCTTGGTCCTAAGGCTTGTCCCCACAGCCCAGCATACTGGCTATTGCAGACTGCTGCCAGAGTGCCTTTTCAGGCCTAAACCTGACCCATCCTTCCTTACTAGGCGGGCCTTCCCTGCAGGATCTCCAGTAACTCTAGCCAGAGGCTCAGGGTCAGAATTTGAATCTCCCTGGGCCTGAGACCCTAGGGGGAGGGGTGGCCGCAGTCTCTGTGGGCCAGCAGACTTACCCTCTCCTCCTGGCAGTTCTGAGGAATCCAGGCAGCCCAGACAAGTGGGTTTACCCTCAGTGAAGCACACTATCTCCACCAAGGGACAAAGTGCTCCCTGTGCCACCCAACTGGGTGAGACTCTCCAACAGGGGTTGTCAGACACCCTATGCAGCAGCGATCCTACTGGCATCAGTTTGGTGCCTCTTGAAGACAGAGGCTCCAGAAGAAGGAGCAGGCACCCATTTTTGCTATTTTCTAGCCTCCTTGAGTGACATCTCCAGGCACAGGAGCAAATCAGATGAATAGGGCCTGAAATGAACCCCCAGCAAACTGCAGCAGCTCTACAGAAGAGGGAGCTTACTATTGAAAGAAACAAACAAACAAGCAGAAGGTGACAAGAATATCAACAACAACAAAATAGGCCCCCACAAAAACCCGATCCAAGTGTCAGCAGCCTCAAAGACCAAAACTAGACGAACTCATGAAGATGAGAAAGAATAAACAAAAAATGCGGAAAACCCAAAAGGCCAGAGTGCCTCTTCTCCTTTAAATGATTGCAGCATCTCTCCATCTAGGGCACACAACTGGACAGAGGATCAGATGGACAAATTGACAGAAGTAGGCTTCAGAAGATGGATAATAAAAAACAACCCTGAGCTAAAGGTGCATGTTCTAACCCAATGCAAAGAAGCTAAGAACCTTGATAAAAGGTTACAGGGATTGCTAACTAGAATAACTAGTTTAGAGAGAAACATAAATGACCTGAAGGAGCTGAATAACATGGCACAAGAACTTCGTGAAGCATACACGAGTATCACCAGCCAAATTGACCAAGCGCAAGAAAGGATATCAGAGTTTGAAGACCACCTTACTGAAATAAGACATGCAGACAAGAATAGAGAAAAAAGAATGAAAAGGAATGAACAAAGCCTCCAAGAAATATGGGACTTTATAAAAAGACCGAACTATGATTGATGGGAATACCAGAAGGAGACAAGGAGAATGGAAACAAGCTGGAAAACACACTTTAGAATATTATTCAAGAGAACTTCCCCAACCTAGCAAACACACCAACATGCAAATTCAGGAAATACAGAAAACACCATTAAGAAACTCCATGAGCACTCTGGGAGGCCGAGGCGGGCAAATCATGAGATCAGGAGATCGAGACCATCCTGGCTAACATGGTGAAATCCCGTCTCTACTAAAAACACAAAAAATTAGCTGGGCTTGGTGGTGTGTGCCTGTAGTCCCAGCTACTCGGGAGGCTGAGGCAGGAGAACGGCGTGAACCCGGGAGGTGGAGTTTGCAGTGAGCTGAGATCATGCCACTGCCCTCCAGCCTGGGTGACAGAGTGAGACTCTGTCTAAAAAAAAAAAAAAAAAAAAAAGATACTCCATGAGAAGATCAACCCCAAGACACATAATCATCAGATTCTCCAAGGTCAAAATGAAGGAAAAACTGTTAAGGGCAGCTGGAGAGAAAGCCCAGGTCACTTACAAAGGAAGCCTATCAGACTAATAGCTGATGTCTCAGCAGAAACTCTATAAGCCAGAAAAGATTGGGGGCCAATATTCAACATTCTTAATGAAAAGAATTTTCAACCTGGAATTTCATATCCAGCCAAACTAAGCTTCATAAGCAAAAGAGGAACAAAATTTTTTCCAGATAACAAATGCTGAGGGATTTCGTTACCACCAGGCCTGCCCTGCAAGAGCTCCTGAAAGAAGCACTAAATATGAAAAGGAAAAACTGGTACTAGCCACTGCAAAAACACACCAAAATGTAAAGACTATGAAGAAACTGCATCAACTAGTGTGCAAAATAACCAAGTAGCTGGCAGGATCAAATTCACACATAACAATACTAACCTTAAATGTAAACGGGCTAAATGTCCCAATTAAAAGACACAGATTGGCAAATTGGATAAAGAGTCAAGAACCATTGGTATGCCATATTCAGGAGACCCATCTTACACACAAAGACACACACAGGCTCAAACTAAAGGGATGGAGGAAAATTTACCAAGCAAATGGAAAGCAAAACAAAACAAAACAAAACAAACAAACAAACAAAAACAGGAGTTGCAATCCCAGTCTCTGACAAAACGGACTTTAAACCAACAAAGATAAAAAAAAAAAAAAGAAAAAAAAAAAACACACGAACAAAAACAAAGAAGGGCACTACATAATGTAATGGTAAAGGGAACAATTCAACAAGAAGAGCTAACTATTCTGACTATATATCCAATAAAGGAGCACCCAGATTCATAAAACAAGTTCTTAGAAAACTACAAAGAGACTTAGATTCCCACACAATAATAGTGGGAGACTTCAACACTCCATTGTCAGTATTAGACAGATCAATGAGACAGAAAATTAACAAGGATATTCAGGACTTGAACTCAGCTCTGGATCAAGTGGACCTAGCAGATGTCTACAGAACTCTCTATCCCAAATCAACAGAATATACATTCTTCTCAGTGCCACATGGCACATATTCTAAAATTGACCACATAATTGGAAGTAAAACACTCTTTAGCAAACGCAAAAGAACTGAAATCATAACAAACAGTCTCTTAGACTACAGTGCAATCAAATTAGAGCTCAGAGTTAAGAAACTCACTCAAAACCACACAATTTCATGGAAATTGAACAACCTGCTCCCGAATGACTCCTGGGTAAATAATGAAGTTAAGGCAGAAATCAAGAAGTTCTTTGAAACCAATGAGAACAAAGAGACAATGTAGCAGAATCTCTGGGACACAGCTAAAGCAGTGTTAAGAGGGAAATTTATAGCACTAAATGCCCACATCAGAAAGCCAGAACAATCTCAAATTGACATCCTAACATGACAAAAGAGCTAGAGAGGCAAGAGCAAACTAATCCAAAAGCTACCGGGAGACAAGAAATAACTAAGAAGAGAGAAAAAATGAAGGAGGTAGAGACACAAAAACCCTCCAAAAAATCAACGAATCCAGAAGCTGTTTTTCTGAAAAAATTTACAAAATAGATAGACTGTTACCTAGGCTAATAAAGAGAGAAGAATCAAATAGATACAATAAATAATGATAAAGGGGATATCACCACTGACCCCACAGAAATACAAACTACCATCAGAGAATACTATAAACACCTCTACATAAATAAAGTAGAAAACCTAGAAGAAATGGATAAATTCCTGGATGCAAACACCCTACCAAGAGTAAAACAGAAAAAAAGTTGAATCTCTGAATAGACCAATAACAAGCTCTGAAATTGAGGCAGTAATTAATAGTCTACCAACCAAAACAAGCCCAAGGTCAGATGGATTCACAGCTGAATTCTACCAGAAATAGAAAGAGGAGCGGGTACCATTCCTTTTGAAACTATTCCAAACAATTGAAAGAAAGGGACTCCTCCCTAACTCATTTTATGAATCCAGCATCACCCTGATGTCAAAACCTGGAAGAGACACAACAAAAAAAGAAAACTTCAGACCAGTATCCCTGATGAACACTGATGCAAAAATCCTCAATAAAATACTGCCACACCAAATCCAGCAGCACATCAAAAAACTTATCCACCATGATCCCTGCGATGCAAGGCTGGTTCAACATATGGAAATCAATAAACGTAATCCATCACATAAACAGAACCAAAGACAAAAACCACGTGATTATCTTAATAGATGCAGAAAAGGCCTTGGATAAAATTCAACATTCTTTCATGTTAAAAACTCTCAATAAACTAGGTATTGATGGAACATATCTCAAAATAATAAGAGCTATTCGTGACAAACCCACAGCTAATATTATATTGAATGAGCAAAAGCTGGAACCCTTTGAAAACTGGTACAAGACGAGGATGCCCTCTCTCACCACTCCTATTCAACACAGTATTGGAAATTCTGGCCAGGGCAATCAGGCAAGAGAAAGAAATAAAGGGTATTCAAATAGGAAGAGAGGAAGTCAAGTTGTCTCTGTTTGCAGATGACATGATTTTATATTTAGAAAACCATATCACCTCAGCCCAAAAACTTCTTGAATGGATAAGTAACTTCGATAAAGTCTCAGGATACAAAATCAACATGCAAAATTCACAAGCATTCCTTTACACCAACATTAGGCAAGCAGAGAGCCAAATCATGAATGAACTCCCATTCACAATTGCTACAAAGAGAATAAAATACCTAGGAATACAGCTAACAAGTGATGTGAACGACCTCTTCAAGGAGAACTTCAAACCACTGCACAAGGAAATAAGAGAGGACACAAACAAATGGAAAAACATTCCATCTTCATGGATAGGAAGAATCAATATCATGGAAATGGCCATACTGACCAAAATAATTTATAGATTCAATGCTATTCCCATCAAACTATCATTGGCATTCTTCACAGAATTAGAAAAAAACTATTTTAAATTTCATGTGGAATCAAAGAAGACTCTGTATAGCCAAGACAATCCTAAGCAAAAAGAACAAAGCTGGAGGCATCACACTACCTGTTTCAAACTATACTACAAGGTTACAGTACGCAAATCAGCATGGTACTGATACCAAAACAGACATATAGACCAATGGAGCAGACAGAACAGAGACCTCAGAAATAGCACCACACATCTACAACCATCTGATCTTCAACAAACCTGACAAAAACAAGCAATGGGGAAAGGCTCTCCTATTCAGTAAATGGTCCTGGGAAAACTGGCTAGCCAAATGGGAAAAACTGAAATTGGACCCCTTCCTTACACCTTATACAAAAATTAACTCAAGATGTATTAAAGACTTGAATGTAAAACTCAAGACCATAAAAACCCAAGGAGAAAACCTAGACAATACCATTCAGGACATAGGCACAGGCAAAGACTTCATGACAAAAACACCAAAAACAATTGCAACAAAAGCCAAAATTGACAAATGGGATCTAATTAAACTAAAGAGCTTCTGCACAGCAAAAGAGACTATCATCAGAGTGAACAGGCAACCTACAGAATGGGAGAAAAATTTTGAAATCTACCCATCTGACAAAGGTCTAATATCCAGCATTTAGAAGGAACTTAAATATATTTACAAGAAAAAAACCCCATCAAAAAGTGGGCAAAGGATACAAACAGACACTTTTCAAAAGAAGACATTTATGCAGCCAACAAACATATGAAAAAAAGCTCAACATCACTGATCATCAGAAAAATACAAATCAAAACCACAATGAGATACCATCTCACACCAGTCAGAATAGCAATTATTAAAAAGTCAGGAAACAATAGATGCTAGCAAGGGTGTGGAGAAATAGCTATGCTTTTACATTGGTGGTGGGAATGTAAATTAGTTCAACCATTGTGGAAGACAGTATGGCAATTCCTTAAGGATCTAGAACCAGAAATACCATTTGACCCATTACTGGGTGCATACCCAAAGGAATATAAATCATTCTACTATAAAGACACATGCACACCTATGTTTACTGCAGCACTATTTACAATAGCAAAGACTTGAAACCAGCCCAAATGCCCATCAATGATAGACTGGATAAAGAAAATGTGATATATATACACCAAGGAATACTATGCAGCCATAAAAAGGAATGAGATCATGTCCTTTGCAGGGACATGGATGAAACTGGAAGCCATCATCCTCAGCAAACTAACACAGAAACAGAAAATCAAACACCGAATGTTCTCACTCATAAGTGGGAGTTGAACAATGAGAACACATGGACACAAGGAGGGGAATAACACACACCAGGGTGTGTTGAGGGGTAGGGGTTGAGGACGGGGAACTTAAGAATATGGGTCAATAGGTGCAACAAACCAGGATGGCACATGTATACCTATGTAACAAACCTTTATGTTCTGCACATGTATTCCATTTTTTTAGAAGAACTAAAGGAAAAAAAAGGAGATAACTGAACTATAGAATTTCTGTTCTGTAATTGACATGAGCATGCAATTTAAACTTTTGATTCCACAGTAGCCCATCAGAAAGGACAAGTAGGGATTGTTATACTCATTTCTAAAATAATTTATAATTTATTTAATTTTTTTAAAAAACAAGTTATGCAGTTTGCTCAAGGTCACAAAGTCAATCTTGAAAAAATATATGTAGTGTCCCAGTTCCAAATACACAAGCTTTCTCTGGTGTAATGTGATGATACTGTCATATCCAACAATCATATGCAGCAGTTAATGTTCATTGTATTTTGACAATCTTAGTTCCATAGATTTTTATTGGATGTTAGATATTTTGAATTAAAAACTGTGGACACTACAAGCAACACTACCTACTTCAAAAAAGACTATTTTTATTTTTTCCTGGCTGGCAGAGAGAACCAGTTGATTATCTTGCTGCTGTTGTGGGTTACTTTTGGCTTTATTCAGGCTGGTCTGTTTCCATTTTCTCTCTCTTCTTGAGTAAGTTGCAGTCACCATGTTCTTTTTACATTTGCAGGGCTTTAATGCCAACCTTCCTCTTCTCATCAACAACTGAATGCTAACATTTCTGTTAAGTTCTTTGGTCTTCCAGATGCTGGTTTATTCTGGGTTACCTGGTCTTGTCTTATGCTGGAACAGGTTTTGAATTGGCCAGTTCCTCAAGAAGATACTACACACAGAATTTTTGCCTCACTTCTTTCCAGTTTTCTCCTATCAAAGATGTTGCAACTATATCCAGTTTATTTGGCATTTTGGAATTCTATTCTCTGTTTCCTCAGTAACCAAGACTGAGCTTTCTCCTTGAGTTTTATTTCACTTTGCAGTAAACTGGCACGAAACCTCATGGAAAGGATGGGGTAAGTGTAGAGCTTACCCATGTATTTATTTTTTCACAACATTTCAGTCTCTCAAGGCCTGCCTGCTGTCATTGTTCTATCATGTGTTTAGGCAAGTTTGTTTTCAAAATTAAGTTGTATGTAGTACATAGTTAATTCCAATGTTAGGGTTATTTCAATTCAAATTGATTATTAATGGCCAGCTTGGAAATCCAGTTCTTCCTGATTGTGTTCTCCTTGAAATTACTAATTCTGATCTCTTTATTTGAATGGCTTTTACTGTTTGGACTCGTGATCTTTTCCTACCTCAATTTAGAAACCATGCTCATCAAAGAAGTTTGAGATCAAATCTATTTCACAGACCCTCCAAACCAACTCTGTGTGGATATCTTAACTATTAAACCCATCTCAATGTTAGTTTATTTCTAGATAAGGAAGTTATGTCACAGCATAACAAAACAGAGCAAAACCTAATCTTTTCACATTATTTTTAAACATTTTTTGTAAAGTGTGTTATTAGGGAACTCTGCTTGCTGACTCACATTTTCAATATTATCTCGGCAATTTTAACATCTAGCTTTTACTGCAGGTACAATAGCAAACTTCAACAATGAGCCTGGCCTTGTGTAATTGATTTGCATGTATTTCCAATTTCATCTGCGTATCAATGTTTTGAGTCTAACTATTAGCATTTTTTAGAGTCCCAGTTTCCAAAAGGCAAATTATAATTATGAATGCTAATAGTTTTAGAAACTAGATATCTGTCATGTTTCCTACATAATCTTTGGCTTTTAAAAGCCCAAAGGCCTATTTTATGGTCAATTGAGACATAATAGTCTCAGTCAAAATCTATGTATAAATATTTCCTTTTATTCCTAAATTATATAACTTTTGCTTTTTACATTATGTAGCATACTACCTATATCTTGGATTTGGGAATTTGATTCTTTTTTGGTCTAAGGCTTAGCAAAAATTTTGTGTAATAGATATAGTAACCCAGATATTCTAAACATACTAGTATGTATATAAGACCTCTTCATTAATGGAGAATTTATATGAATATATTTTTCTGAGAAAGGCTGGGACTTAAAATTGGATGGATCTCTACTACACGCTGCAGAAGAAAATTGGAAGATTTGCTGAGGATTTTAATATTTCATTCAAATGAAGAATTTTCTGGTTTGTGGTGAAAGATTAAAAACTAGTGTCTTAACTCTGTCTGACTGAAATCTTACAATTAAAATTAGAAAAATAGTTTCTCACTTTCTAGTCGGGCTATCTGGTTTCAAATCTCAAATGCCTACAACACACACACATGCACACACACACACACACACACACAAAGTTATAGGTACTTGGGCACAGATATGTTCATTATAAGAATATTTTTAAAATGCAGTTTAAAATGTGGATATGAACAAATGATCAATAGCAGGTAAATGGATGAATAAATCATGTTTCCTCAACAGGATGGATGAGTATCAACTAATAAAAATATATAAACAAATGACAAAAATTATGAAGTCTGTGATAACATGAAAAACTAATATAAAACAACAGAGTTAAACATACATCTATGTTGATTGTAGCTATGGATATACATGTATGCACCTGAAAAAGGTTGATTTTCCCAAATTAAAAATCACAAGTAGCTATTGTAATAAGCTGATGGGATTAATTTGTTTTAATGGGTAAGTGTCTTGACCTTTTTAAGCTTTATTTTCTTCACATATATCTGAAAAAAAATAATTATTCCTTGCCTTTCTAGTTGCACATGTTATTGTGAAGATGGTATGAAGCAATGGGGATGTAAGAGTTTAGTTCATAATTAAGTGTTAGGAAGATATAAACTTGAAAAATAAAAGTGTTCAAAGAAGCTTCACTATTAAACGAATCAACCAACCAACATTTTGCCTTGTTATTTCCGTTACAGCTAACACATAGTCTTGATGTTTTACATCATTTATGTTTTGGGAGGTAACCTTAAATAGTTGTTTCGCTGGTATTACTTTTAGATTTAGGACAAGGATTTATAATGAATAATTTAATAAAATGAATACAGCTAATTTGTTATTTTCATTCTTTATTTAATTTTCCGTTATTTTCTACTAATTATTCTTAAATTTGGGACATCTGCACCAAGTTCTCATGAAGACTTTATGGAAATGGAGATTTCTGTGCCTTTTCCAAGTTGTATGGAATCAGAATCTCATGATCAAGCCTGATAATCTGTATTTCTGAGAAGTTCCTTGAGTAATTCCTGGAAGTGTTTTCCTTTGTGAACCAACATAAAATGCAATATGCTGAGGTGTCGATATGCACAATAAAAAACTTAAAGTTTCTATCATCAAGGGTCTCACAGTGCAGGAGATGGACAATAATTTAATGAATACCACTAAGTGATGAGCCCATCAGAAGATGAGGAAGAGTGAACCAGGGAGAGAAGTAAGCGGCGACTGACATTCCTGACAGAGCAATCTCATGCTTTCTGATGAGCTTGATTGAGGGTGTTTGTAGGGATACGGAACATGGTGAACTTGGAAGGTAAGAAAAGTAGCTTTCCAATTGCCTCATTTTCTGGATGTTGGATTTCAGATTTTGGAAATCTGGATTTTGGATTTTCTGCTTAAGACCAAGAGGGCATTGAAGAAATAGAGGAACAGACTTTCTTGAATAAGAGAGAGAAATGGTTTTCTGATTAGGATCATTTATTGGGGGCAGGGGTTGTGTAGGGAACCAAGACATCCTTGGAAATAGAGCAAGAATAAAAATGTTGATGACTATTATGTCAGGCCCCCAAAGAGAGGGTAAGACAACTTGCAGTTGCAGCTCAAAGAGAAAACAAATGCAATAATGTATGCAGAGTGGTTCCTGTTTTTTTCTTATTATCTTTTATTTGTTACAGGGTCTGTAGTGATATTCTCTCTTTCACTTGTGAAATTGGTATTTTGTGTATTCTCTCTCTTTTCTTGTCTGTTAGGCTACAGTTTTGTCAATTTTGTGTTTTTTTCATAAAACAGAACATCAATTCATTGATTTTCTCTACTGTTTTCCCATTTTCAGTTTCATATATTTTTGCTTTTATCTTCATTATTTTTTTATCCTACTGCTGCTTTGGGTTTATTTTGCTTCTCTTTTGCTGGGACCTTCAGGTGAGAGCCTAGAGTTTGTTTTGAGGCTTCCTCTTTTCTAATGTATGCATTTGGTATAATAAACTTCCCTTGCAAGACAATTTTAGCTGTGATCCTCAAGTTTTTATACACTGCATTTTTATTTTCATTCAGTTCATTGTTCTTGTTTTTTTACCACTTCCCTTGGGACTTCCTCCTTTACCCATGGATTATTTTGAAGTGTGTTGTTAGTTTCAAAGGGTCCATGGATTATTTTGAAGTGTGTTGTTTAGTTTCCAAGGGTTTAGAGATGTTCCTATCTTTCTATTATTTACTTCTAGTTTGATTTCACTGTGTGTCAAATATTAGTAACATTGTATATCATTTCAGTTCTTTTAAACTTGTTGGATGGGGTTTTATCTAATAAAATATGGTCTACTCTAAAATTTCTTCCAAGAAAAGTTTAAAAATATGTCTATTTTGCTGTTGGGTGGAGTGTTCTGCAAATGGCAATTAGAGCCTATTGATTGATATTGTAGTTGAGTTATTCTGTATCCTTGCTAATTTTCTATCTAGTTGTTTTATTAATTGTAAATACAGAAGTGTTGAAGTATCTCATTACAATAGTTAATTTGTTTATTTCTCCTTTAATTTATGCCTGTGGTTTTTTTTTAATATGTTGTAGCTCTGTCACCTGGCGTATGCACATTTAGGATTGTTATTATCTTCTTGAGACACTAATCATTTATTGTTATATAATTTTCCTCTTTTTTCTTAAGTCTACTTTATGTGATATTGATAGAGCCATCCCCTGCTTTCTTTTGACCAATGTTTGTATGCTATGTTTTTCTCATCTTTTTTATTTCAATCTGCCTTAACGTTACATTTTCAGTGAATTTACTTGTAGATAGCATATAGCTGGGTCATGTTAATCTACTCTTTCAATTTCTTTGTTTTATTTGAGTTATTCATAACATTTAGATTTAATATAATTATTGTTATATTAGGGCTTAAGTCTTTCTTTTCATCTTTTATTATTTTTATTTTCTTCCATCTTTTCTTGTTTTGTATTTCTGTTTTCCTTTTCCCTGCTCTGTGGATTATTTGAATGTGTTTTAGAGTTCCATTTTGATTTAGCCAAAGTATTTTTGAGAGTATTCCTTTTGTATGCCTTTTCTGTGGTTGCTGTAGGTACTGTAGTATGTGTGGGTATACACAAAAAATGTAAATTGACATATATTTAATATAAATGTATACATGCAAATTTAATTGATATATAGAAATCTCATATCCCTTTACTATCCCCCACTTACAATTGTTTTAAAATTTTCCTTTACATATATTTAACTACCACATCTGACAGCATTCTAATTTTTACTTCTACCAGCAAGCATAATTTAGAAAAAATAGGACAAGGGGTTTCTGTTATATTTACATATATTTTTTGCTTACTGTGTTCTTTCCCTTCTTGTTTCATGGTTCATCTTTTGTGGCTTTCTTTATGTTGGAGAACTTCCTCTAGCCATTCTCCAAGGCAGGTCGGCTAACAACAAATTCTTTTAGTTTTCTTTCATCTGAGAATGTCTTAATTTTCCGTTTAATCCTGAAGAACATTTTTGATGGAGACAGAATTATAGGTTGACATTTTTTCCCTTTCATCACTTGAAAATTGATGTGCTACTTTCTTTTGGCCTTCACAGTTTCCAATGAGAAATCTATTATCATTTGAATTGTTCCCCCATATGCAAGTTGTTATTTCTTTCTTGCTGCCTTCAAGATGTTCCTTTAGTTTGCCCTTAGTTTTCACAAGTTTGGCTATGATGTATCTTTGTGTGGATTTTGGTGGGGGTGGGGTTATGCTGTCTAGAGTTTATTCAGTGTCTTAAATCTGTGGGTTTATATATTTTGTCAAGTTTGGAAACTTTGGTGCCATTATAACTTTTTTTTGAGTATACTGCTAGTGATATCCTCTGTTCAGATGACCTGAAACACAGATGGACATGATATGATTATCAATGGACAGTGGGGAATATCCTGACTCTTTATTCAATCTCCTCTGATACCACCTCAATGGGGAGAATGGGGTGCCTCATTACTGCCAGGTGGGAGTCAAAGTCTAGGCTATTACTGCTGGGCAACGGGGAAAACTCTGAAACTTTCTCAAATTTCTCTGCAGAAAGGTTGGAGCATCTTCTTTCAACCTGGAAAGGATGGAAGTCTAGGCTCTTCACTCTACCTTTGCTGGTGGGGTTGGGGGTGGAGCCACAGAGTGTGTGCATGAGTTTGTGTGCATGTGTGTTATTTGGCTGCAGTGGGAGCCAAATAACTGTCTTCCTTGGTTATCTCTTTCCTGGTCTTTTTACTAGAAAAGCAGATTTTTTTTTTGAGACATTATTTTGTCTATGTATTGGCATTTCCGAGTTACCAGCATCTTCATCTTCATCTTCATTTCTGGAATTTATCAGGCAAAAATAAAATCAGGAAACTCACCACCATGTCATTCCTTAAATCCTAAAATCCCTAGACTCTTTGTCTTCTTCCTTTCAGCTTTCAGAATCTTTTCACATTTGTTTTAAATATAAGCTATAGTGTAGTTGTTTATAATTAGTGGGAGGAATAGGGCAAAGTATATCTCTTCCATCTTTCCAGAATTAGAAGGCTTTCCAGAATTAGAAAAATTGTTTTCACATTTGGAATCCCTAGATATCAAGCTATTCCACTAGCCCACACTTTTTGCTAATGCTCGTCTTCTTACTCTGGTCCCAGCAAAGTCTCTCTATCAATGGTAGGAACTCTTCCTTCTGCCAGTATTTTGAATAGCCATTCACTCTTAGGTATGGGGCAAATGGTTAACTGAGATAACATACCTGACCAGTCAAGCTGAAGTCAACATGAGAAGAATGTTTTAAGCTATGCTAAGGACATTTGTATTCTCCCTAGATAAGTCATGTTGGTCCACCAGGTATTTTTACACAGGAGAATCTAACATCAAATAACTCTTTAGACAGCTAGGAGTTGATAAGATAGTTATTCTAAGGTTCAGGTATTGGTGGATGAAAATCCCTTAGCTATTTCAAGATGCTCATGAGAAAAGATTTCGTTTCCACAGAGCCCACAAAAGCACAACAAAAACAAAATGTGAACATCAAAGTTTATCCTGCTCATTTAATTATTAATGCACCACGTGATAGTGATGTCCACAACTCATTTGGAAAACATTTTAAAAAACTGGCATATAAAAGAATAAGTATATACATGTGTTTCCTACATAGTTGGATGTATAATTATTGAGCAGTTTTTAAGCTGCATTGGCCAACACTTAGGATCACCTACACTTTCACGGTTGAAAACACAAGTCTATCAATGCCTAAAATCATGCGATTCATCTTCATTATTGTCAACATTGTTCCATTATTTTGATGCATGAAGGTGCCATGCCTCTGGCTATTGTGGGAACCTCCGTGCATGAATATCAGATCCCAGAGCTTCAGTCCTCACTGCATAATGTCATTCTTACCCTTGAACTGATTTAATATCCATTTTACCAAGCTGAAAAGTATGAGAAGCCATTTTTACAGCTATTCCAAAGATCCCTAAGTGCACAAGCTTTAGATAAATAAAGTACTAGTAGTCCATTACGTGTATACTATACAGCATTTTCTACTTTTCAAAGTACATATTACTCATTTATTTAACATAGTTTTAAAACATATATGCAGTAACAATTTCTATGCTGGATGCAGGGAATGCAATGTGGAATCATGCTTTCAGAAGCTTTTCTCAATATATGTCCATGGGAAAGAGAGGAAAAGCATTGGTTACCCACATATTACAGATGAAGAGAGACCCAGAAAGATTTTCCTATCTGCCCAAGGACACCCACAGAACTAACAATAAAGTTATCCTGATTCTTCATGCCCTTTGCCCTCTACTCCATCTCACATTTTAACCATGTGTTTACTTAATGTATTATAATCCATTAGCACTGGATGGCCTGTTCATCAGAGAACAGTAAAAACACGAACTAGTACATCAAAATTCAGGAGGAATGGAGCACTATCCCATTTCAAAACTTCAGCTTCCTTACTTGACGGTCACAGAAATCACCCTGTACATTATTAGGACAAGTGAAGAAGAATCATAATGGTAATTAGACAAAGTACAGACGACTCAAAGTATGCATTCAGCAGATGATGTAATAGTCGTGTCTCAAAGAGAATCGTAGGGTATGTGCTGTTGGGGGAAATTGACAGACTTGCAAGGTAAAAAGGTGAAAGCCACTCTGTTATTGAATTTATCACATGGTTACAGAGAAATTGATTCTTATGCCTGTGCCCACCCAGTCCATTATCGATAATATACTTATCATCACCCTCCCTCCTATCCAACATAGTTCTGCTATTTGGCAGGAATTTACAAATGTCTGATGAATTAAAGAAAGAATAAGAGCAAGAGAAGTAGAATAGATGAAGGTAAAAAAAAATGGATTCAAATAGTGTTTGTCAGATTGGAAAATCAATGAAGACTGAGAAATTCTAAAATACCCCTCAATTCATATCTCTGTGTAATCTGAGCACATTCCTTTAGCACCTCACATTCTTCATGATGTCTGCTCCTGTCTGATGGCAACAGAAGTGGACATGTCTTGCTGCCCAGTGATTTCCCAAAAGACAGAGCCAACAATGGACTCCTAGAATCGCTATGAAACCTGGAAGATCTGGCACTAACTTTGAATAATGATATAAGTAGATAATTCACTATTGAGATTTGGCTCTGAGAACATGAAGTGGTCAGGGAGAAAAATTATATTCTTTATTTATTTAAACATTTACTATTGGTTTAAAAATATATTTAAATACAAAAAAGAAATTGTCAAAGTTCACACTTAGTATCGGTACCAGAGAAGACGGCAGGCAAAAGATCTTCTAGTGGAAATTAGAATTTCCAATTTAGAATTTGTCCCATTCCAGTTCTTTGCATTCTAGGTATTTGTCATTGAGCTACTTCTTCCTTGAGAGTTCCAAATTCCCTATTTATCATTCATACACGTTTTTATATTCATTTGTGCTCATATAAAGCAGAAACTACGTAAAGAAGACAGCTAAATCAGGGCCGAGATGTGATGGCCCACACCTGTAATCCCAGCATTTTGGGAGGCTGATGCGGACGGATCACTTGAGGTCAGGAGTTTGAAACCGGCCTCGCCAAGATGATGAAACCCCTTCTGTATTAAAAATACAAAAATTTTAGCTGGGCATGGTGGCGCATACCTGTGATTCCAGCTACTTGGGAGGCTGAGGCAGGAGAATTGCTTGAATCTGGAAGGCAGAGGTTGCAATGAACCAGGATCATACCACTGCACTCCAGCCTGGGTGGCAGAGCGAGATTCTGTCAAAAAAAAAAAAGACTGTGAAATGAATAGTTTGAGTCAAACTCAAAAGTTTGGTGAGTCAAAAAGTTTTAATCATAAGGGGAAATGTTAAACATATATTTAACAACTTAGCATGGATTTGTTTCCAGGTAAGAAAACTGGTATCAAATCTATTTGACAATATGATCCACCATTGAAAACCGATACTTGCCTGATAAAATCCTCTTATCACACAGAAAATTGTGTGGAACTATTAAAGTTCCTGTCTAGAAAGATCCTTAGAGATCAACTACAAGCATAGTCTCTAAAACAATGGTTTCCTCAATGCTAGAGAACATATTTTATCTGTATTTATATTTTCAATATTTAAAACAATGTAATATTCATTTATTGAATATATGTTGAATGAGTTAAAGGTATTAAACACTTGCTGTTTAAAAGCCCTTATCTAATAACATCTTACATGGACCATTTCAACAAACCATGAAATAAATTTGACTTAGCAAAGTGAGAGAATTCAACTTAGCAAACATTTATAATAGTAGTTTTAAGAGTAAGAAGAAATGTTAGGCCCATCCTTTAAAGTTGACAGAGATTTTTTTTTCCTGGTAATAACATTGATGTCAAATCAATTCAACAATATGATAAACTACCAATAACTGATATTGGACTGATTAAGTCCTCTAATAATTTTGCAGAGTATAGTAAGAAACTTGAAACAACTTCAAGGAAATATAACATTTCTACTCTGTCGCTAATATCCACCATAGATTCAAGTCAATTACTTTTCTCCCGAATGTCTTATGAGTCTTCCTGAGCTTATAATAATTCCATGAATATTCCATAACCCATTCTTTACTTACTAATGTTCCTCTTTCTCATTTAGAAAAATCAAAAGAACCAGCACCGCACCCAAACCTCTCAATGTCTATGAAATCATCTCATACTTCCCCAATAAAATGACACATTCTGATATCCCACAACAGTTTGTACCCATTACAATTCATAATCTTATATTAAAAAATATAAACACCATATTCACCTTCTAAATTGTAAGATATTCAATGAAGATGATGATTCTTATATATTTCCATGGCACTTAAAACATGCTGAATACAATTCTTAGCTGTCTCTCTCATGTACATATACATATACATACACATATACATGACATATGTGTGTATCTATATGTATAGGTATCTATATTTGTGTGTGTATAGATACCTATATGTGTGTGTCTATATACGTGTGTGTGTTTACAGAAACCTATATGTGTGTGTCTATATACGTGTGTGTGTTTACAGAAACCTATATATAGATACATACACATGTATATATTCAAAACACATATATATACACACATATGCATATGAATAATTGATAATTGATATATTCCCTATGTTCCAGTTGATGATATAATCATATGTATGGATAAGTAAGTATAATCATGTATGATTAAATATATACATAACCATATATAGATATGCAGATATACACCAATATAGATATATAAATGAATATAATAAAGTACAAATGAATATACAAAATATAAATAACACTATCCCTATCTTACAAATGAGGAATTAAGGTACAAAGAAGTTAAATAATTTTTCCATAGTCACAATGGCAGAGAAGATAGCAGAGTCAGAACGTGAAGGCAGGCTTCTGCCTTCTAGGTTTTAGAAAAATGTCACACTGCCTCTCATAGGTGCTACATCCTACTTATAGTTAATTCACCAGTGTCTACCACTGTCTGACCTCGAGTAAAAAAACCAATATATATATGTTGAATGAATGTCATTATATGAATTTTAACATTCCATAAGTTCAATTTCCTGTGGCAGAATCTTAAAAAAATGGTTTTCCTGTGAATTGCTTTAATATGGACTTTCACTGAAGGTAAATCATTTAGAGGTAACTTACACTTAATTGGTTTCAGTGTATGTTTTAGATAAAGTCAAAGCATTTATGCTCCAAGAGTTTCCAGTGCACACTAATATTACAGAATTAAAATATTATTTTTATGCTGTATGGTAATAATTTTCTTTCCACAATCCATTCCTATTTGTATAGTAAATTTTCATCAAAGTTGTGCCTTTTGTGACTTTAAAGACTTTCTTCCTTTAGACTGCAGAAGTTTCTCCTAAGTCTAATGCTACCCAGCCTCCCACATCTGGTTATGGATCCTTAATTAAGTGGGTGCCTGTTCTATGGAGGTCCTTAAGCAGAATGGGTGGAGTGGCCCGGCTTTCTCTCAGGTTACAGAAGTTCTCCAGTATAATCTTCCTCTGCCTCCATATGCACAAAAGTTCATCCAGTTTCTGAGTATCTAGTTTTCATCTCTAAAATGTAGCTTTCCTGGATCAAGAAAAGACCTTCTCTTGCTTTTGTATATTCTATTGACTGTGCATGAGGAACAATGGGAGTCCACCTGAAATATTTTTTTACTCAGTGCTCAGAACCACCAATGTGCACCACTATTGGGTAATCCCTGTCTCAGCCTTGTACCCTGCCTCTACCTTCACATATCAGAAAGCAATAGGGATATATGTATAAAATGAGCTTGTCCTGGAAGGCAAATTCTGCAAATTGGGCTACTTTGAAGAAAATCCTTCAAATTAGAACTTTAATTATCTAGGTACAAGTACAAACTGGAGATAATAAAAATCTCTTAACCATTTTTCTCTCTGGGCCCCTATTGTGTCTTAACAGTTTGGTTACTAGAAACTGATTCTAGTGACATGATATTCCTAACTTCCAAAATTAGTACAGCTGTGCGTTTGTTCACCTGTGTTACATGGATATTTTCATGGAAGGTAAGAAAAGGTCGCTCAGGCATCATTAATTCTCCTTTTCTCAATCTAAACTATCATGTTGCCTTTTCTTCTGGGTCATTTTTTGTGACATTTTATGATAATTTGGAGAAGTTGTCTTCTTGTCTTTTCTTAAAAGTGACAAACATATTCCTACAAAATTCTTTGGTTTACAGTATGTCCATTACAAAAGCTTATTCATCTGAGTAACAATTTCTTTTTCTCTTGTTTTTCAGGTTTTATTTGTTGGGTTTTGTTCTCTTATTCACTCCTGTTGAATAAGGAAATAGATATCCAGATTCATATTTTTTCCAGTAGGCACAAGATTCAAATTCTCCTTTCATCCGCTTGCCTTTGGGGACTGGAAAGACAATCTTTGCCCCACGCTCTGACTGACCCTCTGAACGTGTAGAGTACAAACTAATAGAGAACAGACAACAATAAAGATTAAGCATATTTTCTATATCCATCTCACCCAACAATGTCTTATTCATGTGCACTACGTATTTCTTAGGCAATCAGTAACCCCTAGTCTAACCAAAGTCCCTTTATTTCTCTCCTAATGTTGGTTGATTACTGAGTTATCTGATCATGTAGAGAGAAGATCCTTACTGTTGATAATTTTATTTTTGCTTAATCTGCCTTGTCATTACAATGTGCAGACAACCATCTCAAATTTAGGAATAGTCAGCTCTCCATTTTAGTACATAATGTTATGGTCTAGATTTTGTTAGGTTTCTTTGGAGAATTTTCTGAAGTATTATTTTCAGATGATACAAGAGGTATTTTCAGAAGCTACCAGCAAGTTTCAACTTTAAACTGACAGTCCTCTGAAATAGTTTTAAGTCCATAAAGTACCATATTGCCTAACAGACAAAAATAATAAGTGTTCTCATTTTCCTTTTGAACTATTATTTTGATAATGTAATTCAGGAGACCATTTTGTCTCTCAGTCACCCTCATTATCTTTCTTCTAACCAACATTCCCTGCTAGCTAATCACCTCATCCAGAAATTAAGATGTAATTGATGATAAAAATGAAATTGCAAAGTTATTGAATTGTGTTGGTTTGACTAACAAGGCTTATATCTAATGGTTGATATCTCCCATTTAAATGCCTTAGCTGACTGATTTTGGAACTCAGTAAAGTAATTTTATTAAGTCAAGTATTTAAATTTAGCCATAAAATATGTCTCTGTAAGTTTTAAAAACTTAGAAACCCTGTTAGCCCTTGACCTTATTTTAAACAAAAATGTTTCAGATAATACTAAACTTTTGTAATTTAGAAAGTAACAGATTGATTTAAGTTTATAATTCTGAGAGCCAAAACATGAGAAAATGTGTCTGGAGCACTTTTCACATGCACAAAAACAAACTCAATAAACAAACAAACAAACAAAAAGAAAACAAGACAGACACACAGCCACAACCTCTTTCTAATAGATCTTGTTAAATATCTTTATTTTTTAAAATAATGTAAAAAATGCTTTCTTTTCCAGTAAAGATGTAGGAGAATATGAAAGCTCTTCATTTGTATGGTTAAGAAAAATGGCAAAACCAAGACTAAATGAAAACTCTACCCTTCTGCAAGGGGTCTTTTATAGGGTCTTGCTCCGTCTTCCAGACTGGAGTGCAGTGGTGTGATCATGGCTTGTTGCAGTCTTGAACTCGTGGGCTCAAGTGATCTTCCCACATCAGCCCCCTGAGTATCCAAGTCTGTTAGCCTTCTTTTAGTTTCCTTTTTTATTTTTCCCCAACAAGCTATATTTTACCATGCCTCTAGGTCTTCATATATGTTTAACCTATGCTTCATTTGACCCCTGCTGCCCAAGTAATTTGTCTACTTAATTCTTAATAACTTTACACAACTCACTGCAGAAGTCTTTTCCAGAAGAATTCTTTCTGGATTCTCAGACCAGGTCAGATCCCCAATATACTTATATTCATGTCTCATTATATTTCCACTTGTGGAACTTATCCTATGCTACTTTGCATTATTATTTTAGTGTATGTTATTATTTGATTACAAGCTATCTTTTCAGTGAAAATGTAAACTCTATGATATTAGGAATCTCATTGACTTTAGGGCATTGTTATAACAATTGTGCAGAATGTGGTGCTGTATATGAAGTAATGTCTAATAAATATCATTATTTCAAAAATGTTTAGAGAATTGAGTGGAATTATTTTATTCCAACACTATTTCCCTACTTATAGAAAAGATAACTATATAGATAGATAATTAGTCAGGACTCTCCAGAAAAGAATAAAACCAATAGATTGTTTTATATATACATATACATATATATGTATAAAGAATTGGCTCATGCAATTATGAAGTCTGTATAGTACTATAATTTTCTATGTGCCAGCTGGAGAGCCAGGACGGCTTGTGGTATAGCTTCAGTATGAGTCTGAAGACCTGAAAACAAGGAGGGTTGGTGGTATGAGTTCCAGTTTGAGTTCAGGAAAAGAGCAATGTCTCAGCTCAAAAGCAGTCAGGTAGAGAGAGGAAATTCTCTCTTACCTCACCTTTTGTTCTATTCGGGCATCTATCAGATTTAAGGAGGTCCATTCACATTGTAAAGTACAATTTGCTTTACTCAGTCTACAGATTTCAATCATCCAAAATCACCCTCACTCACCCATCAAAAATAATGTTTAACCAAATATCTAGGTATACTGTGGCTCAGTCCAGTTAACACATATAATTAACTATCACAGATAGGTAGAGAGAAACTTCTTCTATTTCCTAAAAATAGTGTTTATATTAAAAATGATCAATTCCTTGGCACTGCCACAATCCAAAAAGGATGGATGGGATACAGAATATTTAAATCTAAAATGTTGAATTAAAAGACCAATGGTACCACAGCAGGCAGGCAGTTGATTCCACTGAACAAAGCTCTGAACTTAGAATGAAAATTTGTAGTTGTGGATTTGCCACTCATGTGATATATGATTTTGAGCAAGTCATCATCTGGTTTTGAATGGTTGCCATGGATGGGGAGAAGTTGGGGAGGAAACGAACATTTATTGATACTCTCCTACATGCTACAAATTCTCCAAAGTGTTCTGCATTTGTTAGGCTACTTCATCTAAAATTATATTTGAAACACCCTGAAGATTAACATTCTCATCCCTTTACACAGAACCTCCCATATGTGAGGTGATGTGGTCAACCTCACATAAATCAGCTCAGTAACATTGACTACCAATTCCAAAGTTATACAGTATAAGCTGTAAGTGATAATACTAGTTAAAAACCATGTGTTTTTGGACTCCAAGAAGATTCTCCTTTTCACTATAAACTGCTGTGTTTATATTTGGAAATAGTAGCACCTTTCTCACCCAGTTGTTGTGAGATTTGAATGTGATTATGTTTGTGACTCCAACTAACAGTGCTTGACTATTAGTAGATAAGTAGTCCATATTCAATGAATGCAAATAAATATATATATTCAGTGGAATAATTTGTGTGTAATAGACACAAACTGCCACAGCACAGGCTCCTCACATCAAGGTTTTATTGGTCACTGAGAAGTTCTGCAAGTATAGATCAGTTTCTTCTACCGTAATGCTCATAAAAACTAATTTACGAAGATGGCCGAATAGGAACAGCTCCGGTCTACAGCTCCCAGCGCGAGCGACGCAGAAGACGGGTGATTTCTGCATTTCCATCTGAGGTACCGTGTTCATCTCACTAGGGAGTGCCAGACAGTGGGCGCAGGTCAGTGGGTGAGCGCACCGTGCGCCAGCCGAAGCAGGGGCGAGGCATTGCCTCACTCGGGAAGCGCAAGGGGTCAGGGAGTTCCCCTTCCAGGGGTGACAGACTGCACCTGGAAAATCGGGCCACTCCCATCCGAATACTGTGCTTTTCCGACGGGCTTAGGAAACGGTGCCCCAGGAGAGTATAGCCCGCACCTGGCTAAGAGGGTCCTACGCCCACGGAGTCTGGCTGATTGCTAGCACAGCAGTCTGAGATCAAACAGCAAGTCGGCAGCGAGGCTGGGGGAGGTGCGCTCGCCATTGCCCAGGCTCTCTTAGGTAAACAAAGCAGCCTGGAAGCTTGAACTGGGTGGAGCCCACCACAGCTCAAGGAGGCCTGCCTGCCTCTGTAGGCTCCACCTCTGGGGGCAGGACACAGACAAACAAAAAGACAGCAGTAACCTCTGCAGACTTAAATGTCCCTGTCTGACAGCTGTGAGGAGAGCAGTGGTTCTCCCAGCACGCAGCTGGAGATCTGAGAACGGGCTGACTGCCTCCTCAAGTGGGTCCCTGACCCCTGACCCCCGAGCAGCCTAACTGGGAGGCACCCCCCAGCAGGGGCAGACTGACACCTCACAGGGCCGGCCAGGTACTCCAACAGACCTGCAGCTGAGGGTTCTGTCTGTTAGAAGGAAAACTAACATAAAGGACATCCACACCAAAAACCCATCTGTACATCACCATCATCAAAGACCAAAAGTAGATAAAACCACAAAGATGGGGAAAAAACAGAGCAGAAAAACTGGAAACTCTAAAAACCAGAGTACCTCTCCTCCTCCAAAGGAACGCAGTTCCTCACCAGCAACGGAACAAAGCTGGACGGAGAATGACTTTGACGAGCTGAGAGAAGAAGGCTTCAGACGATCAAATTACTCCGAGCTACGGGAGGATATTCAAACCAAAGGCAAAGAAGTTGAAAACTTTGAAAAAAATTTAGAAGAATGTATAACTAGAATAACCAATACAGAGAAGTGCTTAAAGGAGCTGATGGAGCTGAAAACCAAGGCTCGAGAACTATGTGAAGAATGCAGAAGCCTCAGGAGCCGATGCGATCAAATGGAAGAAAGGGTATCAGCCCTGGAAGATGAAATGAATGAAATGAAGCGAGAAGGGAAGTTTAGAGAAAAAAGAATAAAAAGAAACGAGCAAAGCCTCCAAGAAATGTGGGACTATGTGAAAAGACCAAATCTACGTCTGATTGGTGTACCTGAAAGTGACGGGGAGAATGGAAATAAGTTGGAAAACACTCTGCAGGATATTATCCAGGAGAACTTCCCCAATCTAGCAAGGCAGGCCAACATTCAGATTCAGGAAATACAGAGAACGCCACAAAGATACTCCTCGAGAAGAGCAACTCCAAGACACATAATTGTCAGATTCACCAAAGTTGAAATGAAGGAAAAAATGTTAAGGGCAGCCAGAGAGAAAGGTCGGGTTACCATCAAAGGGAAGCCCATCAGACTAACAGCGGATCTCTCGGCAGAAACCCTACAAGCCAGAAGAGAGTGGGGACCAATATTCAACATTCTTAAAGAAAAGAATTTTCAACCCAGAATTTCATATCCTGCCAAACTAAGCTTCATAAGTGAAGGAGAAATAAAATACTTTACAGACAAGCAAATGCTGAGAGATTTTGTCACCACCAGGCCTGCCCTAAAAGAGCTCCTGAAGGAAGCGCTAAACATGCAAAGGCACAACCAGTACCAGCCACTGCAAAATCATACCGAAATGTAAAGAACATCGAGACTAGGAAGAGACTGCATCAACTAACGAGCAAAATATCCAGCTAACATCATAATGACAGGATCAAATTCACACATAACAATATTAACTTTAAATGTAAATGGACTAAATGCTCCAATTAAAAGACACAGACTGGCAAACTGGATAAAGACTCAAGACCCATCAGTGTGCTGTATTCAGGAAACCCATCTCACGTGCAGAGACACACATAGGCTCAAAATAAAAGGATGGAGGAAGATCTACCAAACAAATGGAAAACAAAAAAAGGCAGGGGTTGCAATCCTAGTCTCTGATAAAACAGACTTTAAACCAACAAAGATCAAAAGAGACAAAGAAGGCCATTACATAATGGTAAAGGGATTAATTCAACAAGAAGAGCTAACTATCCTAAATATATATGCACCCAATACAGGAGCACCCAGATTCATAAAGCAAGTCCTGAGTGACCTACAAAGAGACTTAGACTCCCACACATTAATAATGGGAGACTTTAACACCCCACTATCAACATTAGACAGATCAACGAGACAGAAAGTCAACAAGGATACCCAGGAATTGAACTCAGCTCTGCACCAAGCGGACCTAATAGACATCTACAGAACTCTCCACCCCAAATCAACAGAATATACATTTTTTTCAGCACCACACCACACCTATTCCAAAATTGACCATATACTTGGAAGTAAAGCTCTCCTCAATAAATGTAAAAGAACAGAAATTGTAACAAACTGTCTCTCAGATCACAGTGCAATCAAGCTAGAACTCAGGATTAAGAATCTCACTCAAAACCGCTCAACTACGTGGAAACTGAACAACCTGCTCCTGAATGACTACTGGGTACATAACGAAATGAAGGCAGAAATAAAGATGTTCTTTGAAACCAACGAGAACCAAGACACAACATACCAGAATCTCTGGGATGCATTCAAAGCAGTGTGTAGAGGGAAATTTATAGCACTAAATGCCCACAAGAGAAAGCAGGAAAGATCCAAAATTGACACCCTAACATCACAATTAAAAGAACTAGAAAAGCAAGAGCAAACACATTCAAAAGCTAGCAGAAGGCAAGAAATAACTAAAATCAGAGCAGAACTGAAGGAAATAGAGACACAAAAAACCTTTCAAAAAATAAATGAATCCAGGAGCTGGTTTTTTGAAAGGATCAACAAAATTGATAGACCGCTAGCAAGATTAATAAAGAAAAAAAGAGAGAAGAATCAAATAGATGCAATAAAAAATGATAAAGGGGATATCACCACCGATCCCACAGAAATACAAACTACCATCAGAGAATATTACAAACACCTCTATGCAAATAAACTAGAAAATCTAGAAGAAATGGATAAATTCCTCAACACATACACCCTCCCAAGACTAAACCAGGAAGAAGTTGAATCTCTGAATAGACCAATAACAGGAGCTGAAATTGTGGCAATAATCAATAGCTTACCAACCAAAAAAAGTCCAGGTCCAGATGGATTCACAGCCAAATTCTACCAGAGGTACAAGGAGGAGCTGGTACCATTCCTTCTGAAACTATTCCAATCAATAGAAAAAGAGGGAATCCTCCCTAACTCATTTTATGAGGCCAGCATCATCCTGATACCAAAGCCTGGCAGAGACACAACAAAAAAAGAGAATTTTAGACCAATATCCTTGATGAACATTGATGCAAAAATCCTCAATAAAATACTGGCAAACAGAATCCAGCAGCACATCAAAAAGCTTATCCACCATGATCAAGTGGGCTTCATCCCTGGGATGCAAGGCTGGTTCAATATACGCAAATCAATAAATGTAATCCAGCATATAAACAGAACGAAAGACAAAAACCACATGATTATCTCAATAGATGCAGAAAAGGCCTTTGACAAAATTCAACAACCCTTCATGCTAAAAACTCTCAATAAATTAGGAATTGATGGGACGTATCTCAAAATAATAAGAGCTATTTATGACAAACCCACAGCCAATATCATACTGAATGGGCAAAAACTGGAAGCATTCCCTTTGAAAACTGGCACAAGACAGGGATGCCCTCTCTCACCACTTCTATTCAACATAGTGTTGGAAGTTCTGGCCAGGGCAATTAGGCAGGAGAAGGAAATCAAGGGTATTCAATTAGGAAAAGAGGAAGTCAAATTGTCCCTGTTTGCAGATGACATGATAGTATATCTAGAAAACCCCATTGTCTCAGCCCAAAATCTCCTTAAGCTGATAAGCAACTTCAGCAAAGTCTCAGGATACAAAATCAATGTGCAAAAATCACAAGCATTCTTATACATCAATAACAGACAAACAGAGAGCCAAATCATGAGTGAACTCCCATTCACAATTGCTTCAAAGAGAATAAAATACCTAGGAATCCAACTTACAAGGGATGTGAAAGACCTCTTCAAGGAGAACTACAAACCACTGCTCAAGGAAATAAAAGAGGATACAAACAAATGGAAGAACATTCCATGCTCATGGGTAGGAAGAATCAATATCGTGAAAATGGCCATCCTTCCCAAGGTAATTTACAGATTCAATGCCATCCCCATCAAGCTACCAATGACTTTCTTCACAGAATTGGAAAAAACTACTTTAAAGTTCATATGGAACCAAAAAAGAGCCCGCATCGCCAAGTCAATCCTAAGCCAAAAGAACAAAGCTGGAGGCATCACACTACCTGACTTCAAACTCTACTACAAGGCTACAGTAACCAAAACAGCATGGTACTGGTACCAAAACAGAGATATAGATCAATGGAACAGAACAGAGCCGTCAGAAATAATGCCACATGTCTACAAGTATCTGATCTTTGACAAACCTGACAAAAACAAGAAATGGGGAAAGGATTCCCTATTTAATAAATGGTGCTGGGAAAACTGGCTAGCCATATGTAGAAAGCTGAAACTGGATCCCTTCCTTACACCTTATACAAAAATCAATTCAAGATGGATTAAAGACTTAAATGTTAGACCTAAAACCATAAAAACCCTAGAAGAAAACCTAGGCATTACCATTCAGGACATAGGCATGGGCAAGGACTTCATGTCTAAAACACCAAAAGCAATGGCAACAAAAGCCAAAATTGACAAATGGGATCTAATTAAACTCAAGAGCTTCTGCACAGCAAAAGAAACTACCATCAGAGTGAACAGGCAACCTACAAAATGGGAGAAAATTTTCGCAACCTACTCATCTGACAAAGGGCTAATATCCAGAATCTACAATGAACTCCAACAAATTTACAAGAAAAAAACAAACAACCCCATCAAAAAGTGGGCGAAGGACATGAACAGACACTTCTCAAAAGAAGACATTTATGCAGCCAAAAAACACATGAAAAAATGCTCACCATCACTGGCCATCAGAGAAATGCAAATCAAAACCACAATGAGATACCATCTCACACCAGTTAGAATGGCAATCATTAAAAAGTCAGGAAACAACAGGTGCTGGAGAGGATGTGGAGAAATAGGAACACTTTTACACTGTTGGTGGGACTGTAAACTAGTTCAACCCTTGTGGAAGTCAGTGTGGCGATTCCTCAGGGATCTAGAACTAGAAATTCCATTCGACCCAGCCATCCCATTACTGGGTATATACCCAAAGGACTATAAATCATGCTGCTATAAAGACACATGCACACGTATGTTTATTGCGGCATTATTCACAATAGCAAAGACTTGGAACCAACCCAAATGTCCAACAATGATAGACTGGATTAAGAAAATGTGGCACATATACACCATGGAATACTATGCAGCCATAAAAAATGAGTTCACGTCCTTTGTAGGGACATGGATGAAATTGGAAATCATCATTCTCAGTAAACTATCGCAAGAACAAAAAACCAAACACCGCATATTCTCACTCATAGGTGGGAATTGAACAATGAGAACACATGGACACAGGAAGGGGAACATCACACTCTGGGGACTGTTGTGGGGTGGGGGGAGGGGGGAGGGATAGCATTGGGAGATATACCTAATGCTAGATGACGAGTTGGTGGGTGCAGCGCACCAGCATGGCACATGTATACATATGTAACTTACCTGCACATTGCGCACATGTACCATAAAACCTAAAGTATAATAATAATAATAATAATAATAATAATAATGATAAAAGAAAAAAAAAGTCAAAAAAAAAAAACTAATTTACAACTTTCTATAAGAACACTTGGCTAGAAGTCTGAATCACTGAATACATATGAGGCAATTCTGAAAACAAAAACTTGTATGTCTAAGACATTGTTTCACACAACTAGTAATTAAGATCTACTTGCTGTTGAGAAACAGTAACCTTGAAATACATTTTTGGCTCTGTATATCACAAAGCAACATTTTATGATTGTTCATAAAAACATGCATGGGTCTAGAAGCTCTGGTTATTAAATGAATAAATAATGTGGCAAGTACACAGAAAAATAATAATTTGAATAATAAACATGAGTTGTTTGGGTATTTCAGTGATTTATTTATAATGATAACAGTTTAAATTAGATACTGGGATATTCATAATCATTGTACAAACTCTAGTTGACTATTTTAGCTCTGTGGACTTAATATACTATACATTTTCAATGTAAGCCAATTTGTCTAATAAAATTATGAAAAAAATCTACCAGTTCAATGAAGCAGCTTTATAAAGACTGTAATTTAAAGACATTAGAGTATTAAGCAATCATTTCATGCTGTTTCCTGCCTGCATGTTGAGCAGTATACCCACAAATCTAAAAATTCTGATGCTTTAGAACAGTTCTAAAAAACTTAATATCAAACAGAACCTTCTTTCATACAAGCAGAATACTCCCCAGGTACAAAAGTCAGAATAATACAAATGTCTAATTTGCATCTCTCATAATCAAGCATGCATTCAAAAGTGCAATTAACCCAAAGTTGAATTCAACCCGAATGGTTGTGAGTTTGTTAATATGGAGAAGTTGAGTTTTCTTTTAATTTCTTTTGTTAGTATAAAAATTTAGTTATATTCCTTCACACCTTTTCTAATTCCAATTTACACCTGAGCCCAAGAAATTTAATGTTTGGGCTTCTGAAATCAGGCTACATTTTTGTGAGTTTATGAAGCAATGAGAGGAAATAATTTTGTCTTACAAAGATGGTTTGCATAAACAGAGGACTTTTCCGAGTATGGCATATAATAAAAAAGAACTTGTATAATCTCACTGAAAGGTATAAGGGAATCGAGGGGAAAAAAAATCAGTAAATCAAAGTAAGTCTGTGCTCTCCTAGCCTGAAATGATTTATATCTGCATTGGGCTTAGGACCTTTGGGCATGAGAACAATTTTCCTCTAAGAAAAAAAAACAGGTTCTCTTTGTTGTGATGCCATGATGTTTTCTCTAAAACACTGAGGAAAGATTATGGGCATAACAACTAAAATAAAACTAGTGGGAATGTAAAACTGAAAACTCAAGGATGCAATTTTGTGTATTAAATTTCCCACACATAATTATGTTTGGTATTATCTAAGGAAGTAAATGAATAGCCACTTATAATTATTTTCATAATCATTTAAACTCAAGGTGTGGCTTTAGGTGATTAGAAGCCAGATTGGGCAGCAGAGCAATGAGAGAACATGTTTCTGGCCATTGAGAATACTGTTTTCATTTTACATAGAGACAAACCCAGTGAGATACATAGCAATTTTCTTCAATAGATTTCAATTCAACAAATAATCTTCAGCACCATACCTGCCCTGGAAGTACATACCTTTGAATAAGGCAGTGTTTCTTCCCTCAGGATGCTTGCAAACTAGTGGATGATTCCCAGATGTCTGGAAATTAATTGCCACACACTTTTCACTCTGTCTATTGTTCTAATCACTATACCTGGTTAATTTAGCAAGCAAATCTGAGAAGCCACACTAGCAATGTCTAACAGTTTCAAGAGACTCAAAACAGATGTATTTCCTAAAAACTCTCTGCATGAATGCATCTTGGGTTGTAGCTTTCCGTAATGGTAAGTGATAATTTGAAAGGAATTGCCTTCATATGCAAATGCACAATATACTTGTAAGAACAAATTTTAAAACAGTCCAAGCCCATGAAAAATTAGCAAAATGGATTGTGGAAGAGCACAATAGGCAATTAAGTTTGATAAAGTGAAGAGAATTTATTTATTTATGAGGTACATAAAGGTATACATACAAATTTGGTTTGTTCCCTTTCAAAATTCTTAAAACATATTAATGAACAATCAATTCTGTAGGGGACCTTGAACAATTAACACAATTTCCAATGCATGATAGGAATTCAAATATTTGTTTAAAGGAAGAATAAATAAATGAATAGGTGGGGGTTTGGATGATGGATGATACTATTGCTCAAGACAATCAGATGTTTTCAGAAAGCTAATTTTAAGAGAGTTGAACTGTTGTATTAGTTACTGTCATTACTAACAAAAATTTATTACCTGACTGAGGATTTATTATTTCTGAAGCCTATATGTAATAAATGAGAATCAATTAAAAAGAAATATCACCACAAGACAATGAACTATCACAAGAAGCTGTCACTAATGATTACCACAACAGGACAGGAATATGAGAGGGGGATCCAGGAAACCACAAAGGAGGGACTTATGGAATTGTAGCTTCCATGTTATCTTTACTTAGAAGAAAATTCTCAGCTCTGTTGTCCCTTTCTTCAGACTCTACTAAGGCCATCAGAATCTCTCACGTCAGAACTTTTTGACAGATTGTATGTGCATAGGTCATTTCACCCTGACGGTTTGCATAAACCATCCATTTGGTAGCATTTTCTGTCTTTCGAGAAGTTCCAGTACCACAAAAGAATGCTATTGTCTGAGCAACAGATAAATGGCTATAAATACTTTATGTTCTATTGAAAATATCTCTCTATATTAAAGACTAAACTATGATTAGTAGCTGGAAAAGGAAACGAGATCTCTGCAATTATTTATATATTTAGTATGCTTCAACTCAGATTCCTGAAAGTATTCCATCTATCTTTAAAAGCAGAAGTAAGTACATCAGGCAGAGAAAGAGGACTAGATTGGAAAATTTTTTAAAGCTGTAGATATTGGATGAGAGAGAAAAAAGAATATGGGACTACGAGGACATTAGAATATGAGGAAGTTACTTGAGAGCAAGGACCTATTAGCACTCATTGCTGTATCCACAACTCCTAGAACAAGACCTATGATTAATGTTTTTTAAATACTGGTTGACTCACTTGCAATGCCCCTCCTAGCAAAGGAATTCACCAATGCTATTCTGGTTGCAATATTCAGATAGTTAACAACCAGACCTCTCTCCCTGTAGTCCCAAATTGCTTTATTTGTAATTTGAATAAATATGTATTCATTAGATTACCCTGCAGTATATTAAACAAAGCTTACTCTGTAGGGTACAGTAGCTTCTCAACAAATTCTTCAATTGCTATTAAACATAGAATTAGATACATTTCATTCACTGAACACATATTTACTGAGAACTCCAAACAATAGGCCAGGTTAAAACTAAGGATTAAAAAAGTGAATGAGAAAACACAAACTCTTCCCTTCAGGAGCTTATAATTAGAATTATCTTATTTTTTTTTTTTTTTTTTTACTTTTGAGGGGAAGATTCCTTACTGAGGTATTCCTAAAAGCTTTTACAAATCATTCTTTTGGTACCTGGAGTGGGAAGAAGCATCTTATTTTATACCGTGGTGCCAGAACAATTATGTAAACTATTATTGTTTGGATGCAACATCGCTAACATTTGTGAACATCTAAAATTAGTCACTCAGAGCCAAGATTGGCAAATTGGGCTTGTTGTCAAGCTAATGTGCAGTCCCAATCCAGTATGAATACAAAATAGCAAAGCACAATTTCTTGTGTCTCATAAACTGTGGGAGTAATATCCAGATACGAGTCTCTAAATATATTGAGTCATAGCTGCATTGCTGAAATAGGTGTAAACTTTGCCAAGGGACTCACTCTGATGGCTTCCGCTTCTTGCATGCACAAATTCGGGTGTAAATACCAGAAACATTCATATCTTTGTGTCTCATACATGAAAATCTTTTAAAATATTTATTACCAAAGAAACTTAAAATTTATTATGTGTACCAAAGACAGAAAGGAGAGATAATTTTAAGTGCCCTGTTTGTCCTTTGTATTTCATAAAAATACCATTTGAGTAATTTTGTTTTGTGCTTTGGATATATCAGCTCAAATATCATCTCTGGAGGCCGCTCCTTAACAGCTTAATAGATGTCATCCTTCATTTTTCACCTTTCATTCACTTTGACTCACCTTACTTGGCTCATTTTCTATCATAAGAGTTTATATATAAATACAGTAACTTTAAAATAGTGATATTAGTCTATTTGTTTACTCTCACTGCCCCTCGCTAGAATGTAAGCTTCTTGAAGCTGGAACTGTCTTCCAAAAATACTACTTTTTTTTCAATTCCCATATCCTAGAATAGTGTTTGGTATATAAAACATTCATAGTAAATATTTGTTATTGAGTTATAATTAAATAAAGTTCTTTCTGTGCAGCAATTTCCTTTTCCCTCACATTCTACATTTATTTGGAATTATTTCATGAATAACTCTAAAATCAAACTAGCAGGTCTCAATTTTGTATAATTTCATTCTGAATAAAGTCATTTTCAAAATTAAACTCTATTCCCATGTAGGGCAGCAGAAATAATATTTCCCAAATGGTGTATTCTCACAAACACCAATACATGCTAAATATAACACAAAAGTAAAAACACTAGATTCCAATCTCATCTCTGAACAGGAAATGAAAAATAACCTGTTAGCATATTAAATTCCATAAGAGAGTAATATATCATGGCCAATTGAGGTTTAATTCAAAACTGTAAGAATGATGTGGTTTTGGTAGATTTTATAATATAGTCATCTTAATAGGAATTAAGACATTTTAAAAAATTTAAAGGTCAATAATTAGCACCATGTATGGCTGTGAAATGTTAAAATATTATTTTATTATGGTAAAAATAAAGATGCAAGTGTTCATAATAACCACAGTGTTAAACACTATTTTGAAAGGACTAGAGAAGAATATAGGAAAGAGAAAGAAATCTAATTGGCATATTTTGGAAAAAAAGTGGGCACGTTTATAATCATTTTGAAATTATAGAAATGTATTATTAGAAAATCCATGGGTAATAAGTTTTTTAAAAATTGAAATATTAAGAGAATGTACTGATGTTGTCGACTATTAAATGAGTGAAATAAATCAATGGTTTCTTTATGCACAAATCACAGCTAGCTAAAAATATAAAAGAAGAAATAAAATCCTCATAATGATAAAGATCTTTCAATAATTAATCATGAACCTCAAGAACTGCCTATAGTCTTTACGTAATGAAGAGCATAAAGATCAAATTGGGTACAGAGAGATCTAAAAGCTTTATAAGAATACTCAACTTACGAATTCTTACGTTGATATGTACGTTAAATGAATTTGTCATGAATTTTATTAAAAGAAAAAGTTTAGAAAAATACATTGAACAGTTTATTTGAGTAAGGAACAACTCATGAATTGGGCAGCACTCAGAACCAGAAGAAGTTCAGAGAGCTTTGTCCCAGCAACATAAGTAGTGAGCCTTAGTAGGCTGAACATGGAAGCAAAGGAAAGGAATTACTTGATTGACTATAGCTAGGCTTTTCCCTTATTTGAATATAGTGTCATGAGGCATTTGCCCTATTTGGCTATGATCTGATGGGAGGTTTCTTTTTGTAGTTAGCTGACTGTTCATGATTGACTGAAACTCTTTCTTTGCCTTTTGTTTTGTTTTCAAGTCAGTTACAATAAATGTTTATAAGTTAAATTCATATATGTTTGTGTAAGAGCTCTGGTACAGAAACAAAAGCAGGTTAATGGCCTGTTGCTTATATTGCTTTAACAATAGTATAAAAACATTTGCAGGGGAAACATGAAAAATTAATCTAAATTTAAAAATTTATTTAAAAGGCCAAAATTGTGGAACTAGCTAGGAAGAAAAAAAAAAGAATGAAGGAACGGAATAACAAGGCATTACCAGATCTTTTAAATATTTTAATAAATTATAAATCTATAGCACATAAAATACATGATAGATCAATTGAAGGAAGATAATAAAGTCCAAAAATTCAACAAATATGTATGCAAACTTAGCACATGAGAAAATGCAATTTCTCACTTAAAAAAAGGGAGAAATAATGAATTACTAAAAATTATGTTGGTATACTGGTAAACCCTCATGGGGAGAGAGAGATTCCTATGTCACTCTTTTATTTATCAAAATAAATTATAGAGACAAAAAATATTTAAACAAACAAACTAGAAGAAGTCTTATCTTCTTATTTTCCTGCAGATAAGTTTTTCTATGCAAATCATCAAGCCAATAAATTATAAAAGTAAAAATTGATGTCTGACAACATTAAACTCATTTAAAAATTTTAAAAGCTGCATGTCTTTAAATCCTTTTACATAAGATATAGTTAGGATAAAACACACACAACAAAGAAACCTTTACTATTTTTAATGTAGAAAGTTTCACTTCAAATACCTAAGTGAAACGACAGAAAAGCAATAGAAAAATAACGGAAGTAATGATATTATTGTAAGTGCATTCAAAGGGCATTCCTAAATTACAGCCAGAAAAACATTCTAAATTCAGATTTTTAAATCCCCATACTGCAGCCAGCACTAAACACATCCTAGCAATTTTATATAAACTATAAAATAGAAATCTGAAAAGACATTGTAGCATTCAACAAGAGAAAAAACAGAAACCATTTCCACAGAGCAGATTAGAACAGAACGGCAGAAAGGCAAGAAATGTAACAAGGCAAGCGGAGCTAATTCTGGGGTCTTGCACGGCTCCTGGTTCAGAAGCAAACATTTGTGGCAGGGACTGTTGGTTTTTGTCAAGCAATAGGGAATAAAGGGACCAACACATGGCTGGGTTTGGAGTCAGACTTTATGGCTTGAGACCACAGGCTGGAAAGGCTCATCTCTGACCCTGAACAGATGCTGATGAAAGCTGAAATTTGCTGCAGCTTTGGCTTATGTAATGTAGAAAAAAAGAGGATGGAAAGCACAAGCAGCCTCACAGCCAGGAACTGATCAATCCACATGGGCAGAGTGACAGCATATGTCACATCCCCATTATCAAAGAGGGGTGAAAATGCCAAGATTCTGACCTCAGAAGCAGGACTGTCACAAAGGGGAGGGGGAAGGAGGAAGACGGATGCCCTGACAAAACCCCTAGGAGATAATGAGGATAGAAAGAGAGATAGAGAGAGACAGAGAGAGAGAGAAAAACGGATTGAGTCTTAGTCAACATAAGCCTACATAAAACATAAACCATACTAACATAAAGAATCACAAATATTAAGTCAACATATGCAAAGAATCACAAGCATTAAATACACGAGGAGACAAATGAATCCATCAAAAAATGGAAACTGGCAGAAAAACATAAAATAATTTAAAATTAATGAAGTCCCAAATCTTCAGAGAAAGAGAGAGGTAATTAACATTTAATTAAAAAAAAAAAAGAAATCACAAAAGAACAGTACAAAAGAACAAGAATATATGAAGACATGAAAAAGACAAAAACAAAAGGCTGTAAATGTTGAATACAGTAATTGAAATAAAAGGCAAAAACAATGTTAATATTGCACAGAGCAGAGGATAGAATTAGTGAAAAGAAAATACAGAGTCCGCTATGCAGGACTGAAATTAAACACACATGGAGGAGAGATTGAGATGTCACTACAGAATTATATTGTTTTAGAAAAGAATAGAGGAAATTAAAAGGTGTAATATTTGAAAAGCTGATTTTTTTTTCAGAAATGAAGAAAAACTTGCATGATTGAATTGAAATGACACTGAGTCTAAATAGGATGAATACTATATTGTGTGCATCCAAATGCATACTAATGAAACTGTAGAATACAAAGATAAACTTAAAATGTAAGGTACAAGAAAAAATGAAGGTAAAATTAGGGGATTTCTGAGAAGAAGGGGGAGCAGAAAAGGAGTAAGAGGAGGAGGAGAAGAGAAAGAAGATGTAGGCAAAAGATGAAGAAGGTGAAAAAGGAGGAGGAAGAGGAGGAGGAGAAAGAATTTACTACACATAAGTCCTCCCTTTAAAGCACCAATGACAAAAACCATCAACATTATTTGGTAAATTTAATTAACAACTATCTGTAAAAATCATTACAGAAGGATATTTTAAAAAATATTGTTGTAAATAAAAAGGGAATTCATGGAAGATGACAGTTGAATAGTAGTATGCGTTGAAGATTCTCAACTCTCCTAATAATCAGGAAAACACCCTATTATTGATACAACTACAGTGAGATGCAGTGCCATGCATGTTGGGTTGGGGCATTCAGAAACTATCAATTCCATATTTTCTTGTGATTACTTACAATATCTGAATTGTCGGTAGAAAATCTTTGCATTTGATAAAGCGCTGAGGTGTGCAGTCGTCATATGTTTTCTATCACTTTCTATATGTGTATAATAAGTTGGTGAAACACGTCTTTTCTAAAATAGTCAGCATTTGTTCAATTTCTAGTGATAATTTACATACAGAGTGGTCCCCTCTTATCTGCAATTTTGCTTTCCACAATTTAAGTTACTTGCAGTCAACTGAGGTCTAAAAATAGGTGAGTCCAGTACAATAAGATACTTTGAAAGAGAGCAAGAGGCCACATTCACGTAATTTTGACTACAGTATATTATTATAATTGTTATATTTTATCATTATTGTTATTGATCTCTTCCCATGTGTAATTTATAAATTAAACTTTATCATCTTATGTATATATATGAAGAAGTACCGTATATATAAGGTTCGAGGTTTCAGACATCCACTACAGCTGTTTAAATGTATCTCCCATGGATAATGGTGGAAATACTTTCAGTAATATTTTACATAGGTCTATGCAATATTGTTAAATAAAAAATGAAAGTTTCTAAAATATATATAATTGTAACTTTTCTTGCACACATAAACATACATTTAAAGGAGAAAGAGAAAGGAGCAGAGAACAAAAGCAAGAAAGAGAGATACAGGATCAGGCAGTTAGGTAGATAAGACATATGCAAAGTGAGGTACAGACAGATATAAGAGGGGAAGGCAGCAGAGTGTCAGATACAGACAGACTGACAGGAAAAGACAGACTGACACAGACACAAATGAAGACCTTTGGACAATGCACTAATTCATGTAGTGTTCTCCCTGGGGAATTCAGTTGTAGTGTTTTTATTTCTGCTTTCTATTTTTCCTGTTCATAACTTTACATTAGATTTGCATCCTTTTAGAACAACAATAAAGATCTTTAAAAATATTGCTTCTATTTATGCCAATGTCACTTCTTAAGATATATCCTGAAATCCTTAAACACTTCTTATATCATAACCAGAAAAATAATTTTAGAATCTCAATAAGATGTATAATAAAAGTAATTTAAATATGCACAACTAATGAATTCATTAATGCCAGCATCTCCCTTTATAATATATAGTGAAATTCCTAGACACTTCCCACTCCTTAATCAATAAAATGATTATCTCTTTTCACTTTATATTTTTTAAAGTCCTCATAAGCCTATCTTTAAAAGAAAAATAAGACACATGCACCAATTAAGTGATTTCATTTATTGAAGCTGTGACTGCTAAACTGTGGAAAACCCTTAGTTTAATTAAAATATTAATTAGTTATATATGTAAACTCATTTACATTTGCATTAAAATCAGGCATTTATTTATTCAGCCATTTACCTGTTCACAGTAAACGTGAAGCTTAGGCAGGAATTACCTTACTGATACAAATACATCTACTGACCTTTAATTGTACTTTTCACCAGTTGTAAATACATGTGCCATGAAGAACAAACCTGAATATTCACCTGGAGATGGAAGAAATAACTGTACTTAATGTCAGTTGCAAATTATTATCAATCCCAACAATAATTTCCAGCAATAATTATAAGCATGAGGAAATTTACTCAACAGTCTCACTTCACATTGACCTTTGTGTACTACACCTCACTATTCACTCTGCATAACAGGCATTTATTCAAACCTTTGAGCCAAATTCCCTGAAGTGTACTGTTTAAGGACTAAAACACTTCAAACAAACTGCTCACGGCCTGAAGTTTTCTGGCTCACCAACAATATTAAAGCAGCGCTACATCCCAGGGTACCTGCACAGTGACTTGCTCTTCTTCCCACGAAACATAGCTTAGCTAATGCTGAATGTGTTTTAATAGGCAGGAGGAGTAAGTTCCTGTATAATTGCTTCCTGGGTGATGATGAAAGTTCCAAGTGAAGAAAAGACTGTGGCTAAAAAGGAAATCGAAGACGAACTACAAAGATGTCCCATTATCAGGGTCATTGGGAGCCCTCTTGTTCAGCAATTAGGAATCAAGGAAGCCAACATTAGGTATGCTGGATGTGATCCCTATGCTAGGAGGCCTCCCACTTTCTATAAATTTCTGAATTATTTATTAAGAAATACTCTTAACTTAATCCAATATTAAACACTGTGTGTATTGGGGAGAATAAGTTTCTAGTTTCTCTTCTCACCACTCTCTCTCTTCCTGTGTGTGTGTGTGTGTGTGTGTGAGATAGGGTCTCACACTGTCTCCCAGGATGGAGTGCAGTGGTGAGATAGCGACTCACTGCAGCCTCTGCCTCCCGGGCTCAGGTGATTCTCCCACCTCAGCCTCCTGAAAAATTGGGACCACAGGCATTCACCACCACACCCCGCTGATGTTTTTGTTTTTGTTTTTGTTTTTTTGTAGAGACAGGGTTTTGCCACTTTGCCCAGGCTGCTCTCGAACTTCTGGACTCAAGCAATCCACCCACCTAGGTCTCCCAAAGTGCTGGGATTACAGGCATGAGCCACCACACCCAGCTCTTCTCACCATTCTCAAGCCCTCCTATATGACTAACACAGAATTGAAAAAGCAGACACTGTCATTTCCAAATTTATGTATGTGGAAATCTGATCTGCTGAGAAATGAAATCTATCCAAGGGCATAGAACTAGTGATACTTTGTAAACATAACTGCAGAAAATCTGTGAGAAATATAGATTTAAAAAAAAATCTGTATCAGGATTACTACGCACTATAAAGAATCCTCACAGGTTTTGTTGTTGTTGTTGTTGTTATTTGTTTGTTTTTTAAGCAGCTTTTCTATATTCTTAAGATAATTTTGAGACACATCCTGTTATATACAGGGATGCAGGCACCACTGTATAATTTTAGGTTAAACATCATTCTCTCCCAAAACATATTTAAAAGAAATTAGATAATGCAATTTAAGTGTATACATATTCCATTTTAGTGATGTTATTTATTTTCCAAGAAGTTCACACATTTAATATTCTGTGATTTGGAACCTATTAAAAAGTATATTAAAGTAAATATTCTAGGAATCATTTTGGTGGCAGAAGAATATCTTAAACACAGCTAATTGAGAGCACAAATCATTCCACTTAAAACTGCGTTGTCTAACAAAATTGTAAATTAAATTGAGAACTAACCTGTGCTTTTCTGATCATCATTCTTCAAAAGAGATAAAGTTGGATAAGGACTCAATTTTTAAGGGAAGTTTTGGAAGTAACCAAAAGAACAAAATATCAAAACTTTATAGATGGATATTTCCTCATGGCACAATTCTAATGCAAACCCACTAGAAATTAGGCAATGTTGTTTGTTTGTTAGGCTAAAGTGTTGTAATTTTTTTTTTTTTTTTTTTTTTTGAGACAGAGCCTGGCTCTGTCACCCAGGCTGGAGTGCAGTGGCGCAATCTCGGCTCACTGCAAGCTCTGCCTCCCGGGTTCACGCCATTCTCCTGCCTCAGCCTCCCGAGTAGCTGGGAATACAGGCGCCCGCCACTGAGCCCGGCTAATGTTTTGTATTTTTAGTAGATACGGGGTTTCACCATGTTAGCCGAGATGGTCTTGATCTCCTGACCTCGTGATCCGCCCGCCTCGACCTCCCAAAGTGCTGGGATTACAGGCGTGAGCCACCGCGCCCGGCCAAGGGTTGTATTTTTAATAATCTGGATATTTAATACCTTTTTATTCTCTCGGGTTCTCTAGAGGCAAGCCCTGACAGATACATGCACTTGAGGGGGTGGTGGTCAGTTCTAGAGAGAGGAGCTAGAACTTCACCTTCTGCCTGTACAGAACTAGCACAGCTGGTTGATAAACAGGACCCAGGTGACTCTCAAATGTAAACCCTATCCCCTACTTCTCCCCTAAGTTCCAGGTTCATATATCTAATTGCCTGGTTTCTTGTTTCTTATCTACTAGAAATCTCAATATGGCCAAAAGAGAACTTTTCATCCTTTTCCAAATTCCAGCCCTCTCCCAACATTCTCTGTTTCAAAAAATGGCATCATTACTCACCCAGTTAGTTGCTCAGGACCCAAACTGGCAATGTATGATTGTTTCGTGTTTTCTTCACATCTCATATCCAAAACATCAGTAAACCCACTTGCAAATTTTATGTCAGATTTGACCAGTTCTCACCATTGCCTCTGTAATTGCTGGAGTCTTTGGTTACTTTCTCTCTATTCTTGCCTCATTTACAAAATAACCAGGAAGATCAGATAACTCCTTGCAACCCCAAAATGAGCCCAAAATGCATACTCATTGCAAAATAATTACAAAATACAGTACTCCAAATTCTTACCAAGGTGTAGCAAAGCTTTACTTGATGCTGATCAATCCCTTACCCTCTTTAGAAACATCTTGCTATTATTGTTATTTTACTTCTCCATTTACACTTCAGAGTCAAGTAACATGATAAAGCCACATTGTATTTTAATTGAAATGTCACTGAATTTGTGGGATTAATTCTATAAATTAGAGACCTTTATGCTATAAACTTCCTGTCCATGTACATAGTATTATTTACTCAATTATTCAGGTCTTTTGAAACATCTCCTACTACAATGTTATTCATTTATCTGTAGAGATATTATACCTTTTTGTTATATTTATTTTCCATTTGATATCCTCTGGTACTGTCATACATTCTGTCTTATAGTTGTATTTTGTAATCATTTCTAGCTCTTTGATAGAAATTCAACCACTTTCAGTATGTTAATATGATGCCCACCTACCCTATCCACATTTCCTATTACTTTTTATAACTACTCTGAATATCTCTTGCAGTCCCTACATAAATAATCATATCTTCTGTAAATAATTATAGTGAAATGGCTGTGTTGTCTGGGGTAGATATCCTGGTTCTTGGTCTCAGTTGAGAAAGAATTCAGGACATGGACACACATGAAGAGTGGGTTTAGGAGCAGAAAGTTTAAAAGAAAAAGAACATAGAGAGAAAAAGCTTCCTCATGCTGAGACAGTGGGTTGCCCAAAAGAGGGTCTCTGGTTTGCCGCAGAATGCAATTGGTTTTGTACAGAGGCTTGAGGAGGAGGTAATTGATTTACATAGGGCCCAGGAGATTGGTTTGACCAGGTGTGCCATTTACACAGCCTGTGAAAAGACTGGCCCTCGAACCCTTGTCTTTTATTATGCAAATATGGCTTCAACCTGGCTGGTTGCCATGATGCCAGTATATGTAGTTTTACCTGGAGGGTGTCATGACACCTGTACACGTGGTGACAAGGAAAAGAAGGCGAGAGATACCATACTGAAGGTACCTGGCTTCCAGGTACAGCAGCTACCATTTACATATAAAAGCTTCTAGTCTGCATATCTATACCTGACACTTCAGGCTGCTTTTTGTTAGAGAAGAAATGGTTTGGGGGCTGCTTTTTATTAAAGGAAATTTCCACTGAGTACTTTCACCCTTTCTGGCTGCCTAAAAATAATTTCGTAATAACTCCTGTATTAACAGTTTTATGTTTTCTTCCAACCTCAAACATCTAGTTATTTTTACTTTAACTACTGATAAATGGTAAATACAAGTATTATACTGGCACTCTGACTCATTTCCAATTTTATAGGCAATATTCCTAATACTTTTTTGTTTGAGATTACACTTAATCTTCATATTTCTTTTTTTATTTCTTTATCAGATTAAGGAAGCTCTATTCTTCCTTTACCAAGCAGTTTGCTTTGTCTACCACTCCTCCCCTACTAATAATAAATTAATTTTATCCGGCACTTTTTCTCTATATCATTTGAAAATAAATTATTGTTTTTTTCTAATATGTTAATATTGTGAATATATGAATTATTCAAATATTAATTATTCACGTTCCAAGATCAGTTTGTTTATCCATTCAATGAAATGTACTAAAATTTTCTTTATGACCTAGAACATTATAGTGCTTTTAAAACATGCTTATAAACTCTTTGACACTTCACTTGTAAGTGTACCTTGGCAGGCCTTTGTGACTACCTTGGAGAATAGAACATAAAGGGCATAGTCTTTGTGACTTTCAAGATTACATCATAATCATCAATACAACTTCTGATTTACTCTGTTTGTCTCTGTGGACACAAACCTTTGGACCTTGAGCTATCAGGAAAGGAGTCCAGCTCTTCTGAGCCCCCACGATGGAAATATAACATGGCAAGATTACATGAAGATAGAGATGCTTATAGAGCCATTATTGTTCCAGCTTATAGTTGTTGAATTTTCCCAATGCAGGTGCCACAAATGCTAGAGAGTAAGCCTTTATATGGTTCCAGCACTAGGTACCAACTATAGCATCATGAGAGATAATAATAAAATTATTGTTCTTTTAACCTTTGAAGTTGAGTGATTTAATATCCAGTGATAGATAATTGGGGGGAAAGTTACCATTTTTTTTTTGCTTAATATTTCAAGGAAACATGAGAACTTGAGAAATTGAAAGCACTACTATGCTCATATTATTAAACTTATTGATTGCATTGTTCAGAATATTTGTTACATTATGATATTTACATATTGCTGATTTGTGTGAAGTTCATTTTATATGATATTAATAAAGTTACAAGTATTGTTTGCTATGACTTCCCTATGTTTTTCTTATTTATTTATTTAATATATATTGTATATCAAGATTTTTTCCTAATATCTTTCTCTTTTAACTTCTGAGTTTAGTTCATTTATACTCATTGTAAATTCCTTAGTCCATTTATATTCAATTATAATAATTTGAAACTAACTTATTACTTCAATATGTAAAATTTTTTCTCTTACTTAATTTTATCACATGTAAATTGATATTCACACTCTCTAGTAACAAGAAAATAATTTTACAACGATGTAAGATTTCATGTTATACTCACACTCTCAACTCTCATTGTGATGACATCTTTGAGACCAGAAATTAGGAAACCAATAGCCTGAGTCAACCCTGGACTGCTGTTTTTGTAAAGGCTTATCAAAATAGCTATGATAATTTATTTAAAAATTGTCTATGATTACATTCTTGTTACTGTGGCAGAGGTTGAGTAGTTTCAACAAAGACAGTATAGTTGTTTTTAAAAATTGTTTATTTTAATAGATGAATAAAAGTTGTATATATTCTATATGCCTCTTAAAACTTAAATATTTATCATCTGACTCTTCCTGGAAAAAAAAATTACTAATTTATTTTCTAGTCTATTTATTAAAGATATAGTTTCCTCTATGTCTGCTGGTTTATAAACTTTATTCAGTTATTTGAGCATCTTCAGTTCATATATCTCTGGCAGCATTTTTTAATTTCTGTGTCATCTTAATTTAGTATTTTATAAAATACTTTTGACAATTGCAATCTGATATTTGAATTTGGGTCTCTCTGCCCAAATCTCATGTCAAATTATAATCCCCAGTGTTGGGAGAGGGGCTTGGTGGGAGGTGATTGATCACAGGTGTGGATATCCCCTTTGGTGCTGTTTTCCTGATAGTGAGTTATCATGAGGTCGGGTTTGTAAAAGTGTGTAGCACCTCCCACCTCACTCTCTTTTCCTTTTTCTCTAGCCATGTAAGACATGTTGCTTCCCCTTGGCCTTCTATCATGATTGAAAGTTCCCTGAGGCCTCTCCAGCTATACTTCCTATAACAGCCTGCAGAACCATCAGCCAATTAAAACTTTTTTTCTTTATAAATTACCCAGTCTTAGGTATTTCTTTATAGCAGTGCAAGAATGAACTAATACACAGTCTTCATGTGACAAAACTCCTGAGGCTTTATCTGGCTGTAAATATTTTTAACATGATTTCAGTTGCATGACCATGTGGCTTAACACATTCCTTCTTTTCCTTTAATTTGTTGTAAATAATTATCTGTTGATTTATTGTGTTCAATATTGTTATAAATTATTTTAGCCTTAATCTTATTGTTTTGCATGTGATATTTTTCTCTATAAAAAATTTTAACGTGTGCATAATTTTTTTTAATATTCTTGAATTTCACTCTGAAGTATGTCTAGGTGTGGGCATTTTCCTTATCACTTCCTTGGTTCTTGACAAGACATTTCAATCTGAGTTGCCTTTTATTTCTTAAGTATTAGTACTCTAAAAATGTAATTCAATTATTTATTTAAATGTTTCTTTTTCTTCATTTTAATATTTTCTTTTGGAGAGATTTCGCAGAAGATATTCTCTCAAATTAATACATTTTGGCTGGGCTCAGTGGCTTACGCCTGTCATCCCAGCACTTTAGGAGGCTGAGACAGGTGTGTCACTTGAGGTAAGGAGTTTAAGATCAGCCAAGCCAACATGGTGAAACCCTGTCTCTACTAAAAATACAAAAAAAAAAAAAAAAAAAAAAAAATAGCCATGTGTAGTGGCACATGCCTATAATTTCAGCTACTTGGGAGGCTGAGATAGGAGAAGCACTTGAACCCCGGAGGCAGAGGTCGCAGTGAGCTGAGATCTCACCACTGTACTCCAGCTTGGGTGACAGAGCTAGACTCCATCTCAAAAAAAGAAAAAATAACACACTTTTTGGCCTTGCCTTTTTCTGAGACATTTCTCAGAAGATATTCCCTCAATTTGACATATGTTTCTAATATTTTGATCTATGATATTACATTTTTATATGTAATATTTATCTTTTAATGTTTTTCTGTCCTTGCCTCATATTACTAACATCTGAAATTTTTAATTTAACATAGGAGAATATTTTTATCCATACGCTCTACCATTTTCATATTGATGAAATATTTAATTCAGAATGTTTATTTGCTTTTAAAATGGTTATTGTTCTAAATGTCTTGTTTTTGAGTATGCGTTCATTTTCCTTAAGGAGTTCCGTCTGTTTCGTGAGGTAATATTTATAAGGAAAACCAAAAAATACTGGATCAAGAAAGTCCCAAGTATTTAATGGGTTTGTAAGAGATGCCCTCTATGATAAAGAGCTTTAAGCACTAAGAAACTGCCATTATAAATTACCCCTCAAAGAACTACTCCCCTTCAATTCCCATCCCCCACTCCACCCATGAGGTAGCTGGGAGAGGAAACACTGTGTTGGACCTTGCCATGTAATGTCCGGTACTGAAGAATTGGGAGCATGGTGCTGAAAAGTAACAGTGCAAGGCTAATTAGTTCCTTCCTGTTTTCCTGGCTCCTCACGTTAATGGAGCTTGGCTGCTCTGATTTCATTATTTCTGAGCCCTCATCACCATCCCTTTAATATCCATATTTCTATCAATAGTTTATTGAAATCAACCTAGGCTTTTTATGTGTGATATGCCAAAACTCCTTCAACCTCTGTCAATTATCCTGCCCTGAAGTCACTTCCGCATGTTTATGTATTTGTTGCAGCAGCACTGTACTTTTTGGTACCAACATGTGTATTAGTTTGCTAGGGCTCCCATGCCACAAGAATACGAACTGTTTAGATTGAACAAGTATCTCACAGGTCTGGGGGCTAAAATGTCTGAAATGTAGATTTGAGCAGGGCTGGCTCCTTCAGAGGGATGCAAAGGAAGGATCTGTTCCAGGCCTCTGTCCTTAACTGGTAGATGGCCACCTTCATGCTCACACGGTCATCTTTTTGTACCTATATTTGTGTCTCTGTTTTCAAATGTCTCATTTTTATAAAGACACTAGTCATGTTGGATTAGAGTACATCCTAATGACCTCATTTAAATGTTGTTACTTCTGTAAACATCCTATTTCCAAATAAAGTAACTTTCTAAAGTACTAGAGGTTAGGATTTCATGAAATAAGTATTGAAAAGGCACAATTCAACCCATAACATACTACAATATGTAGGATAGAAAAAATGTGAATGGCTCTGTGAGTATCTACCTTTGACCCATCTGGTCTCAATTGTTAAGTTTGATGTTCTCAAGACTAATACATGTTACAAAGGTAGAAATACTATCTAGAGATAACCAAACTCCACTCAAATTTATCTTAAATCATGGAAAATATTTGTTTCAGGCACTATGCATAATAGTGTTGTTTTATCTATTTGATATTAGAAGTACCACTTGTATTCTGATTCGACACTCCCCTTAGCCTATACATCCATGGTTGGGCAATAGCATCATATTCATCTTACAGCTCCTTAATGACTTTGGGTAAGGACATCTTCACACACTTTAGTCTGTGGAGCTCAGGCTTTATCACATGCTGTTTAGTGTATACACCTTTGGAATTATGAAATATACCTGAGCCTTCTAAATTACCCCCTACCTCTAATAATGATGAGGGCTGGATTCTTTCATTTACAAGCCCATGACCATAATTTTTTTTACCATTGGATCACCCCAAAAGAGCATCAATAAATTTAATTCTTAGCTAATTTCTCATTTTTATTTCTAAAAAACCCTTTTACTTTATTTCCTTTCTAATTCCACTTCAGAATTTCAGTTAGGTATAAAGTGTGCATAACTGCTGGAGTTGACTCCATTAAATACTGGAACCTGTGGTCTCAAGAATACCAGAACAAAGGGCAAGCATATGTGAAATCAGAGCCTCACCTAGAAATTCACAGTGTGTGACTGCCTTGGCTATGCATCATCAAAGTGTAGATTGGAAACATCTTTAAAAGCATTGAAGTAAAACAGAATGCAATGATATTAGCTAATTTTGTCACCATCAAAAGGCACTTGAGATGTGACTCTGCCACTCTTGTCAGGGAATAGATGAAATGTCGATCATACTATCCAAATCACTGCCACTTATGGCACTACAGAAGAAAATGTTATCTCTGGGGGTGAATAGAATTTTCGTGAGATGAAAAGAAAACTGCTAAGGTTAGAATATTGACAAGAGAAATTCTGATTTCCATTAATATTTCTTTTTCCCTGATTCTTAAATCATAACAAATTTTTTATTAAATTTTCTCAACTTCCATATAAATCCAAGCTAAAGCCAATATGTTTATAGTACTCTATTAAGACTTGGGATGTAACAATTAATGTAACTGTTGGCATTAAAATAAAAAAGTCAGATATACAAAAATTCTATGTTATTGTTCAAATAAAATAAATTTTCCTTTAAGTGAGAGTATTAAATTGGAGTACTAGTGTTGTCAAGGATTGCAGAATAGTAATCTCCCTAGTATTTGAATAAGCATTTTAACTTCAGATAGTTGATTGGAAATTATAATTGAATTTGAACTGTAGTATTAGCTAATGACAAAGTTTATGATGCAGATATACTGTCATCCATTAAAAATATTTTGCATTCTACAAGATCAAAAACATAAAGGCTTATTTGACAAATGCTCATTCAGAAGCATATGTTTTCAATAATGTGAACTTTTTACAGCAAAGTGTATGCTAATCATGTTTTTTTATATAATTTAAAATAGTTTAGCAGCATTTTGAGACAAATGACTTACAAAAATCTGTTGCTACCATGTTTAAATCGTCTTATAAAAAAAAAAACAGGTTGAAATATACTGAATAGCCTTTTTCTTCTGGCAAAATATGGCAACTTAAGATAAATTTCTCAATATTTTTATGTGTAAAATAGGAAAAAATAATGATGTATATTTGAGGGGCTAGGGATGAAGAGTAAATTAATTAATATGTATGAGATAGTTATCTGGAATATAGTACATGCCTAATAAAAAAATAACGTGTTTTGTCATTTATTTTCTAAAAATTAAAATGCTATCTTCTAAAATTAATTTACTCAAATTTTCAGACAATAAGATTTCTTTTTAATAAATCATGCTGCAATACTCAACCACGTAGGACACTGTGTGTGTGTGCGTATGTATGTTGTGGTGTGTATATACTGTGTGGGAGTGGGTGTGATATGATGTGTGTGTGTATATGTATGTTTTTCACTGTCCAGTTTTGATACAAACTAATAGGTTGGATTTAAAATAAGAACTTTGTAAATAATAACATTTACTATGTTGAGTCCACAAGAATTCATGAGAACCAAAGGCAGATTTTAAAGTAGAGTCAAAAACCAAACAGTAAATAGGGAATGGGTCAGCATCAGAGATGCAAAGAAACAGAAAGGTGTCAAAAAGCTAAGGCAAGGACAATAATATACAGTAAAAATTAGTCTAAAACCTATCTTGGGTTGAGTTCCTCAAAAAACAAATGCTGTGGCCAGGCACGGTGGCTCACGCCTGTAATCCCAGCACTTTGGGAGGCCAGGGTAGGCAGATCACGAGGTCAGGAGATCGAGACTGTCCTGGCTAACACGGTGAAACCCCGTCTCTACTAAAAATACACACAAAAAAATTAGCTGGGCGTGGTGGCGAGCATCTGTAGTCCCAGCTACTCGGGAGGCTGAGGCCGGGGAATGGCGTGAACCTGGGAGGTGGAGCTTGCAGTGAGCCAAGAGGGGAGTGAAGGAAGCTGGATTGGCAAGAGGGAGAATTGATCTGTGATAGGGTTGCAACAAGGGTTGCAGCCATTCCCACTACTGGCATGACCCTTCCGAGTGGGACCACATGAAGACAAGCAAAGACAGCCTTTAAACTCCCTTACAATTGACCAGTCATTGGGTACAGGCTACCCATCAAAAGGGGCCATGGCCTTGGATAAGGCAATTGTCTTCAGCTGAGCTCAATTTTAGGAGTGGCACCAACACAGAAGATGAGGGAGTGAGCACCTCAGATTTGAAATGGGGATGGGTGGGCATGCAACATCCACTGCACCATGAAGACAAATTTTGAAGCATAATTTTATTAGCCTCCGGTTTTGAGGAGAGAAGGGAATTGCAGCAAGAAGTCAGGAAGAGAGTTGGAAGATCAGATAAAATTATACTCAATATATATTTTTCAGTTTTCTTTAGAAAAGTAAAAGTTGATCAAATAATGTAGAAATGGCCAGGATTCAGAAACTCCCTTTTTTAATTATAGAATCATACAATATTATCAGTATTATGAGTGGAATTTGTCAATGAAGATGTATTAATTAAACTGCTTTGAATTATATTTCTTGTGTGCACAGCTGTTTCCAATTACACGATTATAGCTTACAATGCCAACAATAGAAATCATGATTTTTAGCATCCATGGGAGAATACAGCATACTATAGAACTATAAAAATAAGACCTAATTTGACAAGAGCATGGGAAGCAGAATGCGGACTACAGACCAACCATTGAGGGAACTCATGCAGAACTATGCCCTCTTGCATGATGCTTATTGTAAATGGTATGACTTGTCTCAGAGCTCTCTTTTTGCCAAGCAGATCTTTAAATTAACAATGGGTCAACTTTAGAAGCATTCAATTACAGAGTAGTCAACATAGATATGTGTTTCCTTATAGTATTGGCCCACAGCTTTCAAACAAGGTGTCCCAAGATCACTAATTATGTCACATATAAAGCTCAGTGGAGGGCCATCACTCTTGCTTTCAATCACTCTTCCTTGGTCTTACAGACTTAGAGCCAAGGAGAATAACTTGTAGCCCATAAACCAGAAGAGCTCAAGATTTAGCCCTCAGGCTTTGCACTCAGACACATTTGAGTTTAAATCCAAGTTTGTTGTTGTTGTTGTTGTTGTTTTAACATAGTCACTCTGATTTTTAACAGTTAGATAAGGAAATAAAATAATATGCATGAAAAATTCATTAGTAGAGATACTGCTTCAGCCTATTAATTGGTGAGCTACCATTTATTGGAAACTTCCTATGTGACAGAACTGTTCTATTTACCTATATTAACTAATGTAATACTCAAGTCACATTCATGCAGCCAGTACTATTATTATGCCCATTTTATAGATGAATAACTAAGGCTTAAAGAGATTATGTAAATTACACAAAGTGACTCTGTTACTATGCGGCAGGGCCAGGATTATCAATTAGTAATGCTTAATAATAACTGATGGTAACGACAAACAAATGTTAGATGCTGTGGTCACTCATCTGTAGCACTGCTAATTCTACTTCTGCTACCATCACTGCCATTACCAGTAGCACATAGTGTTAAGACACTAGGAGAAAGTACAATCTGGCTATAGAATTATTTTATTATGTCTACCTCTGGTTGAAATGTTGGTTCCTTATGGTGACATTTAGCTAAAAATTGTCTACTTTGTGATTTTTTCAGGTTTAGGTTATTTACATATTTGCTGTACAATTTTGCAACTTAAAATCTCCAATATATTACTTATAGAAAGTATTACTCTATCCACTGTAGATGTGAAAAAGACTGAAGCACAATGGCAGGAAAATAAATAAGCAGCATTTGAAACTTGAGGTATAGAAGGACTGAAATTTAAGCTCTGAGCTCTGAGCTGAGATTTTGTCCACTGAGTTTATTATAAAGGACAAGAGAATTAACAATTTTAAGTCTCTCTTTCTCTCTCTCTCTCTTTCTCTGAATCAGATGGGCAGATTTCCCATTTGGACTGTTTATTTGTGATGGTATGATCTAAAATATAGGCCATGAGGAGTAAACATTTCACCTTTAGAACCTTGTGTGCTCCCCTTTTGTTAAGTTGTCATGCACAAGAATAGCTAAGTCTCAGGAAAAACAGGGATCACGTGATTGACAATGTATAGTCATCAAAGAAAGCACAGAGCCATATAAAATACGGGATCCAGTTTGAACCGCAAGACCAGCCACTTCTAAAGACATACTCTGACTTGCCATTCAGCTGCTTCTCACACAGCCAACTCTAGATAATGGGTTCCAGGGTGAACAGCTATAGGAAATCAATACTCAACAATGGTTAACAATTCTCTCAATCAACAAATGGAAAATAAATTACAATGGGCATTTCATCAAACTACCTTTCTCCAGTTCAGTTCAAAACATAATTTGCTGATCCAGAGTAACTTAGTTTGGCTAAGTCAATTTTTACGATAAAGGGAAGTAAAGGAAAAAGGAAAAGCCATTTTGGAAGGTAAACTCAATGTATTGGGAAGAGAAGAGCTCTGGATCTGGAAGCCAGACTTGCTATTTTGAATGATGCTGCTGGAACTCAATTCCTTATGCTATTTTGGTCAAATCGCTTCAATTATTCAGCATGTCTTCTTTTTGTGTAAATTAAAGAGCTCAAATGTAGCAGCCAACGCATGGGTCTCTTCACAAGTGAATACCAAAGACGTTTTCAAATTGTGAATTTGCGTTGCCCCCAGTCCCCTGTGAAGAAATGATCTAGTCATCTGGAGAGTTTTCTGAACCTGACTTATTCACACACCAACTTCATGATTTTTGTACATTGATTTAAACTCTTTTACTTATTTTTTTCCTTATATGGGTTCATAAGTGTATTTATATTTCATTAAAATCAAATTAAATCAGCATTATAATTAGTATGCAAGGTCAAAATTGACTTAAGCAGAAACATAACTATAAAACCATAAATTCCACAAAAGCAAAACATTATTGTTAAACTCAAGCTAGATTAGTTGTTTGGAGATGTGAACCTAAAATTTATTCTTCCTTTGTATTATATAAAATAAGGAAATATCAAAATGGTTAAAAAGTTACTATTACAAACATGTTAAGATTTTTGTGGGCTAGTTAGTAGAAAATTAAAAGGAAAAAGACAAAATTTTCACCGATACAATTTTGTTTAAAACAATGTCTGTTTAGGTACCACCAAAAACAGTCTCAAGTCCTAGTGATACATGTACTAAATGTGAAAAAATCTGCATTTCATTATCCAGGAGATGTTTGTCAAATGTTCTACCAGAAAAAGGAGTAAACTCACTTGAATCACAACTAAGCTATGCCTTCAAGGAACTTACGAATTATGAAGTAGAGAAGAAGAAACACATCAGTAACTACAGAGCCAGAATGAATATTAAGTACCCTTGGAGAAAAAGGGTGAAATCCTCATCCAACCAGATGGGGCTGTCTTTTCTTTTTTGTGTGTGTGCGAACACTATAGTGGGTCATAGGACCTCTCAAGTAGCTATTACTGCTTTCTGGAAGTATACTAAAATAATTTATTTTCAGAACAAGAAACTTTCACTTTTTCCAAATTAATTTTCAATGTCTTCAGTTCTGAGAATGTCTTCTCATCATCACCATTCCAATGCCTTCTACCTTGTATAAATTATTACTACCTGGTATTTTCTTATCTTCTTATTCAGAAATGTTCTTATTTTTTTCTCTATTAGGCTGTTCATTCCAAAGAGAATGACCCTGTCTGATTTCTTCTCACTGGGTCAATCATGTGCTGGAGCTGGCTTGTATGAGCTCATGAGAACGAATTGTTAAACTTTTGGGAATTTTGTGTGCTGGCTGACATTACACCGGTAGCTTAAAATCAGTCATTTTAGGTGGTATTAAGCTACAAGTATCAACAAAAGCTACAAATATGTTTTTCCTGGAGAACTGTTTAACACTTACCAGCACAACACTTGCTGTGTCTCAGTGTCCAGAAATGTGATTGCAACGTGGAAAGGCCCAAACAATGTTGATTGGGTAAGTGAATGCATGTGTGAATAGTTTTCATCTGGAATTGTAGTAAGCTGACTACCCTTAGAAAGCCTCGATGGACATTTCCTAAGGAGAGGCAAACAGGCTGATCAGTGAATTTATCTATCATCTAGATATCTATATCTATCTAACATACAAAAGTATTAACCAGTGTTAGTCAATTTTTCTAAGGGCTTGAATAGACAATATCATTCATCAATATTGCAACGATGTTGATGGTCTGACTGTTCAGTACACTTGCATGTTAAAGAAAACGTTTTGACACATTCACCAGCCCTAGTGGGTTGGGGAGTGTGTGTGTGTGTGTGTGTGTGTGTGTTAACTTACTTCTTGTCTGTAAACAGTATGCCATCAATTGTCTTAGGATTTGAAAATGTTCACTAATTGGGAAACAGATTTAATCACTGCATATTGAAGGGAGCCATATTCAGAAGAGTCTTTGTCACTTCACAAGTACAAGCTAAAGATAAATATCATATATGTATTGTAGCTTATAAATAGATATCTAGCATAATGTTCAAACAGCAATATTTGAATCATTGGGTATGAGTTAAAAATCAGTTATGTGGCTTGGGACAAATTACTTAAACTCTACATTTCAGATTTCTCATCTCTAATTTTGGAAAATATTACACAACTTACTGCCAATTTTAAGAATTAAATAAATACTTATGAAGTGTTTGGCCGAGTACTTATAATATATTATCATATTAGTTAATTTCTCCAAAGAAACAGAATGAATAAGATGTATATGTATATAGAGAAAGAGATTTATTATAAGATATTGGCTAACATAATGTAGATGCTGTAAAGTCCCAAGATAGGCAGTCAGTAAGCTTGAGAGCCAGGAAATCTGATGGTATAGTTCAGTCTGAGTTCAAAAGGTTGAGAACCAGGAAAAACATTGGCATGGTTCCAGTCCAAAGATGGGCAGATTCAACACCCAGAAATAGACAATGGTTCAGTTTGAGTCTGAAGGCAGGAAAACAAATAAACAACAACAACAAAACAGCAAAAAAAACCCCCACAGATGTACCAGCTCAAAGGTAGTCAGGCAGAGGAGTTCCTTCTTACTAGTGATGAAGGGTCAGTCTTTTTGTTATATTGAAGTTTTTGACTAATTGGATCAGGTCCACTGCGTTAGAGGGGTTAATCTTCTTTACTTAGTCTACTGACTCAAATGTTCATCTTATCCAGAATTACTCTCACAGACACATTCAATGTCTACCCAAATAAATGAGCACCTCATGGCCCAGTCAACTGACACATAAAACTAACCATCACAGTTCAGTTTCCAATATATGTTATTACATGAACTATTAGTGTTTATTATTATTAACATTATTAATATAAGGTAAAAAACAATATGCTGGGCATTTTCACATATTATATCTTTTGCTGATTTTATTCTTTCACATATAGTATCTCTATTAAGTTTCAAAAAGTGCCGCAATAGAATCTTATCACACTACCATTAGCACTAACTTAAAAAATAAATAAAATAAAAATTCTTTAGAAATCTGTATTAGTCTGCCCTTGCACTACTATGAACAATTATCAAGACTGGGTAATTTATATAGAAATGAGGTTTAATTGACTCACAATTCTGCATGGCTGGGAAGGCCTCTGGAAACTTACAATCATGGCAGAAGTTGAAGGGGAAGAAAGGCAAATTCTTCACAGGGCAACAGGAAGAAGAAGTGCCAAAGCAAAGGGGGAAAAGCCCCTTATAAAACCATCAGATTTCATGGGAACTCACTGTCACAAGAACAGCATGGGGGTAATCATCCCCATGATTCAATTAGCTCCCACCTGTTCCCTCCCGTGACACATGGGGATTATGGGAACCGCAATTCAAGATGAGGTTTGGGTAGGGACAGAGCCAAACCATATCATTCCACCCTGGTCCCTCCCAAATCTCATGTCCTCACATTTCAAAACACAATCATGCCTTTCCAACAGTCCCCCAAAATCTTAGCTCATTCCAGCATTAACCCAAAAGTCCAAGTCCAACATTTCTAATGAGACAAGACTAGTCACTTCTGCCTATGAGCCTGTAAAATCAAAAGCAAGTTAGTTACTTCCTAGGTACAGGCATTAGGTAAATACACCCATTCCAAATGGGAAAAATTGGCCAAAACAAATGGGCTACAGGCTCCATGCAAGTCTGAAATCCAATGGGGCAGTCATTAAACCCTAAAGTTCCAAAATCATCTCCTTTGACTCCATGTCTCACACCCAGGTCATGCTGGGTGTGACCTGGGTCACACCCAAGAGGAGGGCTCCCATGGCCTTGGGCAGCTCTGCCCCTGTGGGTTTGCAGGGTGGAGCCACCCTCCCAGATGCTTTCATGGGCTGGTGTTTAGTGTTTGTGTTGAATGTCTCCATCCTCTACAAAATCCATGGGTTAAGATTTATTTTTCAAATAGTTGAGAGTATTCATGGCTTTTCCACACCCACAGTGCAAGCTGAGGACGGATATACCATTCTGTGGTCTGGAGGACGGTGACACTTCTCACAGATCCACTAGGCAGTGCCCCAGTGGGGACTCTGTGTGGGAGCTCTGACCGCACATTTTCCTTCCTCACTGATCTAGCAGAGGTTCTCCATGAGGGCTCCGCACTCTGTAGCAGACTTCTGCCTAGACATCCAGGCATTTGCATACATCCTCTGAAATCTAGGTGGAGGTTCCTAAACCTCAATTATTGACTTATGTGTACCCACAGGCTCAACACCACATGGAAACTGCCAAGGCTTGGGGCTTGAACCCTCTAAAGCAATGGCCCAAGCTATATATTGGCCCTTTTAGCTATGGCTGGAGCTGAAGCACCTGGGACTCAGGGCACCATGTCTTGAGGCTGCACAGAGCATGGGGGACCTGGGCCTTCCCTATGAAACCATTTTTCCCTTCTAGACCTCTGGCCTGTGATGAGAGGGGCTGCTGAGAATGTCTCTGACATGTCCTGGAGACATTTTCTCCATTGTCTTGGAGAATAATATTTGACTTCTCATTACTTATGCAAATTTCTGCAGTGGACTTGAATTTCTTCCCAGAAAATGGGTTTTTCTTTTCTATTGTATTGTTAGGCTGCCAATTTTCCAAACTTTTATGCTCTGATTCCTCTTGAATGCTTTGCCACTTACAAATTTCTTCCATCAGATACCCTAAGTCATCTCTCTCAAGTTCAAAGTTCCACAAATCTCTAGGACGGTGCAAAATGCCTCTAATCTCTTTGATAAGAATAGCAAGAGTCACCTTTGCTCCAGTTATGAACAAGTTTTTCATCTCCATCTGAGACCACCTCAGCCTGGACTTCATTGTCCATATCACTATGAGTATTTTGGTCAAGCCATTCAACAAGTCTCTAGGATGTTCCAAACATTCCCACATTTTCCTATCTTCTTCTGAGCCCTCCAAACTATTATAATCCCATCCTGTTACCCAGTTCCAAAGTTGCTTGCCCATTTTTAGGTATCCTCATAGCAGCGCCCCACTCCCTTGGTAACAATTTACTGTATTAGTCCAATCTCATGCTGCTAATAAAGACATAATTGAGATTGGGTAATTTATAAGGAAAACAGTTATAATTAACTTGCAGTTCTGCATGGCTGGGAAGGCCTCAAGAAACTTACAATCACGGCAGAAGGTGAAGGGGAAGAAAGGCACCTTCTTCACAGGGCAGCAGGAAGAAGAAGTGCCAAGAAAAATGGGAAAAGCCCTTTATAAAACCATCAGATTTCCTGAGAACTCACTCACTATCACCAGAACAGCATGGGGGGTAATTTCCCCCATGATTCAATAACTTCACACTCAGTCCCTTCCATGACACATAGGGGTTATGGGAACTACAATTCAAGGTGAGATTTTGGTGGGGACACAGCCCAACCATATCAAAACCCTATCATTTAACTCTATATTCTTCTGCTGTGTGGCACACAGTAGGGCTTTAAGGAGTTCTTTGTTGAATATGCTTTGGGAGAATCTAGGGCAGAACTCAGGGGCTTTATTTTGGGAAAGAAAATGGCACATCTATCATCAGAAAAAACATGCTTTTATTTTAGCAAATGCTATTTGAATTATTTTTTACCTCTATCCTCCACAAAGTCTATAGGTTGAGATTTATTTTTCAAATAGTTAGAGGTCATTATATAAAAATGACCTCTGAATACAAGAGTAGCACATAGCTAAAAAGTTCATAGTTTGGGCAGTCAGCGTTAACATAGACTGGAAAGGTAATTTAGCAATCTCTTCCCTTTTCCCTAGGTAACTTGATGAATGACCATTTCCTTTATTCTGTGTTCAGAAGTTTTATGGGCCATGGAGAGTGCAAGATCAGAGTTACTTGTTCCTAAGTCAAAAGAAGTATTATTCAGCCACACTTAAATAAATGAAGTAAAATACCTGAACAAAGCATTTTCAAATACTAAAAATTCCACTTTTCAGAGAAATTTTGATAGTGTTTGCAAATAAACAAGAAGAAAAAATCCTACCTTTGTGGTTTCAGGGTAAGGTCAAGACTCCTTACACGGCAAATTATTTTAGGAACTGGTATTTATGTAGCGCTCACTTAAAGTAAGGAGTATGCAAGATTGTTTAGCTAGAGCTTTGTTTAATCTGGAGAAATTTCTAGGTATTTACAAGGATCATTACAACATCAAGATAACCATCAGTCTGAATAAAACAAATAGTTTTATTCTATTTCTGGGAGAAAAACACACAATATACAATGAAAAAAAAGGAACGGATCTCAAGTCCTATACTTCAATTTCAAGATTTCCACTTATGATATTCTATATAATCAGAGACAATCTGTTTTTAATAAACATGTCTCCAACATTAAACCACGTGTGCTGAAAATGAGTTTACTATCTGAATACTCTATTTTTAACAACTCTCCTTATTCATGGGTCCCCAAAGAAAGATGATACCTCAATTCTTCTGTACTTAAATTTGTCTTAGAAACATATGTATATATTTTGTGTCATCTGTCATTCTTCCTTCTTTTCAACTTCTGTGATCAACATAATTTCGAATACTATTGACTTTGTCTCATAGGTTTCTCTTGAATTCACATACTTTACTTTTTTCCAACCACCATTTGTCCCAAGTGTGGGCTATGCCAAACCTTCATCATAATTTTCAAATTGTTCCCGGTATAATCCTCCCTTCTTCACAGAGCACCAAAGAGTTATCTATCAAATTTAAGAGGCAATTTGACCGAGTGATTTCTCTGAAAGCCTTCTCTTGCTGTCAGTATAAACTGCAAGCTTCTATCTCTGTCTCATAAGATCTTCCTGAGATGGCCACTGCTTTGATCCCCAAGCACTCATCACTCTTGTGTTCCAGTCTTCACTGCATCATACTACTTCCATCCTTCCAAAGCAAGTTGTGTTTTCTGTTGAACTTTGCAAACCCAATCATCTAAAACCTAATTCATTTTCTGCCACCTACTCATTTACCTGGCTGAAAGGCGATAATTCACAGACTCCATTTGAGTTGCAACTATCTTTTGCAACTCAAATGGCCAGGAATTGCTCATGTGCCTTCCTTATGTGTCCTCATCATACCTATCCGTCCATTTTTGTAGCTGTGTTTCAGATTGGTTCTTAAAGACAAACTGTAGCAGATTTATCATTATAAATTAAGGCTTTGTCACAGGTTCTGGACATAGAACTGACTCAATAAATATCTGTGGAAGGAAAAAAAAGGAATTTTGCTGTAGGGTACAATTATAGAAAACAAGAATAAGGCAGGCCAAATTTCTTCTTCTTCTTCCTCCTCCTCCTCCTCTTCTTCTTCTTCTTCTTCTCCTTCTTCTTCTTCCTCTTCTTCTTCTTCTCCTTCTTCTTCTCCCTCTTCTTCTTCTTCATCTCCTTCTTCTTCTCCTCCTCCTCCCCTCCCTCTCCTTCTTCCTCTTGCTCTTCTTCTCCTCCTCCTTCCTCCTCTTCCTCCTCCTCCTCCTTCTTCTTTCCTCCTCCTCCTCCTCCTCCTTCTTCTTCCTCTTCTCTTCCTTTCCCTCCCTCTCTCTCTTACATGGAATCTCATTGAACACCGTATAATTTATTCCACCCCACTTTTCCATAATCACAGCCATACTGATGAGGTATTTCAATTTATATTAAAGATCCAGATGGATTTTTTTTAAAAAAAGAGAGAGAGGGAGAGGGAAAAAGAGAATATCAAACACTAGTGGAAGATTTAACATTCATGAAGCACTTATTGTGTGCCAGATCCTCTACTAAGTATTTCACCATCTATCATTACATCCTCACTTCAGTAGCATGTGAGAGCCACCATGATCATTGCCCCTTAACAGAGAAGAAAACTAAGACACAGAAAGAGGGACAACTAGGATTGAACTACATCCATCCACCAGCCTCCCATGTGCACACTATGTAGCCACGGAACTTCCTTCACTATACATTAAACCACTACTCAGATCATTGAATGTATCAGAGCTCTTGAACGATGCCTTTTGTTTCACCTAGGCCATACAGCCAGAACTCAAGAGTTGGAGATGTTGTCATAGATGTGTGTTTAGGAATGCTGGAAGGAATTAAAGCACATTTTTTCCCCAATTCTTATATTTCCTCCCTCTCTATGCTAACATTTTCCTTCATGGCCATCCTGCCCAGAGCAGTGCAGTGACAAGGAAATACACATAAAAAAATTGTCCCAGGAGTACATCCTAACCATGTCTAAAGCCAAAGCATTTGTTAGTAGTAAAAATCTGGGTACATGAAGCCCCTATCATACCATGAGTTTCTCCCTTTGCTGCAAGACTCCTGAGTCTGTTTCTTCTGACATTTAATGTTTCCTACAGATCTCCAGGCATCTCTCCCTGTCATAGTCCATTACATTACTAGCTGCTGAGAGATGAAAACTGCTGTTAATGCACCTGATGCCCTTTCTATCCAAGAGCTGCATTGATTTTAGATCCTGTATTGCAATTTCTTTTTCTTATATTTCATGGGAACAGGGTTCACCCATTCATTTATCACAGGTGCTACTTTTGGAGTATTTGAAGTTTGCCCGTTGCTCCTCAGGGACCTGTGCAAGCCAGTGCTATGCATGTTATTGGTATGTGATAAATATCAGATATTTACAAATAAGTCTAAGAACTTCTATCACTATTTAGGAAGGGAACAACTGGTTATACTTGTTCAGGTTTCTCAAATACACCCACCTATATGTATCTTGCATTTACTCCCCTGTCTACAAAGATGAGCTTTCTTTTTCCTTTTGAGTTAACTTGCATTAGCTAAAATTTGACATTCAGTTCAGAACATTTCCTGTTCTATTGAATCAGACTAAGTCCACATGTATATCTCTGTTACTAGTCAGTCTGTGATGGTTCATTCACTCATGTGTTTATGGTGTCTCCAATTAGCCTCTTTGCTTTTCAAAATCAATGGCTATAGGTTCTTCCTATCTAGTATCTTTTATTATAGCTGGAATGAAAAGATGACTCAATATTTTTTTGTTGAGTGAATAAACAGTATTCTAAACATTTCACTAAGTTCAAGAGAAGCATAGCAATTCAATCATCTGAAGTCCAATAGTTTGAATAGGACAATGATTCCAGACATCCATTTCATGATATTCAGCCTCTATGTTATGCTAAAGGACCAAATTTTGCTCATTTATTGAAGTTTGGCACATTAAATAATAATTCTTTTAACACTGCTGCCAAGTTCCAAACTGAGAAAAAGAAGGTCAAGAATTCTTTTCCTCTTCTCCTCTCCTCATTGTTCTCCTTCTTCTTCTCCCTCTCCTCCTCCTCCTTCTTCTTCCTCCTCCTCCTCTTTCTCCTCCTCTTCTTATTCTCTTTCTTCACCCTTTCCCTTCCCCTCCTTCTCCACCTCCTTCTTTCTTCTTCTCCTTCTCCTTCTTCTTCTTCTCCTCCTTCCTCTTTCTCTTCCTCTTCCTCTTCTTCTTGTTCTTCTTCTTCACCATGAAGCGGTGCATTTTGCAGAAATTCAACATTTAATGTTCTGAGAGCCATTCTGAGCTTTGCTATTTCCTAGGGATTGCCATTTAAACTGAAACTCTTGATTTTCTCATCCCAAAAATGGAAGTAATAATGAATACTTTTTATATCTTCAAAGGTTTTTATAAAGATCAAAATATATTAGTTATTATTCATATTTGTGCTCCCTGGGAGATATTCAAAGTAATGTAACCTCTGCTGATACTGTGTAGAAGCACTGCAATCTATTTACATATCTATCTATCTATCTATCTTAAAGTTTCCAAATTACTTCAGTTTATTTCCAGTTATTAGGAACCTAAACCCATGCTACTGTACTTTTATTTATAATTTTCCCTGGGTGCATGTTTTTATTTCACCAAATGAGCCACAGGGGTGAAATGTAAGAGTTACTTCAACTTGAAGTAAACTTAATAGAGTTTCTCATCTAAATACAACAGACAGCATTTTAACAGTACTGAGTTACAGTGTTTTAAAATTATGATTTTCAAATACAGCTGCTTCTCCAAATTATCACCACAGCTTACATGAAAAAATAAAAACATCTTGCCCTTACTGTGGACCCACTGGGAATCCACGTGAAATATCTCCCCTGCTAATTCTGATGATTGGTGCTCATTTTTCTTAGCAAATCTTGTGCCCTAGCAACTGTGTTTTGTTCCAGGATTTTTCACCTTAGCTACAGCGACTGAACCCAGGAAGACCCCTCATTCAATGAAGTCAAAGGCTTATCAGTGATTTGTCTGTTTAATACATGGGCTGGTCCTGTTTGCTAGTAGCAGGAATCTGGTTAAATATCCTAATTCTATCATCCACTTGATGTTTTAACTTAGCCGAGTCACTTAATCACTTTAAGCATCAGTTTAGGATTAGAAAGAACAAATAGAATTGAAAATGTATGGCCAGATGCAGTGGCTCATGCCTGTAATCCCAGCACTTTGGGGAGCCAAAGCAGGTAAATCACCTGAGATCAGGAGTTCGAGACCAGCCTGGCCAACATGGTGAAACTCTGTTTCTACTAAAAATATAAAATTAGCCAGATGTGGTGGTGGGCGCCTGTAGTCCCAGCTACTTAAGATGCTGAGGCAGGAGAATCACTTAAGCCTGGGAGGCGGAGCTTGCAGTGAGCCAAGATGGTGCCACTGCACTCCAGCCTGGGCAACAGAGTGAGACTCCGTGAAAAAAAAAAAAAAGAAGAAGAAAGAAAGAAAATGTATGACATCCTTTTGTAAAGTAACAATAGAAATCAATTCACAGGCTTTTAAAAATTTATTTTATACACCATGTAAGGGGCAAAGGACAGAGAACCAGACTCTGAGATAAGTGACTGTAACAAAGTAAGTTCTCAATTAATATTTGTTTAATGATTAAATGAATGGATGTATAAATTAATGAATTTTAAGGTGAATGTGATTCCTGATGTCAAAGAATGCACATGCTAATGAGGACATGGTCAGGGTCACCATGACCAATTGTGCCAATTAGAAAAAGGTGCTCCTCTTGGTTCCAATTAATCACAAAATGCAATCTCTTTGGGCAAATACATTGCAAAACATGTGCCATTTTATTGTACTAATTAGGTTCAGCTCATGCCAAAGAGCATTGTCCAATCACCAGGGCTACATTTGAGCATCCCTGACTTGTCATAAGATTCCATACAGGGCACAACCTTCATAGCTGTATGTTGTAGCCCTGTGTGTATTTATGAAAACAACTGATGTTAATATTTTGTAATGAGCTCAGACAATAGAGTGTGTCCCAAGGGGCAGGAGGAATGGAGATAAAGGATTCTCTCTCTAGGGCAAGGAGTCAGTGAAGGTTCAAAGACATATCTGACATCTGAAAGTCACCGTGGAGGATGAGGAGAGGTTAGGCAGTCCTGGGACACAGGAAAGGGCACTCCAGGCAAAGGGACTCAGCATGTGTTTACACACAGGAGGTGTTCAGGGAATCTTGCCAAAAGAGTGCATGAGCAGGCATGGATTTAATAAATTTTAAGTGGATATTATAGGAAATGAAAGAAAGCACATGACCTAGAGTTAGATAACATAATAATTCCAACATATAATTAACTCCTATTGAATATTTATAGTTGCCAGGAACTATTCTAAACCCTTTATATACTTTGGCTAACCCACTCCTCTCAACAACTCCATGAGAACTGGGATGAAAAGTATCCATAATCTAGATATTTTTGGTTTCTGCATGTAATTGGTTGTAATTTTGTTTTCATAAATGCCTGAAGGAATGTGAATAACTAGCATGCTAGACAAAGTTTCCTTCTTCCTTTAATCTTTGTTTTTCCACCACTAACTAAAACTTTGATTTTCTGCATCCCTTGCAGATTATGTGAAATAATAATAGAAACTGAAGCCAGCTCACAGAAGCTGTAGGTACCAAGTATGTTTATAATATAGATTCATCCATCCAGCCATATTTAATATTGATGTGCAACTACAAAATGACTGGTTTGAGTCTATGCCTTAGGGATATACAGGTAATTAATTTAGGGTCCCAGCTCTGTAAAGTTTTTGAGATGGAGTTTCACTCTTGTCACCCAGGCTGGAGTGCAATGGCATGATCTCAGCTCACTGCAATCTCCACTTCCCAGATTCCAGCTATCCTCCTACCTCAGCCTCCCGAGTAACTGGGATTATAGGCACCTGCCACCAAGCCTGGCTAATTTTTGTATTTTTAGTAGAGACAAGGTTTTGCCATTTTGGCCAGGCTGGTCTCGAACTCCTGACCCCAGGTGATCCTTCTGCTTCTGCCTCTCAAAGTGCTGGGATTACAGGCGTGAGCCACCGCGGCAGGCCTGTAAAGTTTAAAGTAGATAAACAGTACAATTTGTTAAGAAATTGACTTCACTGGGCACGGGGGCTCACGCCTGTAATCCCAGCACTTTGGGAGGCCGAGGCGGGCAGATCACGAGGTCAGGAGATCGAGATGATCCTGGTTAACACGGTGAAACCCCGTCTCTACTAAAAATACTAAAAACACAAAAAATTAGCCCGGCATGGTGGCAGGCACCTGTAGTCCCACCTACTCTGGAGGCTGAGGCAGGAGAATGGTGTGAACCTGGGAGTCCGACCTTGCAGTGAGCTGAGATTGCACCACTGCACTCCAGCCTGGGCGACAGAGCCAAACTCCATCTCAAAAAAAAAAAAAAAAAAAAAAAAAGAAAGAAATTGACTTAAACACTAATAACCAATGGTAATAGAAATTTAAAGAAGGAAAGATTGACACTACTTTAATTGTCTGAGACCTGCATTTCAAAGAAAAGACAAACCTATCTTAGGAGTCTGGAGGCTGTATAGTCACTGCAAAACCTATAGGAAAGCAGAGCTAAAAATTAAACAACACTAAGAAAATGTGTTTGGAGGAAAACTCAAGCTTCGGCTAGACACGAAATTTTTGTGCAGGCATTGAAGGGAATGTTTGACATGAGGGAGAGAATATTTTGTAGAGGCTCCAGAAACCTCAAATATCTGGTCTCCCATTAGCTAAAAACTAGAGGTAGATTGGTATCATTAAAAGGAAGAGTTGGAAACTAGTGAATCAGATAAAGTATGGTAAGTTTTATGCTCAAAGGCCTGGATTAGTCCTGTTGGAATAATATTTTAAAAGCAGCTTTAAATCTGTTGTTTTCTATGAAATCTCCCATATTTAAACATTGGCAACATATTCAAAAAAATTTTTTAACTGTGTAGGCCCAACTAAGCATATCTTAGTACATAGGTCTCCAATGTATAACATCTAAGGTAATGGTTTCACCAGTTTTTATTTTAAAAGGTGTTCCAGGTGAAGGGAGGAAAAGAATGGACGAGGCCACGTAGACCAGGTTTGCATTATAAAGATAATTACTGGCCGCGCAGGGTGGCCCAAGCCTGTAATCCTAGCACTTTGGGAGGCCAAAGCGGGCAGATCACGAGGTCAGGAGATAGAGACCATCCTGGCCAACATGGTGAAACCTCATCTCTACTAAAATACAAAGAATTAGCCAGGCATGGTGGCTCCTGCCTATAGTCCCAGCAACTCAGGAGGCTGAGATAGGGGAATCGCTTGAACCCGGGAGGCGGAGGTTGCAGTGAGCCGAGATACCGCACTTCAGCCTGGGCAACAGAGCGAGACTCCGTCTCAAAATAATAATAATAATAATAATAACAATAACAATAATAACAACAATAATTCCTACATAGCTAGAAGTGTGGCTCATAGTAGGAATCCTCGGAAACGTGCATCCTGACCCTTTGAAGTACTTGTTAAAAATACTTGTTCTAAGGCTCCACCCAGACTTTTGGAATAAAAGTAGTTTCTGAGTGCCCTGGAGAAACTGAGCACTCTTACATAAGGGGAATCCCCAGAGGGAAAAAAGATCACATAGTGTGTTATGTCCTTGTTAAAGCAAACTAAACATGGCCTGAGAAGGACTCTTTACTTCTATATTTGAGTCCTTGTGGATCAGCTGTAACCTAGCTTAATTGTCAGACAAAATTGAAAACTGAATTTAATAGTATGCACCCGTAACTATAGCTGAGTGTTGGCCAATCCCAGCGGCCATACTTCAACAACTCATAGACTGCGGAGTGTTCAAACTGCGTTCAAATACGGCAAATGACGAGTTTTAATCAATCTCACTGTTTCTGTACCTCACTTCCAATTCCTGTGCGTCACTTTACCTTTTTTGTCTATAAGTTTGTTCTGACCACGAGATACCCCTGGAGTATCTGTGAATCTGCTGTGATTCTGGGGGCTGCCCGATGCGCGAATCGTTCATTGCTCAATTAAACTCCTTTAAATTTAATTCGGATGAAGTTTTTCTGTTATCAACCTCATCAGAAGAAAATATGATTTTGTGCTACCTTATTCAGTGTAATAAAATAATTTTTGCTTCTTAACTGCTGCATAAAGTGAGATATGCCTCTTTTGTGAAGGTAATAGCAGTCTTTGAAATATTAGCAATCATGAGAATTGACTTACAATTTAGTGCCAATGTCACTCATTTTTTAGAGATTTACCTATTGATGCAATAACTCCTTGGTAATCATTGTCCATGGCACCTGGTACACAAAGGCCTCCAGATTAGTGCATTATTGACCTGGGAGATGATGCTTTTACCATTCCACTCAGGCCAGTGCAAAGTTTCAATGTGCTCACTTCATTAATTTCCACTTAAAAAAACACACACACACACTACTCTCATTAAAATTAATGACTTTTATGCTTAACCACAAAAGAGAGACTCCATCACTCACTCTGCAGCAACAAGAGATATCATATGATCATTTTAATTGGCTGTATTAAGACACAAGCACTTACTTTTCCATTTATTAAATTAATAAAATTATCAAGTCCTAATTTTAAATCGTTTTACTGTCACTCACAGAACTTTTCCCTTTTTGACCTATTTTGTCCTTTTACTCGATCTACTACTAAAAATTTTACCACAGATAACATAATGATAAACTACAAGGTATATGAAAGATTCCTGTAGAATCCAAGTGCCCCAAAATCTTGATATTAGGCAACCATGGGCTAAAGATTCTGTTTTCATCGGGTGAAAAATTGGAACGTTTATCTTTATTAGTGAATCAAAGTGGGACTCAGTTAATGGTAAGGGTGAAAGAGATTGTCTTAATTAAGAATAAACATACTGGGAAAACAGATACAGAACCCTAGTACATGCATGTCCAAATTGTATACTTTTCATGTCAACTGAAGTACAGGAAGAGCAAATTTTATAAAAATTATCAAATATCACAAAAGGCCTTTGCAAAAAAAGTGTGTTATAGGGCGGGTGCGGTGGCTTATGCCTGTAATCCCAGCACTTTGGGAGGCTGAGGCGGGCGGATCACAAGGTCAGTAGATCAAGACCAGCCTGGCTAACATGGTGAAACCCGTCTCTACTAAAAATACAAAAAATTAGCTGATGTGGTGGCACGCGCCTGTAGTCCCAGCTACTTGGGAGGCTGAGGCAGGAGAATCGCTTGAACCCGGGAGGCGGAGGTTGCAGTGAGCTGAGATCGCGCCATTTCACTACAGCCTGGGCGACAGAGCGAGACTCCATCTCAGAAAAAAGAAAAAAAAATGTGTTATAACATATATAGTGGCACGAAATATGTTCTTTAGCATCAAAGGAACGTTTTGACCTCAGTGGTGCCAACTTAGAGATAAGTGCCTGAAGTTTCCTTAAAATGAGAGACCATCGTAATGTAGGGATAGTGCCAATTTATAGGCCATCCTTTATTGGCAAAAATCATATGAAACGGCTCTCAATGCTGAAAATAGGAAGAGAGCACAGAGTGGAAAGAAGGGCATACGATTAGGAGAGCTTGAGGTTATCGTTATATACTAACTGTTATGGTCATGTGTTTTATTCCACGTGGTGAGCCCATTCCCAATCCCAGTGATTGATCTCACGAATGCTATAAGTTTCACACCATAAATTGTAATAAAAGGATAATACCAGAAAAACCAACGCCAACTGCATTATTTCATTCAATGTTAATTGAAGTATTGGCAAACCATTTCTTAATGCTCATAAACACACAAAAAATGCAGAAAACATTAAAACTATTTTACCCCACCATGGGGCTTAACTATAAGCCAATAATTTAAATAAAATTGTGGACAGAAGCCTTTTTAAGCAGAAATTGTTGAAGCTGCATTAAAGCATTAAAAGTGTGCCTGGCCAGGTGCGGTGGCTCACGCCTGTATTCCCAAGACTTTGGGAGGCCGAGGCGGGCGGATCATGAGGTCAGGAGATCGTGACCATCCTGGCTAACATGGTGAAACCCCGTCTCTACTAAAAATACAAAAAATTAGCCGGGCGTGGTGGCGGGTGTTTGTAGTCCCAGCTACTCGGGAAGCTGAGGCAGGAGAATGGCGTGAACCCAAGAGGCAGAGCTTGCAGTGAGCCCAGATCGCGCCACTGCACTCCAGCCTAGGCGACAGAGAGAGACTCCATCTCAAAAAAATTAAAAATAAAAAAAAAAGTGTGCCTAATGAGGAAAGTATTTTAATAGATGTTATTTTTTACGTTCTCTCTTTGTTTTGGATATACAGTTCAGACTTACTGCATTTTCACAATGTGACTCAAAAATTAGAAGAACAAAATTAAAGCAAACACTTAGATTGTTTATTCATTCAATATTCATGGGCTGCCACCTTCTGTGTCTGAGGCTTGTGTTAAAAAATAAAATTACATATGTGAGTAAAAATGGCGCAGATCTTTAAGGAGCCTATGTTGAGCTAGTAAAAATGGCTGGCTGGGCCATTCACACTCCTCAAGCCTTAAGTTACTGCAACTTACTTTGAACTAACTGGGTAAAATTTTCTTCTGTTCTCTTTTCAGACAGAAATTTTAATGAGTAACTCAGAAGGCTGCATGGAAAAATTAGCTTACAAATTAAATATGTGGATGTTCTACAAGTATGCTGGGCAAGGTTGTTGTGCAGATTCATTTTAAATCTCTGTTACCAATGAACAAATCTTGCCTTCTCATTAGTGTAGGATTATAACTTGTGTTTACAATTTTTTATATTCATTACCATTTTATTCCTATTTGCTACATACTACTGTCTGTGTACCAGGTAGTCATTGAACAAGAAACCTTAACTGCATTATTTTGAATTTGATCTTCAACACAATCAAAACACTATTATTATCTATATATTAAAATTTAAAAATGGGACTTAGGGAAATTGAATGACTTGCCCAAGGTCATGAAGGTGTCAAGTGAGGAGATCAGGATTCAAATTCAGAGGGCAGATCAATCTCTCAGCCAGATACTCTTAACCTCCCCATTATCATTGCATTGGGTCCTTGTTAAAACGAATAAACAAAAATATCTGCTGTATTCTTTTGTACATATTCGCAGAAATTGGATTGCCAAATTATATGGTAGTTCTGTTTTTCTTTTTTTTTTGAGATGGAGTCTCGCTATGTCACCAGGCTGCAGTGCAGTGGTGCGATCTTGGCTCACTGCAACCTCTGCCTCTCGGGGTCAAGCAATTCTCCCGTCTTAGCCTCCCGAATAACTGGGATTACAGGCATGCACCACCACGCCCAGCTAACTTTTGTACTTTTTTTTTTAGTAGAGACGGGGTTTCACCATGTTGACCAGGATGGTCTCGATCTCCTGACCTTGTGATCCACCCGCCTCGGCTTCCCAAAGTGCTGGGATTTCAGGCGTGAGCCACCGTGCCTGTCCCTGTTTTTCATTTTTTAAGGAAACTTAGTACTGTTTTTCATAGTGGCTGCACTGCAGCATTATTTTGAATTAGCCAAGATATGGAAAAAACACAAATGTCCACCAACAGATGAATGAATGAAGAAAGTATGGCATATACATACAATGGAATATTAACCAGTCTTAGAAAAGCAGGAAATTCTACTGTTTGTGACAACTGAGATGAACCTCGAGGGCATTAAGTGAAATGAGTTAAGTGAATCTCAGAAGGACAAATATTTCATGATTCCACTCACATGAGGTCTCTAACATAGTCAAACACACAAAAGCAGAGAATGGAATGGTGGCTCCCAGGGACTGGAGAGAGGGGGAAAAAGGAAATTGTTTTGTAGTGAGTGTAACGTTTCTGTAATACAAGATGTTTAAGATCTGGAGATCTGCTGTATCTCATAAAACCTATAGTTAATAGTACAGTATTGTGCACTTTAAAATACTGTATGTTAAGTGGCTAGATCTTCAGTGCTCTTACAAAAAAAAACACACATGCACAAAAGAACACACAAATTTTTTGGAGGTGATGGATATATATAGTACTTTGTTATGATGATGATATCATGGACGTGTGCATATGTCCAAACTTATCAAAATATTTACGTTAAATGTGTGCAATTTTTTTCTATATCGATTGCATCTAAAGAAAACTAAACAACAACAACAACAAACTACTCCATGTCTAGCCATAGCACCATTCTAGAAGCCAAGCACTAGCCCCACTAGGGACATAAACTCTCAAACTGTCCACAGTAGCACAAGCATCATGTGCTCTGGATGTATTTCTTGGCATCACTCTCCAATCTAGTTATAGTGGAGCTCCTTCCTTGTACTTGCTGCTATCCTTGTGCAATAATGTCTGTTAATTTTATATTCACTTGTGTTTCCCACTAGATTTTGACCCCCTAAAACCATTTATGCCATATTTACCTTTATATCTCCACTCTGGAGCATACGATCTGACCGTGACAAATAATACATGTGGAGTATGTGTTGAATAAACAAATAAATGACCATGTGAGCAAATAAATGCAATATTGCTCATTCTACACTGCTAGCTATAATTAAATCACATACTTTTACTAAGTTCTGAGAAACTATGTTTCAGAGAAGTCGCACTAAACAGGAAAATAATTCATTCAAGTTTTATTGTCATTCAAGGAGTTCCAATTAATTAAGGAGAAAAAATATTAAATGACAGAAAGAATTCTATGAGGGAGGTAGCATTTGTTGTTATTATCCCTATGTTGTAGAAAGTGTTTTGTGTAAAAAAAAATAGAGCAGTGTTTTGTTTGTTTGTTTGTTGTTTGTTTTGAGACAGAATCTCATTCTGTCACCCAGGCTGGAGTGCAGTGGTGCGATCTCAGCTCACTGCAACCTCCACCTCCTAGGTTCAAGCAATTATCCTGCCTCAGTCTCCCAAGTAGCTGGGATTACAGATGCGCACCACCATGACTGGCTAATTTTTGTATTTTTAGTAGAGACAGGGTTTCTCCATGTTGGCCAGGCTGATCCTGAACTCCTGACCTCAGATGATCTGCCCGCCTTGGCCTTCCAAAGTGCTTGGATTACAGGTGTGAGCCACTGTGCTGCCTAGTCTGCAATGGTTTATTATAAGAATTAAATGAGACAATATTATATAACTATAATGCATTGCCTGGTATATAAATAATATTAAACAAAGATAAATGAGACAATATTATATAACTATAATGTATTTCCTCGTATATAAGTAATATTAAACAAAGATAACATTTCTCATTCTCCACCCTTTCTCTTTTTCATTTTATTATTATTTTTAGAGGATCTTGTTCTGCCTCCCAGGCTGGAATCCAATGGCATGATCATAGCTCACTGCAGCCTTGAACTCCTGGGCTCAAATTGTCCTTCTGCCTCAGCCCTCAAAGTGTCTAGGCCTATAGGCTCATGCTACCATGCCTGGCTAATTATTTTCTTTTGTATGGAGGCAAGGTTTTGCTTTGTTGCCAAGGCTAGTCTCAAACTCCTGGTCTCAAGTGATCCTCCCACCTCAGCCTCCCAAAGTGCTGGGATTACCGGCATGAGCCACCGTGCCTGGATGAGCAGTGTTTTTCAAACTGGTGTCCTAAACCAGCAGCATCTGCATCACTGGAAAAGGACTAGATTCAGAAATATTAGGCCTGGGGCTTGGCAACCTAAATTCGAAAACCACTGGTATAATTATTCCATGTTCCTAAGTACTATTATAATTAGGGACATGGAAGAGAAATTAACCACAGTAATCTTGATTTGGCATTTTTGGCACTAATTTTATTTAGACTATGCAGTGGTTAGTATGCTGTTGCTCATTCTAGTCGGACTCCTTTGAAGCACAGTCTGAGAGAACTCTTTTAGATTCTTTTTATTTTATTTTATTTATTTATTTATTTATTTGAGATGGAGTCTTGCTCTGTTGCCCAGGCAGGAGTTCAGTGGCACTCTCTCAGCTCACTGCAACCTCTGCCTCCCAGGTTCAAGCAGTTCTTATGCCTCAGCTTCTCAAGCAGCTGGGATTATAGGTACGCATCACCATGACCAGCTAATTTTTGTATGTTTAATAGCGACGGGGTTTCACCATGTTGCCCAGGTTGGTCTTGAATTCCTGGCCTCAAATGACCTGCCCGCCTTGGCCTCCCAAAGTGCTGGGATTACAGGTGTCAGCCACCATGCCCGGCAATGAATGCAATAGCACTAAGTGAACATGCTAACAAAATGCTACTGAACACTTCCATCTGTGTATGCAGTAGGCACTCAATAAACATTGCTGACTGATTTAAGAGATGACTTGGATTGAGAACTCAGATCATACCAAAGAGTTTATTTTCTGCTAATGGGTTAAAATAATACCCTGTCAGAATAGGACATGCAACATTTGAGCCCTAGAGATCCTAGTAATGGACTCTACGATTGCACTTTCTTTTTCCGCATGCAACTGTCCAATCTCTCTTCAGTTGCTTTCAGGAAAATCCACTTAGAATTATCTATTGGATATTACCGGGTGAGCAAAACCCACGTACCTCTTGTTTTTCTTTATTTCTGTGTCATTTTCTCAAATAAACAAACAAGAAAATAACCCAAAAACACAGAAGGCAGCATCTGGAAAATGTTCTTTGTAGACGGATCACACCGCTCTCATGTTTGTGGGAAGCTCTGCTGTGCATTGCTGGAATGACTTCGGGGAGAACAGGCTCTTTATCTGCACAAGTGAGAACTTTTATTTTTCTGTCTCCCTCAAGGAGAAGATGGTACAATTATAGTTCAGCAAAGCGAAGTCAGGAGAAGGGGAAGGAAAATAGTGTGAACGAAGCTTTTATCTGACAAGGCCTCTTTTTTCCTTGGCTTCTTTTTTTGGCCTTAAAACTAACACAACCAGTGATACAAACCATCTCAGCCTTTATGTAGATTATCCAGTTCAGAGAATAAGGTGAGCTTGTTCCTGAAAAAGCTGCCAATCCTGAAGTGAAGCCAATCCTAAGGGAAGGTCCAACTGCAACTCTTGGCTGATGGAAGCATGAACTCACTGGTGTTAAGACGATTCAGTGATGTGGAGCACTCAATTTTATTTTGTAGCATCAATATTGCAAATGCCCACTCTAGATGTAAAACTGGTTCATGTGTGTTTAATTTATCGGAAAGACACTGCAGACTATTGATTTTTTTTTTCTCCTGCAAGAAAATGAAAGAAGCGTACCAGTGTGTCCTCAGGCAATTGACGTAAATCGCACGCGCCTCTCTTTCCTCATCTATATCAGGTACAGAACTGAAAGAAGCTCCTGGCATAGTTCATTTATTTTGCATTCATGTATTGAGTGTTTCACATATATTAAATTACATGTAAAGAAGAGGGCAGAAGGGGCAAAAAGGGAGCAGAAAGAACAGAGGAAGAGGACAGGTAAAGGTGAGATGCTCAGTGTGGAAAGAGTGAAATATTTCGTGAACACATACTTAAAGAAAATGTATGTGAAGAAATGCATGTACTAGGTAGTGGGCCAGCACAGAGAAAGTAATAAATAACTCAACTTAAAGGTTTCAAAGAAGGAGTCACAAAGGGAGGGCAACTGAGTTATTGACTAGAAGAGTACAGGCAAGGGTTCTGTAGAAGGAGGAAGGGTGAGGGCTTTTTAAGAAAAAGATGAACATTTTTGAGAGGGTGGAAACAAAAAAGGCCATTGATGGACCCTGTACTGCATAAAGAGTGATGAAAAACAAGCTAGGAAGTGTTATGGACCATAAATCCATTTTTTTTAGCACAAACAAAATGCTTAGAAATAAATGCGCCAAAATGTTAACAGTGATTGTCTCTGCATACCACAAGTAATACTTGATTTTATTTTATACCTTATACTATGTGGTATTTTCCAAATATTCTGTAGTGAGCAAGTATTATTTAAAAATTAGAATAAAATGCTATAATATATTGTATCTGTCACACAGGGTCATGGTGTAAATTATATGGTGCTATGGATTCTTTTAACCTAATGAATATTTACACACCTACTATGTGCCATATATGCTGCTAATTTCAAGGTCTAAGAAGACAGAAGACATGATGCTTGTTCTCTTGAAGCTCAACAGTTTTACAAGGAAGATGGAAAGCCAACTGGACTAAAGAGAAAGGTCAGGTTACGCAGAAGCACCCAAGAGTATCCCTCACTTCAGAGCAGAGTTTCCTGGGACAGTGCACCAGGTGAGGGGAGCCATATTAGTCTTTGAAGGACAGGTAAGAAAGGGTAGTCTGGATGGAGAAAGAGTGAACAGAAGCAGGATTGAGAAGGGGTGTAGGGAAAATTACAAGCAACTCTGCATAGTACTGTAAGATGAAAAGAATGAGCCACCTGCACCGTATGGAATCTTCAGGGTCCAGCTTAAGGATCACCCGGATTGGATGGAGCTGGAGACCATTATCCTTAGAAAACTAACGCAGGAACAGAAAACCAAATACTTCATGTTCTCACTTGCAAGTTGGAGCTAAATGATGAGAACACATGGACACACAGGAGGGAACAACACACATCAGGGCCTATCAGAGGGCAGAGAGTGGGAGGAAGGAGAGGATGAGGAAAAATAACTCATGGATACTAGGCTTAATACCTGGGTGATGAAATAATATGTACAAGAAATCCTCATGACACAAGTTTATGTATGTAACAAACCTGCACATGTAATCCCAAATTTAAAATAAAAGTTAAATAAATAAAAGCAAACAAATCACTTTTATGGCAAGAATATATCAGTAGGTTGTTGCTCAGTTTTAACAGTTTCTGCCAAATGCTCCTATCATTGATCATTTCTATATTCTATGTTTCCATGCTTTGTAAAATCAGCAACTGGAGCTGCTTAAAATGTTTATATATAAAAATGTAACTGGATCAAACAGTGGCTTTGTGAAGAGAAGGGAAGGGTGAGGGGAGATTTCTTTGAAAAGGAATTTGACTGAAAATTTAGGAATTGTGGTATAAAAATTGCTTTAAAAGTAAAAAAAATAAAAAGCTGGGATAGTTGGAGTAGTAGCCTTTGAAAGGTTTAGTGATGAAGAGTTCATTTATCATGAAATTAGGTTCTAGATAGACTGGGACATTTCTTAAGAGAGAGGGGCAGGGGGACACAGGTATAGAAAAACAGACAACTAAAGAGATGAGGACATGAGCCTCAGGAAATACTAAATGGGATGTAAGGCTGTACCTGAAGCTGGTTGGATTTTCACTTATTACTTCATGGCCATCTGCTACTTTTTCTGAGTTTGTCCTGACATTTTTCCTTTTGGAAATCCCCTACAAGGACTCCATGATACTCTGTTATGTCAATCAGTCATGTAACTCAACTGATCAAGGTAGAGGCTTTGCCCAGATTGGCCAGATAGGAGATTATCCCCTCAGACAAAACAATTCACCCAGAGGTGGTAACATGATGATAGGGTTTGGCTGTCTCCCCACTCATATCTCATCTTGAATTGTGGTTCTCATAATTCGCACATATTGTGGGAGGAAAAGACAACTGAAAGATAATTGAAAGATACTTGAATCATGGGGCCAGTTTTCCTCATTCAGTTCTTGTGGTAGTGAATACGTCTCACAAAATCTGATTTTATAAAGGGTTTCGTCTTTTGCTTGTCTCTCATTCTCTCTTGCCTGCCACCATGCAAGATGTGACTTTGCTTTTCCTTCACATTCCACCATGATTATGAGGCCTCCCCAGCCATATGGAACTGTGAGTTAATGAAACCTCTTTCCTTTATAAATTACACAGTCTTGGGTATGTCTTTATTAGCAGCCTGAGAACAGACAAATACACATTATATAACCAGAGACAAGATAAATCCTTTACAGAAATGTTTAAGAACACTAATGAAAAAAAGGTTAGCTTGGAAGATGATGCAGTAATCCTGGAGTTGGTGGAGGCAGCATTGAGCTACATAGAAAATCTTTTCTTGAGAATGAAGACAATGGGGATAAATGTGGAATTTGGGGAAAAAAGTCAGGGAAAGATAGGAAAAGAAAGAGAACAAAAAGAGTTGCAGAAACAGGGAGGAGGACAAGTGGGAGGAAGAACAAGAAGAAGACACAAAGACAATGAAGGACAACATGGTGTAAGCACCTGGAACTAGCTGAGTCTGACACCAGCACCCACTTATTGGACCCTTCTATTGAAAAATATTGAAGAAGTCAATGATTTTTTTCTTAAATTACTTTACATATGCTAATCATGGATTGAGCATGTGCTATATATGAAATCTCATGTAAAGAATGAAGTTGAGGAGGAGCAAAAGAAAAGCCAGAAGAAGAAGGTAAAGGAAGAGGCAAAGACAAAGGGCTCAGTATCTGGTGAATGAGATGAAGGAGGCAGGAATACAACCAGACAAAAGAGCAGAGTCAGGCTGTATGTCATCACAGAAGTGGGTCATGTCAGAATGGAATTCTCTGGGCAAGTTTCCAGCAGACAGGATCCCTGGCTGAGAACTTTGAAGAACAGGTGAGAAGGTACAGTCCAGGAGGAGAAGGCTGATCAAATTTCTGTTGGTTAACCGCTTTCTTGGCTCTGTGGTTCTATTATCAGCAGCCTCCTAATAATCCATAAGGTTTCCCTGCCTTATATAGAGAACATCATCTTCTTTTTATTTTATTTATTTATTCGTTCATTTATTTTTAGAGACAGGGTCTCACTTTGTCCCTTGGGCTGGAGTGCAGTGGTGTGATCATGCCTCACTGCAGCCTTGAACTCCTGGGCTCAAGCGATCCTCTTGTCTCAGCCTTATAAGTAGCTAGGACCACAGGCATGCAACATCAAGCCCAGAAAATCTTTAATTTTTCATTTTTGTTGAGATAGGATCTGGCTATGTTGCCTTGCTGGCCTCGAACTCCTGACTTCAAGCAGTCCTCCTGCCTCAGACTCTAAAAATACTGGAATTACATGCATGAGTCACCACACCCAGCCATCTTCTTATTTTAATGCTGAGGAAAATCACTTCTCTTTTTGCCTAATTATATTCTGATTTCCAGCATTCCCTGCAAACAGTATACCACACAGAGACTTAATGAAAGAAGTGAGTGTAGCAGCTATCACACGGTCTACAGTTGAAACTATTTTGCCTTTGTATTACCTATTGCTACATAACACATTTAGAGGTTTAAATAAATAATATATGCATATTACATCACAGTTTCTGTGGGTAAGAAATCTGTGCTAACCTGAGTCTTCTGCTTTAGGGTCTGAGGAGACTGCAATCAAGGTGTCTTCCAGGCCTGAGATCTCATTTGAAAGCTCAATGGGGGAAGGATCTGCTTATTAGCTAATGTGATTGTTGGCAGGATTTGGTTCCTGCTGGCTGTCAGATTAAGGACCTCAATTCCTTTTTGTCTGTCAGCCAGAAGCTACTCTCAGTTCCTTACAACACATACTGCTCTATAGGGAAGCATAAAGCATGGCAGCTTGATTCATCAAAAGACATCAAGGAAGAGTCTATAGGGTGAGTCTGCTAGCAAGATGAAAGTGGTAATCTCATATAACATCATCATGGAGTGGCATCTCCTCATTTTTGTTATATTCTTCTAGTGAGAAGCAAGTCAAAACCCTCACCCATACTCAAGGAGATGGTATTATATGGGAGTATAGTATCAGGAGACGGGGATCACAGGCAGCCACCTCAGTGTGTGTCCCCCACAGTCCTCTTGCTTTGTAAACATAAAATCCCGCCAAGCTTTTCCAAAATATTTAAATTTACAGTGTAGTGAAATGAAGGTTGCAAAACATGTAAAAAGTAAAATTGGTAGGGAGGGGTGACATTTCTAAATTTTTGCTTCAATAATCTCTTTAATCACCTTTTAAATGTGTATATCATTGTATCATCATATCATGTCATATACTTGCAGAGTGAAAAGAAAAGAATAATTTAGGATTTGAGCAGCTACAGTATGTTAAATATCCAGCTTCTCTCATTTAACTCACCAATTTTCTATGAGGTTGCTGGTATTATTCTATTTTATTCAGGATTAAAGATATTTTGTAGGTAGAAAAGAATTATTTTTAACTAGTATTGTGCAAACTAACCTCTGAAGTAAGCTTCATTATCCTTTGTATCCATCCCAATTATTAAATTGACAAAATGTCTCTAAATCTCATCAATTCATCTACAAAATGGGGATAATGTTATCTTACAGTATTTCTGTGAAGACTCAGAGGATAAAGAAAGCATTTAGCATAGAGTTTTGCACCTACTAACTGCTCAATAAAAATTAGATTTTATTATTGTTAAACAATAATTCCCATGGGGAATTCCTGATGTTGAAGCCAATCTTGTCTGACTGTGCTCTTTCTATTACATGCATCTCTAATAAATGTTAGGTTGATTTAGTGCATCTCTAATTTAGAAATAAAAACAGGGGGAGCAAAGAATTACAGTGGCATTTCTGATAATAATACTGCAGAGACAGAGCTTAACTTGGTTTACCTGAATCTAGAGCAGTGTTCTCCAACTTGAGCGTCCATCAGAATCCCTAGAAGGGCCTGTTAAAATACAGATTGCTGGACCCCACTCCCAAAGCTTCTGACTCACCAGATTTGGGATGGAGCCTGAGAATTTGCCTTTCTAACAGGCTCCTATGTGATGTTGACACTGCTAGTCCGGGTACTGTACTTTGAGAGCCTCTGGTTTAAGGCATTAAAGTCATAGCATTATGCTCCAGCTGTTATGCAAATGTGAAATGGATTCCATTTTATGTGATCTACTAAAATTTTGAGCAGATGTGGTTTGTGGTTGAATTGCATAAGACCGTTTCATATTTAGGCTGCTAGGCAGAGGTATTTTTGTTTGTAAGTATGAATATTCCAGGCAGGAGTGTCAAATCACCTTACTATATTGCCTGTGGTGGAGCTTGCTGTTACGTAAAGGTATGCAAACTCAGTAAACTCTTATTAGAGATGTTCTGTACTGTTTCTCTGTTTCCCCTAAACAAGCAACTGGCCAATAAAAATCATATGAGTAAAAGCTACCTATGATCAATCTTAACTAGCTTGTATGGAAGGATTCAATATAAATTGGGTCTAGTTGGCAGAAAAATTAATTTCTTAGATTTCTCTAGAAAGCAAGCCAGATGTACTTTATTACATTTGGCTTTTATTCAACATGCTGCTGCAAGAATTCCAAGTTTCTTCTCTGATACCCAACTGTCGCTCCAGACAATCCTGTTATATACTAACATATCATATACATGAAATACATGCATACATTGAATATTCAAATGCCTAATTTTTCAATAGCATATGCTTATTTTCCTCATCCTACGCCTACTATCTACTAATGGTTTCCAAAGGCTCTGATCCTTTGAGAAAATCCCTATTTAACATTAAATAAGTCATTTAAAATACATCATTCTTAGTCTACAAAAGAGATCTTTGTTTTGTTTTTTGATAAGACATGTCAAAGACATATGTATCCTGATGAACAGCTATAAAACCAGGAGCTCCTTCCAAAGGAAATTCTTTCTGGATATTTGAGCAATTATTAAACATCTATTTCTATGAATTAATTTCTTGGACTTTTGGAGAGAACAAACATATGGCTTGCCATCAAACACTGATATATAAATAGAGCGTTATGATTAATATCAATCTATTTTAGTAAATAAATATATATTTTTATTTCTGTCTGAAGGAAAGAGAGAATGAGAAAAAAGGATTAAAAGTAAAGATTATTTGCATACGAATATACTTGTTTCCTTTATTTACCATTGTAGGCCCAGGTTCCAGCAAATGTCTAGGAAATACTGAAAGACTGAGAAATATCTTGGAAAAAAATGAGAGAATAAATGGATAGCTTTAGAATTGAGAAAGACAATTATCTGCAGACATTTTGAAAAATATACAATGTGTCTTATTTTCTAAAATATTGTTAGTATTTTTTTCTTATATTCTTTCTTGCAATACCTACTATTTTTCTATTGCATGCTGAAAACTATGCTAGAGGAATATAACAGTGAGCAAAGAGAGACAGACATAAATCCAGGAGTCACCAAATATGTTGACTACGCTGAACTTAGAATTCATATGGCGTAGGGGCTGGAGATTTAGTCGGCCAGATCTGAGAAAGCTTCTCCAAGAAAATGAATAGGAGTTAACTAGGCAATACAGAGAGGAGTGATCAAGGCAATTGGAATAGAACTTGCAAAGTTTTAGTGACGGAGAAAGCATGGTCCTTCAAGAATCAGTACAACTTGCCTTTCCAATTTGACATAAAGTCATAAAGTCAATTATATTATGACATTCATTGTAAATATAGAATGAAGCTTGAACATCTTATGCTTATTCATTTCATAAGTAACATAACCTGAGGGTTATTTTTTTTTTTTCATCATAGCATAGGGCACCATTACCCTTGCAAGGAGAGAAGTAATACTTTGACTTAGATAAGAGGGTGACTCATGACTGCACTAGTCTAGCTCTTTTATAGTCCATAGTTGCTGGTTTAGCTAGTGGAATATATAAGTATAGAGGGTATTTGGCAGTTAAACCCTTAATCTTATATTTCTACATAAGAAATACTCTTATGCAATCTCATGTAAAATCCCCTCCTAAGGCAGCCAGATTTATCTTCTCAGCTGAGGAACTAGCGTGGAAGCAATCACTAACTACAGCACATTGGTGAGAGTACACATAGTGCTTATAATGGTCAGCATGCAGACCTCCAGACCACTGTTACTGACCTGATCAAAGCCATGGGCACCACTGGGAGGTTGTGCTCACATTTCTGCTTCATAAATTTAGCAGACCAAGAAGTTTATTACTACCCTGAGACAAGCTGATGATGGAATGGCTAGTTGAGTTAGTGCCTCAGCCTTTTCGATCTATTTCCAATCACTGTTGAAGGAATCAAGTCTCTGTAACGTGTCCATTTTTATTCAGTTCATGTTACTAAGACTATATAATAATGCTCCTGAAAGACAGTGTGTTGGACTTTTAGCAAAATCTCAAAGGGGTGGTGAGATTGTTCTGGGGAGTAGGGGATGAAACATGAGCATTAACTCAAGATTCTGTCTGAAAGGTGCAAACTAATCAAGAGGCTTGGAGAATTTGACAACTGGTTAGACATGGCTTAATTTTAGATCCTATTGTTCAAAGCATTTTTAAGTAGAATTTCAATATAACAGAGTTGTCAAGGATCTAGTAATAGCCAAATGTCTTAGTTTGTTTTCTGCTACCATAACAGAATAACCAAAGCTAGGTAATTTTTAATGAACAGAAATTTATTTGCCTCACAGATCTGGAGGCTGGGAAGTTCAAGGCTGAAGGGCTGCATCTGTTGAGGGACTTCTTGCTATGCCATAACACGGCAGAAGGCATATCACCTGGCAAAGGTGCATGAGAGAGAAACCAGGGGAGTCAAACGCAACCTTTTTATCAGGGACCCACTTTCTTTATAACTAACCCACTCCAGCAATAATAGAATTAATCCCTCCATGAGGGTAGAGCCCTTGTAACCTAATCACCTCTTAAAGGTTCCACCTCTCAACACTGTTGCATTGGGGGTTGAGTTTCCAAAACGTAAACCTTGGAGAAAACGTTCAAGTCATAGCATTCTGTTCCTGACTCCTAAAATTTATGTTCTTTTCACATGCAAAGTGCATTCATTTTATTCCAATAGTCCCAAAGTCTTAACTCACTCCAGCGCCACCTCAGAAGTCCAAAGTCCACAGTCTCATCTGAATCAGACATGTGTGAGACTCAAGGCATGATTCATCCCATTGCTAATTTCTTTACGACTATGAAATTAACAAGTTAGGTGTGTCCAAAATACAATGGTGGAACAGGCATAGGATAGACATTCTCATTCCAAAAGGAAAAGTAGGCAAAAAGAAAGAGGTAGCTAGTCCTGAGTAAGTCTAAAACCAAACAGGGAAAACAGGTTCTAAGCTGGACAATAATCTCCCTCAACTCTATGTCCTGCATCCTAAGTACACTGAGGTGAGAATTGAGCCCCCAAGGGCTCAGGCAGACCTGCCCCTAAGACTTTGCTGGACTCAGGCCACCCAGCATCTCTCACTGCTTGGAGTCTCCCGCCTGCAGCTTTTCCAGGCGGGAGTTGCATGCTGGTAGCTCTACAGTTCTGTGGTCTTCAGGACTACCCAACTCCCACTACTCCACTATGCATTTCCCTAGTGAGGGTGCTCTGTGGTGACTCCGCCCCATGACAAGCATCTGCTTGGGCCTTCAGGCTGTCTGATATATCCTTTGAAATCTAGGTGGAGGTTTTCTTGACTTCACAGCTCCTGTAATCTATGTATCTGCAGAGTCAGCCCCAGGAGGATGTTGCCAAGGTTTAATGTGCAACTGCTGGAGCTGGGCAGGAGCTGCAGCTGAGCTCACTTGAGCCATATCTGGGGCAGCCAAGGAGTGCTGTGCCTGGCTGTGTGCAGCAGAGTCCTGAGGCTATGGGCATGGCGATGCTGAGGTCCCACAGGTGCCTCTCTGGAAACCTTGCCCTCAGGGTCCTAGCTTGTCTTTAGATCTCTGAAGTAAGTGTCTTTGGGATCATTCTCTCATTGTCTTGATGAATAAAACTTGGCTTCCTTCTATCCCTATTAATCTATTTAGCAAGTAGCCACTTGGCCTCGTACTTAATATTCTCCCCAGAACATGATTTTTTATTTTTTTCTTTTTGAGACGGAGTCTTGCTCTGTCACCAGGCTGGAGTGCAGTGGCTCAATCTCGGCTCACTGCAAACTCTGCCTCCCGGATTCAAGGGATTCTTCTGCTTCAGTCTCCTGAGTAGCTGGCACTACAGGTGCATGCCACCATGCCCAGCTAATTATTGTATTTTTAGTAGAGACAGGGTTTCACCATGTTGGCCAGGATGGTCTCGATCTCTTGACCTTGTGACCCTCCTGCCTTGGCATCCCAAAGTGTTGGGATTACAGGCGTGAGCCACCACACCCGGACTTTTTTTTTTTTTTCATTTTTTACATGACTCAGCTCAGAGTTTTTAAAATCCTTCCATTCTGCTTCATTTTTTATTTTAAATTTCATCTTTAAATAATTTCTCTCTTCTTTCACTTTACTGTATGTGGCTGAAAGTAACCATGCAGCACTTTGAATGCTTTTCTCTTTAGGTATTTCTTCTGCCATATTTCCTAGTTCATTGTTTTTAAACTCTACCTTCTGTAAGTCCAACAGCATGGAAACAATTCAGCCAAGATTTTTGCCCCTTTATGACAAGGATAGTTTTTAACTCCAATTTCCAATAAGATATTCCTAAAGGAATATCATGGGCATAATTCAGAATTTTGTCCATTCCCTCATGGACACATCATCAGAATTTTTCTTTTTTTACGTTCCATATTTTTACCAACATTCTGATTACAATCACATAACTAATCCCTAAGATTTAGGCTATCCCTACAGCTCCTGTCTTCGCATAGGCCTTCACCAGAAATGCCTTTAATGTTCCATTTGTGGCAATATAGGCTTTTTCTAGCCTAATGCTCCAAATTCTTCCAGCCCCTATTACCTAGTTCCAAAGCTGTTTCCGTATATTCAGGAATTATTTACAGTAACAGCCCTGTCTCAATAGCAATTTTCTGTCTTAATCAAATTTGTGTTGTTATAAGACTACCACAGATTGTGTCATTTATAATAAATACAACTCTATTCAGCTCAAAGTTCTGGAGGCTGGAAAGTCCAAGATAATGGGGTCTCATCTGGCTTCATCATAACATGGAAGAAGGCATCACATGGCAAAAGAGTCCTCCAGAGAGAGCCAGAAAGGGGGTAAAACTCAATATTTTTATTCAAGAACCCACTGCTACAATAACTAATCTGATCCAACAGCAATGTTAATTCATTTGTGGAGGTAAGAACCCTTATGATTATCTGTTGAAGGCCCCAACTCTCAACACTGTTGCTTCAGGAATTAAGGTTCTAACACATAAACTTGAGAACACATTCAAACCATATTACCAACTTATTTCAAGTCAAATAATTTTGCAGTCAGTAAAACTAGGGATAATTTCTGTGAAGTGGTATAATCATATTTGATTATATGGCTTACAACCTCCAGTTTGATTTTAGCAATTAACCTTTGTCTACAAGTAAAAAAAATAGAAATGATTAGGACATGGAACACTGGTTAACCGTGTATGTTCTGAAGATTGTCTGTATTTAAATTAAGACTGTGTCACTTACTAGCGGTGTGACCCTGGGAAGTTTAGCAATACCTGAACCTCAGTTTCTGTATCTATAAAGTAAGGACTGAGGACTAAAGTCTGACTTTTTTTTTCTTGCTCAAATTCCTACCTAAGGGGTTTGAGGGGCCATGTCCTACAAACCACAAAGTCTCATCAGAGGGGTTTATTTGACCCTGTATAATGTGGCCTGTTTTCCAACCTGACCCTGGTATAGCATCACATAACAAATAAAGAAAGAAATAAAAATATTTAACCTCAAATATGTTTCCTTGTCATATCTAGAAATTGCCCTGCAAAGTTGTCTCTTGTGGGAAAAATCTACATTCTGTAAAGAATCCATTTCCCCCCCCCTTTTTTTTTCCATATTCAGGAGATAATCACCTAAGAGTCAAGTACCTTTTTTAAGTCCAATAAGAAAATTTTTATAATCTATTCTCTCTGAAGCCTGCTAGCTAAAAGCTTTCTTCCTCACAATAAAACTTTGGACTCCACAATCCTTTATCTTACCCCAAACATTTTCTTTCTATTGATCCCAGGTCCTTAGACACCTCAACCAATTGTCAACTGGAAATTTTTTAAATTTACCTATAGCCTGAAAGCTGCCATTTTGAGTTGTCCCTCCTTTCTGAATCAAGCCAGTGTACATCTTAAATGTATTTCATTAATGTCTTACGTCTTCCAAAATTGTATAAAACCAGGCTGTGCCCTCACCACCTCAGGCACATGTTCTCAGGATCTCCTGAGGTCTGTGTCATGAGCCATGGTCACTCATACTTGGCTCCGAATAAATCTCTTCAAATATTTTAGAGTTTGACTCTTTTCATTGACGGGATAATAACACCACATGTTTCAAAGCATCCTCATGAAAACAGAATAAAATATTGCACGTTAAGTGCTCAGCACAATTCCAGGGTTAATCATCTTCATTAAGATAGAATATACTCCTGTGAGCTTCACCACAATGCCGCAGTTCACTGCTGTTTGGGCATAAGAAGGTACGAAAGGGGCCGGGTGCAGTGGCTCAGGCCTGTAATCCTAGCACTTTGGGAGGCGGAGGCGGGCAGATCACCTGAGGTCAGGAGTTCGAGACCAGCCTGACCAACATGGATAAATCCCATCTCTACTAAAAATACAAAATTAGCTGGGCATGGTGGCACATGCCTTGAACCCAGAAGGCAGAGGTTGCGGTGAGCCAAGATTGTGCCATTGCACTCCAGCCTGGGCAAAAAGAGTGAAACTCTGTCTCAAAAAAAAAAAAAAAAAAAAAAAAGAAGAAGAAGGTATGAAGGTCAGAGTCACCATTGCACTGGAAATGCCTGGCTCTTCCACACCACATAATGTAATCCATTAGAGCCTCTCATTGTGCAGATCTACCAGCATAAATCGATGTATTGAATGCAACACATTTTATAAGGTAGCTATCAAAGAGTATTAAGCAGGAGGGGACAGGATCCGTTTTGTATTGCAGAAAGAATAAACTGACAGAATAAGGAATATGGGTTAGCTTGATTGACACAAGGCCAAAGTTCTACAACAGAGATTGTTGGGAGAATTATGAGAGTCTGATCAAGGGTAATAGCAGTGAAGATGGGAGGAGGGGACATTCTTAAAAATGTTAAAATGATAGAATTATTTAGATTTTCTAGCTAAGTAGGTTTAGGATTTTGGAAGTTCAATTCTTCTGGTGCCCAACTTTCCATTTTCATTTCCCCAATCCCTCTTTATGCTTTCATTTGTTCATGTGTCCTATTTGTCTTACGTATCAGTCTTTTCTATCCATAATAGAGAAATGATAAAATAGATCTACTGTTGATCTTTCAATTTAATGTTGTGGGGATTCCCAGAAAGAGGATGAGAGAGAGAATAGTAGGGGAGAAGAAACCAAATGGCAGAGGAAGAAGATCTGGACCCAGGAAATCTGTATGATAGTATGGTCCTCTTGTGTTCAGCACATTCCAACCAGTCACAGGACACTTGGAAGAGGATGGTGCACAACCTTTCCAATTCTGGGATTCTAAAAGACCAGGAACACTCTGCCTTGAAATGTTACACCAAGAATTTCCTTCAAGACTAGTGCTCAGAATGGAAAGGCTGGGCTGTAGATCATTCAGCTGGACTGAAACAATCACATAAATACGACTGAAAAAACACATTTGTGTTTCCATTTAGAACTGAGAAACATAATGGCAGTGCATTTGAAAGGCAGTGAGCATTTACTATACAGTCTTGATATAAAGACTAAAATACTTAATATGGTCTACAAAGCCTACGAGGGCTGGCCTGTGCCTGGCAACAGTCCACCCTCCATTGATACCTGACTGCCATATTGCCCATTTATTTTCTCAACCTCCACCACATGCTGCCATGCTGGGGCCTTCGCTCTTGCTGGCCTTTTTGATTGAAGCACTTTCCCTACTACTCATCCATCTGGAAAGTGTCCATTCATTTTGCACACCTCACCTTAGCTTAGGGAAAGGGGACCTGCTGTGTTATCTCTTTCAGGTCAGCCTCCTTAGACTTTTCTATTAGAGCAGTCTGTGTTTCCATAATATCTATTTTCATTCTCCCAAACATGTATTCTGATTGTCATTATACAATAGTTGATTGATACATACATATATATATATATATATTTTTTTTTTTCCAACTAAACGATAAACCACACAGGAGTAGGTCCCAGGTTTGCTTTTCCATGCCACTACTTCTTTGACTTGTAGTATTCTAAATGCTGACAATACTAATGAAATGATAAATGAGTACATTGGCATTATAACATTTAATTTTGTGGAATCCACTTTCCATGAAACAATCTGGATGTCATGAAGGAAGCAGTGGTTCAGGAGACAAGTGAAAAACCCAAAAAGAAGAAAAAAGAAAAAGCCTCAAGAGGCTCCTTGGGAGAATGGAATGGAAGACTTATCTACTTCTTTCTCCAAATCCAAGAAAAAAAACACATTTTTCGAAGGAGGATTTGGACAGTAGCTGTATTAGTCTGCTTTCATGCTGCTATAAAGAAATACCTGAGCTGAATAATTTATAAAGGAAAGAGGTTTAATTGACTCACAGGTCCATATGGCCAGGGAGGACTCAGGCAACTTACAGTCATGGTGGAAGGCAAAGGCAAAGCAAATTTGGATCTTCTCACAAGTCTTCAGGAGAGAGAGAAGAGTGAGCAGCAAAGGGGGAAGGGTCTCTTATAAAACCATCAGATCTCAGATCTCATGAGAACTCACTCACTATCACAGAAACAGCACAGGGTAAACCAGCCCATGATCCAATCACCTCCAACTAGGTCTTTCCCTAGACATGTGGGGATTACAGGGTTTACAATTTGAGTAGAGATTTGGGTGGGGACACAGCCAAACCATATCTGCAGTGATCTTGAAGAGGCCACTGGCAGCACAGTTCTTCCCAGGAAGAAGAAATCTTCAGCCAAGGAAGAAATAGGTAGGGATCCCAAAGAGGCAAACAACAGGAGTATCTCCCAGGAAGAGCAAATTCTTTTCCGAAGAGGCGCCAGTCAGCAGTGGACCTGAAGAGGCTGCTGGCAGCCAAGAGCAACTCCAAGAAAAAGAAAATGTTCCATAAACCACTCCAGGAAGATTAGAATGTGAATGGACATTCCATGGGAGGTGGGGCAAACCATACCCCAAGGTGAGATTTACCACCCTGTGCCCTACAGCCCACTAAAAACAAATTGACACACATGCAAATCCTTTTCTTAAAGCAAATATTATCTCCATTTGTATAGATAAAGAAAGCGAGGCCCAAAGTGATTTTGCTAACCTTGCTGAGTCACAGATGCTGGATTTGACTCTTACCCATGGCATCTTACACACCGGGGTCTTCTCTATGTGCCTATTTTTCCTTCCACAAAGGTGGCCTTTGTATGCACAGAATTCACATAGGCAGTCCTCACCTTGGGGATATTTCCATTCTCAAATCCTTGACGATTTATTTATGAAAGCCACATGGCCCAGCAAATGCTGAAACACAGATTAAATGCCACAAGGAAGGAAATAAAAAACTAAATTGTGAATCCCCATATTTGTTTCTGGTTAATGTTCCCTGAGAAAAATAGAGAACTAAAAAGAGCCTATACACCCATCGACCTACCCACCCTCTGACCCACACACAACTTACATTTCTCAACCCCTTTTAAGTGGCTCAGAAGTGCCGGAATCAGTGAGACCCATCATAACCTCCACAAAGAAGTGCTCCACAGGCTGATAACCAGAAGCAGTAAATAACAGACGGGGAAAAAAGATTAGAGTTTTATACAGAAAAATATAAGGTTATAGCACATAGAGAAAAATATGTGAGTGGTGACTTCAGTTTCCTCTTTAATTTGTGTGTTTATAATCTGAAAACTCATATTCTGTTTAATACGTATGTATTCAGCTCAAACTTTGGAGTGCTTGCCACACACTAACCTTTTGCTACAACCCTGGGAAAATGGAGATGAATAAGGAAAGGTCTTTGGTCACAGGTTCTTAAATTGGTGGGAGGAAAACTTATACCAGAGACTTTTAATTAAGATGATCATGACCATGACACTGGTACATTTTCAATATCCTGGAATTGCGGAGAAGGAAACAATGTGGTTCTCCATTTGGAGTTTCTTTTACTATTATTATTATTTTTTTCTCTTCTTACACAAAAAAGTTAGCATCAGAGTCAAGAATGCAACATGTATTACATTGCTGTTTTTACATGACATCTGATTCAATTGGCTTGGTTTGAAACAGGACAGGTTATGACCTTAAATTGGTCATAAACCAATTTAAGTTTGAGAGTAATCTGTAAAATGTCAGTGTGCTCAGTCACTTTCTTGGCTTGTCAGGTTTAGGGCCTCAAAAGTGTCAGCTTCGGATATTCTATCATTTCTACAAGAGTGGCATGCATTTTATTCTACCATGCGCAGAAAGCAAAATCATAACAGAGATGTGAATTTTGAACAGACGGAGCTTCTATGAGGGAATTAGCGTGTACCGACCGAGACTCTGCAGGTGATAACTGCCTTATGCTATTAAGGGTTAAGTGTGGTGTCTCCAGCAATAGAGAAATGAAGATCTGTTTCTGAGGGCATTGAGGAGCCGGCCTGGTCATTCGTGGAATGAGAAAATGAAGGTTCCATTTAGCTGGTGCATCAGTCTTCAGGAGCAGAGGTCAGTGGTGATGGAGTAGAATAAAACAAGGCAGAGGCACCCGTGGATTTCTCCTGCTATTTCACGAGTGACCTCATTTGACTCTCCTCCCTGCTGCTGACACGTCCTTTCCTTTAAAATTACATGTAATGCTAAACAAATGGGTCTCTTCAGAGTCACTTAGTAGAAGTAATCAGCACACCAGCCTGGTTTCAAAATGAAGCGTCCATTCCACGGTGGAGGAGGGCCATTACTTTTGTATCCTCCATCCGAGTTGGGGTCACCTGCAACTCTGAAGGAATTGGTGCTCTGTTCCTTTATTCAAGGCAAGAAATTGTACCCCTGTCACACTGAAATCTCATTCTTCCATCTTAAAACTCATTTCCTTTTATAAAGGAGTGTTTTTCTTCCAGACTTTTCACATACTGGCTAGAAATTGTGTTCAGCCCCCACGCACATAAAAAGTTAACATTGTCTGTAATGCTGCCAGAGGCGGTGTTTCTTGTGGAAGGGGAATTGCCAGGTAGTGAGAAGAGGCTAGTGAAAAAAACACATGCTTTAATAAACCTTCATTTGATAATTGAATCTCATTCTAATCAATGGCAGAATGCAGCCACTCTGCTCTCCACCCACAGTGATTAGGGCTCATAAGCGAGTCTTGCTGGTTCAAGCATGGGCCCAAAAAGGAAATTCAGTGTAGCAAACAGTTTCACTTTGGTTTGCAAACATTACATTCTGCCCTACTGAAAGTAGATCTCCAAAATGAATCTTTCTTATATAATACCTATGTGAGAGGTTCTTCCATTTTTTAAAATATTTGTATAACTTCCAGTAACTACAGTGCACCAGGGAGAAGACAGGTTAATAGTAAACCTAATTAAATCCCCTCACAATGACGTAGTGAGTCCCACTTTACAATGTGGCTTTAAGCTGAGATCTCATTTTACATCTGCAAATATCTGGAGTGCCTGAAGGAGTTATCTTCATTATATTATTTTTTCCTTTCTTCCTTTTTTTATTTTTTAAAAATGATAGATGATAGATAGATAGATGGATAGATAGATAGATAGATAGATAGATAGATAGATAGATAAAGAGATAAATAGATATCTTTTTAAATAGAGGCAGGATCTCCCCACATTGCCCAGGATCAAAGGATCCTCCTACCTCAATCTCCCAAGTAGCTGGGACTAGAGGCACATGCTGCCGCTACCAGCTATGTTACCCTCATTTTACAGACAGTGAAACTGAGGCTCAGAAGGGCTAAGTGGACTCATTGCCAAAAATAAACAGCATAGTAACTCATGAGTAAGAACAGGGACATCATTTTCTTACTTCCAGCTCTCTGAGCTAAACAACAGTAATCTATGGTTTTGAAGCAAATTCCCTGGCCTAAATGCATAGAGCATTGTATCTGTCTCAATCCTAGAGATATTAAGAAAGAATGGCTCTGGAGGACACTTTGAAGGGCCTATGAGTATCAGGAAGACTATATATTATAATAACAGCCTTAAGTCCCATCTCCAATCCCTTTGGAAAGAAAGAGGAAGGGCAGTAGCGATACAACATTCCTCTCTTACTGTGGCCTACTAATATTGTAGAAAATGACTTTATTCATAAACGGATCCTAACATTAACGTTTTCATACTTGTAACAAGTGCCTAAATGCGTTTTTTTCCAAGTGACTTACCATAGTGAAGTTTTCAACTACATTTTGGGCATGAATGCAGATTAATGTCTTAACACTGATAATCTGTGAGAATCACTTGCTGGTCTCTGATTAGATTTATATGAGGCAGTTTCCAAATCAGATCCTGTCTATGCTCCTGACTGAGTACCTAGTTGTGCAAGAATAAGTATGATTTCACACAAGCATGGACAGATAGGCTAATTGCTCAGACACCTTTAAGTAGTGACAAAAAGAAAGTAAGTGTAGCTCTGTAAAAGACAGGGCAACACTTTGACCTTCAAAAACAAAAACTAATTAAAAAGAAGACATCATTTACAAGACAAGTTCAATATCTTTAGTGTAACATATACAGAGAAAAGACATGCTCATTAAAGATTATCTGTCTCCTCTGCACTCATATTAGCAAGGATTTGTAAATAACTTTTACAAAGTAATCTCAGAATCATGTTGCTAAAATCTGGCAGCCAATATATCTCTCCCGAAATTTCGTTCCCGTAGAGACTGTCACAATTCTGAACAGGCGAGCAAGTTCTCTACAAATATTTGCTTGTGTTTGCTGAAAGGTTAATTCAAAGTGAGAATTCATGGCATAGAGGGGCCATAGAAACAGATCAATGAAGTCGAGTCTATCCATCCCCTAGAATATTGTAGGCATCTGATTCAAGCAACAGGTATGGTTTTAAGTTCTGATGTCAAGTAATGCATGGGCCATATGAGAGTTTATTGGATAAACAACTCTTTACAAATGTTGCTATACCTTGGAAATGAATAATGAAATATATGAGAATATGCTCAGTAGAATCTTGTTTTTCTCATAGCTTAATATGATTGACAGTAATGTGTAGTTATTTATCTGGAGGTAAAAACAAAGATTAATCTGAGCTGCACTAAAATTCTCTGAAGATTTCTCCCCACACACCTTGACGCAGAAAGGAGAAAAGCTATTTTTTTTTCTGTTTTAAATCTTTTTATTTTTTAACATCTCCAATGAAGCTGTCAGAAAGGTTTTCAAAGACGAGAGATAAGTTTTATTGGGGAAAAATAACAATGGAAATTTTACTCAGGGTTTTGTTTTATAATGTCTATAGTAAATGATTTTATGACTCTACAAGTTGCTATTGCTTAAGTGAAAGTAGAGAGAGTTTGGTTTTTGTTTATGTGTTTATAATATAACATAAGTGTATATTCATGATAGAAATTTGGGAAATATAGAAGAGGAAAAAGATAAAACAAGTTACCAATAATTTTGCTAATCCTTGAAAACTGCTGGTAATATTTTGGTAATTACTTTCCAATCATAGTTATGTATAAGCTTCGCATACCTATGTTTATTATTACGTGTACTGATTTTTAAATTATTTTATTTGTATGTATTCACTCTAAATAAACAAGTGGTTAATGAAGTGATATTCTTCATGAGAAATTAACCAGAAATTATCATTGTTGAATATTTCAAGTGATTTTTCAATGTTTTGTTGATATAGTAATACTATAATGACTATCCTTTTATAAAAAGACTCTTCTATATTTCTTTTGAACAAAGTTTTAAATGATAATTACTGAGCCAAATGGTCTTTGTTTTTCAAGCTCCAAATGCACATATCGAATGAATTTTCACATTGAATATGACTTTTCCCTGGTAGAATCCCTTCTTCCCCACTTTTCTTTCCCTTTCTTCTCTTTCTTTCCTCCTTACCCCTTCCTTCCTTCCTTTCTTCCACTCATCAGAATAAACAAAGGTCACAGCTTCCCCATGAAATAACAATGCTATCCCTTTTAGAGAGGCAAAAACCCATTCTGCAATATAATGCTATCGTTAACTGTTAGAATGTAATGGAAACATTGCTATGGTATCATGAAGCATATTTTTCAGACTATTTTAATGTGGAATTGCCTTGAAACTCCATAATACAGAAATACTCTAGTAAGAGTATTTCTGGTTTCAGCATAAATTTTATTATGAATTCTACTGGTGTTACAGTTCTATTTCTTCTCATGACTCTTCAGTTTTTGAGCAGCATAACTTACTGAAATATAATAATTAAATTAAACTTATTTTATGCTCTGTATCAGGTATTGTGTTTAGGATTTCACATACATTATCTCATTTAATCTACACAACAGTGGCATGAGAAAGAACTAGTATCTTTTTTTTCTGATTTTACAGATGAGAAAATAAAGACTAAGAAAGTTTAAATAATTGCCCCGGATCTCGCAGTTAATAGGTAGTTGTATTAATCTGCTGGGACTGCCATAATAACATACCATAGATTGGGTGGCTTAAACAACATAATTTTATTGTTCACAGTTCTGAAGGTTGTAAATCTCAGATCAAGGTTCAGGAGAATCAGTTTCTGGTGGGGCCTCTCTTCTTGGCCTGCAGACGGCCACCTTCTTGCTTTATTCTCACATGATCTTTTCTCCATGCCTGTCCTCAGAAAGGAATTGAGAGACAGAGAGGCTTCTGACGTCTCTTCCTATGAGGACACTAATCCCATTAGATCAGGTCTCCACCTTTATGACCTCATTCAACCTTAATTAGCTTCTAAAAGCTGAATGCCCAAATGCAGTCACATCAGGGGTTAGAATTCTGGGGTTAGAAAATTCAGTCCATAGCAGTAGTGAAGCAATGATTCAAACTCAGCTGTTCTGGTCACCTATTGCTGTTATGTCAAAATGTCTCCAAAATTAGTGGCATGAAGCAAATCTCATTTCAGTATGCTTACAATCTTATGGGTTAGGAATTCAGGCAGGGTGCAATAGGAACAGCTTGTCCCTTTTCCACCATGACGAAGGCCTCAGCTGGCATGGTTTAAAGAGTTGAAATGTCTGAGACAACTCCATTGGGAGCATATGCTTAGAGCCCTTTTTCTGGCTTTCTCTCCAATTCTTTCCCACATCATGTCTGCTAGGTCTCAGATTCCTAATATTTCTTCTTCACTTAGCTGTCTGATATCTTGGCTAGGATGACTCTCACAGCCAGGGCTTCCAGGTGCATATCTATCTATCTATCATCTATCTATCTATCTATCTATCTATCTATCTATCTATCTATCTATCTCTTCTCTCTTTCTCTCTCCATGTAGCCATTCTACATGACTAGTTTGGGCTTCCTCACAGCATAGCAATGTCAGAGTAGTCACACTTCTTATATGATGGCTGATTTCTCCCAGAATAAGAATTCCAAAAGAGTTAAGATGTAGACTCACTTCTGCCATATTCTGTTGGTCAAAAGGGAGTCATAGGTCTAGCCCAGAAATAAAATAAGGTTAAGGGATATAGACTCCACCTCTTAATGGGAGACGTACCACACAATGTGTGTACATTTGAATCTATTACACAGGGTTTGACAGACTCAAGAATCTATACATTTTAATACCATTCTTGGGTAAGGATATGGTTGATTGTTTCTCAGTAGAGGGAATTCTATAAAATTGTACACATTTCTTATATCTTCACCATGCACAAAGTGGAGTTCTGTGGGAAAGCAGGGGATGCTTGGGTCGACCTTCTATTGCCCCAACTCCATTTTCCCTGATAGGTCTCTGTATTAGTCTGTTCTCATGCTGCTAATAAAGACATACCCAAAACTGGGTAATGTATAAAGGGAAGAGGTTTAATGGACTCACAGTTCCATGTGGCTGGAGAGGTCTCACAATCATGGCAGAAGACAAAAGAACAGCAAAGGAATTTCTCATATGGCAGCAGGCAAAGAGAGAGCTCGTGTAGGGGAAGTCCCATTTATAAAACCATCAGCTATCATGAGACTTTTTCATTACCACGAGAACAGTATGGAGGAAACTGACCCCATAATTCAATTATCTCCATCTGGTCCCACCCTTGACATGTGGGGACTATCACAATTCAAGGTGAGATTTGGGTGGGATCACAGCCAAACCATATCAGTCTCCCAAGACAGAAAAGTATTGAGTTCTCTATGCTTTCAGGCTCTCTCTCTCTCTCTCCTTCCCAGCAGGTGATAAGATGATGAGAAATTCTTTGGTGGGAGCTCATGAGTGATTTTTGTCTTTTGGATTCCTGAGGTCCCGCCTACCCAGAGGTCAAAGATAAATGTTATCTCCTCTACTATTCTGTCAGCCTGTGAGAATGGTCACAGCAGTGGATAGAAGCCAGTATTTGTCCTGCTGCTTTGACTATGATTGCAGAGGCAAGTTTCATTCAGGGAGAAACTTCCATGTGTGTTTAGGTATAAACCAGAACATATATTGTTATACATCTGACCCTAGTGTCTCCTTTTCAAATAATTTAGAACCTGGAACCCAGTGAGGTGATCAATCAGCCCCCTCAGATTTCCATACATGGTGAATTGGCCAGGTATTGACATCCACCTCTATCATGAGGGTGAGAATTTATTGGGTTTATATTTATTTTTCTCTAATTTTCAAGTGAATATATATTTATATATGTCAACATATATATGGAAATTATACATTAACACATAAATATAATTATATATATAAATATATAATCTTTTGTAAATTCTTATACTTGTCTTTTCATATTACTCTTTGGTTTCCTTACTCCTTTCCGAGTATATTATTAAGAATTTACAGAACAGTGTTAAAAATTGCATTGGCACAAATTTGTTTTTTGTTCTTCTTGATTTGAATGTCACTAATGGTGTACTATCAAGTAGGAGTTAACATATTTATCCTTTGACACACACGGACACAGACAAAAAACCTTTATGAGAAATATATCACATCAATTGAGATAGACATTGGCCTTTTTATTCTTATTACACCTAGAGCTACACAGATGTTTAGGGACAGGTTTTAAAACACTAAAGTATTTTGGAGGGGCAGCAAACTTCATCTGGTAAGAGAGAAATCATATAGATGTTCCTTACCTACAAATGAGAAGGATTGTCTAGGATTTTCTTCATATTAATATATTTGTATCCATAACTGAGATTTTACTATAGTTTCTTTGTATGTGTTTTCTATCTTTTATCTATCCTATCTTTTCAGTATCAACATTTTGCTAACTTCCTAAAATGTGGCAGATAGCTTTCCACTGAGAAGAACTGCTCTGATTAAATTCTTTAAACATATTAAATTGACACGTTAATTTTGGTGACTATTTTACTGATCACAAATTGCTTTAGTCAGAAGGTCAATTAGTAGAAAAATAGCATCTGTAAAATATTTAAAAACACAGCTAATGGGCTGGGGAATATGTGTTTAGAAACAGACACAGGCAATATGTCTTGCATATAAACATTTCACCAAGGAAGGGGAGTTTATGTATTTGTTGTTGCTTTTATAAGAGGGAAAAAAAACAATATTATTCAGTTCTGAAGGGACTTTGGCCATACAATCCTCATTTGAAGAAATAGCAAGTTAGACCAAACACTGGCTGAATGCAAATACCCTATTTACCATGTATATCCGAAATTAACAGCATTTAGACTTTACCTGACAATAGTGTAACTGGCTTGCACTTAATGAACCTAAGAAGAGAAGGAAAATTAAATCCAATCCCAAATTTACTAACTCGGCAAACATTCGGAGTGTGACAGTTACAAGGTCAAGCTAGGCACTGGGTCATAGGCATGAGAAAAGAGAGGACAGTTATTACGTCTTTAAGAAAGTGATATAAATGGTTATTGAGCTCTCTCAAACAGAATGGTTTAAAATGCTTGCTCACCAAGATAATTAGAACGGTGACTTGACTCATAATATTTATACAAAGTTTTAAGAGAGAATTATTTTTTCTCAGCTGTGTCACTTCCTTTCTTCTGTCTTTCTTTTTTGTCAATTAAGTGGGGGAGAAAGAGAGAGAGAGAGTGAGAACAAGTAAAAGTCAAATGTAAGATATTATACTGCAGTATTCTTGGATACCTGCAGTCTTATCTGGTATTCCACACTAGCAACTTACTATGTTAATAAATAAGGGAACTAATAGAGAACCTTGATATCAAACAAGCATATTGTGAAATCTTTTCTATCAACATGGTCTATACTTTGAAATCTGAGACATGCTTCAAAAACCAATTCAAATGTCTTCTTAGCCCCCCAAATGAAAGAAGGAGATTCCATCTAGCATTTACTGGTCACCTGCTACAGGCCAAGTGCTTTGTTAGGTTCTTTAAAAATAACATCTCTTTAAGTCTCAGAACATACATTTTTCTAATATAGTTTTGAATTTTATTTTAGATTCAGAGGGTACATAGCAGGTTTGTTACATGGGTATGTGGCATATATTGCATGATGCTGAGCTTTGGGGTATAATTGAATCCCTCACCCATTAATTGAGTATAGTATCCAATAGTTAGTAGTTCAAACTCTGCCCCTCATCCTCTCTTCACCCTCTAGGAGCCCCAGTGTCTACTGTTGTCATATTTATTTTCAAGTGTACTCAATGTTTAGCTCCCACTTGTAAGTGAGACCATGCAGTACTTGGTTTCTTGTTCCTGTGTTAATTCACTCAGCGTAATCGTCTCCAGGTGCATCCATGTCACTGCAAAGGGCATGATTCCATTCCTTTTTTATAATTGTGTAAGTATTCCTTGGTGTAAATGTACCACATTTTCTTTATTGAATCTACTGTTGATAGGCACCTAGGTTGCTTCCATGGCTTTGCTATTGTGAATAGTACTGCAATTAACATATGAGTGCGTGTATCTTATTGGTAGAAACATTTATTAATATTTTCTTTTGGATGTATACTCAGTGATAGGATTGATAAGATTGCTGGGTCGAATGGTAGTTCTCTTTTTAGTTCCTTGAGAAATCTCCAAACTGCTTTCCACAGTGGCTGAACTGATTTAGGCTCCCACCAACAATGTATAAGTGTCAGAACAATTCTTTATACCAAACATTGTCTCTGATTATTAAGTTCAGGAAATAGGCAAAGGCAATTATATTGCTCAAAGTTATCAACTAGTAAATACATATCCTCGTTTGAAACCTATGTCTTATTGACTTAAAACATCATATTTATTCTACAATTCAAGGCAGCATTTCCTCTAAACTCTCATACAATTCTGTCGACCTGCCTTAAAGTGCTTAGCACATTTTCCCTCATTTTATATGAACACAGAACTTGGCACGTTGCAAATGTTATTAAATTTGACTTACAAATTAGATTTATTTGTATCTGTTTGCTGGAGAACAGGTAAATGTTATATTCAGCAAATGATAAGAGACAAGGACATCTTTGAATTCATGACTGTCAGACAGAATAGGTAATAAGAATATTAGAAGAATAAATACAATGTCACCATTGTAAGAATATTATATATCTAACAGAATACAATTTTATTTTGCAATATTTCTTGATGCTTGGCTATTGTTAGAGACCTTATTTTCCTTTAAAGGCTTAATTTGAAAAATTCCCTAAACGAGAAATTTACTGCAGGCAAAACAGACAAGGTACCTGTGTATGAATGAATGTTCCACTCACCTTATAGTTACTGATGGGCTATCTTATTAATCATTGATAGAGATATTTGTTGGAGCACGTGGCTCATATTGGACAACAGAACCAATTTAGACTTCTCTTAGAGGAAATAGTTCCCCATTAGGCACTAAAAGCAACCCCAGGATATGAAAATTACAAGCTAATAAGATCATTTTTTTATGTTTATATTTTCAGCTGAAAGAAATACATTAACCACTAAGAAAGACCTCGAGAGAGTGTATAAGAGCAAAAATGGACAGTTTATTCTCTCATCTTGCAAACCAGACCATGAGCCAAACAACTAAGGTGCCATCCAAACATCACTACAACACTGGTAAATGCTGGGGAGGAGAGTTGCAGAGTAAACATCTATTTCAAGGGAGTGATGCTGGGTCTGAAATTCATTGGAAAAATCATGGAATAGCCTCCAGATGCTTCCATATTTGTTCAGTAATTAACAAATATTCATTAAGAGCAAATGTGGTAGATACCAAGGAGATAAAGATAGAAAGCTAAATCAATCTCCAATCCAGAATTGGAAATGAACAAAATGTTTAAATTCACTGCAGTATTATTCAAAATAACCAAGATATGTAAACAGCTTAAGTGTCCATTCGTGGATAAATTAATAAAGAAATTATGATTTATACCATTAATATATGTTTCATCATATTATAATTAGTATGACAGTTATGATATATATCAAATATAATGAAATATTATTTAGCTTAATAAAGAGGGAAATCCTTACAATTGCGGCAACGTGGATAAACTTGGATGACATTATGCTAAGTGAAATAAACCAGACACAGAAAGATGAATATTGCATGATATCACTTACAGGTAGAATGTAAAATAGTTGAAACATAAAGAAACAGAATATAGAATAGTGGTTGCCAGGGGCTGGGGAGTAGGAAAAAGTCGAGAGATATTGATCAAAGTTAACACACATTTAGTTGTAAGATAGTTCCAGAGATCTGTATATAGCACTGTAACTATAGTTAATAATAGTTTATTTTGTACTTGAAATTTGCTATGAATAATGACCTCTATATCCATCCATGCTTCTGCAAAGGACAGGATATTGTTCCTTTTTATGGTTGCATAGTATTCCATAGGTGTATATGTACCACATTTTCTTTACCCAGTTTACCAATGATGGACATCTAGGTTGATTCCTTGAATTTCTTCCTGTGAATAGTGCTGCAATGAGCATATACATGTATGTGTCTTTATTACAGAGTGATTTATATTCCTTTTGGTATATATTCAGTAATTGAATTGTTGGGTTGGGGTTGAATGGCATTTCTGTTTTTAGATCTTTGGAGGATTGCCACACTGTCTTCCACAATTGTTGAACATATCCCCCAACAGTGTTTTCTCTGCAACCTTGCCAGAATCTGTTATTTTTTGACTTTTTAATAATAGTTATTCTCACTGGTGTGAAATGGTATCTCATTGTGGTTTTGGTTTGCATTTCTGTAATAATTAATTATGTTGAGCTTTTTTTCATGTGATTGTTGTCTGTACATATGTCTTCTTTTAAAAAGTGTCTGTTCATGTTTTTAGCCCGCTTTTTAATGGTGTTATCTGTTTTTTGCTTGTAAATTTGTTTTAAGTTCCTTACAGATGCTGGATGTTACACTTCTGTCAGATGCATAGTTTACAGAAATTTTCTCTCATTCTGTAGGTTGTCTGCTAATTCTGTTAATAGTTTCCTTTGCTGTGCAGAAACCCTTTAATTTAATTATATCCCATTTGTCAATTTTTGCTTTTGTTGTGATTGCTTTTGGTGTCTTCATCACAAAAACTTTGCCTGTTCCTATATCCAGAATGGTATTGCCTAAGTTGTCTTCCAGGGTTTTTATAGTTTTGGATTTTATATTTAAGCTTTTCATCTATCTTGAGTTAATGTTTGTATATAGTGAAAAGGGAAGGAAGGGATCCTTTGCAGGAACATAGGTGAAGCTGGAGGCCATTTTGCTTAGCAAACTAACACAGGAACAACAACAACAACAAAAACATACCACATGTCCTCACTTATGAATGGTAGCTAAATGATGAGGACAAGTGGACACACAGAGTGGAACAACACACACTGGGGCCTTGTGGATGGTGGAGGGTGGCAAGAGAGAGAATCCAGAAAAATAACTAATGAGTAATAGGCTTAATATCTGGGTAACAAAATTATCTGTACAACAACTCCCTGTGACACAAGTTTACTTATGTAAATAAACCTCACATGTACCCAGGAACTTAAAAGTTAAATTTAAAAAAATGTAACCTATGTATACAATGGAATATTATTCAGTAATAAAATGAAGTATCAATTTTAAAAAAAATTGCTAAGGGAATAGATCTTAAGTGTTCTCTACACACAAACACACACACGTGCAAATGGTAACTATGCCAGGTAATGGCTAGGTTAATTAATTTGATTGTTGGGATCATCATACAATCTATACTTATATCAAAGCACAAACCATGTATAAAACACTTAAAAATGTACGATTTTCATTTGCTGATTATGCCTGAATTAAAGAGTGAGACCAAAATATAAGGCCTAGTTTTATAACTTGGTAGGTGTCTGGTACTGAAAAACTGCCTCACTTACTCATCTTTAAAATGGGATTAATAATACTTCTATCAGAGAGTTTTTTTTCAGTATCAGTACTAATAAAATTTTAGAGCATTTATCAAAGTGCTTGGCACATAGTTAGAACTTGATAAATGATATTGTGGTCATTATTTTCACTGTTTTTCATATAGCAGAGTGGATTTATATGAGGTTATCCTTGAGACAGAGTTATTACAAAAGTGTAGGAAAATAACTTTTAAAGAATATGATGATAGCATGAAAATAAGAAAGAATGGGGCAAATTTAAAAGAATTTGCAAAGCTAAAATTGTCTAATACAGGCAGGACTGGAAGGAAGGGCCTGGGAAGAAACCCCCGACTTCTCAGATCTCTATTTAGTGTAAGTCTTTGGATATGTTTGCCAGTCTCCATAACATTATTTAGGGAAGATCTCTAAATATTCCAAGATATGGTTGGAAAATCGGATCCTATGTGTAATGAGGGGTGTTAAGGGCTTCTCAACATTGATTGTCCCTGGCACCACACCACCCCTAGTTCTACCAACCTCACAGACACCTTCATAAATAGTCTTTCATTAAACTTTAATTACTCTGTTTGAATATGCCATCATTTTCCATAAAAACATGTATGGATGGGCCAGGCACAGTGGCTCATGCCTATAATCCCAGCACTTTGGGAGGCCAAGGCGGGTGGATCACTTCAGGTCAGGAGTTCAAGACCAGACTGGGTAACATGGTGAAACCCTGTCTCTACTGAAAATAGAAAGAAAAAAAAAAATAACCAAGTGTGGTGACACACGCCTGTAATCCTAGTTGGGAGGCTGAGGTAGGAGAATCGCTTGAACCCAGGAGGTGGAGTTTGCAGTGAGCAGAGATCACAACACTGCACTCCAGCCTGGGCAACAGACGGAGACTCTGTCTCAAAAAAAAAAAAAAAAAAAAAAAAAAGTATGAATGAAGTCATGAACACTGCCCCGAATTAATCAATAAAAGAAAACTTTATTACCTTTCTGGTTCCATTTTTTTTTTTGACTTTTGAATTATTTGTTTGCACCCTTCCCCCAAGATGCTAGGCATAGCAGGTGCATATGATGCAAATGCATGTGTAGCAACTTCATTAAGTGGAAGAGATGACTACTTAAGTAGACAGAGATTACATGGGTAACCTACCTGGGGATTACACATATAACTGGTCACCAAAATTTCTTTGCATTTCTATCATTGGAACCTAATATATTTGGAACCACATTTGTGGTGACTGATCAGGGCTGCCTCCCCAGGGACCTGAAAGCACCCAGTATTATTCAAGGATTCCAGGAGTAGTATTTGTCCTGTGCGGATGTCCCATTAAAATTCACTTAAATTCATGGAAACATGAAGAGCTTCTGCTTCTGGCTGCCAGAAATTAGGTTAGTTATCTAACACACCAAAACCTAAGTCTATTCCTTGTTATTTTCAAAGATACCATGACTGGAGACTTTTACTGCAATACTATTATATACAGTAGAAGACTAGCGGGCCTGAGCCAAAGAAGGGGTACAGGAGTGGCACTGGACATGCCAAGAGACTGGCCCCATGGAGGACTGCCTTGAGGAAACTGATCAGATGGACAAGCAGCCAGGGCAGAGCAGAATTCTCCTGTCTCCTTGGGAACAAAATCATCACACTGTTAATACCAAGCCTGGACCACAAGTTTCCACTTAGCTTCTAAGTGCAATCGCTGTGTACCACGGACAACCACGGCACTAAAGGGGATCTCTGACACATCTAAGAGATTGGTCAAACAAAGATCCCGCACCTATAATGGAAACTGAATGACACATGGTATAAATTACCTAGTGGAAAGAGTAGAGGATACTTGAGTCGTTACCTATAACAGAGGTGTCTGTTACCTATAATCTATGTTATAGGCAACGACTCAAGTATCTATTGGTGATAGGTGCTTGGTATAGACAGATCTGGTTGTAAGTTCCGGTTCTTCCTGTTATAGAGCAGCTGCATGATTTTGAGAAATATATGTGTCTGTCTGTTTATACACACAGACATATATATATATACACACACACACACAAATACATACACGAGTATGTATAAAGAGTAATTAGAATTGCATTAATAAATTATTCAATACTCAATAATTGGCCATTATTATTTTAGCAGCATTCTTTAATATTGCTAAATGAGAGCAAAACGTATACTTTTTAAAATCAGTAACATTTTCCCATTTCACTTGTAATGTTATACAAGCCTAAACTTACATTCCATCAATCTTAAATGTCATTTTTCTCAAACCATACTGCTATGAGAGAGAATTTCTCAAATGCATCTCTTCTAGGAGATGCCTATTGTTTTCTACAGATACAACGTTACATTCCTTTAATTTTCTAAGATTTTGGCCAACAGGAAAACATCTAAAAAGTTCACTACTTAATATATAGGTTTAGATATCTGCTTATCTAGGAAACATTTTAATCATTATCTTGTTTTGTTTCTACCTGGTTCTGGAGAAGACAAGGACTGGATATTTACAATTTAAAAATATACCTTCAGTCCATTCAAATCATATTAGTATAGAACTGAACCAATGGTGCTGGATGATAACACTTTTTGCCATCACTCAGAATATCTGAAGAGGATGGAACAATTTCAATTCATGCTTTGAGAGGCTGAAATATTTCCACATACTTTACTGAGGGCTTAGGATATCACTCAGCCAAGGCCAAATAAAACCATAATTGAATGGATAAACAATCTATAAAATATTTTCTGTATCTATATAGGAGAAGTTAATAGAAAGGGTAAAAGTGAAAGAAAAAGTACAGTTTCATAGCAGTTAAAATAAATGAAGATAAAGACATGCAATAAATCACAGTATTTACACTTCTATCATTGATAATAGGTTTATATTTAAAAGTAAATACATTGAAATTCTCTCCAGATTGACACATACTCTACTGAAACATACCTCCAGAACCTGTAATCAGTCTTGACTTTTACTTCGGTAATACTATAATAAATATATCTTAGTTGTATCTCAATAGTACAAGTTTGGCTAAACTAGAATCCCCTTTATGTTTTTTGTATTACAATGATTATATTGGTGTCAATCAGAACTAGGATCCAAGTTGGTCTTGTATAAAGAAAATTACACCATATTTCCCGTTAGCGTGCAGAAATGAGATAGGGCCTATATTGGGCTCTTTTTCTTGTTGTTGTTTTGTTTTGTTTGTTTTTTTTTTTTTTTTGAGACAGAGCACCCAGGCTGGGCTGGAGTGGAGTGAGGCAATCTCGACTCACTGCAACCTCCACCTCCCAGGCTCAAGCAATTCTTATGCCTCCACCTTCTGAGTAGCTGGAATTACAGACATGTGCCACCATGCCCTGTAACTTTTTGTACTTTCAGTAGAGATGTAATTTTTCCATGTTGGCCAGGCTGGCCTCGAACTCCTGACCTCAGGTGATCCACCTATCTCGGCCTCCCAAAGCGCTGGGATTGCAGGCATGACCCGCCATGCCTAGCCTGGGCATTCTTTTTTAAATAAATATTTTAACTTTGATTTTAGGTTCAGGGGTACATGTGCAGGTTTGTTATATAGGTAAACTCATGACTCGACAGTTTGTTGTACAGATTAATTTGTCATCTGAGTACCCAACAGATTTTATTATTTTTCCTGAACCTTTCCCTCCTCCCACACACTTCCCTCGAGTGGGCCCTAGCGCCTGTTGTTCCCCTCTTTCTGTCCATGTGTTCTCATTATTTCACTTCCACTTATAAGTGAGAACATGTGATATTTGTTTTTCTCTTCCTGCATTAGTTCGCTAAGGATAATGGCCTCCAGTTCCATTCATGTTCCTGCAAAGGACATTATTTTCTTCTTTTTTATGGCTGCATAGTATTCCTTCATTTTAAAACTCTTAATGACACAGCTTTTGACATATATGCCAATAGTTTACTTTGTTGGGGGTCTTTCCACTCTAGTGAGAACAAAAGAAAGCCATTCATGTACGGGTCCACAAATGTGGGACATGTTAGCAACTGGCAGTGTAAACAGTCCACTTTCACATATCATAAAGTTACAGAGGAGCTCTGTGCCATTGGGGGAATAAACTGAGTCTATGCTGTGATGGCCGGGCCCGGTGGCTTATGCCTGTATTTCCAGCACTTTGGGAGGCCGACGGGGGCGGATCACGAGGTCAGGAGATTGAGACCATCCTGGCTAATGCGGTGAAACCCCGTCTCTACTAAAAATACAAAAAAAATTAGCTCGGCGTGGTGGCAGGCGCCTGTAGTCCCAGCTACTCAGGAGGCTGAGGCAGGAGAATGGCGTGAGCCCGGGAGGAGGAGCTTGCAGTGAGCCGAGATCTCGCCACTGCACTCCAGCTGGGCGACAGAGCAAGACTCCGTCCCCCCCCCCAAAAAAAAACAAAACAAACAAAAAAAAAACTTTACTTCCTAAGATGTGAGCGATGGGTGTGATTTGAATAAAGTGGCACTATGTTTTATTTCTCAAGAAATTGAAAATAAAATAGCTTTTCTATCAGTATCTCTGGATTTAAAGGGATATTTTCTCAGTTTTATATCATAATGGCAAATAGGATCCATCAAGTACAACTTTTACTGTTAATAATGGAGAAATAGGAAAGAAATCATGTTTGCAGTTCTACACATACTGCTAATTATTGTAATAAATGCCATACAGAATTTATCTCAAGTATTCTTTGTAGTAAGTCTGTGGGGTAGGAATTATCATCTTTAATTTATAAACATGGAATTTAGTTAACTTGCCCAAATTTTCCCCAAATTTTCAGAGTTTCTCTAATGTCTTTCCTATCATTTAAATTGCATTCCCATAAGCAAACCAGAGCCAAAATTTACTTTCCCTATATGACCCTGTCCCAGAATGACAGAGGGAGAGAAAACAGAAAAATAATCTTTGTGGTTTTATGTGGGATCAGTTAGATTTGGAATAATAGTGGCTGGAATGTGGCAACATATATAATTTAAGTTCAATATATGTGAGTTGCTATTAGTAGCAATATTGTGGAACTTCATCACAGAAGAATTTCATTTACTTGTTTGAGTCTCATAATTGACTCACACAGAATCCCTGAAAACATAGAATCTTTAAATAAATAAAACAAAGAATATTAAAGAGGAGGTAATTAAAGAATATTCATACTCACTAAAGTAAAAATATGGAGGGGTATGTACCCAGACTAAGGTCCTATCTTCTTTGCATAATAGGTGCTTTATGGATGGTTTTGTCATTATATAACAGTGAAAAATCATATGTGGCACACCAGAAAGAAAAAGACAATGTTTGATCCATAAAGACTTCCTTCTCAAACAGAAGAAATTCACTGTCCTTAACAGGTAAGGAAACCAGCTGGGGGGCGATGGCTCACACCTGTAATCTTAGCACTTTGGGAGGCCGAGGGCGGATCACTTGAGGTCAAGAGTTTGAGACCAGCCTGGCCAACATGGTGAAACCCCATCTCTACTAAAAATGCAAAAATTAGCCAGGCATCGTGGGGAGCGCCTGTAGTCCCACCTACTGGGGAAGCTGAGGGAGAAGAATCACTTGAACCTGGGAGGTGGAGGTTGCAGTGACCAGGATTGCCCCACTGCATTCCAGCCTGAGCAACAGGGCAAGACTCCATCTCAAAATGAAAAAAGAATAAGAAAAGCATGGCTTTTCCCCTACCATGCAGTTCACTGTTACCTTTAAAGCAAATACTATGAAGCATCTTGAAAACTGGTCCTTGTTCTTAATGGTTGCTGTTTGCTTAAAAGTCTAAAAACTGTGTATCTTTTTAAAAATTAGCATTTGCTACCTGAGATCAAGCCAGAGAAGGTAACTCCAAGAAGAACACCATTCACAGAGCACCCCCCAAAAATTCTTGGTAATAGTCTCTTGCTTTCTGGAAGGAAAAGTTCCTGCATATGATGCACTAAAGACTGTAGATGAAAAAGCGTGGTAGAAATGTCCGCTTTACCACACACTTTTTGTTTGGAAAATAAATAGAAGCATCAAATTTTCTATTCCAAAGAAAGAGATACAGATATTGTAATGTTCTATAAGAAGTTGGAAATTGCAGACCGGGCACAGTGGCTCATGCATGTAATCCCAGGACTTTGGGAGGCCAAGGCGGGCGGATCATCTGAGATCAGAAGTTTGAGACCAGCCTGGCCAACATGGTGAAACCCTGTCTCAACTAAAAACACAAAAATTAGCTGGGCGTGGTGGCAGGCACCTGTAATCCCAGCTACTCAGGTGGCCGAGGCAGGAGAATCGCTTGAATCCAGGAGGCCGAGGTTGCAGTGAGCCGAGATCGTGCCATCCCACTCCAGTCTGGGGAACAAGAGCGAGATTTCGTCTCAAAAAAAAAAAGTTTGAAATTGCTCAGAGGCTACAAATCAACCTGCACTCCATATATGCAGGAATCTTACTCCCATGGAGTAAAACAAGGAAAAGACTTACAGGCGCCACTACGCTCAGCTGCTTTTTGTATTTTTAGTAGAGACAGGGATTCACCATGTTGGTCAGGCTGGTCTGGAAGTCCTGACCTTAGGTGATCCACCTGCCTTGGCATCCCAAAGTGCTGAGATTACAGGCATGAGCCACTGTGCCCTGCCTGTAAAGAAATATAAAGAAATAATATTACTTTATTTCTAATCACATGAGAAAATATTTGTCTTACTCCATGGAAGGTCCGTATTTCCTGAACCCTGGGCAGATGCCACTTTCCAGATAGGTCTCTTCCCAATCCAGAATGTAAAATCAGAAAATAAAGCCAATTAAAAATGAATGAACACAAACACAGCCACTCATGAACCTATGAAAACATATTCATATGGTCGTGAAGACTAAGTGGCGAAAGGATTGCTTCTGACTTTTTAAACTATAGGAACAAGATAAAAACACACAGATCAGTTCGGTTATAGAAAAGTGAGATACTGGATTCACTTTAACTCTTGTCTTAGGTAGGTAGGGAAAGTGTCACCATGTCACAAATCCAGCCTAGTGGTGTGCATGTGTGTGTATGTGTAAGTGTGGTCTATTGAGGTATAATTTATACACAAATGTAATTCTGACACGTTTAGTATACAGTAGTACATGCTAATGTACTCTTCATAGTTGCACATGCTGATGTACCACCAACTCCATCAAGATAATGAACATTTCAATTGCTGTAGAAAATTTATTCATTCTTTCTCATCCTCACCCCTCCAACCAGGGAAACATCGATCTGATTTCCATCAATATAGATTGCTTTTGCCTGTTCTGGAATTTATATAAATGTAATCATACAGTTTGGACTACTGTGTGCAGTTTCTTTTGATCAAAAGCATAGTTATTTTTCTTAGTTTTCCTGAGTAGTATCAATTCAATGGATATACCACAGTTTGTTTATCCATTCACTTTTAATGGACATTTGGGTTATTATTAGTTTGGACTGTTATACATGTGGCTGTTATTTACATTTACATGCAAGGTTTTTATGAATTCATGCTTTCATGTCTCTTGAGTAAATACCTAGAAGACATAATACTATGCTAAATATATGTTTAACTTTATGAAAACCTGTCAAAAATGTTTCAAAAATGGTCGAACTATTTTACATGCCTTCCACAGCACATGAGATAGCAGTTGGAACATACTGTCTAGAATTGGTGTTCCATATCTACTTTAATTGTGGCCAGTATAGTAAGCATGAAATGGTATCCCATTGGGTTTTAATTTGCACTTCCTAGATGACTGATGTTATTAAACATTCTTTTATGTAGTATTTACCATTTGCATATCTTCTTTAATGAAGTGTTTGTTTAATACATTTGCTCATTTTAAAATTGCTTTATGTTTTTTACTATTATTAGGTTATATTATTTATTTCTATATTCAGGGCTTAAGTACTTTTTCAGATATATGTGCTAAGAACTTTTGTCACCTAGTACTTAGTCTTTTTATTTTTAGATGGCAAATCTTTTTAAATGTAGGAGATTTTACTTTTGGTCAAGTGGAACTTAATTTTTTAATGTTATATAATTTTTGTGTAGCATATTAGAAATATTTGTCCAAACAAAGGTTGAAAATTTTTTCTCCTATGTCTTCTTTTAGGCATGTAAGTTCAGTTGTACATATGGTGTGCAGTAGAAGTCAATTAAAACCAATTTTATATACTTAGAAATATTCAATTTTTTCATATAATTTGTCAAAATTGCTAGTATTTTCCACCAAATTAGTCACCCAACTAAACATCAATTAACTATATATGTGGATGTCTATTTCTGGACTCTATTCTGTTTCAATTATTTACATGTCAGTTCTTATATTGATATTATTCTATATTGATCATTAACAATTTAGAATGTCTTTAAGTCAGATGGTATCAATCCTTGGGCTTTTTATACTATTACAAAGTTATTTTGACTATTTGAAGTCCTTTTTGTTTCCACATGAATTTCACAGTCTACTTTGCGATTACTACAAAAATTCCTGCTGAGATTTCAATTAGTATTGAGCTGAATTTACAGATCGATATTGAGAAAATATACTCAAGTCTTTTAATCTATGAACATTTATATTTATTTAGATTGTATTTATTCCTCTAAGTAATGATTTATGCCTTTTTATTGTACTGGTCATGCACATATGTTGTTAAATTTATCTCTAAGTATTTCACATTTGGATAACATGTGAATGATATTTTGAAAAGTTTGCTTCTAATATAAAGAAATAAAATTCACTCTTGAATGTTTACTTTATGTCCTGTGACCATGCTAAATTCATTTATTTGTTCCAGGATTTAAAAAGAAAATCCCAAGGATTTTCTATTGAAGAATTGTGTTGGAGTTATCAAGAATAGAAGCTGAGAGTTTTATGTCTTTTCAATCTTTAAGCCTTTAACAGTAATAATGGTAATCATCTTTATTTTAGATGATGATGATGATGATGATGATGATGATGATGATGATTACTTTATTGCATGGATATGGTAAGAGTAGATAGTATTACTTTCTTTCTTTATTTTTTTCCTTTTTTTTGAGACCTCCACCTCCTGAGTTCAAGCAATTCTCCTGTCTCAGCCTTCCAAGTAGCTGGGGTTACAGGTGCCACCACACCCAGCTAATTTTGTATTTTTAGTAGAGAAGGGGATTTGCCACGTTGGTCAGGCTGGTCTCGAACTCCTGACCTTAGGTGACCCACCCACCTTGGCCTCCCAAAGTGCTGGGATTACCAGCATGAGGCACTGCACCCTGCTGTATTACTTTATTTCTAATCACATGAGAAATAATTCAGTCATTTACCCTTAAGAATGGTGTTAGGTACAGACTTAGTTTTAATGACCTTGTTCAGGTTTAGAAAGTTTCTTTGTTTATCTAGTTTGCTGATACTTTTGATAGTGTATGCACATTGAATTTTGTCAAGAGGTTATTTTTAATATTATTAAATTGATCAAAAATAACGTTTTTCCTCTATTCTGAGAATAAGGTATATTTTATTGATGACTTTTTGAACACTGGAAAAATTTTGTATTTTTGATGTAAGTTCCACTAAAAGTCATGGTTCATTTTATATATCTAGATATCTACATGTAGATATTTATTTATTGATTTATGGATTTTAATTACTAATTAATTTTTAGATTTTACATATAGCTTCTTAAAGGATAGTGGTTTTAATTTTTCTTTTTTTGTATTGTTATTGTCAGACTTGGTGTGTAAGGGTAATGCTGGCCTCATAAAATAGTTGGGAAGTGTCTATCCCTACTTTCTGGAAAAGTTTGAGTAAATTGATATTTTATTCTTCTTGGTTTAAAACATTCAAATTCATTTATATTTATTTGTTGGTAATTTTGTTAAAAACAACTTTGATTTATATAATGAATTTGGGATATTCAGATCTTTTTATTTCTTCTGCCATCAATTTTGGTAATTTGTTTTTAAGGAATTTCTCCTTCCATCTGCTCTGTAGAATTTATTAGCATAGAGTGGTTATAACATTTCTTAACTATTCTTTGATGTTGTAGAATAAGTACTGATATTTTTACTTTCACTCTAGCTATTCGTAAGCTGTTCTCTGTTTTTCTTTCTGTATGTTAATTACTTTTATATATCTTTTTAAAAATCTAGCTTTTGACATTCCTTTTTTTTATAATCTGTGCTTTCTATAATATTGGTTTTTGCTATTTATTACTTCCATTGTTCTACTTCAGAAATTGCTGTAGATTCTTTTGATTTCAAAGTTAAGGTGAAAGTATAGGTTATTGCTTTGAAGCATTTGTCTTTTCTAACACAGACATTTTAAAGCTGTAACTACTATGTCTACTACTTTGAGATTGTGATATGCTTGTTTTTTTCATTTTTGTTTAGTTTAAAATATTCCACATTTCCACTGAAATTCTCTGTTTGACTCATGGATCATCATCACTGAAATTTTCTGTTTGACTCATGGATCATTTAAAAACTTTGATTTGCAAGTGTCTGAAGATTTTATAAATATTTTTATGTTATTGATTATTAATTTAATTTTCCAGAAAGTATTTTCTAAGTTTCAAACTTAAAATTTATGGAGATTTATTTTATGGTCTGGCATAGGGTCTCTACTGAAGAGCATTCAATGGGCTCTTGAAAAGCATGTGGATTTTATGGAATTTGATTGGGATGTTCTATACATGACAATTAGATCTAGCAGGTTGATAATGTTGTTTAGTTCTTTTATATACTTCTTAATTTTTTTGTCAAGTAGTTGCATTAATTGTTGAAACAAGGATGTTAAAATATCTGGCTATCCTTGATGATTTATCTATTTATTCCTTTAGTTCTGAGAGTTCAGAGAATGAATTTTAATTACCTTTTATCTGGTGAAGAGCTATTTAGAAACGTCTTCCTGGCGCATTGCTTCCTGTATCACTGTGTAATTTTTATCTTTTTCTCCCTTAATACTTTTTGCATTAAGTCTACTTTGGCTTTGACTAATGTAGCCATGCCAGGTTATTTTTTTGCTTACTATATTTGCATGATATGTTTTTTCACCCTTTTACTTGAAATTCATCTGTTATTTAAGGATAAAATGCATCTCTTGTAGACAGAAAGAGTTGGATCTTGGCTTTTTTTTCAGTGCGACAATCTTTGCTTTTATTTAAAGCATTTAGTACACTTACTTTATTAATGAAATCATTGATATGTCTGGTTTTAACACAACCAAATATTTTCAAATTGTCCCTTCTTTGTTGTTCTTCTGTTGCTTCCTTAATGAATTGCTTGGATTCATAAAAAATGTTTTAGTGACCATTTTATTTCCTCTATTGATTTCTTAGCTAGGCCTAGCAATAATGCAGTTTTAACTCTTTAGACTCTATTGTACCTTCTGATGCTTTAGACTTTATCTTGATACTTCCCACATCACAAATGTAATAACCTTATGAGTATAATTTAACTTACCCATTCAATACTGCCTTCTCCTCTATGCAATAGTGCTTATCATTATAAACCCTAACTGACATTGTTATGCTTTTTGCTTTAAGTGAACAATTTTCTTTTAACTAAATTATGAGAAGGGAAAACAATATAGTATTTTAGGTTTACCCGCTTTTGTTACAATGATCAGATTTAATAAAAAAACAAACAAACAAACAAAAACAGGCCAGTGCAGTGGCTCATGCCTATAATCCCAGCACTTTGGGAGGCTGAGGCGGGCAGATCACCCTGAGGTCAGGAGTTCGAGACCAGCATGGCCAACATGGCAAAACACTGTCTCTACTAAAAATACAAAAATTAGCTGGGCATGGTGGTGCACACCTGTAATCCCAGCTACTCGGGAGGCTGAGGCAGGAGAATTGCTTGACCTTGGGAGGCAGAGGTTGCAGTTTGCCGAGATTGTGCCACTGTACTCCAGCCTGGGCTATAGAGCAAGGCTCTATCTCAAAAACAAAAAACAAATGGATAACATTTTCAAAAAACTTTATAATATAAATCTTAGTATAATGTTGAATATTTAACTGGCATGGGCATACAGTGGCCTAAGTTTAGTGCCTGGTATTTCATAATAGAGAAATATTTAAAAGAAATTTCATTATACTCCTTCTCCCAAATAATTAACAGTACACAATTTTAATTTGTGTGAATTCTGAGTAAAAAGAGGACTTTCAAGGATGATGAAAATATAAAATGTTAATAATTTAAAAATACAGAAATAAAAATATTGAAAAATAAGGTTTTCAAGGTGATCAATGAAATGAAAGCATGAAACTGATTTCATGTCCCTAATAATATTTTTACAATCAAAACTAAACTGAAGAAGATGAGGAGAAGAAAACAAAATGTGACAATGTTAAATAGGGGATGATTTTAAATACTGCAATAATGATAATACACATATAACAACTTTGGATATGCTACTTTGTGCATTAAGAAATTCATATGGTTCATTCCACTTCATCCTTTCAACAACCTTGAAAGATAGGTGAGTTTATCAACATTATTTAAATAACAAAGTTTGGAAAAGATAAGTAATTCATCCAAGGTGGAATTAACAGAGGTTGAATAACAACACATGTCTGATTTCAAAGCCTGCTTGGTTAAGGCTAAATTGCACTGTCCCCTCATATAGTAAATAACTCAATTTGCAAAGAAAAATGACAAATATAAAATCAAATATTAATTTTGAAAATAAAATAAATTAATGTTGACTACTATATATTATAATAAAATATATAGATAAACATTATTAATAATAAAAACAAAATGTTTATTTTAAAACTTACAAAGAGGTAGACAAATGGCAAGCAAAGAGAAGATATAGCAAAACATACAAAATGAATTGTAAGAAGTAAGATACTCACTAGCTGACTAGAGGAATCTGGTATCTACCTCCTCCATAAAGAAAAACCAAAATGTGAGTAGACAATCACACTTTGAATAGATCATTTAAGAGAGAACAATGACAGGAACAGAAAAGTGACAGGATATACCTAAAGGAAAGGAGAGGAAAAGGAGGCAGCCTGCTCATATGGGATCAGCTGGGAGCCCAGAGATGCTTCCCCATGGGAGGAAGTTGTAAGAGACCCCCAATGTTCCACATTCCCACTGTGGACTCCTGCAGTCCTAGTCACAGAAGAGCTCCTAGACTCTCATAGGCACAAGCGCTGAGACTAACATAGGAAACCGCCTGAAGGCTATGCAAAGGTATTGCCCCAGAGAGGGAGGTCACACTGGGTCCCACATACCCTCCCAAGTCCTGAGAAGCTACAGCAAGGTGCCATATTAACAGCCCAGCTCCCACCAGACTGCATCCTGTCCAGGAGCTCAAAAGCCCCTTATCTCCACAATCTTGCAGCACATTGACATTCCCCATTAGCAGCCACAACTGTGGCTGGCTCTTGTCACCAGGGCTGAAGCATGAACCATTGACAACAATCCTGCTGTCTCCACCAGTGAAGGTATCATGCATTCTCACATGCCCCAAAGACAAACTTCCCTGCTTGCAGCTGCCATGGTGTTGCTTGCTGCTGTCAAGGCCAAAGCTCATGTGAAGTGTATGTTACTCCAATGATCTGTATATAGCTGCTTAACCTTAAAAACAAACAAACAAACAAACAAACAAAAACTGTCCTCTCCATTATCAGGGCTGTAGCACAGCTGCTGCCAAGTATTCTACAAGGGGCTTGGGGAATATCCCGGCACTAACTACCACAGCCAGTGCCTGCATGCACTATGCAGAGGCCTGAGGACAGGTCTGCCTGGCCTCACTCTGTCTCACCAACACCTGAGCATGCTGTCCAGAGGCCTGGGGCTCACTCAGCCCAGTTAGTGATGCCAACACTGTTGGCATCTGAGCACTCCTCTCAGGGGCCTGAGGTTGGGGCCACTCAGCCTGCAACTACTGTAACAGCTGTTACCCACCTGCATGTGCCACCTGCAGGCCTGGGGACTGGCCCACTCAGTTTGTCACGGCTAATACCAGCACCAGTGTGGGTCACTTGGGAGCCAGAGGGTTGTCCAGTTGTACAGCCAGAGGTTGTACACTGCTAATGCCATTGCCTGTGTAGCACTCAGAGGCTTGAGAACCCGCCCACCTGCCCGGAACACTTGTGCCACTACTGGCATATGAGTAAGACTCTTAGAGGTCCCCAAATTGTTCCATCTGGATGTACCAACAGCAGTGTCAGTGTATGCAACCCTGGGGTCCAAGGACAAGCATGCTTGGTGTGCCACTGCTACCACTTGGACCTAAGGATAGGTCCTCCTGCATCCTTATCCTCAGAAAAACTTCATAACAGTCTTCACTAGCACTGGTGGAAACTGCAGACACTACTGATGCTATTTACAGCCAAAGAAATCAAACAGAGAAGACTACACTAATGTATGCACCTAGAATCAAACCCAGAGTGCCTTACACAACCAACACCATACGCATATCTTCAAAAAAGTCTTCCCCAGTGAAAGCAAATTCCAAAAAATTGAAGAAAAGATGCTTACACCCAATGCACTGATAATGTAAAGGCACACACACACAAAAACATGAAATAGCAATGAAATATTATGTCCCCAAAGTAATGCAATAATTCTCCAGGAAAAGATCCTAATTAAAAAGAAATTTGTAAAATCCCAGAAAAAAATAAAAATAATCATATTAAAGAAGCTCAGTGAGATACAAGAGAATACAGAAAAACAATGCAAGCAAATCAGAAAAACAATTCAGGATTTGAATGAGAGATTTACCAAAGAGACAGATATCATAAAATACCAAACAGAAATTCTGGAACTGAAGAATTCTTTAAATGAAATACAAAATACATTCAAAATTTCAATGATGTAGTAGATCAAACAGAAGACAAAAATCTCAGAACTCCAAGACAGGTCTTTTTAAGTAATGCAGTCAAATGCAAATAATGTTTAAAATAATAAAAAAGAATAAACAAAGCCTACGTGACACATGACACACCATAAAGCGATCAAACATTCAAAATTTTGGTGCCCCTTTCAGAAGATGAGCAGCAAGAGAAAGGCATCCAGTCAGTTATAAGATAACTTACATCAGAGAAACAAGTGGATTTTTCAACAGAAACCCTATAGGCCAGGAGAGAATTAAATGATATATTCAAAGTGCTGAAAGAGAACAGGAAACAGCTATAAGAACCCTACACCCAGCAAATACATTCTTCATACATGAAGAGGAAATAAAGTCTTTCTCAGAAAAGCAGAAGCCAAGGGAATTTATTACTACTAGACTAGCCCTACAAGAAATGTTTAAGAGAGTCTGAAATCTGAAAATGAAAGGAGAACATCTACTGTAATGAATACACACAAAAGTATAAAATCCAATGGTAGCACAAACACACAATAAGAAAGACAAATAACTCAACTGTTACCATTACAAAAAACTACCAAACACAATACAAGCAATAACAGAAAGACAGAAACAAAGGATATAGCAAACCACCAAAAACCAATTAATAAAATAACAGAAATAAGCCCTCATATATCAATAATGGCCTTAAATGGAAGTGAGTTAAATTTTCCATTAATAAGATACAGATTGGTTGGATATATAAAAAATACTGGACCCAACTATGTGCTGCCTACAAGAAATAGAACTCCCATGTAAAGACACATAAAGACTGAAAGTAAAGGGATGGAAAAAGATACTCCATGCACAACAAATAATGAAGTAAGCAGGAGTATCTATACTTACATCAGATAAAATAGACTTTAAGTCAAAAACAGTAAAAAACTATACAGAAGGTCATTATATAATGATAAAGGGGTTAATGCAGGACGGTAAGATAGCAATCTGAACATCTATGCACCCAACACTACAGCGCCCAGATATATAAAACAAATAATATCATATGTAAATGGAGAAATAGACTGCAATACAATAATCATTAGATTCTTCAACATTCTACTCTGTGTTAGACATATCATCTAGATATAAGATTAATAAAGAAATATTGGATTTAAGCTGCAGATTAGACAAATTAACATAACAGACATTTACAGAACATTTCATCTGATAGCTACAGAAAACACGTTCTTCTCATCAGCAAATAGAACACTCACCAGGATAAACCGTATGTTATGAAACAAAACAAGTTCCTCAAAATTTCAAAATACTGAAATCATATCATGTATATTTTCAGACCACAGTGGAATAAAACAAGAAATTAATAACAAAAGGAGCTTTGAAAACTGTACAAATATATAAAAATTGAACAACATGTTTTTAAATGACCATAGGGTCAAGGAAGAAATTGAGGAGAAAATCTACAAATGTTTTGAAACAAGTAAAAGCTGTTTCATAACATAACATACAAAATCCTATGGAATACAGCAAAAGCAGTGCTAGGAAGAAAATTTATAGCAACAAATGCCTACATAAAATAGTAGAAAGATTTTAAATACAAAATCAAATGATATACCTGAAAGAACAGAAAAGCAGTAAAAAATCTAATCTGAAATTAATCGAAGGAAAGAAATAATAAATATGAGGCCAGAACTAAACTAAATACAGACTAAAAGATGACACAAAGAATCAATAAAAGAAAAAGTTGGTTTTTTGAAAAGATAAACAAAATTGATAAAGCACTAGACAGACAAATCAAACAAAGAAATAAAATCCAAATAAAATCAAAAAGGAAAAAGGAAACATTACAACTGATACCACAGAAACACAGAAGATCATCAAGGCTACTATGAACAACTATAACACAAAGAATCTGGAAAATATAGAGAAAGTGGATGAATTCCAGACACATACATTCTACACAGATTGAATCAGGAAAAATATAAAACTTGAATAGATCAATACCAAGTAATTAGGTTGACTCAATAATAAAATGTCTTACAACAAAGAAAAGTCCAGGACTGGGGGCAACTTCCCTGATGAATTCTACCAAATTTACAAAGAACTAACACCAATCTTCTCAAACTATTCCAAAAAATTGAAGAGGAGGAATTTCTCCGTAACTCGTTCTGTGAGGCCAGCAATACCCTGATACCAAAATCAGACAAAGACACACACAACAAAAAAAGAAAACTAAAGACCAATATCCTTAATGAACATAGACACAAAAATCCTCAATGGAATATTAGCAAGCCAAATTTAATAGCTCATCAAAAAGATAATACACCATGATCATGTGCAATTCCAGGGATGGATCAGAGAATGCAAATTAATAAATGTGATCTATCACATTAACAGAATGAAAAAAAAAAACCATATGATCATCTCAATAGATACAGAAAAGCAAGTGATAAAATTCAGTGTTTCTATATAACAGAAATTCTCAATAAACTATACAGAGAAGGAACATACCTCAACATAATAAAGGCTAATATACTGAATGGGAAAAGCTGAAACTGTTTCCCCTAAGTACTGGCACAAGACAAAGATGCTTCCTTTCAGCAGTACTATTCAACGTAATACTGGAAGTCATAGCCAGAACAATCAGGCAAGAGAAAAAAATAAAACGCATTCAAACTAGAAAAGAGAAAGTCAAATTATCCCTCTTTCCTAATGATACAATCCTACATATAGAAAAACCTAAAGACACTACTAAAGCATTCTTAGATCCGATCAATAAATTCAGTAAAGTTACAGGATACAAAATCAACATACAAAAATCAGTAGTGTTTCTATAATCCAATAATAAATTAGCTGAGAAAGTAATCCAGAAAGAAACCCCATTTGCAATAGCTATAAACAAATACTTAGGTATAAACTTAACCAAAGTGATGAAAGAGTTCTACAAGGAAATGGACAAAAGACTGATGGAAGAAACTGTGAAGAACATGAAAAATGGAAATACTTCTCATGCTCATTAATATCTTTAAAATGGCCATACTACCCAAAGCAATCTATAGATTCAATGCAATTTTTATCAAAATACCAATGCAGTTTTTCATAGAAATAGAAAAAATAAATCCAAAAATTTACATATAGTTATCCAGTTTTCCTGGCACCAAAAAAGCCCTAATAGGCAAAGCAATCTCAAGCAAAAAGAACAAAGCTGGAGGCATCACACTCCCTGTCTTTGAAAGATATCACAAGGCTATAGTAACCGAACAGTATAGTAGTGCTGTAAAAACAGAAACCTAGACCAGTGAAAGAGAATAGACAACCCAGAAATAAATTGATGTGTTTATAGCCAATTGACTTTTGATAAAAGTGTCAAGAACCTACACTAGGGAAAGGACACACTCTTCAATAAACGGTGCTGGGAAAACTGGATAACTATATGCAGAAGAATGAAACTGGACCCCTATTGTTCATTATATACAGAAATCAGGTGAAGATGGATTAAAGACTTAAAAGTAAGAACTAAAACTATAAAACAAGAAGAAGACACAGGGAAACACTTCAGGACATTAGTCTACGTAGAGATTTAATGGCTAATGCCTCACAAGCATAAGCAACAGAAACAAAAATAGACATATAGAAGTATATTAAACTAAAATATTCTGCACAGTGATGAAAAAAATTAATGGAATGAAGAATCAACCTGTTGAATGGGACAAAATATTTGCAAACTGTTCACCTTGTAAAAGACTAATATCCAGAATATACAAGAAACTCAACTGTAAACAAAATAAAACCCTAAATAATCCCATTAAAAAGTGGGCAAAGGGCATGAATAAATGTTTTGCAAAAGAAAACATACAGATTACCAACAAGCATATGAAAAAATGCTCAACATTATTAATCATCAGAGAAATACAAATTAAAACCACAGTGAAATATCATTTTACACCAGTCATAATGGTAATTATTAAAAAGACAAGAAATATTAGATGTTGGCAAGCATGTGGAGAAAAGGTAAGTCTTATACACTTTTGGTAAGGATGTAAATTAATAAAATCTCTGTGGAAAACAGTAAGGAGATTTCTCAAAGAGCTACAAATAGAACTATCATTTGATCCAGCAATCTATGTTGGGTACCTACTCAAGGAAAAGATATATCATGTTAGCAAAATGCTACCTGCACTCATGTTTATCACAACACTACTTACAACAACAAAGATAGAATCAACCAAGTGACCGTCCATAGAAAAATGGATTAAAAAACTGTGAGATGTATACGCAATTAAGTACTAATCCGGCATGAAAAATGAAATCAAGTCATTTGTAGCAACATAAAGAGAACTGGAAGCAATGATCTTAAGTATAACAACTTTGGCACAAAAGGACAAATACCACCTGTACACATAGATGTGAGAGCTAATATTGTATACACATAGATGTAGAATTTGGAATGATAGACAATGAAAACTCAGAAGGGTGGGTAGGAGGGGGACAGATGATGAGAAATCACTTAATGGGTACAATGTACATTATTCTGGTGATGGATAGCCTAAAAGCTCTGACTTCATCACTATGAAATCTATGTATGTAAAAAAAAACTATACTTGTAGCCCATAAATTTATATAATTTTAAACAAATGAATAAAATACATGAACAGTCTTTTCTCAAAAGAAGATATACAAATGACAAAAATGTTCAACATCACTAATCATTAGGGAAATACAAATCAAAACCACAATTAAATATTATCTTACCCTAGTTAGAATGGCTATAATTAAAAAGGCAAAAATAAGCAGGTGCTGGTGAGTGTAGGATAAATAAGAATTATTATACATTGTTGGTGATAATGTAAATTAGTTCAGTCACTGTGAAAAAGAGTGTGATTTCTAAAAAAAAAAAAAAAAAAAAAAAAAAATCTAAAAATAGATTTACCATAGATCCAGCAGTCCCACTATTGGGTTTTCATCTAAAGGAAAATAAATTGATGTATCAAAGAAACATCCACACTCCCATGTGTACTGCGGCACTATTCACAATAGGAAAGATATGGAAAAAACCTAAAAGTCCATCAATGGGCAAATGAATAAAGAAAATGTGACACACACACACACCGAATACTATTCAACCACAAAAAGAATGAAATCATGCCATTTGCAGCAACATGAAGGAATCTAGAGTTAAGTGAAATAAGGCAGGAACAGAAGGGCGAATATTGCATATTTTCACTCATACGTGGGAGCTAACAAAGTTGATCTCATGGAGGTAGAGAGTAGAATGGTTAATATCAGATCCTGGAAAGGGTATTTATTTGTATGGAGTGATTAAAGGGAGGTTGGTTGATGGGTACAAACATACAGTTAGATGGAAGGAATAAGTTATAATGCTTGATAGCAGAGTAGGGTGACATAGTTAAAAACAATGTATTGTATATTCAAAATAGGTAGAAGAGAGGACTTGAAATGTTCTCAATACATAAAACTGATAAATACTAGAGGTGATGGACACCTCAAATACCCTGACTGGATCATTATACAGACTCTATGGATGTAATGAAATATCATATGTTCACCAAAAATATGTACAAACATTATATACCAATAAGAAATAAGAAATCCAATCATAAAAAATAAAGAAAGAATGAAAAATAAAATAATAGTGGTATATTCATTGTAATCTTTGTTTAAGTTACTTTAAATGAGTCATGTAAAGTTAATGTAAAAATCTTCTCAAGTTCTGAGAGCCATATTTCAGATCAATTGGGCCTTTGAGAGTTATTTAATATAGTAAAGATCTGAATCTATTATTTGTAATTTTATAACAAGATGTTAGAGTGCTAAAGAGTTTAAATAAGAATAAAAATGAAACAGCAAAAAATTGTATATTGTAAGGAAATAACTATTTCTAAACTAAAGAAAGATATATTGCAACGTGCATTGTTTATATTTATGGTAGGAAAAATATTGTGGTTCATTCTGAATGGAAGAAAATTCTCAAACATATCATATTTTTTTATTATTGAGAAATGATTCATGTCCTGTCTCCAAAATAATGAGACTTTAGCTTAAAGTTTTAACATAATCTAATATAGAATAATTGAGAATAAAATTATAATGAAGGCAATCTTAAAGTATCTGAGGTTATATCATCAGTCCTCTGATATAAATGTATTGTTTGTTTATGTTTTCCCCTTGACAGAAATAAAAATAATATAAGTTTATTGAAATCATTTCCTGACTAAGAAAATTGTTAGAATATAGTTGTACTTTTTGTACTCTACAAGTAAATGAAAATTAAGATTTCTTTTATACTTTAAATGTATTATAAGAAGTTACACACTGGTCTGATAAGCAAAATTATGCCTTTAAATTTAATGATCAATTCAAAATCTATAAAATCTAGACTGATAATTTTATAAATTATGATTTATGATATAATTTTAAGATAATCAAAAATTCAAATATATATATAATTCATATTCAACTTTAATCCAAAACACTAAGTTATTTAATATTATTACAACAGATTTGACACTTTGTGTGCAAGATTACCTATAAATTTAAACTCTAATAACACAAAGTAAAGGTAACTAATACAGGAAAATTTTGTGATTCGTATATATTTTCTCCTGTCCCCACTGGCAGAAGTCTTTTGCAGACTACAGTTTGTTCATATTTATCTTCTTGATAAAATGTCGGAAACCTACATAACATTTTCTGACATATTTACAAATAATATACCACCATCCCTTTGTCTTAGAAATAGTCATTAATACAGATTTCCTCTCTTTGTTGCTTGTTGTGATCAACACATTTCAGAATGTTGATGAGTGATTATCTTCATGGCACAAATATTTTTCCAGGGTTTACTAGGCATGGTAAATAATCTGATTACATATCTTAATTAGTCCATGGGAGGTGTTTTAAATAGGAAGGTGACAGTGGAGGTGGTGATAAGCCATGATTTAGCATGTCCTATTGAGACAAAATTGGTTTGCAGCAGCTTAGCTGCAAGATTCTTTCTCAAATTTTTGAGATTGTCACATACCCATGTCCTTTGCATTGTTCCTTGGTCCTAGACTTCCTCTTTACCATAAACCAGTTGTTTTACAAAGCGGGTGCCATATGACTGGCTGAGCTCAAGTGTGTACATCTGAATACATACATTTTGATAAATGGAAAACAGCACTTTCTGATTATGGTGGATTAAAGTAATCTTTGCGTAAGAACAAGTCTTCAGCTACTGAGTCTTTTTCCATTTCTCACCTATTCCTTTCATGGTCCTCTGAGTAAATACATGGTTTTCCACTCATATTATAATTTTGAATTATTAATATTTATACTTATAAAAATCTAGTGTATTTCATTTGTTCTGATGAACTTTTTGCAATGTTGTGATGAATGTATTTTACATAAATTGTAAGTTCTTGGACATATATATATAGACAATGACCCAATGTAGAATAAACCACATGTAAATATATGTATTTGTTTAATATCCACTATAAGTCCAGGTGATAAAGATTTATTCAAAGTGGTAGGAAGCTAAACAATGCATATGATGATCATAGCAGTTTACATTATTTGAGCTTATTTTGTGCTGGACTTGGCGTTAAGCACATAGAAAATAAGTATTACTGACTTATTTTCACAATAACTTTTTAAAAATTTTATGTAATTTATTTCAGTAGAAATGTTTCAGAAAACCGTACTTAAATTCACTTTAAGTTAGCTTATGCAGACACACTGAAGATCGCACACTCACATTTGCATATTAAAAAGAAACAAAAACTGAGAGAGGAACCAAGCTGTACTTCACTCAAGGAGGTTATAGTGCAATTGAGTGCTTCATCATTAGAGTATCTCAAGTTAATTGGGATGAAGAATAAAAATGCCTTGTGTTTTCATATATATTATTATCACTGGGTATCTGTCCCTACAGATGTTTGATCTCCTTTAGATTATGTTGTGAACCAGTTCCCCATTCCCTCCCCACACACATGTCCTTCAGTAAGATGTGAAACAATGAATTTGTCAGTAATCAAGGTACAGAGATTCTTAAGAGTCTGCTGACTTATTATCAGCTGTTTTACCATAGCTATTAAGTCAGTACTGGAGTCCAATAATCATTAATTGCAATAACCTTTTAAGGTATCTACAATTTTTAACCATCTTTGTACAAATGAGGAAACAAAGCTAGATCATGGCTAAGTAGATGTTGTTCCAAGGTGCTAAATTTCGGAGCCTGCATTGCTTTCTGGTCTGTGTGATTCCGTGGCCTGTTGTTACAATCCACCTGCAATACCCCTCCTATCAAGTATTTTCCTACCCAGTAAAATGGATGAGACATGAGAAAACGGGGAAAAAAAATCTGTCTTGCACAATTCACCTGGACTGCCTACTCTTGTGCATCTTGGCTATCTGCAAAACCAAATTGAAGATGTTTCTGTACCACATCCCCAACTTCAGTAAAGGAAATCTGACCTCCCAGGGTTCTGCTCTGTCTACTGTCTCTTTCTGTCTTTTCCTGCTTCACCAATCCCTATTTGATACTATATCTTCTTGTTATTCACCTCCATGCTTCACCCTCAAATGACTGACCAGATAATTTGGACACTCTGATCCATAGTCTCACACTCTCCGGTAAAAGAACCTTGCAGCATTTCTCAAATGGGTGCCTTTACTGAGCAGGCAGGTCCTGCATTTTGTCCTCTACACAACGTTAATAATATGTAAGACTGATGGTTGCATTCAGAGAATATAAAAATAGCACCAGTTTCCATTCCATTAATTTTAGATTTTTTTAAAGTATCCAAAATCCTTATTCTGAAACATTTAAAGTATAACTACCTCCATTGAACAAATCCAGCTAGGCTTGGTAGGTGAATAAATGAAAGGTTTGTTACATGTCTTACACTAACAAGAAAATCTGTCACTGCTATAATCACTGTTAGAATCTATTGAGCAAATGACCTGTTTAAATAAAGCTTCAGGTTCCCCAAAGTGAAGTGTTCCCACAGGAGAGCAGTCTTCAAATTCCCTTAAGTGACATCTCTGTAGATCTGCCAAAGTGTGAGGGTAACAAGTGATTTAATTACTGTATAGACTCTCCTTCCCTAAGGTCTCTTTGTGGAATTGTATTCAACAATTGTCTGTAAATTTATTCCTGAAACGTGTCATCACTACACATCTTTTTATTATTTTCCCCATAAGCCAAGAGATGGATTCTTTTCCAAATGCATTTATTTGGGTAAGATTTTGGCAGCTTTTATTATTATTATTATTAACTTTGATGCTACTTCTCCTTGAAATAAAGCCAAAGTTGTCAATCATTTTTAGAGGTAAACTTACCTGCTTGTGAGAAAGTGTGATTAATCTTCCTAATTACATACGAATCTGTTTTCTATAGTACTTTCTGATACTGCAGACGACTCTTCTGCCTCACCTACTAACCCTCTCTCTCTCTCTCTCTCTCTCTCTCTCCCTCTCTCTGTTTCTTCATTCAACATATATATTGACTGTATTCTTGTTCAACATATTTATTGGGTGTACACTCTGTTGCAAAAACTGGAGAGAGTATTAAGTATGCTAATAAGTTCATGTAAAAGGAAGATTCTTAGTATTTTACAGATATTAACGTATTTAACTTATTTAAAAACTATGTGACATCTGTACTATTATTATTTCCATTTTAAATATCAGAAGATTGGAACAATGAGAGATTAACCAAATTGTTTAAATTCACATGGCTGACAGAAAAGAGTGTGAAGATTTGAACCCATAATATTTGCCTGCAGAGATTGTACTTACAAATGTTACACTATTAAGCAAGTGTATACTAATATCCAAGGAGAAATAAATAAAACCAATGTGAGTTAAATTGAGAGTTATCTTACATTACTTTCATGACTAAGATTATCATTTAAAATAGAGGAAAGTAAGTTAAATTTCAACTTCAGATAAACAGTAAATTATTTTAAGGTAAATGTGTCCCAAATATTCCAAGGGACATATTTATACTAAAAAGATTTCTATTTCTTGCCTTAAATTCAAATTTAACTGCATGGTCTGGGTGGATTTTTTTTTCCTTTTGGCTTATTCTAACACTCTACTCACGGCAGTTGTTAGGGTTAATTAGTATTTGTAATTACATATATTTTCATATTATTTACTATGTAATACATATAAAATACACTTACAGTATAATAAATACTATTAAAAGATACATATATAATATATACTATTTACATACTTATATAATATATTCTATTGTTGTATTATTTACACATTGTTACCTTTACATACTTATAAAATGTACCATTTACATACTTATATAATGTAATCTACAGTTGTATTATTTACATATCATTACCTTTTCATACTTATACAATGTACTATTTAAATACTTATATAATGATTCTACTGTTGTATTATCTACATAATATTACATTTACTTATATAATGTACTATTTACATACTTATATAATGTATTATTATACAATTTTACAATTTACATACTATTACATTTGCATAATTATATAATGTACTATCTACATATTTACATAATACATTATTATACTATTGTGCTATTTACATACTATTGCATTTACATACTTATATAATGTACTATTTACATACTTATATAATGTATATGTTATTATATAATTTCATATGATTTATATTAACATACAATCCATATACAAAGAGTGCTACTCAAAGCACCCATAGCCAAGTACCTAGTAAGTTGTAGGGTAAATTTCTTACTTCTGGCTTTAACATACTATGTCATGTGATCTCCTATTTAATTGAAACTTCAGTGTATTTGTGGCTGAACAGAAAGAAAAAAATGAATGGAAGCCAAAAGCTACAATAATGTTTTTGTAAAATATAATATTAAAAATTCTTCTATTGTGATATATTCAGCTTAAGGGAGACATAATTTAGTGATTCAAACTATAGACAATGCAGCATCACTTTATAGACAAAAGGCAATGACATTATACTGTAGGTTAGCTGTGGAAGTCATCATTTCCATTTACCAAAACATCTCCAAAATGCTCTATTGAAAGACTTTAACAATCTCATTCTCCAGGAATTTGAAGATTTCTCCTCATAAGTAAACGAGAGAGAATAATTTATGATTACTGAAGCTTATTCTTCAAAACGTCAATAAAAACAGCATACATTCTGTGGAGGTTGAGATGCTTAGCAACAGGAAGTAAATAACCACACAGTTAGAGGTCCCTCCCTCCTTCCCAAGAAGGGAAGCTTTTAAAACCAAGCTCCATGAGAGGAACCATGTTTTATGCTGTAGCCTGTTTCACAAGCTCTATGTGGTCTCATCCCTGACAATCTCCTAAATTATTCAAACATCTCCATTTTTCAAGAAAATCTTGGCAGTCTCTTTCTTTAAACATGCACAAGAAAGGATTCCATCTTCAGGGACACACCCCTGAGCAAAGCCATGCACTCTTCAACATGTGCTATTTGGAAAAAAAAAATATCTGGCACATAGGAGGGTCTTTAAGTCATCTTTGTAAGGGCAAGGGCCTACGTTTACTTCGTTTGGCTATTACTTTTATTATAAACACTGCCACTACAATTTATAAATGAGTGAAGGGATGAACAAGTAAGATAATAATTAAAGTGAATAAACATGTTAATCATTACCTACACATACATATGTATATAATGGTCAAATATATATATGTACAATAATATATAGACATCATTTAGACACACACACACACACACACACACACACATATCATTCAGGTACTACTGAAATAGCCTCTTTGCCATAATTGTTTAATCTCACAGCGTGTGATAAGAGTAAGCACTTAGATTCCTAGTCTGTATCCCTATTTCTCAGAAATTTCCCTGCACAACTTAGAAAAATAGATTGAGGAGTGGGGAGAATGTTTTCTGCCTCACAGAACTAGCACTAACCTGTTCACCCACTACAGACATGCTTCTAACCATGCCCAAATGAACAAAAGTAGTTACACTGACTGAGATGAGTTCTTGCCTGTTTCTTGATGGAGAAACAGAGGCACAGTCAAACCAAAACAAAGAATAAACATCCGAAGTTTTCCCATGCTTTCAACTACTGAAATAATTATTTAGGTGTATTGGTTCACTTTGCATTGCTATAAGGGAATACCTGAGGCTGGGTAATTTATAAAGAAAAGAGGTTTATTTGGCTTGCTGTTCTGCAGGCTATACAAGCATGGCACCAGTATCTGCTCGGCTTCTAGTGAGGCCTCATGAAGCTTTTCCTTACGGCAGAAGGCAAAGGGGGAGCTGGTGTGTCACATGGCTGGAGAGGGAGCAAGAGAGAGAGAGAATGGGCAGGTCCCAGGGTCTTTTTCACAACCAGATCTTGAAGTAACTCATTACCACTGGGAAGGCACCCAGCCATTCATGAGGGAGCCTTTCCCATGACCCAAACACCTCCCACCAGGCTCCACCTCCCATACTGGGGATCACATGAGATATGGAGCAGGCAAACATTCAAAAACTCTGTCACTAGGCTTAGGAGTTTGCTTTTGTTCTGTTCTGACACATAATGATGACAGAATTGCACTCAAGCAGATGGCTAGATTCTGAATATATCAAAGGAACAACTTTCCTGATAAAAAGACCTGGGAGAAATTAATCCCATCTTAGGTCATCAAGAAAAGAGCACTGGATGGATGGCCCAACCTCACGACAAAGCATTAAAAATCAGCTGTGCATTAGGTAAGTTACTGAATTTCATTGGGCCTAGTCACTACTCTATAGAAAGATAGAGATAATAGCAATTATTCATTTTACTTCCAGCTGTAACTTTAAATTTCAGTGCTGTGAGATTTTCTGCATTAGAAAAAACGTGGGCTGCTTCTAACACCAAGATTAAATCGCAGTTGTTGCCAACTTTGAAATCTCAATTGTTGCCAACTTTAATCTTGCTTAAGCAAACATACATAAACTATACTTACCTCTGGATGGACAAAAAGGGAAACTCATGAGACTTCACTCATGAAGTCTCTGCTATGTTGAATAAATGAGGCTCAGAACAAGCCTCATTTGGGGCCTGACTGCATAGTCCATGCTTGTTTCCACTAAACCAAATGGCAAATTTAAAATAATTGCCTTGACATTTTTCTGTAATAATGTTATAGTTTAACATAATGATGCAATGATAGTCAGTAATCATTAAACCTCAAAGAGCCATTTATGACAATGTCTAAGGCAATATCTTCCTAAAATTTTAAAGTTTAGTAAATATTTGAGATTTTTAAGCTAAGAGCATTACATAATGCTTCTCTAAACCAAAAGCTTACATTAAAACAAGGTGATGATGATATCTAATCAGGTAGTGTTGTTTAACTCTCTCTTCTTTCTCTCTTACTTAGTTGATGATACGATTATAGGATTGACAAAGTTGTGCATTTTCTAAAACGGATCTGCTTTTAAAGATAGAAATACATAGATGCTGTATTTCTAGTTCAAAGTAGAAAAATGCCACAGATCCCAGATAATGATACAGTATCCCTAGATTTTCCATGATTATCTGTATATGCTTTTCAATAATGATTGAGCAAACCGTTAGCTAAATTTCAGTTAATTTTTCTTACGTCATACTTTCTATCAATATATTCACAAACACAGAAAATCAAAATAAATGCTCTTATGAGATCACTTGCCCTGTTATTTGAACTAGAAAATATGGTAATTGAGAAAAATGTACAGTATCCAGGCATTTGAAAGGAATGATATTTATTTTAGAAGCAAAACAACAACAGATAAAAATTTTACTTCTGGTGTTACTAATACCAACTCTAGGAAGGGGAGCTCAGACATAGACTGGCTCCATTCAGACTAATTTGAACTAACAACATTTTAGACATTTTGAACTGTGTATCACTACCTAAAATTTTATCATGTCTAGAAGTGTTTACTTATTCGCTGTCTTCTTCTTCCACAGGGTCTATACCCCATAAGAGAAGCTCACAGATTGGCCGTATCTATTTTTGTGTCTCCAAATCATCAAACAGAAACTAGTACATAACAGCCCCTTAACTGTTGTTTGAATCAATGAATGAATCAATGAATGAATGACATTAGAGAATTTTGAGTACTGTGAGCCATAGAAAATTGGTTCAGTTGACTTTAGGCAAAAAATAAATAAATAAATAAAAAGAAAGAAAGGCAGATTATAGCTAATACTCCTTAGACCAGCACTGTCTAATAGAATATTCTGTAATGTTAGGGATGGTTTATATTTGTGCTGTCCAATATGGTAACCACTAGCCAAATATGGCTATCAAACACTTAAAATAAGCAGCAAAAGTTTTAATGTAATTCAATTTAATTAATTAAAATTTAACTTAAAATTGCTGCATGTGAATAATGACTATGGTATTGGGAATATAATATTATGTAGTATTGGGTGAGTCTGCCAACTCACAACTATCTTAGCTCCATATGCATTCCAAAAAATGTGTAAAAAAAAAAATGGTCTTGTTTCATAGCTCTCCATTTCCTGATTCCCCACATTTCAGATAACTAATTACTCTGTTAATTATCAGGTCCTCAGTACTTGCCTTAAAACCTTCCCTACTAATTTGACTCAGATAAATTTTAATTATGTAGCCCAGGGAGGCTCCCTGGCATCTGTCCTTGCCCAACATCACCCCAATTCTCCCTCTGTGCTGTATTTGCCCTTTCACACATTTATCTTTCTTCCTAGACCCAAGATCCTTGAATAGAGTGGTTACGCATTGTTTGTCACTGTTTCACAAGAGTCTAATGTGTAGGGTGTAGTGGTTGAACAATAAGTGTTCAATGAATAACTGGAAGAAGAGGGTGAAGCAGCAGATCACCTCTCCTATGAGTCCCACCTGGATCTTTTTTCTTTTGCCTGATATCTGAGACTTTTCCTTGTCTCTGAGACTCTGAACTACTCAACGTCTCCTGTTCTGTTAAGGCTACCAAGTTCTTGACATATAACCCTGCTCTTCCTAGAATCCAAAACCCAATATCTGGTCAAATTCCCAATGGGGACTATTCCTGTGTGTGCCATTCATTCATTTAAAATTTCATCCAAACTCACTACATCAGGCTTCATTATGACATTACACTGTACGTTAGCTGTGGAAGTCATCTTTCCATTTACCAAAACATCCAGGTCCTCACTACTTGCCTTCCAACCTTCCCTACTAATTTGACTCAGATGAGTTTTAATTATGTAGCCCAGGGATGCTCCCTGGCATCTGTCCTTGCCTAACATCACCCAATTCTCCCTCTGTGCTTTATTTGCCCTATCACACATTTGTTTTTCTTACTAGACCCAAGATCCTTGAATAGAGTGGTTAGGCATTGTTTGTTACTGCTTCACAAGAGTCTAATGTGTAGAGTGTAGTGGTTGAACAATAAGTGTTCAATGAATAACTGGAAGAAGAGGGAGAAGCAGCAGATCACCTCTGCTTCAATATGACAATCAATATGATATAATCAATCTGATATAATCAATATGATAGACAAGGCACTAGCACTCACAAAGCTGACTTTCTAATTGGAAAGAAAGAATATCAAATAATGACATACATGAACAATAAGTTTCTGATAAAGGTAAGCACTGAGAAAGAATAAAACTGGACGAGGTAAGAGAAAGGGGGAAAGGCACATTGAAGAGGGTGTAGAGAGCTCTAGGGTAGTGGAATCATGGGAGAGAAAGAGAAGACTCTCCTTAGTTATATATCTAAGCCCAGGTGGTCATTGGGAGTAAACACCTCTGCCCTTGTATTAATTTTACAGTTAAATTATAAAATTAATTGTAATCTGTATCTCTCCTAAAAAGATGCTTTTTATATCTGTATATTTTTCTGTATCTTTCATAAAAATTTACCCAACCCTCTTTCTTCTGATGGCATTTTTGTCCCTACATTGTTTTCCACGTCATTTATGCATTTATCTCAGAATTCTTTCATGATCTTTATTATAATACAGTGTCCTAAACTTTTCATAGCCTTGAAGCCATTGTTCTTTGATTAAGCCCTTGTTCCAGGCCAAAGCTGCCTGTAAGTTTGACTTGCCAATGGGCAAGTTGGGAATTGTGTGTCCTGTAAGCACACATGCCCATACACCGTCCTCAACCCAGGAGGAAATACTGAATTGGGAGCCCTCCTCCCTTTGACTTTTGCTGGCACTGGTCCACAAATCTTATTGCAAGCAGATTTATTTCTCTCATTCTTTTCCAGTCCACCCTATTATTTCAACCTTTTTATTTTTCCTCAACAGCTGCAGTTAGTCTTATGACTATGTTTCTTTCATTAAAAGCCTATACTTAACAAAACCTGGGGTCCTTTGTAATTAGCATGTTACACACAATTCGAAGGAACACTGTGGTTAGGGCATGCATCTTTTATAAAGAAATATTTTTTATTGTAAACTGCTAATTTTGCTAATTTCTTTTCAGAGCTTTAAAAATGTAATTTTTGTAGCCTAGTGGGTCATAAAAGAAGTTCTTAAGAAAATGAGTGACTACTAAAAGGAAAGAGGGTACACACTATTCTGCCAATGTCTCCATTCATTAATTTTAAAAGAGTTCTAGGATTGGTTTTGGCCTCATGTGTCTTGTTTCCTCATGAAAGAAGTCTTTATTTGTCTTGAGAGAATGGGAATTTTATTTCTTTTCTTCTTAAACCTATTTTGATAATGATCAGTAGCCTCTTCCAAGTGGTTTGTACACCTCTCTTTCTCCCTAGTTAAGGTGCTAGAGGGTTGTGCAATACTGGAATATCCAGAAAAGTCCTCTTGGAACATCCAGGGATAAGCTTAAGATATTGTAAAGAGGCTCTGCCACTAATTATTTATTCAGGAGCCTAACAAACATCCCACAGAGGAAAGCAACAAAGTAGTTCAGACCACAGGCTCTGGGTCCAGGCTTTCTGGGTTCAAATTCTAGGTCTGCTGCTTACACAACACTTTAGCAAGATATTTAACCTCTCTGCGTCTAGTTTTTTATCTGTAAAATAGGAGTTATCAAAATAGAACTTACTTCATAGATGTGTTATGAGTGAGGATCAGATGAGTAAAGTATAGGTAGAAAAGTGCTCAGAACAGTGCCTGACACATTATAAGTTCCACGTAAGTGACATTATTAAAGGGTCTTTCAAACATATCATTAACACATTTGAGTCAAGTTCTGTATATGTGGTGTACACAAACTAAAGAACAAACTAACAAAAGGTTGGTAGAAATCTTACGTATAGTCAATTTATTCACGGCACATCACTGATAACACTTCATGTCCTCTTCCATAACCTAAGCATTGCCACTGGGAAACTGAAATTTTCTGAGTCCCACTTATGAAGCAAGAAAGCAGCATAGATTGGGCAAAGATGTTACATGCACACAAATATGTTCCTCCTCCCACTCAACTTACCCCTTGGCCCACTGCAGTCATTATTAAAGGATCAGGCACTCACTCCTGCAGAGCCAGGACAAAGCCACAGGCCCCTATTCAACTTTCTGTCCCAGACAGCCAGGATGGTGAAACCTCTCTGTAGAAGCTGGTCTGCATTATTACTGAGGTCCCTTCCTGCTTCAAAATTCTGAGTCTAAGATTGTAATTAGAACTTGAAAATGTAGTTTCAGTTGATCTTTTTGGGAAATTAAAGCACCAGGATTTACTATGATTGCAGAAAAACTTGATCAACACTCAACAGACACAAAACCATCAGGTCTGCCTTCAAGACCATCTTGGCATTGAAAGTTTGCCCCTATCATATGTATGCGCTCCTCCAGATTGATTCATGAACAAGGAATATTTAACTTCTTGAAATATTCTACTGATGGAGGCTTCCTACCTTCTGAGATAGCACAATATATATTTGGATAAGTCTTTCTATTACAGAACTCTTATTAGAATCAATAGACCTCTATTTCTCCTTAATCGACCTTCCAGATTAATATAAATTATGGTTTGATTCACTGAGTTACACATAGTTGTAGCCAGATCTTTGCTCCCTCTTATTTCTCATCATCAAATTAACCACTCACTGGCCTTTAAATGTTATTCTAATGGTACACGTATTTTTTTTTAATTCTTCACTATTTTAGTTGTCCTATTTTGAATACCATTTAATGTGTTGATTATGTCCTCTAAAGCTCGCAGTCCCTCTTGTCTATACTTGGTAAAGATTTTCTTTCTTGTTTTTGTCTCATCATAACATGGACTGATTTGGGGAAGAACTGCTGCGTTGTCCATTTGGTTTCTTTTTGTTTGTTTGTTTGTTTGTTTGTTTAAGATGAAGTCTCGCTCAATTGCCCAGTTTGGAGTGCAGTGGTATGATCTCAGCTCCCTTCAACCTCTAACTCCTGAGTTCAAGTGATTCTCCTGCCTTAGCCTCCCAAGTAGCTGGGATAACAGGCACACACCATCACGCCTAGCTAATTATTTGTATTTTTAGTACAGATGGGGTTTCGCCATGTTGGCCAGGCTGGTCTCGAACTCCTGACCTTAAGTGATCCACCCTCCTTGGTCTTCCAAAATGCTGGGATTACAGACATGAGCCACCCATGCCCAGCCCACTTGGTTTCTTAAAAGAACAATTCAAACAATTCAATGTTCCTAGCCTCCAGGAACATTTTTAAAATGTTTGTTGAGAACTAAAGAAAGCCATCTGTAGGAAACATGGGACTCATCTAGCAGAAGGGTCTACTGTGGTGAGTGCGGGCATTGAACAACATGGAAGCACCTAGCCCTTCGCTAACACAAGGCTTTTCTAGGTTCAATGCTCACTTGTTGTGAACCATTGCGCTGGTTTATGATGGGGTTCCAGAACCATTTATACTTAGTTCCTTTCTTCTCTTGGGAACTACCCCTAGACAAACAGTTGTTCATAAATGGAATTAACAATATCATGTACAAATAATTAATATGGATATTACTACTAGGTTTCTATTACTACTTCTACTACTGGTACCATTTATAATTAAGGAATCTTTGACCAATGCCAGCTTTATATTAAGGGCTTTGTATTTATGTTTTTATTTAGTACATCAATTTTTTTAGATAAGTATTATTCACTTTTACCATAACACAAAAAAATAGACAAAACTAAGATTCAGATGTAAAACAAGTTTGTAATTTCACCCATAGTCATTTGGCAGGGGAAATGTTTTGGGCATTTTTTTTCTTTGCTGAGAAGGGGATATTGTTGAAAGTAAGGTTTTAAAATACTGGCAATTAACTCAAGGATGTAATGAAGTTTTATCTGACTTCAAAGTCTGAGCTCCACAGAGCCTGTATCCATTATAGTTACTTCCTTCTATAATGCCAGATTACTCAAAAGTACCAAAAAAAAAAAAAAAAAAAACAGAGAAAAGATGAATGGCTTTAAGGCTAAGTGATGGAGTTATTGGGGGGTTCATGGTGCTTAACTAGCCAGTGGGTCCAGTGCAATTTAGACATTACTGAAATTTTAAAAACACATATGACAAAGATGCCTGAGTCTTTTCAAGGGAGCTAAGCTGTTTCATTTACTCTTTGTTCCTTTTGATGATGATCTTATCCTCATCTTCTCATCTCATTGAAAGACATCATTTCCCCAATCTGTGTTGCCACATAAAGCTCTGTGCACATGTTGTTTAGAAATCTTCAAAGTTTATGGATAATCACAGTCCCATACATTCATATATGCCTTCTGTATAATTATACTGACTTTGCGAGAATTCAGACTGAATCCAGGAATAGAAGAAAATCCTATGTGCAAAGATACATTTGCCAGGCATTCATATTGCAATTTTAATGAGTCTGGAAAAAAGTTTTACTGCTTAAAATATTTTCAGCATGATTGAACCTAGGATTTTTCAAATGACATCAGTAAAGAAACAAGCAATTTCTTTTGCACGTGTGTATGTGTTTATTTGTGTCTCATGTATCATTTGTGTGGTATTTGCAGTACTTTCTAAAATATTGTCTTATCCTTCCAAATAAAGTGCAAGCAGAGACATCTAATGTGGTAATCGTTTTCACAATAAGCAAATTCTTCCACTACAACAGGAAATTGAGTTTTCCAGTGACAAAGACCTGCAGACCATTAAGATATGAGAGACAACTTCCGAAGAAGCTACTCCAAGGTTGGATAACTAGACTGGATTCCCCAGGCCAAAGGGGCATTTCCAGTGATCTTCAGTAGAATGATCCTAATCATGATGAAGGAATCGGCATCGTTAACTTATGTTGATGATGATATCAGGATAGGCTTGGTGCTATTGATGAAGGCAATGAAAGAGAAGGCTGGAAGGGGCACCACTACCACATCTGACCAGTATACAAGAATCTCATCTGTATTACTGCCAAGTTCCCATATGAGTTTCTCATTCAGAGAAGAGCTAATATATTAAATTTTTACACAGGTTTCCCATTAACTTCATCAATAAGAGAAAGCCAATCTTTAATGATGATTTCATTGCATGACCTAGTCCTGTTTTTTCACCAATGATTGTCACTTATTGGAGGCTCTGTATGATAAGACTAAGCTCAACATTCTGTTTGACTGACAAGTTATATAGAAGAGGAGTTTGATCCCTGACACTCAAAAGAACAAGAGCATGGAAAGACTGCGGTTTGTAATCACCAAAACTCATGCTCAAGGCTCAGCTCTTTCACCACTCATTGGCCTGGAGAGCCACTCTGGAGCTCGGTTTACTCACTTGTGAAATCTGGAAATTACACCCATCTTTCAGGCTGGTTGTGATGATTAAGCGAAACCACCACTGTAATGTGTTCTGTTCTATGTCTGGCACATCATGGTTCGCTCTAAATGTCACCCTCCTCCTTTTCTCTAGAGGGTTTACTTTCCATGAATTTAAGGAAGAAAATAGATGCAGAAAAATGGAAAACAAAACACTGAAACATCTTAATTTTAACTATTAAAGCTATGAAATAATTTATATATAGATAGAAAACAAGAAAATCAAAACACAAAGATTATGCCAATGTATCAGAACAATGATTTTCGGAAAGACTGAAGTTCTTTGTAAAAGCATTGAAATTATACCTTATATTTGAAAACCCAATAAGAAATCGGATTATTGCTTTAAAGTACAAATTCATAATATTCTTCATAAGAATTGAATAAGTGTTTGTGTGTGTGTGTGTGTGTGTGTGTGTGTGTGTGTGTGTCCATGACGCATGCAGTTCAGGTCAGAGATTCAAGATGGCAGTCAACTTCTGAGCCAAGTGTCAGGCCATATTTAAATGGAACTACTGTCCAATGCTGTGTTGAACCAAACAGATTTCATGATGGTTGCTCTAGTACAAACCTCTAGTTTATTCCTTTTTTCTTCTTTTTTTAAAATTAATTTTAAGGACTGCTTCTTTGGTGTATGGTTGATGTCCTCTTGACAAACAGAATGTGGGGAATATTGGCCTGATATTCTGCTCCGATGTTATTTTGGGAACACAAATACACACCACCCTCAACTTAGTGCCTAATAACTGTCCAGTAGCAATAAGTATTTTCCAAAGAGTGATTATGTATGTACATATGTATATACCTATATACAAGCCACACTAATAAAAAAACCAATATGCATATAAAATAATAATACACATATATCTATGTCATAGGTTTAGACATAGATCTCCATATATTATTATTATTTTTTATTAGTGCCACTTGACATGTAAGGAAGCTGGAAATCTCAGAACATCAGTGTATTGGCAAAGATCACACAACCAAACTATCTCATGATATTTTCATACACTGTTCTGCTTTGAATCTCTTTGAAAGATGATAACCTGCTGGCTGCCATTCAGTTTCAGCTCAGTTTATTCTATGACAGTTGTCTGTAACAGGCATGGTTTAATAAATCATAGATTTATTCACATGTAATTGTAATAGCTTAAAAAATAATGCAACATTTCCAATTTGATTAGCACCAATGAGATCACAGCCTGTGAATAAAGTAAATATACTTACATTTCCTTATGTATCAATTGTCTATCTCAACTTTAAGAGGCAGACATAACCAAAGTCCCTGTACCTATAGGTAGAACTATACTAAATTCCTAACCCATTTGGAACCAAACCTGGCTATATAGCATCATTTTCATGCAAATGTCAATCACAAGGTAATGTAACACCACCCCTTGTGTTGAGTTCCTACTGTGTGAGACATGTATTAGAAACTGACATCAATCACCTTTAACTCACAGTAAATAACTGTAACGGAGGAAATGCAGTCTGTCTGTAAATTCCAGATGAAAATATTTAGGGGCCCACAGAGATTAACATTCTTACCAGAGGATGAAAAGTTAGTGGAGAAATAAGATTTAAATGCAGATACCTTGACTTCAAATCAAATGTATTCCATTTCCTTTACTGTATTCTTCTACATGTTTTAGTAAGCCAAATAAGGCCCATATTGATTGTCATAGTCCTGTAGTTTCAAATCTGTATTCTCTCTCTTTTTTTTTTTTTTTTGGTTGTTTTTTTACCTGGTCATCATCTGAGTTGCTTGAGAAGATTAGCATTTTTCTCTATTTTACTGTCCTTTAGTAACAGACACAACTAATAATACATAAATAATCTTGCAATGCTAGGGGGAATTACTGTTTATAAGAAGCACATAATCTCCTCTAAAAACTGAGTATTAATAAATGAAAATAACCATGACTCAATTTAGGTCAGATTTGTTTATATCCTATTTACATGCTTCCTACAAAAAGAATATGACTATAGTCTATTTTTCATTCCTAAAAGAAATCTTAAATCTTGCAAATGTTCAAATGTTAAGATATATTTAAAAATTTTTATGTCTGACAAAATCTTATAGTTGAATGTAAGCCGCATTTGGTGTGATTTAATTATCATTCAGGTGATCAGGAAATTATACGGAGATGAGAGGAATATATAAAATGAAAACTAGAGACAGCTCTTAATATTGATTCCAAGTTAAATCTTAGTAAAGGATAATTTTGCTTTTTTGATACTAGAAGCAACAGTTTAGTTGAATCTCTATCCAAATAGAAATTTAATAGTGCTTATTTCATGCTCATATGGTCAGATTTTTGGTCTAATTTGTTTGTAATGAGTTAGAGTAACTGATATGCTAATCAATGTCAGTTAATTAAAAGTGGAGTTTCCATTTAGTTACAAAACACATTAGGGTGCTGAGCATATTGCATGCTAGATGACCTGATTCACACATTTGAACTTCTAAAATGAGAAGGAGTGGTAGGAAATCTTTTTGATGTGTTGCCAGAAGTGCCACTCAGATCCTTCTGGAAACAGATTTAGCCTGAGGATGAGAAGACTTGAATTCTAATCCTTGCTCCACTGCCTTTTTACTCTGAAGCTTGAGTATCATCTCTTAAATTCTCAAAAACTCATATTTCCAAGACCAAAAAAGGAATAGGATTAGATAATGTCTACGCACACTTTCTTGTGATTCCTTGTTCAAAATTCAAAAGTAAATGAGGGTGTTGACTCTCTGCTCAGCCATTTTCTAGCTCTGTAATTTTAGGCAAAATCCTTAATCTTTTTGATCTTTGTAATTGAGATGAAATGAGGAAAAGCGTGGTACTCACACTGCTTTCATGCTCAAGTAAAGTTTACTGTGGGGATTAAAAAAAAAAGACAGAGTGTATGGACTTTACAAATACTATAAAATCATATCAAACTCCTAAAAATATAAGTAGATTTAAAAAAAAGAAAAAATCTATAAGTATAGGCACTGAAATATACTCTAGTGAAGCTATTAGCAAACCCTTATTTACAGAGTTCCATTAGCAGGTGTTAATTAAACATGTATTTCATGTCTGACTAAGTTTTGGGAAAAGATCAGTTAAAACTATCAACAGAAATTAGAGACTCTTAGAGCTTTCAGAATATTAGCATGTACAGTGAATCTTCAAAACTATCCCCAGATATTTATTTTTGCTTCTTTGTTTTTTAACCTAATTGCAGGTAGGGAATGGAGGTTTGGAAATTGTACAGAACTAGTGTTCTGTGGAATAAGCTTTAGGAAGCAATGAAGTGAAGAAAATAACTGAAGGTTTGTATCATAGACACCTGGGTGGAATCTCACTCCTACCACTTAACTATGTCACTTAAATTAACCTTGTGTGACTGGGAGTGGTGAAGATAATTCCTATTTTGAAGATTATCCACCTTGCTTTGAAAGTGAGGAACAATATATGTAAAGCTATCAGCTTGGGATAAAGACTTAATAAATTGATGATGATGATAGGATTGATTCTAGGCACCCTAGCAAAGCATCGCCTTCCTCCTGTGGAACCACAAAACCCAGGAAACTGTGCATCTTCTCCTGTTCACTATTTGAAATCCATTTGTTGTAAAACATCAAAGAGTGATTCCCATATGTGGAACATTGTGGAAGTAATTTGTTGTTGATTGCTTCCTCCTTAAAACAGAATTACAAGAAAACAGGATGGAAAGCTAAGGGGAGCTTGATGCCCCAGAAGAAGGAATCTGAAATAAGATTGAGGGGGTGGGCAGGATACACTTCCTGAGGTTAATGCTATTAGAAGTTAACTAATTCTTTCTGGAGGATAGATATCATTTGCAGTAAAGCATCTGCCAACTGTTATAAAATATCAGGATATCTGGACCTGTCATTGAAACAAACCAATAAGAACAGGCCATTTCCTGCAGGGGGCATGATTAAAACCAGAGCCATTTTCACAGATAATCCATTTATAAATCATGGTAATAAAATGGCCATCATGACAGCAGCTCAGTGACATTTTTTTCACAAGCTCAGCCGTATCCAGGCAACCAACACATCTTAACTCAAATAAAAAGAAAGGCAGCCTGGGGTTCCAGGAGTCAAGGAGAAGATCCCACTGCCTGGTTCTCTTTTTCCATGAGGGAAGGTGATGGGCTAATGGCTATAGGAACTTTATATGACCCTAATTACTGCAGTTTGCTTTATGTGCATGTCTGAATCAATAGACATCAGGAATTTAGATGTTTCTCTACTCTTTTCATTCTAGGAAGTGATAAGTGGGGAATTCTGAGGTCCATCTTTGGTCCATATCTTATTTTGAGAGGTTCAACTGATCGGCAGGAACTGAAGAGAAGAATAATACATGGCAGAAATCCAGATATTCTCTATTCAGCTCTTTACATGTGTAATTGAAAATCAACATTGTTTCTCATATTATTGAGAAAACGTTTTAATATGCATCATTATAGCAACTATCATGAGTCATAATCTTAGAAAAGTGTGTCTCTTGTAGCCCAGATGAGAGACAAGAGTTCTCTTTGCACTCCTTTGGGACTTTTCCATGCAATTTATATATGCAAACTTTTGATAACTGAAACTGCCTTGACTCAAAAGGGACTTAAAAATACATTTTATCAAAGACTATTCCCCTTTTTATGTAAAGCACTATAGCAAAGATAAATTTGTATAACTAACATTAATTAATTAATTAAATGACCTACTTTCATAGTAAAACCAAATATTATGGAATAAATTGTTAAACAGGAATTTGAAAATATTTATGTCTATGTATGTGTACATATGCATGTATGTTAAATTATATTCACCTAAACCATCTATCAATGGGACTAATAATCCTTACCCAGCAAAATGAGATGATGGCAAAAGTGCAAAGGGCAGACTACTATGTTCATGGAAACTTTTTGCTGGGATGTTAATGTTAGGAAAGCAGGAGCCTAGGAAAGCCAGAGTGCCACCATTTTAAAATCAACTCCATCTTACAACTGGCAAGGCACAGTCTTTGCTAGTCATGACCCATAGTCCTAAGATGTTTTTACCTAAGGAGTCAGCTTGGTAATGCCTGTAAGGACAAACTCCTATAAAAACAGAAAGCCTAGATGTCTCAATAACCATAACAATATGTGCTTTCAAGATAATTATAGTTATACTTTAATGTACTTACACACTAACACATCACAGATAGTTTTATTTAAATCAATAGAACAATACATTTTGTCATGCTGTCAGCCTAACTACATGTAGACACAGCTTAGTTTATTCTTTACATAGGTAAGACTCCTGTATAAGAAAAACTTCAAGCAAAGATAGTGAATTCCTCCACTTGCTTTCTGAGGACACTCTACTCAGTAATGGAATAGCTTTCAAGAAACTATCTCTTCTCACTGTGAAGCATTCCTCTTCTTGCATTCTGAGTATGCCCTACTCTGTAATAGGGTAGCTTTCTATGAACCCTCTCTTTTCTCTTTGACTCACCTTGAATTCCTGTCTGCAAGAACACACTCCTGGGGGCTGCATCAAGACCCCTTTTCTGATTACATTAATATTAGCATTATTGTTATGGCAGATGCTGTCAGGGCTCTGCCTATGTTCCTATGATTCCTTTTACACTGTTTTCATGGTCAGTTCCATGTATACCTTTACTCTCAAGAGCTAGCATGTGTGCTTCTTAGCAGGCAGCCTTCCCTCAGGCTATCAGTAGCTAACTTGCCTTAATACATGGAGACCTTCAAATTTCTGGGGCAGCCCTGAAACAATAAGTGACAGATATAGCCAGTTATCTTGCCATCTGTTTGGAATAATTCCAATATTTTCAGGGAGCTAGTTTCCCTGCAAACCTATGTAGAATCCATGCTGTCTCCAGAGATCACGCAAACTTGTGTAGAATCCATGCTGTCTCCAGAGATCACGTGTGGCGCTGAGCCAACATTTACCTCCCTGGCACATTGTTTGATATCGCACTCTTGTGGGGCCTTCTTTTCTTCCCCCATTCCCTATCTTTTATCATTAAAAAAAATCGATTCTTGATTTATTTGTATTCACATGGATCCTTTTCCTGATACCTACTTCTAAGGAACCAAACTTAATATACCTGGAAAAAAGGTGAATGTGGTCAGGACCTGAAAGGGGATTGAACTTAAGAGAGGTTGGGATAAAGGACTGGTCATGCATCGGACTTAGGAATCATTAAAGAGCTACAAATGTAGTCCAAGGGAAAGTATCCTGCAAGAGATATCTAGATGGACAAAGATCATAAAATAGATAGAAATAGCCATCTTGATTAAAGTGTAAGTAAATAATTCAAAATTCACAGTAGTCAAAATATTTAGAATTGATTGAGGCTAAGTTTGTGTTAGGTTCTGTACTATGCTATGGTAAGAGCTTTTATACATTTTCCCTCTCATTCAGCATATACAGCATTGAGGTACGAACAATTATTTGTTTTCCATTTTACAGATGTGGAAACAATGGCTTAACAATGTTTAGCAACTTACCAACGTTCACACAGTTGTGGACTTGAGATTTGTGCCCATATCTGTCAGGCTCCAAACATTATATGCTTAACTACTGTACTGTAAGATCTGCTTACCAGCCGAAAGTAGTTCCTGAAGAAGAATCAAAACAGATAAGTTTAGAGACATGGCTGATACGATCAAGTTGATTTGATAACTGCTTGCAGCAAACTCTGCATTTTAATGCACATCTCTGTGTCTCTTTCATGTGTCTTTGAGTGCATGGAGACAGAGTAAGCAGGGCTAATATCCATTGTTGTAGAAGTCTTTTGTGCTTTGCTCTCAGTAAGTGTCCCCACCGCCCACCCCTACTTTCCTACCTTCTAAGCCTCAGCAATGCTAAGTGCCATATTCAAGGTCACAGAGCTAATAAAAGCAAGTTTGTTTTCTGACTCTTAGCCCGAGTAGATTTCTTTCCAACAATATCAGGCTAATTTATTGTCTCATACCCAAATTCTGGGCAAAGTCAGAACTGGTTTAGAATTAGATGGCTATCTAAACATAAGTTTCCGGTGGAGTTGCCAAAACCAACCCTCTATAAACCTCAACTTTCTAAAGGAATGTTGAGAGTCAGCTTTCCTCATCATCTGCCTACCAGCCCTCTGCCCTTTGGACTCAGCTTTATTTAGAAATGCTGATTTAGAGTGCTTTGAGTAAATATTAACTGAAAAATTATTAATAAGTACTTCTCAGGCTCAAGTGTAATAGGCCCCATAGAAGACTCAAAATTGTTTATTCAACAAATTTAAATGTGTCATAAATGAAGTAATTGCTTTCCCTGGGTGCTTTGCCAGGTTGGTGGCTTCATCTATACACTGAAGATTGAAAATCTGAAGGAAAGAGGCTATAGAGCTGTATGCTTTGTTATCTCTCTGTGCATCCACAGACAGGGAGGTATTAGCATCAGTAATTTATAGAAGGAAGTAGGGTCAAGAATATACTTTTTGAGCTCTGTTCACACCCAGAAGATGGAAAGTAACTTGTGCACAGTTGGTCATCCTAGGCAATGGTATTTCTCCATTTGTGAGATATTATTGTGACAACTCCCCTTACGCCTCTGCCATTTTAATTTCCTGACATGTAGGATCATTTAAACTCCATTTCCATATGAATTTGCCCAAATGTTAACCCTTGATTACAGCTGATTTTCTTCCACCAGTGGGTTGACCATTTGTCTATTTGCTTTCAGGTCTGCTTTTTTTTTTTTCAGACTGGTGAATCTTAGGTTTTACTGTGCCCACAAGTTCTGATTCAGTAGGTCTGAGAGGGGGTCTGAGACTGCATGCATAACAGTGCTCCCAGGTGTCACCAGTGCTACTGGTCTGTGCACCATGCTTAACCACTTTGAGTAGCCAGGATCCAAACCAGTTCTCAAAGCGTGGCCCCACAACCAGAAACACTGGTATTACCTGGTGGGATCATCTGCATTTCAGATGATCACTCCAGTTCATTCCAGACCCACTGCCTCAGATGATCTGTGTTTGGTGTGTGCGTGTGTGTGTGTGTGTGTGTGTGTGTGAGAGTTGTGTTTCAGACAGAGTCTCGCTATGTTTCCCAGGCTGATCTTGAACTCCTGGGCTCAAGCGATTCTCCCTTCTCAGCCTCCAAAGTAGCTGGGATTACAGGCACTCGTCAGCACGCCCAGCTTATAGATCTGCTCTTTTCTTTCCCCTTGCTCTGCTCTGATCCTTGCAATGTATACTAATTTTTTTCCTTATTGGTAACACTGATTTCAGCTATTTGTCTTTTCATCAGAGTAGGAATGTGTAGTTATTCTTAACATTGGTGCCTCCCTTAAATGAGCATAGCAGAATGTCTATTTTCATAAAATGTATTATAATCTTATTTTAAGGATATTTAAGCTCCATTTCTATACACCTTTACAATGAGCTTCTATCCTTCATGCGCAAAAGTATGACTTCTTGAGGGGTTTCCAACACGTATCAGCAAGACCTCACTTATCCAACAAGAATCCTCAAGGACGAAGAGTTGAACCCTGAGCAGCCAAGAGAGATGTCCAAGGGCTGCTCTAAGAGCCCAGGGACTCACCCATGAAGGCCCCCTTAGGCCTGAACTCAGATTCTGCTCTTCCTTTCTGTGAATGTAGATACCTGATTTCACAGCAGATAAAGAAAGAACAAATGGGAATACCAGCATCCATTGACACACAGTAATAATACTGATGGTTGATGGTAAGGAAAGTAACCGGAAGCAAAACTGAAATTGAAATATAATTATCCTAGGGTAAAATAAATTAGGGCTCTTGGTATACGATAAAACAAAGCTGCTCATAAAAATCAACTGTAATTCAGCATCAAAATACGGACAAAGAGAACGTCAGTAGCATATATGTTTATGTCTCTGTATGCCAGGAATCATCTTAGGCGTTAAATATACATTATTTCAAGACTGAAATGCTGATAAAACTGTTAGTTAGATAGTATGCTCACGATTTTACGGTTAAGGAAAAACAGGCCCTTAACCCAAATTCCTTCATTGGTGTCACATGTCTGTGACAAGAGTAAGTGCAGAGGTGTGAAAACTTAGCCAGCCTCACTCAAAATCCCTTGGCCTAGCCATGGTCCAAGCTGTGAAGCTGTTGTTTATAGTCATGAACCTCAATTTTTTTTTAAGAAACAGTTTTTTCTAAATATGCCCATTATAAGAAAGTGATTAAGCATCTAATATATTGTAGAAAAAAAATCCACTTACCACGAAGAAAAAAAACATCTTTGGCAAATGACTGTTAAAAGCTTTATAAATCCAGGAAAGAAAAAAAAGAAAGAAAGAAAAAAGCTGATGTGAAACAGCTCAGATGCAGGCAGATCTACTGAACCTGACTGCACTTCATGTGGTTACACAATATCTATTTGTTCTTAGTGACCATTTATAAACCAAGTGGATAAACCCTGGCTTTTCTCTCCCTCTCTCTCCAGAAATATCCACATTGTCTAGGACGGCCAGACTCAGAGCAGCTTCAGACATATAAATACCAATCGCTTCCTCTGCTGGTGAATGGAATTTAATCAGACTAGCAAGCTAAACCAAAGTCACACAAAGGGTAACATTTGATGCGCTTAACAAGAAACCTTTATGCAACTGTTCCCATCAGTCAGACTTAGAATAATACGGTGCTATTTTTACTTCATCTTGGCTTTCCGCAGAAAACTTTAAAAGGCTTATGATGAGTGCCGATTGTCAATAGATGTTCTCCCACCCCGTGTCAGGACTCACTGCTGTGTCCATGAGACCTAAGAAAACATCGATACTGCTGTTCAAAACAACTCTGTATTTATTTCCTTTTCTGATGAAGTAACATCTGAGAGCACTACAGCTTACTGACCTGCTTTTCTTCTTCTCTTTATCCTCTGCTATCAAGTGACAGCCTCTAGCCTCATCAGAAAGTGTGATGTTTATTTATTAATTCAATATTTGTTGCTCATTTATTCCACATCCATTGTAGTGTTTGGCTGTGGGGATAACAGGAACGAGATACAGACACACCTTTAAGAAGCTTGCAGAAGAGAGGGAAACAGTAAGTTTACACAAAATTCTAACAATTATCTGACTCCTCCTGATTCCTCAGTGACCAATCATTGAGCCTCTTAATGTCCTTAGAGTATCACTTTAATCTACTTATTTATTCTTATACCTTCTGGTCTGGGATATGATCAATCCACACCTGGCCTGTGGCCATTATTCTTAACATTTTTTTTTTTTTGGTTTCTTGGTTTTATTAAAATTTTAATTGAATTATAAAATACACAAGGAAAGGGCAAAAATTACAATTGTGCAACTCAACGAATCGTCATAATGTAAATTCCCATGTATCCCACTTCTCCCTGGATCAAGAAATGGAACATCACCAGTATCCCGAAGCCACCTCCCCAAGGTATTCCCATTCTCCTCCTCAAAGACAACCAGTTTCTGAATTCAAACACTAAAGGCCTACATTGAAAATTTATATAAATGAAATCACGCAGTATGTATTCTTGTACATTTGGCTCCTTTGTTCAATGTCTTGTTTGTCCTAGTCCTCAATGTTGTGTGTAGCAGTAATTTGTTTATTCTTATTGCTACAAAGTATTCCATTATATGAATACGATATAATTCATTATTTAATCCACTTTGGATGAACATTTGGTTTGGTTTTAGGTTGGAGATACTACAAACAGTGTTGCTATCAATTTCAAATGTTTCAAATATCAAATGCTGCACATCTGTTTTGGTGCAAATATTCATGCATTTATGTTGGGTAATGTACCTAGGAATGGGATTAATGAGTCACCTGGTTGCCTGCATGTTCAGCTTTAATAGTACAGACAGTCAATGTCGAGTCTTTATATGCCTATTAGCAGCTCAGGAGAGATTTTAACAGGCATTCATGCTCCGCAGATGATCTTTTTTACTCATTTTACAAAATGCAAATAAGATCATGTGATGCCCCTGTTTAATACCTTTTAATAGCTGCTCGTTGACCTTTGGAAAATACTCAAAATCACAGATTCCTGCAGGAACTGGTCTCACATACTTTTCCAGACGAATTATGCACATCTCTGCCCCTGATGTTCTTCACTCCGACTATACTGAACTCTTCTCAGTTTCACATGTATACTGCATTTTCACCCACTGAAACTTAACTCCTCTGAAAGGTTTGCCCAGACCCACCTATTATATATTGCTGTTGGAGTGCAGTGGTGCAATCTCAGCTCACTGCAAACTCTGCATCCCGGGTTCAAGCGATTCTCCTGTCTCAGCCTCTTGAGTAGCTGTAATTACCAGTGTGTACCACCACTCCTTGCTAATTTTTGTATTTTTAGTAGAGATGGAGTTTCACCATGTTGGCCAGGCTAGTCTCAAACTCCTGACCTCAGGTGATCTGCCTGCCTCAGCCTCCCAAAGTGCTGGGATTACGGGCATAAGCCACCACACCTGGCCATAAATTTCATTCATTACATAGGTCAGTGGTAGAAACAGCATCATTTTCTCATGTGTTTGTCTTCCCCACTAGAATTTAATTTCCAAAAGAACGTGTGCACTCTGCCTTCCTCACTAGAATTTCAGTTCCAAACGAGTTAAAATTTCCTAACTTGTTCTCTTCTGAGTTTCCACTGTCTCCAACAGTACTCAGCATCAATTGGGCACTCAATCAATGTCTGTTGAATAGATAAATAAATGCATGAAGGAGAGTTAGCGTATTTTTTTCTCTCCTCAAATTGATTGTCTCCTCTTTCAATAACTGGATAACTTGTACTCATCCTTGAGGTCTCAGCTTAAACATCATTTCCACAGGGACACCCTTTTTTTTTTTTTTTTTTGACTGGCCAAGCTAAGTTTTACACTCTTGTGTATGATATATAACTTTTCTTAAGCTTTACCTTCCTGGCATTTACTCTTAAAAGATCAGTTGATGATCTTTGTGTATTAACAAGTTGATGATTTGTATTTTTTTTTGTTTATGGTTCATATTGTCCCTTAACCTATATGTTCTAGGAGTATCTGGATGTCTGTTTTATTCACCACTGTTTCCCTTGTGCCTAGCACAGTACTGCAGGTACATTGCGGACTTCTTAATACACAAAGGCCAAAACTAAAATATCGAATAGCAGATCAAAAAAATATTGTTCAAGAGCTTTCACAAGGCAAGGAATCTTGTGTTGTGCATAACTAAAGAAGACATATTCATGGTCAAGTAGGTGAGAATTGGGGACATATTCACAAAGGCTATAGTAAATATTCTAAGTTTTAAATATCATAAGAGAATTTGATAGCCACCCCGATACATCAGGACAGAAAACAGCTCTTGTAAAGCAGCAATAGAGAAATGTCTATTTAGATCTTTTGCCCATTTTCAGATTATTTTTTCCTACTGCATTGTTTGAGCTTCTTATGTGTTCTGGTTGTTAATCCTTTGTCAGATGGATAGTTTGCAAATATTTTCTCCCATTTTGTGGGTTGTTTCTTCACTTCGTTGATTGTTTCCTCTGTTATGCTGAAGCTTTTTAGCTTGATGTGGTTGCATTCATCCGTTTTTACTTTGGTTGCCTGTGCTTTTGAAGGCTTACTCAAGAAATCTTTGCCCAGACCAATAGCCTGAAGTGTTTCTCGAATGTTTTCTTCTAGAAGTTTTATAGTTTCAGATAGTAGATTTACGTCACGTCTTTAATGCATTTCAATTTGATTTCTTATGTGGTGAGAGATAGGAATCTAGTTTCATTTTTTCTGCATATGGATATCCAGTTTTCTTAGCACAATTTTTTGAAGAGACTGTCCTTTCCTCAGTGTATGTTCTTGGCACCTTTGTTGAAAATGAATTCACTGCAAATACCTGAATTTATTTCAGGATTTTCTATTTTCTTCCATTGGTCTGTATGTATAGTTTTTATGCCAGTATCGTGTTGTTTTGTTTAATATAGCTTTGTATTAGAATTTGAAATCAGGTAATGTGATATCTTCAGCTTTGTCTTTTTTGCTCAGAATTGCTTGAGCTGTTCTGGGTCTTTTATGATTCCATGTGCATTTTATAATTTTTTTTCTATTTCTGTAAAAATTATATTTGTTATTTTGATAGGTATTGCATTGATTCTGTAGATTTCTTTAGGTAATATTGACATTTTAACAATACTAATTCTTCCTATCCATAAACATGGGATATCTTTCAATTTCTTGTCCCCCCTTCAATTTCTTTTATTAATGTTCACAGTTTTAAATGTAGAGATTTTTCACATTTTTGGTTAAATTTAATTCTAAGAATGTTATTTTATTTGTAGCCATTGTAGATGGAATTGCCTTCGTCGTTTCTTTTTCAGACTGTTTGCTATTGACATACAGAAATGCTACTAATTTTTGTATTAGAATTTTATATCCACAATTTTACTGAATTTGTTTACCAGTTCTAATAGTTTCTAGGTAGACTCTTTAGGTTTTTCTAAATATAAAATCATATCATGTGCCATCAAGGATAATTTCACTTTCCTTTCCAGTTTGGATGCCCTTCATTTCTTTTATTGCTTCGTGTGTGTGTGTGTGTGTTTGTGTGTGTGTGTAATTGCTCTGGCTGGAACTTCCAGTGCTTCTAATTTTCTTACAATAAAAAACATTTTCTTTAAATACCTCCTTTTGTCATTATTCCATCCAGCAGCACTAACAGTATTAAATAATTTTCAAAAATCGATATTGAAATGTATGTACCCCCAAAACACCAATTCATAAAAAATAAGACATGTTTCAAAATGGATAATTGGGATGGTGGAAAATGACTCAGGAAATTTTTTTTAGAAGATGAAAGGGTATTGGGAGAAGATACATATACATAAACACACACACACAGAGGCACACACACAGGTTTCTTTTCACACCTCAAGACACTTTTATGGGAGGATGAATAATATTAACTGACATTTACTGAGTGTTTACATACCATGTGTTCTTCTAAGACTATCTCTATTTACCTATCTGGCTACTGTGTGGGGACATAAATTTCGCCTAAGCAGACTTATTAATCCAGTTAATTAGTTGAGATAAATTTGACTCAATTAACTGCCATTTGGCCTGGAATAATTTTTTTCTTTTCTTGCTGATCATCAACATCATCATTACTAAACTGCCACTAACTTTTATTGAACATTTATTATATGTTAAAGTATTCTGCTGGCACCCAGGGAGAGAAATCAAGCCCAGGGGGCACCATAACATGACTCTAGCAGATAATCAGGGCAATGGCGGTGATGATGATGATATGGGGCTTTAAGACAGAACTACAAAAGTAGAGGAGAGGACATCCCTACCAGACAGAGCAAGTGATTATGGCTGAAAAAGAGACAAGCTCTTCTTTAAGAAATCACATAAACATTGGCATTACATCTCAAGCAAGTGGAGATAATCAAACTGTTTTTCCGGGAAATTTGGAATTATGACTGGGAGCCTGTAAATGAGTTTGGTTTTACTTGCGTAATAGAAACAATTTAACCTAGAAAATATGTGTTTTGGACATGAAGCAACCAAGACAAGCAGTTTGTACAAAGAAGAACATACCACAGATTTAGAGATAAGCATAGAAGAGAAGAATAAAGATTTAGGATTGCCTGGGCTCTTTGTGGCTTTTCTAATTCCAGGTCTGAAGAGGTCCTAGATATCTTCCAAAGACATCCCAAAAGCTAACCAATAAGTGATATTCCATATCGTTTCCCATATATTATGACATCTTTATTAGGAAATTGTGTTTTAATATATCTGTGAAAGTTCTTTATGATTCTCATAGATAATGGTAGAACAACTGTCAGAAATGTTTGTTAAATGAATACACAAGAGAGAGAATGAGAAAGAAGGAGAGAGAGAGAAGGAAAGAAGGGGATAAAGAATTGAGAAGAGTGCTACTAACCAGGCTAAGATTATGGAATAAGAAAGATTTTATAGACTCAAAATTATAGACTCAACAGTCCATTCCGATAAGCCGGTATCTAATAATCAAAGCTGACTTCCCAGATTCCACATAGGAGGTAGCAATTTAATCTTAATCCCTGTATATTCATAAAAGGTGTGAGAGTAAGTTTATTGAATATCTTCCTCCCCCTGCCAGCATTGTCCCAAGGAGCAAGTGGTTCTGAGCCAGCAGGGAGAGCTGGAGTACAACCCACAGCAAACAGCTTGTGGAAGTTAGAGGAAGGCAAACCAAGGTAGATCTGTATTTCCATCTGGGTTAAAGAGTGCTTTATTCCAACATTAGAACCAGAACTTCACCAATTTAGTAGACTTTTTTTTCTCTCTTTCTCTTCTACTTTTCCTCCAACAAAGATCAAGAGTCAAAGAAACATCAAACAAGCTTACTGCAGACAACCCAAATAAATAAGCTCTTCTTTCGAGAACAGCATCTTTTGTTGTCTGTCAGAAAATAGCTCTCAAGACAGGGTGTACAAATTGGCCTTTGGAAGCTCTGTGCTCTCTCTGGAGCTCACCTTTATTTTTGAATGTTTAGTCTAGCATTTGTGACAAGCTGTGTCTTGCAAGAGGAATCTAGATTTACTTCTGCCCTGAAAATGGGAAACAGGAACTGTTGATATCATAACCTCTTTGCAAGACAGGCCTAAAAATGCATAATCCATTTTCATGCTTAGCACAAGCTGCAAATGACAGTTTTAAAGAATCTACATAAAGAGTTTCAGAATCCAATGGTATTCTATAGAATTAATGTCCAATGTGTGAAAATGATCTTACAATCCACCTCATAATATACTATTTCTATACAATTTAGCAAAGCTCCTCTCTACTCTTCCCTTATTGTCTTACACACAAACACACACACACACACACACAGAAATTCAGGTCCACTGATAACCAAACTGACAGAAAATTGTTTGTCTGTAGTTTGCATAAAATTGGTGTTCTGTATCAGTGTCCCTCATTTCATCTAAAGAAGCTAAAAGGATGCAAACCTATTAAATGTGCACATAACCAAAAATTCTAATGAGATATATTAGATTTTGAGTTGCTCTAAAGATGACTGAAAACACTGACTCAGAAGCCAGACCACCTGTATTCAATTTGAGCGATGCTTTGGCTCTGCCACTAATAGAGTCTGAAATGTTGGACAGGATACTTCACTGTACTCCAGTTTTCGGATCTGTTTCATTTGTTAATATATACAACTACTTAGAATAGTTCCTGACGCTGTTTTGTCTTTAAGTATTTTGAGTAATTTGATATTATAAATATTAGTTATTATTATTGGCTAAGATAAAAGAAAGAAACTACATCCACACCTTTCAATCTTTTCATGATTGTCTTTTGGTAACTCAAAACACAATTTCAGAAATTTTTAAAAAAAATTTAAAAGTTCTGTTCCTTGTAATAACTGTTTTTGGAGACACATACCATACAATGAAACCACTCTATGGTTCAAAGTGAGAAAGGTTTAAAAGAAAAAAAAAAAAATCTGCCTTTTGAAGTCACATGGGTGCCTAGTGTGGTGGGCATTTTGGAAGGGAATGACACAGCGGCCTATTTAAATGCCTTGCCATGGTCCAGGCTAAGATGACAAGCCTGAATCAGTGTTTCTCAAAGTGAGGGATCCATACCACTGGTGAGGCATGGAATGAGTTACAGGGTGCAAAATAGGTTAAAATTAGCACCAGTCACATGATGAGGTTCTTTTTCAGTGCTATTTCAGTCCTGATTACATGGAAGAGAAGGTCACAGTTTGATCATGGCTGTTAACACCTCTCTAAAATTTGCTAATCCCCTTCTCAGCAGTTAGAGGTGACCTCTACATAATGGCTTCCAGGTAGAATTAAACAACTCCTTTTGTTTTTCATTGTAATTACTTTAAGGTTATCTTCTCTTTCTGTCCTGAGGTAGTTTTTCATTCCTGGATTATTTCTTTCAAAATAAATCCAATTATGTTTGTGATTTTAGATAAATATGTTAGCTGAATAATTTAGATGTAATATGGGAACAGAATATAAAAGATACGGTAGTCAATATCCTAAATCAGCTGTGCACTGGAGAGCAGAGATTAGGAACAGATTAGAAAAATGTTTAGAAGGTAGAATAAGCAGATATGGGTAACTTGCTTTGAAAGGAAATAGCTACAAATGGTTAAGTGGGCAAGTGTTTGTAAGCCTCAACTAAACCTTTAGGTGATGCAGAGTATCTGAAGAGTTATCTACCTGATTAACTCTGGCATTCCCTGAAGGTGGGAAGTCCATTAGAGAAATAACTAATGAAGCTCAACTCCATTCCTTACTCCATTTCTTGTCAAATGTGGTCTCTGAACAATTCTATGTTTTCTTGGCAGTTTTTTGGGGAGTTCCTCAAATCAATGCTCTTCTAAAGGGTTTAAATAGTCATTGTTAATGGTCCTCATTCAAAATGATACTGTTTGTCAGATTATTATTATTTTTTAAATTATACCTTAAGTTCTGGGATACATGCGCAAAATGTGCAGGCTTATTACATACGTAATATGTTTATTACATACACGTATACACGTGCCATGGTGGTTTGCTGCACCCACCAACTGGTCATCTACATTAGGTATTTCTCCTAATGCTATCCCTTCCCAACCCCTCATCCCTCGACAGTCCCCAGTGTGTGATGTTCCCTTCCCTGTGTTCATGTGTTCTCATTGTTTAACTTTCACTTATGAGTGAGAACATGTGGTGCTTGGTTTTCTGTTCCTGTGTTAGTTTGCTGAGGATGATGGTTTCCAGCTTCATCCATGTCCCTGCAAAGGACATGAACTCATCCTTTTTTATGGCTGCATAGTATTCCATGGTATATATGTGCCACATTTTCTTTATCCAGTCTATCATTGATGGGCATTTGGGTTGGTTTCAAGTCTTTACTATTGTGAATAGTGCTGCAATAAACATATATGTGCATGTGTCTTTGTAGGAGAATGATTTATAATCTTTTAGGTATATACTCATAATGGGATTGCTAGGTCAAATGGTATTTCTAGTTCTAGATCCTTGAGGAATCGCCACACTGTTTTCTACAATGGTTGAACTAATTTACACTCCCACCAACAATGTAAAAACATTCCTATTTCTCCCCATCCTCTCCAGCATCTGTTGTTTCCTGACTTTTTAATGATCACCATTCTAACTGGGGTGAGATGTTATCTTATTGTGGTTTTGATTTGCATTTCTCTAATGACCAGTGATAATGAGCTTTTTTTACTGTTTGTTGGCCGCATAAATGTATTCTTTTGAGAAGTGTCTGTTTATATCCTTTGCCCACTTTTTGATGGGGTTGTTTGTTTTTTTCTTGTAAATTTGTTTAAGTTCATTGTCGATTCTGGATATTAGCCCTTTGTCAGATGGATAGATTGCAAAATTTTTCTCCCATTCTGTAGGTTGCCTGTTCACTCATGACAGTTTGTTTTGCTGTGCAGGAGCTCTTTAGTTTAATTAGATCTCATTTGTCAATTTTGGCTTTTGTTGCCATTGCTTTTGGTGTTTTAGTCATGAAGTCTTTGCCCATGCCTATGTCCTAAATTGTATTGCCCAAGTTTTCTTCTAGGGTTTTTAAGGTTTTAGGTCTTATGTTCAAGTCTTTAATCCATCTTGAGTTAATTTTTATATAAGGTGTAAAAAAATGATCCAGTTTCACCTTCCTGCATATGGCTAGCCAGTTTTCCCAGCACCATTTATTAAATAGGCAATCCTTTCCTCATTGCTTGTTTGAGTCAGGTTTGTCGAAGATCAGATGGTTGTAGATGTGTGGCATTATTTCTGAGGCCTCTGTTCTGTTCCATTGGTCTATATATCTGTTTTGGACTGTATATTTAGAAAACCCCATCGTCTCAGCCCAAATTCTCCTTAAGCTGATAAGTAACTTCAGCAAAGTCTCAGGATACAAAATCAATGTGCAAAAACCACAGGCATTCCTATACACCACAATTCACAATTGCTACAAAGAGAATAAAATACCTAGGAATACAACTTACAAGGGATATGAAGGACCTCTTCAAGGAGAACTACAAACCACTGCTCAAGGAAATAAGAGAGGACATGAACAAATGGAAAAAGATTCCATGCTCATGGATAGGAGGAAAGGTGAAAAAGGCCATACTGCCCAAAGTAATTTATAGATTCAATGCTATCCCCATCAAGCTACAATTGACTTTCTTGAGAATTAAAAAAAAAAAACTACTTTAAATTTCATGTGGAACCAAAAAAGAGCCCACATAAGCAAGACAATCCTAAGCAAAAACAACAAAGCTGGAGGCATCACGCTACCTGACATCAAAATATATTACAAGGCTACAGTAACCAAAACAGCATGGCATTGTCAGATTATTTAACTAGGGTATTGTTAAATAATAGAAGATCTCTAATGAGGTTAAAAAAAATATCCAAGGCACCTGATACTTAATCACACAAAAGTGCAACTTGTGGTTCAACAGAACATTATCATTATACATTGTGAAGAATTTCTGATATTTCTCCTGTCTCTTCATTGCTGGAGTAGCGTGGCTTATTTTTGGCAATTATCAGACTTGATGAGCAGTGTCATTTATGAACAGTGGTGACTTAGGACTAAGAGGGATGTATAAAACAAAACATGATCCCTTTGAGTTTTAATTTTCTCAGAAAAATAGTATTTGTTATTTGTTCCATATCCATGACAGAGTAGTTGGGAATATCTAACAAAATCACTTGGAAAAATATTCCCCAGTAATTTTGGTGAAAATAAACCAAAGAGGATTTTCTGTCACTTGGTGTTTATTCTATAAGGTTTCAGGTTCATAAGAAATCATGCTAATGTGTAGTGAAGTCCACAATCGCCAACTGAAAGGCTTTCTTCTTGGAAAGCCTTTTTTTGATCCTCAAGATGGTGAATCAAACCTTCCTTTTCACTCGTAGCCATCTGCATTTGTCTGTAGAGTGAAGCCCAGTCGGGACACTATTGACATATGGGGCTGGATAACTATTTGTTGTGGAGGGCTGTCCTATAGACTGTAGGGCATTTAGCAGTATTGCTGTCTTTTGCCTACTCAGTGCTGGTAACACTCCTCAGGTCTGATAATCAAACATGTCTCCAGACACTAGTAAATGTATCCAGGTAGGGCCATATAGTACATGGTTGAGATCCACTACTATTGAGTTATGTGACACTTCCCTCACTGCAGTGAAGTTTGCATTTATGTCTGTGTATTTTAGTAGATTCAAAATAATGTATATGGCACTGAGCTCTATGCATAGTGGTTGCTCTTTTGTTTTTCTGGATGACATATACTATACGGATAAGCACTGTGTCCTATTCATCTTCTCCCTACATTTCAAGAACTCAGAGAAGGGTTGGCATATAGAAGTCCTAAAAAATTTTTTTCAGGGATTAAATAATTAATGGTTCTTTCAAAGGCAGCACCTAAGTAATGTTCAAGTCTGCATTTCCTGTATCAAATGCAAGGTAGGAAATGTAGGAGATTCTCAGTGAATGTGTGGAGGCTGAATCAGTGAATGAATGGATAGAAGGAAGTATTGGGAAAGGCAGCTTCACATTCACATGGCCAGACGTCTTCACGTAGGTGCATCCCTAATCTTCTGCTGGAGTTACTATGACTACAAACATCTCAGCTCCCAACTTGCTGCCTGAAACTCTAAACAAGATTCCAGGTGAGGAAGTGTCCTTGGCAGGGACCCAGCAGACCAGCAGCAGTTCACAGGAGGAAATTTGCACAAAACTAAGCAAAAATCAGATTCATCCTAGCTGAACTAATCAGTGACTAGAAAAAAATTTTAAAAAAAATCATTGCAAGTCGCTGTGGTTGGGCAGGGCAGGGATAGAAATGACTAAAACCAGTCAATTTAATGCCAGAAAGTTTCATAGAGAAAGTTATAAGAACTAGAACAGGTATTCACAGAGCCATTGCTTCTAGAAAGCCCTACAACAAGCCTCTCTGTTGAATCAGGGGTGGAGCATTTTAGCTCTAAAGTATATCTTGAGAGAGATGCATATATGTGACTCCACAGAGGTTTTCCTTTTTATTCCTCTTTTGTAGGGAAATCTGACACTTCTGAATGGAGTAGGATTCGGCTTGGAGCTTTATAAACCTCAGGAGATTTGATCATCTGCATTGAATAGAAGGGGTCAGAATCTCCAGAAGAGGATCTTCTACCACTATCTACTCAGACTCAAGCTGATTTGGGATTGAAAGCATTTCTTTCACATCTCTGTTCAAGAAAGTTTTAATGCTGAGACTTCCTTCTCCTCTACTAAGCTAAATCATACTCAAAATTTAAGATATCTCTTAAACCAAATACTCTAAGACACATCTCCTGTACTCATAGCACCTCTAACATCTACCAAATTTCTTTCATTTAATGATTTTATCTGTCTTTATATTTGTTGCTTTCATTAGATTTAAATTCCTGAAGACAGAAATAGAGTCATCATTATCATTATCATCACTATCATCATCAAATAGGAGGAGAAGGAGAAAAAATAAACTGCATGATTTGATAAACATAACTATAACCCAGTCAATGTGCTTAGCATTTTAAAAAATCACATTTAATTATCAGCACCAATATATGAATTAGATCCATCTAGGTATTCTTTTTTCTTTGCTACCTCCTGTGGGGTCTGGCATGGTGGTGATCATTGTATAGTCTTGCATTGAACTTATATAAAGGGAAATGGAAGAAGAGGGTTCAAGAACAGATTAAGGACCATCGATTGGGGCCCAGTGTTTTCTAATCAACGAATTTGAACTTCAGCTTTTTTAACCTATTTGGGAATTTACTTAATTATCTGAGTCTTATTTTCTATATTAAATATTACTGATCATGAAATTTATCAAACAGAATGGCTGAGAGAATGAGGTACGTAGTAAGCATTTAGTTTTTTCTATAATTAATACTTTTTTTTTTGACGCGATCTCGGATCACTGCAACCTCCGCCTCCTGGGTTCAAGAGATTCTCTTGCCTCAGTCTCCCAAGTAGCTGGGACTACAGGTGCACACCACCACACCTGGCTAATTTTTGTGATATGCACTTTTCAATGGTAAATACCATAAAGAAAAAGAAATAAAGCTGGAAGGTACCCAGATCAAAACCAGATAATAACCTCCCTGACCATAAACTCAGAGTCTCTTGGTTATGAAGCTAACTTTATGGCCCCTACTCCAAAAACAACAACAACAACGACAAAACATCTTAAATTATAGTTTTTAAGTCTGGTTATTCCAAAACATTCTTAAGTTCTTCTGCCCACCTTCCCAAATCCATAGCTTGCACTTTGCATTCAACTTATATGGAAGGATAGAATGACACTAAGTATTATTAGCTAACACTCAGGGAGTTTATTAGATAGTCTCACCTTGAAAGTCTTGCCATATCAGGCCAACTCAGAGGCAGTAACTCATACTTCTTTACCTGGCCAAGATGAAGAATCACATGATAACTTTAAGTAAATAGTCATGAGGACTATTTATTTTAAAATGCCATATCTTCTTTACTAAAGTTCTGAGAATAAAATTTTAAGCAGACTTGTTTTGATGATTTAGATAATTGCAATTCTATTTCCTTAATACTTTAACAGCTAATGAGATACGTTTGATGGGTTTTAATAGCTCCAAGTCCTAGATACATATTAATCTTGCCAACTAAGTACTAGATGATATTGTTACCATCAATAAAACACCATCACACATTTTATTTTGTTTTCCAGCAGTATTGCTTCATGCAGTTCTATGAGCATTTGTTATTTTTTTCCATGAATTATTGTCCAAAACAATTTGAGAACATTTTCACAATACTTTATAGTAATAAAAGAATAAGCCCCATTAGCATAATATGTTTGTATAACTAAAAGATGCTCTACTTCTAGACACTGTTTCATTTGCTTTAAGTAAGTAGATTTTTTACGTTGCCAAGGAAAATGTTTGGGTTTACCATGGTTTGGATATGATTTGTTTTCCTCCACTAAAACCCATATTGAAATGTGATCCCCATGCAGTGGTATTGAGAGGGGGAACTACTAGGAGGTAATTGGTTAGGGGTACAGAACCCTATAAATGACTTGGTGGTGATATAGCAGTAATGAGTCAGTTCTCACTTTTGTGAAGGTGGATTATTCTTGGGGAAATGGATTAGTTTCCACCAGAATGAGTTTTTCATAAAGCCAGGACACCACTCATGTTTTCTCATGTTCACATGAGTCCACTTCCTTTTTGTCCTTCTCCACCATTCTCCACTTGTTGTAATACAGCAAGAAAGCCCTTGCTGGAATCCAGGGCTATGTCTTTGAACTTCTCAGCCTGAAGAACCATGAGCTACATGAAGCTCTTTTTTGTTTGTTTAAATTACCCAATCTCAGGTATTTTTATAGCAACACAAAGGGGACCAAGACAGTGTTTTACAAAAAATACCCCAGTTCACATACACTACTCTTAGTATATTCTTTTCCACCTTGAAATTATGTAGAAATTAATTAAAAATTAGTAAACACTTTCATTTCCTTATATAATAAACAGATAAATAAAGCCACCCATAAGTTTATTAATGTAAATTCTACCAGGATAAAGCTGTAACTTTTTAACAACTGTAATTTTCTTTAGCATAGTGGTGCCTCATAAAGCCAATGTAAGAATGAAATGAAATAGTGCATTTAAATTGCTTAAAACTGGTGCATATTAAGTGCTAAATAAAGTTAGCAATTGATATTATGATTGATATCAATTCATTAATTCAAAAAATTTGTTGAGTGTTTGCAATATGCAAACATTGTGACTGAAGCTAAAAACATGGTAGCCAATAAGCCAAGCAAGATACTTTATCTCTAGAGTTTCAGTTATCTTAAGAATAATATTAATAAATTAATAAGCACTAATAAATAATATGACAAATATAATAAATAAATAAAAGGTGATATGTCAGGGGAAGATGGACAAGGTGGTGACTTATATTGAATTGTAAGAAAAAGCTTGGCTAAAAGATAATATTTGGGTACATGTGGGAATAGTCAGAGTCCCTCCTGGAGAAGACCTGGAGGCAGATCCTTCCAGAAAAAGAATACAGCAAGAAAAAATTTCCAAGGTAAGTATTCACTTTTATTTTCCCAGAATTAATAGGAATGCCACTGTGCTTTGAAGAATAAACAAGGAAAAGAATGATAAAAGAGTTGGAAAAATGAGCAGGGGTCATGCCAAGTAAGAATGTGTACGATATGGTAGGTGTCATTCGTATGTTATAAAATGTATTATGAAAATATTTTGATGATATTTCAAAAGGGTAATAATGCTACCTAATGATAATATGAAAAGATGACTCTGGCTGCTGTAGGGAGAAAATATAGGTTTGGAGTTGGGAGAAGAGTGAAAAGAAGGTCAGTTGGAGACAATTATACTACATTTAGCTTTAGGAAGGTGCTGAAGGAGTCATGGATTGAGATTGTTTTCCAAGTTTTCAGTTGAACAATTTCAATATGGTGGCATTACTTAATGACATAGGGATGCCGGAGAACAAACAGATTTGGAAGGATGTGGTAGAGAGTAAAAGGTTTGCTTTTGGCTCTGTCAATGCTCAGGTGGAATTATATGAAATCTAAGTAGAGATTTCAAGCAGGAATTTGAATTAATATATCTGGAGATTAGCCAAGATGTTGCAGATGGAGATGTAAATGTTGAGACATCATCATTGAGCTGGAAGGCAAGGGGCTGACAGAGCTGAGATGTTAATGACAATGAATTTGATCCATTGTGATAATTTAAAAAAATCACAGCTATCTTGAAGGCCAACATTTATATTGTCTCTTGCAGTCCCTGTGCACAAAACAGTTTTGTTTGGTAGATCCCAGGTTATTACTAGATGGGTTTCACTAGCTGGTGATTCATTCCTGGCCACCATCTAACCAGATATTTTAACCAAATTCCCATTTATCCAAAGGCTTCCAAATGATTTTGGATAACTGAGGTTGCTTATGGATACCTGAAATGGTGAAATATCTTACATTCCAATGAATTTACTCCTCTTTCAAAAATTTTTTGACACTCATTCAAAGTCTGTTTTAACAAAAAAACCCCTAAATCCTCAAAATATTGTTTTTATTAAAATAGGCCTTCATATACCATTTGCACTTAAATTGCTACCTGTGTCACATTATCAACATGAATACTTACCATTCATTCAACACACATACACACACCTGCCTCCCTTCCCCCCACCAAACACACATACCAGTAAAGATGGCTTTGCCTTAAGACCAAGAAAATCCTCCCTTTTACACAGCAGTCTTTTCCACAGACTCTAGAAGTTCTGATTCACTTGGTTTTAGAGGGGTATTAATTAATATAATGACCTTGAACCAATCGCCAGAGATTGTCATTCAGTATTCAACATATTCCTAGTAGTAGTGGTGTTCCAGAATCACGCTTTGAGAAATACTATATTATTCTTATAGAAAGACCATCACACTGAATTTTTTCTTATGATATATTTCCAGAAATTAGATTATTAAGACATATTTACCTATTGGAAGGTTCTTGGAACTTACCAAATATAGGAGCCTATGCAACACTGTCCAGATCTCACTTGAAGACAAAAAAGGATTTATTCCTCAGCTGCTGGGAATGCTGCCAACAGACAGCCCTCAGTTGTCAAGCATCTTGGAGAATTGCCTCAGATAAAGACAGTTGTCTTGCCAAGATCACATCCTCTCCTGTGGAGGCAGCCTACCTCAAATAACTTTTTCATGGAAAGGCATAAAAAGTACCTCATCCCAACTTAGGACAATCTTGAAGACAGCACTCACCAAGAAAAAAAAAGTCTTGCCCAAAATTCTCCATCACAGTATTTATTTCTGGGAACCTAAATTAAGCAGAAACTATCTGAAAAACAGCCATTATTCATGTTTGTTGAAAACAGCTCATTGACTCAAATATCTAAAGAAGAGAAAGAGTGTGAGCTCCAACTATGTCCTACAAGAAGTAGCATGTTTAAGGTGCAGGAGTTAAATTCTACATGCCACAACAAGATGAGTTCTAGAAGTGAGAGAGAATTCTCAGAGCTCAAGAATTTGTTATGCAGCAGAACTGAATGAGAGCATGAACCTATTCAGGAGATATTGAGGGGAACTGGAACTTCCTGATGTAATGCTGGAGATGTAAGTTTAGTTTGTACTGGTTTTCTTCCTCCCACTTCATATGTAGGTGGACTGGACAGATTTAAGAGTATAGGATCAGGCAGACAAAGGTGGCAGCTATGAAATTTACCAGGGTTCATAATCTGTAACAATGTTAGAATAGAGGTAGGTAGTGCTTACTTAAATCAATATCAAGGACATAATTGCAATACATGTACATCTCTACCCCTCTATTCTGATGCTTGACATTCCATTATTTGAAATTTACTTTAAGACACAAAGAAGATATATAAGTTTGAAGTCATTAGAAATCAATTGTAAGACAAAGTGAACACATCACATTTTTAGGCACAGGAGGCGATACTGCAATATAAATGATTTCCTGATCATAGTGAAGATTGTTCCAAATCTTAGAGTGTATCCAAATGTTTATGCTTCAAAAAGCTTCCATCCACATGTGGCTTCCCTCCTCCACACCTTTTTCAGCCATCATGGAGAATGGATGCAATTTCCTTCATTCAACTTCATGGTTTGCTGTTTAATAAAAAAATGTAACAAAGAGAGCTAAATAACTGTAATAGATGGCAGGAAGGAACAGACATTGCAAAGGAGCAGCAGAGAACTCAGTGAGGACTGATTCTTTTACCTGGGGTAAATCAATGCAAACATTATAAAGGAGTAGCTTTTGACCCAGTCTTTGATGGATACACAATAATTGTACATGCAAAACTATACTAAGATTTTTATCTGCTTTCTAGAGAAGATGCAATAAGCTATAATTTTATGCTTTAATGGTATGCCCAATATTTCAGGTATATTATTTGATGCTATGAATGCTTCTAAGAACTAATTTCATAACATTTCTGTCCCCATGGTGTTTATATCATGGTGCAATGTGATACCAAACAAATTTAGTAAGGAATAATCAATAATTTAAAAACAATATGGATATAAATTATGTCCTCTATTTCCACAGATTGATGGCATTAAAATGGATTATTTTAGTGTTATTAATCATTCCAATGTTTGGCATATATATATAATTAGATTTCTTGGGAATAATAAAACAGATTTGTGTTCAGTGCTCTCTGTTCCACTCTGTGGAAGAGAAGGTGGAAAGCAGAATTGGGCAGAGGTAGAAGATGGGCTGAAGTGCAGTCTCAATGAAGGATTTAGCCATCAACACAAGTAGGTCTGGACTTTGGGTGCCACTTCTGAGTTGTCCCATCCATGCAGAAGCTTAGGGGCCAGGCTTTGGAAGCCTATATTCGTGCATCTTTGTATTTGTACTGCTACCCAGCATTGGACAAAGAAACTGATTTTGGCTTTGGGAAATTCTGGAAAGCAACCTAGCCTTGAGCTGTCTCAGCAGGCAACACTTCCAGCAGCTAGAGGAATGAATGCCCTAGTTTTAAAGGGGACAATAGGGTAACACACCACAGCCTCCACTACAGTTTCCAATGCTATTGCTTTTCCTGTTGCCAAAAGTCTAGTTTCTGATTGTGCTCAAGATGTTTCCTCAAAGTATAACACTAGAAGAAGAGTTCTCTTCTTCATCATTTCCTGATCAGGGAAATTTATAACAGTTATGGAATGAATTGTGTTGCCCTAAAATTCACATGTCAAAACTCTAATTCCCAATGTGACTGTATATTTGGAGGTTGAGGTCAGAGAACAGATTAGTTAAGGCCCTAATCTAATATGTCTGGTATCCTTATAGGAAGAGGAAAAGGTATCAGGGAAGCACAAAGAAAAGGCTATGTGGGGACACTGCAAGAAGGTGGCCATCTGCAAGCCAAGGGAGTGAGGCCTCAGGAAAAACCAAACCTGCCAACACTTTGATCTTGGACTTCCAGCCTCCAGAAATGTAAGAAAATAAATTTCTGTTGTTTAAGCCATTCAGTGTGTGGCATTTGCTTATGGCAGCCCTAGCAAACTAAGGTAGTAAGATGTTGAAGTAAAGGTTTTGATGTATCAGAAAGGTGAGCATTCAATCATCAATACAAGGTTTATAGTTCCATATTTGGATTTCTGACATCATATCTGAAAAAACTAGGGATACAAAACCTTCTTCAGGTAGGTTCTGATCCATTTAATATATATATATATTTAATATATGTAATAAATATATATATTTGATTTATTATATCAATAATACAGGTACATTCTGGCTCATTTAATATAATAATTCACTTAATACAGGTACATTCTGGTTCATTTAATATCAATAATACAGGTACATTCTGGTTCATTATATATATAAATTTGAGGCAGGGTCTTGCTCTGCTGCTCAGGCTGGAGTTCAGTGGCTGTTCACAGGCATGATCATAGCACACTGCAGCTTCAAACTCCTGGGTTCAAGCCTCTTCCCAAATAGCTGGAACCATAAATGCACACCATGGTGCCTGACTGAAAGTCTTTATGTAATGAAGATTTAAAAGGTTTGATTCTAAAATAAAACATGATGCGGTTTATATAGTTACTATATCTGAATTAATGTTTCTACTTCTACACAACCAAAATACACACTTTTTCATTAACATGTATTATCAAAGTATATGTGTGTTTATAATTTATAGACATATATACATATATAAATATGTATATATAACACATTTGTACATGAACACATAGATATGGCAATGTAATTTAACTCAGAGTAAAATTAATGCTAATTTTTATTCAATATGCATTTTTCAAAACCTATTATGTCTACTGATAATACAAATTTGAATGAAGTATAAAGCACCAGGCCCAGATATCTATGATCTAGCTGAAGAAAGAGAAGCCTCACATTTGCAACAGTGAAAATGCTGGAGTCCTCCTATGTGGTCTCTCTGCAACTAGTCTTGGTTGCTCTGAGACCACCTTCTGCCTAGAAGCCAGACAGTTCTTCCAAAATGCTAATCAGTGTACCTTAGTTTCTTGCTTAAGCCTAGTCCTATTGCCTTCAACAGAAGGGCCAACAGCAGTGTACAAAGACTGTTCTGAGCTATCTCATGCTTATGTCTCAAGCTCCATCTTGTACATCTTGATAGCTCAACTCTCTATCCCTACTGAAATACTTGTGATTCTTTTTTGTTGTCGTTATTGTTGTCATTGCTGTTGTTGTTGAGACGGAGTCTTGCTCTGTCTCCCAGGCTGGAGTGCAATGGCACGATCTCGGCTCACTGCAACCTCCACCTCCATGGTTCGAGCCATTCTGCTTCCTCAGCCTCCCAAGTAGCTGGAAGTACAGGCACCCACCACCATACCTGGCTAATTTTTGTATGTTTAATAGAGACAGAGTTTCACCGTGTTGGCCAGGCTGGTCTCAAACTCCTGACCTCAAGTGATCCGCCTGCCTTGGCCTCCTAAAGTGCTGGAATTACAGGTGTGAGCCATGGCGCCCAGCCTACTTGTGATTCTTACACAAAAATATGTTGTTTCATTTATTTGTGCCTAGGTAGAGCCACCCCTGTTACTTCCCATTGGGTAAATTCTTACTCTGATCTGTCCTCTATAGGAATGGCCATGCAACCATTATACAAATGATTCTGTTCTTAAAGCCGCTGTTATTACACTCTGTTGTCTCACTTATCCCTTCACCCCTCACTGTCCTGCAAGGCTCCTGTTTGCTTATCTCTTTCCTCCTGAGTCTGCAGGCACCGGAGAAACCACGAGGAGACCTTAATCTTCCCATCCTCAAGAGTTTCCGGGCACTTTGCACGCAGTAGGTTCACAAAGCAGGCTCTTTGATGTAAACCAAAGAAGGAATAGTAAAGCACATATGTATTTTACTGGGGGAGAAAAACCAAAAAAACAATGGTTTGAGGGATAGTCCATTCCTACTATTTTCAAAACATAACTACTAAATTCAAAATGAGTAAGTTTTTTGTGCTTAAAAAAGATATTCTCTTTCTTCAGATGTTCACATTGAACACTATACTGAGATTCAGGAAAGATTTAAGCAGTTTCATAGTCACTAGGGGTCACTCTTATAATTTTGAATCTTGCAAACCTGTGTAGGTTATTTTCCTTAGAAAGATTTAATTTCAATGCTCCCTTGGCCCTGACTCATACATAGAAAGATTCCAGTAATGATACCTGATGGGTGTGTCTGCCACACAAATTACCTAAATGCTATGTTTACTTTTTGGGTTATTAACTATCATCAGAATGGTGTTGCTGCATGTGTTTAAGAGAAGCAGCAAGATAAAGTGAAAACCTGATAGTCAAAGGATTTATTAATGAAAATCTTAATAATATTTCATCAGTTATGTTCTCACTAGAAAATTTCACCTTAGTGTTTTTATGTCAATTGTTACAGACTTTTTAAAAGGTTATGGAGAGCCTTGCTCTTGAGATGTGTGGATGGGCTTCCCATGGATGCATCGCTAAATTACCTGCGGAAATGCAGAAACACTTGGCTTTTCAAATCACCAAGTGTCATCTCAGCAGGATTCTTAATCACAAATACGCTGAAAGAAAACCAACAGACATTTGCAAATGACAGGGGAGCAGCAAAAAGAGAAACAAATCTCTTTTTAACTGTTCTGTGATCATCTTTATTCTCGTACCCACTCCCAATCCTTCCGAGTAATTAGTACATGGCAATCAATCATGGCTCTTCAGGCAGGCACCAGTTCAGGTGTATGGTGTTTGATTCACATCTCCCAGGAGCAAGAATTAAGGAGTTAGGACAAGACAAGACAGACAGGAAGCTGGGTAGAATAGATAGAAGGCTCAAGACAGGGCAACTTACCCCTTTACCTGGCATCTGTAGCCAGATGACCAGGAGCCTGGGGCATGTTCTCAGGAGAAATAGGTTTGGATGAAGACGGAAGAACTTACCTTTAAAAAATAAGTTTGAGGACATAGGAAGATTAAGAAAAATGACCACAGGCTTTAAAGACAGACTATCAGGTTGGAACTCTATCACAGCTGCTCAAAAGCAGTATAGCCAAGAGAAATTTGTAGGCTTCAATTTTTCCACTGTTGTAATGGGAGCATGATAAGGACAAAACAAACACACACACACACATACACATATCCACATATGTATACATATATACACAAGTATATACTTATGTGTATGTGTGTGTGTGTGTCCCCAAGTCTAATTCCTGGCCAAAAATGTTGATGATCAAAAAGGCTTCCTTTCCTTTTCTGCTCTCTGAGGAAAGCATATCTCTCTAATAAAAAGTCAGCAAATATTGACCTAATATACAAACGGGGGACAAGATAGGATATTTGAAATTGGATCTATTCCAGAGTGTTTAGTTGCCACAATACTATGGAAAAACTCATTCAATCTCTTTTAAAGGCATCATAAAGCATTTATTGATTTTTAAAAAGAGAAATAAGAAGAAAAATGTTCCAATTGAATATGAAGTCAGGCCATCCAATTTCAGTTACAGACTTGAGCAATGGGTCTGCCAGACCCTCTAGGTGGGCTCAGCTTTACTGAACACAAAAAACAAAAAGAGAAATTTACAAGTTGGAAATTCCTCAATTCAAGGATAGGGGAAAACCTAAAGATCTTAAGCAAGCCTGCAGAAGAGATGACTATTGCATGCCCTAATACTGGTCTCTGCTGACTCTGAGTGCCTCATGCCAGGGTTAACTTTATATACAGCCACATGTTTCCCATAGCCTCTGACTACAGACGCTAGGAGGAACATTGTAATGAAAGCCACAAAGCACAGATAGGGCTATTTAAAGATTTTAGTGGCCAATACAGAGAGTGAAACTCCATGAGCAGCTTCAGAGGAACATTCAAGGAATTGTGCTTATTGTACCTCCAAGGCACTTGCTTAAGAAGCTTTTAAAAACACTATTGCTCTTAATCTTTATGATCCAAAAAGATAAACATTCTATCTGGAAAGTCCATCTCTTGTGTATCTTTCTACAATCTTAAAGATTTTGAACAAGCGATGGTGCCGTTTTTGAAATGGAAATTACAACGCTTCTGTGGGTAGCGAGGCATAGAGCTCTGTGGTGGAGAACATGACTTTGCATGTACAGAGATCTGATATTGTCTACATTATTTAACCTCTAAGAAGACTTTCCTGTTGTCTAAAATCGGATAATAGCACTTCATTCTCAGATGTTTCGTAGAGGTTAAAAAACAAACCAAAGGCTGGGCACGGTGGTTCACGCCTGGAATTCAAGCACCTTGGGAGGCCTAGGTGGACAGATCATGAGGTCAGGAGATCGAGACCATCCTGGCCAACATGGTGGAACCCCATCTCTACTAAAATACAAAAAAAATTAGCCGGGCATGGTGATGTGCACCTGTAGTCTCAGCTACTTGGGAGGCTGAGGCAGGGGAATTGCTTGAACTTGGGAGGTGGAGATTGCAGTGAGCCGGGATCACACCACTGCACTCCAGCCTGGTGACAGAATGAGATTCCATCTTAAAAAAAAAAAAGATAATGCATTTAGTTGTTAGTACAATGTCTAACATATTGCAAGCACTAAATAAATAGCAGCTACTATTATTAATAGTATAACAATGATCAATATTGTAAAATAAACAATAATTTTTTCTACTCTGTTTCTACAGAGATTTATCTATTTACTCTATTTGCAATTCTAGTAGCTGCCATTGTCAGCAAGGCAAGGGTCGTACCATGCCTGGCCTCTCTTTCCTTTGTACTATTTGAAAGTATTTGCAAAAAAAAAAAAGAGTTGTAAACAAATTATTTTTAGTCCACAAAGATGACATAAACATGGGGCTGCCCTGCATTTCAACATAGCTCTTGTCTCTAGAAACAGAAGAATGGAGAAGATGATCTGTAAGATTCTTTAGAATCTAGAGGTCTTGACTTCCCAGCCATTTGAATTTCCTCAAATGATGCATACTCTGCATGATGCTCTTGGCTGAGTGGATGGAATGTCTCTAGTTGGTACCAAAGAAGGAAGTGCCTCTCCATAAAGGGAGAGCAAAAGCACAAACAGAGCAATTTCCTTATTCCTAATTTTTACTCTTGAAATGATGGAAAACTGACCTCATGAACAGAGTTGCATATTTATCATTTGAAAAGAATTTGAAATGGCCTATAATTCCCTTCAAATATCCATATCATATCTCAGTCTCTAGTTGTTTTTATATAATAATATATCTCCACATATCTACATATCTCCTAATAACCATGGTTAAAATACAATTTCCTCAAAGAGAAGACAAGTATTATATTTTTTGTTAAAAACATCTTAATGGAAGCTATCATCACAGTATCTTGGGGCAAAATCCCATCCCAATGAGGCAGAAAATGTCATGACAGGGCAGGAAGTTTTTGAAAGGAAAATGTGAGCACCAACAACTGAGTTTTCCCATGTCATTAATCCATTAAGCTATTCATCTATGTTTTTTGCTCATCCATTATAGTAGAGGACCCATTATTGACCATACTACATGTTAGATATAAATGTAGGGACATGATGTGTATAAGACTCAGTCCATAAATGTAATGCATTCCCAGTTCAGAGGAGGAGATATACTCGCTCTCAGGCAGTTGTTTGCATAGTTCTATGAGGAATGCTGTAATATATGCCTGCAGCAGGTACAACAGAGGGGCCAAAAAGCTGAGTGATAATCCCCTGGTTATTATCAGGAAGGTATAAAATAGAAAAATAGGTGATATTTCAGTTGAACCTTCAAATAGGTATAGTTACTCATCAGAAAAAATAATTTTGCACTGGGCTGATGTTGGCTGTAGTTTTATTAAACATTATATGATCAGAACAATGAAATTCACTTTAATTAATTTTCATGGGTAGCTTTTGTCTTCTTATTATTCTGACACATTTGGAAATAAATCAGAATAATATAATCATAGAAATGAAAGGCACTGTATTGTTAAACCTAAAATATAATCACTAACATTATTGAAGAGCTTAGTATGTGCTGAGCATGACATCAAATGTTCTACATACAAACATCTTCTCATTAATCTGGTCCAAGGCAATATGAAAGAGGCAATAGCAATTCCTATTTTATAGATGAGGAAATTAAAGCTCAGAAAGGTAAGCACTTTTCCCAAAGTTACATCTGATTAAAACTCAAATCAGGGCTTTCTGATTTTGAAATTTATGTTCCTAACAATTATGACATACTACGACATTTCCCTGTTATCCAGCGCATCATTACTCAGAGTATGAACCACTGAGCAGCAGTATCAGCTTTACCTAGGAATATGTTAGAACTGAAGAATCACAGGTTCCACCCCAGATCTTCTGAAAAAGAATCTGCATTTAACCCAAATCCTCAGTTGTTCATATGTATAATAATGTTTGTGAAACATTGGTTTAGTCTACTCCCTACTACTATAAATGCAATACAAATGATTGTTCACCTCCTGCTTAGAGGGCAAGAAAACTCACCATTTTATGTGGCAGTTTCACTTGCTAATTTGCTGAGGAAGCCTGTCTCCCTGTAACACAGAAACAAGATGCGTTCCTTGTAGTGAGTGTCCTTGCCTTTTGGCACAATGGGACATGCATTCCACTGCCCTTTCACATGTCAACTCTTCACCTGTGTGGCCCAAATGTGAATACATGGAAGCTCTTTTTTTTTTTTAATTCTTTTTTTATTTGTTTATTTTATTTATTTATTATTATTATACTTTAGGTTTTAGGGTAGATGTGCACAATGTGCAGGTTAGTTACATATGTATACATGTGCCATGCTGGTGCACTGCACCCACTAACTCGTCATCTAGCATTAGGTATATCTCCCAATGCTGTCCCTCCCCGCTCCCTCCACCCCACAACAGTCCCCAGAGTGCGATGATCCCCTTCCTGTGTCCATGTGTTCTCATTGTTCAATTCCCACCTATGAGTGAGAATGTGCGGTGTTTGGTTTTTTGTTCTTGCAATAGTTTACTGAGAATGATGATTTCCAATTTCATCCATGTCCCTACAAAGGACATGAACTCATCATTTTTTATGGCTGCATAGTATTCCATGGTGTAAAAGGGCTAGTATCCAGAATCTACAATGAACTCAAACAAATTTACAAGAAAAAAACAAACAACCCCATCAAAAAGTAGGCGAAGGACATGAACTTCTCAAAAGAAGACATTTAAGCAGCCAAAAAACACATGAAAAAATGCTCACCATCACTGGCCATCAGAGAAATGCAAATCAAAACCACAATGAGATACCATCTCACACCAGTTAGAATGGCAATCATTCAAAAGTCAGGAAACAACAGGTGCTGGAGAGGATGTGGAGAAATAGGAACACTTTTACACTGTTGGTGGGACTGTAAACTAGTTCAACCCTTGTGGAAGTCAGTGTGGCGATTCCTCAGGGATCTAGAACTAGAAATTCCATTTGACCCAGCCATCCCATCACTGGGTATATACCCAAAGGACTATAAATCATGCTGCTATAAAGACACATGTACACGTATGTTTATTGCGGCATTATTCACAATAGCAAAGACTTGGAACCAACCCAAATGTCCAACAATGATAGACTGGATTAAGAAAATGTGGCACATGGAAGCTCTTTTATTCTTCACGTTTATCTAATTATCTCAATTTCTTTTACTTTAATGATGTCATGTCTACCCCTCATCTTTTTGGTTCCTCATTATGGGCCAACTGTAACTCAATATTGTCCCTCTCAAAAAATATCCTATGCAATGAACCAACTAACGCAGACGTATTCTCCCTGAGGGTGAGCACAGTTAAAGATTTGCTTTCTGTGATCTGAATATAACACCAAACATCTACAGCATCTCATTAAGCCAGTAATCAGCTCAAATGCCAGCTGCTATTCCCAGACACCAAAACAAACCATCTCCATGTCCTCTCTATTTATGGCCAGATTTGGGGAAGGAGACCCTATGTATACCCCTTCACATTTTGCCAGGGTGTAGGGAATCATATATCTGAAACTCATTCCCTCTTGAAAACTCTTCGGTAATTTTCTTCTCTAAGAGCTTCAGACATTTGGACATTCACTGAGTAATTGTGAATTTTCATTGTGAGTCATTTAGGCAGTGCTAGCAGGATTCATTTATCCTTTATTTTTCACTTATCCTTTAAAAAATGTTGGCTGAGCAACTATGCCCTAGGGAAGCAAACATGAGTAAGTAAGAGTCCTTGCTTTATAAGAGGTCACAGACTGAAGAAAGAGAAACAGGTAAGTAAAACGATTATCACCATAAAATGATTGTGCACAGTTCTAAGGGGAACAAATGATGAATTGCCTTGGGGAAGAGCAAAGGATTTCATAGAGAGACGGCATTTGAGCTGTCCTATAAGGATGATTTTACTACTCAAAGAAGACAGAAGTCATTCCAGGTAGAGGACCAGGTTGTGAATAGGCAGAGAGAAAATAACATTATGATAGAATATTTAGAGAATGGTGAAGAGTTTAGTAAGTTGGATTCAGAAGAAGGGAGAGTAAAAGCTACAGACAATTTGTTGTTAAGTAATATTTTAAGAAGTTCTTGTACACTAGACCATGTATTGAGAATTTTATCCTTTACACACAGGGGAGTCATGAAAGATTCTTTTTAAATAAGGGATATTATAATCCCATTTGTGATTAGAAGTAAAACTCCGCCGGTAAGTTGGACAATAGATTTGAAAGGGAGAGAAACTGAAGGTTAAAAAGACCTCGCTGGAGGTTGGAACCATAGTCCATAAAACAATTGTTGAAAGTACTGTCTGATCAATGCTTGTAAAATGTATCATCCAGATATAAATGGCCAAAGCACATTAACAATAAGAAAAGCTTTGCCAGCACAGCTGTTTTACTCCTAAACAAAACAAATGCTTAAAGCTCCTGGAAATTACAATAGAATTAATTTCAGCTCCCCAATGGTAGGGGAAAATCCTCAAACACATTTTCTGCTGAGTATTTCAAAGGATGAATGAACCAGAAAGCCTGAGTAAATATTGTTAATGAAATGTATAAATATTCTACCCATTCAGAAGAAATCTGTACTGTAAATCTAAGGATGGAAGAAAACAGCTTTCAGAATAAATACTAAATAGGAGGAAAGTCAGATCACATTCAGAAAGAAATATAAACACATAAACCCCTGTGTATTCTAACCAAGCAATCACTTAACCAGCAGGGAGTGAAAATTTATAAACCCAACAATCTCACTGGGGTTTTTGAAGATTCTAAATGCAATTCAAATTACTTTACAATTTTCAATATGTTTTCCCACCCAGTGTCTCATTTAATCCACACACCTCTAAAAGATTGCTGCTATTGCCCACATTTAACAGGATGAGAAAAATTTAGATTCTAAAAAGTTGAATAACTTATTTAATTTTCAAGTCTCTGTGATACAACAAAGACTGAAACAAAGGCTTCCCTTAGGGTAAACAATAGAAATTGCCAATTCTTAGGTTAAAATATTTAAGTATCGGTAACTTCGTATGGTTCAACCTAATAGATTCCAGGTACAGTGCTCTAAGATTATCAATCAACAACAAGTAATTTTATTCTGGTTCCATGGCTGCAAAGGCAAATTAATTCAAAATGTCAAATGAAATGTCAAGTAAAAGGTTCTAGATCTCAGTTCAGCTGGACCAGAAAACTGGTTCATATTTGTCACTGAAATCCATGTTAAACTGAAAGAACAGATATTTACAAACCTTCCTTTCTCTTATTTTTCTAAGATTCCCCATAAATATTTTCATTACGCATAGACTATCATCTCTACAGTATTATAGTGTGAAGGATAATATGTTAAAGTCATATTCTATGTGATAACATAATAACATATTATACACATAACTATTTGTATATATGAAGCACACATAACTATTCTATGTTTTGTTCCAGTTCAAAATATCCTTTTTATTAACATGTAGCATTTTATGAGCTATATTTTACCTCCAGGTTTCTGGAAATTAAAAAAAAAAGATGCTCAGTAATATAATTGTAAAGATGAGCCTGTGCCCTATAAATCATGATAGCTTATGCAAAAAAAGTGATGTAAGATCCCTCGCAGGGAGGATCCAATCATGAACTCTTTGAATCATATCCTTTTGCTTATAAGGTGAAGGCCACAGATTTTTAAGGACCTTAACTTTGTTATTTGCTTCTAATTGAAAGAATGTGTCTACAATGAGTACAAAGAGTTCTCATTATCTGAACTTCCATCTCAGCCCTTGAGGAAGCTTGCTCCACTAGTGACCTTTAACTGGTTTGTTTCGTCAGCACACTTTCTAGTGGCTGCATATGGTGACCAAAGCTATCCGCATGGGCATACAGTCTTTGCAAAGAACTTAAATAGATCCAACCCAGTATCCATTGGATATGTGCACTTACGGCATCAACCAGAGATCAATCAGATGCAAAAGGCAAAACATCCCATCTTGAAACAACTCTGAACATCCAGAGGCAATATAGTTATGTTGAACTGAAATACAGCACCAATAATTAATAGGTCTTTTGGTTTCCAAAAATTTCGAATACAAATGTTTCTTCCTCTTTCACGTGGCATCAGGTATTCTACATTGGTCTTATCCCCCCAGATTAAAATCTGCACTAGTTCTATAATCTGTTCCTTATATAATATAATGTGAATTCCTTCAATAACCTGACATTTTCCTCTGACATCCCCATGTGATTTTAAATGTAGCAATCCGAAGTGCCTTCCTTCCCACCTAAAATAATAACCAAACTATGTTGCTCTCCTACTTAAAAGCCAAAATTATTTTCAAGTCACCTTCAGAATAAAGGATGAACGCTTGCCTCTCACATTTAGTGCCCATGATGTTATATTCACCGATCTCTTCTCTGACTCACTCATAGCACCCCTTGACATTGCACCTCTGAAGAAAAGCCTTGTTTTCTTGCCTCTCCTGGCCCTTCCACAGGCTGTGTTTTTCCCTTTTCTCATAGAGAAGCCCTACAAGACTCAACTCAGGCCAACTCTTTGAGTAAGTCTTTCTCTATTGACCTAGGATCAGGTAGGGGCTGTTCCAATGTGTTCCACCCTCTCCACTACTGGTACATATCATACAGTAATGCATTTGGAAGTTTCTTACTTTGTCTTCCTCCCAAATATGTACAAATAGATTATGACCTCTTTGAGGGTAGGCGCTGTTCTCTTCATCTCATGTTCCTTTCTTTTTATATCATTCCTGATAGAACAAAGGCCCGAGTTAAGTAAACAACTTAAAACTAACACAACTTAGCAGTTGGGGAGTGACAAAGACTACATACATAGAGCAGACTTTAATGGGCTATAGACTGTAAACACTTGGATTTTAAAATGGTTCTCCGATTGATTAACATTCCCAGTCTACTGGACAATTCACTCACCAGGTTGGACATGGGTAACTCTCTTGCAGAAAAAAAAAAAAAAAAAAAATGCTTAAATCACCCCAAAGATGATTTTTGTTAGGAGTTACTGCTCAGAGAGAGGATATGTTATGGCTCAATGACTAGAGAGTTGTCATTCCCCATCTCTGAGCTCCCACACAGTCCTGATCCTCACTACCACAAAAAGAAATTAAAAGTCATGCTTAAAACTGGAAGAAATAAAGCTATATTGAGGATAAGCAAATTACATGCTGGTGACTTCTCCTTTTTATTTTTACCTGACAATGTCAGGGTGATCTTAACTCCCAGGATTTTAAACAGTTTGAATGCACTTCTTGAACATCCAGCCAACAAGATAAAAAGTGAGACTTCAGGTCAGGAGGAAAATGGTCTTTCTCTAAATAGGATTAGGATGGCTTCCAGTGAGATGACAATTTTATTATGGAACAACCAAGTCAGACGGAGTGTGTTTAGATCAACTTTAAGAAATAGAGGAAACTGAGAGCTTCTTTATTCTGAACCAAAGGACGACAGCGAAATCATCCCTGAAAGGTGAAAAGATTTATAAATAAGTGTATAGTAGCCCTGTGCAGAATCTCTAATATTTTCTAGCCTTACTTCCCTACCCAAATACTAATTCTTCCTGGAATTCAAAATCCTTCATAAACTGGTCCCTTCCTAACTCCAAATCAACTGGTGTGGGAGTGATTTAAAAATGTAAGGATATGCAGATTCCACACCCAGAGATTCTATTTTAATTGGTCTCAAATGGGACTTGGCACGGACATTTTTTAAAGCTCCTAGGTGATTCTATTGCCTTTCCAACATTGAGAGATTATGCCACAGCCTCAACTCAACTGTCTTTTGCTAGTACCATAAACAGCAGTGTTTTTAATGTAGCATTTAGTTGTGATATTTACCTTTATTAATCTGTTTGCTTGAATGTGAATGACACTTGTGTCTGTCAACTGATACTGGCTCCATACTAATTGCTGCTTTAAGTCACTAGGTAGCCTCAAGAAATAATAAATAATAATAATTACAGCCAATGTTTATTGAGGTACTGTTCTAAGCACTTTAAAAATAATAATCCATTGAGTCCTTAAAATAAAGCTATGACTTAACTACTCTTATCATCTCATTTACATTTTACAGATAAGGAAACAGAGGCTCAGAAAAGTTGGAATGATTGGCTTGAGACCACGGAGTTAATGTAAGAGGAGATTGTGTTCTGTGAAAACCAGCAATTTACATTGACACTTGTTCAGAATGATTTTGATAAGCACTCAATACAGTAGGAGATGTAAGGGCAGGTCCAAGAATGTGGGCGGTGGTGCTAACACATCTGGTTTAAACTTGACCCTGTGGCTTACCGGCTGTGTGATCTTCCAGGAGATATCTCAACTCTTTGAACTTCAGTTTCCTTATTTGTTTAAATGGGGATTTCAATGGTTTCAGCTTCATGGTGAGTTTACTAAGACCTGGAATAGCTAAATAACTTAACAATAGGGACTCACAGAGTTTAATGGCAGAAGAAGAATTAAAACCTAGACATTTTGATGTATAGATTCATTTTCTTTTTAGCATAATATCTGTTATTTGAGAGCCTGGTTAGAAGTACCTTTAATACTCAGGTAAAAAAGGGATATTTCCTAACTGTGTGAGATATGACCCAGTACAAAGAACACACCAATTATCTGTAGGGGGTCAGCCTAGGTGCCTAAACTAGTTAATGAGTTAACTAAAAACTCAACGGGGATCCTCTTTTGTTAATGCATTTTTTTTAAAAAGCACATGGAGCCTGCCAGTGACCTAACAATCTTCAGAACCTGACATGAAAATTTACAGGTTATGAGGCGAAGAACCCCGCTAGGGTCAGACGGATGTTTCTTCCTGCTCTACCTTGCACGCCACTACATAACGAGGTGAAGCATTACCTGGACCACGAGGAGACCCCATTCTTGCTTCTATGCTTTCTGATTGACTCGCTTTCTATACTATAAGCACTTGGTCTTCATTATGTTCTGGAAAGCAATGAACCACAGACAGTACAAGGAGACTTGTAAAGGGGACATATGGTTTATGTGTAACCTCATCTATAGCTCCATTCACCTGCAGGGCATCTGCTCTGAAACTACAGTGTGTAGCCAAATAGTAACTTAATATAAAAGCCAAAACCAATTGTCTTATTTTATTAAGCTTGGGACATTTCACTTTTGTCTGAATGAGATAATTTGGCATTCAATACTTCAGTGTGCTAGTAGAACTTGGTCTTATTGAAAATAAATTGAAATTCTATTTTGCTGTATTATACAAAACATTCTGCTCTTCATTGAGGCAACCTGCCATTGATTTGCTAACTATGTTTTCAATAGATCCAATTCGTGATCTGAAAATTACAAATATTTACCTTATGAAGAATTTACATGTCTACAGGTAGCTAATATAATTATCTCTAATCATAGTACAGATACTATTATGTATGTTACTTCAATTGTCACAGAAAATCCATGAGATAGCATAATCATCCTCATTTTCAGAGAAGTAATCTAAGCAGGGGAGGGAAAGAAAGTTGCCTAACTCATACAGCTAAAATTCTTTTAACCATTAGACTCCATTAGTTTTCACATAATGATCTTGCTATCAGTATGAAACATAAACTATTTATCATTTATATTTCAGATAGAAAGAGTCAATATAATTGGTATGGGTTCGTTAGGCTATCTAAGATGTTAAACAGTTTGGGGATGCTCATAAGTGACTTGTATGAGCATGCTAACTGGAAAGAACCAACTTCTTTAGAAATAATCATTGAGGAAATGATGAAGCCAGAATTCTAGTACCCCAGATCAGGACACTGCTATTTAGGCTTTGCTGAAAACATACTTTACCATGAGTGATTCGCTTAAACCCACAGAATTTTCTTCCTATATATCAAGTAGAGAAAATAATCCCTGTCATTCATATCCTCGGAAGTGTGAAAGACCAGTTGAAATGTTTGCCGTTTCTTCAAGATATGTTCTGTGGGGCTCTGGAATTGCAGAAGGGGTTTGAGAGCAGACAGTGCCTTGCCTGAAATCCTTCTGCTTCAACCAGTACAGTGATGTTTCTATTTCTTTAACATTTTGGTGAATGAAGATGTGAATAAAAAAGCAGTTCTAAATATAATAAAAGCTTCACAACAATTGAGATGGTACATGTGAAAACATGCTTTATGATATACAATAAGTAATGGATTTTTTTTACTCCTTAGTATTAGCATAAAATGTGAGCCAGGTTTTCATTCATAGAGGAGCATGAATGTCATAGAAAAAACACTGATTTTGACATTAGAGAGGATGCTGCTTGGCTTCTGTATTAGGGTTCTTTAGTGAAACAGAAACAATATATATCCTATATATTGTATCATCATCATTATTATAAGAAATTGGCTTGTGTGATATGGAGTCTAAAAAATCCCAAGATTTGTAAACTTGAGACTTAAAAAATGTGGATGTTTCAGTTCAAGTTAGAAGACAGGAAATATCTGGTGTACTCTGACAGGAGGGGTTCCATTTTTTTAGAGGCGGGGTCTTGCTATGTTGCCCAGACAGGACTTGAACCCCTAGGCTCAACAAGTAATCCTCCTGCCTCACCCTCCCTAGTAGCTTAAACTAAAACACACTGTGCTCAGGAGGGGCCTTCTTACTTATGGGAGGGTGATATAGTTTGGATATTTGTCCTCTTCAAATCTCATGTTGAATTTTGATCCCCAGCATCGGAGGTGGGGCCTAGTGGAAACTGTTTGGATGACAGGTCAGATCCTTCATGCATGACTTTGTACTGAGTCCTCACTCTATTAGTTCCCATGAAAACTGATGGTTAAAAAGAGCCTGGCACCTTCTTCTTCTCTCCCTCTTTCTGCCTCCCTTGCCATGTGATATAGCTTGCCTTTCTCCCTTTCCCCTGCTGCCATGATTGGAAGCTTCCTGAGGTCCCTTTCCAGAAGGAGATGCTTGTGCCATGCCTCTTGCACAGCCTGCAGAACTGTGAGCCAAACAAACCTCCTTTCCTTATAAATTACCCAGTCTCACATATCTCTTTACAGCAACACAGAAAGGACTAAGAGAGTCAACATTTCAGACCTTTAACGGATAGGATGAGCCTATATACCTTGGGGAGAGCAATCTGCTTTATTCAGTCTAACAATTCAAAAGTTGATTTCTTCCAGAAGGATCCTCACAGATATACACAGAATAATGTTTGACTAAATGTTGGGCACCCCATGGCTCAGTCAAGCTCATGCATAAAATTAACCATCACAGCTTTCTATTCTGCCACTTCCTAAGAGGAACTGGATAAATCACTTAAACTGTTTAATCAGCAACACAATGAAGATAAGAAATCATATAATGTAGGGCGGTTTGGAGAAATAATTGTGCCATTGTCTATGAAGTGTCTTTTAGTATATGAATTTTATCTGTTTTTATTCTGCATCCTTTCAAATAAATGCTCCTTCATCTGTAAAGTGGGAATAATCTTTGCCATATCTACATAACATAAAAGATAATAAATGTGAAACAATAAAGAATGACATAGGAAGACTTATACCCTGAGTAAGTCCATCTGTAAAGAGAGTCTTGATTCTCATGTTTCCCTCTTCTAGCGACAATAGGCATGTCAGAAACATTCTGTAACATACATGTACACATATAAACACATACACAAAGATCCTCATGGCAATAGGCATCACAGTTCAGGCTTCCCAGAGAATAATGCTTTTCTATCCATCCACCATTTTGTCAGACGCACATTGTATTTTCAAACCAAAATATATATACATATTAAATAATATATTCTAAACTATCTGCACTGCCAATTTGTTGCATCCATATGTTGAATCCATACCTTTTTTTGTCATTTGCATTTAACTTAGAAAACTATATTAGTTATCAATTAACATATAATAAATTTGGCACACTTAGTAGCTTCAAATAATACATATTGATTAGCTCACAGTGTGGAGCAGGAATTTTGGCATGGATTGGCTGCTTCCTCTGTGTGACTGCAGTCATGATGTTGGCAATGGCTGGGTTCTCTTCTGAAGGCTTAACTGGGGATGGATCCATTCCCAAGCTCCCTTAGGTTTTTGATAGAATTTATCATTTATGAAAATAGGACTGAGGTACCCAAGTCTTAGTTGTCTTATAGATCACTCTCAGACTTTAGATGGCTTCTGCAGTCCCCTGCTAAATGTTCTCTTTAAAGGCAGCTCATAATATTGCAGCTTGCTTCTACAATGCCATCAAGAGAGCAAGAGAATCTAATGTAGATCTTCAAAGAAGATTATGTCTCATATGATATAATGTAATCATGAAGTGACATCCCATGACCTTTGCCATATAATGTAACATGATGGAAGGAGTGATATTCCGTCTCCTTTGCAATATCGTATGGCTTAGGAACAAGTCATATCACCACTCCATGGGAGGAGACAACACAGTCCCTTCTGCTGGTGAATACCAGAAGGCAAGAATAACTGGCAATTCTTTCAGGGTCCGCCCTTAACAGTAATGAACCAGAAATATATGCAGCTATTACAAAAAATGTGAGATGGACTTTTTTTTTTTATTTTTTTTAACCTATTATCTGTTAAGAGATATGATTTTCTGCAAGTAAGTTAACAACATGTTCAGAGTACCTATTTGCTAATGTAGACAGTTCAGAGGAGGCTCTATTTCCCATAGTGACACAAATATAATATTAATTGCCACTTCAAAATATGAATTTATATACATGCACATATATATTCAGTTCTGGCAAAAGTTAAAACATTCAATAAATGATGTGGTGAATTCCTAAAGACACTCAGTTCTCCCAGTGCTGAGGTACACTTCAGCACAGATTCTCTGATTCAAGCATGCTTATGCACTACACAGAGTACAAGCACTATGTATTTCTTTCATGGAAAGTTCAACTTCCTTATAGGAAAAGAAAGCATTCATTCTTTCTTTTAAAAAGTCTCAGCACTATTCTTTTTAAATCACTGTTTGTAGATGCAGCGGACATACAATTTTACCCTAAAATACTATTGCTTTTGAGGGGTGCTGTTCAGCTAATGAAAATAATGATAATTTGGCTTGGGTGGGAGGTATGATATTTATACATTTTTGCTTTCTTCTTTGTGTTCTTCTGGGTGGCTTTAATTTTTGGTAATGGGCTTTTTATTTAAAATCACAAGAAAGTAATTATCTTTAAGTTATTGTATTATGAGATACAAGGTAGTTAAAGGCAGGAAAAACATGTTCACAACTCACACAGCTGTAAAAAAAGAAATATTTGGTACTGCAGACCAGCTTGCAGGAGGACTGTAAGGCAGGCAATGTTAATATGGATTTACAACCATGCCAACAGGCCTGTGTCCAGCACAGTTTTTGAGGTTCCCTTGTTGCTAGGTCAGTAATGTTACGGATGACTGTGTCTGAGTCATAAACCACATAGTGACATATAATCCAAATTGAGAGAGCAAAAAGGAATCCTCCAGTGCAAATCACAGTCTAAGATGGAAATAATGATACTTAATTTGAAAATACTGGACACTCAAAAGTGCATTTCTCAATCTCTTTCCCAGAAATACTGAAGCCCCCTGTTTCCAGTCAAACATGTGGAAACCCTAAACCAGAATGTGACTGTGTAGTTACAATCTCTCAGCATTGACATTTCCTGGACACTATTTGCTTTCTCCTCCGTTATTACTATAATTTGTTAATATTGCCTGAAATATAAGTGGGACACATTCAGAAACAAACAATAAACTTTGTACACTGAATAAACCATTAGTTATTAACTGGGAAAGATTGCTTAGGGGAAAGCTGAACTGGACAGAAAATCAAGAAATGTTATGAAGAGCATTTACCAGGTGCTGGATGTCACTTGTATACAAGTGTAATAAAATCACACTTGGAGGAGTCATAGATCCTGTGTTGACATTGGATTTGAATTATGAAGGCATGAGAGATGAGTGTCTGATTCCCTAATAGGGTTCTTCTGCACCTATCAAATTTGCAAATAACATATAATCACACACATAAATGCACACACACATGATGACACAAACACAGAGTTTACAATGTCTTTATTAGAAACATATTCATGGTGTAAGAGGGACATTTCTAGTTGGTGTCTTTATATTAAACATAAGAAAATATTAAACAATGATACTTCTTTGAAATAAGTGGAAATTTATTATTTTATAAAATATATACTACAGATAGCTGATATATCCAACTTTGAAATCTAAAGTTGTTTAAATCAATCATTTTGGCTTTAAATCATTTTGAAACATCTATGAACTTCCTGAATTACTAAATATAAGTTGTAAATTTAAGTTAAAATCATTGATTATTGTGACCTTCTTTATAGATATCAATTGCTGAAGAGTGGCCAGTTACTTGCTCTGTAGAAAAATGACCCATAATTATATTATTTATTTATATATTCTTTTGTAGTTATATTCTTACTGTTATTTGTACAACTTTCATTTCTGCCTCATTAATGTTATAGTCTCTTGTTTCTAATTTAATGTTTCTAATATTCCTTTAGCAAGAGAACCAGTCAATCAAGGTAAAGAATCAGAGAAAATAAAATGGCTAGAAAGTGTAATGTATAAGCTTAATAAACCTTAATCAATATATACCTTTGCCTTAGTATTAAGTGCTCATGTTTTCTTATTTTCATAATTTTTTGATAAATATAACAGTCTCTGAAAAGTTGTTATACATATCTTTTAAAAACATAATATCTTTAGGGCCGGGTGCAGTGGCTTACACCTGTAATCCCAGCACTTTGGGAGGCCGAGGCGGGCGGATTACGAGGTCAGGAGATCGAGACCATCCTGGCAAACAAGGTGAAACCCCGTCTCTACTAAAAATAAAAAAAAATTAGCCGGGCATGGTGGCAAGCGCCTGTAGTCCCAGCTACCTGGGAGGCTAAAGCAGGAGAATGGTGTGAACACGGGTGGCACAGCTTGCAGTGAGCCGAGGTCATGCCACTGCACTCCAACCTGGGTGACAGAGAAAGACTTTGTCTCAAAAAAAAAAAAAGAAACAAAAACAAAAAGAAACCCCACAAAAACAAAACAAAACAAAACACGTGATATCTTTATGAGATGTAATTCATATAAAATTCACACATTTACATCATACAATTCAGTTTTTTTAGTATATTCACAGAATTGTACAAGTATCACCACAATCAGTTTTATGACATTTCATTAACCCCAAAAGAATCCATACCCATTATCAATCAGTGTCAATTTACCTTAGAAACTCTCAGCCCTACGCAACCATTGTCTACTTTTGGTTTCTATAGATTTGCCTAATCCAAACATTTTATATAAATTGAATCATAAAATATGTGGGGGGTGTGCGTGACCATCTTCTTTCACTTAACATAATATCTCCAAGATTTGTCTATGTTGTGGTATATATCATTAATTTATTCCTTTTAATTGTCAAATATAATTCTGTTGTATGGATATACCAAGTTTTGTTTATCCATCATTGATTAAAGCACATTTGGGAAGTTTCTACTTTTTGACAATTATAAATAATGTTGCTATAAGTATTTGAATATATGTTTTTGCGTGAACATATATTTTCACTTCTCTTGGGTATATACATAGGAGTGGAACTGTTGGGTTACATAATAACTACGTGTATAAACTTTGGAGGAACTGCCAGACAGTTTTCCAAAGCAGGTGCACCATTTTATATTTGCACAACCGTGTTTGAGAGTTTCAATTTCTCCACATTCTTCTCAATACTTACTAATACTTTCTTTTTGGTTAGAGCAGTCCTAATGTATGTGAAGTAGTGTCTCATTGTGTGTGTGTGTGTTTGTTTTATTTTATTTTTCGGATGGCTAATGTTGTTGGTGAGAAACACACTCATCTGTCCAAACCCAAAGAATGGACTTAGAGACATGAAGAACAGCCAAAGTGAGACTTTAATGACGGTCTTGCAAGATCCGGTGTCTGGCAAGCAGGCACACCTGGTGCAGTTTCAACAAGCAATTTATCCCCTAGTGTGTAAGTTCCTCCCCCAGTTCCTCATAGGCTGAGTACTATGGGGTTAGAATCTTCCCGGACGATGCCTAAGTTTCATTATCCCCTTGTAAAGTTACATCTTGTCCCCTTCCCCACTTTAAGTTTCAATTTCCCAATGGCAAAACTTTCCTTCATTTTATGGATTAGGCCCCCGGCCTTTTTCTCCTTCCCCTCTGACTTCTATGAGTCTTATCACTCTTCCCAGATGTCTGTGATTTGTCATGTCTGCAAGGGAGCTGTCCAGACTTGCCTGGGCCTGTTTTCTGAAAATAGACAGTTTAAAAAGTACTTCTTACAGTATGGACCATACTTTTTATGACCTTATTGGCCTTTTGTATTCTGTCTTTGAAGAAATATCTACTCAGATCCTTGGCCAATTTTTAAATTGAGTTACTTGTCATTTTATTGTTCAGCTGTAAAAATAAAACCACGGGAGGGGATTAAAAAGGTGCATTGTAAATTATATACTGGATAAGTCTGGTATGAAATTTTTATTTATATATTATTATAAATTATATATATTATTATATATTATATATTAATCCCCTCCCGTGGGTTGCCTTTCACTTGTCTGATGGTATCCCTTGAAACACAAACTTTTTGAAATGAAGCTCATCTCTTTTTTTCTTTCATTGGTTTTGCTTCTGGTGTCATGTGTAAGACAGCTTTGCCTAACCCAAAGTAAAAAAGATTTACTTCTATATTTTTTTCTAAGTAATTTATAGTTATTGCTCTCACATTTAGGCCCATAGTCAATTTTGACTTAATTTTGTGTATTGTGTAGAAAGGTCCCAACTAACATTTTGGATGTAAATATTCTTTCGCATGTGAATATTCAATTGTGCCAGCACTGTTTCTCCAAAGGGTCAGTCTTTCCTATTGTATGAATTTGAGAGTCTTTTAAAAAATATAGGTGGGGCGCAGTGGCTCACGCCTGTAATCCCAGCACTTTGGAAAGCTGAGGTGAACGGATCACCTGAGGTCAGGAGTCCAAGACCAGCCTGGCCAACATAGCGAAACCCCGTCTCTACTAAAAATACAAAAATTAGCCGGGTGTGGTGGTGGGCACCTGTAATCCCAGTTACTCAGGAGGCTGCAGCAGGAGAATTGCTTGAACCCAGGAGATAGAGGTTGCAGTGAGCCGAGATTGCGCCACTGCACTCCAGCCTGGGTGACAGAGGGAGATTCTGTCTCAATTAAAAAAATAAAATAAAATACACTAGATATGGATGTGTTTGCTTCTGATCTCAATTTTGTTTCATTAAACTACATATCTTTCCTTATTTGAGCAAAAGTACTAAGCTGTTTTGATTATTGTAGCTTTGTGGTAAGTTTAAAAATTGGAAGGTGTGAGTCTTCCAAATTTGTTTTTTAAAGATTGTTTTTACTATTCTGGGTTCTTTAATTCATATGAATCTTAATAGCAGCTTGCAAATTTCTAAAAAAAATCCAGCTGGTATTATGATAGGGATTTTATTAAATATGTACAACAATTTAGAGAATATTTCTGTCTTAACAATATCTACCAATCAATGAACATGAAGTGTCATTTCTTTAAGTTTTAATCTATTTGAAAAATGTTTTGTTCCCAGAATATGTTTTTCACTTCTTTTGTTAAACTTGATTCTAAGAATTTTACTAATTTTGGTGCTACTGAAAGTGCATTTTTTTCCTTAATTTCATTTTGGATTGCTTATTGATAATTTATTAAAATATAATTGATTTTTGGATATTTATTTTGTATTCTGCTACCTCAATTCATTTATTACCTCTAATTGTGTCCTTCCCCTATCTCCGTGTGTGTGTGTGTGTGTGTGTGTGTGTGTGTGTGTGTGTAGATTCCTTAGGTGTTTCCATAGTTAAGACAATGTCATTTGAAACAGAAATAACTTTACCTCTTTCTTTCCAATCTGAATGTCTTTTATTTCTTTTTATGCCTAATTATCCTGGCTAGAACCTTCAGTATAACATAGAATATAAATAAGAGTGGACATCTTTATCTTCTTTCTTCTTTTTGGTATTGCTGATTCTTTCCTCTGACAATTCAAATCTACCCTTGAACTCCAAGATTAATTATTTTATTCAAGTTCAGCCCATTTCAGTTACTTTACTTTTCAATTCCAAAATTTCCATTTGGTTCTTTTGTGTAATTTCTAGCTTTTAATTCATATTTCCTTTTTATTGGGATATTGTTATTATACCTTCCTTTACTTCTGTAAGCATGAGTTCATTTAGTTCTTTCAACATATTTATGTTGGCTTCTTTGAAATTTTTGTCTGTTAAGTCCAATATTTGGGCAGCTTATTTTCCAGTGTATGGAGCATGCTTTTCTGTTTATTTCCATGTCACATAGTTTTTTTCCCCTAATATTTAGATAATATAATGTAGCAACTCTGGACACTGAATCTCCTCCAACATGGATTATTATTGCAGTCGTTTAATTGTTTATTTTTTTAGTGATTTAACTGTGCTATTGAATACCCTGGTCTATTTCTCCCAGAGTTTGCATCTAATGTCACTTTTTCTAGTATATACACTTGGGCATGTCCACAGTCAGCCTTGGATGCCAATAGTTTTGTCAGGTCTTTTTTTTTTTTTTTTTTTTTTTTTTTCCCTGATTTAGCAGTTAAGCTGTCTGCCTCGGTTGGTATTATATCCAGTTGATCAGCTCCATAAATTACTAGCTGATTGTGCTATTGCTTTTGACAATTTCCAGGGATACAGATTGCAATAAAGTAGGTCCTCTTTGCAGGAGCTGACTTTGAAGCCATTCTTTGAGAACTGTTCTGACTTCAGGAGAGACTGTCTTAGCTGCCCTTTTCTCTGACTCTCTGATAAACCTCTGGCAAATGGCTTCGCTTGTTTTTCTTATGGAACTACCAGTCTCCTCTGAATTTCTTACCACCAAAATATCCATTGTTTATGAGAATGCTCATTGGCTTGAACTTCTCCACATTCTGTTCCAACTAATTTCAATTCATTTGAGGGGAGTTTTAGAGCACTCCATCTTAGGGGCCTGCCTTTCTGCCTGAGCATAGTATCTAACAAAATGCTCTTCAGTTGAAGTAGGGACAATGGCCCACAACTTTCCCAGTCATACAGCTCTCATCTTCCAGCTCTTTGAGCAGATCTCTGGGCAGGAGCCTCTAGTATTTTCAACATGCTTTTCCCACTGTGGAAAGTTCACTCTATGTGATTGCTATGCTGAGAGTAATCAAGGACTCTTGTATTTATTCTTGGACTGTTACATCTGGCATAGAGCTTCTGCCCTGTAAGTGAGAGCTGGGTGGAATACAGAAGCACCCAACCTCTTGAATACACTCACGGAATTTAGCCTCTGCAGCATGGAGCTGATAGAGATAAGAAAGCTGGTGTCCTGTTTCCCTCTGGAAAATATCATAGACCTGGTAGCCCGGGGGAAGAACGCAATCTACCTTCTTTTCCACACCTGCCAGTAGAGGCACTTCTGTCCCACTGAGCTGAGGGGGTCAGAAAATGGGTCATGGCTTAAGTTCTGGAAGACTTTTGCTGTTTATATGGGGATTCAGTACATTTTATAAAAAAATCTTTTTAAGTTACTTTATGTGCTATATATCCTTATGAATTTAAGTATTGTGTTTTTTTCTTTGCTTATTTTTTTTAGTGTTCACAAATTTTGGTTGCTTTCCTGTGGAATAGGTCTACAGAGTTCCTCATTTTCTTCTCGAACTCCCGAATCTTCCCCCACCCCCGCCATTTGAGCAAGGGAAATATGAGTAGTATTTTAAAGGTCACAAACGTACATTCCATCAATACCTAGGTTATTGAGAGTTTATAGCATGAAGGGGTGTTGAATTTTATCAAAAGCCTTTTCTGCATCTATTGAGATAATCATGTGTTTTTTTGGTCATTGGTTCTGTTTATGTGATGGATTACGTTTATTGATTTGCATAAACGTAATCCCAGGGATGAAGCCAACTTCATCCCTGGGATGAAGCCAACTTCATCCCTGGGATGAAGCCAACTTCATCCCTGGGATGAAGCCAACTTCATCCCTGGGATGAAGCCAACTTCATCCCTGGGATGAAGCCAACTTGCATCCCAGGGATGAAGCCAACTTGATTGTGGTAGATAAGATTTTTGATGTGCTGCTGTATTTGGTTTGCCAGTATTTTACTGAGGATTTTCGCATTGATGTTCTTCAGGGATATTGGCTTGAAATTTTCTTTTTCGTTGTTGTGTGTCTGCCAGGTTTTGGTATCAGGATGATGCTAGCCTCATAAAATGAGTTAGTGGGGAGTCCCTCTTTTTCCATTGTTTGAAATAGTTTCAGAAGGAATGGTACCAGCTCCTTTTTGTACCTCTGGTAGAATTCAGCTGTGAATCTGTCTGATCATGGGCATTTTTTGGTTGGTAGGCTGCTAATTACTGCCTCAATTTCAGAACTTCTTATTGGTCTAATCAGAGATTCGACTTCTTCTTGGTTTAGTCTTGGGTGTGCATTTGTGTCCAGGAATTTATCCATGTCTTCTAGATTTTCTAGTTTTTTGTGTAGAGGTGTTTATAGTATTCTCTGATGGTAGTTTGTATTTCTGTGGGATCAGTGGTGATGTCCCCTTTATCATTTTTTATTGCATCTATTTGATTCTTCTCTCTTTTCTTCTTTATTAGTCTTTCTAGCGGTCTACCTATTTTGTTAATCTTTTCAAAAAACTAGCTCATGGATTCATTGTTTTTTTGAAGGGTTTTCTGTCTCTATCTCCTTCAGTTCTGCTCTGATCTTAGTTATTTCTTGTCTTCTGCTAGTTTTTGAATCTGTTTGCTCTTGCTTCTCTAGTTCTTTTAATTGTGATGTTAGGTTGTCAATTTTAGATCTTTCCTGCTTTCTTCTGTGAGCATTTAGTGCTATAAATTTCCCTCTAAACACTGCTTTAGCTGCGTCCCAGAGATGCTGGTATGTTGTGTCTTTGTTCTCATTGCTACAAAGAGAATAAAATACCTACGAATACAATTTACAAGGGATGTGAAGGACCCCTCCAAGGAGAACTACACACCACTGCTTAAGAAAATAAGAGACTACATAAACAAATGGAAAAAAAACATTCCATGCTTATGGATAGGAAGAATCAATTTTGTGAAAATGGCCATACTGCCTAAAGTAATTTATAGATTCAATGCTATCCCCATCAGCTACCACTGACTTTCTTCACAGAATTAGAGAAAACTACTTTAAATTTCATATGGAACCAAAAAAAAAAAAAAGAAATCCCATATAGCCAAGACAATCTTGAGCAGAAAGAACAAAACTGGAGACATCATGCTACCTGACTTCAGACTATACTACACGGATATGGTAACCAAAACAGTATGGTACTGGTACCAAAACAGATATATAGACCAACGGAACAGAACAGAGGCCTCAGAAATAATGCCACACATCTACAACCATCTGATCTTTGACAAACCTGACACAAACAAGCAATGGGGAATGGATTCCCTATTTAATAAATGGTGTTGGGAAATTGGCTAGCCATATGCAGAAAACTGAAACTGGACCCCTTCCTTACACCTTATACAAAAATTAACTCAAGATGGATTAAAGACTTAAACGTAAGACCTAAAACCATAAAATCCCTAGAAGAAAACCTAGGCAATACCCTTCAGAACATAGGCATGGGCAAAGACTTCATGACTAAAACACCAAAAGCAATGGCAACAAAAGCCAAAATTGACAAATGGGATCTAATCAAACCAAAGAGCTTCTGCACAGCAAAACAAACTATCATCAGAGTGAACAGGAAGCTTACAGAATGGGAGAAAATTTTTGCAATCTATCCATCTGACAAAGGACTAATATACAGAATCTACAAAGAACTTAAACAAATTTACAAGAAAAAAAAACCATCAAAAAGTGGGTGAAGGATAAAACAGACACTTCTCAAAAGAAGACATTTATGTGTCCAAAAAACATATGAAAAAAAGCTCATCATCTCTGGTCATTAAAGAAATGCAAATCAAAACTACAATGAGATACCATCTCATGCCAGGTGGAATGGTGATCATTAAAATGTCAGGAAACAACAGATGCTGGAGAGGATGTAGAGAAATAGGAATGCTTTTACACTGTTGGTGGGAGTGTAAGTTAGTTCAACCATTGTGGACAACAGTGTGGGGATTCCTCAAGGATCTAGAACCAGAATTACCATTTGACCTAGCAATCCCATTACTAGGTATATACCCAAAGGATTATAAATCATTCTACTATAAAGACACATGCACATGTATGTTTATTGCAGCACTTTTCACAATAGCAAAGACTTGGAACCAACCCAAATGCCCATCAATGATAGACTGGATAAAGAAAATATGGCACATATACATCATGGAATACTGTGCAGTCATAAAAAAGAATGAGTTCATTTCCTTTGCAGGGACATGGATGAAGCTGGAAACCATCATTCTCTGCAAACTAACACAGAACAGAAAATCAAACACCATCTCTTCTCACTCATGAGTAGGAGTGGAGCAATGAGAACACATGGACACAAGGAGGGGCACATAACACACCAGAGCTTGTCAGGAGGTGGGGGACTAGGAGAGGGATGGCATTAAGAGAAATATCTAATATAGATGACGGGTTGATGAGTGCAGCAAACTGCCATGGCACGTGTATATCTATGTAACAAGCCTGCATGTTCTGCTCATGTATCCCAGAACTTAAAGTATAATTAAAAAAAAAAAAAGCTCACAAAGGAAGGATCAATGGCTCAAAAAAAGAAATCATTGATTTTCATTGAAAATTAATATCTTGCTTAAATACAAAAATTCATCTCATTGTATTTTAAATCTATGCCATGCTTACTCATCATGGAGAACAAGCTGAATTACAAGAACAATGCTGTGACTGATGTGATGGTTCTTGAAACTATTTGGAGACATATCATTTTATTATTATTTTTAAATTTGTTGGCTTGTATTTTTAAGGAGCGACTAAAATGGTTTCATAAATCTAAAATAAATTATGGTTTTCATCCATTTAAAGCCAATAATCTTGGACTCTGAAATATGTAATCATGACTAATCTTTTCTCATATCTTCCTGGAGTTGCATCCTGGCATCACATTCAATTCTACGACTTTTATACTGACGTTGTATAGATTATTCTCCAATCTTATAAGCTGAACTTACCCTTGAACTCTGAGTCTTTATTCCTACTATTCCAAATATTAATTGTATATCTGTGCATTGAGTTTTTTTCTGATAAAAGAAACACAGAAATTTCCTGAATACATCAGATTCTTCTTCCAATACAGCTTCTCAAAATACATTCTAATTTTGGTTTGGCACAGTGGCTCACACCTGCAATCCCAGCACTTTGGGAGGCCGAGGTGGGTCGATTACCTGAGGTCAAGAATTTGAGACCAGCCTGAGCAGCATGGTGAAACCCTGTCTCTACTACTAATAAAAAATTAGGCAGTCGTTGTGGTGCGAGCTTTTAGTCCCAGGTATTTTGGAGGCTGAGGCAGGAGAACTGCTTGAATCTGGGAGTTGGAGGTTGCAGTGAGCTGAGATCGCACCATTGCACTCCAGTGTGGGCAACAAGAGCGAAACTCCATCTCAAAAAAGAATTTTATATATATACATATATAAATATATACATATATACATATGTATATATAAACACACACACATATATATACATATACATATATATTTTTTAAATTTATTAATGGCTAGCCAATTGACTAAATTAATAAAAAACTCGCCATTATCTCTGATTTCTGTTTTATTATGCCACTCAAAAAACGTAGGTTACAATGTCAAGCTTATTCTTTATATACAATATATTTCATATCTCTTTTCTATCCCACTTTGTTATATCTATCACTCTAGATATGCAGTTCATTGCATTTCTTCTGAAATATCGCAAATAATTTTCATCTGATCTTGATGTACTTTCCCTTTCTCAATGTTTCATGAACACAGCTGCCAGATCCCTACAATCCCAGCACCTGTACAGAGGGCAGATAGTCACTATTACTTACGGATTTTATTAATTTTTATTTAACAGAGTAATAAAAAATGTACTTTGTTTCTCAGGCAATGGTGGTAACTGATGCATACAAATACGGGAGACAGGTAGTTTTATTTCCTGACAATAGATGCCCAAAATCTTGCTAAGTATCCTCTACCTATTAATCTAGGTGCACCTCCACAATTTTCTTTTATATTTCTTTTTATAAAATAAAGTCATATTATTCAGTATTTAACAACTGTAAACTGTTGATATTTGTTTCTTTTTGATTTAATGATGATATTTAGCATTAGTGTTTTTTGAGAGAGAAAAATAATGCTTGTATATAGTTTGGGGAAAAATTCATTCAGTCTTTATGCTAGGCAAAAATGCTAATTGAAACAGTAAGGCAACTCCCTAATTCAACCTTTATAAATGGTAGTTTTAAATATGCATCAATAGCCTCATTCCCTTCACAGAAAAAAAATATAATTTCTAGAAATTAAATCCTGAAATAATCAAAGAAGTTATAATTTTGTACATAATAGTGAACTGCAAATGGACAAAATTTCAGCATTAGGATTTGGACTAAATGGCTTGTGGTACAGCCATATAAAAGAATGAAGTTTAAATAGCAACTGATGTTCATATTTTCCATCAAATATCAGGTTTGCACAGAATGATGCTATTATATGTGTAAATATACTCATATATACATGTATGTATACAGTTGTCCCTTGGTATCCATGGGGGATTGGTTCCAGGATCCCTGTGGATAATACAATCAGCAGATGTTCAAGTCCCTTATATAAAAGGACAGTATTTGCATGTAACCTACACATATCCTCCTGTATATTTTAAATCACCTCTAGATTACTTATAATAGCTCATATAATGTAAATGCCATGTAAATAGTTGTTACTGTATTTTTATTTGTATTACTTTTTACTGTTGTATAATGTTATTTTTAATATTTTCAATTCTCAGTTATATCTTGATAGTATACTTTCCCTAAGTAGGCCAGATATCAGACTGGGTCTGATATTATGTCCAACCATAAGACTTTTAATACAACATTTCTACCTATCTTATGCTGAGCTTTTAGATGATACCTTTGCCAGTTTTTAATTTTATCGATCAGCTGAGTTCAATAGAAATAGAAGAGAACATTAGGAAGCTACTTGATGATTTTTGCCTGGCAAGTACTGCTGCTCTGACAATCAGCGTCCACGTGTATAGTAACAAAATTGCATGTGTGTCTGGCTTTTCCATTTCTTCATGCACATAAAACTTTCTATCATCTCTTCAGTGCATTCTGTCTGATTTCTTTCATGTTTTGCGATTCACAAGATTAGTTTTAATGCATCAATGAGCTGCACGTGCAAAGCTGCTTCACACATATGCATCATGTTAGCTGCATGGTATCTGATGACATTTCTTCTGGCAATGTGTAGTCTTACTGTACTGGTGGAAAAGACCACAGTTATGGCAGAAATACGATAAAAATCATAGTCAAATTGACATGAAATGGACACCTCTTGCTTGGGAACAAGCCAACATTTCCTGTCTATGAGTAATCATCCTTGAACCCTGTGGTTGATCTTTAGCAGCTGTTATTTGGCCTCATAATCCTATACCACTCAGTGTTGCTTATTAGACCAAGTCTTCACTATTAGTTATTTTGAAAATATGGTCTAAGAAAACAGCCAAGACAATCTCTGCCAGTGGCTAGACCAGTATCCTACCATCAAGAGATGTGAAACAGCCATTTTCTATTATGTGGACTGGATAAACAGAAAAGGTGGTTTCTGTGAGAAAAAAAAAATGAAGCAGATTTTCAGAAAGAGCAGAGAAAACTCAGAGGGAGAGATCGCAGCTGTTATTCTGGTTTATAATCCCAAACTCCTTTGGAAATCCTAAATTTACCTGATAAATGCAAAAATCCTCAGAATAGATTTCCACTTTTGTTTGGTTAAGTCAGTGTGATAGGCAGAAAAATGACCCACAGAATTGTCTATGACCTAATCCTGAAAACTTCAAATGTATTACCTTACATCACAAATGGAATTTTGTAGACGTGATCAAGGATAATGATCTTGATATGGGGCGATTACCCTGGAATACTGGGCTAGCCAAATCTAAATAAATGAGTCATCAAAAACAAATAATTATTTAGAACCTTTACAGAACACTTGATTAAAGAGAGCTGAAATTACAAATGAAGGGGCAGATATGCCATGTGAGAAGGACTTGATCTGGAATTGTAGACTTTGAAGATGGAAAAAGGAGACCATGAGTCAAAGAATGTGGGCATCCTCTAAAATCCATGAAAGTTAGGAAATGAGTCTTTCTAAAACCTGAGAAAGGATAGGATACATCTCAATGACACATTCATTTTAGCCCAGTGAGGCCTCTGTCACATTTTCCACTTTGTGGAATAATAAATTTGGACTTGTAGGATAATAAATTTGGATATCTTAAGCAACTATGTTAGTGGCAATTTGTTACAAGCTAATACAGTTATATATATATATGTGGTATATAATCGCACACATTCTTACCTAAACAGTGAATCACTCAGTGATATGGTTAAAGGTTACAAACTAATATAGTTAAATTTCATTTATTTATGCTATGTAAGAAATAAAAAACAAAAATAAACAAGAGTCAGTAATTGGGTATGTAATTTAGGCTCCAGAAAGCCAAAATATCCTCTTTGCAACTTAACTGAAAGAAGATCTTCCATCGTGGGCTGTGACTTGTGCTTGAAATTAAGGAAACACTTGCCTTGGAAGACAATCCATATCACCCTTGGTGAATGCTATGGTGCAGCAGATGAATTTTTTTAAATGGTCCATCAGAGATGTTCCACTTTAACCTCATGTTATGGTCTGAATGTTTGAACCCCCTTAAAGTGTATATGTTCAAATTCTTTTAGATATTAGGAGGTAGGGCTTTTGGAGAACTGATTAGTTGATGAGGGCAGAGCCCTCATAATTGGGATTAGTGCCCTTATAAAATAAATGAAAAAGAGCTAGCTAGCCCCTTCCACATGTGAAGACAGGGTAAGAAGGTGCCATTTATGCAAAAACAGGCCCTCACCAGACACTGAATCTGCTGGTGCCTTGATCTTTGACTTCCCAGCCTTCACAACAGTCAGAAATTAATTTCTGTTTTTTGTTTTTTGTTTTTTTGTTTGTTTGTTTGTTTTATAAGCTACCTAGTCTTTGATATTTTCTTATGGCAGCTCAAACTGACTAAGACAACTCAAAACTCAGAAATATGATGAACTATCACTTCCATGACTGTGTATGTTATATAGCACAAGTGATTTGGTTAGAGGGATTATCTGGGTGGGCCTGAACTAGTAAAAGTAGTGGCAAATCCGCAATTACTTTTGCACCAACCTAATGCTTGCATAAGCTGTTAAAAGCAGGACATTTTATCTGGATAGTGACAGAAGGAGAAACCAGGGAAATTAAGTTTGAGATGAACTGACACACTGTTCCTGATTGGGAGATGGAACAGGCCACCTGAAAAGACATAGGGATGGCCTCTAGAATCAATGATAGGCCATGGTTTGAAATATCACAAGGAAACGGGGGACCTTCCAACTACAACAAAGGATTCTGTCAACAACCTGAATGAACTCGAAAATGAATTTTTTCTTCAAGTCTGAGTCCAGCCCTGCACACCTCTTGATCGCAGCTTCATGAGATCTTAATTAGAGAACCCAGTTGAGCTTACATGAACTTCTGACCTGGGAAATGTGAGAAAAGTGTGAGTTGCTTTAATCTGACAAATTGACGATAATTTGTGATGTGGTCATAGAAAATAAATACAGAAATTTCTTTCTTAAAAACTAAAACCCAGTTTCTATTTCTGGCTCTCCTACTTTCTGACAATAGAAGTCATTAAGACTGTTCATAACCATTAAATTTCTCCTAAGCACAAATATTATGGAACTTCCCTATACACTCTGATATTAAGTGTGGTTTGTGGCTTACCTTGAACAATTCAGTGTAAGTAGAAGTGATTTGTATCAATCCACTAAGATTTTGTGGGTAGTTGTTAGCAAAATGTAGCCTTTTCTGGCTGATGCAACATATATGTGAACTTAGGCAAGTTCCTTAATTACCTTCTTCCTCTATCCCTCTTCCTCCTCCTCCTTTTTTATTCTTATTTATCATCATTAATTTGATGACAACAGTAATTATTATTATTGTTATAGAAGTTACCATTGTATAGACGTCACAGAGCATTTATTATGCGTTCAGTAAAGGGCTCTTAAAATATGGTAATTTTAACATAGTAGTGAAGATCATGAATCTTGGAGCCAATTTGACTCAGCAGATAAAACCCAAAACCCAAAAATCTTTGCTTTTCCAACTATAAGCTCTTTCTTCTGTGCTTCGGTTTTTCTGTTATCCAAAAAAAGATAATAGCACTTGCTTCATAGGGTTGTGGGAGGACAAAAATAAATGTACACATGTAAAATGCTTAAAACACCGCACAATAATTGCCTCATGAAGAGTCATTCTTAATATGGTCTAATATATTTTTCACAGCCACCCTATAAAGTTGTTCTATCTATTATCTCCATAAGTTAAGTATTATCTCTATTTTATAGGCACATAAACTGAAACTCAAAAAGTTTAATATTTTGCCCAAAGTTATCCTAGTTACTCTTTCTGATTCCAAAGTCCATGCTCATAACAATTTTCTCATTGGTTCTACCTGCTTCTGCCCTTTAGAGTCAATCAATTCCTTTTTCCTCAAGACAGCTATCATGCCTCCACTATGTTGTGTCTTTATGTCAGGATGAAATCTCCTAAGTTTCTTCACAAATCTATTAACTGTTACAGCCTCAGCCTAACTGCCTCCCCAGTTTGCTACCTCCCAATATAATCTTGAGTTCTCCACAAACTGAGTTATCATAGCATGCCAAGATGGGCTCTATAATATATGTTGAAATTATAGAGGACAGTTTAAAATTACCACTTTATTACTTTTTTTCTCCAGAAATGGGAAAATACATGCAGTTAGAATAAACAAAAAGATGTGATTGAAGACATCAGGAACCCTGAATTCTAACCTAGGCTCTGTCACCACTGGCTGTGTGACCAGGAACAAGCCAATTAACTTCTCTGGACCCAAGTTTTCTCATTCATCAAAAGAGGGGATTTAATGAATGGGATATGTTTCAGATCCTCTGAGACAATAAGCAATGTGCTTATTGAAACCTTTGCTTTATTTAGTTCTTGTGTAGTTGTGGCTCATGAGAACCTAATTGGGGAAGATGCTCAGTTTTGTGCTGTGCTGGAATCAATTGTACCAGAAGGAAGAGGGCATGTAAACAAGAGCCTACTGTGCTTATTTTCCTAACAAAATATCCCAGAGTGTGAGAATTCAGAGACTTGAGCTCTGTTGGCAATCAATAAAACATGAATGCATCTTTCCGAATGCATTTTCCTCATCCCCCTCAGGTTCCCTGTAATGAGGAGATAATGAGCTCTAGACATAGCCAGGGGTGCCTGGGAGCTTCTTCTAACATCCACTTTGTTAGAGAAACTTTCACAGCTGAAAGGCAAAATATTTTCAAGGGATATTCTGCCAACTGTGTCACACCCTGAGTTTAATATCATGATATTTTCTCAAGAATGTAAAGGTACCTATGGGGGTCTCTTTAATGGGTGCTACTCAGTTGGTGCTAAGGAAAATAAGTTTTTCTGTTGCTTATTTGTTTTTTTAATCAAATCTGAGAAAAAAAAATATATTAGAGAACTACAGGTCTCAGCTATATAAAGCAAAGCCCCTGAGGTCACTATTATATCTCAGGTATATTTCTGACATTACTTACTTTTCCTGCCTCTTTGAAGGTCTTTTGAGACAGTGTCCCTTTCCTATTGCTTAGTATTTCCAACAACTACTGTATCTCAGGCATCTTATATACCCAGGCTGCAGTTGAAGAATAGCCACAGGTCCCTGCCTATCCTAACACAAACACATACGTCTAGGACGGTAAAAATATTTTATCTATTTTCTCAACATTAATCAACTCTGGCTGTCTAGAAAAAAATAATTGTAAGAAGAATGCCAGAGTAGCCACAGATCTCAGGGAGACATGAGGCTGTACTTGGTTAGTGATAATTTCCAGTGTTCAGAGAGGAAGACCTGTTACATTCAACATTTGCTATTGAAACAATTGTCCCAAGTGAAACAGGGAGGAGGATGGAGATGAGGGTGTTTAGCGTAGAATATCAAAATAATGCATATGGGGAAAAAACAACAGTTGGAGACAAGTTAAATAACGCATTTCATTTGTTGTGGTACCTGTAGAGGCAGATAAACTCCCACCCAAAATTTATTTTGGATGTCAACATTAATGATGTTTTGATGTTTTCTCTTTTTTTTTTTTTTTTTTTTTTTTTTTTTTTTTTTTTTTTTTGAGATGGAGTCTCACTCTGTTGCCCAGGTTGGAGTGCATTGGCGTGATCTCCGCTCACTGCAAGCTCCGCCTCCCAGGTTCATGACATTCTTCTGCCTTAGCCTCCCCAAGTAGGTGGGACTACAGGTGCCTGCCACCATGCCGGGCTATTTTTTGTATTTTTAGTAGAGACGGGGTTTCACCATGTTAGCCAGGATGGTCTTGATCTCCTGACCTCGTGATCTGCCCACCTGGGCCTCCCAAAGTGCTGGGATTACAGGCGTGAGTCACCGCGCCGGCCAATGATGCCTCTCTCTCTCTCTCTTTCTCTCACACACACACACACACAAAAACACACACACACACACACAAACACACACACACACACACCCCAAGAGGGTTTAAAAGGTTTATTACTTACATAATTTAAATCTCTGGGATGATCAGGGCAGGACTTTCAAGAAGGTCAAAATATGACCTGAGACAGCATAGAAAGAAAACTGGTTTTGTAACCTAGGGTTCCTGGGTTTTGGGGTATGTACTGTGAAAAAGTTTCCACTTGTAATGGTTGAACTTTAAGTTCTTGTTGTTTCAAAAAGTGCCTGGAAGAAGATCAGCCTGGGAAAAACAAAAAATTTGTTGGATCCAGAGATGCCTGAGTTGGAGATGAACCATAGTGCAGTTTCTTCACTACCACACTAAAAACGCCTCCCTGGGAGGAGCCTATCTGCTATTTCTTATACACATGACGGATGCAGAAGCATGGTGATTGTACCTGCTCTGCCTTTACTCCACCTCTACATACAATGACTCAGCTCACCAGCCTAACGAAAGTCCTGTTTTCCCTGTTGTTCGTGGTGACGCTGCTTTAAGGGACTACCCCTGGTGGGTGTCCGTTTTACTCTTTACAAGTAACAAAATCTCCTTGTTAAATCCTCCTTGGTTGTGGTCATTGGATTGTCACTGCAAGCAAGTGATTGAATTCACCTTTTTGTGGGTAACAGTTCAGGTTTTTATTGTTAAAGGATGGGGTCCCACAGTGAGAGTTCCAGGTGGGCAGTGATTTGCACGGTTTTAATTTCCTGTTGGGGCAAAGGGAGGAAAGCTTGCTTATGTTTTTTTAGATGTGGAGAACAAGGAGATGAGTCTAAAAGCTGTCCACAGTCAAACAACAAGAAATAGACACAGACTTCTCATTCCTACTTCCTGAGATGCAATTTTAAACTGAAATAAGGTCAGAGGTCGGAGAACGTGGGTTCAAATCTCAGCATAACCACTTATAAGCTTTTGACCTAATGAAATGCACTTGATTGCATCCCAGCTGATTTTCTTCCTCTGTAAAATGGAGACAATTTTAGGATCCATGCATAAGATGGCAGATGATTAATGGAGATGTTGCACTCAAGGTTTTAGTAGTATATTATAGTAAGTGTGTAATCCATCATTGCCTCACCATTGCCTTTCTACCACTACTGTTCTGGCTACAACTAGCTCTTACCACTGCTATTTTATCTCACTTTTCTTCATAGAATAAAGTTCAACATCTGCATTTTTTTTGTGTGTATTTGTCCCCAGATCTGACTTTGGGCTGTTCAGATGGATTTTAAGATTTGGGCTAACAATCCTATTACTAGTGAGAGAGGAGAAGGGAAGAAACCTATCAGGAAGACAGGGTGGGTCCTCAGTTTTAGAGCAGGTCCTTGGTTAAATTCTTTCAAACAAAAGAATAGCCTGAAGAATCAAGCTGCAGGCACAGACAAGGGAACTTTCCCAGGGGGCTTGCCTAAGACATCCCAACAGGCACATAGATGAGGAAGGCTACACAGGAGACTTTCCCACACATGCCCACAATGGAAAATTTTGTCCCCTGACACATGCACAGTAAGGGGAACAAAGCAACTCAAGCTTTGATGCCACATGGAATAACTCAAGCTAAGATCCCACATGCACACTAGGAGGATGGGATGGAACTACCAGAAATGCACGCCTTATGCAAATGAGATGCCCAACCCCATAGGGGTTTCTTATAAAAGCCTCTGTATCCAAACTTTGAAACAACAACCCATTTTTCTGGAGCCCCTCTCTGTAGCAGAGAGCTATTCTCTTTACTTCACCTATTAAATTTCTACTCTAAACCTCACCCTTTGTGTGTCCATGTCCTTGATCTCCTTGGCTGTGAGACAACGTCTGCTTCACTAGGTACATAACCAAAGTCTTCTTCAGTAGGTATACACTCAAAGGAATATGAGTCATTCTAACATAAAGATATGTGCACATGTATGTTCATTGCAGCACTATTTACAAGAGCAAAGACATGGAATCAATGTAAATGCTCATCAGTGGTAGACAGGATAAAGAAAATATATATATACCATTAATTACCATGGTGTCATAAAAAAGAATAAGATTATGTCCTTTTCAACAGTATGGATGGAACTAGAGGCCATTATTCTAAGCAAACTAATACAGGAACAGAAAACCAAATATCGCATGTTCTTACTTATGATGTAAACATCATCATAAGTGGTGAGATGATGAGAAAACATGGACACAAAGAAAATAACAGACACCAGGGTCTACTTGAAGGTGTAGGGTGGGAGAAGGGAGAGGACTAATAAACTACCTATCAAATACTATGCTTATTACCAGGGTGACAAAATAATCTGTACACCAACCCCCAATGAAATGCAATTTACCTATATAACAAATCTGAACATGTACTCCTGAGCCTAAAAATAGAAGTTAAAAAAAAAATCTGGGCTGGGTATTCTTATTCCCAATGGCTATGTTGACCTCAGCACTGTCAGAACTTTGTGAGACCTGAACATGTTAACATCTGACTTCTTGTAGCATATTCCTTCCTGGAATGGGGGGCAACCATGTTATGATACATGTTAAGGGCAGGTCTTTGTTTGCTTGCTGTATTTTACTATTTAGATTTGAAGAAAACATACTCCCTTTTCTCACAGAGCATCTGTGACTGAAATTTCATGATATTTTAGCTGATAAGAAAATTGATTTCTCAATTGCAAATCCTGGAAGAAGTTTACCTGAAAATAAGTATTTTATTATTCAGATTTAACACTTGCTTTTTGGTTCAGATATATTTTATCATTTAGTCTTACTCATTTTATTTTTAATGATATATAACAATTGTCTTTTTCCTAAATATGTTCTCAGAGTCAGAAAATTAGGACTTTATTTAGAGGTATTTTTCCCATGTTGGATTTCCTAACGCATTTTGTTTATGCTTCTCTTAAGGCAGGAATTCATATATGTGTTTGTCTGCATGGATGATCACTGAATAATACCAAACAATTTGTATTACGTGGTTATCTGTTAAACAAGTAGCTTTCTAGCTGTTCCCTAGGAGATTCTGATTCAGTGAATTTTAGAATGGGGCTTAGGACACAGTATTTTAACAAGCACTCAAGGATATTCATAAAACACTGGCCTTCTCCCCATAGATTTTAAGTTATGCGGGATTTATGTTTTCTTCACTACCACAAGAACCAAGGTATTCTGTACCCAGTGAAATTCCTAGTGTTGAGTTTGCATTGTCATGCTTATTGGATTTTTCTGGAGTAAAATAACAGTAATAATCATAGCAACAGTTATAATTCATTATGTTTACTATATATTTCATTCTTTTGGCATATTACTAAATCTTATAGTAAATTCTAATCCAGAATGTATGACCCCAAGGTTAGAGATTTGGAAACTGAGGTTTGGGGTAAGGGTAGTAAGTGCCTCAGTCCATGGAGTTGAAAAATAGCTGAATCCATCTTCATATCCAGTTCTGTCTGACAGCCAAGCCCCTGTGACTTGTGAAGTGGATTGGACATATTTCTCCAGCCACTGCCGCTTGCCCTAGTTAACATTCTCCTTGAACGACCTACAAGGTCTTTAACTTCTCAGTGGCTTAAATGTCTCTGATGCTCCCGTTTAAAAATCGCAATACACACATAAATAATTCAAGCAAACAACTTGATATAGTGGAGTGCATTAGGGCTAAAATAACCCTCCCCTTTTTGACTAGTTTAGAAAACCATCATCATTTTCTAGAAATACTCTCTGGGCTTCATGTGGTGCATGGTACATTGAATTTGTTAGCATTTTGCCAGCTCTGCCATTCAAAAGAAAAAAAAATCACTCTAGAATCACTGCAAAATCAGAGTAAATGCAGATTTAATTGGCTTTGCCTCACAAATAACCTTCTTCATGCCAGCTTTATTGTCATGGTTGGAGAAGAGCCTATCTTTGTCATCAATATACCCTTTAGGTCTATTAACAATATTCATAGTGAAAATCCAAGAGGTGTCTACTGATAGGCTAAGGTCTGCATGAGTTGTTTTTAAACGGATTTTTTAAATCCCATCAAGGTTTATCTCCATAGAGAAGTAGATGGACAGATTGATAGAGAGATCAATCTGGTTTATCTCTAACATAATCTAATAACAACCCCTTTCTCTGTTTGACCATGTCTCCAAGTTACATTGCTCATATCTGAGGACACCAAACATGCTAAGGCCATTCCAGCCTTTGGTCTTTGTTCACATTATTGCCTGTTCCAGGGCCCCCTCCCTATCTCCATGTGGCTGACTTCTGCTCATCCTTTATATCCTTGCCTAAATGTCACCTGCTTACCAAGGTCATTTCTGGAATCCTGTCTGGCATGGTCTACTCTTCATTTGGTTTCATTTCTGCTCCTCATTTGTTTCATTTATGTCAAGGGTTGGCAACCTCTTTCTGCAAAAACCCAGGTAGAAATATTTTAGGCTTCACAAGCCCTAAGGTGTCTATCACACTCATTCAACTCTATCGTCATAACCTGAAAGCAGCCACAGACACTATGGAAAGAAAAACCATGGGTATGTAACAATATAATTTTACCCACAAAACAGGAAGCTGGTAGGATTCAGCAAGCGGAGGTAATTGGCTGACTTTCTGGTTCATAATACTTATTACAAATTATAGTTGGAACATTTGTTATTTTATACCTGTTTATTGTCATAATACTAATTAGAATGACTACTTCAGGAGGACAGGAGGCAGAGTTTAGTTGCACTTCAATTGTGCACAGTAGATGCTCAATAAATATTTATTTGAAAGAAGAATATATTAATCAGTTCAGAGTTTAACTTGATTTAATATTTAGCCATAATGATCTTTCATATCCTGCAGGATAAAGTCCTAATTAATTATCATAATACATACTCCAACAAACTCCCAACCTAGTGAGGTGTGTGTGTGTGTGTGTGTGTTTGTGTGTGTATGTTTTAAGGCACGGTGTCACTCTATCACTCAGGCTGGAGTACAGCGGTATATTCATGGCTCACTGAAACCTCAACTTCCTGGGCTCCAGCAATTCTCCTGCCTCAGCCTCCTGAATAGCTAGGACTACAGGTGTACACCACCACACTAAGCTAATTTATTATTTTTGTAGAGGCTGGGTCTCACTATGTTGCCCAGGCTGGTCTTTATCTCCTGGCCTCAAGTGATCCTCCTGCCTAGGCTTCCCAATGTTCTGGAATTACAGGTTTGAGCCACTATGCCTGGTCAAAATTTTTAGTTTGAGGACTCACTACCTCTTTCACTATCACAGGACAAAAGCTGTAGTTTAGTCATTCACTTACTCTTTAATTTAGTATTTCATGTCCAATAAAAATATGCTACACATTGTGCTAGACACTAGGCTAAAATGGAACATGAACTATACACAGCCATTTACTTGTGGAGTTTAAAGTCCGATGTTGTCTCAAAGTACATGGGAGTTCACTTCTGTATGTTTTGCATGCTGTTCAGCAAGATTTCCTGTGTCTGTAAGTCTCAGCTCTCAGATTCCATGAGTAATCTCCCACTGGTGCCTCTCAATTTAACTGAATAATCTCTCTGAGTCTCTCTCAGTCCATCCCTACATTCTCTGTATTCCTGTAACACTCAGTTCCTACTGACTTCTCATTGAGCCATAGCCACTTCTCTAAGGACCTGCCTCCTTCAATTCACAATGATTTCTGGTAAACCCAAGAAAACAAGTGATACAAGTCTGACATTCTTCTTTGTACCACCAGGGCCAAGCACAATGCCTGGAATACAGAAAGTACCAAATAAATAGTTGATGGATGAGCCAGTTTTTACATTCTACCCAGAGACTTCAGTAGTGCCAAGTATTTGTGGGCTGAATTCAGAAGAATTTAACTTGGATCCTATAAAAAAGTACTGTGTTTGGATTATTACCAAGTATCTTTTTCTAAGAGTCAAATATCTTTGAGTTAAAAATCATCAAACACTAAATGATTTCAGATATTATATTTTATACATTTTAAAAATGATATCATATTCAAAATCCAGGGTTTTAACTGGAGCAACAAGTGGAGACTTGACTAAGGTGAAAAACGTATTAAGGGAAAAATTATATATGATGCTTTCCAATAGTGAAACTGACCTGGTGCCATGTTCTCTGGTACAGAAATGGGTCATGCTACTTTTATTTCAAATACATTATATTTTAAAACTTTCTGCATAGAATCAAAAATTCCACTGATTCGTTTGATGTATCTATTTGAAGGTTTAACTTCTAAACATGCGAAACTGTAAAACTTTTAAAAGTCAAAATGATCCTTTAGAAAAGCCATAAAATAATAATTCTACATAATGGCTTTGAAATATTTTTGTTGAAAAGCTGTCAGATCTGTACAAAATAAGAACCCTGGACCTATGCAAATCATTTCAGTCTTAGAATATGAAATACTTTTACAAATAAAATGACAGCGTTTCAGAGAAAGCACAGGTTGGTTTTAAAGTAAGTGATAGAAGGGTTGTATATGGCATGAGAGCCTTCTGAAATGGAGTTTTTATGTATACTCACTGAATTTGTAGCAAAGCATCCCAGAAAGACAAGTATTTTAAAGCAAGTGGCAGGGTTGAAATTTTTCTAACTTTCCTTTATCTGTTTTCACTTTTCCCAGAACATATGTTTCACAATAGTTTTATTAGCAAGTGGAGAAGACGTCACTGTCCAAAATCTGTGGTGTGATTAGCGTTATTGAATGGCAGGTTTTGTGTTACTCATGTTTATTTTATGTCTTCCCAAACCATCTGTTTCCTTGTGCTGTCTTATTCAGATAATGAGAAACAGTGACAGTAAAGGTGCACATTGCCACTACAGTGCTAATGGTTTCTGACATTTTGGGTTTGGGTTTCTATTTCTCTGCGTGTCATAGGCAAAGCTAAATAACATGGTCACTCTTAGGAAACAAAGCCTAGAAATAATTCATGCATTCATTTGACTCAACTTTATTGACTATTTACCCTGCTTCAGGTATTAGACAAGGAACTGTGGTTACCAAGATGTATAAAACACTATTGCTACCCACAACAGTCTAGTGGGGAAGAATGGCATGAAAACAATGTCCTATGACAAGACTAAAACCGAATTAGGATGAAAGTATGATGGCATCACGAAGTGAAAGTGAAAGCATTCATTCTAAGAATGCACTGGAGTCTTGAATTGAGTCCTGAAGCGTTAAATTACAAATATAAGAGGCAGGAAAGCTGCCAGAGAGTACTTCAGGCTAAAGCACCTACATTAACCATGGTATCCATAGAAATGTGAGAGTTTGTTTTTGAGCAATTTTAATTACTTGCATTTGGCTGAAATACAAGATATGCCTGGGAAAGCAGGCGAGAATGAGACTTTGCAACTTGGTAACAATAGCTAGTACATCTGGAGCTCTTGGTTCATGCCATATACTGTTCACCCATTTTCTCATTTCATCTTTGTGTTGGATTGCAAGACTGGAACAATTTTACTATTTCTCTTATTTAGCAGATTAGAAATCTGAGTTCTAGAGAATTTAGTGGCATGTTAATTCTGTTGGTGAACCCATAGAATATTCAAACTGGATGATTCCGCAGTGTGTAGTAAAGGGACTAATTTTCAAGCTGTGAGCATAGCTTAAGCCAATGGTCCTCAAAGTGTGGTTCCCTAGACCAGCACTATCAGCATCATATGAGAATGTGTAAGAAATGCAAATTCTCAGGCCTTATCCTAGAATTACAAAATCCCAATTTCTGGGAATAAGGTCCAGCAATTTCTCTTCTAAAAATCCCTCTAGGTGATTCTGATGTACTCTGACATTTGAAAACCATGGATTTAGGGAAGTCAACATGGATGGTACAGTACCATGGGGCTAGTAATATGGAAAAAGATGCTATGATCCTTAGGCCATAAAGAAGAGAAGGCAATTATCAGAACCCAGAAAAAGGAAATAGGAGAGGTGTATCTAATTGGACCTGTAGCCATCAGTAGACAGGCACTATCAACCCGTGCAGCCCAGCAGGGAGGGAGTACTCTCTTGGTGTCCTGAGGAGGTCCTGCAGGTGGCTTTCAATGGCCAAATCCAAGTGGCACTGCAGGGCTGGGGAGCTAGGTGGCTCCAGCGTCCAGGGGAGCTAATTGGCAGAGCAGGTGAAGGCTGATGTATAGATTCGGAGGGTTAAACAGAAGATGCCTATCACACGTCCCCAGGATGATGAGGAGGAAGAGGTGAAGGCACATTTTAAACCCAGGCAAGATAACTTTGGAGCCCTATTCTTAACAACTATGCCATGCAACCTCTAAGTAAGAGTAGGTAGGACTCAGAGCATGACCCTCTAAGCCAGGCTAAGTAGCTGGGAATGGGCCCTATAAGCAATACAGACCCTAAAGGAGTTTTAGTCGGGGGAGACACAGGATATTATTTATTTATGCATTTTTTTGTTTTTTACTATAGTTTGGAAAAGATTACCCTCATAAGATTACTTTTAGGATACAGGATGGAGAAGGGTGTGAATGATTGATAAAATTTTTGTGCTAATCCAGCTGAGATAAGAACTCAGGCTTCAGGAATGAAAATGGAAAAAGAGTCTAATTTATTAAAATCTACAGAATTTTTTTGTTAAAATCTACAGGTGAGTTAGATGCAGGCATGGGAAGGAGTCTAAGAGGCTTCCCAGATTTTAACACAGGTGGCAGAGTAAATTTATGGTGATTTTCTTATTATTATGTGTTTGTTCCTTGTTACTTATTTTTTTAAATATATTTCATTTTGCTGCTATATGTGCTAGGAGCAGTGGGAGTTGTCTACTAGGTTGTCACATATAAAAGTTTAGAATTTATAGAATAAAATGAAACCAAAGATACAAACTGAGAGTTACCAGAATATACATACTTGTTAAAGATAAGCAAGGGTATAGGTACAAGATGAAGAGCCAAGATTCAACCAAAGGGGAAGCTAAATTTAAGTAAAGAAGAAGAACTTTGGGAAATGTAAAGAAGAATGATAATGGTAACAACAATATTAGCAATAAAATTGTATTGAAAGCAGGTAGCATATAATACGAATTTAGTACATACTATGCTAAGCATTTCCTAAGCATAATATTATTTAAATAATATTTTAAAAACTAGGTGATGGATGCTAATAGTAAGCTTATTTAACAGATGAAAATAATGATGCTTAGGGAATATAAAGAAATTGTCCAAGGGTATGTGGCTGGTAACTTGATAAATGGGCATTCAAACCCAAGTCTCTGCTTACTGAGTTCAGGGAACCCACTGTTTATTTTCAGAAATAGACAAGAAAAAAAAAAAAAACATGTAAAGTAAACCACAGTTGGTAAGATTTTCAAACAAAAGGACATTTTAAGAAGGCTTAACAGTATTAATGTTTCTGATATAAGGAGAAATAGTATTTAGGACTCTGTGCACTGAGGAATAGATTCAGAAGGGTTCTAAAAGGGTAATGAAGGACACAGCTAAACAGAGTGATTGGCATGAAAGAACGCAGAAACTTCAAGTTTTCCACTAGGCATTCAACAACTTGGCAGTAAACCAAGGGAAGAGATGCAGCAAAAACTACTAGGATTCAGGGTTAAAAAAATCATTGTTTTGTGGAGTTTTGTTGGTATTAAAATGGAAAAAGAAAATAAGTTATAGGTCAGAGAAAGGGAAAATGAAGAGAGTGAACGAATATATAAAAGAAAAATGGAACAACTGATACCTAAGGTGATAAAGAAAATGGAGAGTTCACAGTTTCTTGGATGAATTTCCTTTGGATCTGGGCACATCACAGTTACTGAGAGAGGCAGAATGTTGTTGAGGATAGAAAACCCTCCCTCCCCCGTCTCCTAGCTCCTGCCAGTCTCCAGGGCCTTGCAGGATTAGTGAACCATCCCTAACATGGAGTAATCCACAAAGTAGATCAAATGCTGAAATCCCATGGTTCTAAATAGCACTATCTTCAGAGCAGCATTTCAACCATGGCAGGAAACACCTATTCCTGAAATGGAATTGTTTTTATAGTTTGGCAAAATAACCGGTCCCACAAAAATTTAACTGCAAGATTTTCAGAATAGAGGTCTCCTGTAAAAGATGAATTAGTACCTCGGTCATGGAGACAAAAGCAGAATCCCAGACCTAGGGAATAAAACACACTGGCCAGAGATAAGTCTTCACACCTTAACAACTTTAGCCATTTAGCTGTTCACTGTTGGAGGGAGAGTGCCAAAGACATCTTTCTGATGTGTGCCTAATCCTGGGCAAGGTACAGAGCAGACCAGAAGAAACTAGAATTAGAAATAAAATTCATTTTTAAGATGTTAGATTGGAGGCTTGGTTAACATGCTCAACACTTGGAAAGAGAAAGAAAATGTGTAGAGAGTCACATGGTGATCTTCCATCCAAGAAGAACGTGGGAACTCAACAAAAATAGTGAAAGAAACTTTGAATACTTTGAAAGGAACAGTGAGCAGCGACTTGTACTGTGAGTCAGACAGAAAGCTGTAAGTCTCCAGAGCCTGAATAAGAGAGAGACTGTCTCAGTGACACACATTCCCACTGGGGAGCTGGCCAATGACCACACTGCCCAAAGCAATCTGCAGATTCAATGCAACTCCTGTCAAGAAACCAATGTTATTTTTCACAGAACTAGAGAAAACAATCTAAGATTTGTATGGAACCAAAAAAGAGCCAAAATAGCCAAAGCAATCTTTAGCAAAAAGAACAAATGTAGAGGTATGTCACTTTACCTAACTTCATCTAACCTAACAAGGTCACAGTAAGCAAGACAGCATGAGACCGGTGTAAAAATAGACTCATAAACCAATGGAACAGAACAGAGAAACCAAAAATAAAGCAAAATGCACACAACTATCTAATCTTTGACAAAGCAGGCAAAAATATCCACTAGGGAAAAAAAATTCTATTCAATAAATGGTGCTGGGAAAATTGGATAGCCACATGCAGAAGAATGAAACTGAATCTCTGTCTCTCACCATATACAAAAATTAACTCAACATGGATTAAAGACTTAAGTATAAGACCAAAACATTAAACACTCTAGAAGAAAATTCATGAAAAACTTCTCTGGACATTGGCATAAGAAAGAATTTATGACTACTCTGAAAGCAAATCCAACAAAGATAAAAATAATAAATAAGAATTAGTTAAGTAAAAGGCTTCTGTGCAGCAAAATAAATAATCAACAGAGTAAATAGCCAACCTATATAATGGAAGAAAATATTTGCAAACTATACATCTGAAAAAGGACTAGTACCAAGAATCTACAAGGAACTCACATCAGCAAGAAAAAAAAAGAAAAACTAATCCATTTAAAAAATACGTAAATGACACGAAAAGACATTTTTTAAAAGAAGATATACAAATGTCCAAAAAACATATGAAAAAATATTCAACATCACTAATCATCAAAGAAATGTAATTTAAAACCATAATGAGATATCACCTTACTCCAGTCGGAATTAAAGTCAAAAAACAATAGATGTTGGTGCGGATGCAGTGAAAAGGGAACATTTATACACTGTGGGTGGGAAGGTAAATTAGTACAACCTCTATGGAAAACCATATGAAGTTTTCTCAAAGCACTAAACTGTACCATTCAATCCAGCCATCTCGCTACTGGGCATCTACCCAAAGGAAAAGAAGTCACTATATCAAGAAGACATCTGCATCTGTATGTTTATAGCAGCACAATTCACAGTTGCAAAGACATGGAACCAGTCTAACTTTAGCTGAGGAGCAGATAAAGAAAATGTGGCATATGTATATGCATACTATTGCAGACTACTCATTTTTTTTTTTTTTTTTTTTTTTTTTGAGACAGAGTCTCGCTTTGTCACTCAGGCTGGAATGCACTGGCACAAACTCAGCTCAATGCAACTTTTTTCTCCTGGGCTCAAGCAATCCTTCTGCCTAACCCTCTCAAGTAGCTGGGACTGTAGGTGCACCACCATGCCTGGATTTTTTTTTTTTTTTTTTTGTAATTTTCGTAGAGACGGAGTCTCACTATGTTGCCCAGGCTGCTATCGAACTCCTGGGCTCAAGCAATCCTCCCACCCTGGTCTCCCGAAGTGCTGAGATTGCGGGTGTGAGCCACCGTGTGCCTGACCTTACTCATTCCTTAAAACCGAAATAATGTCTTTTTTAGCAACTTGGATGGAGCTGGAGGTTATTATCCTATGTGAAGTAACTCAGGAATGGAAAACCAATTACCACATGATCTCACTGATAAGTGGGAGTTAAGCTCTAGGTAGACAGAGGTATACGGAGTGGTATAATTGCCTTTAGAGATTCAGAATCAGGGAGGGTAGAGGAGGGTTCGGGTTAAAAAACTACCTCTTGGGTAAAATGTACACCATTTGGGTGATTGCTACATTAAAAGTCCAGGCTTCATCACTATACAGTTTATCCGTATCACTGAAAACCACTTGTACACCTAAATCTATTAATTTAAAAAAATAAAAAAATTAAAAAAATTAAATGCAACATCAGGCCTTCAAATAAAACTTGTGGAAAAGTACCCCATTGGTTCCTTCTCTAGGAACTCCATATTCCCTACAACTGAACACAAAATTCAACATTTTCAACACAAGTACTTTGACCATTAACATACAATATATTTGAGCCAGATGATTTTGGATTTCATCTTTGAAATATAAAGCTACTTACAAATTTGAAATGTATCAGTTTGAATTCACAAGAAACAATCTTACTTTTAAACAGAAACACTATGTTAAAATATTTGCATAACGTTGGCCCTTAAGAGAGAAAGTAGAGGAAATTTACAAGTCCAAGACCATATCTGTCATTGACTAATTCTGTGACCCTGGGCAAATAGCATAAGCTTTCTGTTTGTCATTCTTGTCACTTGTAAAACAGAGATACTAGTAATAGCAATTTTACAAGGACTTTTTTGAGATGAAATAATATAAAGTGTATGAAAAGGGCCTGGGCATAAATCTGCAGAAAATCAAATAGGTTTTTGATAAAGGTGCATTGGGGTGAATCCCATGATTTCAAAATTCTCCTGGGAGGATGACTAAGACATTGACTGGAAGGGGGAAAGAAAGAAAATAAAGAACTGCCAAAACATCCTAGCTTCCTGAGGGAGCGCTCCTGGGAAAAACATCTATTTATAGTTAGAACCATTTTTTAAAGTAATAAGGTTCTAATGATTGATTAAAAGAAAAAGAAATCATCCAGAGATGAACATTTATTACTAGAATTTAACTGGGTTGATATTTGAATAATTCAGATGGTTAGGGGTGGAGACCTGCAGACCAAACTATTCCTCAAATATCCCCAGAGGAGGAGGCCAAAAAAGGGAAGTCAGTGCTACAGCTACTAAGCAGATGAATTGATCTGGTTGGTATTATATCAAGAACACTCATGGCAAAGGTCAAGGCAGATGACAAACCACAGGAGTCGTATTTAGGGCAAGAAACAGAGTGCCTAAAAAGCATGACGAAAGCAAAACATTTCATCCAGTTAGGAGAAGGGATAACTAGATATTGTTCTAAGGCAGTGACCCAGTTTTCAGCCAGAATACCAGAAAAGACTAGATCCCAGTTACTCAGACTGAGGAGCAAGATCAAAAGGAGGGCAGACACTCCTTACTTGGAGCTCCTTGATTTTCTAGTCTGCAACAGGACTAACTCAGTATGTGAAGGTCACATTGCCCTAGATGGGGCAATTAGACGATCACACTCATCTGAAATTTGTGATGACATTATTTTGTGAGTCCTCCTTATGGTATTGCAACACATTGCTTACAACAAATGCTACTGTTGAGAGAATCTGGAGAAATGTAGTTACATGGATTTGAGCTACATGTATTCTCTCATTCCTATTCACTCCTTGTGACTTGTATTTGTCATATTATGTATTTTTACTAAAACACAAACTCCTCTTAACATTAACTGTAATATATTTTCACTCTAATAAAGAGAGTGCAAAATAAAACTAGGACATTGCACATCAACTATAATAAAGATCTGGATGAAAACACTCAAGATAAAATAATTATCTTGTTCCTCTCCATGATGAAAACTATATAAATTATAATGCCTAGCTTTCAACAAAATTGGGGCCAATTTGGAGGTGAGAAAGTGGCCATAATGTGGGAGAACACTTAATTTCATTTTTCACCATGATTTTGAATTTCTATTATCAATAATATTTCCTCCTACTCCTGTTTTCTTACTCTCATTTTGTTCTTTTATTATTTTATTATATGTTTTTTTTTTTTTGGTTGGTTGGTTGTTAAAATGTACTTTAAATCTTTAGGGGGTAGTATACAAATAAATGCTACTAAATAAAAAAGATACATTGATAGTTTTATTTTTCTTGATATTAAAAGCATAGTGACTGATGGTAGCATTCCCCTGGGTGAGGGAGTAAGGTGGTCATTTGAGTAGCATTTGTATGAGGAAACAATATGATCCTCACATTGTAAGAACAGTAAAGAAAACAAAGTAAAAATAATCGTGAGGTTGAGGCATTAACAACCACAGCAGCTCTGACATTAGAATGAAATGTAAGGAAAATCAAGAGAAAAAAAAATGACTTTTCTTGCAATATTTTTTTTCATTTATTTTCTCTCTAAGCTGTAAGAAGATATCTAATTTCTAGTTAAGTCCCAGTGAGAGATCTTCAACTCCAAACCCCAAGAGGGGGCAGTATTGTTTAAACACCTTAAAGTTGTCCTTGTATGAACCTCAGTGACCACTCCTTTTGACAAAAAAAAATAATCACCAATCTAGTTTCAAAGGCAGGTAAGAATGTAACCTCTACTGAGCTTCATCAGGAACACCTCAGGTTGAAAAGTAGTGCCCATTTCACTGTCTTTGAAGAAGTGGTGAAATGGCTGCAAACAACTATGTAGGTGGCTGGAAAATTGTAGTCAGGTATTCCTCTTTTGACCCAGGGCCCAATGCCCAAGACTTGAATGTGAAAATAGGGGGAAAATTGTAAATGAAAGACTCAGCAGCCAACTGAAGTCCTGAGTTAAAATCATGTCCAGTTTCAGGGAAAAGCAATTAATCTGAAATCACTTCTTATTCTTAGCTGGCTCCCTGAGTATGATTCAATTAAATAGGAACTCAGTGGCAAGGTGTTATTAGAACCATGACTTATTCTTCACAAATTCCATTGGCCAAACATGAGCATGTTATTTTCATAGGTCACTGACAACAGGAATGCTTCCACAGGAAACAGTCCCAGGGTTGGGATACTAGGTCTCATGAGGAACAAGTGAAGGGATTTTGTAATTTTTCACAGAAAAGAGATGAGGAAAGTTCTTTTCAGCATTGGAGCATCAACAAAGAGAGAAGCAAATTGTCCAGGGACATGCTGCTAGTGATGGCAAAACTAGAAACAAATTATAGAATTACGAAAAGAAACAAGGAAGTTATCTTTCATTCAAATCAATGAAAGATAACTCACTCAATGCACTGTGACATGCTGATAGTGAAATGCACATCTCTGGTGAGTGGTCTGAAGCCAGGGATGCAAGAGAATGCTTCCCACCTCCACACGGTGATTGCAGACTCCAATGCAACTGTGCTGGAGGCAGTCCTCCTCATGATGCCTATAATAATCTCCCCTTGATTGTCTCAGAGACTAAATATATTCATTAATACAAAAAGGCAAAATTTGCTTTTATCAAAAAGACTTCATTATTCACTCAGAAATAGAATGAACCAGAAGAAAATGGCTTTTCTGGTTTGAGTTAGTGTTCTTTATTTTTGGGTGTCAATTGACTCCCATTTGTACGTGAAAATAACTTTCAGCCTCATTCCAGTTAACAAAGAGAATTATGGGCAGCCTCAGTTTGGTAGAACTTTCAGCTTATTCAGTAAAGAAATTGATAAGGAAAAGAACAGCATGGCTCTGGCGTAGGAGGGAATGTGCCACTTTCTCTGTGCATCCTGACCTTCATCCACACTACAACTAATTATATTTTTACAACATTTTACAAATGACCCTGGGCATCACTAGCAGCACACCCTTGGACAACTTCCTTCTCTTTATTGACTTTCCAATGTTGAGAGCAACTTTCCTTTTATTTTCCTGCATTGAGTATTATACTATACATGAAGTACAGAGAAAAAATAGTGTTCCACCCCTTCCTTTAGAGAGGGCTTTATGTGCAGACACAAAATTTCTGCAGAAAATTGTAAGATTATAAGCAATAGGTAGTGCCTTATCTTCACTGTATCTCTGTTTTCCCATCGGTACACTGAGTGTGGATCATATAATGTTTAAGATCTTTTCCAGTGCTGAAGGGGTCTCTGTGACTGGTCCTTAATCTTCAGCTACCTGGAGCTATCACTTACCCTCTCTTGAAAAGGTGGGTTTCTCAAGACATCAGTAGAATCTCACTGCAGCCTACAGGCATGTGACAGATCAAGGGCTCTCCACGGATGTTGAAAGCTTCCTGTGTGTTCGCAACAATAAACATCCCGCCCCAACAGTTGACTTATGTCTGCTTTTTAAACAATTGCAACAGATGGTTGACACTTGAACAGAATGTATAATTAGCTTTGCAATCTAACACTTCATTCTTACTTGCTCTTTCTCAAAGGAGAGAAGCTGTGCCTTATGCCATTGGGTCTAATCTGTTAGTTTAATCAGAAGCAGTGCTATGTAAGTTCTCAGGAGACATGGGCTGTGGGAGGATTCCTAATCCCAGCCTTTTGAGGACATGAAAAGAAGCTGGGTGGGGGTGTAGAGAGAAATCTCAGTACTTTTTAAAAAAACTCATGCCTCATTCTCATTTGTGTTCCAAAGGAGGAAAGTTTTTATGCCTTTTTCTCTTCTTTCTCCCACCTCATCTCCCTCAGCCTCTGTTCTTCATCTGGGATGATTCCTAACACGGAGGCTGCTCTGACTACTAAATGAAATTATTCCTCCAAATGCCTAGCAGAGAACCTGACACATGGCAGACACTCCACAAGGAAATGATATAGTTCCCTCACTATAGAGAAACTCCAGGGACATCAGTTCCTATTGGTTCGGCACTGTTAATGTGATTAGAGTCCCTGAATCCATCCACTCAACGCTTCACCTTTCTCAAACCTACTTTCAAGGAGGAGGCTCTGTCTGTGTTTGCCTTTCTCTTCCATGGCATCTTCTCTGCAAATGTCACTTCTCCACTTTCTTAGCCAAGACATCTCCTATGTTGGCACTAGTCCCTGGAAGTTAAGAAATTCTTCTACCTTCTTTTAATCAACCACCCTTATTCCCTATCAGAACCTATTCCAGATTCCATTATCTTTACCTTTCTGAGTCAAAACTCTTAAATCGAATATGCCACTCCCTACGAAGTTTTAATTTATAGAATAGAGCTATCACTACCCTACTTGTTATTTTTATGATCAATATATGGGGATTTTCATATGCAACAATCTCCAGCTTGTCAGAGAACTATGTTGTTTCAGAGAAAAGAAGGTCTAAGAGTGGAAGGCACAAAGTTGTCAAAAAATGGAACTTGGCATCTCAGAAGAGAATAACTCTGCTTCACTTAAAGTATAAAGCCAGCAGGCATGGTGGTGTGTGTCTGTGGTCCCAGATACTCAGGAGACTGAGGCAGGTGGATAGCTTGAGCCCAGGATTTCAAGACCAGCCAGGACCATAAAGCAAGACCCTATCTAAAAAAAAAAAAAAAAAAAAAAAACACAAAAACAAACCTGTAACCTAAATCCCTCAAATGTCTCTTCAACAGAAATACTTCTTTTATTGTGGGAAAGATTACATGTCATCACTGGCCATGCTAAGATTTGGTAATTCAATGAACTTTATACCACTCAGAAAGCAAATGGTTCTTTCCTTTAAGAAATTTAAATTCTTTAGAGAAATGCTAAGAAAGTACAATCTAAAATAAAGAAAGTACAATCTAAAATAATTTACAAAACCCAAAGAAAAGAAATTAGACAATAGAAAATATGTAGAAAGTTAATTGGAATGGTCTTAAGAATTGAATTGCCATAGAAAAGAAATGTATTTTTATTGAGCTTTATGCTAAGTAATTCATATACTTTGCATACAAGCAATATGGTAACATATGCAATGCTTTTAGCACAGAGAATGTACATAGTGAATGCTTAGTAGGGGCTGACTCTTATTATCTACTTCAATTTCAGAAGCATTTCTGTTTTGGAGATAAAGAAAATTGGGCTTGAATATTTGGGCAGCCAGGCAAACTTCACAAAAAGACAATGTGACAAAATCAGGATTTCAAATGAATTTGTCAGTCGTTAAATCCCATCCCTTTTTCTTGCTATGCTACATGACTTGCTATTGAAACTAGGAGCGCTTTTCTTTAAGAGAACGCCTCATTGTTTATTCACGACCTATCTGAGTAGAGACAAACACAATTTCATTACAGGTAGAGGACACCTGAGTTCTGCTTCAAGTTATACTTAAGCTCATTGTAATAATTTTAGTGTGCATCAGATTCATTCAATCATTTAACAAATATTTAATAGGCATCCAACTCTGTGTCAAGAACTATTCTAGGCACTAAGGGTACTATGGAGAAGAAAGTAGACATTTATCCAAAACACAAATATATGGAGTGAGCTGAAATATCTATTTCTGCTCAAAACCTTTGACTCAGAATAACAGCTCTATTCCTGGTCAAATAATTGTACTCATCTTTCTTGAGTATAAACTCTGTATAAGACTTCATAGGTATTGTGATACAATGATAAAATCTTTGGCTTCATTTATTAAAGTATATACATAATCATAACAGAAAATTATAAAATATATGACATAAAGACATAATTACCCATAATTGCAGCATCTTAAGACAAAAAGAAATTTAGTATGTTTGAATGTTTTCCAAATTAATTAAACTCCCCCACACACATATTTAAAATTTGTCAGTAACTCTACATACGTATTGTTTTATGATTTATTTTTAGGCATAATTTAATATGCATAAAGCATAAGATCAAAGACATTTACAGTACCCCAAAAGGCTTCCTTTTGACCTTTCCAGTCAAAACTCTTTCCAGAGATAAACCACTAAACTGATATCTATCACCATATATAAATTTTACTTGTTCTTGAACTTCATAAAATTGAATTATATAGGATGTACTCATTCTTGACTGACTTCTTCTGTATAACATTTTGTTACATCTTACTTTTAATCTAGCATTACTTAATAAATGGTTTCTTCATCAAATTTCATTCAATAGAGATTCATGTGTTACAAATCAGGTGACAGGTACTGGCTTAGAGACTGTTTGTTCAGGGATATTCGCTATCCCCATTATGATTAAATAATATAGCAAGACTCCAGCAAATAAAATAAAAAGAACATTTTAAAAAGCTCATATCATGTCATTATAAAGACAAAATAAATCATTGGTTTAAAGGGTTTGATTCAACAAAGCCGTTTTAATGGTGGTGTTGGTTGTAATCATTATTATTTTATTATATTGAGAGAGAAAGGAAATTGTGGTATAACTATGAAAATGCTTAAACAATCAAAGTGTTAGTAAAATAAGTCAAATCTATGTCAAGTCTATGTGTTAAAACTTCATACATAGGTGAAAAGCCCTGGTATGTTTAATTTCATCACTCCAGATACTCAATTCAGTTGACCATTTGTGTAAGAATTTCCTATGTTTTTAAAATTGTGTATTGTTTATATGGTAACATCTATAAGATTTTATCAGATTCATTAGTTTTTTTCTTCTTCTTTTAAAAGCATGTGGCTGGGCAGAAATGACTGCAACAGCTATATTGTGGAATTTGGTTATGACTTCAGTTTGTTCTGAAACCTTTTGTGAGAAATCAGCTGTCAAAGGAGACCCACAGATAATATAAAAGTGTGATTTTTCTTCTATTTGTCTAGTGAGCCCCAAGAATACAAGTAGGAAGAAGCTTAAAAGTTATTATGATAAACCTGCCCCTTTCATTTAGCTCAATAACTGCACTTGGACAGATAACCTCTTCTACCTGAAAAGTGCTAGGTAGTTTGAACCTTCTCATTTTCACCGAGGAACTGTTATGGTTTTCATCCCAAAGTTAATCAGTAGCCAAAAAAGTATGTTTGAACAGTTTTTCTGGCCTTATTTGTTTTTGCTTTCCGCCTCCAAAATGAATGTATTCTAGTTGTGAAAATAACCCTTCACTGAAATCAGTGGTGATCAGCCCCATTTAATCATTTCCCAGGAGACATTTGCCACCTCTTTTTGTTTCTGCTGCTCCCAATTCAGAAATAAAAACGCCCAGTATTCTCTCCTCCTACTTTAGTAACTAAAACGTGGTCACATGGCCTGGCTTCTCTGTGGCAAATCAGTGGTTTTGCTCAGGACTTGGAATCTTCAGTGAGTAATGAGAAAGGTGTAGACACTTCACAGTTTATTTTGAAGTGGAGACAGCAGCATCCCTTTCTTGGGAGGAAAGGCAGAGCTAGAAGCAGGGATGGGATCTGTATTTCCTCTGGCCAGCCTCCTCTGGTTCACTTGCCTCCCTGTGCATTTGCTGATATCCTTCTATTAACTTCTTTTTGAGTTAACTGATTGTTTCTCATTGTTCACAAACAAAAACTTAATACAAATATTTCAACTTTAAAAGAAGAGGCAAAATAGCAGTATATGCCGCCAAATCTTTCTACTTGGGAGGATATGCATCTTCAATGTTTTGCTGGAACAAAAATGATTAAGACACAGTTCTTGTCCTTGACTTGTAGAATTTTTTTTTTTACCCAAACAATTTGTATTATACATACACACACACACACACACACACACACACACACAGGCTGAGTTTAATTTATCCATTATTTGTTGATGTTAACATAATATTGGCCAAATTTCAAATGTACATGGTACAATGTGAAATGACATATATAAGTGCATGACAATGATTGCTCTTCATTTAAAAGATGAAAGAATATTTTTATACAAATATTACATGATAGAAATTTATTCTCAGTTACACAGTTCAAGATGAAAGAATATAAACATTTTGTAAAAATCCAAGTATATTACTACTGATTGTAGACACTAGCTACCTAAATTTTGATATTATAATAAAAACATGATTAACATCAGCGACGGAGTTATAAACATAAAACTTTTCTGTAAATTTTTCTTTCATAATAAAAACAAGTAGTGATTCTAAAGCAGTGCTGTGTTAAACATCAATACTTATTTAAATCCAGCCAGTGTGTATATCTATATATGTATACAAGACTCATACCTTTTGATCAAATAAAAAACATAATTGAATATTTGAATAAAGATGACTTGATGTGGACAAATGCAGTTCCTCTAGGAACTAACTATAATCCAATTTAACATTTATAAAACCCCACTTTGTTACGATAAGCCCTAGGTGTGCATGGGAAGAAATCCCCACAGCATCCGTCAAGTGGGTGCTTCTGCCCAGGATTGAAATAGTCAGTGAGTGATACAAATATACAGAGACCGTGCAAATCCATAGTAAAGGTTAGAAGCATGTGTTATGACATGACACAAAACATAGATTCCTTGAGGCCCAGCTCTGCCCACTTTGATACACCACACACATCTGTCTGGTGTTGCAATTACAATCTTGAGTAGGTTATCCCGTAACCCTCTGATCTCAGTTTTTTCATTAGTAACATGGTAATACATTACTATTTCTAATTTATATGCTGTTCGTGAGGATTAAATGAGGTATCTGACACAGAGTGTTTAACCCAGTGTTTATCATATAGGAGATGCTTTGGAACTGCTGGATGTTATTAGTATTAGTGTCGCTCATTTCTTTGTTGTTATCCATTCTTTTGTCAGTTACTAATCTTAATTTTTCTTACTCTGCAATTTATTATTACAAGAAAATAGTCAGATTTTACAGAAGCTGAAAGATAGTGAATATCTAAAAGAGAGATAGCCCACAATTTCATTTAAATAAATGGTGTTACACCTAATTGCAGGAGTTCAAATTTGTCATAGCCCAATGGTCATCACTAAATGTGCCAATATACACCAGGGAGATTCACGAAGTAAACTAGAGTTTTCAATAGTTAACACAATCCAGATTGATGAATGTGTTAACAATGACTGTTTCTACCAGATGACATCAGTTCTAAGTGAAAACTAAATGAACAGTAGCAATTAAGAATCAACATTTTGGTTCAGATATGATCATATTCTGCAAATATTTTCTCTTGGGTAGCATGGCCTCTGTGAATGAGTTAAAATGCAGTATTTTTCATGAAGAAGAATTGCCGACAAGCTAATAGGTGTTAACATAGAATAGGGCCAAACTTCAATTCTTTTTTTTTAGTTAAATTATATGCAAAAAGAAAATTGGAGTTTCGGACAAGTTGGAAAGAGGAGCATTGGTCCTGTTGGACGTAGGCATTGTGTATTCAACCCCTTCTAAATTCCAGTAATCAAGTGGAGTTTGCTATCTCCCTAAAGATTTCTGGAAGGACTTTAAAGTAAATAGAACATGATGGCCCTAGCAAGGGGGTAAAAGGCACTTGGTAGATAATTAACCCTAAAAGGGAAAAATCAGTTTGGCAAAAAGATGTTAGAAACATCATCACTTTTTGTTTGGATGACTATTTTTCTTTCAGTTCACTCCAAACACTCCTTTTTTTTCTATAAAGCTGAAAATATTTTTGATTGGAGCCAAAGCTCCAAATATCAAACCTATGTATGAGATGTTACAAATCCTTCATTCTTATAGAATAGCTGAACATAGATATACACACACATCAAGGGATATTTTTAGTGATAAAGTGGACTAAGAAATAAGTGATAGATATTTAAAAAGGTTGACTCTAAGCCTAAAATTATTTTTCTCACAGTTATAAATGAAGACACTGATGATAAGAGAGGTTAAATAAACAACTCTCCCAAGATCTGGCTGCTACTAAATGTCAATGAGAGGATTTGAACTGATTTTGGCCTGATTTAAGAAGTGTGACTCATTATTCTATACACCCGTCAGTATGTACAGATGTGTATCTGCTTGAATATTCTCTAAAAAATATTACAACATTAATTGACAACACTAAGTCAGTTGATAGAATCTCAAGAAATAATATCTACTTAATTATAATTTAAAAATTTATCTTTTTATGTTAAGCTACCTATAGATAGTTTCTTAATATGTTCCCCTATGCATTAAGGATTCAGGCTTATTTTAAATTCAGTGCTTCTTAATCTATCCTATAACCTGGGAAAAATGAATTGCTAGTGAATTTTAAATTAGTTCTTCAATACTAGTTAAATGAATCCCTCATTTTTTAAAGATAGACTAATAATCAGAATTGCAGATGATCTGTATTCTGTTATTAATGTGAGGGACCTAATCACACACTACAGAAAAAAGTATATCAATGATTCTCCTTGGGAAATCAGAAAGAAATTGAGCTTGTCCATTGCTGTCAGCCTGACCTTCAAGATATGACAAGATGCCAAAGGGGGGAAAATTACTGAAGATTTTCAGAAACTCAGAGACATAAGGAGAGTATTTTGAAAAAGGAAAAAAAAAATTCCCCTCCTTTCCCAATTCACAATTAGGGTTGTATAATGCTTAAATTCGGTGTTATTTCATGTGCAGACAGTGATGGCTGAAAACCGTATACCTACTCAAAAATCACAGACCAAACATATTTATGCATATGTATATATAATACATACATATATATGTAGTCTCATCTCTAAATTTATCCTTCTATCCTTGTAAGTAAACCATCAGACTAGAATTCCAAAAAAAGACAGAATAGACATGTTCCACTGCTTCTTGTTAAACTGAATGCATACGTGTATATAGCAGGATCTAGGGTGTTGCATTTTGTTTCTTTAGTCTAGACATTATATTCTTCTTAAAACTCAATGGTGAGGTAGTTTCTTGCCCAGAGAGTGCCTAGGGTAAGGTGTGAGAGCAAACAAATACATACAGCTCCTCCTGTACTGTGCTCACCACTGTTCATTTAATTCTCATAATAACCCAAAGAGGTACCTACTATCACTGCTTCTATTTTACAAATGAGGAAACTGAGGCAAAGAGCAGTTTACTGACTTAAACACAATGACACAGCTGTAAATAATGGAGCCAGGATTTTAACCCAGGGGATCTGGCTTCAAAGTCTACTTCCCTTCCCTATACTATGCTACTGTGCTATATATCATTCCTCAGAAGATATTCTTTTCTCTGCTTCATCGTGATGCTACAAGAGTTTAAAGCCATCCACAAAAAATTGCTCAGTGAAATGTCATTAAGAAGAACTTAATTTTATACAGATCAATTAGAATTGAATCCTGTTTTACCATTGGATAGCTCTGTGGTAGTTATCACTTTGATCTTCCGAGTTCTTATTGTAAAATGTTAACACTAATATCAACCATAGGCTTGAACTGAATATTAAACATAAAATATGTGAATCACCTATAAAAGGACCTGAAACATACAGCGTACTTTAAAACATAATTATTTTCCATGAATATTGGTTTTGCTGACTCTTACGGTGCATAAAACAAACTATTTACATTCTTCCAAGAGAACTATATATGTCATGAATCACGGATCACATTAGTTGTGAGAAATAAAGCAGTCATCTTCCTTTAGTTTATTCTGTAGCTTACAGGAAGAAACTGGCATGGACAGGAAGGAGATGAGACAACGTTCCGTCTGCCTTACGTACCATGAGCTCTAAAATAGAGCCATCATCAAAGAGCAGAGTGTACAGGGTAGGCTGTGAAGCATTTGGAAGAAATATTTTTGAGTTTTATTCTAGGAGGAAATAATGTGGAATTCATTCTTTGTACTGAGAAAAGGCTATATGAATCTGGAAAAAATATTTTAAGAGAATCATGAAACCCATGAACATTTTCAGAACATTTTGGCAGATATTCCAATCCCTTTGCAAATGGTAGCTCATGCATTATAGGAGAGAAAGAATGGGTCACTTGAGTGTTCACTTATGTGGATGTGTGCAAATGTCATTGGAAGAACAGACTCTCCAAGCTTTTATTGCACTTTTCCCTTGGCACAGATACATATCCGAATGTGTCTTATTCATTGCATGTGAACTTTTGAGGCACTATGGGGCAATGGGACAAGCATGGAGCTTAACTCATGCTCACACCCACTAGTTAATCATGTGACTTTGTTCAATCTCTCTAAATTTAAATTTTTATCTTTGCCATAGGCAAAGGCATAATAAGGCACTTATTTTAGGGAGTGCAGAACTGGACAGCAGCATGCAGGGACCTCTAGTAGTGAATCCTTAGCAGTCAAGAAAACAGAATTATTTAGAAATTACTGAGCAGCTCTGATGTGCAAAGCACTATGCTGTAGAGAGGAAATAGGAAAATTAGATAAGCCCCTGCCAAAAAGTTACTCACAATTTAAATGAATGGAAGAGTTTGAAAAGGGTTTGGAAGGACTAAGTAGGATTAAAAAAGAAATCAGATGAGCTAGCTTATTAAAAATCAGTACAGGGTTAAGAGTTTCACAAGCATTTCTTGAGGTCTTTGGTAATTCCCGAAGAAGGATCCAGCCTGCTAGAGATACACAATGAGTTCTGAGAAGGAAAATTCAGGAGGGAGGTGAAAGCACTTGGATCATTGGTGGGCTTCATAAAAGAGTTTAAAACTTGAAACCTATATGCCTTCATGCTAAACCATGCATGTTCTCTGGCTATTCCGCACACATATTTTTACATACCTACCTCTTTTCCACTTTCCCAGGCAGATCCAAGTTTTGCAGGTGACAAAACAAAACTATAACACATTTCTTGATATGATCAGGCTCTTTTTTCTTCCAAAAGCCATTAACTAAACTATAATGCAAATAAATTGCTTCTGGGGCACCTGGAGTTTTCCTAAGATTTGTCCGTCTTCTGAGAAAATACTAAGAGCTGATTCATCATAATAAGGTGTGAATCAAGTGTTAAAATGTAACTGAATTGTACAATTAATTTTACTTTTCCCTGTTTTCTCCATTTCTTCCATGGAGTTATAGAAGCTTATAACAGGATTCCTACTATCATTTAAAATGTTTTTCTTAGAAATACTACCCCGTCTGATATTCACAAACTATTTCAGATTTCTTAACCTTTCCTTCTTCTTTTTTCTTTATTCTATATGGTGGATATGATCCTGAGGTTGATTTTCACTTGTGGTTGGCCCTTTCTATTACTTGAGCAAGATATGCCAATATGAAAATAAGATATAGGCTTACTTTCTCAAGGTACTATCTAGGTATAGAAATAGAGACACAGGCAGACAGATAGATAGATATAATACATGCACGCAAAGAAACATTGATAGTGATATGGTCTGGAACTGTCCCAACCCAAATCTCATACTGAAATGTAACCCCCAATGTTGGAGATGGGGCCTGGTGGGAGGTGACTCATCATGAGGGCAGATTGCTTATGAATGGTTTAGCACCATCCCGCTTGGTACTGTTATCACAATAGTGAGTTCTCATGAGATTTGGTCATTTAAAAGTGTGTAGCACCTCACTCTTGATCTCTTGCTTCTCCTCCGGCCGTGTGATGTGCCTGCTCCTGCTTCGCCTTCCCCATGATTGTAATTTTCCGGAGACCTCCCCAGAAACCAACCAGATGCCAGCATCATGCTTCCTGTACAGCCTGCAGTACCGTGAGCCAAGTAAACCTCTTTTCTTTATAAATTACCCAGTCTCAGGTATTTCTTTACAGTAATGAGAGAATGAACTAATACAAATAGATAAAAATATATCATGTGTATTTAGATAACAGATAATTAGACAGGTAGAACATTTGGGCTAAGATCTTATCTCTGTATGATGGCTCTGGACACTTTAAGTATTCATTGCAACTCAGCCCCACATTTGTAAATAAGAGTACCCATCTGATAGAGTTTTCAGGAGATTACACAAGTAATATATGCAAGTTGCCTGGGCGATGGACAAGCACTTCACTGGTATTTGAGAAACATTTCTGAATCCTTCTTGATTGGTTCTTGAAATCAAAATTATAAGTTGTATAATGTTTGTTTGTATAAGTGTTTGTATAAAGAATACATTTGAAAACATAAGTAAGTATTTAGAAATGCCTTTTATCCCAGAAGTTTATGTTTCTTAATTCCATTAATTATCTGGAATCATTATTTGCCTTTGGCTTAGCCTTAGTTAATTGTCCTAGCATCTTTAGATCCCAGATTCCAGGTCCTACTACCCAGTTCTCAAATTCTGGGATCCTTCTAAACAATTTCAGATTCACTTACAGACACTGGTAAAGATCCAGTACCTGCAGGACCTAGACAGAGAACATGTAAACAGATGTTAAATGACATGTTAAATGACAGAGAAATGTTATATGTATATATTGACATATTTATATATAAATGTTAACATTTCAGTCCTCAGGTATAGTACATCCTATTGACTAACACTACTAATAGAATCATCAGAAAACATTCATGTTTTTAGTAAACAAAACATATATTCATATATACAGCTTCATGTGATTTACCTAAAAACACTGGAGAAAAGCTTGTATCAGCATAATTTTATAGATGAAAAAACTGAGGATACAAAACCAGATCACAAAGCCATTTAATGACAGACTCAAAACTCAGATCCAAGCCTTTAGACTCCAAATCCCTTGGAAAATCTCTAAACTCCATCAGGTTAACTTTCATAAACTTTTAACTATCAAGCTTCCTTTAGAAGATAACAGGCTTCAATTATTTTCTTTTTTCCCTTCTTTTTTTTCCCCCCCAAACTGGTAAGAAATGTTGAGGTCCAAAGAGCAAAAGTTCTTGTTTATATTATATAAAACTAATAAAACATAGAATATGTTTTTTCCTGGTAATATTTACATTTTATATAAGAGGTTGGCCTCAAACTCTTTGTAAGAAATGTTTACATAGTTAGCCTAGACATGTAATAGGCTGTACTGTCTAGGTCTGTGTATGTACACTCTGTCAATGCATGACAAAATCGCTTAAGGATGCATTTATCAGAAAGTATCCCATCGTTAAAAGACCATGACTGTGTATTAGATAGATAGATAGATAGATAGATAGATAGATAGAGATATCTCTCTATATGAATATGTAGATACCTATATCTACATATAAATACGTAGATACCTATATCTACATATAAATACGTAGGTACCTATATCTACATATAAATACGTAGGTACCTATATCTACATATAAATACGTAGGTACCTATATCTACATATAAATACGTAGGTACCTATATCTACATATAAATACGTAGGTACCTATATCTACATATAAATACGTAGATACCTATATATAGAGATATATATATATATCTTTATCTACAGATATCTATCAACAGATAAGTGATAGGTAGAGATAGATAGATAAATAGATAGATAGATAGATAGATAGATGTGACATACAGATAGATATCTAGAGATAGATAGATTGTTATCACCTTTTCATTATCCATTTATCCATACATGGACTTCGGGGTTATTTCATATATTGGCATTTATGAATAATGCTAGAATAAACTTCAGACTATAAGTATATCTCTTTGAAATCTTGTTTTCAATTCGCTTAACACTGTATGATTCCAATTATCTGAGGCATCTGAAGTACTCAAACTCTTAGTAGCAGAAGGTAGGATGGTGACTGCCGGGGGCTGTGGGGAGAGGGAAATAAGGAGTTCACTGGCTATAGAGTTTCAGTTATGCAAGATGAAAAATGTCTGGAGTTATGTTATATACAATGCACATAGTTAACAATACTGTACTCTACACTTACATGTTTATTAAGTAGGTTTTTTTTTTTAAATAAAAAGAAACTCTATCAGTTCACTTAGCTATTGGAAAAGCTTTCTCTTAGGCTAAAGCTGTGGTTTGTTTTAGTAATATGATTTAGAGGAGATAGAGGAGGTTGTTTATGTGTCATGTAATTTATGTATTTTCAAAGATTAAATTGTATCTTTAATCCTTAAATATGAAACATTTCTATCTCCTTCAACATCTGTACATTTGTACACCCAGCTTTGTCTTTCTCATCTTGTATTGTAGAGGTCACAGATCATATGCCGTTTTATGACCGTAAGGGCCACAAGCCTCCTTTCCAATGGGAATTGTCAGTCCAATCATTCTGGAGTAATTTTCGGCAGACTCTGAACAAGTTGAATAATCATTTTTCTGTTCTCTTCTTCAGCTTGTCTTTCTAGGCATATGTTAAATAAGTTTTCAATTATTGCCAGAAATCCTAAGGAAGTGAAACTTACTTGTTATCTTAATGGTGGTTGAAGGAGTTTTAATGTCATCTGCTGGAACAACAGCTGAATGTGGAATGTTATATAACAGTCCCAGCATAACATTTATTGGGTAACAAAGTCAGATGTAGGCTGGATATGATAAAAATAAGTGAACTCATGTATCCTCATGTTCAATTTAATCTTTGGTTTGGATCTAGCCAAATCACTTTTATTTTCATTTGAGTTGTCATTGCTTGCAAATCCTTTACCTGTATTTACAATGTTTTTATTATGAGATATATGCCAAATTTACTCTGAAGTTATTTACTCAGTATTATAAATAGTGAGTATCCATGTATTATAAATATTTACAAGTATACACACAGAAGTTACGAATGTAAGTCAAAAGTATTCTACATACAGTAACCTAAAAGTCAGAAGGTCTCTAATACTAGCTTTCTATGTTTATAAATTCAGATCACTAGGTTTTGATTTACTATTTTTAAATGCAGGGTGCTTGTGTAAACTATTTTGAAAGCCTGTACAACATCTAAATTTTCCTAATTTAGATTTCTAATAATACAATAATACTATTTTTCTAATAATAAATTATGATTTATTTTCCACATTATAATCCCTGCAGCACCCTTGAAAGAAAGGTAGCATTACAATATTCCAGATCAAAAAGGTAACACGGCTTCTCAAGAAATCAACAGCTGATAAACTATATATGGAGAAAACCCAGTCAGGGCTGTCTGTCTTCAATACCTAATTCTATTACACCAAATATCCACTCACAACATGTACCAAGGTTTGGAAAATTCCCTGCTTTTGTTCCTAACCTATCCTATCATAGAATAAAAATATTTCACAGATACTAGGAGAACATGACACATTTATTTCAATATAAAACTCAAAGTTAAAAATTGGAATCCACAAGTGAGAAGTTCTTGGGCAAGATCCTCTCAGAAATTTCCCCTAACATTCTTGAAGGCAAACTTCTATTCCTAGTTAAATCCTGACCATCAGTATGGGGGTTATTTTCAGTTTTTCTCATTTTAAAAATCCCTTTCCAGCTAGAAATCCAGCCTTGAAAGGGCCCTACTAATGATCTGAGTCAGATGACTCAGCAGAGAGCAAATATTATTCTATTCCCTAGCACTCTGTTACCTTTCACTCCCTCACTTTTCTTGCTGCAGTGAAAAATGATTCATATAAAGCAAACCAAAATAGTAAAAACAGAAAGAAACTATGAGAAAGACTGCTTAACAATTTCCAATCGCGGCTGGGGCTTGGAGAAATTGAAAAGAGGCCCGGGATGCTTACTTTTCAGCCATGCCTAGAATATGTTTTAGTTTCAGTATCAAGAGAATCATTTCCATGAAGGAGAGCTAAAGGAGACTGCAAAATCACATGTCTTTTCCTTGATCAGGAGCAGGAGCATTGTGCAGGGATCATGCAGTCCCTGAAGAAGCACCTGAAAGAAACTGATTAGAAGAAACATGAAATACATGGGCTTCCTCCTCACCCGCCTCCTTGCTGCCTCCACCCTCAGCTCCAGGATCAGCCCAAAAAGGCGTCTGAGTTTTATGAGAGATGTATTCAGTAACAAAAGAACAAGACTGAGCCTCAGGAAAATGTAACTTTGAGAAGGTTAAACTTACCATTTTTGGAAGCGGGCGTTCCTTCCAGAATACACATGAAAGGCCTGGGGACTTCTCTGTTTTTGTGATACTAACAGAGAAAGAACTTTGCTTTTACTAAGTCAGATTCTCATTATTATTTTTTTCTTTCCATTCTTTTTCATGATCTCAGGGTTAAGTTGAAAAAAAGCAGAAAAAGAAAACACAAAGTATTTTTTACTCAGCATCATGGGGATTCCTTTTGTGTGTTTGAATCATTATTGTACTGAAAAAAAATGTCAACTCCACTACTTAGAGTAAGAAAAAGCTGTCTATGCCTTTCAAAGTCACACCACCACCTCCTTACCCACCCGAAGCCTTTGGTGAAACCATAAGCGTATATCGATTTGTTAAATTCAGTTCTTGCCAGAGCTGTATCAAATATAAAATGATCTTCCTTTAAAAACAGTTCCCCCTCAAAGATCAAGCTCTCAGATTCACTGAGTTATGCATGGTCTAGAACAAATAAATTATCTCTGATAGCACTTAAAAGTGCATTGCTAAAGAACCCTGGAGTAAAATGTTAATGTGTGCAAACGAACAGAGTGAATTAGGAACATTTACCAGAATTACTTACTGTAACCTGTACAGTTTCAAATTTTTGCCAAGATCCTATAACCATGTTGTTCTTACTACTGGGGAAGTTGTATCCTTCAACTTGGTTCCAACTTGAAGAATGCTGGAGGGCCAAGTGAGATGTCGAACTATTCCTCTCTGGCACATCAATAAGGGACATGATTTATAGAGAATTTAATGAGAAACATTCAAAAGAAAGATCTTGGGAAAAGAATTTTTAAACTATTACCTATGAGAAGTGTAAGCATGAGATGGTAATGATGAAAAAAATTGAAAATTATATTAAATATCTGAGGAGCCTGGCTAAACACACTGTGGTACAATCACATAATAGAATGCTACCCACCGCTAAAACGAAAGAAACTGCAGGTAATGCGACAACTTGGATGGATTTCAAGGGCATCACACTGAGTGAAAAATGTCAATCTTTGAAAGTTAAGTGCTAGATGATTCCATTTATACAACATTTTCTAAACAACAAAACTATAGCAATGGGAGGACAGATGGATGGTTGCCTGTGGTTAGTGCAGAGGAAGAGGGTGTGGCTATAAAAGTAGGTCTGTTGAGTGGCAGAACATTTCTGTATCTCACTTGTATAAACCTATGCAGGTGAGAAAATCTCACATAACTATACACAAAATTACAAAAATTAACACACAAAAAAAACAGTGCATGCAAAACCTGATGAAATCCAAGCAGATTCTAGTTAATTGTATTGTGCCAATATCAATTTCCTTGTTTTGAAGATGTCCAATAGTTACTTAAATGTTTCCATTAGGGAAAGCTGAATGAAGGTCAAAGGGGAACTTTCTGTACTATCTTTGCAATTTTCAGTGACTCTATAATTGCTTCCAAATGTAATTTTAAAAAATCTTGGGATACATTTCTGAGAGCCTGTACTTACCAATGCATCCATTCCTTTAAAAGCATTTTTTTTTTTTTTTTTTTGCTAACCGCCTATTTTTATGTGAAGATTTTAGATACATAGGGATAAGGCATGATGAGAACACAATGTAATCACAAGATACTAAGTGGGACCAATGGACAGACAAACCCGAAGTTAAATTATACAATGAAGTGCAACCCAGGGTACAAAGTTCTTTGTGAGCACAGTGGAAGTTGTGAACATTCTCTTTCAGAGAAACACAAATCAAAATCACAATGAGATACCACCTCACACCTGTTAGAATGGCGATCATTAAAAATACAGGAAACAACAGGTGCTGGAGAGGACGTAGAGAAATAGGAACACTTTTACACTGTTGGTGGGACTGTAAACTAGTTCAACCATTGTGGAAGACAGTGTGGCGATCCCTCAAGGATCTAGAACTAGAAATACCATTTGACCCAGCCATCCTATTACTGGGTATACATCCAAAGGATTATAAGTCATGTTGCTATAAAGATACATGCACACCTATGTTTATTGCGGCACTATTCACAATAGCAAAGACTTGGAACCAACACAAATGTCCATCAATGATAGACTGGACTAAGAAAATGTGGCGCATATACACCATGGAATACTATGCAGCCATAAAAAAGGATAAGTTCATGTCCTTTGCAGGGACATGGATGAAGCTGGAAACCATCATTTTCAGCAAACTATCACCAGGACAAAAAGCCAAACACCACATGTTCTTACTCATAAGTGGGAATTGAACAATGAGAACACTTGGACACAGGAAGGGGAACATCACACACCAGGGCCTGTTGTGGGGTGGGGGGAGGGGGGAGGGATAGCATTAGGAGATATACCTAATGTAAATGACGAGTTAATGGGTGCAGCACACCAACATGGCACATGTATACATATGTAACAAACATGCACATTGTGCACATGTACCCTAGAACTTAAAGTATATAAAAAAATTTAAAAAAATTCATAGAAGTGTGATGTTTTGTTTGACCTTCAAGACTGAATTGTCAAGTGGACAGTGGTTGTGGCATTCCTTTGAACATGACTCAAGCATTGTATCTTATTGTAGAGATTGTCCCACAGTTTATTTAGGAAAGTGATCAGTAGTTTTTTAGAGACTCAACCATTTGCCTTAAAGCTGCTGTCCCTGAAGCAATAGCCCATAATTCCAAAGCAATTGAAACGATGGAAATGAAACATGTTTTACTCAAAGATTTTTTTCTTTTTCTATAATGTCCTTTTGACAGTTTTCCTAGTTTTCCATCCAGCTAAATACAGCACAATAAACCTCCTTCATCTAAAACAGCAAATGGATGAACGGATGCTGGTGCTGATATCAGGTTTATGTGTATCTTATGATCTTATGACTTTACCCCAGGTTCTCATTAAGAAGATCACAGATATCAAGTAAATATATGGGAGAGGATGACAAAAATGCCTTGCGTAATCTGTTCCATGCATACCTGAAGATTGAGATTATATCAGAACGGAACAATGTCACACTCAAAGACTGGACAAGAGCTCAGTCAACATCTCCTCCATTTTTTTTCTGTCTGATGATAGAGTATCTGTAGACAGAAGACTACATAACTTTAACTTAAAAGGAAATAAAGAGGACAATGGAAAGGATGAGTGGTTTTTTTTTTGAAACAGGGTCTCAATCTGTCATCTAGGCTGGAGTTCAGTGGCACAATTATAGCACACTGCAGCCTCAACCTCCCAGGCTTATGCTCTCCTGCATCAGCCTCCTGAGTTGCTGGGATTACAGGCATGTGCCACCATGCCAAGCTAATTGTTTTATTTTTTTAGAGATTGGGTCCCACCATGTTGCCCAGGCTGGTCTCAAACTCCTAGACTCAAGAGATCCTTCCACCTCAGCCTCCCAAAGTGCTGGGATTACAGGCATGAGCCACTGTACCTGTCCCATGTGATTCTTTAAAGACTCAGTGCTTCCTGGTGATTTAGCTCTAGTTAGACCAACGCTTATTCCCCACTATTCTCAGGCATGGATAAAACAGACACGACAGAAGCAACATATAGTCCACTTAAAAAAAAATCTTTGAGAAGGCAAGAGCAAATAAGGAAATTAGAAATGGGTAGAGAGAAACCAAGGTATATTACATGAATTCTTTGTGCTGGGCTCTGTGTTTGGCTCCATTTCAAATCCAATCTGCCCCATTACACCAAAGGGTATAAAATCCATTTCTAATAAGTCTAGTCAGTTTACAATTATCATTACGTTTTAGAAGAAGAAACATATATCCTCCTTTCAACATTGCTCACCTAGCCATTGTTTTTTTTCACAGAGCAGACCAAGTAATTTTAAAAGCAACTTGAGGCCCTGCTCGGTGGCTCACACCTGTTAATCCCAGCACTGTGGGAGGCCGAGACAGGCAAATCACGAGGTCAAGAAATCGAGACCATCCTGGCCAACAAGGTGAAACCCCGTCTCTACTAAAAATACAAAAATTAGCTGGGTGTGGCATTGTGCACCTGTAGTCCCAGCTACTCCGGGAGCTGAGGCAGGAAAATCGCTTGAAGCCGGGAGGCAGAAGTTGCAGTAAGCCGAGATTGCACCACTGCACACTCCAGCCTGGCGACAGAGTGAGACACTTTCTCAAAAAAAAAAGCAACTTGAATATAATCCCCGCTTCTTAAAACTGTTCAATAAATTTCAAAAACCCTTGATAAAGTATAAGTTATTCAGTTGACAAAGTTTTACAAGGTGTGGCTCTGCTTACTCTCAGTGTTTATCCCTTTCTTCTTCAATGTCTCAGATTTTATCTTCTCCTTACATTCAGGTTTAATCTCTTTCTTCTCCTATTATTCCAAATAAACATAGACATTTCACATGCATGAATGTGTATGGTCTCTCAGATCTTCTCATTTACCTTCCCACATGCAGACCCATTCCTCTGAAAAAAAGAGCAAGCCCTATTCAAATACTCTTTTGCCTACCAGTAAACTCACACTTTTTTGTCTGCACAATTTATAATTAGTCTTTCAGGTCTCACCTCCAAACACAACTCAGAAGCTCTTCTTAATGCTCTCCAGTTCTTTGTGCATCTCTGTCTTAAACTCATCTGTGAGTTTTCTGCACAAGTAGAAAAGTTGTCTTTGCCTATTTTATTTCTAGTGCTTGGAACAATAACTGACCTACAGTAGGTTCCCCAAAGTTATATTTCAATCAAAGATCATCAGTTGGTTCAAGAAGACAAACTCATACTGATATCACACGAACACTAAAGTGTCATAGACAACGCATGATTCTGAGTGACAACAGTGGGGAGGTAGCATCAGTGCCCACACATATACATACAAACAGGTATAATAACCAGGTGATATGGTTTGACTGTGTCCCCACCCAAATCTCATTTTGAATTCCCATGTGTTGTGGGAGGAACCTGGTGGGAGGTAATTGAGTCATGGGAGCAGGTCTTTCCCATGCCGTTCTCCTGACTGTGAATAAGTCTAATGAGATCTGATTGTCTTAAAAGGGGAATTTCCCTGCACAAGCTCTCTTCTTTTGTCTGGTGCCATGCAAGATGTGCCTTTTACCTTTCACCGTGATTGTGAGGTTTCCCCAGCCATGTGGAACTTTAAGTCCAACAAACCTCTTTCTTTTGTAAATTGCCCAGTCTCAGATATGTCTTTATCAGCAGCATGAAAATGGACTAACACACAAGGGATTTTCATAATTAAGGGCTTGGGAATCACTAACAACTTCCTAAGGCCGCATGTCAACAAGTGGAAGTATTTTCCACTTACAAGCCAGGAATATATTCATCTATCAATTTACTTGTTCAACATTTATTCATATCTGCTTTGTGATCATATTAAGTGGCCCAAGGACCAAATATAATAATAATGAAAAACTCCATGAACTCAAGGTACTCAAAATGAAGTGAAAAACACATTACAGTTCTGGGCCAAAAAGACATAGAAAAGAAGATGCTAAGAGCTGAATTATGTATCACCCTCAAGAAACTATTTCCCAATTGTGATGTGTAGCACATACCCTTTATCTATATCCAAAAAAATTATATAAAAAGTAATATCAGTATTGCAGAGAATGTCTTCTGTGCAGTTATATTAGTTACATGTTTTTGAAAACTAATTTTCTTCTTTGTTCCTCTAAGTATGAATTATCTGTTTTCTATATTCATTCAATATCTCACCCCAAGATACTCTATGAGGAAGAGGATAGGGGAGGATAAGGTCAGAAAATACACATCTAGTCTGACATTGCTGATAATTAACTGGGTGACTTGGGCAAGTTACCCTTTTTTCTTGGTCTTGGCTATTTAATTTATATAAATCTAGACAATCTAGATGAGGATGATTAAAATGCCAGATGTAAACAAATGTAATCTTTATTGCCTAAAGAAACTGTTTCACAAAGTTGGAAGACTTGCTGTTTTCCACTTGGAATAAAATTTAGAACATCTACGGCTCTTGGTTGACATTTATATTTGTCTTTTCTTTTTAATTCTTAGGACAAAATGCTCTTTATTTTCTCTTTTCTGTTGTGAATGTTTTGGCATCAATGCCTTTGGAATCGTTTGTCACTTGTCCATGGAATTGCATGAATTTCCCAGTAATTCTTCAATTCTACTCCATGGCAATTTGCTGGCCAGATGTTTCCTTCTGACCTTCCTATAATGGAGAATATGGCACAATAATCAAAGAAGAAATTTGTCCCCAGTCCAGAGAACTTTTGCATGCTACTTAATTTCAAACATAAACTTCAAAAAGTTTGGGAGATGCTGGAAAATAATAGCAAAAATCCTGACAGGACTCAGAGAAGACAATCAAGCTTTATACGTGGAAACATCTAATTCAAGGTTCTCACGCCCTTTTGTCCAGAGAACACTGGCATGGTTAAGAGAAAGAAAGTAAGGGGGTTGGGGGTGGTGGGGAGAGAATGTTAGCTACATCTGGCTTTGTTATCTGCTATGTAAATTTGTATATTTATTGGGGCCTCAGTTTCCACATTATACCATAAGAATATTGACATAAAACAAAGATTATTAAGTCTATTTTTGTAAGCTTGAATTGTTATGCAAAATAAAATACTTGTTTGGAATATATATATATATACACAAACATATAAATAATGATATGTACATAGTAATAATAAAACAAATATGACAAATTTACAATTAAAACAGGGTGGTAGTACCAAAGCCAGAATTACTGAGCATCTTTCTCCAAATTTCAAGTCCATCCAAAAAACACCTGTGTGAGCATATGTGCACATGCGCGGTCTTTTGAATACACACAATCAGGTTTTGTAGTCCATCAAGATATTTTGTCTAAAGATTTTTAAATCAATACTTAAAATGATTTTCATAAAAAGGCTTACAAAGGTATAAAAGCAACCACTTAAAATTGTACTTTCAATAAATGTCATTAATGTTACTAGATATTTGCAGATTGCTTTAAAAATAGACGAATTGATATTTCCATTAGCAAAGTCTATCCTTGCATTTTAGCCAGTAATTGGAATTATAGTTCTTTTCTTCTTAACTTATGCCAGTCTCATAGGTATTTCAAAAGTCACTGTTATTTTAATTTTCATTGACTTCACTACCATAAAGGTAGATAAATTCTCATATGTCTGTTGAACTGTTGGATTTGTTCTTTGTGAATTGCCTTCAACACATTTAACTCATTTTTCTATTTTATGTAAATTAAAAATGTAGTATATCTTAGGTATGGCAATTACAATTTTTCAAATCTATGGTTTGTGTATTTTCTTTTTATGGTATTATAACTCAAAAGGATTTCTAATTTCTATCTTGTCAAATGGGGCTCAACTTTGAGTTTTTGCATATAAAGAATGGTTATATGAGAAGTTATTAAAACTGCCTACAATGCTCTATATGACCTGATTCCATTTTATCTCTTAATATCCCTCCAGTTCTTGAAGCCACATACTGACTATGCTCTTCTGTGTACACACACACACCTTAGAACCTTTACACCAGCTCCTGACTCCGCTTAGACCTCTGTGTTCTAAGGCATCTGCCTGAATTGCTAGTCGGTTTCTTTAAATTTTGGCTCAAATGCAATATTTTCTTTCTTTCTTTTAAGAGACAGGGTCTCACTTTGTCAGCAAGACTGGACTGAAGTGGTTTGATCATAGCCCATTGCTGCCTCAACCTCCTGGGCTCAAACAATCCTTCAGACTCAGCCTCCCAAGTAGCTAGGATGACAAGAGCATGACACCATGCCTAGCTGTTTTTTTTGTTTTGTTCTGTTTTGTTTTGTGAAGATGGGGGTTTCACTGTGTTATCCAGGCTGGTCTTGAACTGCTGACCTGGAGTGATCCTCTTGCCTTAGTATCCCAAAGCAATGGGATTACAGGTGTGAGTCAATGCACTGACCAAATGACACATTTTCAATGAGTCCTATTTTATGGTATTACAAAGAATCATAATCTGGCCTATTCTTTACCCTCTTTGGCCCCAGCATTCACAATCTCTCTTTCCCAGTTTCACTTTATTTATACTTTTTTCCACAGCCCTTGTTATTTCCTGGCAAAATAGAGTGTATAATTATTTATTTTGCTTGCTAGTTATTGTCTCCTATTTATTCAACATGGAGATCCATGTTTCATTTAATTGTATGCCTCAAGCACCTAGAATTACACCTGACTAACAGCCTTCCATAACTATGCATTTAATGAATGAAAGATGTATTCACTTTCTAGTTTTTCACAAGAGAATTTTGATATCTTTTTTATTACCATTATTTTTACATCTAGGTTTTCTTCTAAATGAGTTATATTTTTCTGCTTAGTATGAGAGAGTACTCCCCTTTTATTTACTTTCAAATGGATAAAGGTTGTTCCAGCTTGATTTAATAAACAGGACATGTCTCATTCCACTGAATTAAAGTAACATCTCTACTATACATTAAATTATGATACATATTGGGGTCCAGTTCTGGAAACATTCTAGTTTTTTTTCACTGAATATTTTGTCAATCTCCATACCAATGTCATATCAATTTTATTATGTAGCTTGAGAATATAATCTCTCAATTTAGAACTGCATCCCTTTCGCACACCCAATTTTCTGCTCCCTTGCTTAAATTTGTACTCAAACATACTTTTCAACTTGTAGTGTCACAGGATCCTTGGGGTGTCACTTCACCAGCTGGAAACCTCTGTGTCCAGTGGCGCCTTCTGCCTGAGTATTTCTCATACTCAGAGCTGAGCTCATTGTCCCCACTTGGCCTGGCAGGCTGCACTTGGCTCACTTTATCAGCCTGGACCCCACACCTGCCAAGGGCAAGCCAGGTGCAGAACAGCAAGGGGTGTGTGAGCAAGTGAGCATGGGGTCTGGCCACTGTGCATGGCTGGGCATGCTGACAGTGCAGCAGGGCGGGCAGCTCCAGGCACCGACACAGGTGTGTTCTGTGCAAGGCTGCAGCTGGACCACATGTACCACACATGGCTTAAACTGTGGGCACCCATGTCTGGAGATGGAAACGCAGTGAAACCCAGAAGCCTGGAGATGCCAGGAACTGCAAAGCCCCAAAGAGGATGTCACTACTCTGGCTCAGGTAGACCCTAGGTCTGGGCTTACTGAAGGGCTGCAGTGCTTCTCTCCTTCTTATCACAAGCAATGCAGTGAGCGGAGGGCGTGTTTCAGCCCTGTTTATGTTACAGCTCTTTCAGTCCTGCCATTCAGAGGCTCCAGAATTCTTGTCCTGCATCCAGGAAGAATGAGATAGGCAGAAAACTGGAGGGTGAGTAAGGTGGAGAGCAGCTTTATTGAGTGACAGAACAGATCTCAGGAGACCCGAAATGGGTAGCTCCTTTCCACAAGCAGGTCATCCCAATGAGTGTCCAACTCTCAGCAGTGTCCAGCTCTCAGCAGAGAGGAGAACTGCAGTGGATAGTTCCTTTCCACAACTGGTAGTCCTGACATCTGTACAAGTCTGGCTGAGTCCAGGGTTTTTATGGGCTCAGAATGGAGGAAGTGAGTGCTGATTGGTCCAAGGGTAGCCATGGGTGGGCCTGGAAAAAGCACCATAAGTTTTCACTCTGGGCCAAGGATCCCACCTGGAGCTGGCAGCTCAGCCCCCATGCTTCAGGCCATCCTGGCTTGAAGGTGGGGTTTCACCTGGGACCTACCCCTTTCTGCTCAGGAGCCTGTCTGCCTCCCATCTTCAACATGCTGTCCACAGCACCCAGGTTGTTCATGCTGAGGGGCACCTGCAGGCTCACACTGAGCTGCCCTCAGCCCACCCCTGGCCTCCCTCCTGGACTCCTCAGTGTCCAAAGTCTGGAGGGGGCCAAGGCAACTGGGGGAAGAGCGTGTCAGCACTGCCCTGAGTGCACGCACACCCAGCCAGGTGACTACAGTGCCTGGGCTCAGCTCAACTTTCCTCCAAAATCACAGCAGGTGACAGCAAAAGAGAGAGGCCAGGGAGTGGGAGCAGGCAATTCTGAGCATGTGGTGACAGGGTGCTTCCTGAGCCCCCAAGAGTGCAGGGATGCCCAGGTCCGAAGCCATGGCTGGGCGGCTGCAGCTGTGCCTGGGAGGGCGGGGCTCCCCCTGACAGTAAGGGGAGAGGCTCCTGCCTGTTCTCAGCTCCCAGGAGCCCCACAAAGTCCAACCCCTACTGCACTTCCCCTGTTGAAGCCAGCGTCTTGGCAACAGCTATTCCAGATGGGCCACTGCTGCCATCAGTAGCTACCATACAATTGTATTTATCTCTTGGGTTTACTGATTATATTTTACTTATCCTATCTAGAATTGCACTCAATAAGGTTTCTTTTGTATATTTATTTATACCTATCCACCAACAAGTGGGACAAACACAGGTTAATGACTAGTAATTCTTTGATAAATGAAGGAATCAATTATGATTTCTAGAAGTACATTGTTGAAACAGAGGAAAACTATTGTTAAATGTATGTTTTCTCCATTAACCTTATTAAATATTGTATTAATTCTAATATAGTATTTTAAATTCTCTAGGTAAACAGTCAAATCACCATCAAAACAAAAGAAAATTTTAATCTTTTCTTTCCAAGTGTTTATAAATAATTAATGCTTTTCTTTTAATATCTATACTTCTAAATCAACCTAAAACATACGTGTCTTTACCAGCCTGCTGATACAAATAATTGACAAGTCTTACATTTTGATATCCTAGGAACACAAACAAAAGTCAACAGCAATTCCCAGGGCAATACCTGTCTTGTTTTAGCACTTGTTCCTACTGCATTTAACTGAACAGCTAGTCCCTGGTTTCATTTATTGTTTTTACTTTCTCCCTTTGAACATGGTCCTCATGTTGTTTCTATGGATCAGTCTTGAATCTCTTTAAGAATATGAATCATGTATTTTTTGTTTCCATTCTTGCTGTGATCCCTTGTAAGCAAATCCCAGAAATAAATAAGCTCCAATCCCAACTAAACAACACTGACATCACTCCCAGTGTCCAGATGGGTGGATATTATTATCCCTACTGGAGAAACACAGTAACAGAAACTCAGTGGGTTAAAGCCACTTGCTCCATTACAGCTTTTCTGATATTTTTATATAAAAATCCACCTAAAAATTCCTCAAAGTGAATATAAATGTAGAAAAACTTAAATTTTTATAATCCATACATCTAAAGTCATATTTTGCATTATAAAATAGAAATAATATATAAAACAAAATATTAAATAAATTATATTACAGAGAATTTGAAATTTAAATTTAAATAATTTAAAAAAAATTCAGCTGATGACCTTATTCATTTGGGATCATTTTCTCTTTCTAAACTACTGTCATAATCTACCAACTGATAAAACTATTTCTTGCATGTCTTGATTGTCTCCATCCAACCCATTATTTCCACTTTCTAAAATAAAAACACACACTCATGTCCCCCTCAAAACACACACATAAAAGGATATAATGAGTCCCTGCCTTTTGCAACAAAATTCTAAAACGGGTCCCTTTTGATTAGATTAACTTCAACTTAACTTTCTTTCCATTACTGCTCACCACTTCTAGTATTTGAATTAGCATGTTTATATATGCATATATACATATATGTGTGTGTGTATATATAATATATGGTACTTTCTGAAAAGTGCTTTATTGCCTTTGCACATATTGTTTTCACTCCAGGCAATGCCCCAAAGCTAGATATCTTCTACAGTTCCTCCAGGATCCAGGTCAGATTACTTCCTCTATGAAGATTTCTGTGTAAATGGAAACCCAAGGATTGCAAGTGACAGGATATCCAAACCTTACTAGATTTGGCAAACGCAAATTCTCTGACTTTGTGAGTGAAAGCTGACCACCCCATTCTCTACACCCCACTTTACCCTGAACTCTGTCTCAAATTTAATCCTTTACTTGGAAGAAAAATATTAGAAACATATCTTATTTCTTGATATATTGAAATTTCACAGCAGGATTTTTAGTCCATGGCTCTTAAATAATTGCATCAATCCACATAAACCTTTAACAAATTGAATTTTAAATTTGAGGAATGGAAAGAAAAAGAGATAGGGGAGAAAGAAAGCGAGATAGAAAGAAAATGAAAGCAAGACAGAATTTTGACCAACTCCAAAAAGAAGAAACTTCTGTGCTCTGAACTTGTAAGATGAAGGGAGTGCTATTTATGAAGTACAGTTCTCTATAAAAATAGGCTCATATTGATTTTGATGACTTTTCTTTTTTATACCCCAAGCATCTGGTGAATATTGTTGTTGAGTTAAAGCTTAGTGCCTCAGTACTGACAAGTAACTGCAGTTCAGTGGGTGAGCTAGACCTCTTATGAGTCAAAAATCCTAGATCATAAATCTCAAAATAACAAATATTCATCAAAAGTTTTGTGACACATTTTTTCCATTTTTAGTTCCAAATGTTCTAGTGAGATCCTCCAAAGACATAGGCCAGTAAAACCTATCATTGTATTTATCAGACAGTACAATACAATTTTACATCGTGAGAATATTTACACTACTCTTAAGTCGTTCCGCAATAGTGCATATCACGGATTTTTAAAATACATTTCCCCTAGAAGTAGAACATATATTAAAAAAAATGTGTACCATGAAATAGCTAACAGTATTTTCTGAGTGGTACTAGGAATTTCTTTATTTTAACACAAAACAAAACCTACAAAAATATTAGGAAATACTCCAATTCTGAGACACGTTTCAATTTTAGGGAAAAAAAAATTTTTCTTTTCCCCACTGAATGTGTTGTAAAACCCGAACAGAATAAACGTAGCAGCTATTTGAGGACTCTAAATAGAGAGCAACAGGCAGATTGAGGAAGAAAACAAGAATTTAAGTACCATTGAAATTATCTTTTTTCTCCCCTTTTAGTGTCTCCCAGCCTAAACTCAAGGCAACGACAAAACAGAAATTGGGCTATAGCCCTAGCAGTGAGGGCTGAAAGACAAGCTTATAGTTCATGCAGGAGATGCAGGAAAGAGGTCTCTTAACATTTCTAGGTAGCAGAAAAAAATCTTCTCTTTTCTATTTAATTTTTCTTTTCTTCATTCCATTGTTCCTCAGGCCGGGATAGCCCATAGGCACTGAACACTGGAGGGAAAACCATGGGTCTCAAGAGGATAAAATAAACTTCCTGATTATTTTTCCTTTCTCTCTTTTTCTACCACTTGGCCCCAGATGTAGGTGCATTTATAGGAAGTGCATGGCAGAACAGTATAAATAAAGCCCCAGCTTTCTGGGTGAAAATTCTCAAAAGGAATCTCAGGGAGCCGTAAAGTATAGAAGAAATGAAGAGAGAGGAATTCAAAAAGGAGACATCATATATTTGTTTATGAACTTCTGGGATCACCTATGAGCCCTTCTTGCATGATTCTGACCCTAAGCAGTATTCATTAGCCTTTAAAAAATGACCAACAGGATAGACCACTCTAAAGTTCCCAGGTAGGCTACAGGGTACTACACACAGGAAACCATTCTGATTACTTCTGCAAAAACTTTTAAAATAAAACTGACTTCTTAAATATTAATTCAATTTATTTAGTAATTATAGGACTATAAAGTTTTCTTTCATTCTTAGTGAGTATTTTTTTAATTTATGGCTTCTCAGGAACTAGTTCATTTCTTGAAAATTGTTAAATTTATGTGTGTAGAGTTGTTGGTAGTATTCTCTTAAATTTTTTGTAGTGTCTCTGTGGTCTTTGGTGATAACCTTTCTTTCATTACTAATATTGATTATTTGTTTCTTTTTCTTGTCAGTCTTGCTAGATGTTTATCAGTTTACTTTTTCAAAGAACCAGCTTTTGGTTTTAGTGATTTTTCCTATGTTCTTTTCTGTTTCTATTTCATTGATTTCTGCTATTATTTCTTTCTTGTTTTCTTCTACGTGCTTCAAATTCATTTTTTGTCTCATTTCTCTACTTTTTAAAGTTGAAAGCCTAGATTATTGATCAGAAATCTTTCTTTTTTACAAAACAAAAATTCAATGTTATGAGTTTTTCTCTGAGCACTGTTTTGTTACATCCCACAAAATTTGATATGTTTTGATATGATTTATTTAATTTTTGTTTCTTTGTTTTTTGAGACGGAGTCTCACACTGTCCTCAGGCTGGAGTGCAGTGGCGCGATCTCAGCTCACTGCAATCTCCACCTCCTGGGTTCAAGAGATTCTCCTGCCTCAGCCTCCCGAGTAGCTGGGACTACAGGCGCGCGTTGCCGTGCCCAGCTAAGTTTTGTATTTTTAGTAGAGATGGGGTTTCACCATGTTGGCCAGGATGGTCTGGATCACATGACCTCGTGATCCACCCACCTCAGCATCCCAAAGTGCTGGGATTACAGGCGTGAGCCACCACGCCCGACTGATTTCATTTTTATTCAGTTCATAATATTTTCTATTGCTCAGATTTAGTTTCTTTGGGGTGAGTGGACAGACGACTGCAGTTTTTCTCTGGTGGTTGGCTGGATGTGTCCCCCATTTCCTAACCACGTGGGCCTCTCCATAGAACAGCTCACAAAATGGCAGCTGCCTTCCATCAGAATGAACAAATGGGAAAGCAAGAGATGCTGAACAAGACAGAAACCAGACTCTTTTTATAACCTAATCTCATAAGTTATATCCCATTCCTTTTGCTAAATTTTGTTTGTTAGAAGCAAATCATTAGTTCCAGCCTAGACTAAAGGGGAGGTGATTAAAAAGGGCCAGGATACCTGAAATGGGGCATCATTGGTAGACATTTTAAAAGCTGGGGCTGAACATACAAACAAAGCACAAACAAACAAACAAATCAATGATGGAGGCACTGGAAAATGAGATACTGAGGTCCCAGTCACAAGAGATGACCTAACCGGGTAGACTGATTTCTCTCTCAACATGCTATCAAAGGCAATGTCTATTCTAAGCTATATAGAAGTAAGGGCTCCTTGAGTTATGAACTCAGATTTCTTTGTTAATACTTCTGAGTTTCTGTACCCAGGGTAGCAATTGAAATATTAGCATTTTCACTTGGCTTGATTTTATATTTCATTTCAAGAGCTGGCTCTGCTCCACTTTCTTCCATTTGATTAAAAAAACAAAAACAGAAAAACTGCTTTTCAGACTATTTTACTGCCTTCCAAACATGGAAGGTTTGAGTCAGGGAAAACACATTATACCCTGGGACAGAGAGAGCAGGACAGAGCTACTGAAATCCAAGGAACATCTCAAAGCTGCCTGCAAACTGGGCCAAGCCACATTCATTGAGTCAGTGAGACTACTCTCCAGAGCCATGCAATTGGAAACTTCCAGGCAAAGATAAGAATGGCTCCACATTTACATTTCTTTCTATCCGAGGCTTAACAAGTGCTGTGCAATGGAATGAGTTCTTGGGACCAGTGTGGATTTTCTGCAAATGCAATCTCATTTTTGAAGTTTATCATATTTCTACATTTAAAAAACACAAAGGAAAATTATACATTCCAAGGGCTCACTTCATGCCACAAACTGGGCTAAGGATGAAAGGGAAGCCTTTTATAGCTGATGTATGAGTTGCAGGAAAGAGGTCTCTTAATGCTCATAGCGGGTGGAATTTATATTTATCTCATGAAATACTTGCCACCACTCTTGAGGTAAGGAATATAATTCCTCCTTTACAGATGAGGTATCTGAGGTTCAGAGGTTACATGATTAGCTCACGTTAGGTAGAGCAGGGCCGAGGCATGCTTCTCATTCTAGGTCTGTCTAATGTCAAAGCCTGAACTTTTCCATGAGTTAACTCTCTTTAAAAAGACTTAAAGTGCATAGTTTAACAACAGATCACGCCAGTAGATACTCCATCCTGTTTTATAGACTTTGTGGATGTCTGTTATTTTCTAGACAATCATGTCATGAACTGGGAATACAAACTAAAAGACTTCAATATCATTTTTGGAAGTTCGCAATACATGGGAATGTTTAACTTGTAAACAAATATTATCATACAATGCAATAAGAAGTAATAAAACATGATCAAACCATTATAGGGGCACTAAAATTTGGAAGAAGCTTTATAAGCAAAGCTAGTTTTGTTTAGTAGGATATATATATATATCCTCTGGTACCTATAAGTTTTAGCGTTCTGGAGTAAGATAGAGGAGACACACATCACTTAGCTGTAATAATCTTAGTATATTTTAGGGAATAATTGGCTTCTGCTGTATCATATTACTGAATGAATAAACAGGTGAGTCTATGGTCATAGTTCTAACAATAATTTGAGTAGCAGATCATGTAGTGTTATGAGTTAATTGTGGTTATGCATATGTCTGGCTTATCCTTAATAAATAACTCTTAAGATTTTTAGAAGCTATCTGATTAATATCTGAACACAAGTAGCTTTTAACATGCTAATTAGATGTCAATTGTTTTGCAAAAATAAATACAAACATTTGTAATAGTAATTGAAGTTGAACTTGCTATGATTATTTATTAATTCTAGTTTTCAAACATGTTAATTACTGCAGCTGAAGGAAACCCCCTCTCAAGATTTAAGAAATCCCATTAACTCATCTTTACCTGCTGAATATGTATTCCTTGTAAGATAGGCTAGTTTCAGTATATTTGCTGTTTACTGCTAGATATGTTTAATGACTTGTTTTTGGAGCAGATAACTGAATAGATGGCCACCTAGAGAATGGAGGGTTTGAAGGAAGTAAAATAAAAGGTAATTGAGCAAAGGGGGTTAAAATCCACTATCAATGAAACACTCATTATGGGAGAATAATAGCTTACACATCTTTTTACAGCCCTAAGGTAAGACTAATCTTGCATGATCATCTTTCCAGCTGTACCCAGTCTGAATTAGTCATTTGGTTTTCTAAACTTTCACAGCAGACTTTTTAAAACACCCACATAGACTTACCAGTTTTTCTCTTTTGGGTCTTCCCTTGGTCTCAGGAACCTAGGCTAATTTAGATTCTTGAGTGGAAAAAAAAGATATTTGGGTTATGCCCTTTTTAAGTATATATTAAAATCTTACATAGAGAAGGCAATATGCCCTGTTAGAAAGAGGGGTTATTTTCTTGTCAACTCTCTTCAATATCAGGTAAATCTTAGCTTCAAACATGATGACATTATCAACCACATCAAACAGAGCGGGACCTTAGATACAGATTAGAAAGCCCCACCTACTGCTTTTCAGGCAGAATTTTAAGATTATAAGCCCTCCTTTCTTGGGGAGGGGAGGGATAAGGGTCTTGCTCTGTTGCCCAGGCTGGAGTGCAGTGGCGTGACCGTAGCTCACTCTGACCTCTAGCTCGAGAAGTCAAGCCACAACTACAGGTGTGCACCTTCATGCCAAGTTAAGTTGTTCAGTGTTTTGTTTTTGTTTTAGTTTTTCCTGTAGAGACAGGGTGTTTCTATGTTGCCCACGCTGGTCTCAAACTTCTGGCCTCAAGCTCTCCTCCTGCCTTGGCCTCCTAAAGTTCTAGGATTGCAGGCATGAGCCACTGTGCCTGGCCTCTAAGCACTACAGGCCCCCCCACTTTTTAAATGCCAACATCCTTTAATTGCCCAAGTCTGCATTTCCAACAAAGACATTATCCTGACTTTTCTTCTTGCTTTGTCTGATGTTTCAAAGCATATATGGTGGTGTGGGTAAGAGCCTGCATTGCACTCACATAGAAGAAAACCTGTCTTAGTTATAGATTATCTGTGTAAAACTGGGCAAGTTAAAATAATGTCTTGAAGCCAAATTTCGCCATCTATAAAATGAGGATGACATTAGCCTTAGTTCATCGTATTGATCAAATTCGATGGTGTTCATAAAGCCCTTCATCTAAAATCCAGGACACGTCCGGGTGCAGTGGCTCAAGCCTGTAATCCCAGCACTTTGGGAGGCTGAGGCGGGCAGATAAGGAGGTCAGGAGATTGAGACCATCCTGGCTAAGGCGGTGAAACCCCGTCTCTACAAACAATACAAAAACAAAAAAAAATGAGCTGGGCATGGTGGCTGGCGCCTGTAATCCCAGCTACTTGGGAGGCTGAGGCAGGAGAATGGCATGAACCCAGGAGGCGGAGCTTGCAGTGAGCTGAGATCGCGCCACTGCACTCCAGCCTGAGTGACAGGGCAAGACTCTGTCTCAAAAAATAAAATAAAATAAATAAATAAATAAAATAAAATCTAAGACATAAAAATAAAAGCCAACACTTAATTAGCCTCTGCCACATATCAGACAACATTCTAATTACTCACCCTGTGTTTCCCCCCACCAAAAAAATTGTACTGCCCATAAGGATTCCATATTATAGATGATGACATTTAAAGCATATAGGGGTTAAATGTCTTGCCTAAAGTCATTCTAATAGTAACAGAAGTAGGGCTGTAACACACAGTCTTCAGATTCTTGTTCTTACCTCCATATGCCTCACTGCCTACCTTAGTGTCAGCTGCAGATATTACTCATAATTATTAATTCCTGATTTTTTTCAAACATCCCTAGCAATACTTTATTGTAATTAATTATATAGCTAATTATATAAATGGATTCCCTAGTAAAACAAACAACTTGTAAACTGTGGCTAGATCTTCTGTGTATTTTTTTTTTCTAAGGTTCTTAAATGGTCTCATATTTGATAGTCATTGACAAATATTGTGAATAATTGAATATATGTGGCACCTCCAGTAATGAATATATGTGGTGCCTCTAGCATGTGTACTCTGTAGATTCATGTCACACAGTAATTTGTTCATCCTGGCTCATATGTGGAAACTGTCCCACATGTCATGCATTGGACTATGAAAACATCCCATAGGAGCATTGATTAAACGAATTATATCTGAGTTATGATGCTATGAGCACCAGGAAGTACTCTAGACTGGCACATATATTTCATCCAACGTAAGAACTGTTACTCTCACCATGTAGCCCAGCAAACTGAGGGTTGCAGAGATTATGTCATTGTCTTCTGTCTAGTAAAGGACACAGTCATAATTTCAAACCAGTTCTCTGTCTGCTTTCACGTATCTCACATAGAACTGCATGCTGTTAAATTTCAAATCTCAGATGAGGCTTAAACTAAGCTTTGAATCTGAAATAGTCCTAAAAGAGCAATTAAGTTACCTAATTATATCAAATAGAATAGCCTTACATGGACTTAAAATGATTTTGCATTGGTTTTATTTGTTATAGTATATTTTACTGTTCTTGTTATACATGAAAAGGTAATTATACCTTTCCTATAAAACCCAAGGAAAGATCCTAGTTTCACATATTGATAACTTAAACAGACATTGCATGCACAGATATTCAGAGAGGGTACTGAACATAATGCCTAAATAACTCTTCTAGGTAAATTGATATATTTAGATGTCCACGCACCAAGATAGAACCTGAAAATTTCATTGTTTCAGGCTGTTTCCTCTTCTTTGCATGTTTTCTTTCTTTTCCTGGTTAAATAAGTTGACCTGTTTGCTCAGTGTAGACATGGCCACAGTCAGCATGTGGAACCATAATTCTTTTAGCCTTTTCTCTGGTTCTTACAATTATTTAACAAGATACTTTGTAATTAATTCACTTCCTCCCTCCTTCTATATGACCTTTCCTTTCCCTGGAGTTAATACACATTTGCTACCTAGTAAGTGGGCTCATAATTCATTCTTACCCCATCCTCACCTTCAAATAAAGCACCTCTATCCCTAGATAGAAGCACTTCAAATATTATTTTACAGGGACTTTCATCATGTGGCCCAGAAAGTTAACTGCATTAAAACTTATAGTGTCCTAAGAATATTTAAATGGACCCTTTGTCAACCACCCCGTAAAAGTGAAACATAGCTATGCTTTTCTTTGTGTAGTTGTTGGGAATGGGCATTGTTAGACATTTTCTTTATGTAATTCCAGATGATGTTTAATAACACTTTGTAAATCACTGATGATTCACCCAATGTACAGATGAAGGTAAGAGCAGTTAAGTCACTACCTAGAAAAGCAGGGGCCCCACCCATATTCCTATCACACTCATGTTTCCAATATATATTCATAGGGCCTTCCTGCTACTCCCCTAGAGTGCCAGGATGTTAATAGTCTCAGAAGTAACTTCAGGTAATGACTAAAGGAATTTAGAAGAAAAACACCTAGCTTCTTGGCCTACCTGGTGGGACAACTCTGAGGCAAGTTCTATACTGTCTCTTAGAGTTTCCCAATGGGACTGAGGCTCAGTTGCCCATAACTGTAACCTGCTTATTAAAATATCCTTTGTTAACTACTAATCCTTTCCAGTCTCTCTGGCTCACTACTAAGCACTCCCCCTTACTAGGTAAGAAGGTACTTCCTGGGACCTCTTTTCTCAAATCCTTATCTTGGGGTCCATCAGATCACAAAAGACCACTGCTAGAAGGTAGAACTCAGGTAAACAGGTACAAATTTTGGTTCATCTGTGTACAAAGTCCACACTTGCACCCACACTTCCTACAGTGCCCTGGTTCAAATTTAGCACCGTTGTTCTGGTGATTTTCTTCCTGGTACAGAATTCACACTGACAATGAATGCTCCCACCTTAGAAAGCTCTGATGAGGAAGTAGCATCTTAGAATTGATTTTTTGTTGTTGTTGTTAACATTTGAGCTTAGGCCAGATTCTTGTCCTTGGCAGTAGAAGAAAAATCCCATTCCTTTAAGCACACCTAGAAAGGTCACTCTTTGAAGATGCAAAAGGGATACTTATCTGGCCTCCAATTTCTTGTGTCCTTAGGTGACCTCTGTGGAGAGTCACTCAGATGTGTGCCAAGAAATCCTTAGCTGCTCTCTGCTGTGCACTGAAGCCCATAACGTGGGGAGAAATGGCCCCGCTATTCCATTTAAATAAGCACTGAGCCAGCAGCAATAGCACTTTGCTAATATTGCTATAGGGGCATTCAATGAAAGCCAGTGTTGCTTTTGAACTCCATGAGTCTGATGGCAAAATATGGACATACAAGCATGCACAGATAGAAATAGATATAAGGGGGATGTGTGTGTGTGTGTGTGCATGTGCACACATGTGTGTGTTTTCTAATAGCCATTCAGAATTATGAACCTCCTCTTTCAAGTTTTAGATGGTACTTTTTTTTTTTTTTGGAGACTGAGTCTCACTCTGTCGCCCAGGCTGGAGTGCAGTGGCACAATCTCGGCTTGCTGTAACCTCCGCCTCCCAGGTTCAAGCGATTCTACCGCTTCAGCCTCCCAAGTAGCTGGGATTACAGGCGCCTGCTGACCCGCCTGGCTAATTTTTTGTATTTTAGTAAAGATGGGGTTTCGCTGTGTTTCCCAGGCTGGTCTTGAATTCCTGAGCTCAGGTAATTCTCCCACCTGGGCCCCCCGAAGTGCTGGGATTACAGGCATGAGCCACCGTGCCTGGCCTAGATTGTACTTTAAAAACATCTTCAGAGCATATTTAAAATGGTAACTTGAAGAATAGCAGATGATGAAAATGACTGCAGAATATCTGTATCTTAACTGCATATTTCTCAGCATCTGATGTGTGTAGTCCATAGCAGTAAACCCGAGGAAGAAAATGTAGAAGTATTTTTTAATTGAGTTGAAGAAAGAAAAGAAAAGTACCAGGTGAATTTGGGTCTCCAGATTGACCATGGGGAAGCTGGTTTCAGTGGAACTGACAGTAAAGGGAGGGTGAGATGTGACATGCAGAGATAAAGGGCTGCATGGAACAAGGTAAGAATCTTGGCTTCATCTTTAAGGGGACTTAAGAGACAGGAATGCCTAGGAATGGTGAAAAAGTGTATGTAGAGACCAAAGGTTCAAATCCAAATTCTGGCATTCTCACCTATATACAACTTACGTAGCTTTCATTAAAGTTGCTACCTTCTCTGTGTTAACTTTGTTATTAAAAAATAGAGGTAATAATACCAACCTCACAAGTAAAACGCCCTAACAAATTAAATGATTAAAAAGCACCTCTTTCTTTTTATCCTTTTCCTCTGTGGAGAATCAAACTCATTCATTACTCAGGCTATAAGTATAATTATTATTAATCTTAATAGTAATATAGTTAATAAGTTATATTTTATAATACACTTTTATTGAAACTACAGGAAATGTCTTTTTCTGTGTTAAAACAATCCAGAATTGATCAGAAAGGCAATATTATTGTAACTTTATTGAACATATGTTTAAAGATTTTAAAAATGCTAAAATGTTCTCAATAGATCTTGTCCAATTAGTAAACTACAAAATGGCCTGATAGCTGTAGAGCTGATGTATAAAATTTTGAGTTAAAAGTGATTCTAAGTAAAAGAGAATAAAACTCAGTAAGACATACTTGGACTTCATTATTCAATAACTGGTAAATTTCATACAGCTTTATGGTATTTATACTGTTTTTTTGCTTGTTTTTGATGTAAAGAAAATATACATTCATTAAAATAAAAATATTCTGAAAATAAAATAATATTTAACATTTTTACTTTCTTTTAGGATTTTGTGTAAGTTTGTGTGTGTTAACACATGCATATGTTATATACTTGGCTTTACACTTTATAATAAACAGTATTTCCTAAATTTGAGTAATGAATCATCTCTTTTCCAAAGGGAAAAATATAATTTTCTCAGACTGCTAGAAATATGTCCTTTTGGAGCCCAGGAATATGCTATTTGAGAAACAATACCTTCAGAAAGTTAAATCCTATCAAGTGAAATAATTTTCCACTGCAAAGTATCACTGTGAAAGCAATGCTTTGCATTTACAACTATTAACTATTTTAGGTAGTAGTTACATAGTTACAAAATGAAAACACACACACACTCACACACACACACACACACACATCATACAACCCTAAGGCCATTGTATGTTGAATATTTTCTTCTTTCCATTATTTGAAAAAAATACATATACCATTTTCTCAAAAAAGTCTATCCTTATTTGAGATTGTTTCTTGAAAACATTGTCCTAAAATTAGAAATAAATGATTTAAAGACATGTCCATTTGTAATGCACTTAACATATACTAACGTATGTACTTATGGAAGAAATATGTAGTGCTACTTGTTCCAATCTTTGGTAGTATATCGGTATGTCTTTCCTTTAGGACACAAAGCCAGACTGTTGTAACTGCCAGGTGTTCAAAGTGACAACTCAACATGCAATGCTCATAATAACTATTTTTGTAAAAAGCACTAGAAATTAGTAAAACCATGTGGCCTTTTTTTAGGCTTCAAAACCAGTGCCTTTCGCAGCTAAAAACCCTGGCCCAGCACTTCCCTCATGTCTCCCACCCATAGCTTCAGGAATTCTAGGGACTCTGGGAAAAATCCTTCTCCAAGAGCTCTACTTATGCTCATGAATCATGTTAAAGGTTTGAGTTCCTTGGGACCACCCCAAGTATCTTTTAGCTTTTTTACTGAGAATCATGCCAGAGGCTGAGTCCATTCAGGGGCTGCTTCAGGTTTACTCATTTAGTTTCCTGACTCTAAACATTTGCAGTTTAATTGTTGGAACGCAGAACAATTTCTGAAAGAAATTTCTGATGGATATTATTTGTTGTAGCCTTGGCTCTGCCACAGTTAGATAGCTGAACTTGAGCGAGTCTCTCAGTCTCACGGAACCTTGGCTTCCAACTTTGGAACATGGGACTAATTGAAAATAATGCCTACCCTATATTTTTTTACAAAAATCAACACATTAGTAGGTCCTTAAAGATGGTGAACAGATCAAATTCATCTTCGAATTATCATTGGCAAGCTAATGCCTAGCATAAAGCTATAACCATTAGAAATTCTTAGGATTAGTTTCATTAGTAATTAAGTCAATAAACATTTATTGATTACCTACTGTATGGCCAGTAATGTTTGAGGTATTGAAGGTATAACTGTGAACAAAATATAAACATGTCATTGCTCTCTTGAAATGTACTTTGTGATAAATCTTTTTGGGAGATAGAGGGTTAAATTAATTTTAATATACATATATTAGATATACATAAACATATATATTTGGGTATAACAGCATATATTTTAAAATATACAGTTTTATATTGAATAATATTTAATTACAATACATTGTTTATGTACAATGCATTGCAATATTCTTTTCACTGGGAAAAAAATTCTAGGCAGTTTGAACTTTAAATGTTCATCAAATTGTTTTTTGCAATTACTATACATACCAAGGTATGTGTTGTCTCAATATTTAACTTGCCTTTAAGGTAATTCTCTTTTCTACATATTTTTTTCACTGACATTGAAATTCCATGGAGATATTTTACAGAAAGTGTCCTTGGTCATGGTATTAGTTGTGCTCATGATGGTTGAAGGAAAGTATTTTTAGAAGAAAAATAACCTTGGTGGCCTTGTATTTAATTGGCAATAGCTGCAAAGAACTGTAATATAAATATTGAGATTATATATATGGATATATAGACAATTAAATGACATGTTTGTCTCCCTAAAAAGGACAGAAAACATAATGGAAATTTCAGGGGCCAGATTTTAGCTTATAATAAGCTAATCACAAGTAAATATTTTTTTAAAAAAACAGATAATGACAACATCATTTTGCCATGTTTGTGTGCATGTGGGTACAGGTGCATCTGTGAAAATGGAATAGACACCATCAGATGCTGTGAGTTCACTGACATGAAACAATCACTTTCTGGATGAGGCTATTATAAACAGCGTTAATAAGTAATTTCAATAACATGACAAGGCAACTGTCCCTGGCTAGGCCAGTTTAAAACCTCCAGCCCCATAAAATGGAGTACTTAGGCAGGTATTTGGTGCTATGATGAAAAGTTCATCCACACAGGCAATTCAGCACCTATTTACTGAACACCCATAACATGCTTGGCACTGAGGCTACAGAGAAGAAGGAGCTTCCCCATTCCCATAATGAAAAGATGAACACTCAGAAGACTCCATTAGACAGGAGCAGGGGTTGTGGTTTAGAAGCCAGAGAGAAATGGATTTGAGTCCCAAACCTCTTATTTACTAATCATGGGAACTTAATCATTCTCTCTGCTTTCAAATCATCAGGTTTACCAAAATAAAGATTCACAAGCATTCATATAGCCCATTCTACTGAGCAGATGCATAGACCACTTTGTTTTTCTAAATCTGCATTTCTGATAAAGTTCCAGCCTGAGAGCTGAAATTGCACCATTTAGAGAGAAACATGGCATTCTCTGTTTCGTTAGTCAGAAAACCTGAAATCATTATATATTAGCTAAAACAACAGCAGCTGATTTTTCCAGGCCCTCTGACTCTGCATAATGTATTGCTTTTCACTGTGTTAGTTCATCATTCAGAAATGCAGTATATCCTAAAACTGACCCAGGCTAAGAAAGGAGATTTTATTTATCGTAGGATAAAAGTTTTGATAAAGACAAGTATTGAACTGGATGTTTCCTGACTATGTGGTAAAACAAACAAATACAAAACTTTAGAATAAGTACAGTTTCATTGGAAAGGACATATAATTTTAATAGACTGTTTCCACCTGCTGTCCAGTACTTAACTATAGGATGATGTAAAAGTCACTTGGCATCTCCCACAATCAAACTCTTTATCTTAAAATGGGAGATCATTCACCTTTCTTATCAGATTATTGTAAATGTTAAAATAGATAATGCCACTCAAAAGCACTTTATGAATTATAAAGCAAATAAAAAACATATACTTTTTTCTTTAGAAGTTAACATGTATCTAGCACATTATAGACACTCAAATGAGTTTTGAATAAATTAATAAATTTATTCAAGATAGTAATCAAATACTCCATTCAATCCTTACTTCCAACAAGCAATTTTAAGTTTGGAATACAGGCATTAAGAATATTTAATTTACTGATTACTTTCTTGTGCCAGAGGAATTAGTCATTTCTATGTCATTAGGCTAGAAATTAAACTTGGAAATAAACCAAGAATGAAGATATTTTAGTAACTGATGAAACATTATATTAAAGTTAACTTTTCAGATAAAACTGAGGTTTTTATAGGTCTGGTAACTGAAAGCCATAAAATAGTAGCATTGGTGTACAAATATTCCCACCACAATTTTTCCACAGATGGAAAACCAAGAAGTTTAGGGGACTTACCTGAATTCTACATGAACAGAGAGAATCTCTTGGATACAAAGTGAGATGATATTACTGGACTAAAGAATGCATCAATTGCAAGGAAAAGATTCCATAGATGTCATCTTCATCTGTGTATCTGTTAAACAGAAGTATACATTTTTTGTGTGTAACTGAGAGCACTGTACTTTTGAGATTGTAAAGAATTCACTCTCTATTTCATTTGAAATATTATCCATATGTGTTTCTAGAAAAAAAAAGTGTTCTAGTCTGGTGAGAAGTCTGTAGCAGCTGAAATTTTGTTAAATGCCAATTGTGTGCCAAGCATGCCACTAAGCTTTTTGCACACATTATGCTATTTAATTCCCTTTGCAATCCAGTGACATAGGCATTATTATTGCTATATTATTAAATAAACTGACAAAAAATTATAATATGAACGTTTAAAAATAACATGTCTAAGATTACATTCTGGCAAAATACAGAACTGAGGAAGTCTACCTTCAGAACTTACAGACCTTTTATACTTATGGAGGATGCTATGTTGCCTCCCAGCATGCACTTGTAATCAGCAGTTTATGATTCAGTAAAGAATTTCAATATAGGATTGTGGTGTTGTTGTTGTTGCTGTTGTTGTTGTTGTTAAAGCAAGTTCATGCTGATATAAATTGAGTCAGAGGAGGAATTAGAGAGCGTAACACATAACTGAAGCATGTTGCCAAGGAAACTCTGTTGGCAAACCAAGTATCATGGAGTTTAGGGATGTAAAGGCACTTGTCCGTAGCCACAATTATTTTCTTGATCATTCTACAGATCAAAGAGGAGATATTAGGTACTCTAACACTATGGAAAGGCTAAATCATGGGTTGAACATGAATTTTTTTGAAGCTGATTTTAGATGTCCAGGAACTTAACACATTCCCTTGAGAAATTATAAATCATTAATTGAAACTTTCTTCAGAAATTCTAGAGAAGCTACATTGAGGCCTTTTAATGTCAAAACTTCTATGAAGCCCCAAGGTAGCCCTTAACTCAAAGTCAGAAAACAAGGTTCTGACCCTATGAGGTTTCCGAACCAAAGTTCAGGTAGGGATGAAAGTGTCTCTTAAAAACTAACTAGGAAAAGGAATGAATGCATATGATGGCCCAGATATCCATGACCTCTGCACCATCATTCACCTGGGAGCAGCCACTATACTGGAAGCGTAACATGCAGAACAATCAGAGGAAATTTATTCAGGTCTGACTTTGCTATAGGCAGTGCTTATCCCATCTAGAAATTCTGTGTCCTAGTACGTTGCCGCAATGACTTTTTGGACACATTTTTTGTTTATTTTATATGTGTATTTGCTTTAAATATCCTTCTCTGGGAATAAATGAATACTTTTCTTGTGTGTGTGTGTCTGTGTGTGTGTGATTCTGATGCTATCTTCTCATATCTGGGAACTTCTAAAAAATTTTACCTTCCTGTAATTGTGAGAGCTGTTTCTCTTCTGGCTCTACTAATATCCTCAAACTTCTCATTCAATTACCTAAAACTCTTTTCTTCTCCCAATTATCTCATCTCTCACACCCTTCACTTTAAAATGTCCTTTTCTTTCCGTTAGTATTTATACTAAATGCAGTCAATTCTTGGCCTCTCTTATGCAATTAGGTGAAGCTTACATTTCAATTACAGTGTTCAAAGCTATTCCAAGAACATGAGCTATTGGCTGCCCCTATTAGCCACTGTCCACAAACACAAAGTTCTGGAATATAAAGTCTGTCCTTGATCCTGTGATCTTGCAATATAACATTAGCAGCCAAAGGTTTCTCTTGTTCTGTCGGCGTGTTTCAGCTCCTATCTTGTATTCTGTGTCTCTGGTCACTCAGATAGATTGAATTCTCAAGAGAAGGCAAGAGCTTTAGATCCAGCGTGATTCTTCAAAAGGCCCATTTTCACCAATATTTTAGTGACTGGGTCCATGAAAATTGCCTGTGCTTCATTTCCAGTGTCTTTCTTGACCATCGTATCTTCAGATTTCCTGTTTAACTGTTTCACATTCATCTCAATGAGTGCTATAAAATCACAAAGCCAAGGAAGAATAGTCTCTTAGTGGCAGCATAAAATTAGAAAAGATTGGTAGATAGCACCCAGTTTTAATACCTTTAAAGAATGTGTTTCATAGTGCCCGCTGAACAATTGCACATATGAAATCTCAAAGCCCATAGCACATATATCAGCAATAATTTCACGGAAGCAGGCTCTGGCTAATATGTGCAGAGTCTTATATTACTTTATCAAACTGTCTTTGTGTAATTAGTCTGTCTGCAAAGCCTGGCATATAAATTAAGCATCTAATTTATCTTGACTGTCCTCCAGATTACTTGATCAGTCTATTCTGCCTCTGTGGCTCTTTAGTGAAGCCAAGTAAAGGACCCTCTGGCAATGGGAGAGAGAAGAAGCAGAAATTCCCTTCGAGGTCAGAGGAAATTTTACATTGACTCATCACTGACGCATGGGCAGACAGCGTGGCATTCCTTCTGATGACAGCAATCTTCATTGGGTAGGGAGGTGGGGGGTCATAATTGATGTCCCTGGTGGCAGGTTACTTTGTATCATGGATGGTGAATAATAAACAAGTACAACGCAAGCTGTAAAGTCAGGTTTACCAAATGAAATCAAATTAAAAGTAAATTACACTTTCCTCCTCATTCAACACCATTTCTCATAAGCCACTTATCAATACAACTGCAATCTGTACAACTGTAAGAGACAACTTACACAGCTATTCAATCCTGATAAAAACAAAATAACTCCTGTAGCCATAATCATTCCTCAAGAGCATTTAATTTGTGGGCTTTTGCATTATCGCTATCAAAACAAAATCTTGCAGCTTTATTGGAATACATAAATCTCTTTGATTTAAGGATACTTTATCTCTCTTTTTCTCAGATGAATTTGAAATGGCGCAGAGTTAAATTTTTATGGAGTGATTTCTGGGGGGAAAGGCTGACATAATTTTCAGCACGGGACATTGTGTTCTACTGACAACTCAGAAAGTTTGAAGGAAATGTTTAGCCACTAGATAGTTTTTCTCAGAGTGTATTCTCTTCTCTGCAGTTGTGGATGCATACCCAGTAGGGTCGTGTGTATCCTTCTATATATGAGGAGGCACATCCATTGTGAATGTGTGACCTCTCTCCTGACTTTGTAGTTGGGTACACAAGAGGGTAACAAGAGGCCTGGATGCATGAAATAAGACTATTTGGGCCATCATCTTGTGACTTTCTACCAATGAGGATTTATTCTACTTTTAGAAACATGCCATGATTGTCTATGGCAACCATGTTTCACAGTGAATTTACCAGATCTCTGTTTTTGCCCCAACTCTCCAAAGACTATATGACTTAGTGACACATCTGAGACTCTATGGATCTTTCAGATAATGGGGGCTGACCCGACACTACAAATCAACTCTGTCATTACCTGATTTATATTAACATAGCAATTCCACGTGCTTTATTAAAAAAAAAAAAACACTCTTTTTAAAAATAAAGAACAAAATATACAGTAGCTTCAAATATTCCCTGGTTACAGATCTACTTGGTGGATATTTCAGACAATAGAACCAAGACGATTTTCCAAATGGAAGCATGTTCATGTCTATGTTGTTTGATATTCAAATAATAAACACTTCTCTTTCTAGCATAAGATTATATAAAAGTGCACTGTATGTAAAGGGTTAAGAGAGGTAAGGGTTTGGACCTGTGTAGATGTGAGCCACAGTCTGAGGAAGTAAATGCCATGGCTATGTAAAAATGGTTGATTCTTTTCCAAGGCAAATGCGTCAACAAAGAATGGCTATTACTGATTTATTGAAAAACAAAAATACCAAAGTTATTTTCATGGTATTTTGAGTCATTAAAGACTCAACTAGAAGGTCCATTTTAGGACTCTAAATGCAATAACCAACTGAGAAGACTGAGGCCCATGAAAGAAAAATGACCTTCCTAAAGCCACACATTAAGTTTATATTAAAGGGATTGCTAAAGCATTGGACTCTTAAATATCAATATTGGGACTCTATCATTTCATCTGTTTGTTTATTTATCTATATGTCAGGCATTGTGTTAGGACTTGGGATTCAAGGAAGATAAATGGAAACAGATATTTCTGTTCTAATGGCCTCTGGTCAATTGTGGAGCCCAACATTAATCAAATAATCACTCAAATAAAGAAGGTAAATTATACATAATGACAATGAGAATATGTGTAAAGAGAGAAGGCCAAGAACAGAATAATTTATTTCTGCAAGCAGATGGAAGGGAAATAATTGGAGTGCATGATAATGAAACAGGTTGTTTTCTGTCATGGACTTTCTTGTAAACATTATTTAAGATGCACCTCAGGGATTAGCCCTTCCCACTTAGCCTTCTCTGACTTTCCTAAGGTGATTTTGCAAAAACAGTCTTAGTTGTTCCAATTGCATATCTCTTCCACTACCATTTTGGATTGAATGATCTGCCTTTCCCATTAAATCAAGCGGTTATGAATGGGAAAGGATCTTGTCTTGCCTAGTGTTCGATTTTTACACAGTATGTGAACATATTTTTATTTTCAGGCAGGAAGAAAAAAAAGAACAAAGAAGAATAGGATAGTAAGAGAAAGTCATTGGAAGCAGACACTACTTGAGGTCCACAATACATTCCCTTGGCCCCGCTAGTTTCAGCATAGCAGTGGGGGACAGCACTTTGCAAACTTCCAGAATCCCATCTCAAGGAACCCTGTGGCAGCTTTTAGGCTTTCTCCAATGTCGAGTGACTGCTCATCTGGTTGCATAGGCACAGCCTGACAGTACAGGGGAAGGGGAGCTCACTTAACACCTGGGGTGGGGTAGAGGGTAAATCCTCAACCAAAGAGCTGCAGAAGTTACTGGATAAATGCCCACATTCTGATCATTTGCCAGAACATTTTTGTGGAGCACCTTCCATGGTTCCCTAGGTCAAAAACAGGATTGAGTAATAGTTGTTCATGATGGTATATACTTCAATAATGTAAACTTCACTGGCTTTCTTGCTTCCATTGATCACCTTCTGTTTCTTCACTCTACTTCTTCTTATTATTATTATTATACTTTAAGTTTTAGGGTACATGTGCACAATGTGCAGGTTAGTTACATATGTATACATGTGCCATGCTGGTGTGCTGCACCCATTAACTCGCCATTTAGCATTAGGTATATCTCCTAATGCTATCCCTCCCCCCTCCCCCCACCCCACAACAGTCCCCAGAGTGTATGTGGCACTCTACTTCTTTAGTTTTGTTTTTGTTTTTGTTTTTGAGACAGAGTCTCCCTCTGTCTCCCCAGCTGGAGTGCAGTGGTGCAATCTTGGCTCACTGTAACCTCAGCCTCCCAAGTAGCTTCCTCAGCCTCCCAAGTAGCTGGGATTACAGGCACCTGCCACTACATCCAGCTAATTTTTGTATTTTTAGTAGAGAAGGAGTTTCACCATGTTGGCCAGGCTGGCCTTGAAATACTGACCTCAAGTTATCTCCCCACCTTGGCCTCCCAAAGTGCTGGGATTGCAGGTGTGAGCAACCACGCCCGGCCAGCCTAAGATAACATTTTAAAAACAAAAGACGACGACAACAAAAATCACTGCTCGTACCCAAGTCCATATTTCAGACATTGGGGAAAGTGAAGAGGCAAACTAAGATAACCTTTTAAGTGGGAGGAGTCACAAATTAATATCAGATCCTGCAGAAGGTTCCAGTGAACCTATTATTTTAAAACAGTAGCATTAATTGGACACTGATACTCTTCAAGCAACAAGTTTAATTGAATTGTTGGGATTTATAACATAAAGGGTATAAGTTGAAATATAAGGAATTGTGTAGAGCTGGAACCTACTTTTGATTCTCAATCTTGACTGAACCCCAATATTACAAAGGTTTAAAACTTGCTGGTACTCTAGATCTCCAAATGAGAGTTTTCTGGGAGTGGCATCTAGTATATATGTCTTACAACAAAACAAAAACAAATAAGCAAAAATTTCCATAAGATATTTTGATGCGCAACAAGATAAATAACTACTTGGATGGTTATCATTAAAAAGTTTGCTGGGAGAAATATACTAGAGGTTCACATCATAACATGAATAGATCTTAAAGCCATAGGGCAAGAAAATTTTTAAAAATCAGGTAAGATCTATTGTATAATACAACGTATATGAATAAGAAATGCATGTACACAAACAAAAAGTTTAGCAATTATACATAACAAGAAAAATATATATACCAACATTTTAGAAACATTGTTCATGAGAGGATAAGGATGTGTGTGGAAAAGGAGGAGAAAAGGAAATCAGTCAAGCAGGAGAGGAAGCCTTGCACAGGCTACTGACAAGTGTGTGCTGAGAACTACTGAGCATGGTTAACTCATCCTATTATATCCATGTCCACTCTCAAAAATATTTCCTGAAAACTGGAAGGAGATATTTATCACAGATTATATTAGTTTGAATGCTGCGTCTATGTGTTCATACACTGATATACACACATTAAAAGAGGGAAATAAAAACCCTATAGCTCAATTGGCTGCCAGCACCAAATGACCATTGCCAATAATCAATCATCGATATAAATCTTCATCTACTGGATTCGTAAAGCAATCATCTCTGCAGATAATCAGTACATTCTCATCTGCCAATCAAATCAGTGGTAGCCAGAGCTAACAAAAAGCCAAAACTGAACATGGTAGATAAAATTATAAGACTGCATAAATTAAGTGAGGTTAGTTCTCAGGCAAATATCTCAGAGACTGGAATGATGTAGAAGATAAATCGAATATATGGTTCTCCATGGGAAGAAGTCTCCAAGAGGAGGCAGCATCCTCCAGCATACAGGATTCAGCAATATACTATTTACTCCCATGTTCTTGGTCTTGGTACCTACTCAAAGTGTACAATCCCTTTTTTCCTTCCCTAAATCCAGGGAGCTAGGGACAGAGGGTCTCACCTTTGATTAGGGGAATTTAGTTTAGTATCTGACAAATTATTTTGCTTCCTATTTATTCTATGGATGATTTTGTTTTTTGAAACAACATAACCTTTTCCCTGGTAAAAACTGAAGAATATAGCTGGGCATAATCGCTCATGCCTGTAATCCCAGCACTTTGGGAGGCCAAGCGGGGAGGATCACTTGAGCCCAGGAGTTTGAGTCCAGCTTGGGCAACACATGGAAGCCCCATCTGTACAAATAACAGAAAAAAAAAAATGAACTGAGTGTGGTGACAGTTGCCTTTAGTTCCAGCTCCTCAGGAGGCTGATGCAGGATCATTTGAGCCTGGGAGTTCCAGGCTGCAGTGAGCCATGATTGTGCCACTGCACTCCAGCCTGGATGACAGAGCGAGACCCTATCTCCCCTCCCACCCCCACCAAAAAAAAAAAAAGAGGAAGAAGAAGAAGAAGAAAACTGAGGAATATGATTATCAAACATCTTTAATGTCTCAACTAGCAATGTATAATAATAGAATGATAAAGATGATAAAACTGGCTACATACTTTTAGTAATAAATTTTCCACATATGAAGTTACATGTGCATCTAGTTAGATAAGTAGATAACTCTTCTCAGCTCAAGCAACTGTCCCCTTTTCAGCTTTGAGTAATTTCAATATGGACATTTTTAAAGTAGAAAATTAGTATAGGAGGTCCAAATATTCACTAAATTATTTGGATCCACTTAGTTTCACTTTATAATGCCAAGGTTATTCGCGTGCAGGCAATATTCTTAGTTATCATCTCCAACTTCTTAATATTTTCAACATTTTAAAAAAGTAGCTTCAGAGGAATATGTGACTTGTGTTTTCTTAAATAGATTACACCTACCCAAATGTGTTTTTAGTACCCAGATCCTCAATTAAGATTCCAAATAATGGTTTTAATGCCTTCTCTCAAGCTTAGAACAGTATTAACTGCTGATGTAAAATTATGTGACAGCAAATTTGTACAAAGAAAAATAAAATGATTTCCATGTATGTGGCCATTTTTCTACCAAGCATATTTCTAAGAAATATTAAATATGATGACATGCTAACTATATTATAAAAACTTACCTAAACGGACTACATGTGGTAGTAACAGCACTTTTGATTTTAATTAGAATAATGCAATGACATAAACAATATTACATGATATAGTTCAATTAAAGAGGAATTGGCTGTTTGGCGCATTTTTTTTTAATCTCATTTTTTCACTTGCTCAATTTTAGTACAATCCACCTCCTACACTATTCCAGTATAAGTCAAATAACAGGACTTAACACTGTCAATTTCTTAAGAACTTTGTAACATTCAGGTATAATACACTAATATAAGTTGTGCATTTCAGTTAACATAAAGTCACTTCTTCCTGTAGTAGCAGTAATGGGGAAAAAGTGTCAGTTCAGTTACAATTAAACCAGGTTTCCATGCGTAGCTTAACATTAAGCAGAACCATGTGTGGAATTCTGCAGAGAAAGCAAAAAAGAGGTGACTGTGAAATATGCTGATCTGGCTACAAAGTAGTTGGTTCAATTTTCACAGTACAAAAACTTCAGTTGGTTAAAAACTTAGACTTGTAATTCCTCCACAACTTATTATCTTGTGACTCATCTGCCAGGGAAGAAATGTCTCAGACTGTGAAATTTAGCAAAACTCTGGTTTATAGAGGTTGCTCAACCTTCTCATAACTCAGATTTCTCATTTGAAAAAAAAAGCCTCCTGCAATGATTGTCAGGATTAAATGAGACGGAACCTAGGAAACACTTAAAGAGAGCTCTGGACAGGACGAGTGTTCAAAAAATGTTAGCGATGATTTCAAAGCAACATTTTAAAATAAATGAATAAGAGCCTGAAATCTGCAAATACATCCGGGATGCACTGGGGCTATGTTTGCAAATTTCTTTAATGTCCAGCATATGAAAACAAACAAACAAAGACATCCTCCGTTCCATTCCTTTAAGTCACTATGTAGTTTATTATAACCCAAATAAAATATAATTTAAAAACATAGAATTCTGAGGTGGTTTTCCTGTGGCAAATGAGCAACAAAGCTGTATATATATTTTTCTAAACTGACAGCAAATATGCTCATTTATTTGATTTATAAATTGACACTGGATACTGTTATTTAGTTTAGAATATATTATTATTAGACTATTGCAGGACAGGTCCATATTTAGAAACACAGAATAGTCTGTTTTTTGTTGCATAAATGTTCAATTATTTAGACTGGTTACATTTGACTGAAATGCGTGAGGTGTGTCAAATAAATACATAAATAATTTTATAATAAATGTTTTTCTTTAATTTTGAAAGAATTTCCTTTACTTCTTGTGCTCCCCTATTATAAACGGACATTATTCCTTGTATTAATGGTACTTGGCCTTAACACCTTGGTTCTTCTTTTAATACTGTTAGATTCTAAATATATAGACTTTATCTCAGGTAGCCTGTGTCTCTCAAGGGCCAGAATAAAACATAGTAGGTGCTCAGTACTTGCTTAAAAAAAAAAGAAAATGAGAGATCATGTCGGATATATCATGCTGCTCCTGAGCACTGTGCACAGCACTTTTTACCTGGTAAATTAGAGGAAATGTTGGGAAATTAATGAATACCAGTATGCCAAATAAATAAGGTAAGATGCTTTCCATCAAAAATGGGACACAGTTTTTATTAAAGTGCTAACAAATACCATAGAATTGGTAACATAAAATATACGTTTAAAAAGAAAAAAAAATCTATAAACTATTCGAAGGAGGCTCACTATTCTAATGAACTGTAAGTCTATAATCTTGGCAAAGAACAAGATGTCTTTCTACTTGAGCTCTAGAGTCCCTACTTTAGGGTTAAATCAAGTTATTTGGCAGCATGTTGAAACTAATTTTATGATCCATCAGTTAAACTGAAGCTCAAAGTCAGTAGTAAAACTTTGGTACAGCTGCTGTGCATTCATTTATATAATGGAAAGCACTACACAAATATTTGCTGAATGAATTAATCAATAAACCAACAATGAATAATTGTTGGACAGATGGCAACTAGAAAATCTAGGTGGATCAATAGGAGAGAACTCCACAATCCTGACAAGCCCAGAAAAGTTAAATCATTGTTTCAAGTTCACAAAAAATTTAAGATTCATATCCTGCCATCTAAACTTTAAGGGTAGGACTTTTTCTAACCAATATTCCTGAATCTTTTAAGAGTCATTTATTGCTGAAAAGAACTCAGTATCATTGGGCGTTAAAACTGCATCCTTAGTGCTAAAATCAGACTGAGATTTTGAATAATGGCACTGCCCTAGTAATCATGAAGCAACATTCTCCTTGGAGTCGATCAAATGTTTCCATTAGCAAAAATCAGTGGCAAGACACTGTTCCCCTGGAGTGACATTTCCTGCAATCATTTTATGCTTTAACAAGACAACCTGCATTTTATAACTTTGTAATCCCCAGCTCCCCTCATTCTTCTTGACTTTGGAAATGTCTCTGAATTTATTGCCAAATAGAAATTGCCCCGGGAAAGAATAGTCATTGTCTATGAGAGATAGAGAGAGAGAGAAAGCGCGGGGGGAGAAGGACAGACAGAGAGGTTCTATATCTCAACAGTTTCATTGCAGAATTGATAAAGATATTTTAGAAAAACTTTAAAACACAGAGAAAATATAAGGAGTCTTCAGAAGTTGGATTGAAATATTTCCCTTGTGCTAGAGAAGAGCAACCCAAATATAACCTTGAAAAATAATCTTTTGTACTTTTTACCATACTTTAAGAAGTATTGCTAATTTTTCAGGTTTCAAATATAAGGATATGTATTCATCCTGGGTAAGAATGCAAGTCCTATAAATCACAATACATATAGTCTTGTCTTTTTTCATTTTAATGGTAAAATGAGCATAAATCTGTGTAAGTTCAAGTTAGGAAAACACACGAGTAATGATTCAGAGAATCATGAATTTGCTATCTCATAATCCTGACCTTGGAAAGTTCCCAGAGACAACCTCAGAACTTTTCTGAAGGAATATTGTTTCTTTCATTGTATACTGAAAATATTTTATATAGGCTTGGGAAATAAATGGATTGTGAGGCAGAAATAATGCGCTAGTTTGTAATGTCTTACAGTGCAAAGGCTAATTGATTTTTATGCAACTGTTTTGCATAAAACATAAACTATGATTAGGGTTTTTGAATTACATAAGTATCACAATTCATATAAGATAACCATCCAGCATGTAATAATAGCTCTGATCAATTTATGTAAATACACATTTATTAGCTTTGGCTATGGGAGAATATGAGGAGTGATATCTACATTTGTTAATTTTCCTGCCTTTGCTTCACATATTAGCTTCTATTTGATCCCTATCATGGCTTCATATAAATAAATCCTTACTCATAAAAACAGGTCCTTTTTATATGGCCAAACTATTGTTAATGGTCAAAATGCCTCTGCCAATAACAGAATTTATTTAGAGTTGATCTAAGTCAATGTGTCAAGTCACTGTGGCTTTTCTAAATGTCAATTTTATTTAGACATGCAGAAAAAAGTTAGAATGCATAATTTAAGTGACATGGAATTGGCATAAACAGGATCTGCTACATTCAGGATGACTATTCTTTCTTATACTATATCCCTTAAATTGTATGCCATGATATATCTTCTACATCTTTGCATCTCATATATTTTTATCTAATTCAGAAAGCTATGAAAATGATAGCAGATAATATTTAGGATGATATGCCAAATTGCAGTCCTAAGAGGTTATATGTGGATTCCTTTTGAATCTCACAATAAGTTCAAGAAATGGGTATCATAGTATTTTGTGCAATGAAGTAATTAGAGCTGGGAGACATTTAGTAAACCAGTTAATGATGGGGCAGCAATATAAAGCCCCCCAGGGTCTGGGTAGTGATATGAGGAAGGTCCTGAATAATAATGTAACGAATATCAAAGACTTAGATATATGAGTAGATAATTAATTATATTCTGCTTGATATAAAGATGATACTCCATCATTTACGTAAGTTCATTGATATATCCAGATTTGGCATAAATATCAACATCTAACGTCATTCAGAGGGCAGGCTCTTACTCAAAGGGTCTGTATGTCTCTGTCTTAGTCCATGCGGGTTGCTATAACAAAACACCACAAACTGGGTGGGGTGGCTTATAAAAAAAAGAAATTTATTTCTCACAGTTCTGGAGGCTGGGAAGTCCAAGATTAAGGCACCAGCAGAATCTATATCTGGTGAGGGCCCACTTCCTGATTAATGGATGGCTGTCTTTCTACTATATTCTCACGTGGTGAAAGAGGGAAGGGAATTCTCTCCAGCCTCTTTCATAAGGGCACTGAAATCATTCATATGGGCTTTACTTTTATGGTCTACTCACCTCCTAATGGCACCACCTCTTCATATTATTACCTTGAGGTTAGAATTTGAACATATAAATTTGGAAGGGGGGTTGCAAATTCTTCCTGTGGTCCTCCAAAATTCACATCCTTCTTAACTGCAAATGCATGCATTTCAATCCAATAATACCAAAGTCTTAATTCATCCTAGCATCATCTCAAAAGTCTGAGGCCTCCTGTGAACATTATCTAAATCAGATATGGGCAAGACTCAAAGTATGATTCATCCTGAGGCAAATTGCTTTTCAGCTGTCCACCTGTGAAATCAAATGTACTATGCACTTCCAAACTACAACCGTGGGAAAAGCACAGAATAGACACGCCCATTGCAAAATAACAGAAATAGGGAAGAAGAAAGGAGTAACAGATCCCAAGGAAGCTGGAAAGTCAACAGGGCAAATTACATTAGATCCTAAGTCTTGAGAATAATCTTCTATGGGTCTGTATGTTCCATGCCCACTAGGGCAGAGGTCTCACCTTATGCACATTGGAGTAATTGTCCTATATCCCCCGTATTGCCAGGTTGGGCCCCCAAGTCTCTAAGAAGCCTCTTTGGGTGGTACCACACCAACTATAGCTTTGTGCCTGGGTTTTGAACCAGCTCTTTTCAATGGCTGGACTCCCATGTGTGTGGCTCTACTGTTCTAGGGTCATTCATACAGCCCCACCTCCCTGGCTCCTCTGCACTTTGCCCTAATGGAGGCCCTCTGCAGTGGCCCCTTGCTCATTGGGACTCGGGATAAGAAGGGCAGTCCTGGATTATTTTTAATTACCTTTGGAGTCATTCTTTCATTGTCTTGTACAACAGCTCCTGGCCTCTGTTCGGATGGCTGACTGATCTCCTTAATACATGGTTGTTTGGCCACATCCTTCTTGTTCTCTCCTGAATAGCGAATGTTAAGAAGCTCTCTTATTCTTTCCAACATGGATAGCCAAGAATGTTCAAAATCTTTACATTCTGCCTCCTTTTAATCTTTATGTTCTTCCACTCACCCAGGTTGGAGCACAGTGGCATGATCTCAGCTCACTGTAATCTCCACCTCCCGAGTTCAAGCGATTCTCCATCCTCAGCCTCCTGAGTAGCTGGTATTACAGGTGTTTGCCACCTCACCCAGCTACTTTTTGTATTTTTTAGTAGAGATTGGGTTTCACCACGTTGGCCAGGCTGTTCTCGAACTCCTGACCTCAGGTGATCCACTTGCCTCGGCCTCTCAGAGAGCTGGGATTTGTACAGGTGTGAGCTACCATGCCTGGCCCCTTTTAATTAATAATTCTGTCTTTAAGTCATTTCTCTCTTCTCAGATTTTATGAGAAGCAGTCAAGTAAAACCAGGCCACTCCTCCAACACTTTGCTTAGAAACTGACTCAATCAAATATCCAATTTTGCTGCTTACAAGTTCTACCTTCCACTAAACACCAGAAGACAAGCACAATTCAGCCATATTTTTGCCAGTTTATAACAAGAATTGTGTTTCTTCCATTGTCCAATAACATGTTCTTTATTTCTGTCTGAGACCTCATCCGATTGGCTTTAGCCATCCATATTTCTACCAACATTCTGTTCAGGATTATTTAGATATTCTCTAAGAAGACTGAGGCTCTGTCTTCAGTTATCCTCTTTTCTTTCTGGTCTGTCACCAAAAACACTCTTACAGGTCCATTTATGGCAGTGTAGGCTTTTTCCAGCATGCACCTCAAAACTCTTCCAGTCTCTGCCCATTCCCTGGTTGTAAAGCTGCTTCCACCTTTTTAGGGATTTATCATGGCAGCATCCCCACTTCTCAGTGCCAAATTTCTATATTAGTTTGTTCAAGTTATTATAACAAAAAAATACAGTAGTGTCTTATAAACAAGGACAATTTATTTCTCATAGCTCCGGAAACTGGGGAGTCAAACATCAAGGCACCAGCCAGTTCTGTGTCTGATGAGAGTGTCTCTCCTGGTTCATAGATGCATACATTTTCACTGTGTCTTCACATTGTGGAAGTGGGAAGAGAACTCTCTAGGGTCCCTTTTATAAGGGCACTAATCTCATTCATGAGGGCTTTGCTCTCAGGACCTACTCACCTCCTAAAGGTTCTATTTTCTAATACAGTTATCTCGGGGTTAGGATTTCAACATATGAATTCAGACCATTGCAACCTCAGTAATAAAATTTGCTTGTTAGCCTTGACAACACATTTTTTGACTGCTCCTTACATACTGCACTGCATTTTCTGTTTTAATTGAAGCCCAGTACCTTCAGTGAGGGAGATGATGGCTCCAACTTATTAAGAATGGGCCTGTTCAATTACCACTCAATACACGGACAAACTGAAAGCAAATGGCCAATAAGAAATGATTAAAAGGGCAAGTCTCATGTTAGATACTCCAACTACACACACACACACACACACACACACACACACACACACACACCCCACATACAGAAATACATGAGAAAACTTTGGGAAGTATGTCTATTGCCTTGATTGTGGTAATGGCATCATGGGTGTTTGCCTATGTCCAAACTCATCACATTGTACACATTAAATATGTTTCATTCTTTATGTATCAATTATACATCAATAAAGCGGTTAAACAAAAAGAGAAACAATTAGATGGAAGAAATGAATCTGAAATTGAGAGCATCTGCTGAATTGGTAACAGAAATTACTCTGAATGGTTTGAGAGAGAAAACACACTTTGAGTTGGGGGTGAATTAAGGACATGAGAAATCATACTTTTAACACTTCAGTGGTGCTGTAAGATTTGAGAGTCTCTCTTTTTCACAGAAGAAACATATCAGTGGAGAGAAGTTTTTGAGTAGCTCTTTCTTGTAAGAATTTCAAACTATTTTTAGCAAGTCTGAGAGTTAATAACCATGATGTCTGAAAACTAAAGAGTTGTTTTATGAGTACATAGACCATTATTAGGACTCCTTAGGGAGAAGAAGAAAAAAAAATAATGCACCATATTGGCAAGTCACTGCATATTATATGAAAAATAAAACATATAACTCTTTCTCTTTATAAATATATATATGTATCATCTCTACTCTAATTTCAGAGCAGCCCTAACAGTTATATTGCATTCATTTTAAGAATTATATTTGTGCATTCATTTAACAATTAAAATGAACTAAAGGGACTAACAATTAAACTCCGGTCATCAAACTGTATGCTTTGTCCCAAGATACCAGAGAAAATTAAAGGTTTATGATAGGATGCTGAATTACATACTTATAAAGTCACTGTTAACTCTGAGGGTCTACAACTGTCTAGTAGATCAGGCTCAAATTGGATAGTAATTACAACAATTACACTACTCACATCTCCTTCAGTGACTTCCCAGGGAAGTCAAATTACGGAACTGAAAGGAGGTGGAGGAAGAGGTTTTAGGATTTCCCATGGAGGATGCATTACTATAGGACTCCTTACTCAATCACAATCTCCACAACAATGACTGCCCATTCTCTTTCCCATTCCTCATCTGAAATATTGCTTCAGAAGTTACCAAAGTTGACCTCTCCCGGAAATGCAACTGAAACAAATGATCTCAATTCTCATTTTATTTAATTTTTCAGTAGCATCTAACATACGGACAGTCTCCTTTTTGCAACTCTCATTGCTGTTGCCCTTAGGTTAGGTTATTAAGAGAATAAATGTTTTTGAGATAAATGATATTTGATATGATTGTTTAAAATTTTTAGATCAATGGTGTTCCTATCTATTCTCCACTTTATTTCTGACTTTGAAAAGCTTCTTAACATCTCTAAGTCTCAGTTTCCTCTTTGGAAAATTTGGATAATAATAGTGCTTACATTATACAGTTGTTAAACAGCCAGGCACAGTAGATCATGCCTGTAATCCCAGCACTTTGGGAGGCCAAGGCGGGAAGATCACTTGAGGTCAGGAGTTCAAGACCATCCTGGCCAACATAGTGAAATCCCATCTCTACTAAAAATACAAAAATTAATTGGGCATGGTGGTGCATGCCCGTAGTCTCAGCTGCTCAGGAGGCTGAAGCACAAGAATCACTTGAACCCAAGAGATAGAGGCTGCAGTGAGCCAAGATTGTACCACTGCACTCCAGTCTGGGTGACAGAGCAAGACCCTGTCTCAAATGAAACAAACAAACAACAACAACAAAGAATAAGATAGTATATATTAAGTATTTTACATGTACACTGGTATCTTTTAATCCTTTGGCAAACATGGACTAATGTATTTTGTTCTAGCAAAAAAGAATAGATTGAAAGAAGACAGTAAACACCCCGAAATCCTTTGGAGAATGCAATGAGCTGGAGAGTGGTTGGGATCTCCATGAGATCATATGTCAAATGAGATATTTCACTTATGGGAACTAACACTATGTCTGGTATATTATAGGCCCACAAAAATCTTATGTATTCATGGATGAAGCAAGGTCTGAGTTGGGCTTTAAGGATTGTTGCCTTTGTGTGAGCAGAAATGATGGGGCAGTATACCCTTAAACAAAGCCTCTTCTGTCTTTTGTTGAACACAAAGATGTGGCCTCAAAAGACACTTCTACTTTAAGTCTCCAACTAAGTTTTATACAAAGAGGTTCAGTGTTTTTAAATGTTATGTTCATATTTCTTCCATCAGTTTGCTTTTTGACAGGTTTGCTGTCAGCTGAGTGTAATGTAAAGGTGTAAAAAGACTTCTTTTATGAGTGAAAAGATTCATAATTCTTAACTGTTATTATCACAGCAAATCACTCTAAATGAAACCTGGAAATATTTATTGGTGTAAAATAGGATGGTTTTTGTGAAGTTGCATTCAATAAATGTCTACTTGAGAATATTTACTGAATCTGATTTATCTACCCCACCTTTCCCAGTCTATGTCACTGCTTAAATTCAAGTATCTATTTCTTACTTGTTTCATGACAATCAAGTTCCAAATTTTTCTTGCCATCTTCTAACTTCAACATACGTTATGTTACTTTTCCTTGAACACAATGCTAATCATCTTCCTTTTGTTAATTTGTTCCACAGATCTCACCTTGCCATGCTTACCGAATTATAGCCCTACCAGTTGGGCTTCTTTTTCATGAAACTCCCACACAAACTATATTCTCTATCTACAATGTCCAGTGCAGCAGCCACTAGCCATCTACGGCCACAAAGCATTTGAAATGTGCCTAGTTCACATTGAAATGAGCTGTGAGTATAAAATACACACCAGATTTCAGTAACTTAGTACAAAAAAAAAAGAAAATATCTTATTATTTTATTATCAATACCATAACGAAATGATACTACTTTGAATATATTGTATTAGACTAGATATACTCTTAAAATCGCTTTTACCTGCTTCTTTTCAATTTTTTGATGGGTCTGCTAGAAATTTAAAACGTGCATATGTGGTTGACATTATATTTATTTTGGACAGAGTTTTCTTCAGATAAAAAGAGCTAATGTGTAGAAATCAGACACCTCTCATTTTGTTCTTGCTCTTGGGCCTTTTCTTATAAACTTTACTGCTTACATTGAACAAACATTTATTGAGTGGCCACTAGTTAGTAAGCACTTTTGTCTATATTGGGAATATAGAAAAGTTCCAGGTAGATAACTTCTTAGAGATAGATAACTTCTTAGAGGTAGATAACTTTCTTAGAGCTTACATTTTCATTTGAGATATCAAAAAAATAAAGCAAGGAAACAAACATAACCACAATAATTCAAATCATAATTTCAAATTGTGATAAATGACATGTGAATAGGTGACGGTAACATATCTGATAATCCCTGGGGAGTGGGACTTTATAGTTTCACGGAAGAAAACCTCTATGAAAAGGACACATTTGAATGAAGATGAGAAGAATGAATGTTAGTAATTTCCCAATTTGTTTGCAATATATAGACAGATGTAGATAGATAAATATGTGGAGTATATGTAAAAATAACTACATGAAGATAATTAGTTTTTTATGTAAGTACACATTCTGATTGATTGGTAGTGGCTGTCCAGAGTGCTATCATTGATTAGTGATGTGTACCAGGGTCTATAAAAGATCAATAACACTGTGCCATGTATTTTTCCCTGACAGATACATAACCACACAATCACATGAAGAAACTATGCAATACTATTTATTTAGTAATAAATGTCACAGGATCCTTGGTGTGTCACTTCATCAGCTGGAAACCTCTGTGTCCAGTGGTGCTTTCTGCCTGAGTATTGCTTGCACCTGTTGAGCTCATTTTGCCCACTCAGCCTGGCAGGCTGCACTTGGCTCATGCTACCAGCCTGGATCCGACATCCACCAAGGGTGAGCCAGGCACAAAGAGATGAGCGGTGTGTGGCCCAGCAAGTACAGGGCCCAGCCACTGCATACAGCCAGGTATGCCAGCTGCTGTGGCGTGGCAGGCAGCTCCAGGTGCTGACACATGTGCCGGCTCCATGTGAGGCTGCAGCTGGACCAGATGTACTGCATGACAGCTTCCACAGCAGGCACCTATGTCTGGGCAAGGGAAACAAGGTGGCACCCTGAAGCTTGGAGATGCCAGGAACTCAGAGCCCCAAGAGAGTAGTCACAGCCCTGGCTTGGGGAGCTTCTAGGTCTGGCGTGCCCAAAAGGCTACAGCTTTTCTCTTTCTCATTGCCTGAAACATGGCAAGCAGTGGGCATGTTTCAGCCCTGTTTGTGTTACAGTTCTTTCAATCCTCCCATTCAGCAGGTCTTGACTTCTTGTCCTGTGTCCAGAAGAATGAGGTACGTGGACAACTGGAGGGTGAGCAAGGTTGAGAAGAGCATTATTGAACAACAGAACAATTCTCAGGAGACCAGAAGAGGGAACTCCTTTCCGCAGGCAGGTCCTCTTTACAAGTGTCCAGCTCTCTCTGGAGAAGAGACCCGCAGTGGTTAGCTCCTTTCTGCAGGCAGGCCATCCCAAAGTCTGTGTGAGTCTGGCTGAGTCTGAGGGTTTTCATGGGCTCAGAATGGAGGAAGTACATTCTGACTGTTCCATGGGCAGCCATGGGAAGGCCCAGATAAAGCACCATAAATTCTCACTCCAGGCTGTGGACTCCACCTGGAACTGACAGCTTGGCCTTCAGGTTTGAGGTTGTCCCTGGCTTGAAAGTGGCGTTTTTCTAGTAACCTACCCCTTTCTGCGCAGGAGCCTGTCTGCCTCCTACCGCCATCAACATGTTGTCCATGGCACTCAAGCTATTCATGCCAAGAAACACCTGCAGGCCCTGGCAGAGCTGCCTTGAAGCCCCTGCTCAGCCTCTCTCCCATGCTCATCAGCACCCAAAATCCTGAGGGAGCCAAGGCAACAGGGGCCTGATGTGTCAGCACTGCCCTGAGTGTGCACATACAGATTTTGACAGTGCCTAGGCTCAGCCACAGCTTTGCTCTGCCCTGGAGTGGGCACAAGGAATGGGGAGAGGCCAGGCAGTGAGACGAAGCACTTTCAAGCCTGAAGGGTCAAGGGGCTTCCTGGGCCTCCAAGAGCACAGACAGGCATGCCTGTGTGTCCGGAATTGGTAGGTTCTTGGTCTCACTGACTTCAAGAATGAAGCCACGGACCCTCGCGGTGAGTGTTACAGTTCTTAAAGGCAGCGTGTCCAGAGTTCTCCTTCTGATGTTCGGATGTGTTCGGCCTTCTGGTGGGTTCGTGGTCTCGCTGGCTCAGAAGTGAAGCTACGGACCTTCCCAGTGAGTGTTACAGCTCTTAGGGCGGCACGTCTGGCGTTGTTCATTCCTCCCGGTGGGTTCGTGGTCTCATTGGCTTCAGGAGTGAAGCTGCAGACCTTCACGGTGAGTGTTACAGCTCATAAAAGCAGTGTGGACCCAAAGGGTGAGCAGCAGCAAGGTTTATTGCAAAGAGCGAAAGAACAAAGCTCCCACACTGTGGAAGGGGACAGGAGCAAGTTGCCACTGTTGGCTCAGGCAGCCTGCTTTTATTCTCTTATCTGGCCCCACCCACATCCTGCTGATTGGTCCATTTTACAGAGAGCCCAGTGGTCTGTTTTGACAGGGCTCTGATTGGTGCGTTTACAATCCCTGAGCTAGACACAAAGGTTCTCCAAGTCCCCACCAGAGTAGCTAGATACAGAGTGTCCACTGGCACATTCACAAACCCTGAGCTAGACACAGGGTGCTGATTGGTGTGTTTACAATCCCCTAGATAGAAACAAAAGTTCCCAAGTCCCCACCAAAGTAGCTAGATACAGAGTGTCCACTGGCGCATTCACAAACCCTGAGCTAGACACAGGGTGCTGATTGGTGTGTTTACAAACCTTGAGCTAGAAACAGAGTGCTGATTGGTGTATTTACAATCTCTTACCTAGACATAAAGGTTCTCCAAGTTCCCACTAGACTCAGGAGCCCAGCTGGCTTCACCCAGTGGATCTTGCACTGGGGCTGCAGGTGGAGCTGCCTGCCAGTCCCGAGACTTGCGCCCACACTCCTCAGCCCTTGGGTGGTCGATGGGACTGGGCGCCGTGGAGCAGGGGGCGGCGCTCGTCGGGGTGGCTCGGGCTGCACAGGAGCCCACGGAGACGGGGGGGGGGGGGGGGAGGCTCAGGCATGGCGGGCTGCAGGTCCTGAGCCCTGCCCCGCGGGAAGGCAGCTAAGGCCCGGCGAGAAATCCAGCGCAGCGCCGGTGGGACCCAGCACACCCTCCGCAGCCGCTGGCCCGGGTGCTAAGCTCCTCATTGCCCGGGCCGGCAGGGCCAGCCGGCCGCTCCGAGTGCGAGGCCCGCCAAGGCCACGCCCACCCGGAACTCTAGCTGGTCCGCATGCGCCGCGCGCAGCCTCGGTTGCCGCTCGCGCCTCTCCCTCCACACCTCCCTGCAAGCTGAGGGAGCCGGCTGCGGGCTTGGCCAGCCCAGAAAGGGGCTCCCATAATGCAGCGGCGGGCTGAAGGGCTCCTCAAGTGCCGCCAAAGTGGGAGCCCAGGCAGAGGAGGCGCGGAGAGCGAGCGAGGGCTGTGAGGGCTGCGGGCATGCTGTCACCTCTCACCTGGGTCTGGAGCTGCAGCTGTTCCCAGAAGTGTGGGGCTCCTGCTGGCCCTGTGGAGCGCACAACTCTGGCCACACCCCCACTTCAGCCAGTTTCTTCTCAGCAGCCACTCCAGAGGGACCACCTCTGCCATCTTAAATACATTACCAGCTCTGCGCCAAGATTTTTTCTCTCTGTTTGGGATCAGGTGAGGTGAACCAGAAATTAATTCTATATAACAAAAAAAGAGACAGTTCATTGTACTAAAAATTAATTCATAGCCTAAAAATTAATTAAGCTGCAGATCTTTAATAAGTTTTCCTGATTATTCTCTGTATGCATGAAAATTTGCTAATTGCGTTCAATATTTTTTTATTCACCTCAAATTTGGCCAATTCTCTTTTCATCAGTTTTGCATCTGGGTGTCTGGTTGAGCCTTGGAACATCTGTGAGGCAGGTGTTCTGCTTATGCCTTACAAAAGGATGCAAAAAGCAACACGGGATGCAGACCAACAGATGGTGTAAAGTAAAAGAAAATCTAGAAGTAGTGTGTGCAGGAGAGAATTTATTCAGGCCTATTATATGCTGAAATAGACATGCCCCTGAGTGACTTTTTCCATTATTCCAACATTTGTCCAATTTCTCTTAGAGGCAAATTCCAATGACATTGGTTTTTCATAACCTGGATAATTTTTCTTAAGTATGTGAAACTTTATTTTATTTTTTATTGATATATAATAATTGTACATATTTATGAGGTACATGTGATATTTTGATACATGCATATAATAATCAAATCAAAGTAATTAGAATATTAATAACTTCAAATATTTATTATTTCTTTGTGCTGAAAACATTCCAAATGTTATCTTCTAGCTATCCTAAAATACACATTAAATCATTATTAACTATTGTCAGTCTATTGTACCATCAAACACTAGAACTTATTCCTTCTATCTGGCTGTAGTTTTCTACATATAACCATCTTGTTTTCATCCCCTATTACCTCTACTCTTCTTGACCTCTGGTAACCATCAATCTACTCTTTACCTTCATGAGATCAACTTTTTCGGCTCTCACATGTGGAAGAGAACATGTGATATTATGACATGAAGAATGTTGTATGCCACCCAAAAGAATCTTCCTCACTGAACTGTGGGACAGAACATTCTGGGCCATTAGTTCTACCTTCACCAGATAATCAAAAATCAATAATAGAACTCTGCAATAATCTCAGACTTTTTACACATTTTGAAATTCATTCATGCCTTTTGTAAGAATTTGTTTTAACTTTTTGCTAATTTGAATATATATTCTTATGATAAATTAATTATTATTAATCACTTTTGACATTCTCCTTTAGCACAAGTTACCACATTCATATTTCATTAAGACAGCTAAACATTTAGCAAAGTTAGTAAAAACAATATACATACTTTATTAATCTAGCAAACCTTTATTTTGCACCTTTGTGTGTCAGACCTTGCTCTAACTCAAAGAGAATTAACATTATGAGAGGCATTCTCTTAAAGGTATAGGATGAGGGGAGCCTACAATATAGAAAAAAAAAATTATAACATGAAGCATAAAATTTCCTTAGTAATATCACAGGCAAAATTCTATGGAAATATAGAAGACATATTTATTCATTTTGCCTGGGAACTTCAGAGAAAACTTTACAAAGGAGGTAACTGATAATTTTTTTCTTCATACATTAATAAGAAATCTGGCCAAGTAGGGTGGCTCATGCCTGTAATCTCAGCAGTTTGGGAGGCCAGTGTGGGAGGATGGCTTGAGGCCAGGTGTTCATGATCAGCCTGGACAACATGGTGAAACCCCATCTCTACAAAAATAAAATAAAATTAGCTGGGCCTGGTGGTGTACACCTGAAGCCCCAGCTACTCGGGGGGTGAGGTGAGAGGGTTGCTTGAGCCTCACCAGGAGGTTAAGGTCACTGCACTCCACTCTGAGTGACAGCATGAGACTGTCAAAAAGAAAGAAGAAGGAAGGAAGGAAGGAAAGGAAGGAAGGGAGGAAGGAAAGAAAAGAGAGAGAGGGAGGGAGGAAGGAGAGGGAGGGAGGGAAGGAAGGAAGAAGGGAAGGAAGGAGGGAGAAGGAGAAGGGAAGGAAGGAGGGAAGGAAGGAAGAAGGGAAGGAAGGAGGGAAGGAAGGAAGAAGGGAAGGAAGGAGAGGGAGGAGGGTGGGAAGGAAAGGAGGGAAGGAAGGAAGGAAGGAAGGAAAAGAAAAAGAAAAATCTATCGCTGTTCACCATCTACCAAGTAGGATGCATTAGGGCATCTCTAGACAGCATGGATAGATTGGTTAGCTTAAAGATTGTTTAGGCTAGGTGCAGTGGCTCACGCCTGTAATCCTAGCACTTTGGGAGGCCAAGGCAGGTGGATCACCTGAGGTCGGGAGTTCGAGACCATCCTGACCAACATGGTGAAACCTTGTCTCTATTAAAAATACAAAATTAACCTGGCATGGTGGCACATGCCTGTAATTCCAGTTACTCAGGAGACTGAGACAGGAGAATCATTTGAACCGGAGGCAGGGGTTGCAGTGAGCCAAAATTGTGCCACTGCACTCCAGCCTAGGCAACAAGAGCAAAACTCTGTCTCAAAAATAAATAAATAAATAAATAAATTTAAAATTAAAATATTATTTAAAGCAAAACCAAAAACAAAATGAAATAAAACAATAACAAATCCTCTGGGTTCTTTTGGGAGACTGGAAGGCAGGTTGTTTGATGCACACTGATAGAAAAGTAACAGAAAGGGTAGGAGGGACTAAGTTGTTAAGGTCATTTGAGTACTAAGTGTTACTACTCCCTAGATACTTTTAGTAGCCTGAGCCTTTTGGAATCTTATGTAAACATGGCATGATTATTTTATTAGGAAAATTTTAGGGGGTGTTATTCATTGTCCAGTAGTAACAATATCATAAGACTCACCCCATGTTCTGCTCAAACATTATTCAGATAAGGCTCATTTAACAAAGATTCAATAATTATGTCAACCCAGCTTTCTCCAAATTCTGGTCCTCTTCTTTTTTTCTTAAAAATTTACACAACAAAAGAAACAGAAGACCTTTTCGTGTGCCTTATCCGGAAAACTGCTCTTGGTTTTTGATATTCTTAGTTCTTCGTGGCAATCTGTTTTATAAATGAGCCAAACAATAGTCTGTAGGTATTACCCCCTAGGTTATTTCTTCACTGCAAATTAATACCTGTTAGTTCACAAGCCTGCCATGAACAAACAGAAAATTTTACTATTGTTTTAAATATAATCCAAACAACTGGATAATGAAACATACATATACACCATGGAATACTACACAGCCATAAAAAAAGAGCAGAATCATGTCCCTTACAGCAACATGGATGCAGCTGGAGGCAATTATGCTAGGCAAATTAATGCAGAAACATTACTCCCTTGTAAGTGGAAGGTAAACATTAGATACTCATGGTCATAAAGATGGCAACGTTAGACACTGGGGACTACTGGAAGAGAAGGAGAAGAAAAGAATTGAAAAAGTCACTATTGGTCTGGAAGTGGTGGCTCACACCTATAATCCCTGCACTTTGGGAGGCCAAGGTTTATGGATCACTTGAAGTCAGGAGTTCAAGACCAGCCAGGGCAACATGGTGAAACCCTGTCTCTAGTAAAAATACAAAAATTAGCCAGGTGTGGTGGCACACACCTGTAATCCCAGCCACTCAGGAGGCTGAGGCAGGAGAATCACTTGAACCTCCGCCTCCCGGATTCAAGCCTCTGCTTGAACCCTGGAGGCAGAGGCTGCAGTAAGCCAAGATTGGCCAGTGCACTCCAGCCTGGGTGAAAGAGTGAAACTCTTCTCAAAAAGAAAGAAAAAGAAAAAAAAACCCCTCACTATTGGGCACTATGCTCAGTAGCTGTGTGATGGGATCAATTGTACCCCAAATCTCAGCTCACACAATATACCCTTGTAACAACCTTGCACATATACCCCCTGAATCTCAAAGTTGAAACTATTACAAATAATCCAAATAAGTAGACTTGTAGTCATTTAGAGACTATCTGCTTTGTGTACTCAACAAAATCTTCTGCTGCATCTGTTGGCCATTAATAAGAGAGAGGTTTTGTGGTTTTAATAATCTAATCCAGCAGTCGGCCAACCTTTTTGGCACCAGGGACCAGTTTCATGGAAGACAAATTTTCCAAGAATGGGGGAAGGGAGATGGTTTTGGGATGATTCAATGATATTACATTTATTGCACACGTTATTTATATTATGATTCCCTTGTAATATATCATGAAATAATTATATAACTCACCATAATGTAGAGTCAGTGGGGGCCCTGAGCTTGTTTTCCAGCAACTAGATGGTCCCATCTGGGGGTGATGGGAGACAGTGAAAGATCATCAGGCATTAGATTCTCACAAGGAGCATGCGACCTAGTTCCCTCTACCACTGATCTGACAGGAGGTGGAGCTCGGGCAGTGACGCAAGCCATGGGGAGCGGCTGATAATACAGATGAAGCTTCACTCATCTGCCACTCACCATGTGCTCTATGGACTGGTTCCTAACAGTCCCTGGACTGCCATTGGTGTGTGGCCTGGGGACTGGGGACCCCTGCTTTAAGCCACTATTACCCTTCAGAGTTCTCTGACAAAGACAAACTCCCTATTATGCTGCTTTCATCCCCCTATCTCACTGGAGTTTCCTTACCAATCTCTCCTTCTGGCCCTGTCAACTATAAGCCTCTGGATGGCCCCCTGCCATAAAGGGACACCCCTCCCATGCGACCATGTTTGAGCATTGCCCAGTGAAGCTTTTTGTACACAACTGCCTCCTGTGGTCCTGTATTTTTTTCTTGTTCAGCCTCCAAATCCCTCAAATGCCCTACATAGTCTAAGCTTCTAATCCAGTATCAATACCAAAAGTTTATCATTGAGCTTGGAAGAGCCCAAGTTCTTTCAATGTTACTTGTCAGTGGGATGCTATTTCTCTCAAAGAACCGTAGAAATTAATAGTGGTATGAGGAGGCAACTGAAAACATAACCACAGGGAAAGAGTTCTGCAAAATTCACCTAGCTAAGACTGACTGGTGCTGAGTTTTCACATCCTCTGCCCCCTTTACATTGTTTCTGTCTTAACATTACCTATCTTACAATTAATATTGCTCATCAGCACAATAATATATATATGTGTGTGTGTGTGCATGCACGTACAATTATATAAATACAAATACATATAGTCGCTAAACAGTCAATAGGAAGGATGGAATGCAGACAGAGTTAGAAATCAAGACTGAGTGTATTTGTGGCCATAAAGAAATTTTGTGGAAGAGGAATATAGCCAGAATCAATGAAGTGTTCCAGTATCAAACCAGGATGCAACAGACAAGACCTTTCTAACTTCAAAATCTTCTTTTCTGGCAAAAGACCTTCTCTGTCAACCCTAAGGGAAGGTCATTATTCAGGAGAGTAATTTATTTCAAAATTTTGAGCCCAAGATTGACCCTGGGCTGACAATCTAAAGCATATTTTATTTTAAGAAAACACCATAAACTGCTACTACTACTACTACTATTTTACTGTACTTGGCTGCCTGAAGATTCTGCAGGAAAGCATCAGGAGCTGACAAATGAAGTGAACTAAAAGGTACCTTTCTATGCAATCACTTCTACCTATACAGTATTTATTTCTTTCATGAAATGTCTTGCTGGTGACAAATGACAACCAATATGTCTGTCCTCATATTGCTGGACTGAGCTGAAGTATCATAATACAGTGAACTGAATTAATCCAGTATCTCTAAATACCCAGATGAGTTATGCATAGGGAAAATAAAGATATTTTGCCTTGGCACAAATGATTTTTTAAAATTTTGATAAGCCAAAAGTTTAACCATCACTTTTTCTTTTTTATTGCACTTGCCAATTTCTCATCAATCTAATTAATCACTTTTACCTATACAGTATTTATTTCTTTCAAAAAATGTCCTGCAGGTGACAAACAGAAACTTAGGAATTTCTCCAAGCTTTCATCTACAAAAACAGCATTCAAACCCCGTGGCATCCACATCCAAACACTGCCCTTGAAAGAAGTACTACCAATTTCCCACCATTGCCTTCATTATAGGATTTCAAATGGGCCACTTATTTGCTCCTGGTTGTATAAGCCCAGCAGCAATACTCCAACTGGGGATGAGAGAAGACAGAGGCAATAAGGACAGTCTCTACAAGTTACCCTGTTTATGCTTAATTTTTACTTTTCTTGCCCCATTGATTCCCAGCTCATCCTCAAAATAGAGCCAACCATTTCTCCAGGTGGCATTCAGGAGTGCTGTTTCCCTTGTGGCTAGTGCTTTTGTTGTTTTATTTTCCATTCTATGATAAAAACCACTCTCTTAAGTCCTGGAGAAAAGTAGACCTAAGACATAAAAAATTTTATATATAAATAAAATGGCAGGAAAGAGCAAGGCAGTGAGTGAAAGAAGGAAAAGAAGGAAGGAAGAAAGGAAGGAAGCGGGAGGGAGAAAGGAAGAAAGACTGAGCTTAGAGGTGGCTGTATAATCTAAAAATGTTCTGAGTGTTCACACCATTTCGTGGCTTTAGAATTTATCTGTTGTTCTACTTTTCCTTGATAAAACATCAATTCTGATGCTTATGTTGCCATAGGCGAGAAAATAGAATATATACCCTTTATCTCATAGTTGACATGATTGATTTAATAATACTCCTTGATCTATTTTAGTCAGTTACAATGTCTCCCTTTGCTGGGAGTTCGGAAATTCTGTTTGGAACAATGGACTGGACAGGATGGGTGCTCAGATGTAGGTGGGGGGAAACTTTATGTTTTGATAATAATGTTCCTTCCTCAAACACACATATAGATACACATTCATGTGTGTTCACAAACACATTACAAACTACTTTGTCTGAGAAAATCCTCACTAGCAAGTCTAATATTTTTCAACTCATCTGTAATACTTAGGGAAGAGTAAGAAACCAAAGGATAAAATTGTTTCTTGAGCTTGTAAAAAGGGCAGCCATTTGGGAGGTGGCAAAGAGAAGACTCTCTCAGCATATCACACACCACATTTTAAACCTAAGTGAGGAGGCTTCACAGTGAACAACTGTCTAGTTAATAAAGTGGTGGAAGGCATTGGAGCTTGAAATTATGGATCACTTTTGATTAAATGTAGCTCACAAAAAGTAATCCCTGGCTTTCGGTGGTACAGTCCCCACTATCATATGCAAAAATGTAAATGCCAGCACTTATTAAATCTAGCCTGAGCAATAGCTGAGGATCACCCTGGGGATGATCCACTTTAAAAAATAAAAATGAAGACCTACAATTCTCCTCAAAAATAATTAAATCTTCACCAATTAGCCAGGTGGTTGATGGAATATTCTTTGGTGTTTTTCTGTGTTTGTGAGGAGCAGTAAGGTTTATAGGAATGATCATTAAATTTGGAGTTCAAACATCATCTAGATTGCCGCATGTATTAACTGTGATTTGGCACCAGTGAATTGATATCTCTGAGCCTCTACTTTCTCATTCTAAAATACAGTCATTAAAATACAGACCCCCCCAAGGATTGCTGTATTAAATATGATAATTTATGTTAAAAAAGTCAAGTCTCCTGCCTAGAATGCATTAGAATCTAAGTGTAATTTGTTCTCTGTAGTAATCTGAGCTTCCATCCCAGCACCTGATGTGCAATGAGTGCTCAAAAAGTGGAAGCTGCTATTATTACTGTTGTCATTATTTACTGTTATATTTGTTTTGTTAATTTTTCTACCACTATTATTCTACTACTTTGTTCAGGATCAGGCAATGAGTTGAGGATTTTTTAAAAATAAATGTTATTACAATGTCCCAAGAAGAAATTGCTTTTGATCTGATTTTACTTTTTCCATATTTTTATTGATTTTTATATTGAAATTCTCCTTTTGATATATTTTAAGCATAATCTTTGTTTATGGGACCCAAGACCCCAGCATCTGGTAATAAGTTGCTTATGAAAAGCTAACATAATTTTTTATTAGAAAATCAAAATCAATAAATCACATATTTTGCCCTTAGCAGAGGTTAAATGAACACATTATCCACAACATCAAGTTTTTACCTCATTATGAAGCTTGTATTTTCAGCAGTAAAATGGACTTTTTTCAGTCTTCAACTGTTAGTATATGCTGGAAAATTTTATTGATTTAAATCTAGGGCTGTCAGGATGCCAGAACAGAGTACTGGGGTTCATGAACAGTGTAGCATTTTCTGCAAAGGACTGGGGGCTGCCAGGTACAAGCAGAAAGTATTATCTGGGGATTGCAAAGCCAAGTTTGTGAAGGCGAGCTTCAAATCCCAGTGTGGAGCGCTGCACTGAGAACGTCTTTCGTGGGGAGCTGTTTTATATTTGTCCACTGTAATACTCTAATTAATTTAATAATTCATTCATTCATAAAGTGTTCATTGAATGCTAAGTCCCAGTCATATTAAGTGTTTTAAATAGAGGTTTTCGGTCCTATCCTTCATGGAATTTATAGACTTCCAGTTGATGTACAAATATATCTATGCCTTCTTTGAGAAGTGTCTATTCAAGGATATAGCCCATTTTTAATTAAGTTATTAAATTTTTTTTTTACTATCGAGTTGTAAGAGTCCCTTATATATTTCAGAGATTAACCCCTTAGCAGATGAGTGATTTGCAAATATTTTCTCCCATTCTGTAGGTTGCCTTTTCACTCTGTTACTGTTTGTTTCTTTTACTGTGCAGAACTTTTCAGTTTGATATCATTCTACTTGTTTATTTTTGTTTTTCTCATATGTGTTTTTGGTGTCTTGTTCACGAGGTCATTGCCAAAACCAACATCATGAAGTTTTCCCTTATGTTTTATTCTAGAGGTTTTACAGTTTCAGGTCTTATATTTCAGTCTTTAATTCATTTTGAGTTGATTTTTGTTTGTGGTGCAAGATAAGGTTGTAATTCCATTCCTTTGCATGCAGATATCCAGTTTTCCCAACACCATTATTTTGAAAAGACTATTATTTCCTCATTGGGTGTTCTTGGGCCCCTTATCAGAGAACAGTTGACTGTAAATGCATGAATTTATTTATGGGCCATCCACTCTGTTCCATTCATCTATTTGTCTGTCTTTATGCTACTACAATTATGTTTTTATTATTGCAGCTTTGTAATATATTTTGAAATCAGGAAATTTGATGCTTCTAGCTTTGTTCTTCTTTTTCAAAAATGATTTGGCTATTTTGTGGTCTTTCATGATTTCACAGGATTTTTAGAATTTTATTTTCTATTTCCGTGAAAAATGACATTGTGGTTTTGAGAGAGACTGCATTGAATTTGTATCATCTTCCATAGCATGAACATGTTAACACTATTATATCTTCCAATCCATCAACACAGGAGGACTTTCCATTTGTGTGTGCTTTGTCTAATTTTTTTCATCAATATTTTGTAGTTTTCCACGTACAGGTCTTTCTTATGATATGGTTTGGCTCTGTGTCCCCATTCAAATCTCGTCTCAAATTATAATCCCCATAATCCCCATGTGTCCAGGGAGGGACCTGGTGGGAGATGATTGGATCTTGGGGGTGGATTCCCCCATGCTGTTCCCATGATAGTGAGTTATCACAAGATCTGATGGTTATACAAGTGCTTGACAGTTCCTCCTTCTCACACACAATCTGTCTCTCTCACCTGCTGCCATGTAAGATGTGCCTGCTTCCCCTTCCACCATGATTGTAAGTTTCCTGAGGCCTCCCCAGCCATGTGGAACTGTGAATCAATTAAACTCCTTTTCTTTATAAATTACCCAGTCTCAGGTAGTTCTTTATAGCAGTACAAGAACAGACTAAGACATGCCGCCTTAGTGAAGTTTAGTGTTAGTGTTAGGCATTTTATTTCTTTTGGTGCCATTATAATTGGGATTGTTTTTCTAATTTCCTTTTTAGACAGTTCATTGTTACTGTACAGAAAAAAAAATGATATTTGTTTGTTGATTTTGTATCTTGTAACTTTACCAAAATTGTTCATTATAACTTTTTTAAAAATGGAGTATTAAGGATTTTCTGTTTATATAAGATTGTGTTGTCTGCGAAGATGGACAATTTTACTTCTTCTTTCCAATTTGTATCACTTGTGTTTCTTTTCCTTCCTAATTGCTCTACTGAAGACTGCCGATACCACATTGAATAGAAGTGATGAGGGTGGGCTTCTTTCCCTTGTTCCTGACCTTAGGCAAAAAAAAAAAGTTTCAGTTTTTCGCACTTGATTATGATGTTAGCTGTAAGTTTTCATTTTTGATCTTTACTATTTTGAGGTCCTGTCTTTCTACTTCTAGTTTGTTGAGAGTTTTCATAATGAAAGATTGTTTGATTTTGACAAACTCTTTTTCTGCATCTTTTGAAATGATATAATTTTTTATCCTCTATTCTGTTAATGTGGTGTATTACATTAATTGATTTCCATACTTTCACTATCCTTGCATCTCAGAAGTAAATCCCACTTGGTTATGTTGTATGATTCTTGGATTCAGCTTGCTACTATTTTGTTGAATATTTTTGCATATATTCATCAAGGATACTGGCTTGTACCTTTCTTTTCTCTTGGTATCTTTATCTGGCTTTGGTATCAGTTTAATGAGTTTGCATGTGTCCTTCCTCTTCAAATATTTTAGAAGAGTTTGAGAAGTACTGGCATTAATTTTTTTTTTTTTTAATGCTCGGTAGAATTCAACAGTGAAGCTATCTGGTCCTTAGGTTTTCTTTGTTGGGAGGTTTTTGGTTACCGAATCAATCTCCATACTATTTATAGATTTGTTCAAACTCTATTTTGTCCTGATTTAGTTCTGGTAATGTGTATATTTTTAGGAACTTATCCATTACTTCTATGTTATCCAGTTTATTGGTGTGTAATTGTTCATAATATGAGTCCTTTTCCATTTCTGTGTCTTCAGTGGTAATGTCAGCGAGATTGAATCACAAGCCCTGGAACTCCCCTCCCCACCACCAACACATCAATTCATCAACAATTCACAGACAAATTCCCTTTGTGAGAAATCAGAAACTAGTTGAAAGTTTCTTGCACCGTGGGAGAATAAAACCAAACTCATCAAAGGAGGCAGCGAGATTTTTCACCCTCTTGCCAGATATCCTGACCCCAATAAGCATCATATCATCAGGAGGAGACCCCCCAGGTCCCAGCTTCACCTAGGGAAGGGAAGGCGTTGGTTTCTGTATCTGTCATCCCACATTTTCCAAAACAACTCCCCCAAAACTGGCCTCTGTCTTGCCAGTTGGTACTCTGATGGGTTTGGTAGAGTCTAGTATCCTTCGGGAGAATGAAGGCAGTGGCTTGGTCTGGCAAATACCATTGGTCCTCCTGCTGAGCACAGAGTAAGTGAACGAAGAAAACACAGCTGCTTCTCTCTGGGGATGAAAAGAGTTGACAGAGGCTCCCAGAATTTCTGCTCAGGCAGAAATTTTTTTCTCTTTTTTTCAAAATTTTAATGCTCAGCCCACAGTAAAAGTTAAATAAAAATTGAATGGATATGAAAAGATAGATTAGTTGTAGTTACAAATCTACATCTAGATACCTGTGTTATTTCATTTGTCAGAATGCTTTGGCCTTTGGATATGATAGAGGAGAAAGAGTTTAACCTCTTTAAAGTTTGAACCAGGCTTGCAGAATTTGGTGGAAAGAATTGAGAGAATAATTAGGGTTGGAAAATGAGATCAAATGGCAAAATTAGAGAGTGCAAAGTATTAAAAAATATCCAGAGGTCGGTAACATGAATGAGGACACTCTGGGCAGTTGCTAATGTGCCTTCTGTGGCAAGTGTCTGCTCCTTTCTCATACCGCCCTTCCTTTCTTTAAGTTAAATATCTGCCCTGATGGTCATCTCCTTCTTCCTATCATACCTTAAGCCCTGAGGCTCTGTCAGTGACAACTACCTGGAGTGCATACCTGCCAGCTCCCACATCATGATCCCCACCTGCTTCAGTCCTCAAAAAATATGTCAGGAGCTCTTATCATTTGTTATTTGCTCTCACCAGTCAAATATGTCAAGGAACTGTGTGTGTGAAGTATTGTTTTGGTGTCTTCCTTGTGGGAAGCCCAGGACAAGTGATGACTTGGTCCTCACTTCCATATTTGTCAGGTAATATTAAAAGGACCCCAGGCATTTTAACTTATATCCTCTGTTTAAACTCTTTTCATCAGTTCTAGAGTAATCTGGATCTCAGGTAATTATGGCCTGGTCCTTGGGGATATAAGAAGTAAGACACTGTCTTCATCAGTTCTCCTTCTGTTATTCTACAACTCTCTTTCCATGAACACTTCTGTGGTTCAAGAGAATGCACACAAATAAAAATATCTATTAAGGAATTCTACAGAATAAATTATTCACTTGATATTGCCAACTCTGGGTACCACAATCTTGACTCTGATGTGATATAAGATTTGAAGATGGCCAGGCACGGTGGCTCACTCCTGTAATCCCAGCACTTTGGGAGGCCAAGGCGGGTGGATCACGAGGTCAGGAGATCGAGACCATCCTGGCTAACACAGTGAAATCCCGTCTCTACTAAAAAATACAAAAAAAATTAGCTGGATGTGGTGGCGGGCGCCTGTAGTCCCAGCTACTCTGGAAGCTGAGGCAGGAGGATGGCGTGAACCCGGGAGGCGGAGTTTGCAGTAAGCCAAGATCGCACCACTGCACTCCAGCCTGGGCAACAGAGCGAGACTTCGTCTCAAAAAAAAAAAAAAAAAAAAAGATTTGAAGACAATTTCCAAAGAATTCATGCTAAGTAGTTATGCTACTCAGACACATTCACACTTCTCCATTTCTCCTGTTTCCAGCCCCAGGAGAAGACTATGCGTCTTCAATTCAGACATGATCATGGGCATCCTCTTATCCACAGGACATGAGTGGACAGCCTATGGGCCTCCTTCAGGTGAAAGTATTTAAGAGAGGGTTCCCACTCAAAGGCAGATCAAACATAATGAGGAGCTGAGCCCCCTACCTACATATCATGATATGAACAAGAAATAGCTATTTCTGGTTCGAATCACGGACGTTTTACTGTCTGTTACCATTGCATGACTCAGTTTAAACTGATAAATATGGAGGCATTTCAAAGAGATCCTGAGGCATTCAGAGCCCTTACAATAAGTTTTTCAATAATACATACTTTACTCACTGTCATATGAATAAAGCAGTACTGAAATGCTTGTTAAAGAATCAAAAGTTTTATGATGGCACTGGAATCACTTTATCTCTCTGAATGTTCAGTTTCACATTTGTGAAAAGTGAGGATTTAACTTAATACTGTCTAGAGTTTCTCCCTAATCCATGACTCGATTGCTTCTCTGCATGCTTTGAATTCACTGCACGTTTCCCCACCCCACACCTGGAAAATTACATGCACTGAGTATGTGAACAAGAGGAACACCTTTAACAAGGGTAAAGTCCTTAATTTTATGATATAATTTTTCAGGAGTATGTTGCCAAAATTATTGTGTTAGCATGGGTAAGCATGAGTTAGAGTCTTCTATATGAAACAAACTTTGTGGAGCTTTTTTTTTTTCTTTTTGAGATGGGGGTCTCACTCCGTTGCCCAGGCTGGAGTGCAATGGCATGGACACAGCTCACTGCAACATCCACCTCCCAGGCTCAAGCTATCCTCCCACCTCAGCCTCCTGAGTAGCTGGGACCACAGGCACATGCCATCATGTCCAGCTAATTTTGGTATTTTTTGTAGAGACAGATCTTGCTACATTGCCCAGGCTGGTCTTGAACCCCTGAACTCAAGGGACCTGCCCACGTGGGCCTCCCACAGTGCTGGGATTACAGTCATGAGCCACCGCACCTGGCTAGAACTATTAACATGAGCGTCTGTTTGTTTTTGTCCTGTGAAAGATTAAGCAGTCATTGGGAGAACCCATTTCTTGCCATAAAATGTCAGTGTTTATTTATGCTGGCGTTGGTGTGGAACCTGTTAAGTTCTATCTCTTTTCAGTATTTCACTCTCCCACCCACACACATCTAACCAATCACCAACTATGATAATTTGACTATTTGAGGATCACTAGTATACATGAACCTTTTCCCATCCCCACTGGCAATATCTTAATCCAAGAAAGCTTGCTTGCTGCCACCTGCTCCTAAGTGGTCTTTTTGATGGCATCTTTGCTTCAAATATATTTTCCTCCAAGTCTCAGCCTTTCCCTGTGCTATATATATATATATTTATATCAGGACTCACATCTCTTCCCTGCTCTCATTCACTTTGAAATTTTTGTTTATTCTTAAGGAATTTTTCTCTTCCTGTCCCTCTTCAATTAAGGACAAATTGCCTTTACATAAACAGCAAAACAATTTTATTTTCATTTTCATGAGACTAAAGTAGATAACTATAATTTCTTGCTGAGATTATTGCAATTGGTGGCCTTACAATTACTTATCCTGCTCCAGTGTGCTCTTCATAATGCTAATTGTATCTTCACACAAGATAAAGTCCAAGTACAGCTTGGCAAAAAATGAGCTTATTCTTAGTTATTTCTCTTATTGCACCTCCTACTGAGCTGCAATCTCACCTTAGGTGTTATGTCCATTGACCTAAGGGAATTTGCTTAAATAGAACATTTTTCTCTTGCTTCCAACAATTGAAGCTTTGCTCCTCAGTCTTTAATATTCCTGATCTAAATTCTCCCCTGGCTAACTTCTAGTGATTTCTGAGAGCCCATTCAGAAGGGCATTTTCAATTCTAAGAAACATTTTTTTTTTAACTCTAGAATGGGTTAGTTAATTTCCTGCTATTCTCCCCAATTTTCCTGGCATTTACTACCATTACTACACTAAATTTGTATTTTCATTTTACCTATCTGGATCTTCCAGTAGAGTTGATGTTCCTTGAGGGCAAAGCTTAACTTTTATTCATTTTATAGATCTAAGGCAAATCTTTTACCCTCTCTTGAACTTACTCTTCTTACCTGAAAAGAAACCTCATGCTCTTTCTTCCTGACAGCTTTGAGGCTTATGAAAACTAAGGTAATGGACATAAAATTGGTATATTAACAACCAAATACTGTACAGGTGGAAGTGGACATATTCCAGTTCCTAGCACAAGGTTGGCTTTCAATGAATGTCAGTTGGTGACAGTGCAAATTGAAATCTAAGCAACATGTGTTACCTCAGAAGGTTAGTCTCCACTCAGTCATTCAGATTCTACCAAGACCTAGACAAAGTAATGGCATCCAACAGCCGTTTATTTTTCTGTTCCACAAAACCAACAGGAATAAGCATTATCCTGGTGACCTATTGAGGTGGTAATTCAAAATTCAGAAGTTTCTTTTTGGCTTGTTTGTAAATAGTTCAGTGAAGACTTTGGATCCAAGGATTTTTCTATTTTTTTGCACTGCACAGCTCATTGTTACATGCTTGCATGCATACATGTATTTACCATTTACTGTGTAATAGGCAGGAACCTGGGGAAATATTTGAAAATCTGGAACTGCACTTCCTATCAAGAGTTCTACTGATCAGTGGAAGAGATAGATGGAAAAATGAAACAAAACAATGAAATGTAAACCAAAATGAATGAAAACACACACAGGTAATAAGGGCTCCAAGGTGAGTGCTCCCTGGGTGGAATGCTGTTAACAAAAGAGAGAATGGTCCAAAAAGCATTGTAGCAGAGGGTCAAAGCAAGAACTTTCAGAGATAAAACAAAGTTACTTAGGTTTAAAAAGAAAATGATTAGGAAGGTATAGGATTATTTTTTTGGGTGGAGGGGGCAGAGACTCCAGACAGAAATTATCTAGCATGTAAAAGTAAAGATGGCAAGAGAGATTCCTTGAGGCATTTAACATTAAGGGAAGTATGTGTGTTTTAAGAAACCCAGGGTTTAGCATTGATAGGGACCTGTTGTTTTGTAGTCAGAACAAGAATAATTTCCAAAACCCCTCTAAGTTGGTCACCTATATTTGAAATTGCCCAACAAGTTCACCCTGCCCTCTTCCTAGACAGCCAATTTATCAAGACAGGGGAATTCCAATAGAGAAGGAGTAATTCACACAGAGCCAGCTGTTGGGGAAGCTGGAGTTTTATTATTACTCAAATATCAGTCTCCCTGAGCATTGGGGGATGAGTTTATAAGGACAATTTCGGGGGGAGTGGGGAGAGTGAGTCAAGGAGTGCCGATTGGTTGGGTTGGAGATGAAATTATAGGGAGTCCAAGCTGTCCTCTTGTGCTGAGTCAGTTCCTGGGTGGGGGTCACAAGATCAGATGAGCCAGTTTATCAATCTGGGTGGTGCAAGCTGATCCATCAAGTGGAGGGTCTGCAAAACATCTCAAGCACTGATCTTAGGTTTTACAATAGTGATGCCATCCCCAGGAACAATCTGGGGAGGGTCAGAATCTTGTGGCCTTTAGCTGTATGACTCCCAAACCATAATTTATAATCTCTTGCCTAATTTGTTAGTCCTACAAAGGCAATCTAGTCCCCTGGCAAGAAGGGTGTTTGCTTTGGAAAAAGGCTATTATCTTTGTTTCAAATTTTGAACTAATTTCCTCCCAAAGTTAGTTCGGCCTATGCCCAGGAATGAGCAAGTACAGCTTGGTGATTAGAAAGAAGATGAAGTCGGACAGGTCAAATCTCTGTCACTGTCTCAGTTACAATTCTGCAATGATGGCTTTCATATTCTGTGGCCAAAAAGGAGGCCCATTTCAGCAGAATTATATGAGCAAGTAACACGTTAGACAATGACTTAGTGAGAGTAGGGAGAAGCGATGGTAGGTCTAGAAACAGATAAAGAGGCTAGTATTCCTGGGGCTTCAAGAACATAAACAAGAATCAAGGCTGTAGAAGGATTTTAAGTGATTAGTACAGCAGTTTTGTTTTTTTAATACAAAATGTTTTTTTTTCTATGTATTTATTTTGTAAAGGAATCATTTTCTAAGCAAAATCTTAGGTCAGGGACTTGCCAGTGTTTTATCTGTCATGCCACCTCTGATCATTTGGGACTAGTTTCTTGTATCACTGTGTTAAGAAGGATTCAAAGGCTGTATCTAGCCTCTAGGGGAAAGAAAATTTGATTGGATGATGATGTATGCTATGGACAAGACGAATAGTGCCAAGATGAACCACAAATTTGGTATCTCTGTTTTCCGTGAACATTCAACACAATGGAACAGAGATGTTCATGTTTTAGTCATGAGATGAGAATTCCAGAGTTCTAATAGGTCATTCCTTTGCTCTTTGCACCGTCTTCATCCTGCCTAATATATTGTCCAGTTATCTCCTAAAGCATTTATTTATTTATTTATTTTGGAGTTCAATGGCACAGTCATAGCTTACCTCAGCCTCGTCTTTCTAGGCTCAAGCAATCTTCCTCTCTCAGCCTCATGAGTAGCTAGGACAACAGGCATGCACCTCCATGCCTGGCTAATTTTTATTTTATTTTTGTAGAGATGGGGTCTCCCTTAGTTTTCCAGGCTGATCTTGAACTCCTGGCCTCAAGCAATCCTCCTGCCTTGACCTCCCAAAGTGCTAGGATTCAACAGCACTGCTGGTATGGTAGTATTATGCAAGATTCCCAAAGTGCTGGGATTATAGGCATGAGCCACCATGCCCAGCCATCTCCTAGAACATTTAGATCTTTGAATAATAAAGCTTGCAAACCACTGTTCTAATTAAAACACCCTTGTTTCATAGATGGAGAAACTTTTCTCTAATCATGGAGCTGCAACAGCTATTTTCATGAAGAATGTTCTCAAAACTGGGGTTAATGCTTTGTTTTTAACAGATTACTTTGCAATAACAAAGAATACAAGGTGAAAAATTCTCATCTCAATAGATTTAAGAACACAGCTTCTGACTAATGAAATACCTTATAATTTCTAATTGGTTTAGATGTCCCTAGTCCTTCTTAGGTGAATAATATCATTTAAATATTTTCAGTAATTTTCCTTTAACAGGCTTTTAAACTTAATGTTTCTGCTTTGCTTCAGGACAACATCTTTTAATTGCTCTAAATTATCAGTGATGTCTGTAGCATTTTCACTGAACCTGGATTGATTTCAATTAACTTTCTCACGCTTTTGCATAAAAGCAGTCTTTTTCAATTTGCCTAATTGGATCATACAACCTCTTAGAGCTGAGGAATGACAGTCGTTTAAAGGTTGAGAAAGGACACAAAATCAAGGTTGTTTACTGCCTAATGTCTCCTTTTGGAGTTTTCAGTTGTGCTTGATCAAGAAAGACCATTGGCTAAGAATGTGGGTTACAATTGAAATAGACTATCCCACTAATGGAGCGCTTTGAATTTCCCAGGAATACATTTTAGCTCCAAGGGAATGATCGAAAAGAATTTCTTTAAACCCTGTTTAAACAACCCTCCCCTAAGGAAAACACTGTCCTCTTACCATTTTTATCTTCCTGTGGATTTGATAGAAGTGATAGGCCCCCAATATCTTCTGCACCTGTGTAGAGTGCAGGGCAGAAATAGAGATCTGCTGGTGCTTTTATTCGGGATTAAATGAGATTCAGGATGATGAGATTTGGGATTATTAAATACTAGCAAGCAACTTTTCTAGGCAGAACAAAAACATAAGGGTCTCAGAATATTGGAGGTTACAGAAATTGAAGCTACAGAATATAAGGTGAGACAAAGTAGATGGTACAGAACCTAGAGTGAATTGAAAATAAATAGGAAAAAAGAGAGAGGATGAGACAAGGATGAAGAAAGTTAACTTTTAGTGCCATATCTAATAAATCCAAGAGAACCAACTGAAAAAAGGAGTACTGATAATTCAACAGAATTAGATGACTAACTGCAAAATCACCATAAAAAATCCAAGTTTCTTAAAAAGAATAATAGAGTGAGAATAAAGACATTCTATTTAATCTTCCATGAAAATGTAATATACCTATGAGTAATCTTTTAAAATGTGTGAGATCTATATGATGAGAAAAAGAACACTTGTGTCTATAAAAAGTTAGTCATTATTTTGGGGTAAAACTTAATATGTTAAAGAAGACAGTTATCCTTAAGTTAATCTAAAAATTATACACAATTGTAGAGTAAGTTGTAAGTAGAACTTGATACTTAGAAATAGACTCTAGTTGATTCTAAATTATAAGCAAGCAGGAATAGTGAGGATGATTGGAAAAAATATGAGGGAAAAACTCATATCCTTAGATAACAACATGAATAATATATATTATATATAAATATGCATATATAATGTATGCATATATATGAATAATACATATATTTATATGTATTTCAATTCTATCAAATATAATCAGATTGATCATGGATTTATTTTAAATACAAATCAGAATAGTAGTAATATAATTGTAAATAATGCTCCAAAATTATAAACAGAGAAGACATTTCTAAATAAGAAACAAATGAAACAAATTCCTAAGCAAACAAACCACTAAACAAAGACTGATATGGCTAAATCGGAATTTAAGATTTGTTTTTGAAAGACAACCTTGGAGAAAAATAAAGAAAGATTCAATAGGAAGATAAGGAGACCATGTCCACTTGTGTTGTTGTAAACAGATGAAAAGATATTTAGACTAAATCAAAATTTAAAAATGTAATATTTCAACCAAAGAAGAAGATATCTTTTGTATAAAAGTAATCCTATTCAGTGAAAGTGTGATAAGCATCGACATTCATTTTGACAGACTATAATCTATAGAAATAATTGTAATAACCTCATCTAGATTACAAATATCTGTTTGTTTGTTTGTTTGTTTTGAGACGGAGCCTCTCTCTTATCCCCCAGACTGGAGCATTTTCCAGTCACTATCTCGGCTCACTGCAATCTCCATCTCTCAGGCTCAATTGATTCTCCAGCCTCAGCCTCCCAAGTAGCTAGGAATACAGGCCTGCCCCACCACATCAGGCTAATTTTTGTATTTTTAGTAGAGATGGGCTTTCACTATGTGGGCCAGGCTGATCTCGAACTCCTGACCAAAGTGATCCACCCGCCTTGGCCTCCCAAAGTGCTGAGATTACAGGCATGGGCCACCGTTCCTGGCCAGTTTCTGTTTTGTTGTAAAGACAAGAGACTGTATATCAGTATGATGATACACATAGCAAAAAGGCTTTCATAACAAAAAAAATCACCAATGGAGTGGCAACAGAAATTAATTTTTTTTCACGTTTCTAGAGCCTGGAAGGCCAAGACCAAGGTGTTCATGGGTCTGGTTTCTTCTAAGCCTGTCTTTGGCTTGCAGATAGTGCCTTTTCTCTTTGCCTTCCCGTGGTCCTTACTCTGTGCACAGGCATCCTAATGGCTCTTTTTGTCCAAATTTCCTCCTTCTACAAGTAGTCTAGATAGACTGGGTTATAGCCCACACGAATGGCCTCATTTTAGCTTAATCAACACTTTAAGGATCCTATCTCCCAAATATAGTGACATTCTGAGGCACTGAATTTTCTGGGGGTTACAGATTCAAAATATAAATTTTGAGAATACATGATTCAGTCTGAAACAGACTGTAAACAACCTGAGTAGCCATCAATAGAATATTCATTAAATAAGTCATGGTGCATCTCTACAATAAAAACCATATAGATGTGTTGCATAATCAATCCATACTGGCTCACATGAAATACTTTCCAAGATGCATTAAATAAGAAAGTGTATTAATATAAAGGTAAGATATGCTAATGTATTAAAAAGACACAGAGTTTGACAGACAAACGCACGCACACACACACACACAAATAAACACGCTCTTAGGATTGTCTTATCACAGGAAGGATAGTCAATGGACTGGGATAGTGTTCACTTGTAGAGAGAGAAAGAGACATATCTCATGACCTAGGGATGGGAAGCAGATTATTTTTGATTGCTTATTATTATTATTTTAAATGTATATGCATTATTTTCAATGAAACAGAAAGGAAAAAATATTTAAGAGGAGTGATTCTAAGACTTGTAGAATGCAAAAATGATGATGATGTCCTTAACTAAGAAAACGAATGCAGAAATAAAAATAATAAAACAAATGAATTTGTGGAAATCAGAATCCATGACACTCAAGCACTTCTTTTTAAAGACCTTTGCAGTGATATTGTTATAGTGTCATCCTCATCCTTCTGATATTTTAAGTAATTAAATCTCCTTCAGTAAGGTCATGCCCGTGTAATATTGAACTCCATAGTAATGTCATTCCTATTATATTGAGCCACCAATGTGTTACTTCACTTGTGAGACCATACTCCACTAGACTATACCACAGACACATTACAATGAGTGGAATATTAAATTGACCATCTCTCCACTACGGAATATGTTATCAGTCTCCATTATAATGCAATGCAGCTTTCTTGAGGACCAGGTAAACTTTTTGGTATTGTTGGTAAGTTTCTGCTGTGTCTTTCATGTTGGTAGATATTTAATTTAATTATCAGGGTTGAATGAACTGAGTGATAGCTAACTGCTCTGTGGAACTGGAACCATCCACAAACAAATTAGTTCTCCAAATGTGGAGACATAAATAATCATGCAGGTGCTGTTTGTGTGTGGATGTAAAGGGGAAACAGGCATTGTGAGCAATCACTGAATATTTTCTGCAATAGTAGGGAGAGCATTTGGATGCAGAGAACAGTATAGCTTTTTCATCTAGAGGAATACCCCTCATATGATTTTCTATTTTAAACCTCATCTCTACCCAGTCATAGATTTATCTGCGTCCTACCTTTTCTATATGTCCTGTGTCCACTTTCTGACTCACCTGCCTGTGCCTTTGTTCATGCTGCCGCATGTAAACTATGGAAAAAGGTTTTATAAACCATCTCTTTTTTTAGTCTCATCCACTAAAACCCTCCCACCAAAAAAAATCTATAATACAACCAATCAAATAATTATCTTGCTCAAGTTTATTCTGAGGCTGCCTGTTGACTAAAGGAAAGAACCTCAACTCCTCAGATAGCTGTGCTAGAGACTTCAAAATGTGGTCTTTTGAATGGTTATTTCTCCCTCCATTCCAATCCCCTTGAATTTCCTCTCTTATGCTTTATACTCCAGAAATTCTGGAATATTCCCAGTGCCCTGAATGTGTCCAAAATATTTCTGGTCTAGAAAGATCCTAAATAAATTGCGTTTCAATGTAAGTATCTAATGAGCCCCCTCATCTAAAGACTAATATATATATTTATCTCTTAAAGTTTTGCTGCAAACAAAATTAAAATTACCAATTATTATTCATTTAAATAAGAAAATAATTCTAACACTTTAACAAAAGGATGCCTTTTATAGATGAACTCTATGCATCATAGCAAGGTAGATCTAGCTTGGATTAGCATCCTGCTTTCAGCAACCTAGTTAATGTCACCCTCTTTTTGCCATACTGAATAGTTATTGACAGGGCTGACATCCAAGCCTTGAAATACAGACAGAGAGTGAGGACATGGTTGCTTTAATTTTGAGCACATTGACTCTGATAATTTCTTTGTTAGGATCTGATTAATGATTTCTGCGGATCTGAAAAGTTTATGTTATTTTTTAAAACTAGAAAATCACTATTGGTCACACCTTTACTAACATTCCAAGCATGGGATACCATAGTAATTGAATTACTATCAGTTATGGGTGGAGCAGAGATGTCAACTATTGGCTGGAGGCAGCAGGAGTTTCCTTCCTGCCATTTCTACAAGTAGCAATAGAAGTAGGCATGGAGACACAATCTCTAAAAGTTGTTTCGTTTTATTATGTTTTGGTATATATAGAAACATGGTTTTCCTGTTCTTTAGAGTTGACTGAGAGGGTTCCATTTTCTATGTGGACTAAGAACAAGTGTTTTCTTTGTTGGAAAACCAGGATGTAGGTGTCATGGAGACATTTGAAATAACAGACGTCAAGCACATTTGCACAGACTTTTGTGAGAGAGGGATTTGAAACAGGACTTTCTGGAATATCAGGTGGTCTTCAGAATTCCCCATGTCATCTCGATGGTCTATATGCTACTTCACCTGTTTAGCATGGCCCCTTCTGTTTTTGGTTCACTAGCGCAATCTCAGTAAGAGACTGAGTATCAGTTGAACTACTCCTCCCATTTTAAAGCCTCCATTCACTCCCCCACAAAAATATTCTAGTACAGTCACTATGGAAAACAGTGTGGAGATTCCTTAAAGAACTAAATGTAGAACTACCATTTGATCCAGCAGTACCACTACTGGGTATCTACCCAGGGGAAAAGAAGTCATTATTCAAAAAAGACATTTACACACACTTGCTTATAGCAGCAAAATTTACAATTGCAAAATCGTGGAACCAACCCAAATGCCCATCAATCAACAAGTGGATAAACTGTTATATATATATATATTGCAGCCATAAAAAGGAATGAATTAACAGCATTTGCAGTGACCTGGATGAGATTGAAGACTATTATTCTAAGTGAAGTAACTCAGAAATGGAAAACTAAACATCGTGTGTTCTCACTGATATGTGGAAGCTAAGCTATGAGGACGCAAAGGCATAGGAATGATACAATGGACTTTGGCGACTTGGGGGGAAAAGTGGGAGGGGGATGAGGGATAAAAGACCACAAATATAGTGCGGTGTATACTGTTCGGGTGATGGGTGCACCAAAATCTCACAAATCACCGCTAAAGACCTTACTCATGTAACCAAATACCACCTGTAACCCCAATAACTTATGGAAAATTTTAAAGTATATATATTTTAGAACCTTCTACTATGTCTCTACTGCTTCAAGAGAGCTATTGTCTTAGTTGCTTATTTGCTCCTTGAGGACTAGAATCTTATACCTTTTCACCTTTGTACCTGGAGAGCCTAGCATAAATTCCTGCCATGTGGTAGTTGGTGCATACATCAAATAAATTCTAGAATGGATTAATAAATGCACACTAAATTAATGAATTGATGAAGAATGAATAAAAATGATTTCTTCTATTTGAGTTCTATAAAGAGGAGAAAAGGAGCTTGGCATAAATAAATATAAATACTTGGTAAATATAAAGCGAGTAATTTGGGGGGAAAAGAGATCTCTCCCGGCTGGGCACGATGGCTTGAAGCTCATCTGAAAATAAAAGTATGTGTGTGATAAGATTAGATTATAAGAATGATTACTGATAGCAACAGCTGATAATATTTATTGGCTGATTACTACATAGCAAAATCTGTACTATGTGGTTGACCTAATTACCTAAAATAATTCTCAGCAAAACACTTTGATTCAGCTGCTTTTTTAGCACACCCATTTTACAGATAAAACAATTGAAGCAAGTGAGAGTGTGGAATTTGTGCTAAGGAATTCTAACTTTGGAGCCGACTCTGAAAACACTTACCATATATTCTGTATCTTAAAACAATCTTGTTCAATTATCCTGAATCATTATCTACATAAATATCATACTTTTCAGTCTTTCTGTATTGATTTCTAACTTGTTCTTATTTTTAAAATAGTGCCTTCATATGAATCTTCCTAAATGTGCATAAGCAACTACTGATTTCTTAAAAATACCATTGAAAAGTGCTAATTTGAGGACACTAACAACAAAGCTATCACATTCTTTCTTAATATGTTTATAAATTTTGCTAACATCTATTTTTAGCAACAATGAGAAACTATTGATAAATGTATTTGTTGAATAGTCAAGTGAAATAAATATATTAATCCAGGTATATTTTTGTCAATATAATGCACAAATATGTTTTTAAAGGTTTTGAACATTTTCAAGGGTTATGCATTATACAAAAGACACTAATATGCCATCAGGGAAGTGCAGGCAGCTAGGTTTGTGGTATTTAATAGTAAGACAAGCAGGCAGCAGAAACTGGAGTCTTGATCAAAGGTCTTCCAGAGGGATAATTCTTATCTGGAACTTTAAATATAGCTTTCCAGAAATTAATTTGGAGAAACAAATCTATGTACCATGACAAAAATGTCCACTCTGGAGGTTTGAACCAAACTTGTCAGGCATTCAAAAGACATGGAACAAGATGTCTTAATGGGGATGGTAAGGAGCCTTAGAAACCAAGAGGAAAAGACAGAGGTGATCAAGTAGACTGGAAAACACTAGAGTCAGAAAGTTTCATGGAAATCTGTGCTTTGAGCAGTGAACCGGATTATAACAGGGTTTTTGGCTTGGCATCACTGAATTTGGGGCTAGAAAGTTTTTTATTGTGGAGTGTTGTCCATCGCATTTTAGGACGTTTAGCAGCAACACTACATCTACCCTCTAGATGCCAATGGCACTGCACCTCCAGTTGTGACAACTCATAGTCCAGTTTCTCCTACAGGGCAAAACCTCTCCTAGTTCCTACCATTTACAGACTCTATGATTTTGTAACTACTCTCTAATTCCAAAGTAGGATATATTCATATATCAAACTTGGCATGATGTACTGGTTTTGTTTCAAATTAATCCTGGATTTCCTATACTACCCTCTTCTTTTGTGCCTTTTACAAATTGTTTCACAATAAAAACTGGCATTCATTTAGTCAATTTGTAAAACTAAGTCTCAACAATAGGAAATTATCGATTCAGAACAGAATGTACTCTCTGTAATCCTTAACAAAGTAACACTAATATAATTAGCAATAAAAAATAGGATGTGGGTAAAAAGTTTCAGAGTGCTAATTATCTTATTTGCATAAAAGGAAGTCAATCCATACTGCCTTAAACGTATGGGTAAAATAATGACTCTAACCTCTTAACGATTTTAATAATGTATTTTCTTAATTTCAAATTGATTTTTTAATAAATTATACTCCCTGATATGAAAAAAAAAAAACTTTTTTTCTGAGACAATCTCTCTCTCTCTCTCTCTCTCTCTCTTTCTGTCTCTCTCTCTGTCTGTCTCCCAGGCTGGAGTGCAGTGGCATGATCATAGCTCATTGTAACCCCCAACTCCTGGGCTCAAGCAATTCCCTCCTCAGCCTCCTGAGTAGCGAGAACTTCAGGGATGTGTCACCACACCCAGCTATTTTTTTAATTTTTTTGTAGAGACAAGGTATTGATATGTGGCCCAGGTTGGTTTTGAACTCCTGGCTTCAAGTGATTTCCTGAATTGGCTTCCCAACTTGCTGATATTACAGGCGTTAAGACACTGTGCCCCGCTGAAAACATTCTGAAATGTAGCAATTATTTCAGTTTTTCTTAAGTTTCTTTTTATCTTAAATTCAAATAGAAGAAATAAAGTACATTTATTTAACATATCAGTACTAATAGAAATAGTTTGTTTACAGATATTACCTAGTCATGTTTATAATCATCCAGGCATCTTTTTCTTTCTTGTTTTTCCTTCTAATTATCTATTTATTATATATATTTCCATCCATCCATCCATCCATCCATTCTTCCTTCCATTAATCTCTCTGTCTATATATATATAGAGAGAGAGATACGTTTCATGACTAGTGTACAATGTTATCATCAAAATATCAATCAAATAATTTCTGGGTCCCAGTATTTGGTGCTATCTGTTGCTTTCATCTTTCTTTTTATATTACTTGAGATGTTACATAAACATAAATATTTGTAATACTGTTAAAATTATTCTGCTTTAAATAGGAACATAGACAGAAGAAAATAGTAGTTTATATAATCTATTGAGGATCTGGATCACAAGAATTATTTCTCATCAAACATGGAAAATAATATTTTCTTGAATTAAGAAAAAAAGGCATTCATTCTAAGTAGAAGAAAAATTTCTAAAGATACTAATTTTAAATACTTTGTGCATCTTCCACAACATCCAACACAGTGCCTATGTCCTCAAATCACAAACTTCATATTGTAGCAGAAGCCAATAGCATACTTGGTCAGGCTCCTATTTTTTCTTCCTCACAATTTCATGTTTCATACAGTCTTGACTTTGCAACTTGTACACTCTTCTCATCTTGCCCTATTTATCTTTGGTATTCTGGATTTGTTTTTATTTTCTGGTTTTGAAGAACTTTAGGAAGTTGGGGGTGGAAAATAAGATTAACTATCATATCATGATATTCCAGGTCTGGCCTTTGAACTATAACAGGCTGATGCCAATCTGTTGAGGGTAAACACTTTGTACTTAGGAGATACAAATAAATCACTGAATAGGATGGTGTGGGGTACATCAATCGATATAGATTTTATGCATTTCTTCTTCTGTCTTCTGTCCCATAAGCAAAGTGACCTGAGTCAGCCTCTATGTCCAGGTGATAGGCATGAAAAAAGGAAACACTAGTTTTAGACATCATCTCTCTCAATGGTTATCTTTGCATGTAGCATTGGCATGTATCAGTTAAGCTTATTAAGATAAAGAGTACTTAAAGAGCTTCTTTATTCAATTTATTAGATAAAAGAGATATTTTTTAATTGAGAGTTTTCAGTGATGCTTCATTCACATCTTTTATCTGGGCCATGACATCTGAGGCATGTCTACAAAGAGGCATATCAAGACATATGGCATCTGATGGCTTTCTTCCTCCATTTCACTGTGGCACCTAGCTTACCTTTATTCTCAGTTCCCCTGGTCATATCAATTGTCTTTTCTTGGGTGCAACTTTCTGGCTTCCATCTTTCATAAGGCTCATGCTGTTTGGAGTGAATAAAAATAGATGAACATATGATTTATGATTTATGTAAATAGAGAAGTTAGAGCAACATGATGGAAGTAAACCCTTCTTGGAAATCTACATTATATCAAATAAAAGAGGATTATTGTAGCCAAAACTTGACCGGTACATCATAAATAGGATAACACTGTGATATTGGATTGACAAATATGGTATTAGAGTTCCTCAGTTTAAGGAAACTACCTAGTTAAAGCAATTTACCATTGAAAATGGAGTACCTAGGGCATAAGCTAGAAAAAGATATAAAAATTATAGAAACAAAACAAAACAAAAAAACTATGTGCATGAGAAAATAGTGGGATTCAGTACTTTGTATAGACAGGAGAAAGACAGGAGAAGAGGAACTTGAGAAAAGAGGAAGCAAATTGGTATGTTCAAGTCTGAAGCCAATAAGGCTAGGTGACCAGTGAAAATTGTCCAGGGCAAGTGGTCTCAAAACAGGAATTTGAAACAAGGATGTCTAATATTTCGTGGCTTATATTTCTTGTCTTGTGATTTAAGTAGAAACTCTTCTAAAAATTCTGTATACACGGAGAGCCCAACAGCAGAATTATTTGCTGTAATAAATAGACTTGCTTTTCTGAGTGCTAATGCAGTGTTGGAAATGGGACAGCAGGTCCAAAATAAATGAAAAATTCAGTTGAAGGAATAAATTGGAGGCAACAATATGAGGGAAAAGTTCAATCAAATCCATAAATGGTCAGAGTTGGGGGGCAGGAACTTGAATCTGCCTCTGAATGCAAGATGGTAAGATGATTCTATTTTAGCTGAAAATCAAAAGACTGACCTAAACTGATATCTGAGTTATTTATTGAGCACTACTTATAGAAAGTTTCTAAATATAACTTGGAAAAAACTGGACCAGCTCCTGCCGTGTCAGTAATATCATTGAAGGAGATTTAGGAAATATAGATTTTAATTGAGACAGTCACCAATTTTCTCAATGATTTGACCAAGTTATATATTTTCTGTGGTCTCTCTGTAACTGGAAAATAGAAGCATCTGACCAGATGTCAGATTTTCATTCATTTGAATCCATAAAGGATTCCTGGAATGTGACGATGATATTGAATATGCCATAATCAACCTGCTATTCCCAGATTCTCCTTGCTCTCTCTCTTATCTTTTTAAAGTTTTCTTTTGTTTATAGTAGTAACATTCCTGATTTTTAAAAAGTGGCTGAAAGACTTCAGTAGACATTTCTCTAAAAAAGACATATAAATGACCATATAAATGACCAATCATTATATGGAAGGATGTTCAACATCAGTAATGATTAAAATGTGGAAATCAAAACAGCAATGAGACTTCAACTCACACTTGTTAGGATGAGCATTATGAAAAGATGTTGGTGAAAATATAGAGAAGTTGAAACTCTTGTATGCTGTTAAGAAATTAAAATGGCACAACCACTATGGAAAGCAGTATGGAAATTCTTCAAAAAATTAAAAGTAGAACCACCATATGATCCAGCGATCCAACTTCTGGGTATATAAACCCAAAAACTGAAGACAGGATCCTATAGATGCATCTGCACTCTCGTGTACATTGTGGTATTATTCACAATAGCCAAAATAGGGAAATGGTCTAAATGTTCATTGACAGGTAAATAGATAAAGATGTGTGTGTGTGTGTGTGTGTGTGTGTGTGTGTGTACAGTAGAATATTACAAAGTTGTAAAAGGTGAGGACATGTTGCCATATGCAAAAATATAGATGAACCTAGTGGACATTATGCTAAATTTAATAAGCCAGACACAGAATGACAAAAGCTGCATAATTCCACTTATATGAGAGCTATCTAAAATAGTCAGGCCAGGAACGATGATTCACACCTGTAATCCCAGCACTTTGGGAGGCCTAGGCAGAAGGACCACTTGAGGCTAGTAGTTCAAGACCAGCCTGGGCAATAAAATAAGACTTCTTTCTCACAAAAAATCAAAAAATTAGCCAGGTATGGTGGTGCACATCTGTGGTCTCAGTTACACAGGAGGCTGAGGCAGGAGGATTACTTGAGCCCAGGCGGTCGAGGTTGCAGTGAGCCATGTTATTGCCACTGTATGCAGACTTAGGAAACAAAGTGAGACCCTGCCTCAAAATAAAATGAAATGAAATAGTCAAACTCATAGGAACAGAGAGCGGAATGGTAGTTGCCAGGGACTGGGAAGGGGAGGAAATGGGGAGTTACTATTAAAAGGTACAAAGTTTCAGTTTTACAAGACAAATCAGTTTTAGAGATCTCCTGTACAACATTTTGCCTATAGTTAATAATATTGTACTGTGCACTCAAAGATTTAAGAGGATAGATCTCATGTTAAGTGTTCTTACCATAATAAAAAAAAAAAGCAAATATAGTATTAACATTCATGCTAACAGAAATATCATGAAACATACATCTTGAAGAATGTTCTTTTCTTTTTTTCTTTTACAGTAGCAATGGTTCAAGCTATGTGAGTGACCGCTGTATGAATAAATCCAGGAAAATAGCATATCATTCTGTGTGCTGCATTGCCTGAAAGCCGTCGTGTGTGTGTAGGGGCTGAGTGAGTTTTTTGAGCCACGCAAGCCATTCAGTCTTGGAGCTTAACAGTTTGCCCCTAGTTTAAAGACATCTTCGCCCTAGGACACATGTGTGGTTTCTACCCTTTTCTTCTTTGCAGCTGCAACTCTCTAATAATGTGGAGCTTCTTCTAGACTAGCTCAGCAAATTCTGCTCATTTAAAAAACATCAATCTCTTGGCTGGATTTACCTTCCCTTCAATGACTATAATTTGATTGTTTTCATGCTGTGAAATGATAGATGGAACATTCGGAGGGGTACTGTGATTCTGAGTACTAGTGGAAGACCCTAATGGTCCTGTCTTTGTCTGATATGAGAAAACTATTAATTAGCTTGCTCTGTTTTATATCATGGTTTCTTTCCCTGAATTGATGAGAATCTTAAAAATGGTAAACATCTATATCTAGGCTTAGTGTGTAAGGCTCCATTGCTTATTAGAAGGCAGTATTGTGGGATGGTCAAGGCAAAGAACAAGGAATTTGGCACCAAATAAACATATGTTACATCTGGTTCTGCTGCTAGCTGTGTGACCTTGCTGTGTGGCCTTGGGCAAAGCACTTAGCCTCTTTAAACCCAGTTTTTATACCAACAAATCAGAAGCAATTATGGCACTTGCCTCACAATACAGTTCTGAAAATCAAGTTAATTAATAGGTATATAGCATTCAGAACAATGCCTGCCACAGAGTGGCCCTCAATACTAGCTATCATTTTCTCTGTTTTTATGTGGATGTCATCATTCCATACAGGTGAATTATGGGAAGACATCAAAACTTTGGCTGTGTAGACATCCTTCAATATATCTACTTGCACTTGGCAATAGAAATCTTATTTCCCTGTATCCCAGCCAGCTAGCTACTCCTTGCTGAGTCAGGAATTTACTGCTTACAGCCAATGACATACCTGATGCTGGATACTTGGTTATTTGATGGTCCAGCCTGCAGATCTTCCAGAAGCATTTATTCATATACACAAGTCCTAGTACATATCGTTTAATGCAAAATACAGGTCTCTCCAAACACATCATGTCTGATCTATCCAAATTCAATCAATATTCACTGCACCATCATGTGAATGTCTTTTCTTAATTCAATAAAATCTTTCATATGCCAAAAGACTGTATTTTTGTTTGCTTTTTGTTTTTGTTTGTTTGTTTGTTTTTGAGATGGAGTCTTGCTCTGTCACCCAGGCTGGAGTGCAGTGGTGTGATCTCTGCTCACTGCAACCTCGGCCTCCCAGGTTCAAGCAATTCTCCTGTGTCAGCCTCCCAAGTAGCTGGGATTACAGGCACCTACCACCACACCCAGTTAATTTTTTTTTTTTTTTTTTTAAACTAGAGATGGGGTTTCACCATGTTGGTCAGGCTGGTCTTAAACTACTGACCTCAAGTGACCCACCTGCCTCAGCCTCCCAAAGTGCTGGGATTACAGGCGTGATCCACCATGCCCAGCCCAAAAGACTGTTATTAACACTGCTTAGTTTATTTTACAGGCTAATTCGTTCTCTCAGATACTGTTTTGCTATTGCATGAATTATTATTTTTTCATGACTTATATGTATTGATTTTAATGCAGCTATACCTTTTACAGGGTTAACTAACCCTGTTGTTCTTTCAGATCCTGAGCAATGCTCTATTATCCCTGAATTACCCATGTCAGTGTCTGGCTTATCCTAAATGGAAAATAAATGATAGTTTAATATACCAGAGTTGAAATAAACCTAGCTATAAAAATCTTAAAAACCCCTAGTCTTAGGGTTTTAATCCAATCCACTACTTTCCTCTAGACCCTTTATGTTTTTCATAGTATGAATAAAGAAAAGACTCGAAAATCCATTTTATTTGAAGAAGAAATCAACAGGACTATGTGTGTAATTAGGCTTGTTCGAAAAATTCCATGGGTGTGATTCACCATTGCTGGTCAAGATACTCTTGCCATAAGAAGGGAAATAAAATTATTGAACCATAGAATTCTTGAGCAGGAAGGTGCCTTAACTTTGACTTTTCCAGTATTTCTTGTGCTAACAGCATCAAGATCAAGCAATATTGGGTGAAAGTATATTTCTATGAGGCCTAATATTATACATTTTAACACTCTCCGTCAGTAATTCTGTTTGCAAAATAAATTGGAAAATTGCTTGTCTTGTTCGACACACTTATAATACAAATTAAGAAGAGAATAGGCTCAAGAAAAAGATGTTTAGCTGAAATTACCTTTCCTAATCTCTTTAGTCCTAACATGATTTGGACAGAATTTGGCCAATGGGAATGCTAAAACCATCCCATCTTGTCATGTCAATTTCTTACTGTGAAATGATTCTGTCAGCCCACATGTCTCATACCCCAAATGTTGGGAAAAACTTCACCATTTTTCCCTAGGATATCAAGTACATCATAGAATCCAGCATTATGTAATTCACAGGTCTTGCCCAACCTTAGAATCAATCTGGCTTTAAGGGAAAGGTACACGTATAGTCACACACACACACACACACACACACACATTATGAGAATAAAAAAATAAAACTTTGTTATTGGGTTATGTCTTCTCTTTATCAGTCAGACTACTTTGTTCATAAATCTTTGGATAATTGGCTCTGCTGTGTCCTAACTCCATGAAACCAGGCTCTCAGCAGAGATGCTTTATACAATTTGACTTCCCTGAGGATATTTTTCTGAGTTTTGCTCTTATATTTTCTCTAAAAGTTTTCAGCCTAAAAATAATTATAAGACCTGATAGCTAGTCAGAAAACGAGAACTTGAACTGCTTACCATGAAATCATGTTAAAAGAACAGCTCTTTTGATTGAAAGATTTAAAGAGCTAACTGTAAACGGATGAGTACCAAATAGACATGTCAGATCCAGACATCTTTCCATACCTGGCTCCAGGGTCTCTAAGCCTGAGTGAAGAGAAGACATCATCTTCCCTCCAAAGCTCTATACCTTGAACAAGGTCATGCACAAGGCTAAGCCACTCTCTCTCCCTCTCCCTTTTCCTCACCCCTGGCTGGCACATCAATTAATGCTGGTTTTACCCTCTTCACTATTAGTAAAATCAAGCCTTTCCCTTACCTCCTGAAATATTGTTCTAGTTTAGTTCCTTATTTATTTTAGTTTTTTTTTTTTACTAAGTCTTCCAGATAGGCTCTTTGTCTTCAAACCCTTATCTACCATTTTTTGGCAGTTTTCTTTCAGAAACATACCTGAGAATCTGTCATTTTTCTTCCCTGCCTTCCCCTCCTCATTTCTCTTCACTCCCTCTCTTCCTTCCTTTCTTCTTTCTCTTCCTTCCTTCTTCTCTTTCTTCATGCTTTCTTCCTTTCAGAGCTTCCTATAACTTTAAAGTTCAAACTTCTTACTTTCATTTTTATTAAGTTCACATGACCTACAATCAAACATTTTAAAATGAAAAGTTAGTGACAAACAGTGCATTCACAGTGTTGTGCAATCACCACTTCTATGTAGTTCCAAAATATTTTAACTGCACTAGAAGGAAACCCCATACCTATTAAGCAGTAGTTCCCCATTCCTCCCCTCTCCCAGCTCCTATCTAACAGCAACTGGGTTTCTGTCTCTATGGATTTACCTATTTTGGGTATTTTCCATCAGTGGAATCAGACTATAAGTGACCTTCTGTGTCTGGCTTCCTTCACTTAGCATGTTTTTGAGGTTTAGCTACAATGCAGCATGTAGCAGTATATGATCCCTTTTTATGGCTGAGTAATATTCCAGTGTATGTGCATACCACAGTTACATATCCATTTATCTGTCCATGAACATTTGAGTTGTGCTCCCCTTTGGCTATTGTGAATAGTGCTGCTATGGACATGTCTGAATACATGTTTGGCTGAGTACCTGTTTTCAATTTTTCTTTTGGTATAGACTTAAGTTTGGGATTTCTGGGTTATAGGATAATTTTAGGTTTATATGTTTTCCAGAGTAATTGAACCATTTTACATTCCCATCAGCAAAGTATGAATGTGTCAATATCTTCATATTTTCCTCAACACTTGTTATTTTCTTCTTCTTCTTCTTCTTTTTTTTTTTTTTTTTTTTTTTTTGACAGTGTCTCACTCTGCCCTCCAGGCTGGAGTGCAGTGGTATGATCTTGGCTCACTGCAAACCCTGCCTCCTGGGTTCAAGCAATTCTTCTGTCTCAGCTTCCTCAGTAGTTGGCACTACAGGTGCCTACCACCATGCCTGGCTAATTTTTGTATTTTTAGTAGAGACAAGGTTCCACCATATTGGTCAGGCTGGTTTCAAACTCCTGACCTCAGATGATCCACCCCCTCAGCCTCCCAAAGTGCTGGGATTACAGGCGTGAGCCACCACACCCGGCCCAACAGTTGTTATTTTCTGTCATTTTCTTTTTTTGTTTCAAGTATAGTCATCCTAGTGTCTATGACATGGTATCTTGGGGGTTTGGTTTGCATTTCCCTAGTGACTAATGAGGTTGAACATCTTCCCATCAAACTTCTCATTTTCATCACAAGGTCTTCAGGGTCTTCCCTTGCCCACCTCTCATCCCTCCCCCAGGCTCTGCACAAGGTTTTGCATCCCTGTCTAATTGTGGTTCTCTCAGTTGCCTACCTCTGTACGTTGTTTCCTCTGCCTGAATGATACCTGCCTATTTGTCTCCTGGCAGCTGTGAATCCTCTAAGACTTATCTCAGACATCAATTTATGTTACAGGTCCCCCTCAAGTTTGTATTTGTTTTCTTTTTATAATTTAGGATATCACACTCTACTTAATTATACCTTGTTATATATACCAGAAGTCCCCAGTGTTTTTGGCACCAGGGACTTGTTTCATGGAAGACAGTTTTTCCATGGACCGGGGTAGTTGATTTTGGAATGAAACTGTTCCACCTCAGATCATCAGGCGTTAGATTCTCATAGGAGTGCCAATCTAGATCCCTCACATGCACAGTTCACAATAGGATTTGCATTCCCAAAGAATCTAATGTTGCTGCTGGTCTGACAGGAGGTAATGCCTACTGCCCTCTGCTCACCTCCTGCTGTGTAGCCCAGCTCCTAACAAGACACAGCGCGGTACCAGCCCATGGCCCAGGGGCTAGGGCCCCTTGATTTATACTGCTTTGCTTTGCTTTTGTTACATGTTTCTTTACTTCTTTCTCTCTGTATTAAATTATAAACTTTTAAAGGAAAAAGTCATTGTCTTATGTAGCCACACTTCCGATCATGGCACTGTCATGTTTAACACTCCAGGGGTTTTACGCAATTCTTATAGAATGTGCAACATCTGAACATGGCTTAAAATGGTCTGAATAATTCAGCCTTGAAACCCCTTACCCTTTCCCACCTATCCCCGATTTCAATTTTCTTTCTCTATCTTCCTCTCTTCTCCTCTATCTTCCTCTTTCTCTATCTTCCTCTCCTCTTGTCTCCTCTCTTCTATTACTTTTCATACCTTATCCTTTCTTTTCTTTCATCTCATCTGTCACCGTTATCTCACTTAATATTTCTCTATCTCTTTCCCTCGGTCTCTTTTTCTCCCCCCTCTCTGTTGTTCTTTCTTTCCCAGTCCTCTTCCTTTCCCAGCTTCCTTTATTTCCCTGTTCCTTCTTCTCTCAGTCTCTCCCTTTTTCTGTCTTTTTCTCCCTCATCCCCCTCTCTCTCCTCCATCTCCCTTTCCTTTCTCTTCCCTCCCTCTCTTCCTATCTTTCTGTCTCTACTTTTCCCTCTTTTCCCCTTCCTCCTTTTCCTTCTCTCTCCCTCTCTTTTTCCCACCCTTTTCTTTTCCCCTCTCCTGTTCTCTCCCTCCTCTCTTATCTCCCTCTCTCCCCCTTTTCCCCTCTGCCTTCATCTCCTTCCTTCCCTTCCCTTCACTCCCTCCCTGCTTTCCTCTCTTTTTCTCGCTGCTTCTTTCTCCCTCTCTCTTTCCCTCTCTTCCGTCTCTCTCCCCTCATCCTGTCTATCTCCCACCCACCCTCTATCCCTCCATCTCACTTCATTTTGTGTTGCTACAAAGCAACACCTGAGGCTGAGTAATTTATAAAGAAAAAAAGGCTTATTTGGCTTACACTTCTGATGTTTGGAAAAGTTCTGAATTGGGGATCTGCATGTGGTAAGGGCCACAGGCTGCTTCCACTCATAGCAGAAGGTGAAGGGAAGCCAACCTGTGCAGAGATCACATGGCGAGAGAGGAAGGTGGAGAGCAGGGGGAGGCACAAGGCTATATTTAACAACCAGCTTTCCCTGGAACCAATAGTGGGAAGTCTCTCTATCATTACCACCATAGCACCAAGCCATTCTTGAGGGATCCACCCCCATGACCCAAGCACATCCTAATAGGCCCCACTTCCAACATTGAAGATCAAATTTCAACATCAGATTTGGAGTGCGAGGTAGGGGGGAACATCCTAACCATAGCAGCCTGTCTTTTCCTCTCCTCCCTCTGTCTCCCTCCCTCCACTCTCCCTCTCTCTTCCTCTCCTTCTGTCCTTCCTTCTCTCCACTCTCCCTTCCTCTCCCACTTGTCTTCTCTGTCTGCCCCTTTCTCTCTCCACCTTTCCCTCTCTCTCTCCCCCAGTCACTCTCCCTCACTCTCCAGCTTGCTCGCCTCAGCATATGCTCCATTTCTTGGAGTCCTGCAAGGCCCCTTGCTTTTTTCTGTTGTTCCCTCCCCTGTCGTCTCCTAAACCAGAGCCCTTCACATGTGCCTTCTGCACAGTTAACTATTATCCTGTGCATCTCAAAGTGTACTACCTCAGGGATGCCTCTCCTGATACCCTACACTAAATTAATTCAATTTTAATATTCTGTCTCATGGTCCTGCAATGATTCAATTTCTTTTTAAGATCATCTCTTGGGAAAAAGTTGAAAGGTAGGCTGCAGCCAAATTGCAAAGAGCTATGCAGATTTATCCCGTACCAGGCAAATGAATCATGGGATCCAGGGCACAGTGCTTGACACACTGAAATAAAACAATAATCAAATGATATAATGTGCCTCAAACATGCTCTGCCAAAGTATAAGGTAGAGTACAAATGCCAGGCATTGCAATTGTCATCTCCTGATTCTACTCATTAGATTACTCCTGGCAAGTACAGAATGAACACAGTGTTCCCCAATGGTAGTATTGGGGATACACCATTAACTCAATAATAAGGTTAAAAATTATAATTTTTATTCATTTGACTTCTAATAAACCTATCACCAGCTATTTACAGAGGCTTCTAAAGAGAAATGAAAAGAAGCATGTGGTTATCAAAGACAAAGTTAAAGGTTTATTTTACCAGTGATACCATTCAAATAGCTTTACAAAAACACTTAGTTTTGTCTAAAAAGTCATTCATTTAGCTTATGATACATACAATAAGAAGCACTTATAGAAACTCTAAAGCAAACAATAAAGAGAGTCTTACAGGAATGGTCTGGAAAACAATAACTTGAAAACAGAGGAATAAGACTAAAAGGGTAGATTCTCTATCTCTTTCCCTCTTCCTCTATCAGCCCTCCCTCACTGCATGCTGTCCACTTCCCCACACCAGCAGCAACCAATGAGGTCAGGGTTATTCTTAAACAGTCTACCATTTCACTTTGTTCTTTCAAAAACACAAAAGACCTGTTCATGTTGGCCTTCCAAAAATTCCTTTGGTCCCTGTCCTGGCTATTCTTGTCCCACCAGTCAGAAAGTGCATTAAAAGGCTGCAAAAAGCAAAATGAAGCATTAGATATTTTTGTCCCTTAACCAAGTGACTTCAGGCTTATGTTTTAATAATAGTTTATTTTCAGTCTATTGGTTCTGCCTAACCTTCCAATCTGCTCTCCATACAGTGGCTATAGAAAATTACAGGACCTCAGAGACGCTCCCAGATTATGTTCAGACCACCTAAAGAAGGAGACTGGCATGTCTCATGCATTAGCTGCATACGGACATTACTGTTGTTGATGCCAGTTACATGTCATTCAAACCTCACAGTAAGCCTGTATGGCAAGAAGTCCTCTAATTTTATGAGTGATTAAAGTGAGCTTCAGAGAGGTTATACAATAGCCCGAGGTTTACACAGCTTCTGTCTAATTCCCAAGTCCAAGTGGGGCATAGTGGAGAGTCCAAATGAAGTTTTGATGAATTTCACTGGTTGAACAAATTCTGAAAACGATTATAAATATTTAAGGTGATAACAGGACTTTCAAAACAAACAAGTGATTGATGTGATTTTTGGCAATGTATTTCTCTTCTGGCCAACGACCATATATATGTCATAGTTTAAGGAAGATAGAGCAAACATATCATATTCTGCTGACAAAAAAAAAACAGCCAAAAATACACTTAAACTATGAAAATCATTTTACTATCAACAAGCATATTGTTTGGGGAGCTACCATTCATAGCATTTCTCCTCAGAGAAAATTCCAGACACTACCTTTCTCAATATCTTTGGAGGCACCTTTGGAAAGAGTGACTGGGTCTTGGAATTTATGTCTAAGAAAGGATTTATAAGGTTAAATTTTATTTCAGAAAGATAAGTTGACAAAAGTTCAACAAAATACTTCAGTGAGTTTCTCTTTTATGTGGTATGCAACGCTCATTTGGGAAAAGAAAAATAAACAAAAAGAAAATAGAAAATAAACCTCATCACAACTTTTTGGATGCATTATAAAATAAATAGATGCAAAACTGAGTGGCTGTGGATACTTTATTGGATTAAAACAATGCAAACTGCATACTGTGTCTAAATGTTTAATATAAATATTGACACTGAATATATTTGCAGATCAACAGCTGCTCAAACAAAAGCAGTGAATCTAATGGATTTCATAGTTGAAGCCCCCAATCAGAATAGAGTTCACATTCACCACTCATAGCTTATTCAGTTGTGCTTGTGTACTGGCCTTTGTGACAAAATGATTATCTACTTTTAATCACCTCCTAAGAAGCAATCAAAACAAAGTTACTTAGTCGGTGTTTCCAGACCAAATGAGTGCAGGGCAATTAATTTTATTTCCCAAACAAAATCCAGTTAGTACTATTGATATGTAATAATGCTTTGCTATCATATTGCCATTGTGGTATGCATGCCCATCTCAAACATTTACAAAGACATTCCAATTGCATTTGAACTCTCTAATCCTGTCCTATGTATAATTCAAGTATTTCATTTAAGGACACCTACAAACCCTGGGGATTATAGATTGAACATCTCCCTTTGTGAGAAATGAAGAACTGCATGACCTAAATTGATTTATGACTTTGTAGGAATTTGAATGTTAGTTGAAGATGCTGGCATGTGAGAGTCAATTACTTAGTATAGATATAGATAGCATATGTCTCCCAATTTACCTATATAATAGTTGATTATTCACTGTGCACAAAATAACTTTTGGAAAGCAATGGAAATTGAGGTTTTTTTGTAGAAAATGAGTGTCCACTGTTAATGCCAGTCACATAAGTCAGGAGGAAATAATGACATCTTCATAATAAAAGCAATAAAGCATAAACAAAAACAATCCCTCCACAACATCCTCCCCATAAGAGGGTGAATCTTATTGTCATATTAATTAAGTTACTTATTCCTAAAGGTCTTAGGGTGCATGCCTCATAAACAACAAAGCTGTAATAAGTGTGATTAAATGAAGGTATAATTATTTAGATTCATATATAACATTTCCTTTGGGGATGAATTTTGGATTTGGCTATTTTCATGGCTTAGTCAAAAGAGGAGATTAAGTAGACTGTTGTAAAAGGTGGAATGCATTAACTCTTTCGGGTCCTCTGAGTGTCTTTTAAGTAGTAAGACTTAATCTGTTAGAAGCCACTTATTCACTTGGGCTTCACTTACATCCCTTCTTATTCTTAATGCAGGCCATGCTATATTTATTTTTTTCAGCCAAAACCAATTTGTTATTTTATCCTTTTGTTTTTCATTTGATTTAAGAACAAAGTACTTTCTTATAATAGACATTAATAAAAATAGTTATTTTTAGTAATAAATATATACAACTTTATGATGTTTTTCTTCTCATTTTGGAAAGTAAGAAATTCCAAAGCTACCCTGATACTGAGGTTTTTATCTTCATTGCCTTGTATTATTTTGATAAAGTATTCTTATAAATACTCCTACAACTGCTGTATCTTCATGTCCAATTCCTAATCTACCTTTTTATAATGCTGACAAAATATATCTCCTAGAGTATTATTTTTAACATGAAATTTCCCAGTCTTCAAATTTTGATGCCTCCCTAATGTCAACTGTCAGGGATTCAGTTTGTTGTTGTTGATTTGCTTTGTTTTAAATGAAAGTCAATTTCTTTAAATTATTGAAGCACAAATGTCATCAACTATAAAATAAGGGGAGTTAGGAAACTATTATGTACCTGGTTACTCTTTGAAACGGTGCCACACATATCACAAGATTATCTCACATAATCTTCCCAGTAACCCTGAGATACGGAGAAGTAAACTGAGTTGTAAGAAGGAATCCTGTGGCTGGGCGCCGTGGCACACGCCTGTAATCCCAGCACTTTGGGAGCCCAAGGTGGGCGGATCACAAGGTCAGGAGATCGAGACCATCCTGGCTAACACAGTGAAACTCCATCTCTACTAAAAATACAAAAAATTAGCCGGGCGTGGTGGTGGGTGCCTGTAGTCCCAGCTACTTGGGAGGCTGAGGCACGAGAATGGCGTGAACCGGGAAGGCGGAGCTTGCAGTGAGCCGAGATGGCGCCACTGCACTCCAGCCTGGGCAACAGAGGGAGACTCCGCCTCAAAAAAAATAAATAAATAAAAAAAAGAAGGAATCCTGTAACTTACCTGTAAAGGCTAAAATTGAAAAGCGTGAATGTATATGACAGCAAAGAAAAAAAGAACCTGATATAAGAATTTATCAAGAAGGTGAGTGATTTTTGAGAGTCTGAGACTCAAATGTTTTATTCCTCCATTCTTTACACTGGAGGCCTTGTAGATTGCTACTGTTTGAAGACAACCAATGCCAGCCCATACCTACACATGCAAGTGACTTTGAATACCATTTTCAGCCTAAATCAAACCAACTCTAGAGCATAGGCTCAGATTTTTGGCCACCTCTCAATTGTCAATATCTAGAAGCTCTATTCTCAAAGGCTTGGCCTCCAACCAATAAGTATATGCTATTGAAAGCAACTAAGGCTGTTTCAGGGAGTTCATTGCATACTGGTATTCTAAATAAATATTTCCTACTTACTTTGTATAGCTTATTATGTCTAGTCGGGCCCTTGTCTAGACATGGTACAAGAAAGAAAGCAATGTCATAATATGTATTTATAGATATCATTCAGTTATTCTTGCATTCACTTACAAATATTGGAGCTGATGTACCATGTGGCAGGTATTTTTCTATAGCTTGATGATATAGTGGCAAGACAAACTCCCTGCATCCCAATAATCTATAATCTAGTAACTTTTGAAACTATTTTCTTTGTAGTATTAGAGATTGACCAAAATCTCTCCATTTATCCATTGTTTTTTACTTACAAATATTAATCAACTTAAATATATTAAAAAATGGAGCTATGTCTATAGGATGGAAAAGTGTGTAGTAATTAATATTTATGCACTTTTTATAATATGAATTTTTATGAATTGAAAATTATAAACATGGAATTATATATATATACATATATACACACATATATGGTAGGTTATTATACATAAAACCTATGTACAAAAATTATGCCTGAGATAAATTATATAAAATTATTAACAATGGTTTTCTCTGTCATGGGTAAATAAATAATTTTTTGTGACTTTTCTACATTTTCTGAAACTCCTAAAATAATTATGTATTTATTTTCTGAAAAAATAAACACCTATTCTACAAATAAACTATTCTGCCTTCTCGGTGATATAAATCACGTCTCACTATTCTTAACAATACCCACGCATATCACCAAGTGTGTCTTAGTTGAACATACAGCTAGGGAGACATTGTCATTATTTATACAAACATAGAAAAGTATTTGTGACCAAAACACAGAGAAGGCAGCATTCACAGTAGTGGTTAGATAAATGTGGGGTTATTTTGGAAATGTGCAAATTTTATTATTTTCCAGCACTCTTCAAATCGGATGCAAGCACCATTTAGACCAGTTTAAAATACATATATATATATATCAGAAACAGTGAAGAAATGACTGAAGCTTCTCCACCTATTAAGAAAGAAGGAGAGGGCCCGGTGCAGTGGCTCATGCCTGTAATCCCAGCACTTTGGGAAGCCAAGGCAAGCAGATCACCTGAGGTCAGGAGTTTAAGACCAGCCTGACCAACATGCAAAACCACATCTCTACTGAAAATATAAAATTAGCCAGGTGTGGTGGTGCATGCCTGTAATCCCAGCTACTTGGGAGGCTGAGGCAGGAAAATCACTTGAACCCAGGAGGTGGAGGTTGCAATAATCCAAGATCATGCCATTGCACTCCAGCCTGGGCAACAAAGACTGAAACTCTGTCAAAAAAAAAAAAAAAAGAAGAAGAAGAAGAAAAGAAAGAAAGAAAAAAACACTTTCTTCCACTGTGAATTTGGCAAACTTATCAACTTATGACATAGTTGACAACAAACTGAATACAGCTAGAGCATGCCAGATTTGCAGAAGGCTGTTTTTCACGCACTCTATAGCAGAGACCAGGAGTAAGTTTTTGGAAGCAGTAGAACATTCCCTTCCTCTGGTTATCTGTGTAGTTTAATGATTTCAAAATTTCCTTAAGATGAGAAAAGAATCGAACTTCTGTTAAGTAATAAAGGAAATTATAATAAGAAAACTGTGCTGAAGCAGGCTTAAGGATAACTTATAGGCTGCTTAAAGTTCCACTCCTTTATAATTGGAAACAAAATTCCCGAGGTTCAACCCAAGAACCAGCCTTTTTTTTTTTTTCTTCAAGCTCTGTTGTCACTGTAAAGCTCAAAGATGGAACCAACAGCTTTCCAAAGATTACAAATACATAGATATATTTGGTCAGTACTGCAAGAAAAAAGAGAAGAGTGTGTCAGTCTAGGTGAAGAGCCTCAGATGGCTTCAGACTTTTATACTTGTAGGACACTGCTCTAGATAAAGCATGCAAACTTGTTATTTTTAATTCTTTTTTTAATAGCTTTCAAATATGGTTTCATTTTTCTAGGTTTTGAAGAGATATTTGACTATAAAAATCTTGAAGGAAATCTTTCTTCCTTCATGACAAAGTTAACAGTAATAACATCGTGTTGAGGTTTTGTATGTGTTCATTCTTTTCATTCTCACAGTCATTCTTTCAGGTGCACATTATATTTTAAATAAAAGTGGCATCCAGAGAGATGACCTAAATATCAAGAACATGTCACTTGAAGGTCTTCCATGTAAGATGTGAAGCCAGTTGCCTCTAACTCTGAGTTTAATAGGCTTTCAGTGGTATCATAATGCCAAGAGATGGGTTTAAATGTGTGCTGTAAGAATAGTTAATTTATTTTAAAATGAACTCTCATGTATTAATTATATGACATTTAACACATCAAAATATACTTATAAAACTGTCATTTTAATGTGAACTCTCTAAATTCATCAAATAATTAGTGCTTTGTAGACTCAAGCCAATTTTAGACCAAACATTGAGGAAATCCTATTTCTCAAGGATAATTTATTGGTTTCCTAAAGTATGATATACCACAAAATCATATTTAAATTCAAATGTTCATGATAATATAAATAGGTTCATATAAGAAATAATGCTATTGCATTGTTTATAAGGAAACCAAAATAAAGGAAACCAAAGTAAAGTAAACATGATTAAAAGAGATGATTTAGGAGGTATTAATATTATGTTATAACAATATGCTGAACACAGAATCAGTAATTCAAAACCAGAACTTTGAAATTTCACTTTACTACTAATTGAATATCCTCAGATAATTCAGTTAAACTTCTTGAACTTCAGTTTCCTCATCTGAAAATTGGAGGTAATTATGGCCAACTTACAAGATTGTTATAGCAGAGAAAAATATATAGCAGAGTAAATTACTCAAAGTGTGTGTAAAACTTGTGTTATTAAAATAATCACTGCAAAGTTTAATTAAAAATCAATGAAAATCTTTCTTGATTATGGCTAAGTTTCATTTATTCAACACATTTTTGTTTACTGTCTACATTTACCAGAATATTATTCGACTAGGGCTGCCATAGCAAAATACCACAGACCACGTTCCTTCAATAACAAATTTATTTCTCACAGTCCTGGAGGCTGAAAGTCCAAGATTAAGGTGTTAGCAGGTTTGGTTTACTGAGACCTCTCTCTTTGGCTTGCAGACAGCTGTTTCTAGCTGTTTCCTCACATGATCTTTTCTCTGTGCCCTTGCATCCCTGATTTCTTTTCTTCTTATAAGGACACCAGTCATATTAAATTAGAGCCCATTCATATGACCTCATTTAACCTGACTACCTCTGTAAAGGTCCTATCTGAAAATACAGTTATATTCTGAGTTACAAGGAGTTAGGACCTCAATATATTAACTTTGTGGGGGATGAGGCGGTGAAATAAGGAATTAGCGTTGCCTAACCTAATACTTGGGAATCACGTTAGGGAATTGAATCAAACTATGTGCAAAACAGATGAGTTGCCTGCCCTCATGGAATTTCAATCTGTTGGAGGGTCATATGAATTAAAAGGATAAACGAATACAATGTAATGAGTTACTTTAGGGAAATTACTAGGGGAGGAAAAGCAGAGTGTTGGGGCATTTTATCCAGATTTAAGAGTCAAGAAAAGACAACCAAAGAATTTCTTCTAAATTTACAGTTGGTATAGAAGTGTGACCGGGAAGTGCAGGAATCCTCGATTCTTTGTCCTCTTGGAGAAAGCATTCTGCCAAATGACTGATTTTGCCTGAAGGAAAATAGCAGAGAGTTATTTGACGGGACAGTACACTCTGCAAAACTGAAGCAGAGCGCCTGCCGAAGAGGTTGAGCCAGCAGCAGCTTGAGAGTTCCACACTGGGTTTTTATTATGTCAGACCCTTTCTTGAAGTTCCCACGTCTTAAGTTTCTGCCTTTTTCTTTGTCTAGGTTTTCTGCTCCTGCTTTAGGTCTCTGCCTTGTCCCCTCCTAGTTCCTGCCCCAGGTCTGTGGGACCCCACCCTTACTCTTAGTTGGTGTGCATGTGCAGGCTGTTGCATATTGGCTGCATTGCTCATTACTGCCACCCCAGAAAGGTCACATAGTGGTTAAATCTGCACTTATTACCCCGGAGCGTATCTTAGGGATTTCTCCTTTGCCCTCCTTAGGGGTATATAACCTACATTCAGGTAGGGTAACTACAGAGGGAGCGATTACTGAGCATCTTAAGGGGCATTCCTTTCTGCTCGGGTATTTCCCCTCCTCTCTGTTTATAACTAGCATGCAGGTTTTCAGTGGTCCCAGGGGTGTGAGACTTTTCAGACTTTTCCCTTTTCTTGGGGGCTTCCAGCTATCTGCCTACTCTAACAGAAGTAGAAGTCAGTCTTACAAAGCTTGAAGAGGTAAAGTGTGTTCCAGAAACAAATGATGAAATAAGCAAAGCTCTAAAGTTGAGAGTATGCATTGGGGGATTTACTTAAGGCTACAGGGTGGGGCAAAGAGAAGAAGAAAGAGAGAAAGAGTATACAGAGATAAATGTGCATGTCACAGTCCTAATGGGCCTTTCAAGCTAAATCAGAGCTTTTGACTTTATCCTGAGGGTAACAAGAACCTTATAAATATGTATGAGATAAGAGAAAGACATTAGCAAGTTTGTGTTTCAGGAAGATTTATGATACAGAGAATGGGTTGGAAAGAGATAAAAATGAAATCAGAATCTCCAGTCATGAAGTTGTCCCAGGATTCCAGTCAAGATGGCCTGGGACATGGAAATAACAAAAAGAATGGAAAGAAATCGATACATTTGTGAGCTATTTATGGGGTAGAATTTATACCTGGATTGAATGGGGAGGGATGAGAGAGCGTGCAGAGGAGTATGAGATGGGGCCTGCCAAGCTTTGGCCTCCAGTACATGAGTGGGTAGGAGCAGTATTGCCTGGAGGAGAGAACCGAAATGAACGTCAGGATTTGGAGGGAAAGAGTGAGTTTAGTATGATTTTAGTCCTGCTTTTTGGATGGACATCTAACTGGAGATGTCAAAGAAGCAATAGGCTCTATACATCTCGTTTCTGCTACATGTTAACTTGTGTTTCACTATTAATATATCATCTTAAACTAAATTCAACTCTATTATTTCTAAAGTAAACTGCATCTTACATCACATTGTTACCAAAAAGGGGTCCCGATCCAGACCTCAAGAGAGAGTTCTTGGATCTTGTGCAAGAAAGAATTCAGGGTGGGTCCATAGAGTGAAAGCAAGTTTATTAAGAAAGAAAAGGAATAAAAGAATGGCTACTCTATGGACAGAGCAGCCCCATGGGCTGCTGGTTGCCCATTTTTATGGTTATTTCTTGATGATATGCTAAACAAGGGGTGGATTATTCATGCCTCCCCTTTCTAGATCATGTAGGGTAACTTACTGACATTGCCATGGCATTTGTAAACTGTCATGGTGCTGGTAGGAGTGTAGCAGTGAAGACGACCAGATGTCACTCTCGTCACCATCTTGGTTTTGGTGGGTTTTAGCTGGGTTCTTTACTGCAACCTGTTTTATCAGCAAGGTCTTTATGACCTATATCTTGTGCTGACCTCCTATCTCATCCTATGACTTAGAATGTCTTGCCATCTGGAAATGTAGGCCAGTAGATCTCAGCCTTATTTTATCCAGCCCCTATTCAAGGTGAAGTTGCTCTGGTTCCAATGCCTCTGACAACATCAACTCTTTATTTTTGTAAGACACAACTAATAATTAGTAGCTTTCTTTTAGCTCCTTTGGAGTAAACTGTGGATTAAAAGAAGTACCTGGGTTGGGCGTGGTGGCTCACGCCTTGTAATCCCAGCACTTTCGGAGGCTGAGGAGGGTGGGTCACAAGATTAGGAGTTCGAGACCAGCCTGGCCAACATGGTGAAACACCGTCTCTACCAAAAATACAAAAAATTAGCTGGGCATGGTGGTGGACAGGAGAATCATTTGAACCCTGGACGGGGAGGTTGCAGTGAGCCAAGATCATGCCATTGCACTCTAGCCTGGGCAACAGGGCAAGACTCCATCTCAAAAAAAAAAAAAAAAAAAAAAAAAAAGTACCTGGTACCTGGACTGGCTCTTTTGATCTTATTTCATTTTTCTATGAATCTGCAGACAAGAGTTCGGCTCAGCTTAAATTATGTTATGGGCCAGTGCATTTAGTAAATTGTGTAAATCCATGCTGAAAGATGCAAAGAGGCAACCCATGAAAATTTATGTAGAGAAACCTCATTTATTGTTGTAAAGACACTTGAATAAAATTCAAAGCCATGAATTTACAAACACTAAAATGGGGGAAAATCCAATTAAGAACATAATTTTAATCAATAACAACAAAAACCCCAAGGTTATTTTTTAAAATTGTCAAGGAATTTGAATAAACATTTCTCTAAAGATAGACAAATAGTCAATGGATACAGGAAAAGATGGATGCTGAACACCACTAATCATAAGGGAAATGCGAGTCAAAACCACAGTGACGTATCAGTTCACATCATCAGCATGGATTTATTTAAAACAAAACAAAACATAATAAGTGTTGGCAAGGATATGGAGAAATTGGAGCCCTCTGCATTGTTGGTGGGAATCTAAAATGGGGCAGTAACTGCAAAAAAATGATATAGCCGTTCCTCAAAAATTATACATAGAATTACAAAATGTTGCAGGAATCCTACTTCTGGGTATATAACCAAATTAAAAAATAAGAACTTCAACGCATATGTTGTACACCTTTGTCCATAGCAGCATTATTTGCATTAGTCAAAATGTGAAAACAACACAGATGTTCATCATCAACAGATGAATGGATGAACAAGATGTGGTAAATGCAGACAGTAGACTATTATTCAGCCTTAAAAAGAAATGAGAGTGTGACATATGCAAAATGGATAAACCCTGAGGACATTGTGCTAAGTGAAATAAGCCAGGCACAAAAAGACAAATACTCTACAATTCCACTTACCTGAGTTACCTAGAGTAGTCAAAATCATAAGGACTGGAATTAGAATAGGGGTTGTAAGGAGATAGGGAGAAGGTGGAATGTTTGATGGGTGCAGAGTTTTAGTTTTAAAAGTTAAAATGTTCTGAAGGTAGATGATGGAGATGGTGACACAGCAATGCGATTATACTTAAAGCCCTCAAACTATACACTTAAAATGAATAAAATGGTCAATTTTATGTCGTACATCTTTTTCACCATTAAAACAAATTTTAAGAATCCACAATTTTATAGTACTTTCTTTACTTGTGGATTACATGAAAAGTAAAAATCTCAGTTTGTCATAGAGCAAGTGTATGGTATCAACACTCCATGATATCAGCAATAGTGAATGCTATCAATATGTAAAGAGGTCACATTATCCTACAAATTGTTTATGTGCTGCATATGTGTCAAAAACAGTATTTTGAAACAAATGCCAAATTTACAGCACATATGGGGAGCTCTAAACCTTGAGATCTTCCTCTCTCCATTAACAGAAGCACAATTAGATGCTGAGATTAGAATTTACTTGGACTTAAGTACAGGAAAAGTAATAATAAAATAGAATTTAATTTACAAGCAGTATTGTTTTAAGTCTGTAATTTGTATAAATATTTCAGAGGATATTTAGAAAAAAAAACCCTTGTTAATGAGTTCCAATACATCAAAGCAGAAATAAACACATATGTTCACAGTGTCTGGGAGAAAAATACAAATAAATTATTACAAAATGAGAAAAAGATTGATTGGATTGATACTCCTTGGAGCTGCCGTTTCTTTTTCATTAATTCCATCTATTACATGAAGTTGCTTGAAACTCCTTATAAGTCTGTTTAATATTAACTTGTTAAATATTGTCATAAATGTTTTAAAGTTTGGTTATTGCTTTCTTCAGATCCATAACCTTGCTTTAATAACCCACATATATTCACATCCATTTAGCAGACACATTACATTGTGTCATTAAGTTACACAATGAGTATAATTGCTTTACTTCCTACTGATTCTCTCCTAGGTCTAAGTCATCAGAAAAGAACATTAGAACATTCTCACAGAGCCTTACAATCTGAAAACTCACTGCCTTTTGAAAGGATCAGGCAAAGTAAGAGTCTTTCTATCTCTCCCAACATCTTAAATATTTATCACCTTACTCTAAGCAGGTCAGGGGATTTTTTGGAGATGCTCTGTCAATCTGACTTGAATCAGAAAAAAATCTCAGCACTTACTCTCAGTTACAGCAGAGCAAATGGCCAAGAGCTGATGAGAGCCCCAGGGAGCTTCACACCCCAATTAGGATATAAAAGGGAATTATTAATCCACATTTGCACATTAAAAAATCAACTCACTAAAAAGAGTCATCTCTTGGTTAGATGCTTCAAATCCTTTGGGTTCACCCCTTTGGTATATCTCCTGCTTCTTTTGGACATCTGGTTATTCTCACTCTCACAAATCCTTTGTACCTCCTCAAGAGACCAAAGGGAAAGCATGATGTAAAATTGGAATTATCGTTCTGGGCTTCAGTTGCAGTAAGCAATTAGATTAGATATGAACAGAACTTGAAACTGTTGGCAAATGACAATTTGAGAGGAGGTCATTTCCCTTGCCTTGATATCCTTCCCCTATCATACACACACATACACCTTACCACCCCTGAGTGTTTTTCAAAAAACAACAACAAAAATAAACTCAAACAACATTATTCACTATGTATTAATTATTAAAAGTAATCTTTTCATCTAAGTATACATTGTCCCCATGAAAGACTTGAAATATCCACAGGGGAATACAGAACAGGGTCTCTGGGTTGGGGGGTGTGTAAATACGAATATTAGTGTAACCACCTGAAGAGTTCCTTCCGTCTACTGCACAAAGAAGATCAATTCACAGAGACCATGCCATTGCAATAAAGAGAGTGTAATTGACATAAGCGGGGGCCACGCCAAGCAAAAGACAAGAGTTATTACCCAAATCAATCTCCCCAAAGGCCCAGAAGTTAGGAATTTTTCAGATAGTTTGGTGGGTAGGAGTCCAGCGAGTGGGGAGTGCTGATTGGTTGGATTGGAGATGAAATCATAGGGAGTCGAAGCTGTCTTCTTGCACTGTGTTGGTTCCTGGGTGGGGGCCATAGGACCGGTCAGCGAGTCCAAGTAGGGCCATCTGGTTTACATAAATGCAAAAATCTAAAAAGACATCTTATAAGGCCAATATTAGGAATAGTGATGTTATCTGCAGGAATAGTTGAGGAAGTTGTAAATCTTGTGACCTCTAGAATAAATTATTTGTATTGTTAGTAATCATTTGACTACACCTACATCTTAGTAAAATTCAGGCCCCTCTCATCTTCTTAACTTGGTGGCCTTTCTTAGTTTTACAAGGGCAGTTAATTTTTTGAAAGTGCTATTATCATTTAAACTATATACTAAATTTTTTCCCAAATTAGCTTGCCCCATGCCCATGCATGAGCGAAGACAGCCAGCTTGTGAGGCTAGAAGCAAGATGGAGTCAGTCATATCGGATTTCTCTTATTATCATAATTTTGCAAAGACAGTTTCATTAGTGGATTCCTTGGTCATTGTATCAGGTAAAGTAACCTAGTCTGAATCTCAGCAGAACTTTGCAGGACTATATGACTTTAGACAAGCCTCATAACCTCTCTCAATCTTATTTCCATTATTTGTAAAAGTTAAAACTGCAAACATTACCCAAATCTGTTCTTCCATTTAACACTGTAAGAGACATATGCAGTGTTTGAATGTATAGGACAGAGACTGAGCTCTCAATCAGGTGACAGTCTAGACTTGGAGCTCATCAAATTCAAATGTGCATACATATCCCTGGGGAACTTGCAATACATGAATATTCCTGCAGAACACAGAGAAACCCTGATTAGGAATTGTTGAAATAGCTGATTTTTCTCCTTCTAAATAAAAATTTGCAGTATATTATTCATTAAACAATTTGTTATGATCAATGTGTTCTGATAAAGAACGTGTGTATGTAATATTGTGAATGATATATTTGGTCTTCTTCCCAATTTTCTAACATACAGATCCTAAAATCCTTGGACTTTCAAGGGTGACGAGTGTTTTTTGCATGCTAATGAGATGACTGGTGGCTGGGGATCCCTAGATAGCTTCAAGATGAGGCTTGGTTACCAGAAAAAACAAGGCATGATTGGAGATTTGGGACTTTCAGCCCCGCACCTGAACCTCTGCAGAGGGGAAAGGGGCTGAAGGTTGAACTGATCACCAATGGCCAATGATGTTATCATTCATGCCTAGGAAATATCACCCAAAGGACCGAGTTTGGATGGGCTTCTGGATAGTTGAACACATGGATGTTTCTGGAGGGTGATAGGACAGGGAAGTTCTGTGCCCCTTCCCACATACCTAGCTCTGTGCAATGATTGTTCATCTGTATTCTTTGTAATGAACCAGTAAACAGAAGTTAGTACTTGTTTCCCTGAGTTCTGTGAGGCTTACTAGCAAATTAATTGAACCCAAGGAGGGGGTGGTGGGAGCCTTGATTTATAGCCAGTCAGTCAGAAGCATAGACAAAATCTGTGGTTGCGAGTGGCATCTGAATTGAAGGGCAATCTTGTGGGCCTGAGCCCTCAACTTATTGGATCTGATGCTGTCTCTCGGCAGGTAGTGTGAGAATTGAATTGAATTAGAGGACACCTAACTTATGTCCTCTGGAGAATCGCTGCAGAATTGATTGATTGGTGGTAGGGATGAATCTCCACACATTTTGGTGACTAGGAGTCACAGAAGTGTGCTGTGGTAAAAAATGGTATGTTATTCTCAGAGCATGATGTTAACTCAGAGTGTAATTGTTAACATTTTAGGTCAGCTCTCTCTGTATTGCCATAAAGTTGGAAAACTTCTTTAGGCACTCCATGTAAAATGTCTCATATTGTGGCACCCACGTGCCCACTACATGTTACAATGGCATACATTGGTGATCACTTAAATCCAAAGGGTGTTTTTAATTTTGTCTTTTTCAGAGATTTCCCTCTCTGTGAATACTGCCCTTGTTTATGTATACTATTCTCTCCAAATTGTAAATCTGATATTACCATTTCTCTTCTGGAAGTCCCATTGTTACTACCCAATTATTCCTGCAATATTTTCCAAACTTTGGCTAGGGAGGATACTCCGGGGATACCAGCTAGAAATGTTGTTGGTTTTACCATTTTGCCAATCCTCCTCACACCCATAACTAGAAAGCTATAGTTTTAATCTAGTTTTGCACACTGAATTTCCAAAGATGTTGATTAGGTTTTAGAGCTAATAAAAGGCAGAACCAAAGCATTAGATTTGCTCTCCCTGACATGAAGCACAAGTTCCATTATCTACTGGCTCCAGCTGTCTTATTCAGGTTCCTCTCTCTTCCCACTTCTCCATACATTCACCATATGAAATTAATTGCACTTTCTTGAATGTGCCACACTTATAAAAATCTCAGCACGTTTCCTGGGCTTGGCATATATAGCCTTCCTGTGGTGTTCTGTTAGCTCACTCCTACTTATCTTCCAAGTCTCAAAAATACCTGGAAGCTATATTTTGGGTCCCTTTTCTGTGTATCTACCAAATTGTGTGGATAATTCTACTGTAACCCAAACCACAGTATACTTTAATCATAGACTTACGTTTTGGTGTCTTTTATGAGACAAAGAGCCCTTTGAAGGCAGGCATTCTGACTGGTTTTTATTTGTTTGTTGTCTTAATTCCTAGTGACTAACATCTTGCTGGGGATAGGGTGTGTGCTACTAAGTGTTTATGGAATAAATACATAGAAATATAAAATATTTTATTTTTCTTTACTCTCTTTTAATGTATTATTGATGTTTCTATATTTCCATTTCTCAAAGACAAGATAACAAGCAAAACAAACACATACAGGCAAACAAATTCAGAAGACCACATCAATTTTGTTAGAGATAAAATAGAGAAATTAAATGAAATGACATGTAAATATTTGAAAGAATCTGGTAATATTTTAAGATTCTCTACATTAACAATGTTTTAAAGTTTTGTTTTGTTTTAAAGCTATTTAGACAATAGATGGGGAATCTACTATTGCTTAAGAATGTTCAGCAGTTCTCTACATATATAACATACAAGAGTTCAACTTACTCCACATCCTTGTGTGCAATTGATACTCACAGTATTTTTCATGGCTTTTCTAATAGATGTGCAGTGGTATGACATGTTTTTAACTTGCATATTTCTAATGACTAACAAGTTGAACATCTTTTAAATATGCTTTTTTGACAACCATAACCCTTTTTGGTGAATTATCTATTCAAGTTTTTTGACCATTTACTAATTAGCCATTTGTTTTCTTCCTAGTTATTTAGTTTTGAGACTTTGTTATATATTCTGGATACAAGTCTTTAAGTCAGACATGTGATTTGAATATGTATTTTTTCATTCCATAGCTTATCATTTAATTTTTTAACAGTATCTTTTAAAAAATATTAAATTAAAAAAAAATTTAAGTTGGGTAAGATGATTCCTTTAACTTTATTATTTTTCTTTTCGAAGTTGTTTTGCTTCTTCTAGTTCCATTGCTTTCTGAAATAAATTTTAGAATGATCTTCTCTAAATCAATAAAAATATCTTGCTGGGATTCTATTGAAATTAAATTAAATTTGCAAAAAAAAAAAAATGGGAGGGATGACATTTTTACCAATTTGAGTCTTCCAATCCATGAAAATGGTATGCATCTTTATTTATTAAGGTCTTCTTTGATTAGTTTCATGTGTCTTGAACTTTTCAGAATATAGTTTCTAAATATGTTTGATAAATTTATTAATGAGTATATTATTTTGGAGCTAATTTAAATCTTTTTTAGAAGTATTTTAAATATTTACATTTTTAAACTTGCGTCTATATTGATAAATTGCATTGGTAGTACACTGAAATGTAGATTTTTGTGTTTTAGTCCTGCATCTTCCACTTTGCTAAAGTCACTTAATAATCCTGAAAGATTTTATTATTTTATTGTTTTATTTTGTTTTTATGTTCCTTAGGATTTTCTACTTAGGCAGTCATGTCACCTGCAAACAGTGGCAGTTTTAGTTCTTCATTCCAAATCTGTATGCCTTTTTATTTTATTTTTTTATTTTATTTTATTTTTTTCCACAGCAGCAATTTGAGATTTTTATTACTGTCCTTGTTTAGGGGGTTAAGAATGGAGCCTCAGAGAATTGAAATCACATGGCCAAGGTTACACAGTCAACAACTGGTAGGTTCAAACCTGTGTCTGTCTCACCCTGAAGCCCATGCCTTTTGTGCGATCCCGTATTGCCCCTGAAAAAGAGGTGAAGGTATTTAATGCACTTCCATTTTGAAATTTATAATTAGGACATGTTTAGTTTTTATTTTATCTAAGAGACTTGAGAAAATGACTTTTAGTAAATATATGAATAACATTTCCAAACACTTGTGTTCTGTGTATAGCATGATTTTTTTGTTTTTTTTTTGTTTTTTTCTAGATTCACATATTTTAAATATTTTCTCCATTTTTGTGGCCACTTAATAGCTTGTGCGCTGTCACCCGCTTGTGTTCTTTTTTTAATTTATTATTATTATACTTTAAGTTTTAGGGTACATGTGCACAATGTGCAAGTTAGTTACATATGTATACATGTGCCATGCTGGTGTGCTGCACTCATTAACTCCTCATTTAGCATTAGGTATATCTCCTAATGCTATCCCTCCCCCCTCCCCCTACCCCACAACAGTCCCCAGAGTGTGATGTTCCCCTTCCTGTGTCCATGTGTTCTCATTGTTCAATTCCCATCTATGAGTGAGAACATGCTGTGTTTGGTTTTTTGTCCTTGTGATACTTTACTGAGAATGATGATTTCCAATTTCATCCATGTCCCCACAAAGGACATGAACTCATCATTTTTTATGGTTGCATAGTATTCCATGGTGTATATATGCCACATTTTCTTAATCCAGTCTATCATTGTTGGACATTGGGGTTGGTTCCAAGTCTTTGCTATTGTGAATAGTGCCACAATAAACATACATGTGCATGTGTCTTTATAGCAGCATGATCCCAGTAATGGGATGGCTGGGTCAAATGGTATTTCTAGTTCTAGATCCCTGAGGAATCGCCACACTGACTTCCACAAGGGTTGAACTAGTTTACAGTCCCACCAACAGTGTAAAAGTGTTCCTATTTCTCCACATCCTCTCCAGCACCTGTTGTTTCCTGAATTTTTAATGATTGCCATTCTTACTGGTGTGAGATGGTATCTCATTGTGCTTTTGATTTGCATTTCTCTGATGGCCACTGATGATGAGCATTTTTTCATGTGTCTTTTGGCTGCATAAGTGTCTTCTTTTGAGAAGTGTCTTTTCATATCCTTTGCCCATTTTTTGGTGGGTTTGTTTGTTTTTTTGTTGTTAATTTGTTTGAGTTCATTGTAGATTCTGGATATTAGCCCTTTGTCAGATGAGTAGGTTGTGAAAATTTTCTCCCATTTTGTAGGTTGCCTGTTCACTCTGATGGTAGTTTCTTTTGCTGTGCAGAAGCTCTTTGGTTTAATTAGATCCCATTTGTCAATTTTGGCTTTTGTTGCCATTGCTTTTGGTGTTTTAGACATGAAGTCCTTGCCCATGCCTATGTCCTGAATGGTAATGCCTAGGTTTTCTTCTAGGGTTTTTATGATTTTAGGTCTAACATTTAAGTCTGTAATCCATCTTGAATTAATTTTTGTATAAAGTGTAAGGAAGGGATCCAGTTTTGGCTTTCTACATATGGCTAGCCAGTTTTCCCAGCACCATTTATTAAATAGGGAATCCTTTTCCCATTGCTTGTTTTTCTCAGGTTTGTCAAAGATGAGATAGTTGTAGATATGCGGCATTATTTCTGAGGGCTCTGTTCTTTTCCATTGATCTATATCTCTGTTTTGGTACCAGTACCATGCTGTTTTGATTACTGTAGCCTTGTAGTATAGCTTGAAGTCAGGTAGCGTGATGATGCCTCCAGCTTTGTTCTTTTGGCTTAGGATTGACTTGGCGATGCAGGCTTTTTTTTGGTTCCATATGAACTTTAAAGTAGTTTTTTCCAATTCTGTGAAGAAAGTCATTGGTAGCTTAATGGGGATGGCATTGAATCTGTAAATTACCTTTGAGAGAAGAAGGCTTCAGACGATCAAACCACTCCGAGCTACAGGAGGAAATTCAAACCAAAGGCAAAGAAGTTGAAAACTTTGAAAAAAATTTAGATGAATGTATAACTAGAATAACCAATACAGAGAAGTGCTTAAAGGAGCTGATGGAGCTGAAAGCCAAGGCTTGAGAACTACGTGAAGAATGCAGAAGCCTCAGGAGCCAATGCAATCAACTGGAAGAAAGGGTATCATTGATGGATGATGAAATGAATGAAATGAAGCGAGAAGGGAAGTTTAGAGAAAAAAGAATAAAAAGAAATGAACAAAGCCTCCAAGAAATATGGGACTATGTGAAAAGACCAAATCTGCATCTGATTGGTGTACCTGAAAGTGACGGGGAGAATGGAACCAAGTTGGAAAACACTCTGCAGGATATTATCCAGGAGAACTTCCCCAATCTAGCAAGGCAGGCCAACATTCAGATTCAGGAAATACAGAGAGAACGCCACAAAGATACTCCTCGAGCAGAGCAACTCCAAGACACATAATTGTCAGATTCACCAAAGTTGAAATGAAGGAAAAAATGTTAAGGGCAGCCAGAGAGAAAGGTCGGGTTACCCACAAAGGGAAGCCCATCAGACTAATAGCGGATCTCTCGGCAGAAACTCTACAAGCCAGAAGAGAGTGGGGGCCAATATTCAACATTCTTAAAGAAAAGAATTTTCAACCCAGAATTTCATATCCAGCCAAACTAAGCTTCATAAGTGAAGGAGAAATAAAATACTTTACAGACAAGCAAATGCTGAGAGATTTTGTCACCACCAGGCCTGCCCTAAAAGAGCTCCTGAAGGAAGCACTAAACATGAAAAGGCACAACCGGTACCAGCCGCTGCAAAATCATGCCAAAATGTAAAGACCATCCAGACTAGGAAGAAACTGCATCAACTAACGAGCAAAATAACCAGCTAACATCATCATGACAGGATCAAATTCACACATAACAATGTTAACTTTATATGTAAATGGACTAAATGCTCCAATTAAAAGACACAGACTGGCAAATTGGATAAAGAGTCAAGACCCATCAGTGTGCTGTATTCAGGAAACCCATCTCACATGCAGAGACATACATAGGCTCAAAATAAAAGGATGGAGGAAGATCTACCAAGCAAATGGAAAACAAAAAAAGGCAGGGGTTGCAATCCTAGTCTCTGATAAAACAAACTGTAAACCAACAAAGATCAAAAGAGACAAAGAACGCCATTACATAATGGTAAAGGGATCAATTCAACAAGAAGAGCTAACTATCCTAAATATATATGCACCCAATACAGGAGTACCCAGATTCATAAAGCAAGTCCTGAGTGACCTACAAATAGACTTAGACTCCCACACAATAATAATGGGAGACTTTAACACCCCACTGTCAACATTAGACAGATCAATGAGACAGAAAGTTAACAAGGATACCCAGGAATTGAACTCAGCTCTGCACCAAGCAGACCTAATAGACATCTACAGAACTCTCCACCCCAAATCAACAGAATATACATTTTTTTCAGCACCACACCACACCTATTCCAAAATTGACCACATACTTGGAAGTAAAGCTCTCCTCAGCAAATGTAAAAGAACAGAAATTATGGCAAACTGTCTCTCAGACCACAGTGCAATCAAACTAGAACTCAGGATTAAGAAACTCACTCAAAACCGCTCAACTACGTGGAAACCGAACAACCTGATCCTGAATGACTACTGGGTACATAACGAAATGAAGGCAGAAATAAAGATGTTCTTTGAAACCAACGAGAACAAAGACACAACAGGCCAGAATCTCTAGGACACATTCAAAGCAGTGTGTAGAGGGAAATTTATAGCACTAAATGCCCACAAGAGAAAGCAGGAAAGATCCAAAATTGGCACCCTAACATCACAATTAAAAGAACTAGAAAAGCAAGAGCAAACACATTCAAAAGCTAGCAGAAGGCAAGAAATAACTAAAATCAGAGCAGAACTGAAGGAAATAGAGACCAAAAAAACCCTTCAAAAAATTATTGAATCCAGGAGCTGGTTTTTTGAAAGGATCAACAAAATTGATAGACTGCTAGCAAGACTAATAAAGAAAAAAAGAGAGAAGAATCAAATAGACACTATAAAAAATGATAAAGGGGATATCACCACCGATCCCACAGAAATACAAACTACCATCAGAGAATACTACAAACACCTCTATGCAAATAAACTAGAAAATCTAGAAGAAATGGATGAATTCCTCGACACATACACTCTCCCAAGACTAAACCAGGAAGAAGTTGAATCTCTGAATAGACCAATAACAGGAGCTGAAATTGTGGCAATAATCAATAGCTTACCAACCAAAAAGAGTCCAGGACCAGATGGATTCACAGCCGAATTCTACCAGAGGTACAAGGAAGAACTGGTATCATTCCTTCTGAAACTATTCCAATCAGTAGAAAAAGAGGGAATCCTCCCTAACTCATTTTATGAGGCCAGCATCATCCTGATACCAAAGCCGGGCAGAGACACAACCAAAAAAGAGAATTTGAGACCAATATCCTTGATGAACATTGATGCAAAAATCCTCAATAAAATACTGGCAAACCAAATCCAGCAGCACATCAAAAAGCTTATCCACCATGATCAAGTGGGCTTCATCCCTGGGATGCAAGGCTGGTTCAATATACGCAAATCAATAAATGTAATCCAGCACATAAACAGAACCAAAGACAAAAACCACATGATTATCTCAATAGATGCAGAAAAGGCCTTTGACAAAATTCAACAACCCTTCATGCTAAAAACTCTCAATAAATTAGGTATTGATTGGGACGTATTTCAAAATAATAAGAGCTATCTATGACAAACCCACAGCCAATATCATACTGAATGGGCAAAAACTGGAAGCATTCCCTTTGAAAACTGGCACAAGACAGGGATGCCCTCTCTCACCACTCCTATTCAACATAGTGTTGGAAGTTCTGGCCAGGGCAATTAGGCAGGAGAAGGAAATAAAGGGTATTCAGTTAGGAAAAGAGGAAGTCAAATTGTCCGTGTTTGCAGATGACATGATTGTATATCTAGGAAACCCCATTGTCTCAGCCCAAAATCTCCTTAAGCTGATAAGCAACTTCAGCAAAGTCTCAGGATACAAAATCAATGTACAAAAATCACAAGCATTCTTATACACCAATAACAGACAAACAGAGAGCCAAATCATGAGTGAACTCCCATTCACAATTGCTTCAAAGAGAATAAAATACTTAGGAATCCAACTTACAAGGGATGTGAAGGACCTCTTCAAGGAGAACTACAAACCACTGCTCAATGAAATAAAAGAGGATACAAACAAATGGAAGAACATTCCATGCTTGTGGGTAGGAAGAATCAATATCGTGAAAATGGCCATACTGTATGCCTTTTTAAAAGTATATCTCATCTTTTTTTTTTTTTTTTTTTTTTGAGACGGAGTCTTGCTCTGTCGCCCAGCCTGGAGGGCAGTGGCACGATCTCGGCTCACTGCAATCTCCACCTCCCGGGTTCATGCCATTCTCCTGCCTCAGCCTCCCAAGTAGCTGGGACTACAGGTGCCCACCACCACGCCTGGCTAATGTTTTGTATTTTTAGTAGAGATGGGGTTTCACCGTGTTAGTCAGGATGGTCTCGATCTCCTGACCTCACGATCTGCCCGCCTTGGCATCCCAAAGAGCTGGGATTACAGGTGTGAGCCAATGCGCCTGGCCTAAAAGTATATCTTGTCTTATTGCACTAGCTAGAGCTTCCTGTTTAATAGGAATGACATATTTAATGGGACTAGACATCCTTACCTTGTTCTTGAACTTGGGGGGAAATAAATTTGTCTTTAATAATTAAGTATAAGGTTAGCTATACTTTTTCTTGTAGGTGCTCTTGTAATAAGAATGCCACAGCAAAGCCTACTGCCTAGATATTAGAAATAGAATACCAAATCTACGGCCAGAGATAAGAACTTAGAGACATCTTTCCCACCTAGCAGACCGGGCTCCTCGCTTTTCTGCTGCTTCCTCCAAAAGGGCCATTTAAGCATTTGCCTTCAAATTTAAAGTGACCCACATCCTATTCCCTATGTATTTATTTTGCTAGTTGCAATGCTGTCTCTCTCACTCTCTCTCCCTCTGCCTGACACTTCATTCCTGCCTCATGTAACCTAGTAACCCTGAGGTTTGCCCTCCCTGCACATTGTGCCCTGGCTGCTCAGAATCTGTAGGTAAAAATATTTGAATGTTTTTTCTATTATGGTAGTGTATTGAATTTTCACTTTCCACCTGAAGAACTAGGGGCCATCCCCAATCTAGGTTTACCCTGGCATGTCAGGGAGAACACAAGGCGGGGCCCCAGTGCTAGAGCAACTGTTAGGCAGGCATAACTGGACACATATCAGACAAGAGCCTCAAGGGCATCTGCCAGCATAATCAAGTTTTCTGGGTGAGGGACCCCTGGTCATTAGCAGGACAACTAGGCATTAGGCCATCAGTCAGGTAAAAGAAGTATTTCATGAAAGACACAGTAAACACACATGCTCAGCTTCTATTCATTTTTCGTTAAGACAGGGTTGGTAATCTCTCTGGCACTAGAATCCCATTTTAGCTTGTAGCTCTCAAAATAGGCTTTTATCAAGTTGAGAAAGTTCTATTTACAGTTTTCTGTGAATTTTCATTAGGATAGATGTTGAATTTTGTCAATTACTTTTTCTGCATGAATTTGTATGATCATGTGGATTTTCTTCATTAGACTGTTTAGATAGTGAGATAAGCTTTTTTTCACATATTAAACAAGACTTTCATTCTTGTGAAAAACCACAGTTGGTTATAGGTTTATTTAAATATATATATTTAATCCCATATATAGAATTCTATATATACATAATTATATATATAGAATTCTGTTTTATCTATATTATTTATGTTATCAAATATTACTTATTCAGTAATATTTTGTAGGAGATTTTTGAGATTTTATGTACTGCATGGAAACCTGCCTTACATGAATGGGATTTTGAAAGCAACTGTTGGCCAGGCGCAGTGGCTCATGCCTGTAATCCCAGCACTCTGGGAGGCTAAAGTGGGTGGATTACCTGAGGTCAGGAGTTCAAGACCAGCCTGGCCAACATGGTGAAACCCTGTCTCTACTAAAAATACAAAAAAATGCCAGGCGTGGTGGCAGACACCTGTAATCCCACCTACTTGGGAGGCTGAGGCAGGAGAAACACTTCAATGCAGGAGGTGGAGGTTGCAGTGAGCTGAGATTGCACCACTGCCTGGGCGACAGAGCAAGACTCTGTTAAAAAAAAAAAAAGTGTCAATATAAGACTGTAATAAGGTAAATGATTGTTACTCCTTTCTTATTAAATTTTATTTTAATCCAATAACATAACATATAATTTCTATTATTCAAAAAATATTAAGATTAGTTTTATTACCCAAGATATTATCTTTCTTGGTGCATGTTCCATGTATACTTGTATGGATATTGTTTTGTTGTTCAGTCAAATGCTGTATAAATATCAATTAGAGCCAGTTGATCAATGGTATTGCTCAGTTTTCTTATGCTAATATTGATTTTGTTAATATTAATTTTTCTTTTTACTAAGTGAAAGAGTTTACATCTCTAATTATTGTGGGTTAATCTATTTCTTTTTTCATTTCGGTTAGATTATGCTTGTATATTCTAAAGCTCTATAGAGAGGTATAATATTTATTTATTTATTTATTTATTCATTTATTTATTTATTTATTTATTTTTGAGACGGAGTCTCACTCTGTCGCTCGTCCTGGAGTGCAGTGGTGCGATCTCCGCTCACTGCAATCTCCGCCTCCCGGGTTCACGCCATTCTCCTGCCTCAGCCTCCTGAGTAGCTGGGACTGCAGGCGCCCTCCAACAGGCCCGGCTAATTTTTTGTATTTTGTAGTAGAGACGGGGTTTCACTGTGTTAGCCAGGATGGTCTTGATCTCCTGACCTTGTGATCTGCCCTCCTCGGCCTCCCAAAGTGCTGGGATTACAGGCGTGAGCTACCGCGCACGGCAATAATTTTTTATTCTTAGGGAATCGATTCTTTTATTATTTGCCATGCCTCTTTTTATTTCTAGTAATTTTCTTTGACTAGAAGTCTTCTTTTCTGATATTAAGGTAACTACCCCGTCTTTCTCGGGATTAGCATTGCATAGTATGTCTTTATTTAGTTTTTTTTCTGGTAGTCTTTTACTTTTATTTGACTTATAGCATTATATTTGAAGTGAATTTATTTTTTCTTTTCTTTTTTTTTTTTTTTCTTTTGAGACAGAGTCTTGTTCTGTCACCCAGGCTAGACTGCAGTGGTGCAGCCTGAAACTCCTTGGCTCAGGTGATCCTCCCACCTTAGCTTCCTGAGTAGCTGAGATTACAGGCACATGCTACCATGCCACCATGCTTGGTTAATTTTTTTGTAGAGATGGGATTTCAGCATGTTGCCCAGGCGGGTCTTGAACTCCTGTACTCAAGTGATCCCGCGCCTCAGCCTCCCAAAGTGCCAGGATTACAGACATGAGCCACTGTTTCTGACCTGAAGTGAATTTTTCATGCATAGCATATGGTTGGGTCATATCTCTATTTTAGCATCCATTCTTGGGCTAGGCACAGTGACTTATTATGCCTAACACTTTGGGATGTCAAGGTGAGAGGATTGCTTGAAGCCAGGAGTTTGTGAACAACCTGGGAAACACAGGGAGATTGCGTCTCTACAAAAAAAATTTTTTTAAAAAGATTAGCCAGTTGTGGTGGTACATGCCTGTAGTCCCACTTACTTGTGAGGCTGAGGTGGGAGGGTCACTTGAGCCCAGGAGTTCAAGGATGCAATAGGTAATAATTGTATTACTGCACTCCAGCCTGAATGACAGAGTGAGACTATGTTTCAAAACAATAAAAAAATTAAAAATTTAAAATAAAAATAAAATAAAATTGATCCTCACAATCTCTTTCTTTTGTTATATTTAGATACTTTACATTTTTGATATGTTTGGATCAAATCTATAATTTTATTACTGGTTTTCTGCGTTATCTCTTTTTTCTTTCTACTGTCTTATATTTTTGGAATATTTTAATATTTTTAGTATTGCCAATTAATTTTTCTATTGACTATAACTTTTTAATGTTTTTTAAAATTATTCTAATGATTACAATATAGATTCTTAATATTTTTACAGTATAGTTAGTATCAACATGTTATAACTTCAATTGAGATATCAAAACCTCACCACCATACAGATGACTTTACTTTCCTCTTTGTTATAATTTTTATATATCATAGCTATATATATATAGAGAGAGAAAACCTGATCAAATAATATTGTCATTTTTGCTTTCTTTTTTTAAATTTTTATTTTTAAAAGATAAAGATGAGATCTCACTATGATGCCCAGGCTGTTCTCAAATTTTTAGGCTCAAGTCATCCATCCACCTCAGCCTCCCAAAGTTCTGGGATTACAGACATGAGGCACTGAGCCTGGCTCATTTTTGGTTTCGACTGTTCAACACTTTAAAGAACTCAAAGGAGAAGAATGGTTTATTATATTTATCCAAGATATTCATCATTTTGTTGCTCTTTCTTTATTCCCAACATTCTAAGTTTCCTTCTGATATTATTTCTTTCTATAGAGAATACATCCATTGCTGATAATTTGAGAGCAAGACTGATGGTAACAGATTCTGTCAGTTTTTCTTAAACTGAAAATGCCTTTATTCAGCTTCACTCCTGAAATATAATTTTATAGGACATAGCATTCTGGGTTGACATGTTTTCTCTGTTTTTTTTTTTTGTTTCTTGTTTTTCTTTAACCACTATAAAAGAGTAGTCACTTTTTTAAGCCTCCTAGGTTTGTGATAAGAAATCTTTATTCATTGGGACTGTTCTTCCTTATAGTTTATTTTCCTGCGGCTATATAAAAAGTTTATTTCATGGTCTTCAGTTTTCAGCAGTTTGAATATATTTCAAGGCATGTATATTTGGAGGACTTACTTAGATTTCACTGAGCTCCTTGAATCTGTGTGTTTATTTCTCTTCATTTTTTCTTAAACATCAAACTCTTTCCTCTCTTTTTCTGGGGCTCTGATGGCATGAATATTGTATTTTGTATTATTGTGCCACTGATTTCTGAGGAAAACTTTATTTAGGAAAATTAAAAATATATATATTATAATTACACTTTGAAAATAATAGCTTCACAGTCGATATGGAAACATCACTGGATTAAATGATTCAGTTGGTAACAAGCAGAAAGCAAGAGCTGAAACATCAATATGTGGAATTAAGGAATTAAGTGGACATTTCTGGGAACCAGGATAGGAGTACATAGGAAATAAGCAATAACAATCTGGTAATTTAATCTTCCTCATAGCTGTTGCCATGTTATAAGTGAATGTTTATGGCACTATGTATGGCTGCCAAAGATGAGTTATGCATGCAAATCAGTTAAATATTAATTACTTTAGACTCATAGTATGCTTTGAACAAATCTTTGAGTGGTGTTCCAAAAAGTAAAAACTTTTAGAGGCAAAATACATTTTTAAAGTGATAATGTAAACACAAATTTATGGATAGTACTGTTATCCTTTTTAGGAGTCCTGCATGTTATCTTATTCAAATACAACTCAATAATGTTCACTGGGATTTCTCTGCGTTTGAATACTCACTATGTAGTGTTAAACTTTTAGAGAATAAATGCAAAAAGAATATATGAATATGCTGTGAAATACTCTAACATAAAATTAGAAACTGATCTAAAATCTGAAGTAGAAAAAGCAGTCCATATTTTTATGGAAAAATTAAAATTAAGACAAGTAGACAAAAATATTTTTCATTAAAAAAATAAATGTTTATTGAAACAACATATATCCTCAAACATGAACATGATTTTGGGTGAATTTATACGAATTCAACCAGCATCAATGCAAAATGAAAGGAATTTTTCTGTCTGGAAATTTTGTTGTAGAAAATAAATTAAGGCTATGAGATGGTCTTTGTGCATTTTGAACTTTCAGTTTTAAAGATAATAACTTTTAAATATTAATTATCTCTGCTATTATATTTTAAGTTTAATTTACTTTATTTTGCATTCATTGAGTGACAAGTTTCCCTTCTTTCATGTTTTTTATTATTAAATATTTATATTAGGCAGCATTCATTTTATATACTATTTAAATAATCTTATCATATTTGTTTATAATAAAAACCATGTATATATTCTATATTTTTTTTGACAAAATCTCCCCTGAGATATTTAATACAATCCTGTCACAAGAAGATTCACTTTTTTTAACTGCTCATTATATTATTTTAAGACATATTTTTAAATGCTATGACAGTACAGAATGTATGATTTCAGAAATTCGTGAATATTCCTGGGAATTCTGATCTCTTGTTATCAAATTCCAAAGAGTAATATCTTTTAGGAATTTGGAATCACTAAGCGAATTCTAGAGCTTTGTTATAGAATCCCAAGGAATCTAAGAAACAGGGAGTGAAAACATGTAAATCTGGTGCTCCTAAGGACTTTGTATATTCAGGGTTTTCAATCTTAATTCTAACTTCATCTACATGCGGTGTAAGGAAGTACTCCACATCTAATCATGATTTTATGTTTATATTGGGAAACAATTGTCCTTCACTTAGGACATTTCTTTTTGTAGCTTTTGAGGTTTATATTTTTGTTGAGTGTTAAAATTTCAAAGGTGAGTAACTATTTACATGAGGGCCAATTGGTAAAGAAAGCCTGACAGTTGCAATAAGTCTGTTGACTCTTCAGATATTTTAAAAAGGAACAAAACAAAACAAAACAAAACAAAAAAACAACAAACAAACAGAAAACCCCTCTCCTTCTGCCAGTTTTAACAATGGCAAATCCTGCATTGATTTCTGAATTAATTTACTTTGTGAGTTTATAGGTGTCATACAGAAAACCTACTTTACATGAAAAAAGATTTAAGAGCAAAAGTTGATATAAAAGTTTCAAAGTAAGGCACATGGAACCAGAAAACACAAGTAAAGTGAAGTGCACTTAAGTTGTTGGTAAAATATTTGCTCTTGTTTAATAGCCGGTGAATGGATCCTCTCACCTAAGTTATCTGACTTATTGTATAGGTTCCTGCTGACTAATTTCTCTTCTGGGAAAGAGAATGTATATTATGTGAAATAAATTTTGAGAAAAGTGAAACCTGATGTTTACCTTAAATAGCCCAATTTCTTTATTTTTCTGCACACTGAATTTCCTGCTTTTTATCCTTTCCAGAACAGAAAATTTTATGTAAAGGGGAAATTAGAAAGAGAGAACTAGAAAATACTAATTCTTTGCTCCTCGTGTCATTAAGAATCTCTAAAGAGAAAAGATAGAAATCCAACGAAAAGCTGCTCAGAAAAGGGAGACTTATCTCTTTGAAATCCTGATTTCAATTCTTTTGGGCATATACCAGAATTGGGATTGCTGGATCATATGGCAATTATATTTTTAATTTTTAAAGAATTTCCATCCTGTTTTCCATAGTGGCGGCACCATTTTACATTCCCACCAACACTGCACAAAGCTTCCTAATTTCTCCACACCCTCACCAACACTTGCTCTCTGTTATCCTTTTAACAACAGTTGTTATGCATGTTAGGTGATATCTCATTGTGTTTTAATTTGCATTTCCTCGATGACTATAATGTTGAGCACCTTTCCATGTACCTATTGGCCATTATTATGTCTTCTTTACACTCCTGAGTTCAATGAAGCTTTATACACAATAGTCAAAATGTGGAAATAGACTAAATGTTCAGTGACCGATAAATGGATAAATAGATGTGGTGTAAACATACAATGTAATATTATTCAGCCTTTAGAAAGAAGAAAATTCTGCCACATGTGACAATATGGATGAATCTTAAGGATGTTATTCTCAATGAAATAAGATAGATGCAGTAACACAAATACTATGATTCCACTTATATAGGATACCTAGAGTAGTCTAATTCAAAGAAGCAGAGAATAGAATAAATGTTGCTGGAGTCTGTTTGGAAAGTGGTAGGGGTAGTTGCTATTCACTGGATAGAAAGTTTTAGTTATGCAAGATGAATAAGTTCTAGTGATGTGCTGTAGAATATTGAGGCTACAATTAGCAATACTGTATTGTACACCTAAAAATTCTTTAAGAGGGTATATCTCATATTAAAGATCCTTACTACAATTAAAAAAAAAAAAAGAAAGAAAAAGGAATGGTATATAACCAATAGAAAAGAGAGTCCTATGCAAGTCAGGGCACACTATGTGTACGTCTTGCAAATAGAGTACTTGGAGTTGTTTGTGGTTGTAATAGAATATGAGAGATGGGGAAATACAGTTTTAATAAACATCGTGATATGTAAAACAAACACACTTTGATGCACTTTGATATAATAATGTCAATTTAAAAACTTTCTGTTACTGTATTATGTTAACGTAATTTCATTAGACAGGGCTAGAATTGGGCCACATAAATTTTCTCTGCTTTTATAAAGGTTATATCAATTTGATGAATATATATAAACATCTGCCCACTCCCCTAGTAAAACAAACCTATAGGATAGACCCCAGCCTCTTTCTTGAAAATTCTGCCAATGTAGTTCCCACTAACGCTGTATGACTTATATTATTATTTCCAGGAAGAAATTTTTCTGTCATCATTTTGAGAGGTGAAGCTGGCTGGGCTTCTGGGTCAGGTGGGGACTTGAAGAACTTTTGTCTAGATAAAGGATTGTAAACACGCCAGTCAGTGCTCTGTGTCTAGCTAAAGGTTTGTAAATGCACCAATCAGCACTCTGTAAAAACGCACCAGTCAGTGCTCTGTGTCTAGCTAAAGGTTTGTAAACTCACCGATCAGCACTCTGTAAAAATGCACCAATCAGCCCTCTGCAAAGTGGAGCAATCAGCAGGACGTGGGTGGGGCCAAATAAGGGACTAAAACGTGGCCACCGGAGCCAGCAGCTGCAAGCAGCTCCTTCCCTTCTGTGTTGTGGAAGCGTTGTTCTTTTGCTCTTAACAATAAATCTTGCTGCTGCTCACTCTTTGGGTCCGCACTACCTTTATGAGCTGTAACTCTCACTCCAAAGGTCTGCGGCTTCATTCCTGAAGTCAGCGAGACCACGAACCCACTGGAGGGAAGAAACATCAGATGCACCACCTTTAAGAGCTGTAACACTTGACTGTGAAGATCTGCAGCTTCACTCCTGAAGTCAGCGAGACCACGAACCCATCAGAAGGAAGAAACTCTGGACACATCTGAACATCTGAAGGAACAAACTCCAGACACACCATCTTTAAGAGCTGTAACACTCACCGTGAAGGTCCGCGGCTTCATTCTTGAAGTCAGCGAGACCAAGAACCCACCAGAAGGAATAAATTCTGGACACAATTTCACCTACACTCTTATTTATTACTTCTATGTGCATCCATTATTTCAGTTTTAACTTTGATCAGGTTAGATGCACGATTTCATGATCAGTGATTTCTGCTGTTTTGCACTCTTCTTTTCAACCTCTGAGGTAGCAGTGGGCCTGCGGTGGAGAAAAGTACCCATAGATATATTTTAAATGCATACATAAATATATTAACAAGCTAAGGTAGTGAAGACGAGTGACATGGAAGACTATTTGTAGTCAAGTATCAATTTTTAGGGATTAGTCTCTAATGTAAAAGAAATTATGTCACTTTGAAAATAAAAGCGGAAATGAGAGTGGTACAATTGACAGCATTTTCTCTTCCAGTTCCCCCCTTAATAATTCATCCAGATTGAAAAGGGTCTCAAGAAATATTTGGAACTGACACAGTGTAAGAGAAGTTAGAAAAAAGTTCTGTATGCAAGATGAAGTCCTTGGTATCTGAGGGACATAAGCAGAAAAAGATCTAGAGAGGTCTAATAACTTGATATGCTATTCGAAGCAGACATGGGCATATGGTCATATAGTTTGGACTTTTCACCAGGGCTTTTTCTTACTTTCTTGAGCATCTGCTTTATTTCTTGTAGTATGAATATGTATGTCATACTTTGCGTAATAATTTCTAATCACTTGTCACAGACATCTTCTCTTCTTTGTGGTGTATCTTTTGTTAAATGACATACTCCACTATATATACTTTGTGTTTTTGATTTTTCCCTCATGTCTTATCTTATTTTTCATCAATAGCACTAAAGTAACATTTATTAAAATAGAACTTTATTGTTGGATATATAATTCCCTGCCCCCATCAGAACTGCCAATACGTTTAAATTCTTCAAAACTTGCTTATTTAGACTATCAAATTTGACCAAAAAAAACTTTTAAATATTCTAGATTCAGGCAAAATTAATATTTTACAATGATAAAGTATGAAGATAAAAATACCCTGTTTACTCACTAATTTAAATTCAGCAGGCTATTTTTTCATAAAAAGAAGAAGAAAAAGAGAAAAATATAAGTTCTCATTGCTTCTCACTGGCTGTATTTACTTAATTTCATGCACTTAATATTTTTTTCATCCTTGGTATTCACTATAATTAGCTGAACAAGATGCTTGAAATAATACATTTTTAATAAAAACAATTATATAAAAGTGCTTTTTAAAATTAATTGAAAGCCTAATATAGCAATCGTTGACTGTGTTGCTAGGTATGTTACTAAGGACACTCTGGTTTAAAAACAGAAGTTTGGAAAATGCTAAATTACATAAAGTTAAGTGGTAATTCAATGGTGAGATTTTCTAGAAATTATTGGCATACCGGAATCCTTAAAGGATCTATTAAGCAGAATTTATGAAAAATGTGTTACTGTGTATGTTTTATTTTGTTATTAATTTGTAATGCTCTATCTGTGTGGGTACCAGATAGTAATTATTTGTTATTTATTTACTTTTTTCAAGTTAATTGGAAAATGAAACATAAGTTTTGCATTTGCATTCAGTGAAGGCAAACTGAGATCTCTGTATTTTGTAATAAGGAGGATTTCACTGCAATTTAAACATAGAAAAGTGGCATACAACCTGAGTCATCACAAGGTTCACATAGCATAGTCATGCAGAATTCAAAGAAAAATGCCTATATCATGCACTCAATCGAAAACAGGAGTTCAACTACTATACATAATCTCATCTTTCACGTGAAATTAATGATCTGTTAGATAAATATTTAATTTGTATAAATTTATGGGGTTTTATGTATAAATTTGTATAAATTTATGGGGTACAAGTATAATTTTTTAAATGCATTGATTATGTAGTGGCTAAAGTCAGGGCTTTTAGAGTATCCATCACCCAAATAATATAAATTGTACACCTTAAGTGATCTTTCATCATCCACTCCCCTCCAACCCTCTCACCATTCCACTCTATCATGTCTATCCATTTGTATCATTTCTATCCATTTGTATCATTTCTATCCGTTTCTGTCATTCCACTCTCTACATCCATGTGTATACATTATTTACCTCCCACTTATAAGTGAGAACATGCAGTATGTGTCAGTGTCTGACTTGTTTCACTTAAAATAATGGCCTCCATTTCTATCTGTGTTGCTACAAACAACATAACTTCATTATTCATTATAGCTAAATAGTATTCCATTGTGCATATATGCCACATTTTTTAATCTACTCATTCATTTATGAACTCTTTGGTTGATTCCAATCTTTAGTATTGCAAATAGTGTTGTAATAAACATACAGGTGCAGGTATTTTTTAGATATAATGATTTCTTTTCCTTTGGATGGATACCCAGCAGTGGGATTTCTGGATCAAATGGTAGGTCTATGTTTAGTTCATTAAAAAATGTCCATACTCTTTTCACAGAGGTTGTACTAATTTACATTTCCATCAACAGTGTATGAGTTCCCTTTTCTGACATGATAGGTGATATCTCATTGTGTTTTAATTTGTATTTCCTTAATGATTATAATGCTGAGCACCTTTCAATATACCTATTGGCCATTATCATGTCTTCTTTAAACTCCCATGTTCATTGAAGCTTTAAACACAGTAGTCAAAATGTGGAAATAGACTAAATGTTTAGTGACGGATGAATAGATAAACAAGATGTGGTATAGACATAGAATGGAATATTATTCAGCCTTTAAAAAGAAGAAAATTCTGCTGCGTGTGACAATATGGATGAACCTTCAGGATGTTATTCTCAGTGAAGTAAGACAGATGCAGAAACACAAATACCATAATTCCACTTATATAGGATACCTAGAGTAGTCAAATTCATAGAAGCAGAGAACAGAATAAAGGTTGCTAGAGTCTGTTTGGAAAGTGGTATTGGTAGTTGCTATTCACTGGATAGAAAGTTTTAGTTATGCAAGATGAATAAGTTCTAGTGATGTGCTGTACAATACTGAGGCTACAATTAACAATACTGTATAGTACATTTAAAAATTCTTTAAGAGGGTACATCTCATGTTAAAGGTTCTTAGTATAATTTTTAAAAAAGAAAGAAAAAAGGAAGGATACATAACCGATAGAAAAGAGAGTCCCATGCAAGTCAGGGCATACTATTTGAACATCTTGCAAATAGAGTACTTGGAGTGGTTTGTGGCTGTAATAGAATAGGAGAGATGGGGAAATACACTTTGGTTGATTCCATATCTTTAGTATTGCAAATAGTGTCGTAATAAACATACAAATGCAGGCATCTTTTAGATACAATGAGTTTTCTTTTGGGTAGATACCCAGCAGTGGGATTGCTGGAACAAATGATAGTTCTATGTTAGTTCATTAAGAAATGTCCGTACTGTTTCACAGAGGTTGTACTAATTTACATTTCCATCAACAGTGTATAAGAGTTCCCTTTTCTTTCTATCTCCACAAACATCTGTTATTTTTGTCTTTTTAATTATAACCATTCTGACTGGTGTAAGATGATACTTATTGTGGTTTTGATTTTACTTTTTCTGATTATTAGTGATGTTGAACATTTTTATATTCTTATTGGTCATTTTATGTCTTATTTTGTGAAATGTCTATTCATGTCCTTTCGTCCACTTTTTAATGGTATTATTTCGTTGTTGTCGAGTTGTTTGAGTTCCTTGTAAATTCTGGATATTAATCCTCTATCAGATGCATAGTTGTAAATACATTCTTCTCTTCTGCAGGTTTTCTGTTCAGTGTGATTATTTTTTGATGTGCAAGACAGCTTTTTAGTTTAATTGAGTCTCATGTGTCTATTTTTGTTTGCCTTGCCTGTGCTTTTGGTGTCCTTGTCATGCATTCTTTGCACAAACCTGTGTTCCAGAAGAGTTGTTCCCAGGTTTTATCCTAGGATTTTTACAGTCTCAGGTCTTATATTTAAGTTTTTAATCCATCTTGCACTGATTTTTGTTTATGGTGAGAGATAGGGGTCCAAATTAATTTTTCTGCATCTGGTGGCCCAATTTTCCTGGCACATTTATTGAAAGGTTGTCCTTTCCCCAGTGTATGCTCTTGTTTATTTCATCAAAGATCAGTTGGCTATAGATATGTGGGGTTTTTTTCTGTGTTATCTATTGTGGTCCATTAATGTATGTGCCCATTTTTATACCAGTACCAATATGTTTTGATTACAATAGCCTTTTAGTAGAATATGTCAGAAAATGTGGTATCTTCAGCTTTTTTTCTTTTTGCTAAGGACTGTTTTTGCTATTTGGGCTGTTTTGTGGTTCTATATGAATTTTAGGATTTTTTTTTCTAATTCTCTAAAAAATGACATTAGGATTTTGAAAGATTTATTTGCACTGAATCTGTAGATTGCTTTGGGCAATATGGTCACTTCAACGATATTAATTCTTCTAATCCATGAGCATGGGATGTCTTTTCATTTGTTTGTATCACCTATAATTTTTTTCATTCAGGTTTTGTGGCTATTCTTCTAGGGATTGTTAACCTTCTTGATTAAATATATTCCTAGTTTTTTTGTTGTTATTGTAAATGGGATTGCCTTCTTGAGTTGGTTCTCAGCTGGATCATTATTGATGTATAAAAACACTAGTGATTCTGGTAATTTGATTTTGTATTCTAAAACCTTCCTAAATTCCTTGATTAAATCTAAAATATTTTGGTAGAATCTTTAGGTTCTCCTAGATATAAAATCATATTATTCACAAACAGAGATAATTTGACTTTCTCTTTTCCAATTTGGATGCCTTATATTTCTTTTTCTTACTTGATTACTCTGGCCAGGACTTCCAATAACATATAGAATAGAAATAGTAAAAGTGGGCATCCTTTTCTCCTTCGTATTCTTAGGGGAAAAGCTTTCAACTATTGCCTATTCAGTATGATGCATAATTTTGTTTTATCTATAATCCTGTTTCACTTTTAAAGTTTTATCATGGCTATTAAACTTTTATACCTGAAATTATGTTCACATATATTTAATAACTAAAACAGCTAATGGGCTTTAAGGTTGTTTTTTTTTCTTCTTTCAGTGAGGAATAATTTTGTTATTCAAGTTTTAGGAGCTATGTCAGCTGATAGACATGACATAAAGCTGCATTTGTTCAGTGATGTTTTGGTTTCCTAACTATTCATTTAGAAATAACAAAACATTTGTGTTATTTAAACTTACGTCAGGAATAAAAATAAGTGAAGAGTTATGATCCCAAACTATATTAGTCTCCAAAAATCTTAGTTATTAAAAGAAAAAAAATTCACTCTATTATTATACAAGTTTCTTAAGAACAAAACTATGATGTTATCACAGAACATATAGATTTTAGCAGTTCCTAGTGAATGTTACTGATACTTTAAACCATCCCTTTGTGAATTTCCAAAATTTTATAATTGCATATATTTAATTTTATTTTAAAATATTTGATGGGATTATATATATTCAGAGACATAAAACCTGCTCAAGATTAGAAGTGCATAAACATTGAAAACAGTGTAGAAATACCTGCTCTGATATTTATTAAATTTATGACACTAAGCAAATACTAAAAATATAAATAAAAAAACTTCTTAAAAGACTTCTCTGAAATTACATGAAACTATGCACTTATGTTAACTTTTTCCTCTCTTACTAAATATCCCCTATTCAAATTTAATGGTTACAAAAAATAATCTATTTTATATATATTCTTCTGTGGACTTTCATCTCACATCTGTTTCCTTTCAAATCTGTTTCCTTTGGGAAGAGCACATAATAATATGCATCAAGGAGGAAATGTATAAGCTCTACGTCTTACCTAAGGATATATTATATGGAAAATAGTTTTTTTATGAGACTGTATCCCCTCATGCTTTTATGGGATAAATATTGTTTTTCCATTACAAATGTCTTTTGAATGGATTTGATATTCAAATAAATATTAAACATAATTCACATACAATGCACATTGTGAAGGTTATGAGTAAGAATTCAAGAGAAAACTTTTTTAGAATAATGCTCAAATGAGTTCATTGTCAGAATATATTTTTCTTCTCACTTAGATCATAGATTTCTAAAAACTAAGAACAATAATCACTTATGTGTTCCAGTATTTTTTATTCTGTGGTATGTATTGTATGTCAAAGTTAAGAAATAGGGATAAAAACACTGAGTGTTACTGGCTATTTAACCTATTATGGATGTGTTTATTTACAACCTTTTTATAATTTTGGTTGGAATTAATTCATGAATTAATTCCCCATTCCACCCAGTATTCTAGAGACAAAAGAATGGTCTCTATAGACCTCTGAATGTAGTCACTTATTGGATGAGTTTGCATTGAAACAAATCAATATATCTTCAGTTATTTATGATATTATTATCATCCTCAATTTATTTAAGTGAAAGGTAGCATTACTATTTGCTAGTGACTGTGTAATATCATTTCATGCACTGATATTATTTTATCCTCAGAAAAATTTCACTGAATATTACCATGCTCATTTTATACTCAAGGTAACCAAACCTTAAAAGGTTAAGGGAAATCACTGTTTATGCAATAATTAAGTTATGAATCTGGATTTATTTGCCATCCACAGTCTTGATTATTTTAAAAGCCAGACAGCTGTCCATTGTGACTATCACAGATGTCCTGAGCCTCTTATTCTCTTCTGTGTTTTTGAAAGTTGAAATTTAAAGCCTCTTTGACTTCGTTTAGGGAGATTCATCTCACTTTGTTAAAACAAACAAACAAACAAACAAAATAACCTCTTTTAACTGACATTTATTATTACCCTCCCCCCCTCCTTTTTTTTTATACTTAACATAAAGCCTTTCAGTTACAGGCAGACCTCAGAAATACATGCCCATGACCTTGCTGGTTGAATCCTGCCTGTGGAGGATATTCACAATCATTCAAAAGTTGTCCTAAATAAATGTATCCTATTCAAACCTGCTCCCCTAAGGACACTGATTTCTTTCTGGAGCTTCTGCACTCCTGATAAGACACTGCCAGGAGCTGAGCTGCAGAGGAAGGTTTCCTGCAGTAGCACATCTAAAGGTAGAAAAATCAGGGACAAAAGCCAAGAGAATATAGGTGAAGGTCACTGCAAGAAAAATTTACAAGCCCACATCTAAAAATTATGTTGCAATAGATAAAGCCTATCTAATCCTTACACACTATCTCTATCTAGCTCTCTATCTATCTCTCTATCTATCTATCTATCTATCTATCTATCTATCCATCCGTCCTTCCTTCCACAGTGCTGATTAATTTTATGGCTACATGGTGCCCAGATTTGGTCAAACGTTATTCTGGGTGTGTCTGTGGAGGTGTTTCTGAATGAGATTTACATTTAAATTGGGCACCTTTGAGTAAAGCAGATTGTTCTCTCTGTTGTGGATGGGCTTCATCCAATAAGCTGATGGTCTAAACAGGACAAAATGGCTGAGTTTCCCATTATTAAAAAGGCTGTCAGATGCCTTAGACATTGTTGTTTTTTTCTCTCTCTTTTTTTCCCCTCAATTTTAATTTATTGTGGTAAAATACACATAACAAAATGTACCATCTTAGCCATATTAAGCGTATAGTTCAATGGTACTAAATACAGTCATAATATTGTGCCACCATCAGCACCATCCATCTCCATAATTTTTTGTTCCTCTAAAACTAAAATTTATATTCATTAGACAAGAGCTCCTCATTTTCTCTATCTCCTTCTAGCTCCCCTCTGGCACTTGCCATTCTACTGTCTGTCTCTATGAATGTGATTGATCTAAGTATCTTATGTAAGCGGAATCATAAACTATTTCTTTTTTTGTGACTAGTTCATTTCACTTAGCATAATGCCCTCAAGGTTCATTCAGGGTGTAGCATATGTCAACATTTCAATCTATTTGTGTTTTTAGATCTAAGATGAGTCTCTTGTAGAGAGAATATAGTTGGATCATTTTTAAAAAATCCATTCCACCAATCTCTTTTGATAGGAGAGTTTAATCCATTTACATCAAAAGTAATTACTAATAATGAGGGACTTATTTCTATCATCGTGTTATCTGCTTTCTTTATGCTTTATAGCTTTTTTGGTCCTGTATTTTCTGCATCACTCTTTGTTTTTCCTGTGTGTTTGCTATTTTGCAGCGCAACATTTAAATTCTTTTCTCTTTTTTTGTATATATTTTACAGATAGTTTCTTTGTGGTTACCATGGGGATTAAATTTCACATCCTAAAATTATAAAACTCAAATTTGAATTTATATCAGCTTAACTCAAATAAAAAACAAAACTCTTCTTTATAGCTCAATTACCACCACTTTCAGTTGTTGATGTCTCAAAATTATCTTTATACATTGTGCAAAAAAGCATAAACTAGCAATTATTTTGAATATATTTATCTCTTAAATTATATGGCAGACAAAATGTAAAGATTTAAACCAAAGTTACACTAATACTAGCTTTTAAGCTATTTTTTTAATATGTTAGTCTCTTAAATTGTATTAAAAATGCAGTTACAAACCATTTAAAAATAATGCTAGATTTTATAATTGCCCATAATACTAGATTTTATAATTGCCCATTTACTTTTATTGAGATATTTATTTTTTTATACAGCTTCAAATTAATTTCTAGTGTCCTTTCATTTTTCTCTGTAGGATATTTTTGAGTGTTTCTTACAGGTCATCTCTAGTGTTAATTAACTCCCTCAGCTTTTGTTTATCTGTGAATGTCTTAATTTTTCCCTCACTTTTGAAGGACTACTTTGCCACATTCTTGGTTTTTTTTTCTTTCAACACTGAAAATAAGGGCTCACTACATTTTAGCCTCAAGAGTTTCTGTTAAGAAATATGCTGATAATCCCACCAACAGTGTAAAAGTGTTCCTATTTCTCCACATCCTCTCCAGCACCTGTTGTTTCCTGACTTTTTAATGATTGCCATTCTAACTGGTGTGAGATAGTATCTCATTGTGGTTTTGATTTGCATTTCTCTGATGGCCAGTGATGGTGAGCATTTTTTCATGTGTTTTTTGGCTGCATAAATGTCTTCTTTTGAGAAGTGTCTGTTCATGTCCTTCACCCACTTTTTGATGGGGTTGTTTGTTTTTTTCTTGTAAATTTGTTGGAGTTCATTGTAGATTCTGGATATTAGCCCTTTGTCAGATGAGTAGGTTGCGAAAATTTTCTCCCATTTTGTAGGTTGCCTGTTCACTCTGATGGTAGTTTCCTTTGCTGTGCAGAAGCTCTTTAGTTTAATTAGATCCCATTTGTCAATTTTGGCTTTTGTTGCCATTGCTTTTGGTGTTTTAGACATGAAGTCCTTGTGGAAGTCAGTGTGGCGATTCCTCAGGGATCTAGAACTAGAAATTCCATTCGACCCAGCCATCCCATTACTGGGTATATACCCAAAGGACTATAAATCATGCTGCTATAAAGACACATGCACACGTATGTTTATTGCCGCATTATTCACAATAGCAAAGACTTGGAACCAACCCAAATGTCCAACAATGATAGACTGGATTAAGAAAATGTGACACATATACACCATGGAATACTATGCAGCCATAAAAAATGATGAGTTCATGTCCTTTGTAGGGACATGGATGAAATTGGAAATCATCATTCTCAGTAAACTATCGCAAGAACAAAAAACCAAACACCGCATATTCTCACTCATAGGTGGGAATTGAACAATGAGAACACATGGACACAGGAAGGGGAACATCACACTTCGGGGACTGTTGTGGGTTGGGGGGAGGGGGGAGGGATAGCATTGGGAGATATACCTAATACTAGATGACGAGTTGGTGGGTGCAGCGCACCAGCATGGCACATGTCTACATATGTAACTTACCTGCACATTGGGCACATGTACCATAAAACCTAAAGTATAATAATAATAATAATAATAATAATAAAAGAAAAAAAACAAAAACAAAAACAAAAAAAAAGAAATTGCTATTAAAAAAAAAAGAAATATGCTGATAATCTTATTGAAAATCCCTTATACATGACAACTTGCTTCTTTCTTGTTGCTTTCAAGATTCTCTTTTTGAATTTTTCTTTCAAAGGCTTGTTTATAAGTGTCTTGGTATGGGTCTCTGACTTCCTCTCACTTGGACTTTGTTCCACATATTGGTTGTTTATATTCATGTCTTTCATTAAGTTTGGGAAGATTTTTGTCATTATTTTTTAAATATTGTCTTTGCCTTTTTTTCTCTCTATTCTCCCTCTAGGATGTCCACAAAGCATAACTTGTTTTCCTGATGGTGTCTTATAGATACCATGGGCTCTGTACACTTTAATTTTGTTTTTTTCTGTTCCTCAGACTTAATTATTTCCATTGTTTTATCTTCAAGGTCACTGATTTTTGATCTGCCTATTTATATTTGCTTTTGAATCCCTGTAGAACATTTTTTATTTCAGTTATTAAATTTTTCAGCTGCAGAATATTTTGTTCCTTTTCATGTGTTCGCTTTATTAATATTCCCAATTTTGTTCATGTATCATTTTCTTGACATTCCTCTCAACTTCCTTTAGATTTTTAAGCATTTTTAAGACAATTGTTTAAAGTCTTTCATATATCTGCCATCAGGTTTTCATTAAGCAATGTTTCTATGAGTTTAGTTGTTTTTCCTTTGAATGTACCATAATTTCCTGCTTCTTCTATGCCTTGGGAATTTTTGCTGAAAACTGGACATTTCGAATCTAATAATGTGGTATCTCTGGACATTAGAGTCTTCTCTTTCCTTGAGATTATCTGCTATTTGTTATTTGTGTGTTTGTTTGTTTTATTGTTGAAAGCTCTCTCTGTGCAACGATTTAGGTCTTTTCCAAGCCTGTGCCTTTTTCTGGGCTCTGTTGTCACTTTCTAATTTTGACAGCATATACAGTTCCTTTCCAATGTCCTTGTCTTCACTATGTGGCTCTTAAAAGGGAAAAAGAAAAATGAAGTGGGATGGAGAAGGGCGTCATCCCTTTAACTTCCCTAGAAGTTACTTCAACTGAAGTAGGAGGGGTTTGCCACAATCAAGGCAGCTGTAAAAGCAGTGACCACCCACCTCTTTGGTCTGTGTCTGCGATCAGAAGCAGCAATGAGTCATCAAAACACAGATTCCTGATTTTTGAAGGACAGAGTTCTTTTTACTTACACCATGTGCAGTCTGCTCCAGAAATATGTGCACAGCTGCCTACCACGGATCTGGTTGTGGCAGATGAGTAGCTGCTTCTGTGCTTATAGCTAAAATAAACTGAAACTAACCACAATTTACTATCGAATTATTACCCTGGAAGTTGCAAGGTGTCAATGAACTTCAGAGTTTCAACATAGTTACATCAGACATTCTCTACCAGTTTAATTGTTGTTTAGGTGGGGAGACAGATAATCTGGTGCTTCTTAGTCCATCCTAGAATTATCTCCTTAGGACACTGGTATTTTTCTGCCTTTGGACTCCAAGTGAAACACTGACTCTTCCTGGGTCTCAAACCTGCCAGCCTGAAGGCTGGAACTTCACCATCAGTTCTCCTGGGTCTCCAGTTTGCTGAATGCATATCTTGGAACTTGTCAACTTTCATAGTCATGTGAGCCATTTTCCATGTAATAAGCCTGTCTCTCTCTCTTTTTCTGTATTTATATATAAAAATTATATTGATATAAACATATATTTATCTATTTATATAGTTGTTGCTGTTTTTCGTTGGTTCTCTTTGTCTGTAGTACCCTGACTAATATTCCTATATTAATGTACTGTGTATGGGATCTCAAAGGGCATGGGATATTCAGTTTTCTAATTCATTCTTCCATAATTTCCTCAAACAATGTGGGCCCCAGAACTTTCTAACAGAAACATAGAAACCTCAAAGGGAACATTTTTTCTTAAGAAATCTGAAGCTAGTTAAAATTTCATTCCTTACTTATTCCCTCCCTATTCCTATTTACACAGAAGTATGTTTCTGGCAGACTTTTGATAACTTGCTATTTCTTTTAATTGTATAAATTTAAGATATACAGTAACATAATGTTTTATTTATCCATAGTGAAATAATTACTGCAGGTAAGCAATTTTACATATCCATGACTTTCTATAGTTACTTCTTATTTTTCGTTTTGTATCAGAGCACATAATCTTCACTCATAGCAAATTTTCAACATACAATACAATATTGCTCATTGTAGTCCTTCTTCTGTACATTACATCTTTAGACTTATTCTATGTAACTGCATGTTTGTGCCCTTTGACTTGCAACTCCCCATTTTCTCCTTCTCCCTGCCACTGGCAACCAGCATTCTGTTCTCTGTATGTATTTGGCTTTTTTCTTTTTTCTTTTTTCCTTTTATATATAAATGAGATTGAATGGTAATGCCTAGGTTTTCTTCTAGGGTTTTTATGGTTTTAGGTCTAACATTTAAGTCTTTAATCCATCTTGAATTGATTTTTGTATAAGGTGTAAGGAAGGGATCCAGTTTCAGCTTTCTACATATGGCTAGCCAGTTTTCCCAGCACCATTTATTAAATAGGGAATCCTTTCCCCATTTCTTGTTTTTGTCAGGTTTGTCAAAGATCAGATACTTGTAGATATGTGGCATTATTTCTGACGGCTCTGTTCTGTTCCATTGATCTATATTGCCGCATTATTCACAATAGCAAAGACTTGGAACCAACCCAAATGTCCAACAATGATAGACTGGATTAAGAAAATGTGGCACATATACACCATGGAATACTATGCAGCCATAAAAAATGATGAGTTCACGTCCTTTGTAGGGACATGGATGAAATTGGAAATCATCATTCTCAGTAAACTATCGCAAGAACAAAAAACCAAACACCGCATATTCTCACTCATAGGTGGGAATTGAACAATGAGAACACATGGACACAGGAAGGGGAACATCACACTCTGGGGACTGTTGTGGGGTGGGGGGAGGGGGGAGGGATAGCATTGGGAGATATACCTAATGCGAGATGACGAGTTGGTGGGTGCAGCGCACCAGCATGGCACATGTATACATATGTAACTTACCTGCACATTGCGCACATGTACCATAAAACCTAAAGTATAATAATAATAATAATAATAAAAGAAAAAAAAAATGTAAAAAAAAAAAAAGAAAAAAAAAAAAATAAATAAATAGAAATAAAAAAAAAAAAAAAAAAAAAAAATAAATGAGATTATGCAGTATTTTTATTTCTCTCTGGCTTATTTCACTTAACATATCATTCTCCAGGTTCAACTGTGTTGCTATTTTTTAATCTATTACTAATGATCAATTTTCTACCCTATAATCATTTCTTGCCACATTCACAGTTTTTTCTCAACCAAGTGTAATCTGCACGATTCATTTGATATTTTAATGAACTCACCAGTTTTACTTAAGCATGTGTAAAGAGATTTGAATATATTGGTGTTTTACATGGAAAACTGGTATCACTTACCATAACGACGAGGTAAAAATAAATCTAAGAAAATAAAATAATGTTATTAAATTCTAATATGAGTCTATTTTCTCCAAAGCTCTGAACCTAGGGGAAGCTTTTTTCTTTGTTTCAAATGGAAATTAGCAAGTGTTAGAGAGGCATTAAGAGATAACACCAAATGAAGACTTTCTCCTTGATGCAATCAGCATAACCGAAAGATAATTCAAAGAAAGGAAACTTCTTAAGACTTGAATTAGTGTTAAAGAGGTATATTTTCTACTATACTCCTAATTTACTGTAATTTAACCCTAATTACCTCTAGTAATACAAATAATATGTGCACTGCATTTTGATGAACATTATTATTAAGCATTTTCATCTTTGTGGTAAATTATAACTTTGGGCCATTCTATTCCTGGCTTCAGCCCTCTCTTCCTCACACTGACTTTTCTTCATAGAAGTGCTTCTTTGGGCAAACACCGTCTTGTTGTGAGCAACTGACTTCCTCACATCTGATATTAGTATATCGGAATCACCTGAGAAACTTTATAAATGTCACCATTGGAACCTGTCCGTAAAATGGAAAAATCTCTAGAGTTAGAATCTAAAAATCTTTGTTTTTAGAAGCAGCACATGTCAAGTCATACATTCGTCCAAACTTAGGCAGCCAATCTAAAATCAATAACCTAGAATCTATTGCCCCAGGGTCCATCAATGACCAAGAAATATTGACCAAGTGGGACCTATATTGAAAAGGGTTCCAAGAGATCACAAAAATTTGCCGTTAATGAGCCACAAGAGTATTAGAAGCACAAGGGAGGTCTTGGCAGCAGCAATTGATAATTTAAAGAGGGACCAGACTCTTGTTTTGTGCTTTCAAAGTAAAGCAAGATTCTCAGTGAAAGATAGAAAAAGGAAAATTTTAGTAAAATATAAGCAAAACAGAACTTTTATATTATTAGAGTGACTCACTAATGTATGTACTTTTTCCATCATTTCTTAGATTTTTACCATTTCTCAAGGTAGGAATTTAAGTTACAGAGATAAAGCAGACTGTCATAGTTTGGATGTTTGTCCCTTCCAAATCTCTTGTTGAAATGTGATTCCCAGTGTTGGAGATGGGGCAGAGTGGGAGGTGTTCAGGTCATGGGAGGGGATCCCTCATGAATGGCTTGGTGCCTTCCCCATGGTAATCAGTAAGTTCTCACTCTATTAGATCACTCAGAGCTTTTTGTTCAAAAGCGTCTGGCCTCTCTCTTGCTCCCTCTCTCATCATGTCACACACCCGCTCACCCTCCACCTTCCACCATAAGTAAAAGCTTTCTCAGCCTTCACCAGAAGTTAGGCAGATACTGGTACCATGCTTGTATAGCTTGTAGAACCGTAAGCTAAATAAAAGTATTTTCTTTATAAATTATCCAGTCTCAGGTGTTCTTTTATAGCAACGCAACACACAGACATAGGGCTTCCCTTAAGAAACTTGTAGTCAAGTTGAAATGGAATATATCGAACATTCACAGTAACATAGTAGTGAAGGGATGGCCATATGCTCTGGTGTAGCTGCGTCTGTTGCACAGAAGAAAAGTCAGACCTGATGATACCTCAGGCTTCTTGTGTCTTTAAAATCCCAAGATATTATCATTGAGTTGGTGCAGAGATACACTATAAATAAAGGGGTATATATATATATACACACACACGTATATATAAATACAAATACATGTGTGTATTATAGATGGATATATTATAGATCATTTTTAAATAATATATCCATGTGTATTATAGATGGATATATTATTTTAAAATGATCTATAATATATCCATCTATAATACACACATACATATAAGTATCTATGAAATATATCACATGTATTTTTTACATAGCTTTCAAAAAGCCCCCATCTAGTTTTCCTTTTAAAGTAAAGAGAAGAATGCATTTGGACTTGAAAAGGCAGTGCATTTTTTTTCTCATTCTGCTTGTGTTGCTATTATAACTCTTGGCTACTTTATTTCTAGGAGAAGAGAATAACTAACATTGCTTTGGCTCTGGCAATTCTATCTTATTGTTTGCATTGAATAGACTAATTTCCAGTTAGTGTGGTAGGTATCAGTTGCAATTTCACGTCCTCGTCTCTACCATTCACATTATGTTGGGTAGAGTATGAGGCAAAAGCATGAAGAAGGTAAAAATTGTGGGGGTAAACATTGTGACAAAGCTAAAAGAGTTTTAGTGCTCCCCTTCCCCCCTTTTCTTCCTTGGTCCCTACAGTCCTATTTCTGTGCAATCAAAGCCTTCCTCTGTGCCCCTTGGAACAGTTCCAAAGGACTGTGGTGCCTATTGGAAAACCTGGATAGTCCCTTTTTCCATGCATATTTATTAACTGTGCCCAGCTATGTGTTAACCAGAGAACCCAGAGAATGGGAGCCTCTTGCTCTTCAAAATATGACCTTACTCAGTAATGTAGTGGGGAAAAATACTTGCAAAATGTTAGGGTAAGTGTCTTAGGATGTCAAAGGAGGGATATTATCTCTAACTGTTGGGCGTATTTTATTTGGGCCTTGAAATATTGCTTTGCAAAAGTGATACCAGATGAGAGAACAAGTAAAAGCAAGCTATGATGACAGCCACAGGTGATATACATATATATGGGTTGTGGTTAATGGGCCACATGATCTGGAATATATGATCAGAAAAAGGAAATTGTGTGCACATGTGGATGAGTAGACAAAATAATTAATTCCAAGATTATCTTTTCCCTTAACATAAAACACTTATAAACAAACCTTTCGTTAATGAGATGAGCATGTCAGGAACCAGAAGTTTCCTTTTGTGTTAAATACTGAATATCAATTGACTGACTATAAAAGTAATATATTGTCAATATTTTTTTTTTTGTATGTGTTTCTTTGTCTAGGTTTAGAGTGCCTTGGCCAGAGGCTTCCTCTTCTTTAAAGTGAAAAGTTCTGTTTGGCATGTTTGTAAGAAAAATGGTAATAACACTGTAGTGATAATTAGAATTCCAATATAGAAGACCTTGAAAGCTAAGTAGCACAGCATTGCTAAGTAGCCCTAGCACGTGAAGAGTTTCTGGATGTTTGCTCTATTGATTTATTTTTTTCATTCACTTTTTTAGTCATGATTATATTTTTACTATAATGAGAAAATGTAGCACTATAGAAAATTTGAAAATATAGAAAAGCATATAAGAGCATTCAAGTCACGCAAAATCCATTATTCAGAGAAGATAGTTATATAGTTTATATATTTGCTTCCAGTTAACCATGAACATATAATCCCTCCAAACAACATACATGTTGACATTGATAGAAGTAGATTTATATTGCAAGTATATTTTTGTACTTTTTTAAACTGACTTACACCTCATTCTATTAACTAGTCTATCAAAACAGATTTTCCTTTACAACATTGAATTATAAGGCTTACAGGAGTTGTCCTTTGGTTTCTGAGCAATATATCTTTCCATTGCTGTTTAATGTATTTCTAACGAGATATAAAAATTAAACAGATTTATTTTATTTTTATTTCATTTTGATTGCCTGAATAGAAGAGGCCTACTAGTTGAAATTGGCTTAACCATCCCATTATATGGAATGCCTATGACGTTCCACAGCTGGAAGTAGGTTGTTTTAAATAGCTGTGAGCCCACTTCCCAGTATAGTACCTGCTTTAATCTACTATAGATTGCTAGACTGAAGAGATACAGTTTTATCCCAAATATCAGGTTTTCAGACCAGCTGCCAGATGGAATACCCGACAACGACAATCTCCTGCATGCATGCCCACCAGGAGCCATCCTGCCACCTTCTCTATCTGCAGCCAATTCCTGTAGCTGCTATATCCTAGCCAAATGTTTTCTAGATGTCCTAGTCTGAGAGGAGAAGTAGCAATTGAGATCCTGATTGTGGATAAGAAAGAAAGAGCCTTCGGCTTGTACCAACTGAAAAATCATATGCAGTGGTAGAAGAATGGTTGCAGAGTTGATAGAAAAATCTTTTCTGAACCAGGATAAGAACTATCATTAAAGAGGTAAAGGGACTCCCTAAATACCTGACAGTTGGATTTCTATGATTTGTTGCATAGCAAATATTGGCTGCCAATTTCCCAATCTGGCTCCAGTTCTTGGAAAGTCCTGGTGAGAGGTGAAGCCAGCTGGACTTCCTAGGTTGAGTGGGGACTTGGAGAACTTTTCTGTCTAGCTAGAGGATTGTAAACGCACCAATCAGTGCTCTTTAAAAACACACCAGTCAGTGCTCTGTGTCTAGCTAGAGGATTATAAATGCACCAATCAACCTCTGTAAAATGGACCAATCAGCAGGACGTGGGTGGGGACAAATAAGGGAATAAAAGCTGGCCACCCCAGCCAGTAGCTGGCAATCAGCTCGGGTCCCCTTCCACGCTGTGGAAACTTTGCTCTTTTGCTCTTCACAATAAATCTTGCTGCTGCTCACTCTTTGGGTCCATGCCACCTTTAAGAGGTGTACACTCACTGCAAAGGTCCATGGCTTCATTCTTGAAGTCAGCGAGACCAAGAACCCACCGGAAGGAACCAACTCCAGACACATTGACATTTTGGGACAATACGTGAACCTGATTTTTCTTCTTCTACCTGCACAGTTGGCTAAGCATTTATTATATATACCTATGAATATCTTTAAGACAGCCGACCTTTACACTTTACATATGAATAGCTCAGGGATTAACCTGAGCCTTCCTATTTTTCTGTCTATTCTCTCCTATATTTTAGGAACTGGCTTAATGGCCTCCACCTTTTTTTTTTTCCTTTGGTCTCCCAGCCTGTTTAAAGCACTTTGGCATTGATGTTTTAGGAGAGAATGTCTTTGGTTTTCTTAACACTAGCTTCATCTCTGGATGCGGCAAGTTCTATGAGAGTTCAGCTGCATCTATATCTACTCAGTTTCCAGACCCTACCAGAGTTCTTTGGCTGTCTAGGAAAAAAGGTTGAAGATTTCTGTGGGTTTCTAATTATTCCCGTAGGAAATTAGGAGAGTCTAAGCCAGTGATTCTTGGTTACTTAGAAGCCATTCTAAAACTGGAAATAATTCCAGTGGACAATTTCTGAGGAAATAAGTGAATGACTGGTGTTATACTTAAAGATAATAAAAACTAAGCTTCAATGGATGAAAAGCTTTAAAGGAGAACTGAATTTGAAAAAAGTCAGTTAAGAAAATTACTGCAAAACTTCAAGCCAGAGGTAATGAAGGCCTGAAATAGAGTCTTATTTGTGACAACAGAAAAACTCACTATTTGTCTCTTGACTCAAAGCCCAGCAAATAAATAAGTTGGAAGACATTGTGTAGTATTTAGACAACTGAAGAATAAAATGGTGAACAATTTAGTTAAATGAAGTAATTTTGCTTTCTTTATTACTTTTTGGGGGGAGAAATGAAGAGTGAAAATAATATTGCCTTCATAAAAAATTGCGATTATTAAATCAAGTGATATATTGAAATGAACCTGGCACACAGTAGATAGGAGATAAATTTTAGAGCTCTTTCATGTCATTTTTAGAACTATTTATTTAAACTCAACTGGTTGTACTTGGCTGTTTTTTGTGTTGATCCACTGAATTACAACAAATCTTTCTGTTGTCTTAATTTTATTAAGCCAAATAAATAGTGTTACTGTCTTGCTTTGTTACCTTCAACCTGCGTCACAAATAAATGATGAACATCACTATCTCTGGGACCTGTGGGTATTATCTCTGTTTTTCAGAATGGCACGTATTTCCCATGTATGTTTACAGGCTGATATGTCTCACAAAGATAACTCAATGTGAGATGCAGAATTCGTATCATAGTATCACTGAGGCTTCCTATCATTTGCCATGGCTGAAACAACCTGACATGAAATATAACACTATAACATGTCAGGTGGAAAATTTAAACATTGCTTTTTCCCAGGGAAGAATAGAATCTTTATATTTTAAACCACACTATTTCAACAGCGGGGGAAAGTTATGATACGGTATTGATTCTTCTAGGGAGCTGAATTTGCAAAAAAATCCCTTTCTACTTAAGAATTGTTCATTACCCGTCCCCCCCGCTTTTTCTTTCTTTTTTTTTTTTTTTTTTTTTTTGACATAAGTACAATTCTAAACAAGCTGTTTCATGGCTAACTAAAATCCTTTAAAACTACTGACAACATATCTTAGAAAAGCATTCCAATAAGTACCAAACCAATAAAACCATGTGTACAAATGTCTTGCTAATTTCTGCTTTCATATTTTCCCGACAAAGCTAATGTTTTCAAGAGGATAGCATCACTTACAATTTATAAGTGTTCCTCCTTCTAATTTGAACTAGAGAAAAGCCCAGTTATGATTAAACTAAAGGGTTAAAAAGCAAATAACTATACAAGAAAGTTGAGTTGTACACAGAGTGTCAATTTATCTGAAGTGATGAGTCTCAATAATTAGTATAATTTAAAGAATCTAAAGAGAAACAAACTCTAGCCAAAACTATCATCTTTCCTCTTTATCTTTCTTTATTTGTTTTTTGTTGGTATTATTATTTTTTTCACCCTCTCTCTGACTCCTTAACTATCTTACCTATTAAACATTCTCCTTGGCTTAATTAGAAAACAGGTTCTGTCCCATTTAACAAAAAGAGTTTATAAATTTACACTTGACCTTTCTTTCTGAGAGGTGACTGTCTGATTGACCTGCTGTCAATCTCTCTTTCTATTGACAATGTTTTTCTGATCAAACGAGTCATTAGGGGTGAAAGAAGAAGCAAGTAATTATAACAACATGATAAAGATAATGATGACAATAAAGATGAAGATACAAGAGTTTATATGAGTATTTAGTGTGCACAGGAAACAGTGCTAAATATTTCCCAAGGGGTGTAAAAAACACAACAGTTCTGTGGTAGGTAAACTTAGTGTTCCTATTTTCTTATGACAGGATTGAGGTTAATACAAATCAAATGATTCTCTTGAATTACTCTGTTAGTAACAGAACCAAAATACAGACCTTGACTAGTACTACTCCACATTCTGTACTGTCTTGAAAGTGGATTTATGTCATCACGTAAGACTTGGAGTACTGGCCAAATTTTGTTTAGTGGGGACAGATCCAAGGTGCCTCCACAGGTAGTGCAGTTTCCTGGTGGTTCTGCTTTTATAAAGGCATATCTGGAATTGCAAGTTTATTCTTGTTCTTTGGATTATTGGGTGTTTGGATTGTTGGATGCTTGGACTCCACAGATAGAAGTTGATAGAACAAAATGCTGGTAATTAATTGGAATAGAAGGGCTAAAGGGCAAACTACAGTACTCTGAAAGATTACAACGGCGTCACTGCAGGATAAACAAGGATATAAATTTTCAAGTGGACATTTGTGATTTTAGAACACAATCCAAACTGTACTTTATTTATTTATTTATTTATTTATTTATTTTTTTGAGACAGAGTCTCACTCTGTCGCTCAGGCTGGAGTGCAGTGACGTGATCTCGGCTCACTGCAAGCTCCGCCTCCCAGGTTCACGCCATTCTCCTGCCTCCCTGACTCAGCCTCCCTCGTAGCTGGGACTACAGGCGCCTTCCACCACGCCCGGCTAATTTTTTGTATTTTTAGTAGAGACGGGGTTTCACCAAGTTAGCCAGGATGGTCTCGATCTCCTGACCTCGTGATCTGCCCGCCTCGGCCTCCCAAAGTGCTGGGATTACAGGCGTGAGCCGCGGCTTCCGGCCTTCAAACATTACTCTTTATTTTACTTTGACCAATTCAATTCTGCCTCAGTTTCTTTATCAGACGCTGATATTTGTTGTGTTTTTTTCTAATGGAGTTGTGAGGCTTAAATAATAGATTGTATATAAAATGCGCAGGTCAATAGTCATGAAAAAGGAACATTCCAAAAATGCTTCTTATCGATTTTCCTTTATCTGTAGAGTATTGGTATTTTTTTGATCACTGGGGAAAATGATCTACATTAGACCATCAACAACAAAAAGAGTTATAACAGACACTCTTGTTGTTTATTTTATAAAATCCTTCTATATTTAGTGACATTTCCTTTCTAAATTTAAAAATATTGAAGACTTATCCAAAGTGGTAAAGATTAATATTCTTCCCTTTATGTCACAAGACCTTGGAACAAGATTACATTTGAGGAGACTTCTTGAGACTCTACCTTGCTCTTAAGACTGAAAAGCTATATATATGCATCCCATGCCCTGTTTGGGATGGTTAGATTATTTCACCCTGGTGGGAAATTATAGCAACATATCTGTGTTCTAATTATTCCTTCGATTTTCTCGATGCACTAAAACTGAAGAATATAGTCTTCAGTGGTGGCTAACAGTAAGTCAATGACAGGAAGAGAAGCATAGTATTTCAATACAAAGTTATGCTGATGTTGTTTCTACTGTGTGGAGTGCCTCAACCCCTTGGAGCATGTGATATCATCTTAGAAGACTCCGTTCAAATGTCACCACCTTCAAAGGGCGTTCCTTAACCACTCAAGTGAGTATAGAAATGTTTCCACTTTGTTCCTGTAACTGAAAACAATATTGAATAATGGATAAGTACGTATTGAGCACTTTATTATGTGCCAGGCATTGTGCTACTTTGTAAGATACCATGCTTCATTAATCCTTATAAGAATTCCATGCTAAAGACATTATTGCTCTCCATATTTTACTGAGGAGAAGATGAAGGCTTAAAGATGTCATGCAGTTTTCCCAAGGTTGCAAACTAGTCTGGGGCTTGCCTGAGAAAAGGTGGATGTGCTTTGCCCAGTTTATGTACATATTAGGCTATTCCAGAATATTAATGAAGTCAGTTAATCTTTTTATTATAACCTCCTCAATTCTCCGGATGTGTTTGTCAAATACGGAATATTAATAAATAATTAAAATGCAATATTCTGAATAATTAAACCCACAAAGGCCTGATTTATCTTTAATGCTTTTAATGATATTTTTTAAAAGGGAAACTTTTGATAACATATGTTTGGGGCAGCATATGAAGAGATGAACAAGCTGTGCCTTCGTTATTATTTATTCTTAGAGGCTGCTGGTGGTGAAGCAAAATGCCAAGGACAGTTGATACTGTTGGTAGGATTGCTGAGCGCATGTGTTTGGTGGTATATTACATTTTTCTTCCTCTGCTAAGTTTTATTTTTATTCTCTGTTTTCAAAAGTCATGTTCTCAATTGTGCCTTTTTTTGAAAGAAACATTTTAATTTTGAGTTTGTTTTTAATTTTAGCTTTGTATCTATGAAGAATTTACTAGGTTTATACTTTCAAAAATCTTCATTACCAGGTTTAAAGGAATTGCAGTTGTGACAACCAGCATGCATAGCATGAAACTTGCATAAAGAATTATCATAGCAAAAAAATAAAATAAAATAAAACAAATATGAAACTAAATGAGCTATCAAACCACAAAAAGATGTTCCACATCTTTTTTGTGTTATGGGTATGTTAAGGATATGTTACTAAGTAAAATAAGCCAGCCTAAAACTAGGCTACCTACAGTGTAATTATATGTATGTGATATTCTGGAAAAGGCAAAACAATGGAGATAGTAAAATGACCATTGGATTTGGGGGAGGGAGGAATAATTATATGGAGTATGGGGAATTTTTAGGCCAGTGAAACTATTCCACAGGATGCTATGGGGTGGATACATATCATTATACATTTGTCAGACTCAAGATGACAGATGACAGAAAGAGTAAACCAGAACACAAACATAACACAATGAGTGAACTATAATGTATGCTCTGGCCTTTGGTTAATAATGATGTGTCAATTGTTAACAAATGTATCACTCTGGTAGGGAATGTTGATAGTGGAGGAGACAGAGAGAGAGAGAGAGTAGAGGGAAGAATGTGGGAACTCTACTGCACTTTTCACTCTGATGTGAATCTAAAACTACTAAAAAATAATAAGTCTATTAAATAAAGTATATTAAAAATGGAGGGAAGGGAATAAAACACAGTAGTTCTTCTTTTTATATTTATTCTATGTCATATGATCCCACTTTGTAACATCCTAAAGGAATGTGGTGATAAGAAGTCCAAAGAAACATGTCCAGAAGTAGGAAAACTTGCTGAAAATAGGAAAACTACAAGTCATATTGCTTTTCTTCCTTGTAATATTCACTTCCCCATCTTCCCCTACTACTTTCTTGTGCTACAGATCTCAACTGAAATGTTACCAACTTAGAAAGAGGCTGTGTCTGCCCACCCCAACCTATCAAAGACACATCCTTGGTGCTAGCATATTAACGTGCTCCAGTTCTCCAACTCACACTTATCACTATCTGTTGTTTTTATAGTAATAAATGCCATTTTTTAAATCTGTCTAGATCTTCCTGCCTCACAGTTAAATTCCTTTGAGGCATATTAGACCTGAGTATCTTCATCTTCCTTTCCATCTCACTGTTTTCACTTGGGAGTATTCCAGTCACAAAACACATTTTTGTAATCTTAAACGTAAGAAGGACCCTCAAAACAGAAATGAGGCCATTGGACTGAATTTCAAATACAGTCCTATGTAGCAATGATGTTTGCTCAAGCAGCATTGGTTAAGCCAAAGTGAGATTTATTCCACTACTAAAAAACACTTATTGTGTACATACTATCTGACAAACTTTTGTGTTAGGCACAGGAAATGCAAAAATAAATAAGGCAGGACTACTGAGTCCTCCAAATTCACAATGAAAGATTGGAGAAGGAGGTGTGATTTTATTTGTATAGTAATACATAGTATCAGTTATAATCCAGGCTCATGTTAATGTTGCAAAATGTAAAATTCTGCCACATACTTCACCACACAGATAAATTAGTAACAGGCGTTCAAGATTTCGTAGGTGCTCAGAAAGCAAAAGAGGGAGGAGTTTTATGAGCAGACGTTACAACATGATCAAAGACTGAGGGGCATGACAGCACATGGCTTTTATGGGAAAGACCAGCACTTCGGGGTACCTGAAATGAGAGTTGATAACTAAAATGAATACACATCTCTGTTTGCCAAGGGAAGTCCCAGTCAATACCTGTTGTCTTAGATAATTATTAATGAAAGTGTTCTTTTCCATTTTAAAAAGCATATGGTCACCTTAATGACAAGGCCAGGAAAGTAGACAAGGTCTGGAGTGTGAGGAACATGCTATATTATGGTCAAAAGTTTGTGGTTTCTTCCATGAGGACCCAGGTTACTACGATGGGAAATATGATGGCTGGATAGGATTGTCATTTTTTCATCTATTTTTGTGGGATTTTAAAAGAAAAGTTACTCTAATAACAACACAAATAGTAAAATATACAGGAACTGAGGATCCTCAAGTGATCAGATCAGCAGTCTACTGAAAAAAGTAACTAAGCAATAAGACAACATAGACTAAAGCTAAAGCAGAAGTAGTAGAGACAGGGAAGAAAGAATGCATTTAGGGTCATTTCTATGAAAGAATCACTGGATGTGGGCAAAGGGTGATGACTCCAAGTCTACAGTGTAACTTCTTTATAACCTGAAAGTACAAAAATTCAGAAAGAAACAAGGTGCTCGGCAATGGGAAATGACTACATGAGGGTTAGCAATGCTGAGGTTGAGGGTTTTGCAGAGGATGAAGTGAACACAAATACACAGGAAAAAATTGGGTAGACAGTAACAATCACTGCAGCCAAATAAAGGCTGGCTAAGACAGAGTCTTGTGGGATTTCCAGTGCCATTAAAGATTATAGTGGCTGGGTAGAATAGGCATCTTTTGACATCTAGTAATTTAATATCAGTCAGGACATGGAGGTTTGTTGAGATCACATTTGATGAGCCCCTCAGTGGAGCGGGCACTCTGTTGTTATTTTGCACCCTTGTAAAAGCACGTGTATCTCATAGCAACCCAGACATAGGTTGTTGTTCTCTCCTTTATCCAACAAATGTTTACTTAATGTATCATGTGTTTCAGTTACTGTAATCATCATTGAATAATTGTTTTTTACTTTCAAATGTGGAGACGTATTTTCAGAAAGAGAGATTTATCAGACTTACAATTGGTGGAGGAGGGATTAACCTGGCTCTAGTTAATTCACAAATCCATGCACCTCTTTTTTTCTGAATCACTTGCTTTCAAGGTACTACTCTGAGGACTAAATCTGATTATGAACTGGTTAATTGTATTCGAGTGGAGGTGGGTTGTTTATGATGGGGCTTACTATCTTGCTGTAGTATTCCATGTAGAGAAGAATCACAGTGTCAGGCTTTTAAGGTACATTTAATTAGGCACAAAAAAACACAAGATATTCAGATATTATGTGGACAGACATAGGAAAAGACTCATTCATAGACATTTGTTGTCATCTGAGGCCTAACAAAGTGGTAAAGGTGGTTCCTGGTAGGTGGATAAAATAATCTGAACATATTGGGATAGAGCAGGTGTGACCAGAAATGCAGGCTGGTTCTTGACATGAGCGACATTTTCAGCAAGGAGACTGATTCAGCCTGTGTCCGTCATGATGTAAGGATGTTCTTGTTAACATGAGGTTTGTGTGTGCTGGTGAGTGATGGACCATCTTGGAAGAAGTTCAAGGTTCATCCCTCCCCTCCCCTCCCCTTCCCTCCCCTCCCCTCCCCTTCCCTCCCCTCCCCTTCCCTCCCCTCCCCTCCCCTTGCCTTCCTTTCCCTTCCCTTCCCTTCCCTTCCCTTCCCTTCCCTTCCCTTCCCTTCCGTTTCCTTCCCTTCCCTTCCTTTTTTTCTTCTTTCCTTCCTGTTTGCCTTTCTTTCTTTCTTTTTTCCATCTTCCCTTCACAGATACAAATTTACCACTTACTATATGTATACTGGGAACATAATAAGGAACAAAGGGACATTATTACTGCAGACTTTATATTTTTCTGAAGAAAGCAAGAAATAATAATACAATTAGTGATAAATGATATAAAAATAAAAACCTGGGATTCAAACTTAATCGAGTCTACCTAAGAAGTTCAAAACAAAGTCTTTTTAGGATTGGTGTTTTAACCAAGTCTTAAAGGATGAGGATGAGTAACTCCATACATATGCAAGACTTCTAAATATTAATAAGAGAAACCTACAACTACCTTGTTGCTCAAACCTGAAACTGTGATTCCTCTATTGCTCACTCTCTTTGTAACATCTATCACCTTGTCAGTGTCAGTCCAGGGCCTAACCAGGAAAATAAAATCCACTGTGAGTACAGTTGGCCCTCTAAATCTGCAGGTTCCACACTGACAGTTTCCACGTTCTGCAGGGATTCAACAAACTACACATCAGGAATATTTTTTAAAATAATAATACTGTAACAATAAAAAATAATACAAATAAAATACAGCATAACAACTATTCACATAACATTTACATTGTTAGGTATTATAAGTAATCTAGAAATGATTTAAAGTATACAGGAAGATGTGTGCAGGTTATATGCTTACACTATGCTATTTTATATGTGGCATAGTATAAAATAGCATAGCATTTTATACTGTGGATTTCGGTATCCATGATGTCTCAGACTCAATCCCCTGCTGATTTCCAGGGATTACTGGACTTAGAACAAGGCAATTTAGCCAGGAATTGGTAATACTGGTGGTAGATAAACTGAAAGCCAAGAAAACAATATACAGCCACCTAGGAACACAGGAAATTTCTACCACACTTTGGCTGGTAAAACAGAGGTGGGATTTCCATGGCTTTTCCCAGAAGCCATGTAGGATACATAGATGCATCTGAGGATGGAGGTAGGAAGCAGACAGAGAGCAGGTGAAACACTCCTGTACTCCTTATTTCTTTTTATCCAAATCTCTTAACTGTAACTCCATTGATTGAGAATCTCTATGACCAAAAAGCCTTAAAAATTAAACCTACTGTAGATAGTCACAGCTCCATCCTTGCAATAAAAAGCAGAGCAGGGGAAGATTTCAGAATGAAGCTAAGGACAAAAAGTATTGGTGTCTCACACAGTTTTATCTCAAAATGATACCGAGACTAATTCACTTCACTCCATTTCTGTACCCCGGTCTGAGTCACCATTGGCCCACAACAATCTTTTAGCTGCCCTGTTTGGTTTAGTCTGATGCCCTGACAATGGAATACACAGAGCTTTTAGAGGGAATAAATGAATGAAATAATCAATCAATTAATGACATCATTGAAATGTTAGTGGATATGGTGGGCAGGTGGGGGGAGTGAATTTTAATATCAATATTCTTTATGATACTCCTGATTTACCAATTTGCAGCAAAATCACAAACTTCTCTCAACCTCTATTCTTTATTGATAAAATATCCACAACCACTCTCTATCAGGAATGATAAAAGATAACACGATGTCTTGGAGGCGAAATTGCTTACACCGAAAACAGTGTGATACAGTGGAAAAATCAAAATCATTTGTCTCATGGTTATCTGTGTTTGACTCTTCACTCCGCTATTTGCTATTCATGCTATTGCTTAATCGTTCTGAGCCTTAGCTTTCTCATGTTTACCATCTGTATTTCTCTACTTTTTTTCAGGATTTTTTTTTTAATTTTAAGGTGATATATAATACATATACATATTTGGAGGGTACATGTGATATTTTGATACATGCATATATATTGTAAATATCAAAGCAGAGTGATTGGAAATATCCATCACCTTAAATATTTTTATTTTCTTTATGCTAGGAATATTTGAATTATTCTCTTCCAGCTACTTTGAAAGGTGCAATCGATTATTGTTAACTGTAGTCACCCTACTGATCTATCGGACACTCGGTCTTATTTCCTCTATCTATCTGTGTATTTGTGCTCATTAATCAACCTCTCTTTATCCCACACCCCAACCCTTCCTAACTTCTTGGAACCAACAATCTGCTCTCTGTCTTCAATAGATGCTGAAAAAGCATTTAATAAAATTAATCATCCATTCATGATAAAAAATAATTCCTCCACAAACTGGGATAGAAGGAACATACTTCAAAAAAAAAGAGGCCATATATGACAACCCCACAACTAACATCATACTGAACAAGAAAATAAAATGAAAGGCTTTTCTCTAAGATCTGGAACAAGACAAGGATGCCTAGTTTTACTTTTGTTCAACATAATACTGGAAGTCTTAGCCAGAGCAATTAGGCAAGAGAAAAAAAAAATAAGGAGCATCCAAATTGAAAAGAAAGAAGTTACATTATTCCTGTTTTCAGATGATATGATCTTATATTTAGAAGAACTTAAAGACTTTACCAAAAAAACTGATTAAAAAAATATCAGTAAAGTTGCAGGATACAAAATCAATACACAAAAAACAGTTGCATTTGGACATGCCAACAGTGAACAATCTGAAGAAGAAATCAAAAAAGCAACCCCATTTATAATAGAGTCAAAAAAGATAAAATATCTGGGAATTAGTTTAACCAGAAAGGTGAAAGATCTGTACAAGAAAAGCTATAAAACAGCGATGCAATAATTTGAAGAGAGCACAGAACCATGAAAAGATTCCATGATCATGATTGGTAGAATTAATATTGTTAAAATGACAATTCTTCCCAAAGCAATTTACAGATTTGATGAAATTCCTATCAAATTACCAAAGACATTCTTCACAGAATTAGAAAAAAATAATCCTACAATTCATATGGAAACACAAAAGACCCCAAATAGTCAAAATAATTCTGAGCAAAAATAATAAAGCTAGGGGGCGTCACACTCCCTGACTTCAAAACACACTTTGCAAGTTCTATTTTCACCATCTTGGAATACTTCCCTGGGCCTGCCATTTAAGGAAACTGATCTAGTCTACTGGAGAATGAGAGGTCATGTGGAGGAGAATGGAGGTGCCTCAGCAGACAGTCAGCTCAAACTACCAGACATGCAAATGAGAGCATCTGGCAGCTTCTAGGACAGCCAAACCTTCTGATAAATGCAATGCAAGGAATCTAGGTAAAAATAGTGGAGAATCTCTTAACCACTTCACATATTTATGATAAATATTGCTGTTTGTAGCCACTAAGTTGTAGAGTGACTTGTTAGATAACAATAGTTAACTGAAACAGTCTCCATATGTTATCAAGTGATATTACTTATTATTGAGAAAGTACTAATAGCATCATTATTAATTGTTAATTAAATGGTTACTAATGTTATTATTGACATGATAGCATTATCATATTATAAATTTTAAAAAATAATTAAAGGCATATTTTAGGAGCTATTTCAACTGGCTATGTATTAAATTATGACTTCAGCATTATACTTCGAGGAGCAGGGTCCAATTGCAATTTTTATTTCTTAGTCTTCCTGCTCCTCCACTGCTTAGCATGTTATCTCATTCATAGTAGTTATCCATACATATTATTTAATTTGAAGGAATATTAAAAATGTGTACTTTATAGAAACTAAAATCCATTTTGTTTCCAACATTGGAAAACAGACTTTTTATGTAAAACCTACTGAGGAAGAATTTAGGTGGATAAGCCACTTTGCTGATGTTTGGAAGGACGACAGGACAGGCAATTGAATGCTAGATTTGAAGTCAAAGCTTTGCCCCACTTGTCCTGAGACCATTTCTTGTTCTTCTTTGGAAGAAGTCTCTTGAAAGTCATCTGCATAGCCAAACTTAGAGAGCACTCTTATCTAAAAGGAACTGGTTGTCTTCATCTATGACTCAGATTATTTCTTTGCATATTAAATTACAAGAGACAGTTCCAGCTGGATCCATCAATGTATTTATAACTCAGCCACACAATTTTCCTCCAGGCAGAAAACTTGGCATACGGGCTTTCAGCCTGGCTGCAGCATTCAAAGATGAGAACAAAAAATAATCACAGCAATTTTTATATCAAATTTTATTTAAATTCTTAATATAATAGGATAATTTCAATCTCCTGGCACACAGTAAGTCACCATTTTCACCAAAGGAGGGAGTGAGAGGGGCAGTTGAGAAATTCACCAAGAGTCACAATATAATTTCTCCACCTCCCTTAGATTCTATTCTCAATGAACAATCTTTGGTGACAACGGTGAGAATGTCCTGTGAATTCTGGAAAAGAAAGGAGTGATGACATTCATTAATGGTCTGGCATAATATCTAGCACAAAATTTAGACCACTGTACTGGGTGCTATGTATACCACTGTATACATACCACTGTACTGGGTGCTATGTATACACTGTTACATTATTTCATTATGTACGTATTACATTATTACATTATGTATTTCACTGTTACATTAATCAGTGAAATAGATTAGATTTTCTTCCTATAAGAAAGTAGCTCTTGAAGACAGCAAGTTTTTTTTTCAATAAAAAAAGAAAAAATTTGCCTTTGAAAATTAGTTAGCACGTTTAGCGCACAGATTCATTTTCTACAATTTGTTTAGAGCTTTGTTTCCTGTAGAAATTATATAGTAATTATATATACATGTCACTTAAAGTGCTCTTATATAAAAGAAATTGCTTGTGCACATATATTAAGTCATAAACATCTGTATTTTTATTTAGCATGTAACAGAAAACCAAACTGAAAGTGGTCTAAATAGAAAAGTGATTTGTTTAGTCATATAACTAAATATTCAGGAATAGATCTCTATCTTCAGTTGTACCTTTAACGTGATCATGGAATTCAGAATCTCCCTCTATTTCTCTGGTCATCTCTGGTATTGAAATCCTTCTCTCCTAGTAGCTCCAAGATTAAGTCATTCTATACCTAGAAATTCTAGCAGAAAAGAATCTTTTAGTTCCTAATAAATTAAATTAAAATGCTTAATTATCATTGGCCTATTATAAGGCATTCAGCAATGCCAAAACTAATTGCTGTAGCCAAATGAGGGATTAGACTGAGAAGCCCAACCTGGATCCTATGAATTCCAGTAAGATCTATGTATTAGTTAATATAATTATATCAATGTTAACCTTGTTTTTGATAATTATACTCTGACTAGGTGAAATATTTATATTTAAGAAGCTGGATGAAAGTTATGTAGGAAGTCTAAGTGCAATTTAAAAACTCTTCCATAAGTCTAAAATCATTTAAAAAAATTTTTTGAAATTATACTTGAACTTAGTGGGTTATATGAAAATAAGCACTGTAATGTGAATATATTTGTGAGAGGCTTTGCTTGGCAAGTTTTTTCCATCATTTGAATTTCAGTCTGTGGTTTCCAGGCCTGATAACCCCAGTTTTCTCTTATTTTTCCTTTTGGAGTCACAGACCATGTCTTTAATATGGATATTGTTGATCACAAAAACATGTACTATGATATATATATTTGTATATTTATCTTCCCAGCTAGATTGAGAGCATCTTGAGGGCCCAGCCTGTACCTTGTTCATCTTTAAAATCTCAGAACCATGCAGAGTGCCCAGCACAGAATGGAAGCTCATTAAATGTTAGTGTAATAAAGCACTAACATGCTGACTTGTTAACTCACATCAGCATCTGGAATCACAGACTATTATTTTAACTGGCTAATGGCTTGACTTTCGAATAAATATTTAAAAGGAATTTTAATTTAAAATATGCATTTAATTCTTCTATTTTATAGACACCAGTGTCCAATACCATGCAACAGCTGGGGAAAACATATTCTGTGTCTGTTTCTGAGAAGAGTAAAATAGAAAAAGATGTGAATAGCATTTCTGTCTTTACTGCTTTGTGTGTATGTGAGGGTATGAGTGGGGGACAGCATTGAGAGTTTATGCATTTATTCTATGATAATTTATTAAGTGTCTCAATGCCATGCTAAGATATGGTCTACAACGCCCCATCTTAAGAGATTAGTGAACTCATCTGAAGAACCAAGCATTTCAGTGAGGGAGAAAAATCACTTTAAAGTGTATCATATTGAAACTGAACTCAGCCTTCCTCCACCCTGCCCCCTGCCCTTATCCCCTGCTGTTTTTGGAATGAGCCAATTTCCATCAGCTGTGGTGTTGTTACATGATATATATCCGTCAGCAATCATGCACCAAGCTCCTGCTGAGGACAAGTGTCATGAGATTTAAAAAAAAAAAAAAAGATCTTGAAAAATTCTCACCTATCTGAATATGTCTTACTGCTGATATTTTGTGTAGCGGATATTTGGCATTTTTTAACTAATTAAAATTATTAAGGTGGTTTAGATGTAAGTGTATACCTGTTTTAGGCAATACAAGTGTAACTTTTAGCTACGAATATCAATTCTCAATTGTATCTCAGGGAAATGTAATCACATATCCTATAAGGGTAAATATAATAAAAGCCAGAGGTCATGTATGTGTTGAAATTCAGAAAGAAGGAAGGAGTTATTCATATCTCTGGGGCTAACCAAATGCTACAGGCTGGAGATCCAGCCCTCTGTGAGTCAGCATAAAGTCAAAAAGACTTCCTGAATACACATAAAAGCATTATTGGGATCAGTTTCCATGGAGTTATAAATAATACAGTAACTGTTCAATGACTGTTCTTGTTGAAACTACTGAAAATGGAAGTTATCCCAATCCCTACCTGTTAGAGACTGAGCCCTCCACCCCAAGTTACTATTTTGAAGCCCTGAACCGCGTGGTGATGGTATTTGGAGATAGGGTCTTTGGGAGATAATTAATTTTAGATGAGGTCATGAAGGTGGGGTCCTCATAATGAGATTAATGCCCTATAAGAAGAAACACCAGAGTGCTTGCATGTTTCTCTCTCTCTCTCTCTCTCTCTCTCTCTCTGTGCATGTCTTGTGAGGACATAGAAAGAAGGTGGCCATTTACAAATCGCCAAGAGAGCCATTTCAGAAACCAACAATGCTAGCACCTTGATCTAGAATTTGTAAGTTTCAGAACTGTGAGAAAATAAATTTCTGTTGTGTAAACCATGCAGTGTATGTCATTTTGTTATGGTAGTTCAAGCTGCTTAGAAACTACATTTCCCTCTCTATATTTAATGACAATAGGGCTGTGAACACATGGATTCAAGTCCATTGGTAAATATTTTTGCTCTGGGTGCCTCTTCCTTCTGAAGGGCTAAGATTAAACTTGATGAGGGGGACTTCACTAAGATGTTGGGGGACGTAGAAATAATCAGGATTACTTTAGAGACGCTTTTGCCAACACGGATGACATTTTAGGCTTTAGAAAACCCGTAATCCAAGGATATTGTCAGCTGTGGGAAATATCCTGCTTTATAACAGAGACCTGGTAAAAGAAATGGGATACTACACCTTGTTTTCTGGTTTGATCATTAAAGTTCAAGTATAAATTGTTTCTATATAATGTTATTGGTGTCAAAAGTACTTAACTCAAATGGCGTGTTTGTATTGGTGTCAAAAGTACTTAATTCAAATGGCGTGTTTGGTGTACTTAAAATGATTGAAATAAATAGTTCTTACATGTGGGGCATTTATTCCCTTCTGTGGTATCTCTAAAGACTTTTCTAAATCCACTGTTAGATGCTTGAGGAAGCACTGAGCCTTGACCAAGCCTGACCAAGACCTAAAACATATGATTACTGGGAAAACTCATAATCCCCAAAGATTCTGGATTTTAGTATAAGAGGTTTGGTAACTGTGTTGGGACTAAATGTTTTTAAAATTTATTTCTTTCATAATATTTTATAGATACAAGTATTTTAATATATTTATGTGATACTTGTGATATTCTGTTACATGCATAAACTATGTAATGATCACATCAAGGCATTTGCAGTGTTCACAAACTCAGGCATTTATCATTTCAATGTGCCGAGAACATTTCAAGTCCTTTTTTCTACCTATTTTGAAATATACATTATTGTTAATATAGTCAACAACTCTGTGGAACATTAGAACTTATTCCTTCTATCTAACCATATGTTTGTACCCATTAACCAGCCTTTCTTTATCCCTGCCTCCCCCTACCACACACCCTCCCCAGCCTCTGGCATTCATCATTCTACTCACTACCTCTATGAGACCAACTTTTTTAGCTCACACATAAAAGTGAGAACATGCAATATGGTCTTTCTGTGCCAGGCTTATTTTACTTAACATACTGACTCCCAGTTTCATCCAACATATTGCTACGAATGAATTGATTTCATTCTTTTTATAATTGAATAGTATCCCATTGTGACTATTTATCACCTTGTTATTATACATTTGTCTGTTGATGGACACTTAGGTTAATCTCCTATCTTTGCTCTTCTAAATAGTGCTGCAATACACATAACAGTGCAGATTTCCCTTTGATATACTAATTTATTTTCCTTTGGATAAATAGCCAGTAGTGAGATTATAGGTCTATATTTAGTTTTATGAGAAATCACCATACTGTTTTCCATAGTGGCCATATTAATTTACATTCCCACAGTGTATCAGCATTCCCTTTTCTCCACATGTTCACGAGCATCTGCTATTTTTTGTCTTTTTAATAATAGTCATTCTACCCAGGGTAAAATAATATCTCACTGTGGCTTTGATTTGCGTTTAACTGAGAATTAGTGATGTTGAGAGCATTATTTCACAGATTTATTGGTCATTGGTATATCTGCTTTTGAGCAATGTCTAAATATGTCCTTTGCCCACTTTTTAAAAATAATTTGAACTTTTATGTTAAATTCAGGGGGACATATGCAGGTTTATTACATGAGTATATATTGTATCATGCTGAGGTTTGAGGTACAAATGATCCCTTCACACAGATACTGAGCATAGAACCCAATAGTTTATTCAATGCTTGCCCTCCTTTCTCCCTCCACACTTTCAGAGTCTGTGGTGTGAATTGTTGTTATCTTTATGTCCATATGTACTCCATGTTTAGCTCCCACTTATAAGTGAGAACAAGCAGTATTTAGTTTTCTGTTTCATTTGTAATTTACTTAAAGTAATGGCCTCTAGCTCTATCCACGTTGCTGCAAAGAAAATGATTTTATGTTTTTATGACTCCATAGTACTTCATGGGGTATGGGTAGCACAATTTCTATATACAATCCACTGTTGATGGGCCCCTAGGTTGATTCCATGTCTTTGCTATTGTAAATAGTGTTGCGATGAACATAGGAATGCATATGTCTTTTTGGTAGAACGATTTATATTCCTCTGGGTATATACCCAATAATAGGATTGCAGGGTCAAATGGTAGTTCTGTTTTAAGTTATTTGAGACATCTTCAAACTTCTTTCTACAGTGGTTGGACTAAATTACATTCCCGCCAACAGTATGTAAGTGTTCCCTTGTGTCCATAGTCTTGTCATCATCTTTTGTTTTTTGACTTTTTGATAATAGCCACTCTGAGTAGTGTGAGATGGTACGTCATTGTCATTTTGATTTGCATTTCTCTGCGAATTAGTGATGTGGATCATTTTTTCATATGTTTGTTGGCTGCTTGTGGGTTTTGTTTTGAGACGCAGCAGTTCATGTTTTTTGCACATTCTTCAGTGGGGTTGTTTTTTGCTTGTTGAATTATTTAAATTCCTTATAAATTCTGGACATTAGGCCTTTGTTGAATGCAGTTTGGAATTTTTTTCCCATTCTATAGGTTATCTGTTTATCCTGTTGATAGTTTTGCTGTGCTGTGCATAGTTTCTTTTAGTTTAATTACATCCCACTTGTCAAACTTTGCTTTCATTGCAATTGTTTTCGGGGACTTGTTCATAAATCGTTTCCCAAGGCCAATGTCCAAAATGGTGTTTCCTAGGTTTTTTTTTTTTTTTCTCAGATTCTTATAATCTGAAGTCTTACATTTAAGTATTTAATCCATCTTGAGTTAATTTTTACATATAGTGAAAGTAGTGGTCCAGTTTCATTCTTCTGCATAGGACTAGCCAGCTATTCCAGCTGGCTGTCTATTGAATACAGAGTCTTTTTTCCCCATTGATTATTTTTGCTGACTTTGTTGAAGATCAGATGGTTGTAGGTACGTGACTTTGTTTCTTTATTTCTGGATTCTCTGCTCTGTTCCATTGCTCTGTGTCTGTTTTTACACCTCTACCATGCTGTTTTGGTTACCATAACTTTACAGTATGTTTAAAGTCATAATATTATACCTCTGGCTTTTTTTTGCTTAGCATTGATTTGGTTATTTGGTTTGCCCACATTTTAAGTTTTTTTTTTTTCTGTCAAATTGTATGAGTTCCCTGTATATTCTTGATATTAGTCCCTTGCCATATAAATAGTTTGCAAATGTTTTCTCCCATTTGACAGATTGTCTCCACTCTGTTGATGGAATGGAATATTTTGGAGAGAATAAGGCAGCTATTTCAAGCAAAGTGCCTTCAAATATCAACTCAAGAGATTAATAAGGTTTGATTGGGGCCAGACTAGAAACAGTTTAGCATAACTACAACAATATAAACAGCATCCATTGAACCAGGAAATAGTATAAACCATGTTTTAGAAATTCTGAACCAGTAGCAGTTTATCTTAGAGGGGATCCCGGGTGAGGAGAGATGGAGGCACAGAAAAAAACAATGCTGGAGAATTTGGGTGGTCTTAAGAAACAACTCTCTTCTTTCTTCAAGGTTCCAAGGCTTAAAAAAATTCACAACAGGGGCCAGGCGCGGTGGCTCACGCCTGTAATCCCAGCACTTTGGGAGGCCAAGGCGGGTGGATCAGAAGGTCAGGAGATCGAGACCATCCTGGCTAACATGGTGAAACCTGTCTCTACTAAAATTACAAAAATTAGCCGGGCATGGTGGTGGGCGCCTGTAGTCCCAGTTACTCGGGAGGCTGAGACAGGAGACTGGCATGAACTCGGGAGGTGGAGCTTGCAGTGAGACGAGTTCGCGCCCCTGCACTCCAGCTTGGGCGACAGAGCGAGACTCCGTCTAAAATAAAGAAAAAAAAATCACAACAGGAACTGGTAATCTAACAGGAATTATAGAGCTATTTTTATTAGTCTGAAATCGAGTTGGCCAGACAGGCTCCATCCTTCAAACTTGACCTTCATGATGTTCCATTTCATTGATATATTACTGGTCTTTTTGCACTGACCTACCAAATCCTGAGATAGGCCATATTCCTTCCAGCAAGTGTACTTTTGTGAATTTCCACATCTCCTCTGTCTGGCAAACTTTCACTCTCATACTAAATTCATAGTCAGCTTTTAAGTTTCATACTTTTATGATTCTTATTTATTTATTTATGTATTTATGTATTTATTTATTTATTTTTGGGACGGAGTCTCACTCTGTCTCCCAAGCTGAAGTGCAGTGGCACGATCCCGGCTCACTGCAAGCTCCGCCTCCCGGGTTCACGCCATTCTCCTGCCTCAGCCTCCGGAGTAGCTGGGACTACAGGTGCCCGCCACTACGCCCAGCTAATTTTTTTGTATTTTTTTAGTAGAGACGGGGTTTCACCATGTTAGCCAGGATGGTCTCGATCTCCTGACTTCGTGATCCGCCAGCCTGGCCTCCCAAAGTGCTGGGATTACCGGCGTGAGCCACCGCGCCTGGCCATTTTTATGATTCCTTTAGATTTTAGACTTTAGCTTTTAGATTTCTCCCGGAATATAACTTCATCAGGCTGTCTTCCCTACCATTCTCACGTGTAGGCAGGCTTATTCTCTGCTTTCAGAGCCTGTGTTCATATTCTTGATGAACTTATCTTAATTTATGCTTACACATTTATTTGTGTGCTTACTGATTAGTGTCTGTATTCTCACTGAAATATAGGCTCCTTGAAAGCACAGGAAATATATTTAAGTAATGGGGATGCAATAGTGCACAAAATCAAAGTGTTTTGAGCCATATTTGTCATTGAATAAATATTTGTTGAATTTATGAATCAATTAGTCCTAAAAAAAACCACCCCATAGCTAGAAAGTAGTGGAGGCTAGAACTAGCTCTAAAGTAGGTGTCTGTGAAAAGATAGAAAACCCTGAAACATATCTCAAACAGCATGAGATGACTGAGGAATCCTGCCAAAATAAAACACAGGATTAAGCCTACTTTGGTATCACTGAGACAAAATATCCTGCACTAAGATTTGAAATATTTTACCCTTAAAGAAACACAGTACACCAAAAGTTACATTTTACTCAAAATTCAGACAATGTCAACTTTCTGACATAGGAATTTGGAATAGAGATGTACAAAGACATGAGGGAAATGCTTGGAAGCTCTCAAGTGCAGAGAATTCTTTGCACAGACTCCTTCTCTCTGCACAGATGAACACCATGAGCTTGCTGGAAGGGGTTCAAAGAACAGCTCACAGCAGCACTCGAGTTTGCTAAAGTGACTGACGTTGGCTTCAGTTTGGAATCCAAAGGCGACAACTGACAAGGAAGAGCGGAAGGGAAGGGAGAAGTGAGATTTGAACAGTTGCAAAAGCCCAAGGCAGCAGAAGGCAAACATCTTCTGGGGTTATCAAGTGCTCATAGCAAGTGGCACCAGAGATCTTTCTAACAGAGCAACATCTGGTGATTGAAGCAGCCAGCCCTAAAGAAATACCTCTCTCTCCCTCCATTGTAGAGTCTGAAACAATAGGCAAAACAAGAATGGATTGTTTGCATTTTGATATCTCATTTATTCATCTTTGATGGGAGAGTTGATTGTAATAAAATTGGGAATATTAAATAGTGCCTACTGTACATCAGACATTATTCTAAGTGCTTCCTTATGTTAATTAATTGAATAATAAATCGAACAATCTTGTCATATAGATATTATCACCCCCTATTTTCAGTTAAGAAATGGAAGCACAAATCATTTAAAAGGTTTGTTCAAAACCGTACATCTAGTGTTTGACAATCTAGCTTCTAAGTTTTTAACTATGGCCTATGGTGCTTCTATATTATATCAAGGTTAACATTTATTGAATGTTTAACGTGAGTGTTTCATATGTCTAAGCATTATCCCATGAAATTCCCAGTTCAAGTTTTGAAAGAATGTTTTTTTCCATGCAGGCTGGTCATGGTGGCACATGCCTGTAATCCCAGCATTTTGAGAGGCCGAGGCAGGCAGATCACTTGAGGCCAGGAGTTCAAGAACAGTCTGGACAACATGGCAAAACTCCATCTCTACCTAAAATACAAAAAACATTAGCCAGGTATATTGGTGCATGCCTGTAGTCCCAGCTACTTGGTGGGGGTAGGGATTGGTGGCTAAGGCAGGAGAATTGCACCACTGGGCAACAGAGCAAGAATTCAGTTTCAAAAAAAAAAATGTTTTCCATTCTGACTTTACACACAAGAGAATTGAGGCTGAAAGAGCTGCTACATAGATAACCAGTTATTGAGCAATTCCAATGCACACGATAACATGCTTTGTGATACAGGCATATACAAAGATGAATGCCCTGTCCACAAGTAGCTCTTAGTTTAGCAAGAGACTGGAGTTGAGGCATAATGACAAGAGATGGGAATAAACGTTTGTAACCACACATGCTGTTCCAGGTACTGGATAAGGCATTTTACACATATTATGCCATGTAATGCTTAGCTCATTCCTATGGAAAAGCTCTAATTCTAACCCAACTTTCTATAAGTGTGTAGTTTTTATTATATACATATCTATAAATACCAGTGAAGAAACTGGGGAGTCTGCCTAAGCTGGGGCGTTTAGGTGAAAAGCTGACATTTATCGTACCCAAAGTTCTCATAATCAATTAGTGGCAAGGACCAAATTCAAACTCAGGTTCTTGTTAAACCTATGCCGCTTGTCTACAGCTCCTCCAGGTCTCAGACTCTAGCCTAATTCACATCGTGAATCCTTGTCTTTTCACAGAGAATATGTATGAGAAACTCTGTATTGATAAACAATATAATTGAAAAACCTTTAGAGAATGATCTATTTCTAGGATTATCCATGGAAAACATCCAAAGTGCTCAATAATTGATATAAATAACCAGGTGCTTATCCAAACTTTTTTTTTCTTTTTTGCAGCACATTTTTAAAAAAGGACAGATGGGAACAGATTTTATTAAAAAAAAAAAAAAGAAAAGAAAAAGAAAAATATATTTGCATAAAATACAAAAAAATCACACAGACTTTTTCTGTGTTTCAGATGCTTTTGTAGCAGAAATAGTTCAAGAATGATTAAGCACATTGTAGAAATGTTACATGGATTTTCCCATGGCAATAAAATCAGTAACTCATTGTATGGCCTTGAGTACACCTCATCACCTCTCTTGACAACAGTCTACTCAACTTTTAGTTTTGTTTCTAGGTCATGTGGCAAGATTCAAAAGAAACCCTTTTCTTTGTTCAGAAATCCAAGAAGACAATGGCCAGAGCATCAGTGGTTTCTCCTGGCCTGAAAGAACCAGATTTTGCAACTTAAATTCTAAGGCTCTGAATTGGCCTCTACTCTATACTTACGTGGTCACTGTATTTCTTACTACCTCTCATCACACAGATCTAACTCCTGGCATTCTGACCTGTGTGGTTTTGTTGTTGTTTCTTTGTTTAATGCCATTTTTGTTTAAGAATCAATTTCTTTTTAGATGTTGTTTAATCTTGATATGTATTTTCACCTTTTTCTCTGAACAGAGGGCTACTCATTTGTATTAGTCCATTTTCACACTGCTATGAAGATACCACCTGAGACTGGGTAATTTATCAAAGAAAGAGGTTTAACTGACTCACAGTTCCACGTGGTTGGGGAAGCCTCAGGAAACTTACAATCATGGCGGAAAACCAAGGGGAAGCAAGCCTGTCTTAGAAAGCAGGAGACAGAGGGGGCGAGGGGGGATCTGCCACACTTTACAACCATCAGATCTCATGAGAACTCACTTATATCAGAACGGCAACAGGGAAAAATGTCCCCATGATCAAATCACCCCCCACCAGTCCCTCCCTTGACACATGGGGATTACAATTTGAGATGAGATTCGGGTAGGGACACAGAGCCAAACCATAACCATCCTTCAAGACCCAAAACTTATGTTCTATGAGAGCAAGGGCTTTAAAAAGTACAATTGAAGTATTGTCTTTAAAATATATGTATTTGCCTATGAGCTAGGAGAAAAATGTCTTATTTTGCAATCCCCCCATTTCTAAAAAGGTTCAAGCTTTTGTTATTTGAAAACTGTGACTTTTCATTTTCTTTTTTTGAGACAGAGTCTTGCTCTGTTGCCCAGGCTGGAGTGCAGTGGCGTGATCTCAGCTCACTGCAACCTCTGCCTCCTGGGTTCACGCCATTCTCCTGCCTCAGCCTCCCAAGTAGCTGGGACTACAGGCGCCCGCCAGCATGTTGGGCTAATTTTTTTGTATTTTTAGTAGAGACAGGGTTTCACCGTGTTAGCTAGGATGATCTTGATCTCCTGACCTCGTGATGCACCCTCCTCAGCCTCCCAAAGTGCTGGGATTACAGGCGTGAGCCACTGTGCCTGGTGAAAAATTTAACTTTTCAAGCTAAATCTTAGGTGTTAGATCTCTTTTAATCTGTTGAGTGAAACATGCATATGTGCTTAACTTGCAAAGTTGTTTGTTCCCTGTTTAGCTTACGGGTGTGTTTCTCCCTTATGTCCACCCTTATAAACATCTAGATCTTTAGAATATATTTCTCAGATGCTCAGTTAAAGGGTATCTTGTCATTTAGATTTCCCAGGCAAAGTCAGTTGAGGCTCTTTTGGGCTTTAGCAAAAATCTACTCTGGTTCTTCTAATTGATGATGTATAGGTGGTATAGCTATTATTTCTGCCTGATAGAACTCATGAATGAACGAAGGTGATTTTTAAAAAATATTATTTAAAGCTGTTCTTAGTTGTTCTCCAACTGAAAGAATATATGAGGAAATGCAGTTCCCAGAATTTCTTACATCTTTTCCATTACCTTCTGCTCCCTTTCTATCTGCAAATCTATATGACTTTATATTGCAGAATGTAGCCTCCAATCTTCAGCCCCTTCACTTCTAGCACTTAGGTTAGTAGTTTTCATAATGAAACAAGAGAGGAGAAGAGTGTGTATGTTGGGACTAGTTTATTGATTGACTCTCTAGTTGATGGACCATGGATCTGTACAAAGTCAACCTCAGGTTTCTTCTCAATTGAGCCTCTTTACAGTGTAACTCATGGTAATTTCCTCAAAGATATTTGAACAATATGCATATCTATCAGTGTTGTAAATTTGAAAGAGTCACATTTTTTTATGGGCATTTTTTTTTGGAAAGCTTTTAGGCAATGGGAGTGAATCAGCCTTTGCTAACTAGTCAGTGAGTCATGTGCATCATATCCTAGCACTTAATTCTCTTAATTTACTGATGCTTCCCTGTGGGCCTCTAAGCCTAGCATTCCTTCTGACATTTAATAGGTGCTCAATAAAAGGTTGATTGATGAATTGATTATTTCAATGTGCACTTGGGTAATATGGTATATGCTAAATTAAATACTTTCTTACTTAACCCAGCCACAAGTTTAAATGTAATTCTGTCCCCATGGCAATTTCTCAAAAGAGAAAGGCCATTAACTCTGCTGACATGTGTAATCTCCAACTTGACTTAGTGCCCCAACCCAACATTTCTAAAATGGGTTTAGTTGATTAAATGAAACTATGTGGGATTATTTGTCTCTCTGTCTGGTAGAATTCATGACTGAGTGGCTCCTCATATTTCACCATTCAGGCTTCAGTGGGTTTCTGAGGAAAATTGACTTTTTTGGAGGAAAGAGGCTTAAATATTTTATTTTAAGAAAGGATGCAGATGATTAAATGTACAACTTAATTGGAATAGTTCATGTTCACTGAAAATTTTAATTTATTATTCCAAATTATCTAGTATACTACAGCTTTTCGTTCATTCTCTCCTACTTACTTAACCCCTGGAGAAAATATCTATCCCAAGAATGATTCAGAAACGGTGTCAGAGTAGAATTAATGCTGTGGTCTTTTCATTTTTTTCTTATTAATTTCCAGATAATTAACATAGGGCAATTTAATTTTTTGAATTTATTTTATCCTGTAAGTACTTTGAAAGTATATAGAAAGGTCCTCTGGCAGAAGCACACAATTTAGAGCAAATAAAGTTACTTTAGAATTAACTGTCACCATCAGCATGTTGTTCATTTTAAGAGGTGAACAGAAGAAACAATTTCTGTTCCTTGTTGGCAAGCTTTTCCTTCAGAAGTGTGAATATCAATTTTGACTATATTGTTAAGTGCTTTGTGGAGGTCTTTGTTTATATGGCAGATACTGAGATGTGCCACTCATATTCTCCTTCAAGGAAAGACTTACTGTCCAACTGCAAGGACTGTGTTAGCTAACAATCTTCAGTTGGCAGCATTTGCAGGGTTTGCTTCAGCAATTATCTAGCCCAGAACACACTCCCTCCTGGGGCTTTCATCTAATTATTGAAGAAGGCAATGGTACAAAACCCAGCCATTTTCATTCAATACAGGATTCCTCTGATGGATGATCTTTGACCCAGACTTCCATGTTTAGGTTGCCAGAGATTTTCTTCGGGTCTGTATTGTGATCTGACACCTTCCCCTGCCCACTCATCCTTCCTCCCATGCCCTTTCACAGGATGACCCCCTCTAAACCTTTTGTACCTCTAACACTGTCCTAGAATCTGCTTCCCAGGGAACACAACCTTTGGATGATATGTTAGGAATGTCAATAAGAAGGTAAAACGAAGAGATTTGAAATGTCAAAAAGACTTTTTACTTTCCCTCTCCTGTTATGTTCAAATAAACAAGGATGCTCTCTGAGCATTCGAGCGGTCCTTGCTAGTATCACTTGGACATAGCAGAAAGAAGAAGTCCTTTCTATCTAGGGTTAGAGTGAGACCAACTGCTCCCTTTCAGAGAGCTTGTGTGCAAGGGTTTAAAGAATAAGCCTGAGCTAATAATCTAATAATAATAAAATGGTCCAGGTTTCCTTTGTGCTTACATCACCCTCTTCATGGTAAGAAGGTACTGATAAACCAAGACAGACATCAAGCCTTCCTGGTCCCCTGGGCTCACTCTCTCAACAATAGCAGAAAGTTACCATAGTACTTGAGTGCTGAAGGATGTCATTATCCTGTGTGTGCATAGCTTGACTTACAATGAATTCATCATCATTTAGAATACTCCCTAAAATCCTTTGAATTATGAAAAACATTCACTTAAAGACATTGTAGTTCAGGGAGGTGAGATGGCATTACTTTTGGTGTTATCATTATCATCATCATTATTAAATACTGAGTATTTAATAGGTGCCAGTACTGTGCTGGGTGTTTTATATCCATTATCTAATATTCATTTTACAACAGCTCTACCATGTTGATATGATGTCCAGTTTTTAGATGTGGAAACTAAGGCTAGAGATTTTAGGTAACATGTCCAAGGACACACTGTTAAATATGCCAGCTGGGCTGGGCTCATCAGGTCGACGAATGAATTCATTTCGTCTAGATCCAAGGCCATTGCTCTTTTCCTTTCATCTAAGAGTGCTATTAATAGGAGCACAAGAGAGAGTTTATAACACTTTGGATGGATTATAGCTTTTATTCTGACGTGTCTTCCTGGCATGTATGATATACACAGATTTCATTACACAGAATGCATTTTCACTTCTCTGATCGATCAGAGATATTTACTTCCTTTCTTTCTTTCTCTTTTTCTCATTAAGAATGCAAAAATTATCCTGGTTTTCCTTGTAAGATCTATGTTGTTTTTTCTTGGTGTAACTATTATTTGCAAGCAATAACTATTTTCTCCTTTATATGGTTGTATTTTAATTAAACAATTCTAATGTTGCTGAGTGGCAAGAACAGAAACGATATTTCTAATAGATAAGGCTTTGAATCCTGGAGTTGATGATGATACAAATAATTCATCATCTGTAAGATTCAGAAGCTAACACCTCTTCTATAGGTTTTCTATGAAGCATAAAATCAGAGCCCTCATTCAACCTTTCCTTCATTTATTCGGCTATCATTCTTCAGTGACTGGAAAGGCAGACACAAAATATATGCAGCGGAACACACACACAAGTTATTATGGCTAAAAAAAAGATAAGGTGATTGGACAGGCAAGATATTCTGGAAAACTTGACCCCTGAGTTCAGATTTTAGATAGGAGAAGGTGTAGCTAAAAGGAGAAAGTCCATGGAAACAGGAAATATCAATCAGAGCAGAGGGATAATAAAAGCAAATGAAAAAAAACTTCCACAGAAAAATACATTATGGATGTTTCACGCAATAGTTCAGAAACAGTTGCCTGTTGTGAGATATAAATTTTGAGGCAGTGAGTAGATGGCCTTATGCTATTTAGATGTTTATCTGTGTGTGTTAAATACCCAAAGACAAGAATGATGCCTCACACATAGTAAGTATGTAAGAAATGGTATTTCTCCATTTTCTTTCTGAGGCTCCCAATTTTATATGTTTATTTCTTCCTTTTTTTCTTAGTCCTTCATTATGACCCACTTAATTCCCTACCAATCACCAGAGTCTGCTCATTTGAACTGGCATCCATTAATTTGGACTACACTCAATGAGCCAAAAGCATTTACGCAGTTTTCTTTATATTTTTCACCAAGTGATTTTCCACAGAATCCCCGTGTTTTCTAAGTCATGCTGGCTGCCTCCATTTTTTGCTTTAGGCATGAATCAGGTCTTAGGAAGTAATAGTTTGGTATCACAGATATCTTTAAAAGATTTTAGATTGGGAAAGTTCTGGAAAGGCTGGAAAAAGAATAGGGAACTTGTATACTTTTAAATATTGAGCTACTTGGAAGAAGGATTGGAATTCTTGAAAATCAACTAACCCAGTAAATAAGAAATGAGTATATTCATAAATGACATACAAAAATAACAGGAAATATTTTGTTCCTTTCTTAAATTATTTATTTTTATTGTTGGATTTATTAGTGTTGAATGAAAACAGAGTTGTGGAGAGAATGTTGTAAAACTGGGAAAAATTTTTTCATCAAAATGGAGTTTTAAAAAGAGATTTGAGGGAGGAGTATTGTTTCATAGAGCCATCACTCAAGGAGTTTCAAAATAATTCTTGTGTGCAAATGGGAATTAAAATTCTCATTTACCAGATACGCTTGTTTGGCAAAGATACCTTTGCAGAATAATGTCAGAGAACATTCATTTATTTTTGTTTATGTGTTCATTTATTCAATCACTCACTTTACTTAGAATCGTATATAAAGCAACTATTACTAGTTGGATTTTGTGCTAGTTGTTGAGCATATAACAAAGACAGGTTAACACCTTTACCAGGTATTAGCATTTTAGATGGGAAGGCAGATTACAAACAAATGATTGTGATTGAATGTGTTGTGTAGTACTTAAGCAGAGGTGGTGGTTGGTTGTCTTGGAAGCACAGACATATAAGCCACAACTTGCATGGAGAATGTCAGTGTTGAAAGATGAATACAAATTCTCTGGATGACTATGTCACAGGATCCTTAGGGTGTCACTCTTCCAGCTGGAAACCTCTGTGACCAGTGAGACCTTTGCCCTAGTTTTGCTTGAGCCCACTGGGCTCATTCTACCCAATCGGCCTGGCAGGCTACACTCAACTCAAGCTACTGGCCTGCATCCCACACCTCTGAAGACTGGAGCCAGGTGCAGAGTGGTGAGGGGTGCATGAGCAAGTGAGAGCAGGGTCCGGCTCCTGTCACAGCCAGACATGTCAGCTGCTGTGGGGGGGCAGGCAGCTACAGGCACCAGCACAGGTGCCAGCTCTGTGCAAGCCTGTGGCTGGAACAGATGCACCAAAATGCCTTCTGCTGTGGGCAACCATGTCTGGATGAGGGGAACACAGTGGTGCCCAGAAGCTTGGGGATGCCAGAAACCACAGAGCCCCAAAGAGGGTGGCACAGCCCTGGCTCAGGGAGCCCCAGCTCTTCTCTCCTTCTTGTTGCCCACAATGTTATGAGTTGGGGGATGGGGATGTACATGTTTCAGCTCTGTTTGTGTTATACCTCTTTCAGTCCCACCATTCGGTGGGCCCCAAGTTCTTTTCCCACATTAGTAAGAATGAGGTACATGGACAACTGGAGGATGACCAAGGCAAAGAGGTGTTTTATTGAGCAAGAGTACAGCTCCAAGGACACCCAAAGTGGGTAGCTCCTTTCCAAAGGCAGGTTGTCCTGAGGAGTGTGCAGTCCTCAGCAGAGGGGAGACCCAGAGAGGGTAGTCCCTATCTGCAGGCAGGTCATCCCATCATCTGCCTGAGTCTGGCTGAGTCCAGGGTTTTTATGAGCTTCAGAAGAAGTGCATGCTGACTGATCCATGGGCAGCCATGGGTGGGCCCAAAAAAGCACCATAAGTTCTCACTCCAGGCCACAGGCTCCACCCAGAACTGACAGGGCCCCCATGCTTCAGGTTATCCCTGGCTTGAAGGTGGGGCTTCAGCAGAGACCTGCCCCTTCCTGCCCAGGAGCCTATCTCCCTCCTGCTGCCATCTATATGTCATCCGCAGCACCCAGGTTGTTCATGCCAAAGGGCACCTGCAGGCCAGTGCTGAGCCACCTTCAGCCCCCCAAACCCAAAGTCTGGAGGTGGCCAAGGTGGTAGGGGGCTGGCATGTCATTGCCAACCCAAGCATGGGCACACCTGGCCAGGTCACAACAGTGCCTGGGCTTGACCACAACTTTGCTCTGAAATTGGAGCTGGCACTGGGAACAGGGAGAAGCCAGGGAGTGGGCATAGCCACTTCTGAGCCTGTAGGGGGAGAGGGGTCCTCCTGGGCCCCCAATAGTGCAGGGATGCCTGGGTCCATGGCCATGGCTAGGTGGCTGCAGCTGAACCCAGAAGGATGAGGCCCCTGCCATGCCAACTCTGAAGTGGGCAGGGCTCCCGCCTGTTTCTGGCTCCCACTGGCTCTGCAGAGCACTCAGCTCCAGTCACTTCTCCCTTGCTGCAGCTGGTGTCTTTGCAGTACCCCCTCCATAAGGGCTGCTGCTGCTATCAACTACAGAGGAGGAGCTTAAGGAGGAACTTAAGTACAGAGCATCAAAAGTGTACTACAATAGAACCAAATGGATAAGATTTTACATTATGGAGGGAGAATAATAATTTCAAATTCTTACTTTTTCCCTCTTAATCCTTCTTTAATATCTCACCTCCACTGCACAATTTATACTAGGCATTTGTGAAGAAAACTATTGGATCAAGTTCTTCAATCCTTATAGTGGCCCTGTGACCTCACAATCTTACAGATGATGCCACTAGCATAAATTAAATAGTTTGTGGTGGGCTCACAATTTAAGCAGGGATTCTGACTCGTAGCATGGCTGAAGATCGTGGCTTTCAGGAAAGCTAACATTACTCAATCCTTTTGCTTCATCTGAGCCTTTGCACAAATGGTGATCATCACTGACACTTAACCATGATAGGCTTTGTGCTATGTATTTTTATTTTATTTTATTTTATTTTGATTTTTTTTTTTTGAGTCAGAGTCTCACTATGTCGCCCAAGCTGGAGTGCAGTGGCACAATCTTGGCTCATTGCAACCTCTGCCTCCCAGGTTCAAGCGATTCTCTTGCCTCAGCCTCCCAAATAGCTGGGATTACAGGAGCATGCTGCCATACCTGGCTAATTTTTATATTTTTAGTACAGACGGGGTTTCACCATGTTGTCCAGGCTGTTCTCGAACTCCTGACTTCAGGTGATCTGCCCACCTTGGCATCCCAAAGTGCTGGGATTACAGGCATGAACCACCGTGCCTGGCTAAGTGTTAGGTATTTTAATAACCCTGATAGTAACAACAATAGCAACAACAGCAAATTAGCTACCGGCAATCAGCCATGTTTTGTGGAAGACAATGTTTTAATAAATGCTAAAACTTAGAAATTGTTATTTTTATTTGAAAGATGAAGAAGCTGAGGTTTACCTAGGTCATATAATTTTCCAACAATATAGCTCGGTGGTGATAAAACAAACAAATGAATATAGAAACCAGGTCTATTTGATCCTAGAGTCCATGCATATGCAACCTCATCACAGGACTCCCTCCTGCTTAGAAATGGGCCAGTTTCATCTCCTCACCCGCCTGCTGCCTATGTTCTATGAAGAACCAGAATATGCTGCTGATACTGGCAGTGAAAAAACTGCAATTATTCAGAGACAAGTAATAGCACAAGGCTCAGGAACAATAGCTTGGAAGTGCTTACCAAGGCCCTCAGGGGGAAGCACCCATCAGGCAGCTGCATCAAACAGCACTATCAACTCTCATTGATTTGATTGCCACTATTATTCAGGTGAAAAATCGCTTCTCTAAAGCCCTCTCCAAGATACATTCTGACTGCAGACATCCTCAGAAAACTCCCACACATCTCCTTAGCAGCCCACCTGTCACTTCCTTGCAGGGGTTAAGATGCTATTTTTTCTTCCTGAAAATATATTTTGAAGCACTGGAGTCAGGTGTGTTTGGTCTCTGCTCTTCAGCTCTAATATCTAATAATCATGATTAGGTTTTCTTTTTTGGCATCAATTACTTCATTAGAGTTACGATGAATAGATAATAGGAAGAATTAAGTAAGGATAATTGGCATGATAAATGAGATAAATAATTATAGTGGTAACTAATATTTATTAAGCATTCACTATATTCCAGCCCTGTGCTGACTATGTGTCATTGAACTCCTATGAAAGACCTAGTACTTTCTCACTTTAAACATTGGGAAGTTCGTGTAGCATTTGTGTGTTAAGGTGACCCCCATATAACTCTCTCCCCTTGAGTGTAGGCAGATCCTGTGATTTGCTAAAGGTGAAGGAACTTTTCAGCTGTAATTAAGGTCTCAGATCATTTGACTTTTACTTAATCAAAAGGGAAATTATCCTGGTTGTGTCTTACCTAATCAAGTGAGTTCTGAAAAAGAGTTCCAGCTATTCAGCATGTGAAGAAGACATGATATACTTTTTACCAGAACTTAGCATTCTAGGTAGAAAGGCGCTAGACAAATGATTATAATTCAATTTGATGTGTAGTACTTAAGCAGAGGTAATGATTGGTCATCTTGAGATCACAGATACATGAGCTACAGCCTACATGGAGAATGTCAGTATTGAAGGATGAATACCAATTTTGTGGGTATACTACAGAGGAGCTTAAGTAATGGTACAGAATCTCAAAAGTGTACTGCAATGCAGCCAAGTGGCTCAGACTGGGGGAGAGAAGCCAGAATTATTCTCTTACTGGTCCTGAAGAAGTGAAATGCCATTAATTCTACAGCTACAAAGAAATAAATTCAGCCAACAACTTAAGAGAACTTGGGAAAAGATTCTTCCCCAATCAAGCCTCTGATCAGAATTCAGCCTGACTAATGCTTAGTTGAAGTTTTTTAAGACCTTGAGCAGAATAATCAGCTAAAATGTGCCCAAGCTCCTAATCTGCCCCACGGAAACTATAAGAAAATAAATGGATGTTTTAAATCATTTTTAATTGAGGTAAAATTCACATAAAGTAAAATTCACCATTTTGAAGCATATAACTCTCTGGCATTTAGTACACTCATGTTGTACGACCATTACCACTATTTCTAAAACATTTTAACCACCCCCAAAAGAATCTCTGCACCCATTAAACAGTCACTCTTCATCCGCCTCCTGCCAGCCCCTAGAAGTGAATAATTTGTTTCTGTATCTATAGATTTACCTGTTCTGGATATTTTATATAAATAGAATCGTACACTACATGACCTTGGTGTCTGACTACATTTGCTTGGCTTCCTGTTTTTGAGGCTTCCTGGCATTGTAGCATATATCAGTACTTCATATGGATATAAAACACTTTCTTTATTGATTCATTCATCAGTGCCCCTTTGAGTTGCTTTCTCTTTTTGGCTATTGTGAATAGTGTTGCTATGAATATGTGTACATGTATTTGTTTGAGTCCTTGCTTTCAATACTTTTGAGTATTTAACTAGGAGTAGAATTATTACATTATATGGAAATTCTATGTATATTTGTCAGCATTCTCTAGAGGGGCAGAACTAATGGGATATATATCATATATATAGGAGTTTATTAAGTATATATAGGAGTTTATTAAGTATATATAGGATATATATATATGAACTTAGTAAGTATTAACTCACAAGCTCACAGATCCCACAATAGGCTGTCTGAAAGCTGAGGAGCAATGAGAGCTAGTCTGAGTCCCAAAACTGAAGAACTTAGAGTTCGATGTTCGAGGGCAGGAAGCATCCAGCACGGGAGAAAGATGTAGACTGGGAGGCTAGGCCAGTCTAGTCTTTTCACAGTTTTCTGCTTGCTTTATATCCTAGCCACACTGGCAGCTGGTTAGGTAGTTCCCACCTAGAATAAGGGAGGGTCTGCATGTCCCAGCCCATTTACTCAAATGTTAATCTCCTTCGGCAACACCCTCACAGAAACACCTAGGATCAATACTTTGCATCTTTAAATCCAATCAAGTTGACACTCAGTATTAACCATCACACTATGTTTACTTTTTTGAGGAACTTCCAAACTGTAGTAAATGTGTTTTAAACCCTTACATTTGTGGCAATTTGTTATGCAGTCATAGAAAACAAATGCTCTGAGGAACAACACTATACACACACAAAAACGTGTATGTTTATTGCAACCCTATTAACAAGAGCAGAGACATTGAATCAACATAGGAGCACATCCAGAGTGGATTGAATAAATAAAATGTGGCATATATACACCATGGAATGCTAAGCAGACATATATACCATGGATATGTAGCCATAAAAAAGCATGAAATCATGTCCTTTGCAGCAACCTTGATGCAGATGGAGGTCATTACACTAAGTGATTTAATACAGAAACAGAAAACCAAATAACACATTTTTACTTAAAGTGGGAACTAAACATTTTGTACAAGTGGACATAAAGATGGAAAAATAGACATTAGGAATTCCAAAAGGTGGAGGGAGAGGCTCAAGCATTGAAAAACTACCTATGGGACACTACATTCACTAAGTGACAGGTTCAGTTGAAGCCCAAACCTCAGCATCACACAATATATCCATGTAACAAATCTGCACATGTACCCCTGAATCTATTTTTTTTAATATATAGAATCGATAACTGGAAGATCAAAGATTTGATCTCAGATCTATCTGACATCAGGTACAGGGTGTGTAAGCACTTCCATATCAATTTATGTTTTTATGTTTACTACAAAGTTCACTGAGTTTCTAACTGAAGTCAATCGTTCTCAAAGTGTCTGCACCAACAGTATCATCATCACCTAGTATCTTCCTAGAAATACAAGTTATCAGGCCCTATTCCAGACCTAAAAAATCAGAAACTCTGTAGTTGTGATTCAGCAACCTGTGTGTTAATAAGCCTGTGGGTGCTTCTTATTAACATAGATGTTTGAGATCCACTGCTATTGCCAAAGGGTAATCAGAATTTAAGCCAAGGAAATGATGGAAATGAACTTTCCCTTATTGAGTGCATCATTTACTGAGGGAAACTGATAGATAAGCAAGCAATTCCAACACAGTGCAATCAGCACCAAGAGAGAATAAATTATGCCCCATTACAGTCACAGAAGAACTAAGCCTTCCTAGGAAGCATAGATTTCTTCACAGAGAATGCAACATGCAAGAAGGACCTTAAAGAAGTAGGATATCTGCAGTTTATCAAAAAGTAAATCATTTAAAGGATGCAGATTTCCTGTATAAAGTGATAGAAGCATGAATCACAATGACTTATTGGGATAGTGTAGGAGGCACATTGGAGAAGGTAGGGGAGATTATCAAAAGATGAAACTAAACTGCTGTCTTAGTCCATGAAGGCTGCTGTAACAAAAAAATACAAACTAGTTGGCTGATAAATGATGGAAATTTATAACAATTCCGGAGGCTGGGAAGTCCAAGACCAAAGCACTGGCAAAAACAATGTCTGATGAGGACCCACTTCCTCATAGACAGCTTTTCTCCATATGAAACCTCAAATGGAAGAAGACACAGGAATCTTGGTGGGGGTATCTCTTGTGTCTCTTTTATGAGGCACTAATCCTATGCATGTGTCCTCCATCCTCATCTAATTACCTCCCAAAGGCCTCACCTAGTACATCATCTTGGAGGTTAGGATTTTAACATATGAACTTGGAAGAAGGGACACAAATATTCAAACCAGAGTAACAGGTGAACACAAAATTTTGGTTTTTATCTGTTGCATTTAATGAATCATTAAACAACATTTAGCAGGAACAGCATCTACTTGGAATTTCATTTCAGAAGGCTGAATTTGGTGGGGGAAATACTTGTACGTGGATAGGAAGACCTTGTACAATTTTCCACTTTCTTGAATATGTAACATCACTGGGCCTCCGTGTCTTGTTCTCTAAAACATTAGTGCATACTAATTTTTTCAAGTCCATTTAGTGTCTTTATTAAAGATCAGTTATTGATGACGTTTGTGAAGTCTTCGTTTTTGACAGTGGAAATTATAATGCTATAGACATTGCTCTTATTATCCAAGTTATTCAGTTCTCTCTACCTTGATGTTCTAAGAATTATGACCAGTTAATATTTACTCAGTTAATAAGCATAACAGTGTTTACTGAGTTAATAAACGTAACAGTGTTTAATGAGTGCTTAGTATCTGCTAGGAATAATTATAAGCACTTTTCTTTGCATTATTAGATAGAGTTATATAAAACAATGCTTCTCTAATGTTAATATCCATGAGAATCATTTGTGAATCTTGTTAAAATTCAGATTATGATTCAGAAGTTCTGGGGTTGAGCTTGATATTCTGTGTTTCTAACAAGCTCTTATGTAATTCCGATAATCCTGGAGTGAAGATCATAGAGTAGCAAGCATGTAAACAACCTTGTTTTGTATGTAAGAAAACAGGATTAAGAGGTTAAATAAAGACAACAGTGCTGGGAAGTGGTTGAGTCAGGATCTAAACCCAGGTGCGTCCGATAAATAAAGCAGCTACCAAGATGCTGGAGGATTCAGAGATTAGAGTCAGCTGAATGTGTTTTGAGACTGACATTGGCCTATCTGAAATGGTGAGAATTTCCTGGGAATAAGCAGGAGATGGATTTAGGTAAGTTGATGGGAACCTCTTTATGGAATGTTTTGAAAACTACTGAATAATTTTGAGCTAATATAGTCTCTAAAGTTTAGATTTGAACCAAAGTTAAGTCATGGAATGTCACGATAAACATTTAGAGCTGAGAATGAGTGTATTAGTTCATTCAGGCTGCCTTAGTAAAACACCATATAATGAGCAATTTATATCTAATAGAAATGCATTTACCATCGTTTTGAAAGCTGGAAAGCCAAAGGTCATGGTGCCAGCAGGTTCAGTGTCTGGTTAGGACCCGTTCCATGGATGGCATCTTCTGGCAGCATCTTCACATGACAGAAAAGGCAGATGGGTTACTAAAGTGCTCTTGAAGCCCATTACTCCTTCAACAAATGTGTGTGTGTCTGTATATGTGGTGTATGCATGATATATTATGAACAAGCCCTTTGTAACTATAGTTCAAAAGAAGCACAAATGATAGAACCTCTTTTATAAAGGCACTGATCCTATTCACAAGGGAAGACCCTTCATGACCTAATTACCTTCTCAAGGTCCCACCTCTTAGTACTATTTCATTGGGGATTAAGTTTCAACATGAAATTTGAGGGAACACATTCAGAACATAGCAAAAAGTGACCTTAGGATCATCTGAGTCTTATCTGTTATTTTATAAATAGGAAAACTGAGGCCTATAGATGAGCTCTAAATGAAAAATGCAAAATGCCTCAAGCTAAGATTGAACAGGAGACACCTGGGCCTTACTGATGAAGTTTGGTACATTGTGGGGCTCAGTAAGAAATTAAATGCAAAGGCAGACTTAAAATTGTTAGTAGGATATACTGAACTAGGGTCCCTTTTAAAGAAACAGACAAAACCAGAGGTTATTTTCATATGCTTTACAGCATTCTGCTTTCTATGTGTGTGTGGGTTTGGCTCTATGCCCCACCCAAATCTCATCTCAAATTATAATCCCCATGTGTGAAGGGAGGGAAGTGATTGGATTGTGGGGGTGGTTTCCCCCATGTTGATCTCCTGATGGTGAGTGAGTTCTCACGAGATCTGATGGTTTTATAAGACTCTCTTCCTCATTGCCTTCTTCTTTCTCTCCTGCCACCTTGTGATAGAAGTTGTCTGCTTCCCCTTTGACTTCTGCCATGATTGTAAGTTTCCTGAAGTTTCCCCAGTCATTCAGAATTGTGAGTCAAACCTCTTTCCTTTATAAATTACCCAGTGTTGGGTATTTCTTCACAGTAGTGTGAGAACAGACTAATACAGCATGTTTGTGTGTTTCCACCGTTTTAAAATGATTTGTTCTTAAAGTTAGTAAACTGCCTAAAAATGAGTTTGATAAAATAGCAATATATATTGACACATTTTCTGGATTAATTTTGGTGTGCATTTAATGAAGCAGCTGTGTTGTCTGGGGTATACACCCAGGGTTTGTCATCTTGTCCCAGGAAAATTTAGGACATGAACACACACGAGAGGTTTAGGAGTGGAAGTTTAATAGGAGGATGAGAAGAGAAAGAGAAACAGCTCTCTCTGTAGAGAAAGACGGGTCTCTGAGCAGGAAAGACCACTGGCGGTGGTTACGTTGGATTTTGTAGTACAGCTTGAGAAGGCAGTGTCTGATTTTCTAGGGCTCACAGAGTGGTTCAATCAGGTATGATGTTTAGATAGCATGCAGGAAATGCTGGTTGCCCCACCCTAATCTGATTATGCAAATGAACGCTCCTTGGCTGGCGCCATCTTTTCTGGTCCTTATTGTAAACGTGGCTGGAAGAGAAGGGAAGATGGAGCTGCCATCTTGAACATGTCTAGTCCCTAGTTCCTGCAGGCATTCACCCGTGCCAGCTCCCAGCTTGCTTTTCTGTCTGCAGCTCGACTTTACAGGCTGCTCTTTGTTAGAGAGGGAAATGATTTCGGGCTGCTTTTCATTAAAAGGAAAACCTTACTGAGGACTTCCGTACCTTCAGTATCTGACTAAGTAATTTCTTCTTAACTCCTGTATCACTAAGAAAATCATTCTGCCAGAATATGAGTGCATGTTGGGTTCGGGGAGGGGGAGTGACATTCTCCCTTTCACATGAAAATAGCCAACGTAGGTGGTGCAGACATTGGCAGATTCTACTATAGGGCCATTATTTCAAATTTAAGCTTTTTTTCTGTCATGCTTTTTTCGTTTGTTAACACACTCAAAGGAGAATTGGCAATCTCGCTTGAGCATAGGAGAACTCCAAGGTGAGTGTTAAGTGTTCATATTGCCTTTGAGTCAGAGGGCTCCCTGCAAACGCATCTGAAACCCTAACTCCAAACAGAAACAGAGATTACCTTAGATACTCTACATAATTTGAGGCAGCCAAGCTGAAAGTGATTTGGAACTTTTTCTTATTTATAGGATTTGCCACTCACTAAACCAGCAATCATTAGAGACCACTCTGGAGCCCATAGCTGAGCTGTGGAACACCATAATAAGTAGAGTGCTACTTTCTGCTTTTCATTTTCAGAAGCACTGTTAGAGCTAATCTTTAAGTAGAAAAACACATGATTTCAATTAGTTTCTAGGGGTTCGCAACATGGAAACTCATTTATTTGATACTTTAAAGTCTCAAATTGCTCTTATTCACCACAAATGTAGAAGCTAAAGAAACCAGCACCTTTATCACTATGGTGCTGGTATCTTCTGAGCTATGGTCGCAAAGAACTTGTTCATAATACATGTTACACACACACAATTTGTTGAAGTGGTGATGAGGTTCCAGAGCATTTTAATGACCCTGACAATTTGCCTTCAGGCGTCTTGAGATACTTTTCCTTGGAGAATTATTTTTTATGTAGATTACTGGATGCAAAAAACCCTCTAGTAATTCAATGGTATTATTGCGGGAGGTGGGTAAAGACAAAAAGGAAAAAGAAGACAATAACACACACCTGAATCACATCCTTTTCCCCTTCCCAGCACCCTACCCCATTATCTAGAAGGGAAGGAAGATTTAGTGGGAAAGTTCTCAGTATGCTAGTAACAAGCAGTGACCTTTGTGATTGCAAGTGGCTCTCACCTGTCTGCCTGCCATTATGGTACCACAAAAGTCAGGAACTCAATATTCTGGTGGAATGTCTCCAAAAATAGGTGGGTTGGGGTATTGAGCATTCCACAAGCTTTGCATTTTCTTCTGAATATTTTCTTCTATGTATGGATTCTTCCATTTTTCCATTAGGTCTTTTCTACATCACTTTCTCAGTCTAGCTAACACATAATATCTGTATGTTGAATGAGCTGGCCACCTAGAATTAACTTGTAAGCATGATGTCATGAATCTCCATTACTCCCTTCTGGAGAAGAGTCATTTTGATGATAATTTCTTGCCTGGCCCTTAACACCTAACTTTCCTGAGCATTCCCAATAAATACTTAAACATCCCAGACTCAAACACCTCTCTAACCCATTATAGCCCTCCATTTTTTTGTTTTAAATCTTAGAAGGCAAAACTCTAGCCCTGACACTTATTTGTCCGATTATTCTCTTTATTTAATATTCTCCTTTGCATTACTTTGGAAAAAAAACACTTTTTCTCTGAGTCTTACTGTCTCTTACCTATAATGGAGGGAATTGAAATGGTTGTTTTCATAAGCTTCTGCATTTCTATCATTTCTATCAAATCATGGTGCTAGGAAAGTAAGGATGAAACGTGATATGCATTACTGGTGGATGAACATCAAACCTAAACCCAAAAAATATCTCCGAAAAGTCAGTCTGAGGCTGGCAAAATTAGACATGTCCACATTTCCATAACCAAAAATCAAAGTACAGAACTGCCAAGCCTATTCCCTTCTCCGTTAATTTGTAGCATTTCCTTAATACAAAGCAGAGTGAGCCCCAGTTGTCTATTTGGCCTTTAATGTATAGCTACATAGAAGATATCTCTCTAGCAAATACACAGTCACTAAATATAAAGTTCTTTGGATCATTGAGGTGACACAGACAATTAATTCAGAAAGAACCTCTTGAGAAACCTGTCCATGAAGTAGAAGAACTTCTGTGATGTGCTTCAGAGAACTCTCGTTGTCAAAGTGAAAAGCAGTAGAATCACAGGAATTTTTCAAAACTTCAATTTGGTAAGAGACTGAGTCTACATGGTATTCATTGGCCTGTGACACTGTACCATTAATAATTATCAAACGTGGCCGGGCGCGGTGGCTCATTCCTGTAATCCTTGCACTTTGGGAGGCCAAGGCAGGTGGATCACTTGAGGTCAGGAGTTTGAAACCAACCTGCCCAACGTGGTGAAACCATGTCTGTACTAAAAATACCAAAAAACAATTAGCCGGGCTTATTGGCAGGTGCCTGTAATCCCAGCTACTTTGGAGGCTGAGACAGGATAATTGCTTCAACCTGGGAGGTGGAGGTTGCAGTGAGCTGACATCCTGCCATTGCACTCCACCTACTAGATAACAGTAATACCACCATTCCTCCCAGCCTCAGCTGTGACAACCAAAAATATCTTCAGACATTGTCAAAAGTTGCCTAGGGTTGTTGCCAAATCACCTCCAATTGAGAATCACTGATGTATACAATTAACTAACTACACCTCACTCTACAGAAAATATGCAATTTTGTGTAGTGGATAAAGTAAAATTGGATCTTTGCCCCCACTTATTCAGTATAATGATCTGAAGATTGCTATTAGCTAATTAAGCTAAGAATATTGTTCAGTATTTGTCCTCTTGTGCATGTACCATGATGTCTAGCTAGGGTCAGGACGTCTACTGTTTGCTAAAGAAGGTTTGTTTCTAAATTATATTCGTATCTCCCTATGGGACAAGAATGCTTTTTGATTATTGAGTTTTCGTGAATTAATTTCTACAAAACATTATTTATTTCCAATGCTTTCTGCAAAATACTGGTTGTAGCTGTGATATTCCACTATATCTCCCCAATCCAAGGTTTCTGCCTCTGCATCTATATTTGTTCACACAGAGGCTTTGTCTGATGCAATTGACAGTACCTGCCACATTGTGCCTTATGAGTTGGCTATGTTTGTGCATGGTTGAGAAGAAAGAAGTTTAAACCAACTTTGGAAAAGAAAATTGCCAGCTGCTCAGAGAGCATTCTGAGAAACTGATCCTCTGGTGAACGTAAATATACGCCACATGTAACTTCTGGCAATGCTCTTGAACACTGTCCAGCAAAGGCAACACAGAACTAACTCAGGACATTACTCTTGCCTTACATTAAGCTCCACCATATGGATTCTTCTCACTCTTGGAAATGTTCTTTTCTACTTCTTCCCACTCTTCTTCTTTCTTTCTATAGTATTTATTTAGTGCTTGAAATATTCTTGGCACAGCCCAGGCCCTGGAGTTGTAAGTTGAATTAGTCTGGGTTCCCCCTCAAGGTTCATAATAGTAGCCAGAATTATGAATAGTAACAGATGGATCAACAGGTTACTCTTACATTACAGAGAAAGGACACCAAATTGTTTCCGAAGACCTAGTACATATTTTTCACAGACCAGACAGTGATTTAAATGTAAAGATTTACCAAGCATTAAAGAATATTATATAGTTGTGCAACAGAATATATTGAGGTTAAAAAATATTTGGAAATGTATGGTATTTATAATGAAGAGTGTGTTTCTCAAATATGTGGTTAGAGGAAGGTCAGTGATATGGAGATTGTTAGATGGGAGAAGATGAAACTAGAAAGGACTGTTTAATAGACCCAAGGAAGAACCATAAATATCCACGGGAAATTATAAGGCAGGGGGTGACATCAGAATTGTAATTTTAGAGACATAATTATAGCATCATATGGCAGGTTAAAAAGGCTAAGACAGAAGGAAAGGAAAAACATTAAATATAATAATTGCTCAACAATTCAAGTAACACTTGATGGTACCTAAACGGAAGCCCCAGCAGTGGGGCTGTCACAAGAGCATGAATCTGTGTGATAAAATGTTTGGGGCTTTGCAGCTGATTGGTTGAAATGGTGAGGAGAGGAAAAGAAGTGGAGATGGCTCCCAGGCTTCAACCCTAGTGATCTGAGAGAAAGTAAAGTTGACAAACTATATTTGGTCTTTTAGTGTCTATGGGCTGTTCATGGTGGAAACGTTTGATATTGATTGAGATGGAGTTTCACTCTAGAAGCCAGGGATACTGCTAACCATCTCATAGTGCACAGGTCCACCCTATAACAAAGGAGCATCTGGCCCAGAATAAGTTTGAGAACAGTGCTAAGTTTCCCAACAGTGCTAAGTTTGAGAAACCCTTTTATAAATTGTTGAGTTGGACAATCTCAGCAATTCCTTTATCGATTTGAATAAAAGTCAGTTGAAAGAAACAACCATAAGAACAAAGTCCAAACTAGGCAGATACCCAGACCTAGTGATATTATCTGACTAGTGGCTCTTTGATCATGGTGCTCAAAGAGAGGTAAGTTCTCAACTCTTCCCTCCCTGTCTCTTACACCTTTGCAATTTGATCAGTATTTCCACTCACATATGGATGGGATGCATTTTATGTAAGCAAGCAAACAGACCAGAGCATTAGCAAAGATGGGATAATTCATGACCAGGAGGCAGAATCCCATTTGTGGTGCATCTTAGCAGGAAGGGGCAACCTACCTAAGACAAAAGAATTCTCTAAGGTGAGATTCCATTCCCTGTATTCTTCAGGATTCTAGAATCCAAGCTTGAAGGAGCACTGGATTGAGAGTCAGAGGATTTGAATCTATAATGTGGTCCTGGATTTGCTTCGCTGTGCCTAAGTTTTTATATCTTCAAAATGGGTGATCCAGAATGTTTAGACACGTCCGCACTTAAACACGGAATAATTTCTAAAGGTGTAATTTCATGTGGAAACTAAAAATGTCATCCAGCTAAACGTGGTGTTTCTCTGGTAAAAATAATTGGCTATTTCATGGGCTTTTCCTACTCAGTCACCTGCCCTGAAGGTTTGAGATATACCTACAGATCAGAAAGGGGCAAACACCACTGGAACACAAATGTGGCTATTCTCCCCCTCTCTTTCTAGTGCATTAGAACATTATTCTGAAGATTATCAAATAGTAGTGTCCTCTTTTAAACTATATGCAAAATGCTTTTAGGGGTGCAGAAATTATACACAAAGAGTGATTCTTCAACCGTAATGACAATATTTGTCACCTGGGAAATTTGGTAAAAATGCAAATCCACTGGTCAGACTTCTAGAGATTCAGATAAGTGAGCTGTAGGGAGCAAATATTGGCTAGGTCACCATCATCTACTTCCTGCTTTTACCAACAACACCTATATTTTCTTTTAAGGGGCCACCCATACCTTCAGTCCTATAGCTTGTCTGAAATTGATCTCATACTTACTTCTCCACGGGTGCATGAATGGATACCTCCCTAATTTGGAACAATGCTGGCTAATGCTGCTGGAAAATAGCTTGCTTTTTTCATGAGTGACCTCTTCCTGTCCATTGAATGGTATGCAGTTACCTATATGAGGTCTGCAACTCCTTCATCAATGGCTGGCATATGTGAGGAGTTCACCTAAGATAAAACCATGCACAGAGCTTCCCATGTATATTTGAAATAGAAAATAATATATGGTATATTTTCATTTGAGCATTTAAAAAATGTATGTATTTTGCAATGAGAGGTATACTCACATTCCCTTGATTTATTCAAAAGTAGATCTTACACTGCTAGCATTTGATATTGGAGTAGATAGCGGAAAAATACATATGTGCTGTGATTAAAACCCTCAAAATAGTTTATATTATGTTAGTGCTTGACACTATGCTTATGCTGAAAAAATATGTTGGTGCCTATCAAGCGTGTTTTATTTTTTAACACATTATTTTATATGTCAAAGTAGGATTTTGAACTAATGTTCATTACCAAGATTGCATCCTTGAGTGCAGTTCCACCTTATATTTCATTCTGAAGAATTTTAAAGCTTAAATAAGATTCTGGATTCAGAGGTCAACCATTCTATTTAAAATGTAAAAGCACAAAATAATCTCTTTCGCACATGATCCAATAATATTAAACTGACATAAATACAAGTTTAAAACATGTTTTGTTACTGTTAGGAAAATATTGCAGTAAACTAAGAGAATCTAGTTCAAACATGTTATCAAATTTGTGACAAAATGTATATTTTTACTTCATTTCAACAAATTCTGCAGAATCAACCAGATATCTCTCAGATCTAATTTTAACTATAAAACCTGAACATTGCCAGATATTCCTTAGGAATTTGTCCGAAAATAGGTTCATTAATATTTCTATTCTGTGCTAAGGACTGTGAAGATAAGTTTGAAAACTTGATGTCATTTTACTGTAGGCATACTATGAAATGCAGATATCTCTCATATCACTGAAGATGTACTATACTTTAGAAAAACAATAAATATGTATACATGAAGTGAGCACTACAATTAATAAGACTTATTATTTGTTGATTTATGTATGCAAGGCACTACTAAGATATACATCCAGCCACTATCTATAATGACCACTGCTTACAATTATGTTTATGAGACACAATTGATGCCAAGTTTTTAAGGACGAGGTTATAAACAAACTTTTTTCACATGATAGGTAATTCAAGAACAGCTTTACTGGGAAAGACATGGCCTACAAGGGTCTTAAGGAGGGTTGAATAATCTCTCATATATATATGGTTTGTGTGTGTGTGTGTGTGTGTGTGTGTGTGTTTGTTTTGTTTTTTGTTATTTTTTGCTTGCCAAGTCTCTACAAAATCATTGCCAGGGCTCAGTGAATTGGGGATTATTTTCACGGCCCCTAAGACTAGGTCTCACACCTTACCCTCCTTGCCAAGATTTCCTAGAGATGTTCTTGAATATTCATTCCATCAAACAATGGCTCCTAATTTCTTTTACCCAGCAAGCCCGGCAATGCAGCAAAAAGCTATTCTTCACTGTCATACACATCATATAGACGAGGCTCTGCTGGCAGTTCAAGATAAGTAATATCTGCTGGAAGAGAGTCAAAGATGTAAATCCTTCCTCTGCCTTATGTACTGCAGACTTGTTTAGCAAAATACTGTCTGGATGCTGGAGAAGTTGATCTCCTCCAAATGACTTACAAACTTCAAAATCACAGTGGTGTTGAGGAAGGGAAAGAGAGGACAGGGGTACGAGGGGAAATACAGTGGGGCAGAGGGAAGGTCACAATGACTGTCGTGCTTGGGAGGAAATGTGAAGTAGTGGGTCTGGCAGCAAACTTAAGAGTCAGAAGTTACAGTTCTTTTTGATGCTTCTATCTGGATATAGAACTTTGGATAAATCACTGAACTGTGTAGTCCTTGGCATCCTCATTTGTAAGGTAGGAATCACTACCTATGATACTTACTTCAGAAGGGTGGGCGTTGTGAGGGTACCATGATTTTATTGGTGATAGTTTACACTGCTGCAGTTCTGCCTCTGTATACAATCCCTCTGCAAATGACTCATGTCTTCTCCTTTCATATGATGATGTAAATAGCTGGTAACTCTCGGAGAGACCCCTCTAACAGTGTAAAAAGGCAAACTCTAAGAAGAGTAGTGTTGGCAATTAGTTTTTGGAAACTAAACTAATTGGAAAATTAGTTTTATTATCTCTACCCAGGAGTTGGGAGCAGGTAGCAGCCAGGATGGTGAATGGTAAAATATGCAGACTCTGTAATCAGATAGACTTTGGTTTGACATCTAACAAGCTACTCACCTTGTTAAACTTCCTTGTGATTCATCTGTGAAATGAGAGTGATAGCGACTACCTCTTCAGGTTGTTGTGAGTATTAAATGAGATTATGTTTGGCCCCCATTCTGGCATAGAAATGCTCTCAAATGTTTGTTGTTGTTAATCTTCTATTATTTTGTTATCTTTTTCCGTTATTGCCTGGAGTATCGTGCATTAGCTTTTACTGAATAAATAAGTCTGTGCAGCATTTATTCAGTCCAGCACTTATTCAGAGTTGTCCACATGAAAAGCAGCCCCATAGCATGTCAGCATCTACAATTTTGGATCCCTGTCTCAGGAACTTTTGATTGGGTGCTCATCTCTGAAAGCCCTTTTGTTTTTTCTTTTCACGGTGTTCTAATTCATATGTGCTATGTCTCTCAAGTGAGAGTCACATGAGTATTTTATGCCTTCGTTTCAACTATTCTGGAGGATAATGACACGTTAGTTTGAAGGATCTTACTCGTATTTACCCAGAGCTTATAAAATGCAGTGTTATATATGCCACCTAGTCTATGTTTTAGACTATCAACCACAAATATATCCTTAAAATGTGGTGATGTATTATGGATAAAGACGTAGAAACACATGCTTACTTATTTATAAGAGGGTTCTACAGATTGGAGAAAATTCCCTTTATACTCCATGAGTGTGGACCCTCCCTCTCTGAGGTCCATGGAGCTGAAGGCTCATAGTACTGCTTTGGAAGAAGCTGAGGAGCTCTGGCACGGCTCATATTGCTTACTTGCTGACTTCTGTCTGTTCCTGCTTTCATTCAATCTTTATTGCATGCAAGACCACCCCAGAAGGGCAAAATTGGTTCTCAGGGTCAAAGCATCTCAGAGATTAGAATGACTTATGACCCTCCATAGGGCCACAGTACATAAACAGGTATGTGTAGTATTATAATTTCATGGGAAGGGATTTTGATTAGGGAAAGACAATATCTAAAAAGGCTCCATAAAGATTTAATAAAAATAAGATTGAAAACCACTGCTGTAAGTCTATTGAGGTTCCCAAAATGACTCACCTGTATTCTCCTACCTAAGCACAAGGTTTGGAAACAACTGAGGGAAAGACCAATATGAACCTCTTATGAACTGAATTCTGTCCCTGTGAAATTCATATGTTAAAGCCCTCTCAGTGCTTTAGAATGTGACTGTATTTGGAAAAAAGAGCCTGTTAGGAGGTAATTAAGGTCAAATAAGGTTATAAGAGTAGAGACCTGATTCAGGATGGCTGGTATTTTTGTAAGAAGAGGAAGAGACACCAAGGATATACATGCACAGAGAAAAGGCCATGTGAGGACACAATGAGAAAGGTGCCATCTGCAAGCCAGGGAGTGAGGCCCCAGGAGACAGCAAACCTGCCTTGTACCTTGATCTTGAACTTCTGGCCTCCAGAATGTGAGAAAATAAGTTTCTGTTGTTTAAAGCACCCTGTCCGTGATATTTTGTTACGGTAGTTCTAACACAGTAATATAGAACCAAAAAATCAGTTTCATATCATAAAACTCACAGTATCACACACTGCCAGAATGCGGACTTTCTAATATTGATACCCAGAGGTAGTCAGACTTACCCAGTCTGTAAGAGTAAGTGCTGTTAAACTGCAAACCTCCCCATGTGAAGGCCTGAGCCTATAGAGATTTTGCAGGGCACAGAAAAACCAAAGACATTCTATGTGAGCAGGGCTGAGAGTAGCTCTCAGGAGACAGGTAGCAAAAGTGACTAGGCAACATATGCCCCATAGTTCTCCATCTAAACCCATCCATCAAACTAAGTAGCTCCTCCACTCCTGGGAAGCATTGAATGAGGAAGAGAAAGAGGTCAGAAATGTGAAATTACTGGAGCTTCCTCCTCATGGAGGAAACATCTGGAGAGGCACCACTTTTACCACCAATCTTGTACAGATCACAGAGACAGTTTGTTAGAATTCTCTAAATCTATCTAAAATGATTAAGCATAAGCACTGGAATACCAAGAGGAATCGGCCCCTTTTGCTATTTTGTCTTTTTGATTCATAATAACCAGCCAAATAGCAGACTAGTTCATAAACTAGAAATCAGCTAATATAAAAATTTAAACCTAAGAATGAGTGAGTTAAAAAACAATAGCTAAGATATATTGCTCATGTGCTATAAGTCAGATACTATTTTAACTACTATGCGTAAGCATTCTCTACTGTAATTCACACGATGACAGGTATTCTTCTTTCTATTTTTGACACGAGGAAACAGACTCAGATTAACTTTCTCATGCTCATTCAACCAGTACATAAGGAAGCCTGAATGAAAAAGCCTAGAAGCAGAGAAATAAAGTGAGATGTTCTGTCTCCCACATTTTTGAGTGGCGGTGGTTTGACTTATGTCTGGATGCATTTCTCCAGTGTCTGTTGTTGGAATACAATAGTTCTCATCAAAGTAAACCAGGATACCAGAAGCTAGAGAATAAAGAAGAGTAAAATAATAATTTAAAAAATTGGGGGGAAAAAAATCTATAAAATGACCATATTGAAGAGATTAGAGGTAAATATCAACATAGGAATGTAGAGACAACAGAGGAATGTTGAGCTCAGAAGGTAAGAAATTTTTGTATGATGGCAAGAGTGGATAGCTCATCAGTTGTGATTGCTTAGATTTGGGGTTAATGATCATACTTTATTGACTTTTAAGGGTGAAAGGTGAAGGAGTTTGAGCAGATTCAGAGTTTCAATAGAAGTGGAAGGAACCAGTAGAAACCTAAAATCATAGCAAAAGCAACAGTGTAGGAAATTCTACTGGGAATCATAGTACTGCTCCAACATAGGAGAGTCTTCAACTTACCCAGGGTAGCTTTATAACACCTGACAATTTGACCTGCAAAAATGAATATGCCAATTTTCATAGTAACTTATGTTTGCAAGTTACTTTGTTTTTATCTTCAAAACCATCCTATGAATTGCAAGAATAATTACTATTAATCTAATTTTACAAGAGAAGAAACTGAAAAATGACTCATCTGATGTTACACGGCAAATGAGTGAAGCCAGGTCTCTGACTGACTGATTTATTTATTTATTTATTTATTTGAGATAGGGTCTCACTCTGTCATCCAGGCTGGAGTGCAGTACTGAGATCTCAGCTCACTGCAACCTGTGTCTCCTGGGTTCAGGCGATTCTTGTGCCTCAACCTCCCGGGTAGCTGGGACTACAGGATTGTGCATACTACCGCACCTGGCTAATTTTTTGTATTTTTAGTAGAGATGGGGTTTCATCATGTTGGCCATGCTGGTCTTGAACTCTTGACCTCAAGTGCTCCACTCACCTTGGCCTCCCAAAGTGCTGGGATTGCAGGCATGAGCCACTGTGCCCAGCCTGACCTGAGAAATTTTTTACAAAATCATCCAGATGGTCATATGTGTTAAGAACTTGCCAACCATTGCTGTAATTCATTTCCTTATAGCATACTGGGGTCTAAGGTCTTCTATATGTTATATACTTAAATGATTAGGATAATACCACATTTTGTAAAGAAGCAAATTTTTGCAAGGTCTCTGCTTTTTACCTGAATTGTTTTTTCTCTCCAAGAAAACATGTTACTAACTTCTGGGATGTTAGTTGAAGGAGAAAAAGGTAATGGACTTATATTTCTCTTTCCTAAAAGAAGAACAGCATATGTGTAAGGAGTGAATGGTAGCATAGAAGGCTACAACAATGACTTTGAAGATGAATCATGCTATTTTAAATTGATAATCCAAAAAAAAAAAAAAAAAAAAGACCAGCAGCTGAAAGCATTTCAAGGAAGAGTGTCACATATTCTGTGACCCAAGATTCCACTCTCTCATAGGATATACAAGTGGAACAAGCACCTGGCCCTCAAGCAGTTCATGACACAGTGATATTTTTGCAGACACCTGGGCCATGCTTCAGTTATAATGCACCATTTCCAGATGTTTGAAGAACACCATTGGCAGCATCCTTTGAGAGTCTATTTCAGAAGAACATAGCTGGCACTTTCTTGATTCTACTGTTCCTGCACTTTCTTTAATGGGGAAGCAAGAATGCCACCCACACCATAGGAGACTGTTGTAATGTCAATATGTTGCTTTTGAACTTTAAACCTTCACAAATGCTCTCCATTATGTCTTTGCAATGGTGCTTATGTCTCAGAGCTGCATAGGGACCAAGAACAAAAAGGCAGAGACTACTTCTTAAAAAAAGTATTCCCATAACCTTAATCTAGCTGATTTTTCTTACCACCCCTAATAGCAGGAGTTGGGGGGAGGTGATGATGGATGGGAAGGAAGAGAGATAAAGAAAATGAAAGCCTATGTAAAAATGCTAATATATCATTAAGGTTCACAAAGGGACAATGAATAAATATGGGTACTTCATTAGGAATCCTGAGGAAGAGAATATCTGGGAAACATCTTTGTGGCTGGCTTTTTTTTTTTTTTTTTTTTTTTGAGACAGAGTCTTGCTCTATTGCCAGGCTAGAGTGCAAACTCCGCCTCCCAGGTTCAAGTGATTCCCCTGCTTCAGCCTCCTGAGTAGCTGGGACTACAGGCATGTACCACCACACCCAGCTACTTTTTTGTATTTCAGTAGAGATGGGGTTTCACCATGTTGGCCAGGATGGTCTCGATCTTCTGACCTTGTTATCTGTCTGCCTCGGTCTCCCAAAGCGCTGGGATTACAGACATGAGCCCCTGTGATCGGCTGTGAGTGGCTTTTTATCTCATCAGTTACATATAGATTGGCATGCTGCATTGACTGTTGGCCTGGATTTCCATCTATAGGAACTCTCCCCAACCAGAGAGTCCTGCCCTCCCCTTCCCCTGGCCTGTTGCTTAGCTATCATCTTCCACAATGGTTACTAATAAATCACTAGACTTTTCTGGATTCTTTACCTTCATCAGAGATTTAATTTGTCATAGTAGTTACTTTGTTGCCACTTTTTTTCTGCTCCAACGGTATTTTGCTACTACTTACCTACTATTTTGGGTTATACAATCTCACCATTTTAGGAAGTTCACAGATATTTTCTATAAATATAAATGAATGCATATATTTTCCATCTATAATATCTGATAAGATTCAAGTTCCACCTCCCCAAAATACAATATTTTCCAGAACTTGTTAAATAAGTAGCAGAGAACTAAAATATTATTTATAAAAAAGATTGAAATTTCTTCCCCACAAGCCCTCTTTCTCTCATCAGTCAACCCAGGAAAAGAGATGATCTATATTTTCCTGACTAATATAAAATTCTTAGACTTTCCCAATAAAGACTTTTTTCAAACAATTTGAGGAGGGAACAGATTCATTTTCAATACGCTTCTGCTGTCATTCTGTTTTCTCATTTATATGAGTAACTTAGTCTTTTATTTTCCTTCCTCCTCTTCAGTTAAATTTCCTTAGGATGTAATAACCTTTTCTCTCCTCACTAACTACCCCACCAATCCATACCAAATACTCTCTGCACAGGGCTGTTCATTTTCAATGTCCCTCTGAAAGTTTAAATGTCGCATTTGCATTTCACTCAATGTTTAAAATACAAGGAGCTGGAAATGAAATAGAACCATAGGAAAATACCTTTCAGTGAATGGAAAAATGTAACAAATCCAGTGTTCTGACCCCAATTACGGGTGTTCAGCCTCACCAGGCCCCTTTCATTTGTCCTGCTCACCAGCAAGTGCTGAAAAGATCCCCACACCAGACCTCACACTCTGGTCCCTCTGTTCCCGTCGGAGTTTCTGAATATGGAGTGATCAGTGTTGAGACATTTGCTTTCAGTTTATTTGTCTTCCCTTAGATGAGGCCTTGTAGAAAAACAAAACCTAAATCTTTCAGTGACTACACTGGACTTTAAAACTGTAAGGATAATAAAAACTTCAGTGTGTTTTGATAGACTGAGAACCATGTCTACCAGTTTTCAAAAGCATATGTGTTACCGATGAATAATGTAGCAGTTTTTCTTCCTTCTTGATGGAATTAGCTAGATTATTTGTCATTGAAAGTAACAGGCAGTGAGAATAAAGCAAATTGCTCTATGGAAGAGTCTTTACAAATAATGTCTTTGGAGACAGATACACCTAGGTACAAATATTGTCTCTATCACTTGGGGAGAGGATAACTTTGGGACATAGCTTTTTTGGGCCTCAATTTTTTTGTCTGTAAAATGGGAATAGTAACATCTTCCTCTAACTTTGTTGAAATAATTAAGTGATAGAGTATATGTAAATTTTCCTTAAACTTAGTTGGGTAATTACTATACATTCAATCTATTGTTATTACTGTTATTGTAAACAATATTATTTACTAATATCATTCTGCTAATGCCTTTTTCTCTCCATTGACCTTCTGCCTCTATTGTGAGAGACATTTAAATGGATATCCTATTCGTTGGAAATGCCAACTTTGCTAGAACATGTGTACTCTTATGTGCACTCTTAAGTTCAACAAAACTTCAGGGAGTATAGTTAATTCATTATTCTGGAAGTATTAATTGGAAGCCTATTCTATGCCTCATATTTTTCTACGTAATGAGCATTCAGTAATGAACAAGGTATATGAATTTTCTAGCACTTATATTTTAGTGGAAGAAGACAAGGAATAATTAACCAAATGATCAAAAGAAGTAATTTTCTACAGTAGAATGTGTTATAAAACAAAGTAAAACAGAAGCATGCAACTGGGGTTGGGGGGGTGCAGAATCATTTAGAATTTTTAGTCATGGACAGGAACAACCCCATGCTAGAGATGATTTTAAGTTTATTTCTGAATTTCAGGTAGGATCTAGTCATAAGAAGCATTGGTTTGGGAGCAAAGGTCATTCCAGACAGAGGGAATAGGCAGAGGAAGCTCCTGAGATTACTTTGGATAGAAGGCCAAAGAAGCTGAGGCTACTGACTCAGAGAAAGTGGTCTTTAGAGGTGAAGAGGAAGAGTAAACAGAGCAATATTGTGTCAGCCTTGATAGACTGCAAGAAGGGATTTGTGTTTTGTAATACTTGGAAGAGGTGGAGGGGGTGCCAACATGAGATGATTAAGTTGACTCTTCCTGCCATCCACTTGTGACGGGATAATGCCTGGGACCAAATGGTATCCAGGAACATAGATGGGGAATAGTTTCATAATATATTATTTTGGAGCAAGAACTAAGAGGCTTTATTGCATTGATGTGAGGAATGAGTGAAAGAGGAAAAATGAGTTGATCCTAAATTATTTCTAATCATAAAACTAAGATGAGAAATTTTTAGAAAAATAATAAATCTCAAGAACTATAAAGTTATATCTGGGTATGAAATCAGAAGTTTGGGACTTGAATACCAACTATTCAACTTACTATGTGGCCATAGCCAAACAATATAATGTCTCAACTTTCATCTTCTACAAAATGGGGATAAGAAAACTGCATTTACCCGAGGGAGGTTTTTTGAGCAAAATAAAGTTGTTGTAATTTTATGAAATTATTTTTGCTGAGTGTTTAATATGGACAATACACTCTGCTGAGCACTTTTTTATACTTAATTCTTAGAAGAGCAATATAAGGTAAAAAATATTACTAGTCCTACTTTACAGATGCTAAAATGTAGGCAGAGAGAGTGAAACTACATATTTGGTCAAATTGTTAGATATAGATTTAGTTTCCATGCATTTTTGAATCTAGAGTCTATGACATCACCCATAACCTACAACACTTCTTTAGTCCTATAAAGGTTGCAGAAGTGTATAGATAAAAACCATCTTTAATATTGTTAATAGGAATAATAGAAAAAAAGTAAATAGAAAAAAAATTCAAAAATCGTAAGAGAAAGGATATATGAGTACAAGTTCAAAGTAAACTTTGGCTAAAAATGGTTACTATGTAATGGGAAAGCGACCTGGAATGAAATTATGTGATACATTATCTTAATCCTTTCAATAAGAAAGAAAAGATATAGTGTGACATCAGTGACAGTATCTGATATTATTTGCTATCTCTTATAGCACCTAGTAATAAGTCCTTAAATGGGTGTTTAATAAACTTATAGAATACATAAATAGATCTTTTGGACGATAGGTTTTTCCGTAGTATTAATTTCTGAAGGATGAAGCTTTTTTTTTTTTTTTTTTCTTTTGCCTTCCCTCACAGTGTTTGGAATAGTAGAGATTCATTGAATTTATTATTTATCAAATACACTCTTGCTGCTAGACACTAATGGAAGGAACACAAATGTAGATGGCTCAAAAGTGCAAATTGAGTCAATGACTCTTTTTGTCATTATATTGAGGCAAAGCAATAATCAAATGGTTGGAAACTAGAGTCGGAATCTTGTCTGATAAAGAGTTTACTCTCTTGTTTTTGTTGTTGGTTTAATTTCCTAATTGGTTAAACTTTTGTTTAAAAACCTGGGATCCCAGAGCACAGGGAAGCTTAAAGCCTTCACAATTTATATAATGGATTTTACCCATAGCCATGTTTTGTGTTCTGTCATATTGCTGAGTTTTGATATGGTATATACCCAAGAGATACCAAGATATTTCATTGGAGAGTTGGGAAATAAAGTCCAGCCACTCTCCTATTTGCCTCCCTTCCCTCTGATTAGGTCACATTTGCCTGGTATATGACCTTATTATATATTTTATCTGCATTAGTACTTTTCACTATGTATATCCTTCTTACTTACTTAGCTATTCAACCCTAACACCTGTCTCCATCTTGTACTTTATATATTCTAGGAGTCCAGGAAGTACCGTATGCTTAACTACAAATTAGCCTTGTCTGGAATAGAGTCTGACATAACATGTGCTTGTTAAATAAAGGAGAGATGCCCATGGCACTGGGCCTTTACTCCCATTTTCCTGCCAGAGAAGAATCTAATTCTTAAACAACAAAAATAACAGGGTGTAAGTTGCTATATTAGAGGAGATATCGGCTATCTGCTGCTCTACAGCAAATTACCCCCAAATCTAGTGCTTTAGGATAACAACAATCATGGTAGCATCTTTCACATTTTCTGCAGGTCAGGAACTTGAGAAAGCTCAGGCTGGTGATTCCAGTTGTGGGCTACAGTGAGATAGGGGCTGAGGGTAGAACAGCAAGGGACTGGGACAGGTGGGGGCTGTCTATTCCTCCTCTCTTCGTGTTGTGTTGGATATTCTCCATGTAATATCTCAGCATTAACTAGTTCAGGCTTCTTCACAGGATCATGGCTTCAGTGCAGTCAGACTTATTCCATGGTGGCTTAGTTCTCTAGTCCGAGTCTTCTAGAAAATCAGTCGGAAGCTATAGCACCTTTATGACCTATACTTGCAAGTCATGTCATGTTGCTGTGGCCATAGTCAGCTAGTAGACTATTAACTAAGGTCAGTCAGAATCAAACAGAAGGCTTATCACCCTCAACTTTTAATGGGAGGAATGT